>NC_040098.1:33697107-35180357 GCF_003369695.1 Bos indicus x Bos taurus | reverse complement strand
TTCACTACTGCAAATGTTGCTTTCTTTCTATCTACATGCTTTAGTACCTTGCTGTTAATCGTGGTGGGCAACCATTTGGAAGTAATTTGCAGTCATGATGATAATTCACCTCTAAATACTTTATCATGCATTTCTCGAGAATAAGAACATTTTCCTACAAACCCATAATACAAAGAAAACACCATTAAAATTAATTTATTTATACATATGCTATTCTACTGTGTTGAGACATGACATTAATTTTTTTGAATATTTCAGGGCAATTTTCATGCAGATTTTCCCTTACTCTGGCTCCCTTTGTTTTCTCATGACTGACTACATTTATACCAATATTTTCTTTGGACAAAAAAATCACATAGGGGATATTGTTTGGTTTTGTTTTTTGTATTGCATACAGCAAATTGCACTTTTTAAGTTTTATTTCCCTATTGGTGAAGATAAATTTGATCACTTGGTTAAGGTAGCACTACAAAGTCTGTCCTTTGTAAAGGTATCCATTCAATTTATAATAAACCTCCCAATAATTGGTTTTATTTCATGTGCCTAAGTCGAAAGTTTCTCAATAAAGAAAAAGATCTCCATAAAAAAATTGTGTTATATTTTTAAGCCCAGTGAATACACAGTAGTCTAACATCATTTAGTCAATAGTTTTAGCATCAATTAATTGTCTTTATCAAAAGAGAGTCTCCCAGAAACTTAGGCAGTAAAGAATTTGCCTGCAATGCAGAAGACCCAGGTTCAATCCCTGGGTTGAAAAGATCTCTTAGAGAAGGGAATGGCAACCCACTTCAGTATTCTTGTCTGGAGAACTCCATGGACAGAGCAGCCTGGAAAGCTACAGTCCGTGGGGTTGCAAAGAGGCAGACACGACTAAGCAACTAACACTTTCACAAATTAATTCATTTGCTACAGTTTAGCAACAACTATATATATATATAGACAGAGAGAGAGAGAGAGAGAGGGGCTTTCCAGGTGGCACTAATGGTGAAGAATCCGTCTGCCAATGCAGGAGATGCAAGAGACTCAGGTTCAACCCCTGGATTGGAAAGATTCCCTGGAGTAGGAAATGACATCCCACACAAGTACTCTTACCTGGAAAATTCCATGGACAGAGGAGCCTGGCAGGCTATGGTCCCATGGAGCTGCAAAGAGTTGTATATGACTGAGCATGCATCTGTGTGTGTGTGTGTGTGTACTTATATATAGATAGATAGATGGATAGATATAGACAGATAGATAGATGATAGATAGATATCAAGTAAAATTATCCACTCCAGGATAAGTTAAATATTGAGGCCAAGGAACACATTTAGCTGTTTTGATCACAGGGACTACAATGAGTTGGGTAAAGCTTTGAGGACCAGAGCTATGTTATTTATGGGCTAGTGCTAATTAGAAATTAAGCATCTGCAAAACACAAATCTTATCAATGGGAAGTTACTGGTAATGTTTTGAAACTGCTCAAAAATTACCTGAGTTTAAGAAAAAAGTAACACCAAGGAGCAATATAAAAAACATTATAGTTCTATATTTTAGACCATGTAATTTCTTATTTTTGAGATCATATTATTTATACTTTCAAAACTCCACAATAAAGAAAAACCTCAATTGTCCTCTTGTGTGTTGATTTCCAAATTATTAAAGTTTTTTCTAATTATAAAAAGAATACACATTCATTTTGAGAATAATAATAAAGAGAACCAATGCATTATCTCAGCAACTAAGAGATAACTACTAAGATTTTTTTTCCATTTTCTTTTTCTAATTATTTACTTTTATATTTGGTTCACATTGTATTTGCAGTTGTATACCTTATCTTATACATTGATTTTCTTTTTAAATTTATGAAGTTGGACTCTGTAAGAAGAGGAACATCTGTCTTTATCATATATCTGGGCTCAATGGTAAAATAAAACAATGAAACAAAAACTTTACTAGGCCAATAAAACAGGTCTGCTGGCAAGGTGATCTTTCAAAATCCTTCAAGTGCTTTGCTATTTACAATCATAGATAAAAGATCATCTGTATTATGAAAATCTTCAAATTCTCAAATTGTATCTAAATCATATAGAAAATATGGAAGGTTTTAATGTTTAAAATAATACTTAATTCATTAAGAATGTTAAATTGAATGTTGAGTAATATTATGAATTCAAATAACTGAAATTTAAAACTAAAATTTAGGACATGCCCTGAAGTATTTAAAATTTTACTCAAATGTAGTTCAATCCAATTTTTTAAAGTTAAGAATGAATGAATTCTATTTTTTCTGTTAAAAATAGAGGGGATTTCTCATTCAAAAGTGGTCTCTCACTTCTGAAACTCGCTTGTGAAATTTCAAACTGCATCCTGGGAGGTTTCCAGGTAATATTAACTTCAGGCTTTCCAATACCATCCCATACCCATTTTTCTAAGGAATGTGACTAGGTCCTGGGGATGCACATAGTATCAATTATTCAAAGGTATCTCTGTTGCTATACTTTCAGGATATGTCAGTGTAAGATAGGTATGCCTTGCTCCTGAGCCAAGCTTGAACCAGTGAATGACATTTATAGTCCTTCACCATACTTTGGAGACAATCAACATTTTCCTTCATTTCCGCCCCCCCCAAAAAAAGATCATCTGTGTGCAAAACATTTTTTGACTCTTTCTAAACCTCCTGAATGATCTTTTTTTAATTAATGCAAATCTGGAAGCTGTCCTTTGCCTTCACAAAAATTTTCTGTAGCTTAGCCAATGTTATGATCCCTAACTGTCCTCAGTGGGCATAATTCTCGGCAAGCACATGATAATTTATTTTTGGATGCAGGGGACCTTCTGGGAAGGAAGTTTCAAAGCTAACTCGGAGATTTGGTGACTGGGTTGGGGTGGCCATGCCTGAAACACTGGGGCAGGAAAGAACAGTGAAGCTCCCAGGGAAGAACTCACTGTGAGGCAAGCAGAGCCATCTAGGATTTCCAGACTCTGGAGTTTCATGGAGAAGGCTTGAAAAAAGGGTGTGTCTGAAGCTGGTTCCAACTCAGAACTCAGTTGGTACCAACTGCAATACCATATTTGGGAGGTACTAGCCAAGACTGAGTGTGAACCAAAAGACCTATTTCTCCCACACTCAATTCTGCAGCACCACTGGGGCCTGTGTAGAGGTCTGGGTCACCATGGGCATCGTAATACATGCTGCCTCGCACAGAGCACCAGGATGGAGCAGTGTGAGCAAGACCATCATCACTGATTGTAATTTCATTTTTTCCTTCTCATTTCTGAAAATAGGCCTTTAAACTGAATATGACTCCATGAGTCTTTGGATATTCAGATGAGTGACATTGAGAAGGGCATATGGGACAGTCTGTTATCAATAAGTTAATTATTAAAGGTGGAAAAATAAAAGCCAACACTTCAAACAATATCACTGGAATAGCCAATGATGTAGGCATGAAGAAGAGCCAAGAAGGCCAATGGCCCTAAAGAGTTGCCTTTGTTCCAATTACTGTTGTTCCCAACATGGAGGAAACTAACAAGATAGAGCCACCTGACCTCATGAAAGATGAATCCATTCTGCAGCTGATATTTACCAGATTTAAATTTTGATTTTTTTAAACAATAGTTAAATGCACAGAAAATAAATCTGCCCTTTAATCCTGTTTTGTTAGCATAGTTAACTATGAGGAGGACGTTTTATATTTTCGTTTTAAGGATATAAGCAATTATTGCTACTGTGCTCTTTTCAATACTACTATGCTCTTCAGATCTGCTTTCTGCTTGAATGAGAATACATATTTGCCAAAATCTGTACCCTGTTCGTTTTGAATCTTCATTTGCCTTATTCACACATTTATTGGTCATAACTTGACCACTGATCTGTTTATTTTTCTTTACTGGTAATACTCCAACCCATAAAATAGCTCATTTTAAGCTTTGTTTACTGAATGATTTCCTTGGTAAGCGCAACCCTCACTTTTCAGACAATTAAGCGAAGACTTTCAGAAATAGAGAATTTCCTCAGTCAATAAGGCTTTAAACGTTAACTACAATTTAACTGTGACAAGTAAAAGACTAATATGTTTCCAGACCCACCTCCCCGCTAGTCTATATGAATAATTATCTTTTAAGGAAAAAGAAAAGAAACTCCCTATGCACTTAATCAGGCTGGACTAGCCTATTTGGAAGCTGTCACTTGAAACAGATGTGGTGTCAGCTTTCTCAAATGGATGAAAATGTACCCCCTAAATAAATGATAAAAAGGAACCAGCAGCCACAGACTGTAAAGAAGAAGGTGACAGGGTGGGATAGGCACAAGATAAATAAATTAATTAATAAATTTCAAAGGGGGTCTATTAATACCAAGTGCAATGATAAATCTCTCTGGGCTATTGTTGTTGTGTTTATTTGGAAGACAGGAGACACCCTCTGGGTGCTCCTTGAACCATGTTATCTTTACCTGGACCAAGTTTGGCAATTGCCTTTTTACTTCAGGGACAGGAAAAAGGATGGAAAAAAGTTGAAACTAAAGAGGACAATATAAAACAGAGACAGTGCTCACAAACTTGAGTTACTGCTACCACCATAACAACATCCTTTTCAGCTAATCTTTTCACCAGGCTAGGGTCCAAGAACTGAGAATCTTGTGGGAATTTGAATCCATTGCTTCTTCAACTTGTAAAGATGGAACAGTCAGGCTGAGTTACTACCTAGATAGAAAGGAAAGTGAAATATTTAGAGTTGCAGAAAATGGTAAAGCTAATAAATTACGTTATATCCCTGTCAGCTCTTTTCTTACTAGAAACCGTAGGATTGAAGTAGAAGTGTTTAAAGGAGAACTGAACAAAAAAGACTTTAAAAGGATGAAAATGTTTATTGGCAACGTGGTGGAATTACATATGGGGAGAGATCTCTTTACATTTGTGAAAACATCCAAAAGACATGTTCATTTTTTCCAAAAGAAGGATTAGTTTAGAGCACTAGTACCGTTTTTCCTGTCTTTGTTGAACACTATAACTCAGTACCAAAAGCAGACAAGTCAGAAAACAGCAGATGGGAACTATATTCAAGTGGGAACTCAGCAGTAATGCTGTCAGTGAGAAAGCTATGGTCCATTATAAACCATTATATAACGTCCGAGCTTCCATCTTCCTGTGTCCCGTGTAATCAGGAAGCATTTCAAGACATAATCACAATCATGACTTTCGTGAGTTCTTGGTTACTTTTCTGAGATGCGAGTTGGAAAAGACAGGGCAGACTCTTTTAAAGGCCTTCCAACTTCGAGACTCCACTTGGTTCCCAAACCAATTGACCATAGTTTTTGGTTTTGCAAAGGCAGGCCTATTGGTATTTCCATATGCCAAAATCTCTTCCGTTTCTTATGCTTATGGATTGTGAGGTTCAGGAGGTCAGACAAGACGCATCAGAGATAACCTCCTCTTCCTCTGTGTGCTGGGACCTCAGTGGAAGATCCAGGGCTGGAATTAGAATCATCATCAGAGGACTTGGGAATTCCCTGGCAATGTCCAGAGGTTAGGACTCATTGCTTTCACTGTGGTGGCCCAGGTTCAATTTCTGGTTGTGGAACTTAAGATCCTGCAAACCGCAAAAAATTAAAAAAAAAAAAATCATCAGAAATTTCATTCATTCCATGTCTGGCTGTGAGCGCTGATTGAGGGCTAGGAGCCTGGGTTCTTCTTCCTGTGGGCTTGTCCATTTAATATCTCTAAGTGAACTAGTCTGGGCTTCCTATTAGCACATTGGCTGGATTTCAAGGGCAAACATTCCAAGAGAAACAGAGGGAACCAAGAGGAAGTTGTGTTGTCTTTCTAATCTAGCTGTGGAAGTCATGTATTGTTATTTGCACCATGCTATTGTTGTTGTTCAGTCGCTCAGTCATGTCTCACTCTTTGCGAAGCCATGGACCACAGCACACCAGGCCTCCCTGTACTTCACCATCTCCCAGAGTTCACACAAACTCATGTCCATTGAATCAGTGATGTCATCCAACCACGTCATCCTCTGCTGTCCCCTTCTCCTCCTGACTTCAATCTTTGCCAGCATCAGGGTCTTTTCCAATGTGTTTGCTCTTTGTATCAGGTGGCCAAAGTATTGCAGCTTCAGCTTCAGCATTAGTCCTTCCAATGAATATTTGGGGTTGATTTCCTTTAGAACTGACTGGTGTGAGCTGCTTGCAGTCCAAGAGACTCTCAGGAGTCTTCTTCAGCATTACGCTGTGCTGAATGGGAAAGTCAAAACCAGCATGGGTTCAAGAAAGAGAAAGGGAGGGGGAGAGGGGTCTTCACCTCTTCATAGGGAGTAGCAAAGTTTGGGAAGAGAATGAGGGACCAGAAATATTGCTATGACACTTTGGAGAAATACAATCTGCCCCAGTGAGAAAACTAAGGAGCAGAAGAATCAAGAGATTTACTCCATGAATCCATATCTGGCAGGCGGTGGGGAAGAGAACAAATTACTCTTTCTTAGACCCCAAAAATTTTCTTCTTTCAATTACACAGCAGTGAGTAAATATTAACCCCAGCTGAATGGGAGCTATCTTCAATAGGGAGTTGACTTCTTTAGGAAAATAAATGTTCATAAAAAGACAAAATGAAAACACACTGAGCTACTTCACAAAATCAGCATTATATGAGCCTGGCCTGAAGGAAGGAATTATTTTGTATGTGTTTGTAAATTTCGTCTATAATGAAGTTCTCAACTTTAAAACTAGAGTTTTAAATTGGTAGATTCTATAGCTAAGAAATCTTAAGATATAAACTGTATTAATTTTAATATGTAAGTATAAAAGGAATATACAAGGCGTCAGATCAGATCAGATCAGATCAGTCTCTCAGTCATGTCCGACTCTTTTCGACCCCATGAATCACAGCACCAGGCCTCCCTGTCCATCACCAACTCCCGGAGTTCACTCAGACTCACGTCCATCGAGTCAGTGATGCCATCCAGCCATCTCATCCTCTGTCGTCCCCTTCTCCTCTTGCCCCCAATCCCTCCCAGCATCAGAGTCTTTTCCAATGAGTCAACTACACAAGGCATATATAATAACTAATCAGGATCAGAACAATATAATGTGATATTTGCCAGTATCAAAAGAATGCCATTCAGTTCAGTTCAGTCGCTCAGTCATGTCCGACTCTTTGTGACCCCATGGACTGCAGCACGCCAGGCCTCCCTGTCCATCACCAACTCCCGGAGTTCACTCAGACTCACGTCCATCGAGTCAGTGATGCCATCCAGCCATCTCATCCTCTGTCGTCCCCTTCTCCTCTTGCCCCCAATCCCTCCCAGCATCAGAGTCTTTTCCAATGAGTCAACTACACAAGGCATATATAATAACTAATCAGGATCAGAACAATATAATGTGATATTTGCCAGTATCAAAAGAATGCCATTCAGTTCAGTTCAGTCGCTCAGTCGTGTCCGACTCTTTGCGACCCCATGGACTGCAGCATGCCAGGCTTCCCTGTCCATCACCAACTCCCAGAGCTTACTCAAATTCACATTCATCGAGTCAGTGATGCCCTCCAACCATCTCATCCTCTGCCATCCGCTTCTCCTCCTGCCTTCAATCTTTCCCAGAATCAGGGTCTTTTCCAATGAGTTAGTTCTTCTCCAAAGTATTGGAGTTTCAGCTTTGTATGTTTGTTCTGTCCAAAGACAAAAAGGAATGCCATTGGACAGAACAAACATTTCTACCGTTAACTCTAACAAGCTAAAATATAAAGTGTGAGTGCTAAGTTACTTCATTCGTGTCCGACTCTTTGCCACCAGGCTACTCTGTCCCTGGGGATTCTCCAAGCAAGAATGTTGGAGGCGGTTGCCATGCCCTTCTCCAGGGGATCTTCCTGACCCAGGGATCAAACCTGTGTCTCTTACATCTCTTGCATTAGCAGGCAGGTTCTTTACCACTAGTGCCACCTGGGAAGCCCATACCTTTTGTGTATGATCTGTTTGAGTTCAGAGAGAAAGGTAGGTGTGACTTCAAAGAATGGTTATGTCACTTTGCATGGCAAAAGGAATTTATAGGTGTGATAAAATTAAGACGAGGAGATTATTCTGGATTATCTGGCTACACTCAATTTAATCATGAGATGTTAAAAATCAGTGAATCTTTCCAGTACTAAGTTCAGAGAGAAAGGTAGGTGTTACTTCAAGTGTTTGATGGTTTAATCGCTAAGTCATGTCTGACTCTTGCAACTCCATGGACTGTAGCCTGCCAAGCTCCTCTGTCCATGGGATTCCCCAGGCAAGAATACTGGACTGGGTTGCCATTTTTTCCTCCAGTGGGACCTTCCCAACCCAGGGATTGAACCCCAGTCTCCTCCATCACAGGCAGATTCTATACCGACTGAGATACGAGGGAAGCCCAAAGAATGTTTGGAGCGGTACAACATCCCTGATTCTGAACAGAGAGGAAGGGCTGTGAGTCAGGGAATGTGAGCAGCCTCTAGAAGCTGGAACAGCAAAGAAAAGGATTCTTTCCTGGAGCCTCCAGAATGGAACAGGTAACATACAGGTTCCAGAAATTAGGATGTGGATATCTTCCAACGAATTCATTATTCTGCCTACCGGAAGTCACTAGTTTTCTTATTATTGGCCTGTAGGAGTTTGTTTTTTTTTTTTCTGGATACAATCACACACAATTTTTCCTCATCTGTAGTCTCTTTTGGTAACTAGATAATTTTGATTCTGATGAAGTCCAGTTTACCAATTTTCCTTCTATGTCCTTTTCATTTTTTTACTATTTTCATCTTTTAAAAAATACTTACTTACTGCAATATTGTAAGGATAGTCTCTTAAGTTTAGGTTTATGATCCTCCTTGAATTAGTGTATGAAGTGATATAGTGGTCATAGTTCTTGTCTTTAATAAAAATATCTAGTGCTATTTGTTAAAAGATATCCCTCTCAATTGAACTGGTGCTGTGGCCATGATTTAGTTTTGTAGGTCTATTTGTGGTCTGTAGGTCTGTTACAGCTATCTTTTTGTCTAGGCTACTCCAGCACCACACTGCCAGATTATTGCAGCGTCACAGTAAGCTTTGAAATCAAGTATGAAAAGCCCTCAATATTGCTCTTCTCTTAAAAATTATTCTAGTTATTCTAGGCTGTTTACATTTTCTTGTAAATTTTAGAATTAGCTTGTCCATTTCTACCAAAATCACACTGAAATTTTGATTGGGCTTGCATGGTTCTCTAAGGAAATGTGAAGAGAAAGAATATATTGAAAATACCGAGTCTACAAATCCATCAGTTCAATTTAGTTGAGTCGCTCAGTCATGTCCAACTCTTTGTGACCCATGGACAGCAGCACACTGGCCTTCCCTGTCCATCACCAACCACCAGAGCTTGCTCAAACTCATGTCTCTTGAGTCAGTGATGCCATCCAACCATCTCATCCTCTGTTGTCCCCTTCTCCTCCCGCCTTCAATCTTTCCCAGCATCAGGGTCTTTTCCAATGAGTCAGCTCTTCACATGAGGTGGCCAAAGTATTGGAGTTTCAGCTTCAGCATCAATCCTTTCAATGAACACTCAGGACTGATCTCCTTTAGGATGGACTGGTTGAATCTCCTTGCAATCCACGGGACTCTCAAGAGTCTTCTCCAACACCACAGTTCAAAAGCATCAATTCTTCAGTGCTCAGCTTTCTTTAGAGTCCAAGTCTCATATCCATATATGACTACTGGAAAAACCATAGCTCTCATAGACTATTGTTGGCAAAGTAACATCTCTGCTTTTTAATATGCTGTCTAGGTTGGTCATAGCTTTTCTTCCATGGAGCAAGTGTCTTTTAATTTCATGGCTGCAGTCACCATCTGCAGTGTTTTGGATCCCAAAAAATTAAAGTCTGTCACTGTTTCCACTGTTTCCCCATCTATTTGCCATGAAGTGAGGGGACTGGATGCCATGATCTTCATTTTTTGAACGTTGAATTTTAAGCCAGCTTTTTCACTCTCCTCTTTCACTTTCATCAAGAGGCTCTTTCGTTCCTCCTCACTTTCTGACATAAGGATGGTGTCATCTGCGTATCTGAGGTTTTGATATTTCTCCTGACAATCTTAATTCTAGCTTGTGCTTCATCCAACCTGGCATTTCACATGATGTACTCTATGTATAAGTTAAATAATCAGGGTGACAATATATAGCCTTGACATACTTCTTTCCCAATTTGGAACCAGTCTGTTGTTCCACATCTGGTCTAAATATTGCTTCTTGACCTGCATACAGATTTCCCAAGAGGCAAGTAAGGTTGTCTGGTATTCCCATCTCTTGAACTTTTCCATAGTTTGCTGTGATCTACACAAGGGCTTGGGTGTAATCAATAAAGCAGAAGTAGATGTTTTCTGGAAGATTTAGTATTTCTCCCCATGATATAAGTCTAAGAGCAAACATCGATTCTTTTTATCAAATTTGAGAAAGCACTTTTGATATTTCACTATAATAAAGTTAGCTGTAGGTTTTTCATAGATGTCCTTCCTATTAGGGAAGTTTTCCTAATTTTGTAATCTGCTGAGAGGTTGGGCTTTTTGAAGCACTGATTGAGATAATAATAGGTTTTTCTGTCTTCTGTGTCTGCACAGGGTGAATACATCTATTTTTCTAATGTTAAACAAACTATGCTTTTCTAGGGGAGACTCCCTTGGTAATGATACAGTATCCTTTTCTTCTGCATTGGCAGATTTGATTTGCTATTATTTCCTACAGTATTTTGCATCTGTCTCTTGAGAGTTTCTGATCTGAAAGTCTGAACTTCTTTTCTTTGCCTGAATTGTCATTATCAGGCTTTGTTTCACAGTTACACAAACATCATAAATGTGAGTGGGAAGTTCTTCTATCTCCTAAAATTGGTATCATTTCTCATTTCTTAAAGTAGAAACTGGGATACTTGCTTTTACATTTTCTTTTTTTTTTTTAGTAGATATACTTCTAGCTATAAATTTCCTTCAAAGAACTGTTTTAATATCATCCTACAAATTTTGATATGTTGTATTCTAGTACATCATGAGAAACGCTGAACTGGAAGAAATACAAGCTGGAATCAAGATTGCCGGGAGAAATATCAATAACCTCAGATATGCAGATGATACCACCGTTATGGCAGAAAGTGAAGAGGAACACAAAAGCCTCTTGATGAAAGTGAAAGTGGAGAGTGAAAAAGTTGGCTTAAAGCTCAACATTCAGAAAACGAAGATCATGGCATCCGGTCCCACCACTTCATGGGAAATAGATGGGGAAACAGTGGAAACAGTGTCACACTTTATTTTTCTGGGCTCCAAAATCACTACAGATGGTGACTACAGGCATGAAATTAAAAGACGCTTACTCCTTGGAAGGAAAGTTATGACCAACCTAGATAGCATATTCAAAAGCAGAGACATTACTTTGCCAAGAAAGGTCCATCTAGTCAAGGCTATGGTTTTTCCCATGGTCATGTATGGATGTGAGAGTTGGACTGTGAAGAAGGCTGAGCGCCGAAGAATTGATGCTTTTGAACTGTGGTGTTGGAGAAGACTCTTGAGAGTCCCTTGGACTACAAGAAGCTCCAACTAGTCCATTCTAAAGGAGATCAGCCCTGGGATTTCTTTGAAAGGAATGATGCTAAAGCTAAAACTCCAGTACTTTGGCCACCTCATGCGAAGAGTTGACTCATTGGAAGACTCTGATGCTGGGAGGGATTGGGGGCAGGAGGATAAGGGGACGACAGAGGATGAGATGCCTAGATGGCATCACTGACTCGATGGACGTGAGTCTGAGTGAACTCCGGGAGTTGGTGATGGACAGGGAGGCCTGGCGTGCTGCAATTCATGGGGTCACAAAGAGTCGGACATGACTGAGTGACTGATCTGATCTGATTCTAGTATTCATTACATTTGAAATAGTTGTGAATATCTCTTGTGATTTTTTTCTTGACCATAAATTCAGTACAGTTCAGTTCAGTTGCTCAGTCATGTCCAACTCTTTGCGACCACATGAATCACAGCACGCCAGGTCTCCTTGTCCATCACCAACTCCCAGAATTCACTCAAACTGATATCCATCAAGTCGGTGATGCCATCCAGCTGTCTCATCCTCTGTCGTCCTCTTTTCTTCCTGCCCCTAATCCCTCCCAGCATCAGAGTCTTTTCCAATGAGTCAACTCTTCGCAAGATGTGGCCAAAGTACTGGAGTTTCAGCTTTAGCATCATTCCTTCCAAAGAAATCCCAGGGCTGATCTCCTTTAGAATGGACTGGTTGGAGCTCCTTGCAGTCCAAGGGACTCTCAAGAGTCTTCTCCAACACCACATTTCAAAAGCATCAATTCTTCGACACTCAGCCTTCTTCACAGTCCAACTCTCACATCCATACGTGACCATGGGAAAAACCATAGCCTTGACAAGACGGACCTTTGTTGGCAAAGTAATGTCTCTGCTTTGGAATATGCTATCTAGGTTGGTCATAACTTTCCTTCCAAGGAGTAAGCATCTTTTAATTTCATGGCTGCAGTCACCATCTGCAGTGATTTTTGGAGCCCCCAAAAATAAAGTCTGACACTGTTCCCATTGTTTCCCCATCTATTTCCCATGAAGTGATGGGTCAGATGCCATGAATGTTCATCTTTAAGCCAGTTTTCTCACTCTCCTCTTTCACTTTTATCAAGAGGCTTTTGAGTTCCTCTTCACTTTCTGTCATAAGGATGGTGTCATCTGCATATCTGAGGTTATTGATATTTCTCCTGGCAATCTTGATTCCAGCTTGTGCTTCTTCTAGCCCACCGTTTCTCATGATGTACTCTGCATAGAAGTTAAATAAACAGGGTGACAATATACAGCCTTGACGTACTCCTTTTCCTATTTGGAACCAGTCTGTTGTTCCACATCCAGTTCTAACTGTTGCTTCCTAACCTGCATATATGTTTCTCAAGAGGCAGGTCAGGTGGTCTGATATTCCCATCTCTTTCAGAATTTTCCATAGTTTACTATGATACACACAGTCAAAGGCTTTGGAATAGTCAATAAAGCAGAAATAGATGTTTTTCTGGAACTCTTGTGATCCAGCAGATGTTGGCAATTTGATCTCTGGTTCCTCTGCTTTTTCTAAAACCAGCTTGAACTAATTATACTTAAATCCTAAATATTTGGAAATTATTTGAATCAGTATTTATACAGTGGAAATATATTGTGATCCATAGTTGTAACTTTAAATTTTTAAGTATTCATATAGAAAAGTTTAAACAAAACAAATATTAATATAATTAAATTTCAGTTCAGTTCAGTTCACTCAGTTGTGTCTGACTCTTTGCCACCCCATGGACTGCAGCACACTAGGCCTCCCTGTCCATCACCAACTCCCAGCATCCAACCATCTCAACTTCTGCTGTCCACTTTTCTTGCTGCCTTCAGTCTTTCCCAGCATGAGGGTATTGCCCAGTGAGTCAGTTCTTTGCATCAGGTGGCCAAAGTATTGGAGTTTCAGCTTCAGCATCAGTCCTTCCAATGAATATTCAGGACTGATTTCCTTTAGGATGGACAGTTTGGATCTCCTTGCAGTCCAGGGGACTCTCAAGAGTCTTCTCCAACACCACAGTTCAAAAGCATCAATTCTTCAGTGCTCAGCTTTCTTTAGAGTCCAACTCTCATATCCATACATGACTACTGGGAAAATCATAGCTTTGATTAGACGGACCTTAGTCAGCAAAGTAATGTCTCTGCTTTTTAATATGCTGTCTAGGTTGGTCATAACTTTTCTTCCAAGGAGTAAGTGTCTTTTAATTTCATGGCTGCAATTACCATCTGCAGTGATTTTGGAGCCCCCCAAAATAAAGTCTGACACTGTTTCCACTGTTTCCCCATCTTTTTGCCATGAAGTGATGGGACCAGATGCCATAATCTTAGTTTTCTCAATGTTGAGTTTTAAGCCAACTTTTTCACTCTCTTCTTTCACTTTCATCAAGAGGTTCTTTAGTTCTTCTTCGCTTTCTATCATAAGGGTGTCATCTGCATATCTGAGACTATTGGTATTTCTCCTGGTAATCCTGATTTCAGCTTTTGCTTCATCCAGATTGGCATTTCACATGATGTACTCTGCATGTAAGTTAAATAAGCAGGTTGACAATATATAGCCTTGACATACTCCTTTCCCTATTTGGAAACAGTCTGTTGTTCCATGTCCAGTTCTAACTGTTGCTTCTTGACCTACATACAGATTTCTCAGGAGGCAGGTCAGGTGGTCTGGTAGTCCTGTCTCTTGCAGAATTTTCAACAGTTTGTTGTAATCCACACAGCCAAAGGCTTTGGCATAGTCAATAAAGCAGAAATAGATGTTTTTCTGGAACTCTCTTGCTTTTTTGATGATCCAGCAGATGTTGGCAATTTGATCTCTTATTCCTCTGCCTTTTCTAAATCCAGCTTGACCATCTGGAAGTTCATGGTTCACAAACTGTTAAAGCCTAGCTTGGGAATTTTGAGCATTACTTTACTAGCGAGTGAGATGAGTACGATTGTGTGGTTGTTTGAGCATTCCTTGGTGTAGTCTTTCTTTGAAATGGCAACCCACTCCAGTATTCTTGCCTGGAAAATCCCATGGATGGTGGAACCTGGTAGGCTACAGTCCATGGGGTTGCAAAGAGTCGGAGCCGACTGAGCAACTTTACTTTCACTTTTCACTTTCCTTGGTATTGGAATGAAAACAATTAAATTTAATGATATGTGTTAAATCAATAGGATAACAAATCTTTCAATATTTAATGAATGTTAAATTATTAAAAATATATTTTACATGATTTTTGTACCAAGTCTTTGATATTTAGTATGCATTTCACCCTTACAACAGATCTGAATTGAGTTTAGCCACATTTTAAGTGCTTAAGAGGCACATGTGGCCACAGGCTATTAGGAAGCACCACCCTAGTAAGGTAGAATTCTATTTTTTCCTAAGAGTCCCTGTCCTAGGTCTCTGTCTCTGTTAACATAGTTGACTTACAAATATTAAAAGAGAAACTTAGGTCTGCATAGATCCAATTTCCCATTACAATATCTGCACAAAACACAGGTTAATAGTCTTAGTCTGGGGTTCTAGTTGTGACTGTGGCTAATTGATCAGTAAGTTCAAGTGGTCATGCAACTTTTTTTGTTCTGTTCTTTTTAGCCACCTTATTATGTTTCAAGGCGTTATTGGACAGATTAAATAGAACAGCAGATGTGAAATCAAATTCTAAATGTATATCTTATATTCCACAACATGCATTATTAATCTATTTTTAAGTTCTTAGAAGATGAATGTTTGATGTACAAAAACATCACTCTCCCATGCAAATGCTCTCTAGATAGTCTGTATCATTGTATGGGTGGTAGAGTGAGAAAGCACTGACATAACATGTATACCACATTTCAGGGATAAAGGACATTTTGTGGTTTTGTCTTCTTTTTGCAACCAAACTCAATATTCAGTATGCATTTCTATTTGATCTTCTTGCCGCTATCTATCTGTATCTATCTATACATATGTATGTCTAATACATGTTCTCAAGAAATACCCACAATTTGAAACAACTGACTCTTGGTTTATAATGTCTTTGAGGAGATTCCTAAATGAATATTTGAAATGAGCTACTTTCTGGCTGTATGAGGGGAAAAGAAATGGGGGAGCTTCATATACATGGTTTGCACACAATTAAATTATTCTTTTCTTAGGCTTCGTGACTTTCAACCCATCACTCTTCTCTCCCCTGAATTCCATTATTATTTGTTTTTATATTAGAAGAAGAAAGAGTTAGTGATTCCAGTAGTTTAATATCACTTTCTGCCTTCTTTCATCTTGGTAGAGGGCAAAAGCATTTGGAGGACTTGTCTATTAAGTTATCCTACATAAGATATTAGAGGCTCACACAAGTCATATTTGCAAGTAACATGTATATAGTTTTGGGGCAGCATTCATTGTTTCAACCCCCTCAACCTTCCACTCTCAGTCCTCACCACATGCATACAGCCCTTGGCATCTATTGAGTTTAATGAATGTTCCTAAATGTTATGGGAAAGAGAGCAGAGTCAGGAAAAAATAGGTGCCATAAAAAATGTGCAAGCGAAGAGCGTTGTCACGGGTACTGCTGGAGTGCAGATCACAGCGCGATGGCCTCAGTGTAAGTCCTTCTCACGCCCAGAAAAAAAATGAAACAACATTGTAATAAATTAGCTGGAACTGCACTTCCCTAGGGTTCAGTGACAGCATGATAAATAACCCTACGCACATACAATCTGGCTCTCCCTCTGCCAAGGCTTTCTACCACAATATTTTCAGGCCTTAAGTCATGGTCATCAACACTTGATTAATACAAGGAGGAAATGTTAAGATAACACTAGGGTGTATTTCCTTGAACAATACAAGATATTAACAGTATAATATTATATCTGGGTTAAGTTTTTATTGATGATTATAAGGATAATTATTTTTATATATAATTAATAGTTGAAAGGGTCCACTCCTCTTCATAAAGCAAATACTTTGAATAATCCCATAGGCACCTCTTAGGTTTGTTTATCTCTGACTTTTGAGGTAGATTTCCTGATCCTTATTTTCCAGTGTTATGAAGAAGGTGCTTAAACCTTGCAGCATGATTTGTGTGCAAAATTTATTCCTCGGCTCATTTTCCATTACATATATATATATATATATATATGTGGAATATATATACATGTGTATAAATACATAAATTATGTATATAATACAATTGTGTTTTATAAATATGTATATCACATTCACTTAACCTGAATCCATCAAACAAATTCAGTTATATTTATATAACTTTCACAGTAAAGGAATAACTTAGCATATAACTTTTGTAGTTAAACTACTGTTGTCAGAAATAAATCTGTATTTACTCTTTCTAGGCCAGTCATCTTTTTTCTCTGATAAATAAAAGGTAAGCCATAAACATTTCTTTGCTATTAATTATTGCACTAGAGAAAATGAATGCTCAAATAAATAACAATAAAACCAATGTTTACTGAAGGCAAAGCTAGATAAAGGAAGAATACAAATTTTGTTTTCATTTTTTGACAGATGGCTTGAATAATTAACTCCAAGATACTGAACACAGAATTACAAATTTAATTACTATATGTATGTATCATTTTTGTCATATTTTGTCTCCTCTTTTAGGCCATAAAGAATATAATGAAATCATATTGTGATTTCACAACAGTTGTGTATACACAACTGTGCGATGTGTTTCTGTTTAAAGAGGATAACAAAAGCATCTATTATGTTTTCAATACCCAATATATAGAATATATAGCAGGTACTGTTTTAAGATTTATGTTTTTCTTTTTAAATCTTATTTAATTTTAAAAATGATTATGTGGGTAGATACTATTACATCCTGTTTTTAAAAATGAGGAAATAGAAGTGAGTAATAGATTAGCTCAAGCCATTCAGCTAGCTGGAGAAAATGGTAAAACCAGAATTCAAAACCTGTAAGTCTATCTCAGGAGCTTCAGCTCCAACCCAATGTGTTATCCTTCAAAAAAGAAAGCAAAGGAAGAGAAAACAGCATAACTGCATCAAATGGCCTTTCTCCCCAAATACATTTTCTTTATTTCTCAAAGCTAGGTATAACTGGATTTCATGGAACTCTTATATATCATCCTTAAGGAGAAATCCCTGTGATTAAATTCACCACATTTCCATCACTCCTTTCGATGCCCATTCCACTTTATTTAAATGAAAAAAATTGAAATAAAGTTGGACAGATCTGAATGATTATAAAAATTGCTGCAGTACACCCAAGCTTTATTAACAAGGAAACACACTGCATACTGAAAGCTTATTCAGTATAAGAAATGATAAGTACAGGGAAGTTTCTTTTGTCTCATCCAAAGCAAGATCTGTATTTATTCATCAGGAAAAAAAAATTAATACTTCACTGGTAGGAACTGCATCTTATTCATCTTTATAGCTTCAGGACCCAGTTCTGAGTATGACTTTTAATAGGCACTCATTAGATATTTGTTACATGCCTAATTGGCTCTAACATATTTGTCAAAATATTTTATTTCATAATTTGGATAATAAGCTATATCACATGGAGTAAGTAGTCTTTGAAAGACTTTGGACTGCAAATAAAGAAAAAAATTCTTGCTCCATCTCAAATAGGAATTTATTAGAATGGACACATAGAACTCAAGCTCAAAATATTCGGGGCCTTACCGGCACCAGAGAGGCCCCAGGAGCCAGGCAGGTTACAGTTCATGGGGTTGCAAAAGAGTCAGACACGACTTAGCAACTAAACAACAACAATATTCTTCATATGGCATTCTTATTTCATTTATTAATAGGAATATTTTTACTTTATTATTTTTAACAGTAGCTTTTTAGGAAAAATTTTAAAAAAACATAGCAGAAAGAAAGGGACTTGGTTCATAGATGAGAATATTTAGGAGCAAATAGTTGACATATTGGCTTCCCTGATAGCTCATTTGGTAAAGAAGCTGCCTGCAGTGCAGGAGACCCCCAACCAATTCCTGGGTTGGGAAGATCTGCTGGAGAAGGGATAGGCTACCCACTCCAGTATTCTTGGGCTTCCCTTGTGGCTCAGTTGGTAAAGAATTCACCTGCAATGTAGGAGACCTGGGTTTAATCCCTGGTTTGGGAAGATCCCCTGGAGAAGGGAAAGGTGTTACCCATTCCAGTACCCTGGCCTGGAGAATTCCAGGGGGATGAACTCTATAGTCCATGGGGTCGCAAACATTCGGACATGACTGAGTGACTTTCACTTCCACTTTTTATTTTTCAGTTGACATAACTCTATAAAAAAAAAAAGAAAAAAGAAAACTACATGGTGAAATACCATTCATTTGTTACAATACAAATAACCAAAAAATCACAGAAGCACTATACTCTCTGTCAGGATCATGATTTTGGCATCTGGATGATGACTTGCTTGATTTGAATTCCATGGAATATCAATTACAAAGAACAGATTTACAAAATGGCTTCAAAATGAAGCATACTCAGATTTGTATCAGCCGGTGTGACACTAAATCCATGTAACACTCAGATACAGGAAGTGTTGTAAATACCTCAGTCTAAGAGACTGAACTGACAGAACTACAACTTTTCTATTTTAAAAAATTTTAAATGCAGGCAGCCCCCGCTTTGTGCATGAGTGCAGTACTGTATCAATGGCTGCAATGCTGGAACCACGTGGTATACAATGGGGAAAAATACAGTTGTCCTGTTCGCGCTAAAAACTGTGTCAAAACGCTAAAAACTCAATGTCTATTATAAATGTTTAGAGGCATAAAAAACAGGAAAAACTCAGATTTACTTACTACATCATAATTTCACTGGAAACACTGAAAATGAGTGCTTTTGTTCTTTGTAAAAAGTTTAACAAGATTACAGTAAGGAATAAGGAGGGAGCAATTTTTTCTATGCTTTAGGAAATTATCATACTCATTCCTATGTTTTCATCAACTTTCAATATTATATCTTTTGCTCTTACAGTAACACGAAATAGCTCTGAGTTCCTTTTATGTGAAGTTTTATGTTGGTGTCATTTGCTCTAGGGCATTTTTATCCTTTTCATCATAGTCACTTTTCTTATTTTATCAGTGAATTTGCCTTCATGGAGTTTTTCTGGTTGCATATCTAGAATCTAGGCCGCTTATCCACAGTCTAGAGTCTTAAGGCAGCAAGGTCAATCTCCCTTGCATCATCTGTGTCTTCAAGTACTTCATGTACGTTCTATTAAATTTTAATTCCCAGTGCTATCATGTTTTGTTTCTTTACCAAATTTTCATTTTTGCTGACAAATTTCCAACTTCAATGATTGATTTCTGTACAGTGTATCTTGGTTTTAGCACTGAGCACCAACAAAGGTCCATCTAGTCAAGGCTATGGTTTTTCCAGTGGTCATGTATGGATGTGAGAGTTGGACTGTGAAGAAAGCTGAGTGCCGAAGAATTAATGCTTTTGAACTGTGGTGTTGGAGAAGACTCTCGAGAGTCCCTTGGACTGCAAGGAGATCCAACCAGTCCATTCTAAAGGAGATCAGCCCTGGGTGTTCTTTGGAAGGAATGATGCTAAAGCTGAAACTCCAGTACTTTGGCCATCTCATGCGAAGAGTTGACTCATTGGAAAAGACTCTGATGCTGGGAGGGATTAGGGGCAGGAGGAAAAGGGGATGACAGAGGATGAGATGGCTGGATGGCATCACCAACTCGATGGACATGAGTTTGGGTGAACTCCAGGAGTTGGTGATGGACAGGGAGGCCTGGCGTGCTACAATTCATGGCGTCGCAAAGAGTCGGACACAACTGAGCGACTGAACTGAACTGATAAGAAAAAAACACAACTACAGGCTTTGCTGTCTGTGTTTGAACCGAACAACAGCTGTGCAGGGACCAATTGTCAACAGACTTTGAGAAAAGTAATGTAATCAGTCATTACTAATGATGCTCATCTCTTGTTTATGTGAATGATCTGTGGGCTGAAGAGCTATCAGCAAAGCTGGTACTTCATGCAATTGCTTACAGTTAATATAGAGTAGCAGTTGATATTTGAATATGTCATTCAAGTACTGGTGTTATTTAACTAAACCTAGATAGCTGAAATCCATGCATATCACAACCAGGCAAAACAAGGAGTATTTGTATTGGGATTTGAGGACACAAAGAAGCTGAACAATGAAAACTGTCGGTTTTTAAAAGATGTGAGGAAGAGAAGATATGATTTTACAAAAAAAAGAAATGAAGTTAAAAAGACATTTTAAAAAGTAAACTTGTTACTGAACTCACATAGACAATTCCATTTAATATGAGATTAAGAAGTACTGGAAAAAAGGAGGTAATGTAAAAGAAACATTTCTTTCTTGACAAAAGTAACAAAAGGAGATCCTCAAAGAGATTAATACAGCAGGATGCAAAGAAAGGGATTGGGGGAAAATCCAGCCAACAGATGCACAAAGAACATAAAGATAGTCTTATAAAGACAAAACATGCTAGAATTTTTTTTCATAAAGCCCTAGAATTAAGATAAATGTGAGTGCAACGTATGTATATTTGGAAAACCAACTGTGCCTTCTGCTTTAGTTGCCTTTTTTGCACCAATAATTTCTTAAACAGTATTCTGTTTCTATAGCATAGCTCTGTCCCTGTAGTGTAGCTGAGCTTTTCTTTGACAAACCAAGTAGTAAATAATTCATTGTCGCTCTGAGGGGAAAAATATCCCCAGCACACTGCTGCTGAAAGTCGTCCCTCCTCATAAGCAGAAGAGCTTAAGACACATATGGAGAAGCACATCTTCTCCCTGTTCAAGCACCTTCAGAATGAACCAGAACAGGGTGTTACAGCAGGAGGAGCTGGGCCTACCAGGCAGCAGCAGTCTGTTCATCTTATTAAAATATTTGGCAGCTGTTGTTCTTTAACTGAGGTTCATGGTATTTCATTGGCTTCATCGGCCAAAGTAAAAAGTAACGGTTTTAAGAACCAATAGTAGTTCATAGGGCTTATTTGATATATTTCCAACCCTTTTATTTCAGATGTGTGCTGATAAGTTGCTTCAGTCCTGTCTGACTCCTTGCGACCCTATGTACTGCAGCCCACCAGGCTCTTCTGTCCATGGGATTCTCCAGGCAAGAATACTGGAGGGGGTTGCCATGCCCTCCTCCGGGGCATCTTCCTGACCCAGGGGTCTAATCTACATCTCTGGCATCTCCTGCATTGGTAGGCAGATTCTTTACCACTACCTCCACCTGGAAATAGTTTATATATATATATATATATTTTTTTTTTAATTCAAGTATGGTTGATTTATGTTGTGTTAGTTTCAGGTGTACAGCACATTATTCAATTTAACATACATATACATATATATATATACACATATACATATATACATTTTTTTCAGATTCTTTTCCCTTATAGGTTACCAGTAAATATTGAGTATAGTTCTTGTGCTATGTAGTAGGTCTTTGTTGGTTATCTATTTTATTTATAGCAGTGTGTACATGTTAATCCCAAACTCCTATTTTTTTTTTTTTTTTGCCATGTTGAGTGACATGCAGGATCTTTGTTTCCAGACCAGGGACTAAACTCCTATTCCCTGTAGTAGAAGTGCAGAGTCCTAACCACTGCACCACCAGAGAAATCCCCCAAACTCCTAGTTTATCTCTCCCTTCTCTTTCGCCTTTGCTAACCACAAATTTGCTTTCTATGTCTGTGAGTCTGTTTCTGCTTTATATATAAGTTCATTTGTATCATTATTATATATTCTTAAAAGAGATGGAAGACTACAGAATGGCAGGGAGATAGCATGTGCTTGAATCAAAGAATAAGGTTGAGACAGAATGGTTGTGATGGCTCCTTCTAAGGATGAAAAAATACATTAGCTATGGGAATAGATAGTAAAAACACAGATATCATACAAAGCACTCATGAGGACATGAAAAAAGTAAAAGCCTCTTTTTTAAAAACTATATAATCTTTTCTCAAAATCTGAAGAATGGACTCAATAAAATCTGATTTTATTTTAAAGGAAATATCAATGTGTTCTAGCCAAATGCATCTATCTTTCTCTTCCATACCAGGTACAAAACAAGTGGAAGGAATAATATAAAAAATAAGATATTTATGTTGCATATCTCTAGGGGCCCTGGCATGCTTGACAAAATTCATACTATTGATTTCTCCTCTATCCCTATGAGATAGGAAGCAGGCAGATATTATTAGACAGTAACACAACTAACATGCATATGTAGAAGCTGGAAAGGTGATGATCTTGAGAGGAGCCTGGACTGGCTGGTTTTCTGCCTTTAGGGGGAGGAGAATGGCTGCAGAGGAACTGCTCTTTCTGAAACCCACAAGCCCCTTCCCCTGCACTGGGACTTCTTTTGCCTGGAGTTCTTCAATAACTAAATTTATCTAACTCCCTAATGAATACAAAGTCTTCAAGTAAATAAACTTTCTGGTTCTTTTCTGCTCACTTTCTTCCACTTCCTAATATCAGTTTGTCCTGTAGTTTTGAATCCCTTTATCTGTAACCAATTTCTAAGCTTTGTGGTTCTTCACTTGCTAAGTAGTATCCAACTCTTTGTGACCCCCATGGACTGCAGCACTGCAGCATGCCAGGCTTCCCTGTCCTCCAATACCTCCCAGAGTTGGCTCAAATTCATGCCCATTGAGTTGGTGATGCTATCTAACCATCTCATCCTCTGCCACCTTCTTTTCCTTTTGCCTTCAATCTTTCCCAGCATCAGGGTCGTTTCCAATGAATCGGCTCCTTGTATCAGGTGGCCAAAGTATTGGAGCTTCAGCTTCAGCATCAGTCCTTCCAATGGACATTCAGGGTTGATTTCCTTTAGGATTGACTGGTTTGATCTCCTTGGTCTCCAAGGGACTCCCAAGAGTCTTATCCAGTACCACAGTTTGAAAGCATCAATTCTTTAGTGCTCAGCCTTCTTTATGGCCCAACTCTCACATCTGTACATTAAACTGTTACTAAATTGCACATCTCAAACTCTGTCTCCATAGGCTCAGAAGGAAATCCAGACCCTCTTAATTTTATTGATATCTACATATTTCTGCAAACCCACAGCAGCTGTCCCTCTCTTATTGATTCCTTGCAAATTCCAGTCTTTTTGATATGCTATTGAAGAACTTTTTAAAGTCTCTATACATGTATATTGTTACTCCCTTACCAATGGACCCTGGAAATTTGGCCATAACAAAGGAAGGAACATCTGTGTATACAACATGATGTTATATTCAGAATCATCTCTGCCTTGACTTTGGCCTTGAAAGAATGGTGGTATTAATTATCTTAACAGCTGAATCACTCTGGTAATAATATGTAATCTAGAGCTCACATTACATTTACCACATGTTTTGTAATGTACTAAACATTTACATTCACTACCATATGAAATACTTATGAGGTCGGTATTTTTATTGCATGCATTTCCAGCTTAAAGAGACTTCGAGTTCAGATTGCAAATTGTCCACAGTCCCACAAAAGCAGGTGTGGAATAGAACTCAAACCCATCATTCTTTCACTGTGAGTCATGTGTTCTGAACCACTAAATTTTAATGCTACTAAAATTGCGGGCTAAGTAATACTAAGCTATATAGTTTTATTACTAATAAACAATCTCAAGGGGACAAGAGAAAGAGATTCAAAAAGTTGAGGTGTTGGGATTAGCTGAGTTATATGCCAAATTGCTCATATTTTTCTTCTTTCATATTCATGGAAATATTATATTTCACACTTTAGCAGAATGAACCTAAGTTTCACAGTTTATGTAGCTGCTTGCATATATTTTCGATAGCCCGATCATATTTCCAACATTTGCTCCCTACCCCATCTGTAACTTGAGACCTTGAAATACGAGAAATAGGTTTCACGTCATTGCAATGTGTATGAGATGATGGAGGGACAGAGGGCACATAAAAATTAAGTATAAAATGTAGAAATACGACCTCAGGTTCCTGTCATTTTGAAGAGGACACCATAAGTTCCTAATACTCTCCTATCAAGAAAATCACATCAGATCTTATGGCAGTAGGTGTTGCTTTGCTCTTTCCTTCAATATTGAAGTTGAAACTTTAGGTAAAATATGAGAATACTATTATCATTACGTCAAGAAAAAGACTGTAGTTGATATCAAGGCTTCTCTCACCACTTAAATAATGAAGACAATATCAGTCAAGTGAATTTTGATGGTGCACCATAATTTACTTAAATATACTTTCACTCTTCTGGACGTTTTAGGGGTTTATTTGCAGAATTATTGTTTTGTAACATACAAGAAAGGCTGGGGTATTAGGAGCTCTCTGTTTAGAGCTTTTCACCAGTTTAATTTTATATAACAAAAATATGAAGGCTCAAAGACCTGCTGGGTCCAGCTTTCAGGTGTCCATTACAATAGATCAAACCAAGGATGAGTAGAGTAGAGCTGCAGGATGTTTGTCAAAATACCCATGGCAATTTTTCAAACACCATGAGTTTAACCAAACAGAAAGTTGTTGGCCAATTTCCCTTTTGCTCTAACTTTTATGCCCTTTTGAACTTTATTGAAAAATGAGTCTGTGTACTTCTGGTTCTTTTTTACTTTATTCATCTTAATTCTATTGATTTATTTATAATTTTTAAGAACTCAATTTTGTCTGGAGTAATAGCAAGTCATCGTGTGTCTCAAAGCACAATTTTACATATTTAAATCCATAATTTTCATGGTGTTCCCTTTAACAAGATTTTTAAGTTGCAGGATCCTCTTTTTTTAAGGTTAAATAGGATCCCATTATATATATAGACAACATTTTATGTCCATTCATCTATTGATGGACATTTATGTTGTCCTCACAATTTGGCTTTGTGAATAGTGCTGGAATCAACATGGAAATGTTAGTACTTATTTGAGATCTTGTTTCAAAAAAAAGTAACTCCTGCAATATGCCACAACATGGGTGAATCAGGAGGACATTATGTTAAATGAAATAAGCCTGTAACCAAAGGACAAATACTGCATGACTCTATTAATGTAAGGGATCTAAAATAATCAAACTCATGGAATAAAAGAAGAACACTGTGTATCCAGGAGCTGAGAGGAGGGGGACATAGGGAACTGCAAACTGATGGGTATAAAATTTCAGTTCTGCAATGAATAAGTTTTAGCAGTCTTCTGTGCAATATCATACCTATATATAATAATACTGAGAGGTAGGTTTCATGTTAACTGCTCTTAATCAAATTAAATGTTTTTAGAAGTTTTGTAACACAATAAAGATGAGCAGGTCAAGGAAGTCACACTAACCTATTAATTATTAATTAATACTAATTACTAATGAGGAATCATACATGAAAATAATAAGACACAATTGATACTGTAATATAAATTGTTTTAAATGTATTCAAATAACATTTATTTTTCATTCGCTATGTGTCCTTTGTAAGAGTAGAAATATGAAGATGAAAAATTACAGTCATTGGTTTTAAGAAGTTTAAGGTGATACACAAATCACAGAAGATCTTCAAGGAATGAAATCATCAATTATGCTTGGCTTGGCATCAGGGAAAGATAACAGGGAAAGAGTTGTTGACAGTTGAGTCTTAAAAACCAAAGATTAGCTTATCAGATGAAAGAGGGGTTGGCAAGTAAAGAGATTTCTAAGCTAACTAAAAATACTTTTAGAGGAATAAAGATAAGAGATAAATAGGGGTACCAAATGTATGATTAGAACTGGTGTAACAGACAGCAGGAAGTGAGTTTGAGGGAATGAAAAGCCCTGATTTCTAAGAGAATGTGCTAGATCTTAATTTTTCAAGGCAAGACAAGTAAGTTAATATTTATTCTGTGTGATAAAAAGGCACTAAAAGATTATAACAGGGGAGTATTATATCTTTTTGTATCAGTAATAAAATTATAGCAGCATATGAAGGGTAGATTGATGGCAAAAAGAGAGATCTAGGGGTACCCCTCAATTAACTTTTGCAATAGTCTAGGCCAGGGATCATATAGGCTTGCATGAAAGTAGCAGGAGTCCAAATGGAGATAAAAAGTAAGAAATCAAAATTATTTCGTAGTATAATTTAAGAGAAATTAATAACCAATTATATATAGATTATGAAAAAGAGAGAAAGACTGATAATGGCTGAATTAATTGCTTTAGGACATTGTATTGCTAGTAAGACTCATTGAAAGGGGATATGACATTTTAGAACACAAACAGATTCCAGGGAAAACAACAAATTCAACTTTGGAAAATTTATAATTTGTGATTCATAATTTAGAAGTAAAGCAAGTCATCAGAGTTGGATTTATAAGTCATTAGCATTTCTGTGACAACCAAATTACTGAAATAAATAAGACTGTCAAGCGGTCATATAGAATAAGCAATAAAGCACCAAGGACAAACACTAGAAAGCACTATCATCTTAAAAAACATATAAAAGAGGATGAATAATGATCAGAAAGACAGAGGTAGAGGCAGAGAGACAAGAATCATGAAACAAAATGTATTTAAAAATCCAGGAAAAAGTAAACAAAATTCTAAGACTTAAAAAAACTAAACAAGATTAGAATTGAAAAGTGTCCACTGGCTTAACAATTAAAAGATCATAGATCATCAATTTGACAGCATTGATGAGGCTAGAAACCAGATAAAACAAGGGAAGAAGTACATGAGATTTAAACCTGTGGACAGCGTAAGGATAAAGGTAGGAGAATCTTACCGTGGAGAAGGAAAGGGAAGCTGATACCAGAAGGAGAAATATAATTTAAACTTTATCATGTTCAACTTTTGAGAAAAAAGCCAGAAGAAAGATAATAGATTAAGATAGGGAGATAGAATGCATTATGAGAAAAAGCCCAGGGGATGCTGGACAAGAATGAAACAAAGAGTGTAGTCGGAAGTATCAGCCTTGAAGAGGATGAGGGAGAGAATAAAGGCCAAATTACAGTGCTCTTCTGATGTGCAGAGGCAAGAAGGTACGAGAGCGCCTGCCTAAAGGCTCTGTCCTCTGTGAAGTTGTTACCAGGTTATCACCTAAAAGGAGGTGAAGGAGGAAGAAGGTTTGATCAGAATGGTTGAGGTTTAGAGCAATCACTGAGAGAGAAAGCACGGAAAATTAATGAAGGAAGCACTGGAGGTCTGACAGAGATTTGATTTAATGAAAGTTTAGTAATATTTGTTTATTCATGTATATATTAACTCAATAAGCCAGCAAATCTGCACTCAATATGCCAGCAAATCTGGAAAACTCAGCAGTGGCTGAAGGACTGGAAAAGGTCAGTTTTCATTCCAATCCCAAAGAAAGGCAATGCCAAAGAATGCTCAAACTACCACACAATTGCACTCATCTCACCGGCTAGCAAAGTAATGCTCAAAATTCTCCAAGCCAGGCTTCAACAGTACGTGAACCATGAACTTCCAGATGTTCAAGCTGGATTTAGAAAAGGCAGAGGAATCAGAGATCAAATTACCAACATCTGCTGGATCATAGAAATAACAGGAGAGTTCCAGAAAAAAACATCTACTTTCACTTTATTAACTACACCAAAGCCTTTGACTGTGTGGATCACAACAAACTGGAAAATTCTTAAAGAGATGGGAATACCAGACCATCTGAACTGCCTCCTGAGAAATCTGTATCCAGGTCAAGAAACATGTGTAATATCATGTATGAGACGAGTCGCCAGTCCAGGTTCGATGCACAATGCTGGATGCTTGGGGCTGGTGCACTGGGACTGCCCAGAGGGAGGGTATGGGGAGGGAGGAGGGAGGAGGGTTCAGGATGGGGAGCACGGGTATACCTGTGGAGGATTCATTTTGATGTTGGGCAAAACTAATACAATATTGTAAAGTTTAAAAATAAAATAAAATTAAAAAAAAAAAAAAGAAGCAACAGTTAGAACCAGACATGGAACAACAGACTGTTTCCAAAGGAGTATGTCAAGGCTGTATATTGTCACCCTGCTTATTTAACTTATATGCAGAGTACATCATGTGAAATGTCAGGCTGGATGAAGCACAAGCTGGAATCAAGGTTGCCGGGAGAAATATCAATAGCCTCAGATATGCAGATGACATCACCCTTATGGCAGAAAGTAAAGAAGAACTAAAGGGCCTCTTGATGAAAGGGAAAGAGGAGAGAGAAAAGTTGGCTTAAAACTCAACATTCAGAAAACTAAGATCATCATCTGGTCCCATCACTTCATGGCAAACAAATGGGGAAACAATGGAAACAGTGAGAGACTTTATTTTTTTCAGACTCCAAAATCACTGCAGATGGTGACTGTAACCATGAAATTAAAAGACGCTTGCTCCATGGAAGAAAAGCTATGACCAACCTAGACAACATATTAAAAAGCAGAGACATTACTTTGCCAACAAAGTTCTGTCTAAAAGCTATGGTTTTTCCAGTATTCCTATATGGATGTGAGACCTGGACTCTAAAGAAAGCTGAGCACCAAAAAATTGATGCTTTTGAACTGTGGTGTTGGAGAAGACTCTTGAGAGTCCCTTGGACTGCAAGGAGATCCAACCTGTCAATCTTAAAGGAAATCAGTCCTGAATATTCATTGAAAGAACTGAGGATGAAGCTGAAGCTTCAATACTTTGGCCACCTGATGCGAAGAACTGACTCATTGGAAAAGACCCTGATGCTGAGAAAGATTGAAGGCAGGAGGAGAAGGGGACGACAGAGGATGAGATGGTTGGATGGTATCACGGATGCGATGGACTTGAATTTGAGTAGGCTCTGGAAGTTTGTGATGGACAGGGAAGCCTGGCGTGCTGCAGTCCGTGGGGTGACAAAGAGTCAGACAGGACTGAGCAACTGCACTGAATTGAACTGATATTAACATATTCAATAAAAATTGATTAAGCATCTACTATGCCCAAGGATTATCTGGCTATTAAAGAATTAGCAATGTATAAAAACAGAAATTTTCTATCTCATGGTATTGGAAGGGTAAATGAGAAAGACAATATAGAAGTAAACTATATACTATACTCTGGGTTTTGCTTAATGAGGATCACACTTTTTGTCTTCATAGGTTGATGTCAGCTCTAAGTGAATGCAGTAAGTGAATGCTAATGTATTGTGAATGCCCATTTTAAATGATAAAGGGTTTCATAAATGATGACCCCATGACCCAGATCTTGAAAACAAGTGCTGTGGTTGATGAGTGGGACATATGGAAGAAAAACAACAGAAGAGAAAAAAAAATGCATTTTCATCACAAGATAAAATCATATGAAATTACGAAAGTGAAAGTGTTAGTTGCTCAGTCATGTCCGACTCTTTGCCACCCCATGGACTGGCCAGCCAGGCTCCTCTGTCCATAGAACTCTCCAGGCAAGAATACTGGAGTGGGTTGCCATTTCCTTCTCCAGGGGATCTTCCCAACCCAGGGATCCAACCCATGTCTTCTGCATCACAGACAGATTCTTTACCATTTGAGCTACCTGGGAAACCCATTAAATTATGAATGTGTATTAATATCAATGGGCTTCCCTGGTTTCTCAGCTTTAAAGAATCGGCCTGCCAGTGTGGGAGAGGTGGGTTCTATCCCTGCGTCAGGAAGACCCCCTGGAGAAGGAAATGACCACTCACTCCAGTATTCTTGCCTAGGAATTCCCATGGACCGAGGAGCCTGGAGGGCTACAGTCCATGGGCTCACAAGAGTCAGATACAACTTAGAGACTAAACAACAACAATTAATGTCAACACGGTGCTTTTTTCGTGTGTACTGAGCTTTGTATGTGCCTGAAAGAGATATGACTCTGGTTCAGCTATCGTTGAATAGGCAGTCCAGGGTCTAGTCATGGATACAAGCACTTAACACATAATTCGAACACAATGTAGTGTTATGGGCCACAGAGAGGTGACCTGTTCTCCCTGGTGTAGCCAGTGAAGGCCTTCTGTCTAATAATACAAAGACTGAAGCATGAATAATGAAAGGAGTTTCACAGAGAAGTAAGCAAAGAGATACAGGAATAACAATTCATATTTCCACAATAATATTATGCAAAGATACGACATTAAAGCCCTTGGTGATAAAACTGACATTTCTTGTATCAGTCTTGGCCCCAAAGAAAATGCAATTCAGTGGTGAATGTCAGTTTCATCAACATGCCTCAGGCCCCGTGGGCGTTAGTCTCCCACTCAACTACATAAAAGGGAGGGCACCGAATAAAACAGTACGAACATCCATCCATCAAAAACACAGTTCTGTTAGGAGACAAATTTTGATTGAATTTCCTCCGCAGAGTATTCAGGTCTCCATGTTCATCAAAGGATTTCATTTAAGTTACCATTAAAGTAAAATTAAGTTGGTATTAACCTTGTCTATTCAAAGGATGCCACTGCAAGGTAAACACACCGTTCTGATGTGAATGAAAATGAAATGATAAATTGATTCACCTACAGCTTGGAATGGATGGAGTCCTTCTAATGAGTGATTACCTGTGGTATAACTATATTGATTGTGTTTGTACATGTCAAATGAGGCTGGCAAGGATGAACTTGAGCAAATCAATCTTGGAACCTGCTAGGATCGCAGCCTCCAACTTTCACAGGTACTAAATCATGAACTTTAAAAAAACACGATAAAAAAAAAACTGCAGAAGTTTGTAAGGTACCGATCTCTTCCCAAAACCATTTGAATTGTTGAAGGATTCCTTACAAACATAAAAGACAAACACACACTCAAATAATGACTTACCGAGGATAAATACTGACAAGAGTTCATTTGGAGACTGTTCCAATTCCTGTCTGCTTGATACTATGAGGAGGAATTATTTATTTCTATTTCTGTTTATTTTCGTAAAACCACAGAAATACATTTGGAGACCCACCTTGATCTGTCCTCTCTTCTCCCAGTATAATGACAAATTATTTCCATGCTTCTTTCTATATGTTTATAGAAAAGGAACGTGTGAAAGCAAAGACAGCAAAGTTTGTATTTTTCTATTTTATTGGGAACCGCTCTGGAGTAGGTGTCTAGGTGTGCATGTGTACACGTGCGTCTCCATACACACACACACAAACCAAATCCACACACATACATTCATGTGTGATAAAGTGTGTCCCTCAGTAATAGTCCGCTGGTGGAATAAAGTGTCACTCCCCTCCAGCACCCTTGTACAAAGGTGGAATTCACGTTAAGAGAGTCTGCGGATCTGTGGAATTCCCATCCATGTAAAGTACTGTTGGTATCTATTCTGGAGGAGAACCTCCTAAGGGCGATGTGGAGGAAGGATTTGCCATCATAGCAGATACAAGAATACAAGGCCCCACTTCTGAACACACTCCACCACTACTGAAACGCGCCACCCCCCTGGTTTCTGAAGAAAGGCTTATGAAACCTGGGGCTACAGTGCCCAGACAGGAACTTGCTGACCCAAATCTCTCCCTTATGGTAAGGAAAGAGGGTTTTTTTTTTGTTTCCTTAAAAAGGAAAGACATGCATAATGTCTAGATCATCCTGACACAGCCGCTTGGCAGAGCAATTCATTTTCAAGCTTGCCTGGTGATTTTTCTTCCCCACTGTAGTAAAACAATGGGCCAGTTCAGGGACTAGAAGGACTTCACGGTAGCAACAGAATTTCGTCTATTGGCATGTCACTTCCATTGCTTTTAACTCACACTTTTAGACACCTCAAAAAAATAAAATAAAAAGAACCTTATCTTGTGAATCTCTGGTTAAAAAAAAAAAAAGACTTTATGCCTTTTATCTTCCTTTACCAATTATTAGTATAACTGTAACAGTAGTTATAAAAAAATGTAGAGAAGAATAGGATGTTTTGTGTAATGAATTTGCCAGTGATTCCTGTTTGTTAACGTCCTGTCATCTTATGCAACAATAGCTTAAAAAGTGAAATAATAGAATAGTCACTCTTCTGCAAGCCGTCCAGTGAGAAAATTAACACACAAAGACTTTGTTGGTGGCTCCATGGACCACCTGCCCTAAGTGTGCAACAGATGTTAGGGGCTGTACTGTGAATACAGGAGATTGGTATGTTCATCTCCTTAGCTATATACCATAATTCCTACCAGGATTTTATAATCATCTCTTTCTCAACCTTAGGAGTTTTAAACGTTAAAATGTCTACTCATGGTGGGAGTAGACATTTTTCTTAGCAGTGGTACAGAGTCTGAGATACATGTATTCTGATTCTATAACTTAACACAGAGCTTTTAGCCAAGGACATCCTAAAGGAAAATTACATGAGGTGCATCTTCTCATTAATCACTGAAATACTCTATGTATGAAATTCAGCTGAAATGAAATTTGAGAGCTTCCCTAAAGAGGAAAATTTAACAAAAAGACACTGCTTCATGTGTGAGGACAGAGGGAAGATGAATCTTTCACCTTGATAATGTCTTGCAACATTCTCTCTTAGAAAAAAAGAAACAGATGTATATTACTTGATTTTACCAGCTTGCAGGCCTACTTGTTGTTTAGTACTAAGTTGTGTCCGACTCTTTGCAACCCTATGGACTGTAGCCTGCAAGGCTCCTCTGTCTATCGGATTTCCCAGGCAAGAAAACTGGAGTGTGTTGCCATTTCCTTCTCCAGGGGGATCGTCCTGATCCAGGGATTGAACCTCTGTCTCTTGCATTGGCAGGCAGTTTCTTTACCACTGAGCCAGGGAGGAATCTCATAAGCCTACTAATTAATCCTAAAATAATTGTTTGAACTCTTGGATGCTTAAAAACTTTTCTCTCTCTTCCCTTCCCTTTCACCTTAATGAATATTATAAATACTTTAAAAGATGACAGATTTCTAAATGAAGCAATGTTCATACAGGCTAGATATCAGGCATGTTTTTATCATTTTAAAATTCAGCCAAACAACTGAACCATAATTTTCCATTTTCAATTTCTGGATCAGTTAGGATGTGACACTTATTTTTATGTTTTAGGAAGAAATGTATATAAGGAAATTATCGTCACTATGGATTTTTAATTTGGTCCAGTTGGTATACTTAAAATAGGGTTGGCTCATTTTTAAAAGTACAGTAGAATGGAAATTTTAAAAGAATAGAAGGTGTGTCTGAATTTGTAAACCTTTTGTAAGTGAAGTTAGTACTGAAGCCTAACCTTCTTGAAGGCTACTAGAGAGTACTGATCAGTCTTGGAGGCATTGATGATTCATCTCTAGGACAAAGTCTTGGGCTGAGCAAAAACAAAATAAAATAAAAATTGAGAACCTACATGGAACAAAGGGTCAAAGAGCCCTAAGAAGTAGTCACTGTGGCATGAAATGCAAGTTTCACTTTCATTTCCATTTGGGTAAGAATAACAACACCAGCACTATATTCTCATTAAATAATGACATAAAGACAATTTCCAAATTGTGGGAAATTTGCAAAATGCATAGAAGCATTAAGAAAAAAATGAAAATCACCTCTAATCCACTGTTTACTAGACAAGCAATGTGAACACTATGCATTCTACATCTGTTTCCAGTGTTTCTCTGTGCTTAATTTCCACAGAATTGTAAAAACTATGGAGGGTCATACTCTGCTCTTTTACTAAAATTATTATGGAAACATTTCCCATGCCATTGAAAATTATATAATTGAACTTTGAATCTCAAAAATAAAGATAGAGATAATTAAGGGCACTGCTTTATTAAGTAATGAATTTTGTATATGTGTGTGTGTCTCTGTGATGTTTAGGGAAAGTGTCATATTTAAGGCATATATGTGAATTGTCTATTTCATTTTAGTAGAATCTCAGAATTAACTCAAAAATAGATTGAGGACCACAGAGGTCAGTCTTTTGGGGAATAAGATAATTCTTTTATAAACAGAGATCCCATAATAATCCATTTCACTATTATACTGCATCTAAATTAGAAATAGTATACCAAACACTCTTTGGTATTGTTACATCTATTAAATGCTTTCTGCAGATGAGTACATGTCTTTTCCCCACTTGGTCATCCCCACCTCCTTGTTCTGCATTCCCTCATGTCACATTTTAACATATAGAAAATAAATTACGGATTTTCCTTACACACTGATGTTCAAATTGTTTATCCTAAAACTCAAAATTGACCATTAATATTAATTTCATAGCCATATCTTTCCCAATAATCACATATATTTTGATGAGTAACTGAAAAACTAATTTTACTGTTGAAGGCTTGAATTCCACAACTCAGTGTTATTATAGTTGAATCTGCCAGAGTTTCAATGACTTCCATAGAAAACCCACTGCTTCCACCCTCTTCGTTTTCCTCTGGATCACTTCCTCATGTTTTATCTGCCATCATTATTCCTTCTACCTTTTTCATTCCTGCTGATTTTCTTTTTACTTTTAGGTGTTTTTTTTTTGTTGTTTTTTGTTTGTTTGTTTGTTTGTTTGCTTATTCCTTTTCTCTTTCCATTTTTTGCACTGTTTTTCTTGCTTATTCCTTTTCTCTTTCCTTTTTTTTTTTTTTTTTTTTTTTGCACCATTAGTCCATTAACTTATTTGCACTTTTGAATTTATTGAGATGTGTTGAATGCTAACTCTACCTGCACAGCTGTGTCTTCCTCTGCCACCTGGAGGCAGACACTTATTTCACCAGAGTTATAGACATGACTCCCATATCAGGAATGGACAGATCAGTGCACCAAAGTTTCTATTACAAACTCAACTTCTCTTATCCGGACAGAACAGCAAATGAACTGAAAATTCCACCAACCTTGGAGAGACCTCAAGGTGCTAATGTTTGACAGCAATAAAAGCTTTAAATGGTTTGGGGACCATTGGTCCCTGCTTTGTAAAGTATTCATGAAGTGGAATTACGATGACCTTCTACCTTGATATGATTTCCAATCGCCTCAAGCTCTCTGCATTCAGTTTGACCTCCTTTGCTACCATTGCCATTGATCTGTTCCTGAGATTGTAGCTATAGGCTTTATGTTTGAACCTGAGATTAAAGACAGAGAGAAAAGTCACCATAATGTTGCTGCCAATAAGTTTAGGGCCAGTACTGCAGTCCTTGGTAATGATCAGGGTAGCCACTGAAGAGTCCATCTGGAAAACAGGATCTTCAGGGACTAGAGTTGTGGTGAAAATACTGGGATGGTTGCAGGGAGAGAAGGCAGAAAAGGAATAGTTGTGACACTAAGACTGCTCCTGAATTTCAGAAGGAAATCAGAGGGAGATGCTAAAGAGGGGCCACAAGCACTTTGTATTTAATATTGGCTTATCTAATACGTTCAGCTCGAAATGATCTTTTTTTTTCCTTCTCTTCTTGGGACTTGCTAAGATGCTTCTGAGTGTCATTTCCACAACTCTGTCCGGTCTTCTTGCTTTAGTTTTTTATTTCCCTCTATGCCCCATGCACAGTATAGCCTGGAGTACTTTTTTCTCTCTGTGCCGCATCATAATTTACTACAATCTCTTGTGCCATCTGTATGTGTTTTTCGGGTTGTTTTTTTTTTTTTTTTTTTTTTACCATGATTAACAGTTTTTAAGCAAGTAGTAAGTTTTTCTTTTTTCCTCTGGCTTTCTCCATCTTTCACCTTTTCTTCCTCTTCCTCTTTTTCTGAGACTACCCTTCAGCTTCTCAGAATAAAGGGAAAACTGCATAATTTAAAATGTAATGCCAAAAGGAAAACACAATTATACCTTCCAGATACTGAAAGAAGGAGCAGGAGGAGAGAGGAAGGCAGAACAGCAAGTCTGGTAGATAACATGTGAGCCCTGCGCTGGGCTTAAGTCGCCAAAGCAGCTCCTTTCTCTAGCTAATTTCTACTTAGAAACAAAAGGTTTTTCAGAGAATGGAGAGAAAGAGGCAACTGAATGATGCTCAAATTTGCATTTCTGTTCACATACTATTCTTGTTCAATTGACTAGAGAAAGGTTCTTTTTTTCTTTTTACAAATGGAAGTACCTGTTTAAAAATAGTTGAATCAAATTTTATTCACAATTACTATTTTTCTCAAACTTTTCTCTGATAACCAAAGACATACATTCTCCTAGTTTTTTTTTTCTTTCTTTCCAAATCTGCACTAAATAGCTTGAGGTACTGTAGCATGGTAAGAAAGAGCATTCTTTGCAATAGCAGAAGATGGAGGGTATAATCTAAATTCTGTCATGAACTGTGTGATTTTAAGTAAATCGCTAAAACGTCTGTCTCCTTTTCTTTTCTTACAAAATTCAGAGTTTGTATTAAATAATCTGTAATATCACTTTCAGTTTTAAAAAATGTTGGTCTAGTGCACTGGGACGACCCAGAGGGATGGTATGGGGAGGGAGGAGGGAGGGGGGTTCAGGATGGGGAGCACATGTATACCTGTGATGGATTCATTTTGATATTTGGCAAAACTAATACAGTTATGTAAAGTTTAAAAATAAAATAAAATTTAAAAAAAAATGTTGGTCTTTTTTACATTTACAATTCAAAAACCTTATCTCAGGAGCAGAAAGTGACTGGACTCCACCTGTCACGGGAAAGCCGCCCCCACCCCCTCTCAACTAAAGTGCCTACAGAAGCTTCATCACAGGGATTTTTTTTGATGTTCTTGCTGATCTGAACAAATTGGAACAGAGAGACTCTGATTTTGTAAGAAATTGTAAGGGATTTCTATAACTTATCCATGGCCCTTCTAAGCACCGTTATCTAAGAACTACATTTTCAAAGACATATTTCTCACAGTCTTTGGCTTGCCATCTGCAGTGGCTGAGGCGAGTCTAGAACATCACTGCTGCTAAGTTGTTTCAGTCGTGTCCGACTCTGTGCGACCCCATAGACGGCAGCCCACCAGGTTCCCCTGTCCCTGGGATTCTCCAGGCAAGAACACTGGAGTGGGTTGCCATTTCCTTCTCCAGTGCATGAAAGTGAAAAGCGAAAGTGAAATTGCTCAGTCCTGTCTGACCCCCAGTGACCCCATGGACTGCAGCCTACCACGCTCCTCCATCCATGGGATTTTCCAGGCAGGAGTACTGGAGTGGGGTGCCATTGCCTTCTCTGAGAACGTCACTGGTGCTTTGAAAATATTCTAGATCTTTACTGGTGAATTCTGTTGCATCATCCTGTAAGGTGTCGCCAGTAAGGCAAGGGACTGGAAAGAAGGATTATGTTAGGAATGATTTTAAAAACAGGAAGTGTTTGGTTTGGTTTTGTTTGGTTTGGTTTGGTTATCCATTTAACGTAGTGATTCCTCATGAAACTAGACAACAGGCTCCTTGAAGGCATGAAAATAATTTTGTTATCTGTATCTCCTGGTGGGTAAATTCAGGGTCAGCCTGAATTTCAGATTCAGAAGTCATCATATTGATGACTGAGAAATGCTGACCATTGCTGATACTTTAAAAAGTAATTTCAAAGTAATGGTGTCCTGAAAGTAGTGTTCTTTTGTCTTGAAATATTCAATAGATCATTCCTTCCGTGGAAAGGAACATATAGTCTACTAGTGAAAGTGAAAGCTGCTCAGTTGTGTCTGACTCTTTGCAACCCCATGGCCTATACAGCCCACAGAATTCTCCAGGCCAGAATACTGGAGTAGGTAGCCTTTCCTTTCTCCAGGGAGCTTCCCAACCCAGGGATCAAACCCAGGTCTCCCACATTGCAGGCTGTTTCTTTACCAGCTGAGCCGCAAGTGAAGCCTATTAAGTCCACTAAGCATTTGTCTATTACTTTGAACTTTTCTTCTTTCCTTCATCTCTACCTTTACCCTTTCTACTTGTTCCATCTTTCTCCTTCATGATGAAAGGATTCAGCACAGACCTAAGTGAAATGGTCTGTGCTGAAATTTCCTCTCTTTGAGACTTCTACTTACTGCCCACTGCTTGCTCCTCCTTCTTCCTCTTCCCCCTCCTCCCCCTTCCAGTTTTTTCTATTACTCATTTCTGGTTTTGCCTCTTCCTAGAAACCTTCTTTGACAGCCCCAGCCTGCTAAGATGCCTTTATGTGTGTAAACACAGCATCCCAAGTTTACCTTTTCCAGTAGCACTAGTCAGACTCACAACTAATATGATGGCTTCATTTGTAAAAATTAGAGAATGATACACCTTTATGAAAATGGTTTCTGCAATCTGCTTAATGACAATATTGAGAGCATTCCAGTAGAGAGTCTTCCGGAGAAGGCAATGCAACTCTCTCCGGTACTCTTGCCTGGAAAATCCCATGGACTGAGCCTGGTAGGCTGCAGTCCATGGGGTCGCTAGGAGTTGGACACAGCTAAGCGACCTCACCTTCACTTTTCACTTTCATGCATCGGAGAAGGAAATGGCAACCCACTCCAGTGTTCTTGCCTGGAGAATCCCAGGGACAGGGGAGCCTAGTGGACTGCCGTCTATGGGGTTGCACAGAGTCAGACACGACTGGAGTGACTTAACAGCAGCAGCAGAGAGTCTTCAGCTTGGTCCATTCATTTTCCCCAATTTTCACCTCTATTAAGAACACCATTTTCCATTCTCCACAGTGTGTTTGTAAATGCTTAATCTTGCTAGTATTCAAAAATTATTATAGCAGAACAAAACTTTCACATTTCCACCCCCACCCCAACTCTCGTATTCAATTCGCCTTTGCCATCTGACTCATAGAAGATAGTAAAGATGCTGCAGAGCTGTCTGCCCTTTTAACCTTTATGCAAGAAGCTGTTGTGGCCACTAATTGTCCTAAAGATGAAATACAAATTCCTACACATGGAGCTTTGAGGGTGTATTATTTAAGGCCATGCTACTGACTTATCCTGCTATAAATGACTGTCCTTTCCTACTGAGCTATACAAGCATTCAAGATTCCCTCTCCCATGTCAAGATGATTACATTTTGTTTCTTGTCATCCTTTAAAACTCAAGTCCTAGGCCATTCTTTTTAGTGGCGAGTAATATTGCATTGTACAAAGAAATAGAGGAAAACAACAGAATGGGAAAGACTAGAGATCTCTTCAAGAAAATCAGAGATACCAAAGGAATATTTCATGCAAAGATGGGCTCCATAAAGGACAGAAATGGTATGGATATAACAGAAGCAGAAGATATTAAGAAGAGATGGCAAGAATACACAGAAGAACTGTACAAAAAGATCTTCATGACCCAGTTAATCACGATGGTGTGATCACTGACCTAGAGCCAGACATCCTGGAATGTGAAGTCAAGTGGGCCTTAGAAAGCATCACTATGAACAAAGCTAGTAGAGGTGATGGAATTCCAGTTGAGCTATTCAAAATCCTGAAAGATGATGCTGTGAAAGTGCTGCACTGAATATGCCAGCAAATTTGGAAAACTTAGCAGTGGCCACAGGACTGGAAAAGGTCAGTTTTAATTCCAATCCCAAAGAAAGGCAATGCCAAAGAATGCTCAAACTACCGCACAATTGCACTCATCTCACACACTAGTAAAGTAATGCTCAAAATTCTCCAAGCCAGGCTTCAGCAATATGTGAACCGTGAACTTCCTGATATTCAAGCTGGTTTTAGAAAAGGCAGAGGAACCAGAGATCAAATTGCCAACATCCGCTGGATCATGCAAAAAGCAAGAGAGTTCCAGAAGAACATCTATTTCTGCTTTACTGACTATGCCAAAGCCTTTGTATGGATCACAATAAACTGAGGAAAATTCTGAAAGAGATGGGAATACCAGACTACCTGATCTGCCTCTTGAGAAATCTGTATGTAGGTCAGGAAGCAACAGTTAGAACTGGACATGGAACAACAGACTGGTTCCAAATAGGAAAAGGAGTTCATCAAGGCTGTATATTGTCACCCTGTTTATTTAACTTATATGCAGAGTACATCATGAGAAACGCTGGACTGGAAGAAACAGAAGCTGGAATCAAGATTGCCGGGAGAAATATCAATAACCTCGGATATGCAGATGACACCACCCTTATGACAGAAAGTGAAGAGGAACTCAAAAGCCTCTTGATGAAAGTGAAAGTAGAGAGTGAAAAAGTTGGCTTAAAGCTCAACATTCAGAAAACGAAGATCATGGCATCCGGTCCCATCACTTCATGGGAAATAGATGGGGAAACAGTAGAAACCGTGTCAGACTTTATTTTTCTGGGCTCCAAAATCACTGCAGATGGTGACTGCAGCCATGAAATTAAAAGACGCTTACTCCTTGGAAGGAAAGTTATGACCAACCTAGATAGCATATTCAAAAGCAGAGACATTACTTTGCCAACAAAGGTTCGTTTAGTCAAGGCTATAGTTTTTCCCATGGTCATGTATGGATGTGAGAGTTGGACTGTGAAGAAAGCTGAGTGCCAAAGAATTGATGCTTTTGAACTGTGGTGTTGGAGAAGACTCTTGAGAGTCCTTTGGACTGCAAGGAGATCCAACCAGTCCATTCTGAAGGAGATCAGCCCTGGAATTTCTTTGGAAGGAATGATGCTAAAGCTGAAACTCCAGTACTTTGGCCACCTCATGCGAAGAGTTGATGCATTGGAAAAGACTCTGATGCTGGGAGGGATTGGGGGCAGGAGGAGAAGGGGATGACAGAGGATGAGATGCCTGGATGGCATCACTGATTCAATGGACATAAGTTTGAGTGAACTCCGGGAGTTGGTGATGGACAGGGAGGCCTGGCATGCTGCCATTCATGGGGTCGCAAAGAGTCGGACACAACTGAGCGACTGATCTGATCTAATCTGGTATGTACCACATCACTATCCATTCATCTGTGGCTGACCATTTAGGTTTTTCCATGTTCTGACTAGTGTAAGTAGTACTGCAATGCAACCGGCTACATGTGTGCTTTTGAATTATGATTTTCTCAAGGTATATGCCCAGTAGTGGGATTGCTGGGTCAGAAACTAACACAGTATTATAAAGCAATGATATTCCAATAAGAAAATGAAAAAAAAAAAAAACCTCAAGTCCAGAGAAACTCTCAGCAGTCTATTCAAGAAAGTAATTATATAGAAACAAACACACACACCAAAGACTCTCTGATGGCTTTGGCTTCTGATATATGGGAAAACAGCATCGAAGACTTACTGAAGCCTGTTCAGAAGAAAATAAAATAACAATAGCCAAAAGGAAATTATCTTTTTGGGGTGGTGTAGGCATATACCCATCCAAAGGATGAGATAAAACAAGTTTTAAAATTTTTTCTTTTACATTTACTTTTGTACTCTAATGTGGCTCATATATTCCTTTTGAATTCACTGATAATTGTGAAAAAAATTCTCACATCGAATCCTGCCATGGTAAAAAACACAGCTGGGAGAAAACATTTATACAAGCTACTAGAAGGAGCCTGCTAATTCAAGTCATGTGGGATTGCATAATGAATTCATTTCTAAGTATTCTAATATTGCATAATAAAATGCACCTGTAATATAAATTAAAACATTTTATCATAGGATATACATTGCAAAAACCCATTGACATTTCAAGTAAACAAAAGATACATATTTGTCACGTTTTTAACAAATGGATGTTCAACCATATATTTTCACACATATGCTAATTATTGTACTCTGAATAGCCAATAATTGATTAAAAGGTACTTTGCAGATGTTAAATCTGTGCAAATACATGATCCTTCGAAGAATTTAAAAAACTCAATAGCCAACGGCAGAGAGAGGGAAAAAATCACACTCTAATTACTTTAATAGATAAACTAAGATAACATATTTTCTATGAAACTCTAAAACAAATGTGTTTTTTATTACATCTCATAAGCCTATGACTGATATTATTGCATCTAATGTAGGCAAACTGCCTTTAATTTACAAATGTGTGGGTCCTTCTATTTACTGAAACGCTGTCCAGAAAGGTAAGTAGGTGAACGTATGTGGTACCAAAAGTGAGATAGTCTTAAAATTGACAAAGTTGCTATAAAATATGAAGTAGTGTTAAAAACGAGCACCTGTATCATCCATGGAAAAATGTTACTGAGTACTTTTTTCTTTTATAGGTTGAAGTATTTTATGTTAACTCAGCTGTAGGGTTAGGTGAAGGAGAGAAGAAACACTTCTTTATGGAGCACTCACAATGCCAAATGTTATCACAAATATCTATTTATCTATCATCCACCTATTTATCGTCTACCTAGTAATCTATTTACTCAACCATCCACACATTTATCTACTATCTGTCCATTCCCTCCTACTGTAAGGTTAGTGTTATTTCCCCAGTATTACAGATGAAGACAAGCAGAGAAAGTCCATCATACCTGCCCCAATGCCACCATAGCAACTGGAAACTTGAACCTACAGCATCTGGTCTTATGGCTAATACCATCTAAGAGAGCTTCTTCAGTGATAATGGCTTTATTTGCAGCAACAAGCCACATAGCATTACAATGGGACTCCTGGGTACTGCCATCACCAACAGACTCTAGGCTCTTAATTGCAGCGGTTGTAACATTTTTATTAAATTCATATTCACTAGAATACATGCCTGGCACATAGAAAGTGAAAGTGAAGTCACTCAGTCGTGTCCAACTCTTTGCAACCCAGTGGACTATAGCCCACCATGCTCTTCTGTCCATGGGATTTTCCAGGCAAGAGTACTGGAGTGGGTTGCCACTTCCTTCTCCAGAGGATCTTCCCAACCCAAGGATCGAACCCAGGTCTCCCGCATTGTAAGCAAGGTGCTTTACTGTCTGAGCCACCAGGGAAGTCCTATATGTGTTGAGTGTTGAAAACATGCCACCTGGGCTGATTTAAGTACATTATAATCCCAGATATTCCAACAGTCTCCGTCTTGTGTAAAACAGTCAAATGGAAAACTGACCTAATACTGTTTGGCCAGTTCTTTTCCAGTGTCCTTATCATTGAACTAAACATCACCTGATGTTAACTCAATTCACAGGAGAACAAAGGGAACTTTCACCTCGTGACTTTCATCCTTGGCAAATGCAATTTCCATATCCTTTTTTTCCACCCTAACATTTATTTCCCAAACACTCAGGAAAATTTCGCTTCTCCTATTTTCAAAACAATGGCAGTCACTGGTTTGGCTTGTAACAATTTTATATCTTCACTGTGTGCTAGTGTGCTTGAAATTCAACACAAAGTAAATAAATTCTATTAGCACGAGGTTGTTATTTTTATCATCCTAGTCATACATGTAGGGAAATGTTACAATTCACAGTGAATGTTGCTGGCATGAATACAGACACCATGAGTAAAGAGATAGATATTTAAAGTGACAGGTGCTTTATGCCATAAGCTTTATCAGGATATACTGGGGAAAGTCCCCTTTTAATTGAGTTCATTGTCCTGACTTGCACAATAATTATTTTCCCTACAGCTACCCCTGCAGGCCATTAAAGTAAAATTTTATTTCAAGTGAAAAAGATCACCAAGGGCTGCTGTGCTGAGTTGGTTCAGTCGTGTCCAACTCTTTATGACCCTACAGACTACAGTATACCAGGCTCCTCTGTCTATGGGATTCTCCAGGCAAGAATCCTGGAGTGGGTTGCCATACCCTTCTCCAGGGGATCTTTCTGATCCAGGAATTGAACCTGTATCTCTTACATCTCCTGCTTTGGCAGGCAGGTTCTTTACCTCCAGTGCCAGCAGTGGTAAAGTAAGTCCCTGGGGACCTTCATACACTACAATTCTTGGGTCCCATGAGTCACTGGCCTACAACTGGACAGCACAGTAGTCAGAAATAGAGAATAAATACCTTTCTCCTCTTCCTCTTAACTAACAAACCCCTCTCTTTTAATATAGGTGAGGATATTAGATGGTTTTCACACTTGCTGATTAAAAATATCATTCACTATGTTGCAACTGAAGTCTAGAAAATGACTTCATCTCCAAAGTGAGTGAATAGCCAAGAAAAGGCATCAGCAAACTATGGTTTGGGGCCAAATCTATTCCTCCATGTCCTTAGGTATGGCTCACAGACTAGGATTTTTTTTTTCTTTTTATTATTAAAGGGTTTAGTAAAAAAACAAAAACAAAAAAAAAAATACGCAACTTTAAAATTTCAGATGTTTACACTTAATTTGGCTCTAATCTATGGCTTGGACCCTTGACTAGGCATGATTACATTTTACTTTTTTATGTAAAAGGCTAGCTGTTGAATATTTTAGGTTTTATAGGCCATGTACCTTTGTGTATTTTTTTTTTACCCACAAGCCCTTAAAATGTAAAACTAACAGAAAGTTTTCCTAGGAGGCCACACTAAAGTGGAAACTACATTTGTGGACCAGATTTGGCCACCAGGTAGGCCCTGACCCTAGTAGATGTTTGACCCAAAAAAACAGGATGGAAACTGAATGGCTACATGGAGCAATGTATTCCTTCAACCAAGAATTCTTCCCACCAGGATCACCTGCCTTGGACAACTGAAAGAAATAAATATCCACTCTCACTGAGTAAGGATACATGCTTAGGCCTATGTATGAGAGTAGCTATCTTACCCTAACTGATTCAGAAAGGACAGCTGAGGCAACACTTCCTAAAAGGCGACAGTTAACGTAGATCTGAAGGAGAAAGCACAATGGAGATATTTGGGAGAAGACTTGCAGGACACTTTTTCCTCTCCAAAATGTTCGTAAGACATTTGATTCATGCCAAAAAGTTCTTGACAGTTGCTCCTGTCAAAAAGCATTTTGCATGGACCAGACATGCCTATGAACATTTTGGATCATCCCAAATGACCTTTTGTGTGATCCAAGTGTCTTATAGACATTTTGGACAGGCCCAAATGTCTGCTAATGAGACTTGCACCCAAAGCAGAGGCCTTGAGTCGAGAACACAACTTAGAGTTTGAGAAACAGAAAGGGGCTGAGTAAGTTTGCATTCAAATGACCAGAAGGGAAAATATTGATATGAGGTCACAGAAAAACGGGGCAACTAGATTTCATAGGTCCTCATATATCAGTTTGGCTTTAACTCAGAGAAAAATGGGAAGCCACTGAAGAGTGTCAAGTTGAACAGTGACATTAAAAGGCTCTCATTTTAACAGCTTCACTCTGGCTGCTGTACTAAAAATACATAAAGGGGATCAATGGTGGAAATGCGAGACTAGTTAGGAGACTGCTGCAATCATTCAAGTGAAAGATGATGAAGAGTTGGAATAAAATTCTAGCAGTGGATAAAGTAGAACTCATAGCACTTGCTGAAGGATTGACGGGGTACATGAGAGAAAGAGAGAAGTTTAAGATGACTTCATATATTTTGTACTGGGTGAAGTTGATACTTACTGAACTGAAGAAGACAAGAGGAGTAGGTTTGAAAAATATTAGGGGCTGAGTTTTCTGCATGCTGAGTGAGATGTCTGTTGGAAATCCAATGGAGACGTCACATTAGCAGCTGTATATAAAACTCTAGAGCTCAGAAGAGATGTTAATGGGATCCCTCTCTAATCTAGGGACTTCCCTGGTGACTCATCGGTAAAGAAATCTGCCTGCAATGCAGGAGGCACAGGAGACGTGGGTTCAATCCCTGGGTCTGGAAGATCCCCTGAAGGAGGGCATGCAACCCACTCCAGTATTGTTGCCTGGAGAATTCCATAGACAGAGGAGCCTCGTGGTCTACACCCCATTGGGTCGCAAAGAGTCAGACATGACTGAAGCAACTTAGCACATGCAAACATGCTAATCTATAATGTGTCCTGCAGTATTCCTATGACAGGTTTTATTGCAGAGGAATATGGCATTTTGTTTGCATTATTTTTCTCTCCTTCTAGTTTGTTTACTCTTTGATGAAAAGACTGATTTACTTTTAAACAAAGTGCAGGTGTGGCTATATCTCAGCTTCTCTTGCCTGGGCAGGAAGTGGAGAGGTTGCTCCAGGTAACTCTTCATTTTCTGAACAGGCTTTTTGTTTAGAAGGGACCAGGCACTACCTGCAGCCTGTCCTATGGATTAATTCTTCTGCCTGGGATGGCAAAGGAACCCTCCACACCAGTTCCTAGCTTTGCTCTAGGGATAATCAACTGTGCTGCCTGTCTCTTGGCTCAAGCATTGCTGAACTACACAGCTTCCATGAGCTCTGCCAATACCTCTGGTCTGATGTATCTAAGAGACACTTTCCACAGTGGTCGGGGCTGTGATTCAGCTTTTTGCCTGGGCATGGGCAAAGCAGGCTCTAGGACTAGCAAAACTCCTTCTTTGATGATCCTAATTAGGCAGATCTGCACTCCACCGAATTCTTTGGTCAAGGTACACCAGGGACTTGGTTCTGTAGATGAGCAAAGCTGCTGGCTGAGATTCCTACTTGGGCACCACAGGTATAAAGTCAGCCAGCCAAGATATGTGCCGGTTGTTATAAACCCCTACCCTCTTCTCTGTCACAGCCAGATTCCCTGTGATCAAGCCCTGCAAATGGCCCTGAAATCCCCATGGGGTGAGATCAGAGTCGAGGCTCCCACAAAGAGATCAACAATGTTGGTGGGGGGTGGACCTGCTTGTCCCCACCGGGTTATCTTTTCCCACAGGAGCAACAGGAGTTTTAGCAAAGACCTGTCAGTGGTGCTGCGCTGGTCTTGGGGAGAAGCAGGGTGGTCCACACGCAGTTGCTTCCCTGACGCACTAATGCAGTCTGTCTGGGTCTCTGTTCTGCAAGGGGGTAGTGCTTTAGCCTCACACCCACATCCTGGGATTCTCTCAGGGGTATCTCATTCTTGAATAGTTTTATTTGCTCTACTTGTGAGGGTAGCAGAGTCAAGAATGACCTATGTTGCTATCTTGGTCAGAGTTAAAGTTTTTAAGGATTGAGATAAATGACATTTGATAGGCAGGAAGTCTCACTGCCCACACAGCTTCTCTATGAAGCTGAAACTGGAAGATGTTCAGGTGTCCCTGAAATATGTTTTCATGTCTAAGAAATGACTCATGTGATTAAAAGTTAGATCACTTTTCCTCTTAAGCTACCAATAAGCTCATTCTTTTTCAGACACACAAATTTTATCCATGGTAACTGGATTACTGGGATCCTTCTTAGCTTACACTCAAAATGTAAAAAGCATTAAAAGTGAGAATGAACTCTGAAAAATGAACAGAATCCATGGACATTGGTTCTGTTGAAACAATATTCATAAACTCTGGATATGATACAACTCTATTTTCTATAAGCATCACATTGATAGATGTGAACCCAAAATTCACTTACAGTAAAGCACACGGTGTATTTAAATGTATGAATGAAGGCTTTAGCTAATAATCATTTTTCTTCATTCATATTACAAATTGATCCAGGGATTTAGAAAATCGTCTTTTAACCCATTCTCTTCTAGAATACAAGAGCTAGGAAAAAGGAGACACAAATTGGTTTCATGATCAAGACTGAACCACAATTATTTTGGTCCTGATTCTTGGCTTTTTTAAAAAAATACTGTCATTCAATCTGAAAGTAATTTTAAAAGCCATGTCTAGAACAACAACTGAAAATTGCCAAGGTAAATCAGTGGCAGGAAAACTAGCAATTGTTTTCAGCTCAGTTCATCAAAGTGTATAAAAGTATTTCTCAAACATTAATCAACAAAAAGTGACTTTGATCCACAAAAGACATGAAAAATGTAAAATATAATCAGCACAGACCATGAATAACATAGGGCTTTCTCCTTTCTTTTCATAATTAATTATACAATGATTTAATTTTATAGCAATCTATGTCATAGCACTTGGCTCAATCTGACTATTTCAGTGTAGATAATTCACATGCCCTAAAGCACTCTGCAACATTTTCCATGTCCTTGGTCAACCCATGCATCTAAGAAAGACAATATCATCCCAAAGGATGTGATCCTGATGGAAATATTTTTCTGCAGCTGAAGCAGTCAGCATAATTGCCAGCCAATGCAGTGGAACCTCGAGTCCTTCCTTGAAGGGAAACTGTATGTCATAGCTCCATGCCTTTTACTAGCAATTTATTATTTCATCACCGACTCAATGGACATGAGTTTGAGCAAACTCTGGGAGATGGTTAAGGACAGGGAAGCCTGTCGTGCTGCAGTCCATGGTGTCATAAAGAGTCGGACACAACTTAGCGACTGAACAACAACCATCATTTCATTATTCAAAAAAATTATTGAATGCCAATAACGAGCTAGATACTCTAATATGTGTTCTATATGCATTATCTCATTTAACACTTGTAAAAACTCTATGCTCTACAAAAGCTTTTTATGCTCCACTTTACAGATAAGGAAACGAATACAACATTAGATTTCTAAAGGACACATGAATGGAATTTGGACCAAGGGGCTCTGGATGTAGTTGGGGAACTTTTTAACCCTCCCATACAACTGCTTTCCAGAAAGAATGTAAAGCAGCATGTAAGGCAATAAATCATCTTGAATGTCCCAAATTTATTTTGGTTCAGTGTACTTGTTTCCATTTAGAACTTATTAAGGTGAGTTGTATTTGTATGAAAAAGAAAATTTTCCCTAATTGTGCTATTTAACACAAGAGGGTGACCCTTGTAGTGATTAATGTTTGATGTCAAAGATAGGACAAATAAAAATAAATACATAGAACATCATGTGAAAAAAAGAAGCCAATATCTCCATCCAAAAGTGCTACACATGTAATGAGAGATTAAGAAGGTAGAATGATGGAGGGTTCCTGAAGGAATCTGTCATACTTTACCTCACCAGGTAATAGGAGATATGATACTCTGGGTTAAAAAAAAAAAAAAAAAACCAAATATATACTAATAAAATTGAGCTTTAAGGATCTAATTCTCAATGAGACATCATCTTCATGTAATAATTTAAAGCATATTGCCATGGATTTTGCAGGCACTCAGAAATAGCTTACAAATTCAAAAATATACTGTACATCCATTCCCATAGAGAATATTTTGTACAAACTTCAGCCAATGTATTTTTGTTATAAATATTAAGGGCTAATTTTTAATATTATTAGAAAAGAAATTATCTAGACACTGAGAAGAAACACTGTGAGGACCCCTTTCCCACAGAATATGATAAACACTAAAGCTATTGAAATGAAGAATGGACAAAGCATATGTACTGGGTATAGAGAAAGCAGACAGGTTACCCTAATGGTTCATTTCTATTTCTGAATTTCTAGAATGAATGGTTAAAAGTGATATTAACTAGACAAAGCAAGAAATAGATACAGCTTATTAAATCACTGCCACCCATCAACAAGTACTAAAATGCAGTTATTTAATTATAAATGGTTTTACAAACTTACCTAAAGAATTGAATATAACAGGCAGTCTTTAAAAATAAAGTAAATGCATTTAAAAATAAAGTGAATGCATTTGAAAAGACTTGGTATGTTATAACTACCATATGCCCAAAGAAATTATTTCCAAGATTTTTACATACAACTCTGTTCACACTATTCTTATAAATATATTATTACATCTTCATTACTCAATTCATATACAACAATAAAATAAGTAACACAGCTACTCCAAAGAAAATTAAAAATAGAAGTTGACAGAGGCATAGACTTAAATGAATGCTAAACGAACTCCTAGACTTTAGATTGCATATTTGTGTGTGTCTCTCGTGTACTTTCTTGGATGCCCAGAAATAGTGCTCTTCTGGAAAGGTTTGTGATGTTGTAATGTTCTAATGCTAAGTGTAGTGAGAAATCAAAAGCACCCAAGAGATAACAATTGATGTACTTTTCAAAATGTACTTTTCCTCCCAAGTGCTTTTGATGAAAGCGTGAAAGTTTTACTTCTAACCTTCACATTAGGACTTGTTCCTAAACATTTGCGCATGCAACTATGACCACCTTGTACTTCACCTTAGAACATTTATTAAACACATAATACGAGCATTATTTTAAGAGAGAGAGTGAAGAAGACTGGATATTTTTGTCTTTTATGTGCACATCCATTTTCTTCCCGTTACTCATTTTCCAGTCCTTGAAATACATCTTCCAAGCTTATTTTCTGTTTTTCCCGTCATCCTGCCATGCCTCACTCTCCTCTGTGTATTAAATTCTGCTGGGAGCAAGAGCTCCGCCCCTTGCAAAGGTCAAGAGGAAGGAGGCTGGGCGTATGCAAAGGCGGGATTGAGCCTCAGGAGTCCCCCTGGAAATTTTCGAGCATCTACCCCCAAAACCAGAGTCTACCTACTTTCTGCTTTGTGTTCTCACCTGCACCTCTGACTTTACGGGGGGCTGTCCCCCACTACCTCTCTCTGAAAAAAAGAGTTAACTTACAGCTCCAGTTAATAAAGTTCCTGGGTGTGATAGTGTTTCAACCTACAAACTCCTTTGGAAGTCCTCTAGCCTGCTTGAATAGGTTTTTCCGGTGATTGCTCAGAGCCTCCCAGCCGTGAGAGGCATGAGATGTTCTAAACTGTCTAAATACAGATTCCTTTGAGCAGTTAAAAGATTGATTAGAAATTGTATTGGTGAAGGGTTTTTCACTTGTTGGGCCAATGTTTGCTGCTAAGTCTCCATATCCCTTACCTGCTGTGTCCCTGGCAGTGTATTGATTAATATAATTGGTGTAAGTAGTAGCTTTAAAGTTTGTAACCTTGGACCCTTGAGTTAATTCATTTTCTTGTTATAGCCCACCACACCTTTGTCCTGTAGGAATGCAACTTTATCTAATGCTTTTGGAGGGTGGCGCCTGACTAGTCACCTTTAGAGAACCTTTAGAGAAAAATAAGTTTTCTGAAGAAAGGGTCTTAAAATGTTAACAGGCCTCTGGGCCAGAAGATGATGCAAATCACCTAAACTTTTGCATATGATAAGTTTGCAGGAAGAAAGCCTGGCTTACTGCATGACTCTACCCCTTTCCCCATTATCCTCTATGCATAACTTAAGGTATAAAAACTACTTTGAAAAATAAAGTGCGGGCCTTGTTCACCGAAACTTGGCCTCCCCGTGTCGTTCTTTCTCTCACCTTCTGGCTGAATTATTCAGCCTCTTTTCTTCACTGAATTTCCTCACTGAGCTATCCTTATTTAACCACTCTTTATATCCTTAATTAACGTTTAATTAAGCAATTGTTTCCTAATCCTCGCCCACGCCGTCCCCGCTTCGAATTCCCTGGATCCACCGGGGTGGTATCCTCGTACATCTAGGTATCACCTGAATTACTTCAAAATCAGATCTTATCAAAGGGATATTTGGCGATTTCTCAGGAACCTTTCAGTCTAAACACATTATTGCATCTTGCTCTTTCCTCGAGTATCTACCTAGCAAGTGACATCCTATCCTCTGCGCTTCTTTCTCCATCAGTGTACTTCATAATAAGTTATCAAAGGAGAGAGGCTTTTTTATTTAATTCATTTTGCATTACATTTAATCCAATGATGCTAATTTTTACTGTGAATAATAGAAAGTCTACTGAAATTCTGTTTCCTAAGGGATCTGAATTTGGGTCTGTCTCCTCAGTTACACATTTTCAAAAATAATAATTGAATAGTGAGCCAAATAATTCTTTTGAGATCAGAAACATCCTATTTGTCAATTTAGAGTAAAATACCTAAGTTCCTTTCTCCCCATTAACTCATATTTTCTGCTGCATGGTAAGCCTCCAGTTTGCCGCCTGGCCTATGAAAATACCACATTCATATTTCTAAACACACCCAAAGATTAGAATAGAAGAGATTTGTGGATGACAAAACACTGCTGTCTGGATTAAGCTCTGTGGGCATGATTCCATGGAAGCCTGCACAGCTGATAAGGGTGGAAATTTAATTTCTGCCTAAATGGAGCCTTCATGGAAGAGTATCTCTCTGAAAACTTCAGAAGTAAAAAGCTGGAGATTATAATTTTACCAAGATGGCCTTTTTCTTTTGTATTTCAACTAATGTAGAATAAAATGTCTTTAAATGGGTTATTTCCATTGCAGGTGTTCTATCCAGAAAGTATTGTTCTTCTCCAATAGTGATCAGTATTGTTGAACAAAACTCCAAACTTTCTTAGGAATATTCTCTTTGTAATTTGGCAACAGGAGAACACAGTAAAGTAGGTTTTAAACAGAAGGATGAAAGTCAGTTAAATTTTCCTTCTCAGAGTATGATCTATCCCATCACCACCAGGACTGTTTCATTCCCTTAATACTGGGTGGCCTTTTTCTTATTCCTCATATCAAGAATAAGATATAGAAATATATAAGAATATGAAACAGGTCAAGATAGAGTGAGGATGCTACATTTTCTTTTCTCCCTTTTTAATAAGAATTCTGCTCCAGCTTAAATGTAAGCAATTTCATGTAATAAAAAAAATTTTATCTCTAACATGCACTGGTTCATGTACCAAAAAGGTGGTCATATAAGCGGTTCCAACATCACAGTAAACGAAGCTAAAAGAATAGGTAAATGGATGAGTTTGAAAGACTTAGAAAGTCTGCCCTGAGCTTAGGTACTTATTTATATGAGCACAGTGGGAAATTAATGGAGATACGTTTGATGGCCAAGATTCCTCTTACTTTGAAATACTGTAATGTAGGTAAGTACACAAGAGTGTTTTAAAACACTATTACTGAAATCCATATCTTGTCTTTTCAGGAAATAAATTCAGATTTATTCGCTTCATTAATGAGAAACCTAATTCCATTTAAGATTGTGCAAAGTATACTCCAATGATAAGGCGTATACAGCAATTTTGCTCCAAGCAGTTTAATTCCACCCCTTAAATGGAACAATACTTAAAATGCAATTGTTCCAAAATTTCTTGGCAAATGGTCTTCCTAAGCATTGGCCCAATTTCTTCATCACTGCATTTAAGTAAGTTCCCAAGTTTATTAAGACTTCAGGCTCTTTGTTGCTAAGAAGAAAACCCACTGAAATGGCAAACAGTGAGAGTTGGGTTTTAAAATAAATTTCGGTTTGCTTAGACTATTTAAAATTTTGTTTGGAAAAAATCAAACATTATTCAAGCATTAAGACAGATGAATTTGTCAGAGGATCCCTTTTTATGAGCTTTTCAATTGAATTATTGCCTTTGGATTGGAAAATTTTATTTTCATAATCATTGCATTAACTATTCCTTTTATTTTGACAAGTATTTAAGAAGAAAAAAAGTGAAATTTAGCCCAATTACTTCAAGTTTTTTTCTAAAAAAAAACTTTTTAGAGACACTAAATGTAGACTAAGTTGTTATCCCGGAAGAAGTAATTTTTATTGCCAGTCTGGTTTCATACGCCAGAAGACTGCACATCGTCTACCAGTGAACTGTGAAATACTTCCTAAGGAAAACAAACAGTGCGTTCCTTTGGGAGAGTTTGGTGTGCCTCGTTGTCAGTGAATCCAAAGTACCAAGCACTTAAAATTTCACTCTGTAGAGATAATTAGTGCTATATAAAAATTTAAGATGAGAGGAAAAAGTGCAGGATTTTCTGTTCAAAATTGTCACTAAACCTATTGTAAAATTCAGCAAATGCTGATAAAGTCTAAGGGTTACATACCTGTAAGATGTTTTGAGAAGTCATCCAGTGTTATAGCCTTTAAAAACGACTCACTTTCACTCTCTGCCTTTGCATGCTAGCTATATGAATCTCTTCTCTATTTTTAAATATTAAATAAACCAAAAAGAAATCATAGTATCATGCTCTGACCATCCATTCTATCTTTAAGACTTTAAAACCTCCTCCTTTACTGTATGTTTAACTCATCTTTCATGTGGTGTATTTTGTCCATTTCTTAGACGGCAGCCCACCAGGCTCCCCCATCCCTGGGATTCTCCAGGCAAGAACACTGGAGTGGGTTGCCATTTCCTTCTCCAATGCATGAAAGTGAAAAGTGAAAGGGAAGTCATTCAGTCGTGTCCGACTCTAGCGACCCCATGGACTGCAGCCTACCAGGCTCCTCCGTCCATGGGATTTTCCAGGCAAGAGTACTGGAGTGAGGTGCCATTGATTTCTCCAATTTTTAAATATTAAATAAACCAAAAAGAAATCATAGTATCATGCTCTGACCATCCATTCTATCTTTAAGTCTTTAAAACCTCCTCCTTTACTCTGTGTTTAACCCATCTATCAGGTGGTGTAATTTGTCCATTTCTTATCATGCTGGAGAATAGTCACACCATCATCGGTTAGCTAACACTGTGTGTTATTTAAAGCTATTATGAAATCACTTGCTAAATAACCTTGTTTCCAAACTAAATAATCCCAATTCTTTTAACCTATCCTCAAAGGTCCCATTTTACAGTCTTTAATCATCTCTGTGGCTCTTCTCTGAATTCCCTGCAAGTTCCCAATGTCCCTAAGAGGCTTTGGAACTCAAAACTCAGTAATAATTTGTCTCTCTTTCATCTGTTGTCATGTGGTGGGAGTTGTGGATTTGGTTTCTCCTATGACCTAGATTGTAGACAACTTAAGGGTAAACATTGTGTTTCTTTGTTTAAGAAGCATTTATGCTGATAGTATTTCCTACAGAATTAAGTATATCACAAACGGTAGCACATTTGTTTTTTGCTTTGTCTTATTTTGTTTACTGTAGTAGCCTCATTAGCATTAAGAAGAGAAGAATTATGGCTCTTATATAAACTTATTCAGGTACTCTGAGCTCTTTTCTTATTTTGATCTGCCCTATAAAAGTCAAAGTCTCTCCTGTCTATTTATAAGCCTCTAGAAACAAGTTCTTTATAACAGATGTCAGTTTTGACCTTAAGTTTTATATTTATCTTTGAATGTATTAAAAAGAAAATAGGTATTTGGAGTAAATATTTGGCAACTTCTTTTTAAAAATTGAAATGCATGATCTTGTCAATCCAAGCTACACAAAAGACATATGAATAGGAAAAAAAATCCAAAACATTGATTTCTCCTTGAATTATGTATGCTTGTCTTAAAACTGGCTATTTGGAACACATGGCCAAAGCCAGCACACACATATAAGTAGCATTTAGCGATTTTGAAAAAAGACTTAAGAAAGAAATGGATGGCCTATTGAGCATGGAATCTAGACTCTAGTGCAATAATGATAAGTCGTAGAAGATACGATGATGACCAGTGACTCATGGAGTTTCATACAGAATTCACTCTAGAAAGAACTTTGGAGGAATAGACAGAAAATATTGGTTTGTGTTGAAAGGAATGAAAGGAATAATAATAGCAATACTTTATGTAGCCTAAATTATTTATTAAAAATACTTTCAAAAGTAATATTCACAGAAATCAGAGCTTCACTGCTTAGTGAGTATATTTATAGATTCTGAGTTATACATCAAGGCTATACAGTTTATTCATTAAACATTTATATATTGAGTACCCATAATATGGCAGTATTAGATTTTGGAGACATAGCAATAAACAAAACAGACAAAATCTCTGCCATCGTGCAATCTAAGTTCTACTTATGAAATAATTTAATAAAGCAGAAAATATAGAATTCATTAGTAGATTGTATATAGCAAAAAGAAAGGAAAAGATAAAGCATGCAGAAGCCAGGAATGCCAGGGATGGTCAGGTTCATTTTTTTATATAAGGTGGTTAGGAAATTTCTCTCTTCTATGATACCATATCAGCAGAAACCTAAAGGAAGTCAGGGAATAATTTTTTTTTTGAACTCTAGGAAAAGACAGTTTTTAGCACAAGAAACAGCAAGTGCAAAAACGGTGAGGCTAGAATATAGTTGGTCGGAGAAGGCAATGGCACCCCACTCCAGTACTCTTGCCTGGAAAATCCCATGGACCGAGGAGCCTGGTAGGCTGCAGTCATGGGGTTGCTAAGAGTCAGACACGACTGAGCGACTTCCCTTTCACTTTTCATTTTCATGCATTGGAGAAGGAAATGGCAACCCACTCCAGTGTTCTTGCCTGGAGAATCCCAGGGACGGGGGAGCCTGGTGGGCTTCCGTCTATGGGATCGCACAGAGTTGGACACGACTGAAGTGACTTAGCAGCAGCAGCAGCAGCAGAATATAGTTGCTGTGTTCAAGAAACATCAAAAAAGACAATGGGGCTGGGGAAGAGTCAATGAGAGAGAAAGAGAGTATTTGACAGCAGAGAGTGGAGGCCAGATCAGATCATGCAGGATCTTTTAACCTCATGGTAATAATTTTGGCTTACAGTCTTACTGAGATGATAACCCATTTGAAAACTTTGAGTCAAGGATTTATACAATGTCTTAATTGTCAAAATAACTCCTTTGGCAACTTTATAGATTATAGACTATGGAGCAAGAAAGAATGCCTTAATTAGGGTGTGAGGTTGGGAGGTCTGGGGTATCTCAAGGTCACTCCTTAAGAGTTAATTTGAAGTATAAGAGAATGAATTAGGGTGTGAGAGAGTGGAGGCAGGGTCACTTGATACCCAACATTTTAGGATACCCAGCATTTTCTGAAAGAAGAACTTGATGGGTGGGGGCAGTCTAGTCCCTTATTTCATTGTTTTATTAGTAGCTGTGTCATGCAGATGGCAATATGTGTATTCAAGATGGGCATCTTTTGGAATGGGTGCCTTGATAATCAAAAACTTAATATCAAGCTCTTATACTATGGTCAGCTTAAAGGACAAAGATTCAACGCACTGTTATAGGGAAGACTGAGTAAAGATCAATCCTTCCTTGTTGAAAATCAGCTGAGGCTATTTGCATTAATCTGTTCTGCTCCATTGATCTATGTGTCTAACTTTCTGCTAGTTTTGGTTACTATAGCCATACAATGTCTTAACATTGTGTTTTGTGATTTTGGCAACATTATTTTCCTTTTCCAACATTGTTTTGGCTTCTCTGTTTCCTTTGCTTTTCCATATTTGTCTTAGAATCAGTTTATCTATGTCTTCAAAAAGATCCTGTTGGGATTTCTGTTAACAATTGCATTAAACCTACAGACCCATTTGAGAAGTATTATCATCTATATCATATTGAGTCTTCCAATCCCTGACTATATTACATTTCTCAATTTAAGTCTTTGATTTTCTTTCATCATTGTTGTGTAGTTTTTACTAAAGAGATCCTATAAATATTTTATTAGATTTATACCTACATGTTTCACTTTCTTAAAAACTATTCTGAATAATATTTTAATATCAGTTTATAACTGTGAATTGCTGGAATATGTAAATACAATTGTCATCTTCAAATAGTGACAAAAAAATTTTCATTTCTGATCAATATGCATTTCATTTTATTTTACTTTATTGCCTTGTTGTATTGGCTATGATTCCAGTAATATGATCAATATGAATGAGGAAAATAGACATCCTTAGATTGTTACCTATCTAAGGGAGAAAGCATTCAGTCTTCCACCATTAAGTATGGTGTTAGCTGTATGGTTTTTGTAGATGCTTTTTACTGGGTTGAAGATGCTCTATTCCAATCCAAATTTGCTGAAAGATTGTATAACGAATGAGTGTTAATTCTGTAAAATGTTATTTCTGCATTAACTGATATTATCGTGAATTTTTGCTTCTTTTGAGTCTTAATTTGTAGATTATTTTGTATAATTTTAAAAATACTGATATATCTTTGCATTCTCAGAATAAGTTCCACTTAATATTAGTGTATTATTCTTATTATATATTATTAAATTTAATTTGCTAATATTTTATTGATAATATTTATGTCTATGCTGATGAGGGATATTGTTCTGTAGTTTTCCTGTGTTTACTGTCTTTGTCTGATTTTGATATCAGAATAATGTGGCTCTTATAACATGAATTGGCCACTGACCCCTTCCCTCTTCTGTCTTCTGGAAAAGATTGTATAGAATTAATGTTATTCTTTCTTTAAACATCTGGCATAAAAATCACTTCAATAACCTTGTCCTTGATTCACTTTGCCTGTACACCTCCTCAATTAACTCTGACAGGACAATTTTTTATGTTCAACATTAGCATAAAAAAATCTTGTACGATTATGTTTTTAAAAACCATTCTGGCAGAATGAGTTGAGGAGGTATACAAGCACAGCAGAATTAGGGACAAGAATATTGAAGTTATTTTCCTAAGAGATAAAACTGTCTTGGACAAGTCACTAATAATAGGGTTGGAAATAGTTAATTGTGTGTATATATAATGCTTAAGACACATTCTGGTGCATAATAATCAATGTTAGTTTCTTCTACATGTCCCCTTAGCTTAATTTTACTGGAAGAAATATAAAAAAAATCAGATTAGCCCTCTAGATTGTATATTAGCAAACTATAGCCTGTACACTGCTTGTCTGCTTTGGTAAATAAAGTTTTATTAGGACACGGATACTCTCATTTTATAAGTATTGCCTATGGCTGCCTTTTGTTTTGCTACAATAGCAGAGTTGAGTTGCAACAGATACCATATGGCCCATGAGGCCAAAATATTTTTTATCTAGCTCTTTATGAAAAGAAGTATCATCTCTGCTGTAGGTCTAAGTCTAAGGATGTGAATGATATAATATTGGTAACTTATTTGCAGCAGCTTTTAGCAGAACATTTCCTTGAAAATAAAAGTCAACATCCTTGCGATTTCCTACAATGACATACCCCAGCCACCATCTCATCCCCACCCATGCTATAATAGCTCTTTGACCTCTTTGCAGCTCTTTGACCTCTTCACTTTTTGCTCTAGCATCATTTCTCTATGTCAGCTTCCTTGTCCATCTTCAAACATCTAGACATAGTCACTTTTTGGGACTTTTTATTGGGGATATCCTCTGGCTGGAATTTTCTTCCCTCAAATGTCCCCATGACTCATTCTTCATTTCCCTCAATTCTCTGCTCAAATCACCATCATCATTTCTTCTTGAGGTTCATCCAGACCACCCTATTTTCATTAGATTGAGGAAACTCTAGCCTAATTGCTAACACTTTGAAAATCCTCAGATCTCCAGAACACTTAAGTTTTCATAAATCCATTAACAAATTACAATTAAAAAGCTATGTATGTGGCTGCCCAGATTTGATTATATTCCAGAAATATCTAGCCACTTCAAATTGTTTAAACTTCCCCCTTTGCTGCACAAAACACAAATTCTGCAAGAAGTATGACACTGTTCAAATACAAATTGATACTAAAGAGAGAACAAATAAGAAGTGGTCTTGAATTTTCCATAGCTGTACTTTCTAACTCTTCTATTGGTTGTTCTAAAATACGAATTGGACTTTTAGTGAAGGAAAAGTCTAGGATAAAAAGGCTACAGGTATCTGTGGTATATTTTCTATACCAAGAACTATTCTTTCACATGACACCTGACACATAGGTGGCTCATTATAACAATTAGCTTTTTTCCCAAAAAATTACCACATTAGGAAAAAACATCGTTCTCGCACCTACATCATCCCTGAATTCTAAGCATGCACTATCTTCTTCGGTTAAATGTCAGTCTCATTCTGTAAATGGTAGCAATGACCATGATGTTCCTATCTGAGAATGTCAGTTGAGGAATAACAAAAGAGAATGGAAGATTTGAACAAAAATAAATCATGATTTCATTGTCTCAGTTTGGATTTAAAATTCAGGAGTGCATTGTTAATATTTCTTGATTTCACCAAACCACCTATTACAATGTCAGCCTCTAAAAATGATACAGTGAAATGCTTTTTTCTTTTATGAGGACATTGCTTTACCTACAACCTAGTCTATTTTGTTCAAATGGTGACTTAAAACAGGCTAACCATGTCTTAATTGGAAAAGAGACAGTCATGGAGTTTGATATCATTGAAGCAAGATAGTCTGTAACTGGATTTTCTTTTTCCTTTGCTTGAAAACAAGAGGAAGACAAAGTGGAAGAAGAGCTGGAAGGATATTATTTAAGGTGGATTGTATAGCAGAGGGATTGGGGGCAGGAGGAGAAGGGGACAACAGAGGTTGAGATGGTTGGATGGCATCACCAACTCAATGGACATGAATTTGAGCAAACTCCAGGAGATAGGATGCCTGGTGTGCTGTAGTCCATGGGGCTGCAAAGAGTCAGAGTTAGTGACTTAATAACTCATAAATATACACACACACACACATAAACACACAGCGGGGGTGGGGGCTCTTAAACAAAAATCCACTGATTAGCTTCAAGGGCATTGTGTCCTCTGAAATGTACGCATCCATCCACATACATATTTCCACTTTGATGCATGAGTGGCCCTCAAACTTAATTCCAGCCACAGCTGCAGTTGCAAACCCCAGCTAGAACTTTTAACTCCAGTTCTAGTCTCAGCTCCCACCTTGCATCTCAGCCCCCACCTTGCATCTCAGCCCCAACTGTGAATCTCAAATCCCAGACTGTTTCCTGCTTTAAGTCCATAGAGTTCTGTCCAGCATTAAAGGGTCTGTGTTATATGCCTTGCCTCTCTATCCACCTTGGTCTACCCATGACATGTCTCCCCACACCAGGAATGCTGGTTCCCTCCTCATTAGGAACATAAGCTCTCCCTCCCTCCATTACTTTGTGCCTGTTCTTCCTCCAACTATGAGTAGAACCATCTTTCTACTCCCTTCTCTTCAAACCCAAACTATTATGTGAGACTGACCTCTGGGTGCTCCCCTCTCATAGGAACTTCTCTTACTTTAGTCCATGCTGATCTTTTTTTCTGGCAAAAATTTACCACCCATTTAGGAGTATAATACTAATAGTTATACACTGGTAAGCATGGGGTGGGCTTCCCTCATGGCTCAGTGGTAAACAATCTGCTTGCAATGAAGGAGACACAAGTTCAGTCCCTGGGTCAGGAAGATCCCCTGGAGAAGGAAATGGCAACTCACTCCAGTATTCTTGCCTAGGAAATCCCATGGACAGAGGAGCCTGGTGGGCTACAGTCCATGGAGTCACACAGAGTTGGACATGGCTTAGTGACAAAACAGCAAACATGGGCTACCTTCTAAATAACCAGAGATGGACTGAATAATTGGGACTGATGTATGGGAAAGTAAGTAAATATAGAAAGATAAGATGAGGAGCTAGAGTGATCATTTGCTTAAAGCCTTATGAACCCATTAATGATTTTATTGGTAGCTAGCCTAGGCCAAGGGCTTCCTTGGTGGCTCAGTGGGTAAAGATTCTGCCTGAAATCCAGGAGACACAAGAGATGTGGGTTTGATCTCTGGATTGGGAGGATGTCCTGGAGGCAGAAAATGACAACCCACTTCTGGCAGACTATAGTCCAATGGGTTGCAAAGAATCAGACACTACTGAGTGACTAAGCACAGCAGTCTAGAAACATTATTCTATTACCCACTATGCATATAAAACCCTATATGGAATCAAATAGCTGAGATGAGCAGAAAGTTTTCTCTGTGCCAGGAATGAAGGTAAGCATTTTCTTTATATTATATCATTTAAACTTAATGACAGAGTAATGAAAATGCAAGTCGCTCAGTCGTGTCTTACTCTTTGCGACCCCCATGGACTAAACAGTCCATGGAATTCTCCAGGCCAGAATACTAGAATACAGAATACTGGAGTGAGTAGCCGTTCCCTTCTTCAGGGGACCTTCTCAACCCAGGGATCGAACCCAGGTCTCCCACATTTCAGGTGCATTCTTTACCAGATGAGCCACCAGGGAAGCAACCCCATAGGATATTATCATTATACTGCTGCTGCTACTGCCGCTAAGTTGCTTCAGTCGTGTCCGACTCTCTGCGACCCCATTGACGGCAGCCCACCAGGCTCCCCCGTCCCTGGGATTCTCCAGGCAAGAACACTGGAGTGGGTTGCCATTTCCTTCTCCAATGCATGAAAGTGAAAAGTGAAAGTGAAGTTGCTCAGTCGTGTCTGACTCTTCACAACCCCATGGACTGCAACCTACCAGGCTCCTCCGTCCATGGGATTTTTCAGGCAAGAGTACTGGAGTCGGGTGCCATCGCCTTCTCTAATCATACTATTTTATATCAATTTAGCAGATGAGAAAATCAAATCTTAAGGAGAAACATAAGCAATGTCATACATTTAGTAAGTGGCAGGGCCATGACTAAAGCTAGATTTTCTGACTTCAAAATCTATGCTTCTAATTGTGGATCCCTTCCATATACTTTTCCAGAATGCAGAAATGATTGCAACACTGCTTTCCTTTCATACATTAGTCTCACTATAAATTCAATCATTGATCTTTTTAATTGGCCTGACTCTCAGTGTAGAGGTGTTTAATCAGAACAGAAATGTCCTGAGATGGTTGCTTAGAATCCTCCTGATTCACTTGGGCTTTGGTGATAAGTTCTTGCCAGTTGCCCTTGCACAGGAGACTCTTTGCCACCACCTTCTATTATCCTGAGTTCTATTTCCTATTAAACAGGGACACTTTCTCCTGAATGTTTCAATTTTGTAGCACTGTGTTAATATAGAGGATTTCTGTTATTTTGACTGATTTCTGATCTACTGCTCCTGGATATAGGGAAAGAGAAAGAAGTGAAGGTTTCAAGGAAAGCTCAGATCAATGAAAAATGTTCAGTATTCATGGCAAGTAAGCATTGCCACAAAATCCTCATTTTCACAAGAATAATTAACATGTGAAATGTTCAAGTCAAAATTGAAAGAAATAGAGGAGACTAGAACACGGAAATATTATTAGAAAGAAGAATGAGAGAATATTTTTGCTTTGGTTTTGTTTTACATTTATGCTTTAGTAGAAAATACAGCCCCTTTGAGCTTACATGATGGAATCAAGACATTTCTCTTTTTCAACATCCTTCAAGAGGAGACGGGGAGAAGGAAGGATCTGCTTGGCACGAAGGACTATTGTATTCCTGACATTGTTTAGAATTGCTGGTGCATGATGATAGTAAAAACAGACCTGTTTTTAGTAAGGTTTCCTATTGTTTTTAAATTCTCTACAGACAATGTTACCCCCTTATTGCCTGCACAGGAGTGGCTCACTCCCCGTAATCTTTCCACCATATGCCACTGCCTGTTTAATGCTAGAAGAGGTCAGGACCTCAATACCATGTCCTAAGATTACTTGAACAAGCAGTTCTACATCTTCTGTATAATACAGGAGAGCCCAAGGGAGACACATATAACAAAAATGTCCAGTATAGGCAAGCACTTAATGTCATGAAATTCTCCAATATTTATATATATATATAATATACTTATTTACTTCTAATATCTCTAAATGCTTTTCAAGATTATATATAATACATTTAATATATAAAATTATATTTATTATATAATCTATAAATGCATATTTATATATATTAAATGTATAATATAAAAATATGAATATGTAAATGTTGAAAAGCATTTAGAGATATTTAGAAATAATTTTCCATTGGAAATCTTAAAGTAAATGCCCCAGGATTCTAGTATTTTCTTATAAGTCACTTTATCATTGAGTCTGCTTTACTCCAGATGCTAGAATAAATGGAAACATCTTTGGCAAAGTGTAGAAGGCAAGGTTAATTGCCTATTTCTTTTAGTAGAAAGATTCGGAGAATTTAGGGAGAGAGAATGTGAACATAGCAACACCCCCCACCCCAACCCCAACCCCACGCACTGTTTCTGATCAAAATTAATGAGTTGTGATCAAGTTAGATAAATGAGTAGCTAGCTAATTAAAAAAAAAAAAGTTTTCACTGTTTCTTCCAAGTTGGAAAATACGTTCTACTTAAAGTTCACTAACTCTGTCCAAGAAACTGTCAGCCAGGATTATCAGAATGGCCTCTCAAGACTTGACCCATTGCCCGGGAGTCCAAAGCATGACCTTGATCTCTGTGGTAAAACAACATCTATAAATAATGCATTAAGCATTTTCACATGCAGCCTGAGTAACAGTCTTCATATTTGCTCATGGATTCGTGCTGCTTTTTATGGTGTTGTGTAGCTTTCTGTGTAGTAAACTTTAAGAGGTGATTACATGATTTTTAAAAAATCAGAGCATAGCACCTATGCATTCCACAGCCTGGGGCTGTACCCTGTGAGAAGGAAGAAATAACATTTAACATTCCTGAACACCAAGTTAAATGTTTGACAAGTTTGTTTTGATAAAAGCATTTTACCTTTTTACGACTTCACGTACAAAATGAATTAGTGGAATCAGAGTACAGCCATATCTCGCATACTTTTTCTCAAATGGCTACCACTCAGTAGGGTAGTCTGGGACTCTGGATTAGCTGACCAAGAATATTTTACAAAAATTGAATGTGTCTCCCTCCAGAGCCTCAGCAGATCTCCAGATTTACACAAACACAATGAAAAGAGGTCCTTATTGTATTAGGAGCTTTTGCTTTGGTGTCTTTTCTCTTCCAATCATTCTACTCACTGTTAATGGGCAGTACACAGAGGACTCTGAGCTGCATCTGATGGTCTCTGTCTAGAAAACCCAGGTTAATGTTGCATAAAAGCAGAGCCAATCTGCTGAAAGAAGCATAGGATTTGAGAAAACATAAGCAACTGGCATGGCTGAATTCTTTTCTCAAAAATACACTTTTACCTTCTCATATGAGCTTAGATTTTTGGCCCAATAAATTCCCTTTTGTAATTAAACTAGATCTGAAAACAATAACAAAGAAACAAATCACAGGATCCCCCCACCAGCCCACCCCTCCGCGGGGGTTGGGGGGGACACAGCACGTGGGTTTTCAATACCGTTTAACATGTTGTTGTTTCTTTTTCCCCTCGCCAGTTCTAATTGCATATCAGCTTTTCTGAATGAACCTTGTACAAAATGAACGGATTTTACTTGCATGTTTTATTCCATATTATTTTGGACAAGAGGTTGTGTGGGGGGGGAGGGGAGATGTAAAATGGACTCCCAAACTGAGGTATGACTGCCATCTAGTGTGGTGTGCTGTACCCCAGAAGGCAGGAGAAAGGGTGTCTGAGAGAATTCTGTGTGAAATTCCAGAGGCTGGAGGAGGGACAAGACCGGTGCTTGAAAGAAATATCCCCCACACCAGTGCATTCACCATATAATGAATTCCTTTGCTACAAACGCATTACTATGTGGTCAAACAATACAAAGTAGTCTATTTTCTCCCAGCAAAATGGAAAAACTCTGGTCAAATTTTAAAAGCAAGTCCTTTATGAGAAGGCACGTCCCAACTGTAAAGGTTGTTAAGCAGCAGGAATGATTTATTCAAGGGAGAAACAGCCCCATGCTTTGAAAACAGTCCAGACACTCATATGTCCACAGCTTTCTGAAAGGATGGTCACGTTTGCATACAGCGAGGCAGATGGTTTTGAAGGCACCTGAGTTTCCCTCCAAGCCCTCTGATTATATGGAAAGAAAATAATGTTTGTCACTCATGCCCAGAAGGAATTCATAACATATCTGTTGCTGACAGATGTATGACACTGGTGAAGGCTCACTGTACAGGATTCCAAAAGTTAAACCTAACCACAAAACAGAGGACATGATACATGAAAATCTGGCTGAATATTTTTATTTATTTTTGCTTCCCATGGCTCAAGAATATATATAAAAAGAGAGATGAGAGTACAAACATTATTCTCCTATAACCTGTTTATAATTCTCCTCTCTTTTCAAAAATCTGTCCTGTTCTGATACAGATTCAATCAGGTATTAGCTGGTGCTTTTGTGGCTGATACTCAGCACCATTTCTTCTCATCACAGGACAATTCTTCAAGCCTTTGTTTCATGAACTGTAACTCTCCCAATACCACTACCACACACACACACACTCACACACACCCTATCCCACCCTATCATACGGCAGTTTATGACCTTATAAACTAAAGACTTAGGTGTCCTGGCTATATCAGAAACTCATGACTCTAAAAGCTCAAAAGGCAGAAACCTTCAGGGACACAAGAGCTAATTTGGAGAGGACTAAGTATAAAATCTAAGCTCAAAGGATCTTTAAGTCATTACCTATGTCGAAGTAACCAGAATTGCAGGGTATTTTTTTCTGGTTAAAAAAGTGACCTGTAGTTCTGAGTATCTTGAGCTAAAAATACTGCTATCCTATACTGGGCCCAGAAAGGCTGAAGGAGGAAATAATATTGCCATCCATGTTCTTGGCAAATTAAATGTATCTAGGAGGACATGCTGACATCACAGCCTAAGACTGGCAGAATCTCCAATTTCTCAGGCCATTTTTTAGACAGAAAAATGTATAGGGGATTGCGCTTATGACATTCTCAAGTTTTTGTAGCTACCTGTGTGTGAGAGGGAAATTCAGGTTAATTTCCTATTGGTGTTCTCCTGCCTATGAAACAGGAAACCAGTAGAGAGATGGGAAAAAATCTAAGGAAAGAGGACATGGTTCCTGGGGAATTAGTTTAATGCGTATCTGATAACATGCATAAAAATCAAGGAGCAGATTTAACTGGTCTGAATATTATTTATAGGAGTAGTATAAAGGTTAAGCTCCTTTTTATCGGGCAAGTAGCTGCTGCTGCTGCTGCTGCTAAGTCGCTTCAGTCGTGTCCGACTCTGTGCGACCCCATAGACGGCAGCCCACCAGGCTCCACTGTCCCTGGGATTCTCCAAGCAAGAACACTGGAGTGGGTTGCCATTTCCTTCTCCAATGCATGAAAGTGAAAAGTGAAAGTGAAGTCTCGCTCAGTCGTGTCCGACTCGTAGCAACCCCATGGACTGCAGACTACCAGGCTTCTCCGTCCATGGGATTTTCCAGGCAAGAGTACTGGAGTGGGGTGCCATTGCCTTCTCCGATCGGGCAAGTAAAGAGAAGTACAAATAGAGCTGTGTGACTTGGGTCCCTATAACCTAATGATCTGTCCCTTCTTTAGATTCAAAATAATATTTGTTGATTTATTGTTAATCATAGATCAGAAAAAAATTAACATTGTAATCCTACCTATCACAGGGTTAAAATCTACCTGTTTCCTCAGAGACCCTCAAGTTAAAAGTTGAAACCCCTGAAAAAAATCTACCCCTTGTCTTCTAGCACCAAAGCTCAGGCTCCCTGTTTCCTTGCCTCATTTTTTCCCTGCCGCTCTATTTGTCCGTTTGCATCTGACATGAATAATGCTACAACCTGGAGAATACATGGCCCCCTGGTAAGGCACTCACCCAGCTTTTCTAGGATTAATCACAGGCTAAAACCCTAAATAACATTCTGATATATTAACTCCATTAAAATCTAATTCAGTGGCAATAACTTTTAGAAAACCAACAACGAGCTTATGAAGAACAAAGTGAGAAAAGACTAAGAAAAGGTAAATCAATGCTCTAACTGGAAGTAAATCAGAATTAGAGACAAGAGTATGAATTAAAAGAAATCAGGCTAGTCTCAACCCTTGCTACAAACTCATATATTCTCACAAGGTTTACCTTTGAATTTATCTATCTATAGCAAGTAATACTGATGAATTCTTAGACGATGACAAGCTTTCAAATGTTCGTGCCCATGCTCAGCTGCGTTCGAACTCTTTTGTGACACCATGGACTATACCCCACCAAGCTCTTCTGTCTATGAAAATTTCCAGGCAAGAATACTGGAGTGGTTTGCCACTTCCTTCCCCCAGGGATTTTCCCGACCCAGGGAGTGAACCTGAGTCTTCTGTGTCTCCTGCATTGGCAGGCAGATTCTTTACCATTGAGCCACCTGGGAAAGACGAATGTTAGCATGTCCAGATCAATATTGAGGAGCTGTCAAAACACCAAAGAGTTTCCATTTGAACGTCCAATTCGTTGTAGATATTCATTAGTCCATTCTTTTGAATCCTTCTCCATGGAGGGCCCTCTTCTAGATTGGGACAGGAAAAAATGAAGAAAATAAGCTATCTCCCAGGTTTCATAAAAGTTGCAGGGATAAAGAATCCATGGAAAAACACTGGAAAAACAAACCAGGGTAGCCGAGACGAAGGCATTCGAAGGGAAGATGATGTGAAAACAGGGAGAAGACAGCCGTCTCCTAGGCAAGAAGAGAGGCCTGGAGAAAATTCTTCCCTTGCAGCCCTCAGAAGGGATCAACACTGCTGCTGTCCTGATCTCGAACTCCCAGCCTCCAGAACTCTGAGACAATAAATTTATGTCTGAGTCACTCATTTTGTAGAACTCCATGACAGCAACCCCAGATTGGATCTGGCATCTAATACATAAAATACAGACCAACACTCTACCACTAACCCAGGGAAAGACATTACAGAAGGCTGAGATAAGATGAGAAAGGGCACTGGAAGGGACCTGTGAGGGCTGACTCAAGAAGGCCAGAAACATTACTCTCATCATCCCCATGTCCACAGCATTCCCATTCCTCTGGCTTCAGTCTTGATTTTACACATGATAGAAAACCTTCAATCCTAAACTTTCCTACTGGAAATCGACTCCCCCCTACACACGTGTGTGCTGTGCTTACTCACTCATACATGTCCAACTCTTTGCGACCCCATGGACTGCAGCCCACCAGGCTCCTCTGTCCTTGGGATTCTCCAGGCAAGAAAACTGGGGTGGGTTGCCATGCCTTCCTCCAGGGCATCTTCCTAACCCAGGGATTGAACCCAGGTCTCCCACATTGCAGGCAGATTCTTTACCAATTGAACCACTTTGGAAGCCCACATTTGGTATTTAAAAGAGTTTTTGACATGGGCAAAAATGAACATGAAAAAAATGGGGTGAGATATATATTTTTGAAAAGTTTTTTTTCCCCCATTATATATGACATTTGGCAGGATATAGCTAATGCCAATGGGGGCTTCCTTGATGGTTCAGCAATAAAGAATCCACCTTCCAATGCAGGGCATGCAGGAGATGTGGGTTTGACTCCTGAGTCAGGAAGATTCTCTGGAGTAGGAAATGGCAACCCACTCCAATATTCTTGCCTGGGAAATCCCGTGAACAGAGGAGCATGTTGGACTATAGTCCATGGGGTCACAATGAATCGGACACAACTTAGCAACTAAACAACAACAGTTAATGCCAATGGTCTAGATTTTAAAAATGAGAAATTTTGTAAAATAGGCAGCATTTGATTTCATTTAGCTGTTGCCTCTATTTTGGCATTTCATCAGGAAACAAAAATTAACATAAGTAGTTAATATAGCAAAATTGAAAAACTGGAAGAAGAATATTGCACTTTTCTGGTCCCGCTAATCGTCTATGTGTGTGCACATGTCTCTCTCTGTGTGTGTATGTGTCTGTATAAAACTGCACTAACTTTTCCTGGTCTGATTTAGTTTGTGATACTACCAATCACAAGTGTGCAAATTTGCTGCACAGACATTGAAAGAGCATTTGTGTAAGGCTCACACGTGTTCAAGTTCCCACTGCACCATCCACTGATATTGTGACTTTGGGTCACTGCTTTCTCTGAGCCTCAGTTACTTCATCTGTACAAGTATGAATTTAAAATACCCATCCTGCTTATCTCGAAAGTTGATTATGAGATCCAGATGGTATTCTGTAATTGAAAGTGTTTGGTAATAGCAATAATGTGATATTGATAGCAAGTCACTGGGTCACTATCCTTTCAAAGCATATTAAAAAGGCTTGTCAGTTTCAATTTTCAAGGAGCAGTGCATTTCAATATCCTTCACATTGATGGTATCAGAACCACTGTTTATGCTGAGCTCTGCATTCTTCAAGAAATGTTATGATGTAAAATTAAAAAAAAAAATTATCTCCATACATATAGTGCTCCATCGGAGAAGGCAATGGCACCCCACTCCAGTACTCTTGCCTGGAAAATCCCATGGATGGAGGAGCCTGGTGGGCTGCAGTCCATGGGGTCGCAAAGAGTTGGACACGACTGAGTGACTTCACTTTCATTTTTCACTTTCATGCATTGGAGAAGGAAATGGCAACCCACTCCAGTGTTCTTGCCTGGAGAATCCCAGGGACGGGGGAGCCTGGTGGGCTGCCATCTATGGGGTCGCACAGAGTCAGACACGACTGAAGTGACTTAGCAGCAGCAGCATAGTGATCCATGTTATTCCGGAGTGGATCAGTAGCTTTGAGTAAGTATCAGAAAGCTCTGTAGTCATCAAAAAACAAAACACAACCAACCCACAAGTGTTTTGTACATTAAGAGCGCCATTACTTGACTTTGCATCTCCCGCAGGAGAGGTATGAGTGAAGAGCAGACAGAAGGTCATAGTACCAGCCTGTCTGGAAGTCCCTCCACAGGGAAACAAAAAAGTTGAGGTGTTTCCCCTCCTCCCAGATAGAAACTGTAATATGTATTTGAAATGGATGCAATGTAAAGAAAATGACCAAAAACAAATTGTTAACACGCAACCTGTTCCTCTTCTAGCTCTCCCCATCTCAGTCGTTGTCAGCTCTATGTAAGCAACTCAAGCCAGAGCTCTGGAAGTGGTTCTCAGCACGCTTTCCTCCTTGACCTTATGGGTTCAATATATCTCCCCAAACTGTTGACTTAATCTCAAATTCATATCTTGATCTATCTTCCTTTGTTCATCTCCATGCCACTGTTACGGTTCACTGAGATGGGCCTCCCATCACGTTTGAACTACTGAAGGAGCCCTAACTGCCCTTTGGTTCCTACTCTTACTTCTCTCCAATCTATCCGTCACACAACAGCAAGGATGAGTTTTAAAAATATAAATTGGATTATGTTATCTCCTGATTAAAATCCTCCAAAGGAATCATCCAAATCCCAACCGCAGCTCGCCAAGCCCTCAGTCGCTCATGACGAAGCCTTCCGTATCTGTATTTTTTTCTCCTACCTGTTATTCATAGTGACACGGCTACATTGGTCCCCTTCTCTTCTTGGAGCCAAGCTCCTCCTGGCCTTCTGGGTCTGCCACTTCCTGCTTCCTTTAAGTGCTTTTCATTCATGCGTCTTTATGAGACGGAATCTTTTCGGTAATTTCTAGTTTCAGTTCAAACTCCGATTTCACAAAAAGACCTCCTCATGACCTCAAGTAGTCCCCTCCCCACCTGTCATTCACTCTTCTATCACCTGATTTCATTGTCTTTAAAGGACTTACAATGTGAAAGTTTCTTGTTTATGAACAGGCTAATTATTGGTCTTTCTCCCCCGGAATCCCTCCCCTCCCCTCGCAACATATTGGAAATTAAATTGCAGCAGAGCAAACGTCTTTGCTGTCTTGTGCCATGTCTGGTACTTGAACATAAATTAAAAGCATAATGTAAGATGGAACAATCTTTCCCCAGGTAGAGCTACCTGGGTAAAGGTATGGCCCAGCAGCCGGAGGGGAGACATCCTGTGCAGAAGAGCATAGTAAGGTGCATTGCTGGATGGGGCTTCATACATTTAAGGAGGTAAAGGACTGAATAGGAATCAGGATTTATCCTGAGAAGACAAGATCCAGCTCTTCCTTTCAGACGGAAGACATGGCCTTAGAAATCTGCTTTCCATAAGAAGAAATGATCAAATTTTGCTATGTTTGAAAATAACTTTAACCAAAAAGAAGTTTTTTATTGATTGGGATGTTTGATGTCCCTGGGATCAGGATGTCCCTGATGTTGGCCTATGTGGTTAAGAGTGAATCATAGCAGAGAAGATAACTTTACCTCTTTTTTTGATGACACCTTCAAACAGGATCCATGCACAGAGAACAGCTGGATCAGGGGTGAGCTCACTAGCATGGTCCAGCTGTTAAGACCAGGGATGTGCTTTCAATAAGAGAATTACAGGATTTTTCTTTTAAAGAAGGAACTTTAACAAACATACAGGCCAACCACTACCCATACTACAAATAAATCAACCAACCCATAATTCAAATGAGGAACAAAAGTCCAAGAAGTTGATTAAAAAACTCTTTCTGCTTCCTAATTTAAGACTGTTCCCATACTTCATTCCATGAAGAAAAAGCCAAAAACCTTGCTCATCTTCCTTCTCCACCTAAGCTGGTCCCAAAGTGTGACATAAGCTGGCATATGACATGGTGGGAGCCACTTCTGTGGAGGTCTGTCAAATGACTTGAGTGTTTCACTCTAAATTCAGCCAAACCCAGGAAAATTCTTAGCCAAGTTTCTCATGCCCCAGCCCCTATTTTGCTGCACTGAGTCATACCCTTTCCAAGGCTGCTCAGAATGCATCCCCCAGCAAAGGCACACAACACTGTCAGGATGGCGAAGCCAATCTTTCCATACATAAAGTGCAGTAATAACTCTCTCTGTTCATTTTCCGTGCTTCATCCAGCTTTAAGGCTTTTCAGATACAACAATTTCTCTTTGTTCTCCGCAGTTGAGGTTGTGCATATGATAGATCCAACATTAAAAAATATCACTCAGACATTTCCTGTGTCACCTGCACAGACTCTTTGGGAGATCAAGGCTTCTGCCTGAGCCCTGGGGAGTATCTCTTCTCTCCAAGAAAACACATCAAAGAGAAAAGCCCCCTCCTCCACAAATAATCAAAGCAATCCGAACATAAGCAGAAAGTGAAATGGGAAAGTGAGATGCTGCTCAATGCATTAGTCACATGCTGCTTTCAGGGCATCCCATCTCCTGCTTTGTCTTCTCTCCCTGGCTGCTGCCCACAAGGTGACTAATACTGAATAGTGACACTGGCATGTGACGTACTGGGCTGTCCTATTTGTCAGCTTTCAACTGCCTGGTGGAAAAACTGAGTCGTTCATCCCTTCTCCTCCTCCCTCTCTCCCTTTCCAGTCTTCTCAGAATACAAGAATTTCTTACTATCTTAGGGGTCCTTGTTGCCTCTTTCTCATGGTGTTTTGTCCACTAGAATCTGCTTGAAAAGTGCACTGTTCCTCCCCTCATTGGAGCCCCCAGAAAACTGGCAGTCTCGACACTTTTCTGACATGTCTAAACAAGTCAGACTCTTTCTGCCAACTCCCAGTTGCTCTCTGAACCTTTTTAATCCTGTAGAATGCAAACTAATCTACAGAGAGAAAGGTGCCAGGCCTGGTCTGGCAGCTGGAGCTAGGAATGTCAGAGTGGGGAATATGATAAATACACCTGCCACAGAGAAAGGGAGAGACATAGCCAGACTCAGCACCACAATGAGGTTATTTAATGTACAAAGATAGGCAGGACACTCTCCAGTACCTTCGGCTGCAAACTGCATGGAGGTGATTTGTTCAGAAAGAAAAATGACAGCTATTAATAATGTGCACAGTCTGGAGGTGGCTGTGTTTGGGAAGATGGGGAGATAAGGAGCAGAAATCCTGTGTCCCCTGAGATCACTCTTAGCTTTTCTCTGTTTGATCCAAGACTACGGAAACTATGAGTACCTCGTGATCTACACCTCCACGCTGCGGAAGGAGAGGCATGGTTGCCTCCTACACAGAAGCAACTGGATTCAGTTAATATCGGGCTGGTCCAGAAGCAAAAAGTTAACATTGGGGAAGAAGGTGTCTTTTTGTGTTCTCAACTTCTCTCTGGGTCTGGAGTGGTACGCTGGGCAAAGCCTTGAGTTTAGTTAGATTTGAATCGAAAAATTGTGGAATTGTTTCTACCATCTTTTTTCTTAAGGCAATCAAGCTGTCAGATCTCTGGACTAATAAAATATTTCCCTTTAATTAAGATATGGATCCAACACTTTATGTACACATGTGTGTGCATGCACACACATACACACACACACACACACACACACACACACTGCTACTAACCTTCTGCTCTTTTAATTAAAGGTAAATCTGGAGATAGAGACTTAGAAAAGTTCTCAAAAAATCACAAAGGAATGTCTGAAGTTTGCCTTCACCAATTTTTTCTAAGATTATAATCTCCTAGAGGGCAAAGACTATATCATTTTACTTTATATCAACCCCCCAAATATGGAACCATATACAGTTAAGTAGTTGGAAAATTATTTGGATGACCATGACATTAATGAAAAGATAGCTTAAACTGTTAAACTCAAATGAAATTATGACGTAAGCAATTTAATCATTTTCTTAGAGCAAAGTGAGATTGGTTAACACATAAATAGATAATGACAAACAGAATATTGGGAGATAGACTCTTAGGCACCACAGAAATATTGAACTTAAACAAAAAATCAGTCTTTCCCTCAACATAGACAAACCAACTACCAGCTAGATCTTTCTAAGGAATCAGATTCTGCCCTCAATCTTTCCCAGCATCAGGGTCTTTTCCAGTGAGTCAGCTCTTTGCATCAGGTGGCCAAATTATTGAAGTTTCAGCTTCAACATCAGTCCTTCCAATGAACACCCAGGACTGACCTCCTTTAGGATGGACTGGTTAGATCTCCTTGCAGTCCAAGGGACTCTCAAGAGTCTTCTCCAAAAACACAGTTCAAAAGCATCAATTCTTCAGTGCTCTGGTTTCTTCACAGTCCAACTCTTACATCCATATATGACCACTGGAAAAACCATAGCCTTGACTAGATGGACCTTTGTTGGCAAAGTAATGTCTCTGCTTTCTAATATGCTGTCTGCTGCTGCTGCTGCTAAGTCGCTTCAGTCGTGTCCGACTCTGTGTGACCCCATAGACGGCAGCCCAACAGGCTCCCCCGTCCCTGGGATTCTCCAAGCAAGAACACTGGAGTGTGTTGCCATTTCTAGGTTGGTCATAACTTTCCTTCCAAGGAGTAAGCGTTAATTTAATTGCTGCAGTCACCATCTGCAGTGATTTTGGAGCCCAGAAAAATAAAGTCTGTCACTGTTTCCCCATCTATTTGCCATGAATATCATCTCTACCTGTTTCTTTAGTTTTATATCTCCTGCAGACTCCATAAATTTCCACTGTACTTTTATTGAAGTGATTCTGATTAGTGAAATCTTATGAAAAAGAGCAGAGCAAATAATCATAAGACAGAGTAGTACTTTAACTGAGTCAATGCTTCTTTCTAACTACACATGAATTTGAGTATAAATTTATTCATATTAAAAATAAATCATCCCTTGTGTAAGATACAAAAGTTGAAGTAGAGGCAACAACAATCTATGTAAACTATTTGAAACTTAGTTTGATCTTGGAATGTCCACTACAATGAGCAAGTATTACATGGTTTTATTTGAAATTCAGTTACATTCATAAAATACGGTTCTATGAAACCTGAGATTATACTGAAATAGCCTCTTCAATTCACCCTAGCACAGTCATTAAGAAAACATATTATCCTTAGTAACATATTGTAGGAAGCAACAATAACCATCTGTATGAAATTCATAATTTTATAAGACCAGGAACATAATTATAATCATTTTCTATTAAAGGCACAGGTCAATAATTCAAAGACATTTTCCATATCTAGATAATACTACAATAGCAGCAATTATTTACCTTGCCCCAAACATCAGAACCAAATGGTAAAAATGAAAATATCTAAATATGTTCCTGAAACCAAAGGGCGAGGTGATAAAGAAGATCAACATCTCTATAGAATCATCAGACCTTGAGAGAGACAGTCCACTTTGCCATAGAAACAACTGCAGAATAAATAAGCAATCAGAGCAGCGTTATGGAGAGTCAGTTCTGCATTTTAAAATCATGGTGTGATAATGTTAATTCAATATGAAAATCTTCCCAATTAGCCATTTCAGTAAAATAGCAAATTAACCAATCTCTTATTATAGAAAGTGCCATTTTCACAATTTAATAAAACACAAATCTATTATGGCAAATAAGGTTAATGTGGGAAAATGCCATAGACATTTTAAAAATGAGACTTTGTAATGTGCTAATGAGCCCTTCTAAAAAAGTAGGTCATTTTGGCTCTGCTGTGCCATTGTTCTGAAACTAGTCTAGGAAGAAATATAGAGTAATAACATTGAAAACATAGAAATAAACCAATTTGTGAATTCACTTAGACTCACAAACCTCTATGCATATTCTTATAAAATATTTCTTTCAAGAACAAAAAAAGTTGCTCCCAGCCTAGGACTTGGAGAGAGAATGGAAAGAGTGTCTTATCACCTCTGTATTGAGGACTTCTTCTCAACCTACATGAGAATTAACTCTCTCTATCTTAAAATCCACCCATATTCTATGCCCTAACAAAGTCTAGTCTCCAAAGGGAAGAGATCCACCAGAGGTCAAATTCAAAGCCCAGTCCAGACAAGGGAACACTGGGATTTCCCTGGTAGTCCAGCCATTGAGAATCTGTCTTGCAATGCAGGAGACTTGGGTTTGATCTCTGGTGGGGGAATTCAGAGATCTCACATGCCACGGATCAACTAAGCCCATGCACTACAATGAAAGATCCCACATGATAATTAAGAACTGACACAGTCAAATAAATAAATAAATAAAAATAGTTTAAAAAAGAAAAGAGAATCCTGCCCCAATTCCAGCTGTCTCACTCAGGGGAAAATATGTCAACAGGGAACCACATGTCAAGTAAGAGGATTAGAGACACTGCAGTCAGAGATGGGAGTAGGAGAATGGGATGGGACTACATTCCTGGAGGAGAATTAGACACATTTGTGTCACCTCTGAGACACAGGCTCACAAAAAGGCTGAGACTTGGCAAGATTTTAGAATGCCCCTCCCCCTCCACATTTTACAACATCAAAAGTTTCCAATACAATAACAGTGGATTATAGCTGGAAAACACATAGTTATAGTTGGAGCTTTCAACATCCCTCTGTCAGTAATTGAAAGATCAAGCAGGCAGAAAATCAGTAAGATTATTGATAATCTGAAAAACACTATCAATCAACTTGATCTAATTGACATTTATGAGATATGCTAAGCAACAGCAGAATACACATTCTTCTCAAGCTCACATGGCATTTTCATCAAGATAGACCACAGTCTGGTTGGTAAAATACAACTTCATACAGAACATGTTTCAGACCAAAACAGAGATAAAGCAGAAAGCCTTCAAGGACCTATAGTAGTTTCTTCTAGGTCTTTTGTTCTTTTGAAAGACAATAAAATTGAAGGATTCACGTTGCCCAATTTCAAGACTTATAAAGCTACCAGAAACAAGATAGCATGGTCCTGACAAAATAAAAGGCATATTGGTGACTGGAACAGAATGTAGAGCCCAGAGATAGAACCAAACAAATATAGTCAACTGATTTTTGACAGAGACGCAAAGTCAATGCAATGAAGAAAGGATAGTCTTTTCAACAAATCTCCCATACAGAAAAATTCCAAATAATTTTGGTAAGTGCTGACCCCTCAAAGTGTTGGCACATAACTAACTCTCCATCCCTTAGTTTGCTCTGCAATATGGCACCTTACTTCCAAAGAGTACATTATGGAAAGGGGTCAAGAGGGACTTCATTTATTTATTTTTACTGGAGGCTAATTACTTTACAATATTGTGGTGGGTTTTGCCATACATTCACATGAATAAGCCATGGGTGTACATGTGTTCCCCATCCTGAACTCCCCTCCCACATCCCTTCCCATTCCATCCGTCAGGGTCATCCCAGTACACCAGCCCTGAGCACTGTGTCTCATGCATCAAACCTGGACTGGCGACCTATTTCACATATAATATACATGTTTCAATGCTATTCTCTCAAATCATCTCACCCTCACCTTCTCCCAAAGAGTCCAAAAGACTGTTCTTTACATCTGTGTCTCTTTTTCTGTCTCGCATATAGGGTCATCGTTACCATCTTTCTAAATTCCATATATATGTGTTAATATACTGTATTGGTGTTTTTCTTTCTGACTTACTTCACTGTATAACAGGCTCCAGTTTCATCCACCTCATTAAAACTGATTCAAATGCATTCTTTTTAATAGCTGAGTAATAGTCCATTGTGTATATGTACCACAGCTTTCATATCCATTGGTCTGCCGATGGACATCTAGGTTGCTTCCATGTACTGGCTATTATAAACAGTGCTGCAATGAATACTGGGGTACATGTGTCTCTTTCAATTCTGGTTTCCTTGGTGTGTATGCCCAGCAGTGGGATTACTGGGTCATAAGGCAGTTCTATTTCCATTTTTTTAAGGAATCTCCACACTGTTCTCCATAGTGGCTGTACTAGTTTGCATTCCCACCAACAGTGTAAGAGGGTTTCTTTTTCTCCACACCCTAAGAGGGACTTTATACTGGCAGAACAGGACAAGTACTACCTTAGCCAAATGATAAAGGTTAATAGCAGCAGTGATAAGTCCTGCTGAGAACAATTACCACTGATATGCTGAAAGAAGGACAACCTTCTTCTGTGATCTTTTCCTTCTCCTGTTTAACCAAGAGAAACATCAGAAAAAAAAAAAAAATTGAGGAATATTCTGCAAATACCTGGCCAGTAATCCCCAGAACTGTTCAGGTATTCAAAAATAAAGGAAGTCTGACAAACTTTCACAGTCTCTTGGAGCTTAAGAAATATTATGACTAAATGTAATCTGATATCCTAGAACAGAAAAGGGACAATCAAGAAAAAATAGTGATGTTGGAATAAATTGTGGATTTTAGTTGTAATAGTATAACAAAATTGGTGCATTAGCTGCAACAAATGTACCATAGTAATGTTAACAACCGAGGAAACTGGCATCTGGGAATACAGAAATTCTGTAATATTTTTGCAACTTTACTAAAAAACAAAAAATATAGTTCATTTGTTTTTTGGAAAATACTAGCCTGACTCACACTGGCCTGTTCAACTCAGCCAGGTTTTTTCTTTTTCTCCTAATGTGTCAGTGTAGCAATCTATATTTGTGTGATGTTACATTTTATTCTCTCCTGAGTATTGGGTACCAGTAGTCACTCAATAAACATTTCCTGAATGGTAACATATCGTTCTTCCTAAAGTTCCCAGACAAAAATATTATTTTAAGGAAAAAGAAAAGCTTCAGGCATCAATAAAATGAAACCTCTTTATCACTGCATCCATTTAAAAGCATTTTTTTTAACACAGAATCTTTTAATATGTTAATCACATTAGACAACCCATACAAATACCTAACCCAAATCCACTTTACCACTATAATGGGATTTGAAATATATATTTTTTTAATTTTATTTTATTTTTAAACTTTACAATATTGTATTGGTTCTGCCATATATCGAAATGAATCCGCCACAGGCATACACGTGTTCCCCATCCTGAACCCTCCAGCAAGTCGTCTTTTTTGAAAAAAGAACAAAATTAATCTCTATTAGATAAAAACTCTATAGAGGACAGAAACCATGTTATTTCATAAAACTTTTCTGTCTTTTCAGAACCAAAAAAAAGAAAGTCATGAGACATTTTTAAAAGAGAAGAAAGACACTCCCCCCCCCCCAAAAAAAAAAACAATGTGAGTTTTCAAATCTGCTGAGTTGTAGGCTTCATGAATCTCTTTAACAAGTGGTACTGGTAAAACTGGTCAACCACTTGTAAAAGAATGAAACTAGAACACTTTCTAACACCATACACAAAAATAAACTCAAAATGGATTAAAGATCTAAATGTGAGACCAGAAACTATAAAATTCCTAGAGGAGAACATAGGCAAAACACTCTCTGACATAAATCACAGCAGGATCCTCTATGACCCACCTCCCAGAATATTGGAAATAAAAGTAAAAACAAACAAATGGGACCTAATTAAAATTAAAAGCTTCTGCACAACACAGGAAACTATAAGCAAGGTGAAAAGACAGTCTTCAGAATGGGAGAAAATAATAGCAAATGAAGCAACTGACAAACAACTAATCTCAAAAATATACAAGCAACTCCTGCAGCTCAATTCCAGAAAAATAAACGACCCAATCAAAAAAATGGGCCAAAGAACTAAATAGACATTTCTCCGAAGAAGACATACAGATGGCTAACAAACACATGAAAAGATGCTCAACATCACTCATTATCAGAGAAATGCAAATCAAAACCACAATGAGGTACCATTTCATGCCAGTCAAAATGGCTGTGATCCAAAAGTCTACAAGCAATAAATGCTGGAGAGGGTGTGGAGAAAAGGGAACCCTCTTACACTGTTGGTGGGAATGCAAACTAGTACAGCCACTATGGAGAACAGTGTGGAGGTTCCTTAAAAACCTGGAAATAGAACTGCCTTATGATCCAGCAATCCCACTGCTGGGCATACACACTGAGGAAACCAGAATTGAAAGAGACACGTGTACCCCAATGTTCATTGCAGCACTGTTTATAATAGCCAGGACATGGAAGCAACCTAGATGTCCATCAACAGATGAATGGATAAGAAAGCTGTGGTACATATACACAATGGAGTATTACTCAGCCATTAAAAAGAATACATTTGAATCAGTTTTAATGAGGTGGATAAAACTGGAGCCTATTATACAGAGTGAAGTAAGCCAGAAAGAAAAACACCAATACAGTATATTAACGCATATATATGGAATTTAGAAAGATGGTAATGATAACCTTCTATGCGAGGGAGCAAAAGAGCCACAGATGTATAGAACAGTCTTTTGGACTCTATGGGAGAGGGAGAGGGTGGGACGATTTGGGAGAATGGCATTGAAACATGTATAATATCATATAAGAAACCAATCGCCAGTCTAGGTTTGATGCAGGATATAGGATGCTTGGGGCTTGTGCACTGGGATGACCCAGAGGAATGGTATGGAGAGGGAGGTGGGAAGGGGGTTCAGGATGGGGAACATGTGTACACCCGTGGTGGATTCATGTTTATGTATGGCAAAACCAATACAATATTGTAAAGTAATTAGCCACCAATTAAAATAAATAAATTTAAATTAAAAAAAAAAAAAGACTTTTTCATTACAAGATAAATCTTGGGGAAGAAAAGAATACCAAATTCTTAGAAATCATGTCTGAGAAACTTATTTTTCCCTGGAACTTAATTCTTAAGGGGTCTCAAGGAATTAGGACTTGATGAATCCCTGAATAATTCAAGTTGTGAAGCTCAATATGCAGATATTATACGTTCCAGGAATATTTGGACATCATATGGACAACAGAAATAATCATCTATTGTTAAGTATTCAGTTCAGTTCAGTTCAGTTCAGCTCAGTCGTGTCCAACTGTTTGCAACCCCATGAATCACAACATGCCAGACCTCCCCATCCATCGCCAACTCCCAGAATTCACTCAAACTCACGTCCATTGAGTCGGTGATGCTATCCAGCCATCTAATCCTCTGTCGTCCCCTTCTCCTCCTGCCCCCAATCCCTCCCAGCATCAGGGTCTTTTCCAATGAGTCAACTCTTCGCATGAGGTGGCCAAAGTACTGGAGTTTCAGCTTTAGCATCAGTCCTTCCAAAGAAATCCCAGGGCTGATCTCCTTCAGAATGGACTGGTTGGATCTCCTTGCAGTCCAAGGGACTCTCAAGAGTCTTCTCCAACACCACAGTTCAAAAGCATCAATTCTTTTGGTGCTCAGCTTTCTTCACAGTCCAACTCTCACATCCATACATGACCACTGGAAAAACCATAGCCTTGACTAGATGGACCTTTCTTGGCAAAGTAATATCTCTGCTTTTCAATATGCTATCTAGATTGGTCATAACTTTTCTTCCAAGTATTACTTAACAACAATTAACTCCTGAAGACTTTCCATTTTGCCAACATGGAAAAAATAGAAAACAAAAAGAAAAATGACCTTCACTATCTTTCATCTGCAATAAAATGTGGGCATACTGCCCTTTGGATGGGGCAAGAGTAAGAAAGAAGTTACAAATGTCTTTGTATCACTAATGATATCAGAACAGCTTGCTTCTATTTTAATCTCAGCAATCTCACTGGGATCTTTTTCCTCCACAGCTTACTTCCTTTTATCCTCATTTTCTTTATGAGAAGAGGATATATACTGAATAGACCCAAGCATGAAAGGTAGTTCTCAGAATGGATTAGAAAATTCCCAGTTTATATTATACACTGTATTTTTATTTCCTAGTTATATACTTAAGATGCTTATATTTAAACATTTTATAGCTTCCTCTTTGAAAGCCCTCTCTTTTTCAGCAGTTAAATACCTTGAAGCCAAGATCTTACATTAAAGGAGAATCTAATTAGACCTTTCAATTCAGACAGGCTGCTGAACTCTTTTAGCTCCACTATTGAAATGTACAGTAAAAGTTTTTTTTTTTTTGTCTCCATGGTGAAAATAGCAGTTATCTTCAAGGAAAAGACATGAATTATCCCACCTCAATTTAAGCACAAGGCACAAGCAGGTGACCCTGTCTCTTTGTCCTTCTACATAAGAAGGAAGGTGGTTTTCAAATTTTGAGACTGCTACTGGGAGTCGGGATGCAGAGAAAGTGTGTTGTTGCTGCTTTTAAACCCTTAAATACATCACGTTTAAAATGCCTTCACGTTGAAAGCATGAAAATTGCAGTAACTACTTCAATAAACAAGTAGTTTAAATATAATTTCTGACACCATGTATGTGTTCACAGAGAAAATGAGTTAAGAAAGACAGAAAGCAGTTTTACAAAAATGAAAGCATAAAATTCTAAATATGCTTGCAAGTGTGTATCCATGAAAGTAATGTCATTAAAAAAAAAAAGAAGAAGAATTAGCTATTGACAAGAAAGCATATTTCTTCCTAACCGACATTTGGCATTAAACTAGCTTTGAGAAAGAGGATAGAAAAACCTTATAACAGAAATTGCTATCATCAATATCAAATGAAGCAAAGGATTTGGGATGCAAAGAGAATGGGGGTGGGGAAGAAGACAACCTCTATAAGGTTAAATCAGAATAACTTACATCACTTCTGAATGAAATACACTCGAAGATGATGCTCAGAAAGCTGATCCAGTGGATAAGGAAGAGCAGAAAGGATGCCCCACTCACACATTAACAGACCACCAGAGCTACCATACAAATTTTGCACCTTAGCCTGTGACCATTTGCACTATTTGGGGGAAAAATAAATACAAATGCTGGATTCTGCCTTTACTTGGGGTGACTAATGCAGAATGTTAATAGACTGAGGTCTCATAAAACAACTCTGTAGTCATTACCTCCATTACTCTGTTGGGCAGTAAATTCCTTGCAGAGTGTTGACAAGTTATGTTTTCTCTTCATCGTATACTTGAATGCTGGAAAATCATGCTTCTAAAAGTTATTCATCATTGTTTCAAAGCAGTTGTACTTTTAAAGGGCAGAGCTACCCTTCATTATCTAGGCCAGATACTTAGAAAATTCTCAGAATCAAATCACTTTCAGTGCTGGATGATCACCCTTTTAAAAATAGTTATATCCCTTTGGGTTAAAAGTCCTCACTTTGGCGAATTATTTCTGTATTTTCTCACCTGCCTAGAATTAGAGGATGAACTAAAGAGATAAGAAGGAATCTGGTTTAAGAATGTAGATCTATCATGGGTAACAGGAAAAGCCCAATCAGGAAGATACCAGGAATTCTTTAATGATCACTCAACCCTTTCCTTAATCCTCTCATGATTTGCAAACTTTCATTTATCCAGAGACCTTATTAAAAATAAATCTTACTGGAAGTTTGCCATACAGAACAGATAAATAAGAAATTCATTTGATTAAGGTGAAATGAAATGTTTAGAGGGTGGGGTGCTGTGCTGAGGTGAAGAGATGCTTCTTTAGATCTGGAGATGAGTATAGAAGCATGTAGCAATATGAAATGAAATATGAAATATAAACAATATGAAAACTACTTCCAGTTCCACCCTAGCAACACACTCCCACCTTTCCATTTCCTGTTAGGAATTAGCATCTATACTGGTGCCACAGGTTCCTTACTTTAGAATGGACTATGGAAAAAGGCTCAGTGATAAGCTCCAAATATTGATACATCCCAAACTATTTCGTTCTGGTCCCAAATATTTTGTTTGGATGTTAAAAGATGCTGAAGTCCTAAAATAAAATTCTTCAAGCAGCACTGTACCAATGCAGACAATCAGATATGTCCATTGTCTGCAGCCAGGTTCTCTCCTGGAGCTCTGACATTTGTGATTAACACATGACTGGAATTCAGTAGTGAATATTTGGATCAGGAATTTCAGACAAAAGTGAAGAGGAGAAGACAACAGTTATTTCCAGAGGGGGCTGAAAAGGTGCCCAATTTTTAAGCTGTCTTGATGCAATAGAAAGAGCACAGGATTTAGTCAAAACACCTTGGCGACCTGATGTGAACAGACAAATCATTGGAAAAGACCTGGATTCTGGAAAAGATTGAAGGCAGGAGGAGAAGGGGATGACAGAAGATGAGATGGTTGGATGGCATCACTGACTCAATGGACATTAGTTTGAGCAAACTCTGGGAGATGGTGAAAGACAGGGAAGCCTGGTGTGCTGCAGTCCATGGGGTCTCAAACAGCTGGACACGACTAAGCAACTGAACAATGAAAACAACCTTGATTCATGTCCTGATGTCAACATACAGTGGCTGAATGATTATTTACAAGTCATTTATTTAAAATTCAAAGTTCTTACAAGATGAAAACAAGAGTAGCACCAACCTTTTAGCACTGTTTCAAGGATTCATGAAATAGAGTAACCAAGGTCTAGGATTCTATGCAAAGTATACATTCCTAAGGACCTCGTATCCTTTATTGCTCACGTCATATAAGACTAATACTGACAAAGACGATCTCTATCTTGAGTCGCCTCCTAGTGCGCTGAGCTGATGTGGCAATAGTACAAAACAGTTGAAAATTCACTTGATCCAAATATTTGGAACTTCCTGATACTTACTGGATTTTCAACATTGAAAGATTTAGACAGTTTCAAAATTTTTGTATGACTTAATTCAGTTCAGTTCAGTTTAGTCGCTCAGTTGTGTCCAACTCTTTGCGACCCCAAGAATCGCAGCATGCCAGGCCTCCCTGTCCATCACCAACTCCCAGAGTTCACTCAGACTCATGTCCATCGAGTCAGTGATGCCATCCAGCCATCTCATCCTCTGTCTTCCCCTTCTCCTCCTGCCCCCAATCCCTCCCAGCATCAGAGTCTTTTCCAATGAGTCAACTCTTCACATGAGGTGGCCAAAGTACTGGAGTTTCAGCTTTAGCATTATTCCTTCCAAAGAACACCAGGGCTGATCTCCTTCAGAATGGACTGGTTGGATCTCCTTGCAGTCCAAGGGACTCTCAAGAGTCTTCTCCAACACCACAGTTCAAAAGCATCAATTCTTCGGTGCTCAGCCTTCTTCACAGAACTCTCACATCCATACATGACCACTGGAAAAACCATAGCGTTACAAAAAAGCAAAATAGCTGTCTGGGGAGGCCTTACAAATAGCTGTGAAAAGAAGAGAAGCGAAAAGCAAAGGAGAAAAGGAAAGATATAAGCTTCTGAATGCAGAGTTCCAAAGAATAGCAAGAAGAGATAAGAAAGCCTTCCTCAGCAATCAATGCAAAGAAATAGAGGAAAACAATAGAATGGGAAAGACTAGAGACCTCTTCAAGAAAATTAGAGATACCAAGGGAACATTTCATGCAAAGATGGGCTCAGTAAAGGACAGAAATTGTATGGACCTAACAGAAGCAGAAGATATTAAGAAGAGATGGCAAGAAGACACAGAAGAACTGTACAAAAAAGGTCTTCACGACCCAGATACTCACGATGGTGTGATCATTCACCTAGAGCCAGACATCCTGGAATGTGAAGTCAATTGGGCCTTAGAAATCATCACTATGAACAAAGCTAGTGGAGGTGATAGAATTCCAGTTAAGCTATTTCAAATCCTGAAAGATGATGCTGTGAAAGTGCTGCACTCAATATGCCAGCAAATTTGGAAAACTCAGCACTGGCCACAGGACTGGAAAAGGTCAGTTTTCATTCCAATCCCAAAGAAATGACTTAATTAGGGGTAATCAATTATTAATGTTATAACAATATGTCAATTTTTCACAAAATTTGATCACTGAACCTAAGCATGTTTTTTAATTGTGGCTGCCATTATCACTATTATTACAGGTATGAATTCAGGTGAGTGAATGCTCTTTTCACTTGCTCTCTTTCCTCTAGACACGACATGCTGTGGTTTCTTACATTGCGGGGAAAGAGGATTAGGCTACGCAGTGGTGGTTTCCCGATAAACATTAATGACTGTGGATATAGCATTTCTTATATTCGTTCAATCCATGTAAAAAATTCTTTCCAAAGGCAGAATTTCCCTGTGCAAAGCCCAAAGTGGGGCAAACTAGTGCTCCTGGAGATGTAAGCAGGGTAAGACAAACAGCATGTAAGCCTGAGTGTTCCCCCTGATGTACTGCAGAAGTGTCTCGCGCCCACGTGTCTGCTTCAGCTGTTAGTTTGGCAGACCACCTGTGGTAGGCCTTGCCTGAAGCATGGAATCTTTAAAAAACCAGAAGAAGGTTGCTTGTTTTTCCATTGTTTATCTTTGTTGTCATGGTTATTTCTCCTTCGTGGCATTATCAGACACTTCCAGAATGGAAGTGGGTATATAGAAGAATAAACCAAAAAGGACATGCAGTTCTCAGAAGCAAGAAGTTGAACGACGTTGTCACATGACAGCAATTAAGGCACCACAAAGCCTGTGCTGTTTAGCAACTTATTTGGCAATGATTGGAGACTCTGGAAAAAGTCTAGACACTATAAAAGAGAAAGTACTAGAAAGACAATGTTCAAGTGTACCAGGAAATTATTTTTAAATGTGTCGTCTAATTTTATGAGGCCAGTGACAAAAATCTTTACATTCTTTCAGAAAGCACAATTTATTGCTTCAAAAATGTTCATGTGATTCCTGAAAAGAAATTATTAATGCATTCATCCAAGTACCAACTGTGCATTTCATCCCTTGGGAGGGGGAAATATATGTATATTTCAGCAGAATCTGAGCAAATTTGATTTATTTTTAGTAAGGAAGAAATTATTTACCCTAGAAAGCTAAATCATAATACCACATGAAGGTAATAATTCAGTCAGAAGGGATAGTAAAAATAAGAGGAGATAGGCTGAGTGGTAAAATTATAAATATATTGTGGTTAATATCACTAGAGATATTTGGCATTTTAATTTTCTTTTTCCAATTTTACAACATATATCCATTTTCCTCCCATTTTAGATTTGGATTACAAGGTCAGCTCTAAAGAAAATGATTATATATCTTTCAAGGGTTTATCCTAAAAATGATTATAGTGAACCAGTTAGAATATTATTAATGGAGAAAATACATGCTCTATTCTCTAAGATGACCCTCCCCATTCACTCTCTGACTCTTCTGCTCTTCCGGTTCCTCCAGCCTTACTGGCCTCTTTGCTCTACTCAAACACTCATGTTATGTGTCGTGTTAGAACTTTTGCATTGGTTCTTCCATTTTCCTGCAAATAGCTTTCCCCTGGAAAGTTCAGGCTTAACTCTTTAATTCTTGTACTTCTCTGAAGTCATCTTTCAGCGATGTCTAAACTGAGCACCCTGTTGAAAATTGAGTCCCCATCCCAAGGACGATGCTCTCAGTCAATTCTAACCATCTTCAATATTGCTTTATTATCTATAAGTTTTCTAACCTTCTGACATACTATATAATTTATTATGTGTTGTGTTTACTGTATCTGGTTCTCTCATCTAGAATGAAAGGTCTATGAAAAAGGTAAAGGACACTGTAATTTACCATAGTAAGAAACTAAACAAGAGAAAACATACAATCACTTAAATAGATGTAAAAAATCACTTGACAAAATCCAAAAGCAATTCTGATTTTTAAAAAAAGTTTCAAAAAACTTGAAATAGAAAGGAATATCCTCAATCTGAAAAAAAACAACTATGGAAAACCTATAATTAATATCATATTGAATGACAAAAGATCTAATTTTCCCATCATCAGGAAAAAGATAAGAATATACTCTTCTATTTAACATTGTACTGAAGTTTCCAGCCAGTTCGATAATGCAAGAAAAAGAAACAAAAGGCATCGATATTGGAAAGGAAGTTGGAAAAAAAATTTTTTAAAGAATAAAACATTAGGGCCTATGGAAGGATAGCAAAACATTTAATGGCTGAGTGAATGGAATCCTAAGAAGAAAGAAGAGGAAGGGGCAGTAAAATATTTAAAGCAATAGTGGGCAAATTTGGGGAGAGACATAGATTTACAGACTTAAGATGTTCCCCAAATTACAAAACAAACAAACAAATAAAATGAAAACCACACTTAGATATATTATCCCCAAACTGCTACACACAAAATAAAAGGAAGATATTAAAGTTGCCTGGAACACATAATAACAGGTGACCAATGATGTAAATATTCAGTCTTCTTAACTGAAACACTGAAGAACAGACATCTTGGAAGAGCAGAAAGGAAAAAACAGAAAAAGAAAAGTCTCTGATAATCCAGAATTCTCTACACCCAAAATGTTCAAATGTTAAAATAAAGACATTTTCAGATATTGAAACTAAAATCATTAATTGCCAATAGATCTGCAAAAACAAGATGTGATAAAGGGAGTTCTTCAGGCTGATAACAGATCTCCTGAAAAGACTGAAGAGCACTTGAAATGATAAATGTATGGCTAAATGTAAGGTACTATTGTTTTCCTCTTAATTTAAAATATGTATTTGTCATAGTTTACTCATACGTTTACTATGAATAAACTTGCATTTTATAAGATGGTCTTTCAGCTTATCTGTACAACCCATACAGCCAGGAGTAGCAATCTGCGCTGTAAAAATCTTTTCACATTTTTTTGTAAAAAGCCCATTCCTAGACTAGTCGAGGAATGATTGATAATTCCCATAAGACAAACAAACAAAGAAGCAAACAGATAGCATCCCTATTCAAAGTTATGCATGTTTGTTTGTCTAAATCCCTTTAGCAATATAGTTTTCCCAGAAATTTTTCAAGGCTTTTCTTTATGGACTTCAAAAGAAAGAATAGATTAAAAAATTACAGAGGTACAGGTCTCTAGTATCTACTGGTTTGTAATGCTGGCTGCTGTAATAAATAAGGCCTTAAATCTCCACGCCTTAACACAACACAACTTTATCACTCAGTCACTTAAAGTCCAACTGTTTGGGACAGGGAAGATCTACCCAATTATTAAGGAAAGCAGACTGACAAGGGCTTTTTCATCTTAAGCTGGAAGCTTCTAAGGTCACCTTTGCCTTCACATTCAGCTGGAAAATAATATGATGAAATGCAGGTTGTTCTTCCTCTAAAGTCTCCACAAAGTCATGATTTGTTTTTTTTCTAAGAAACTAAGGAAAAGTAAATAAAAAATAAAATGAAAGGCACAAGGAAGGTTTGTTATAAATGATGGAAGATGTCAAGTTTTATAAACTGCTCTAGGCCAGAATTTCCCTAATAATCCATCTCATTCATATTCTTTTTTAATACCAACAATGCTTTCCCAATCCAATTAGTCTACATAATTGAAAGTGCTCACATATATGAGGTAAGCAAATAGTTGATGGATAGTGACGAAGCCAGAATGATTAAAATGAAGGGTATAGCATGAACTAAGCAATAAGTAAAGGACAAATTAGACCAGGTCTTGGATAGGAAGACAAATAATAAAGCGATAAAGAAAATAAAGCATGAATATATTAAATTATGGTGAGATTTTAGAGAAAGGAGACTTTCATTATGGTAAAGATCAGCTAAGGCTTTGAAACTTAGGATTCAATAGATTTTTTTTTTATGTAAAATAGTTGACCTGTATCAGCTCTGTTCCAATCTTCAAACTCTTATTTTTTTTTTAATCTCTCTTTCCCTTTTGACAGTCTTTTTAGTAGCCTCTAAGTCCTTAGGGAAAATGTAAGCTTTCAAGGGCTCTGTTTAAAAACCACTGACTGATATATAACCTGAGGTCATCTCTGTAAATAATGCCCTTATCAGAATGCCTATGTCCACCACTAATCATTTCATTTTTCATAAAATCCCACTCACAAAGACCCACTCTAAATATACTCCCTCTCTGATGCATCTCCAAAACCCAGGGAGAATTCACCACTCTCCCTCTGTCATCCTATCGCACCAGGTGTGACCCACCAGTATGACAACATTGCTTTGTGTATCTGTTGGTTGCCTAATAGACTTTTAGCTCCTTTATCAACTTTATTTCCTTCGTCACAAGCACAGCATGCAGTCTCTATAGCTCTGTTCAAGTGGGAACTGAAATGTCTGAAACTTACCTGAATTGATTTGAATCAACTTGAGTTGCATTGAGTAGAACTGAGTTGACTGACTGGAACAGAATATAAAGAAGAACTAGAAAAAGAAAACTGATCTGCCTAAGAAAGGGCATAGGCTCAGCAGGAGAAGCAGTGCAGAAATACAGCGACAGAGGTTTCTGAATTTCCTCGGTAGTCCAGTAATGAAGCATTTAGACAGCAAGAGAAAATGGACAGAATTTTTTAATTAATTTTTAATTGAAGAATAATTGCTTTACAGAATTTTGTTGTTTTCTGTCAAACCTCAACATGAATCAGCCATAGGTATACATAGGCACCCCCCCCTCCCTTTTGAACAGGATTTTAACTGGTACAAATCCCAACCGCTGCCTAACTTGTTTTAGTATTAACTGTTTGAGCTGATGAATGGATATTTGTATGTAATTTTTATACTATAAAAACATCACAATGAGAACTGAAGTTCATTCTGTGCATTGAAGATTACAGATCTCAGAATAGGGTAAGATTGGTGCCTTAATATTTGGCAGAGTAGGAGGATGATGAGAAATTTGTGTCAAAAGTGGGGAAAGACCACATTTCCAACACAGATACGTAAGGGAAAAAAAAGGAATACTCCAGATAATGTATTATGGTACCAAAAAAATGCAGGGAAGGAAAAAGAAAATGATAAATTATAGAACACTTCTGAACACCCTCTATGCAAGGCATTCTTGCTAGATACTTTGAATACAAGATTTGATTATTTGTCCCAACAACATGGACATTTTAGAAAAGAAGAAAATGAAACTTGGAACAGTTAGGAAACTTGTTTGGGATTCTGCATCTGGCAGTTTGAACAGAGAAATGTTCAACTTCAAATCCCATGCCCTAGCTAGAAAATTAAACACCAATCTGCATATCTCTCCACTGTTCTGTTACAGGGAAATGGTATCTGTGCTGCCCAGTTTCAGACACCAGGAACCTAGCTACATTTTTCAGTTAGCTTTAGCTGTTTCAGGTAACAATTGTAGATAGTTTTTTGAAGCTTTATAATAATTTGTTTGCATATCACTTGGGAACATATTCTATATTAAAGGATTATAATATAATCCAGGTAGTTTCAAGCCATAGTCAATGCATAATAACTTCCTCAAATCTCCTTCCCAAAAATAAGAAATAATTTCATGTATATGAAAATTTAAAACAAAGCTACACTCAAAATTATTTGAATGTAGAAACAGAAAAATAATCACACATAAGAAGAGAAAAATAAAGAAAGACAAGTTCCATTTCTCTGCCCTCTTTATGGCCAGCAGCACAGATTGAGGTTAAAAAAAAAAAAAAACAAGATCAGAGGAGAAACACCAGTTATGGGGCCTGGGTGTGAGCTGCTATGATCACCAGAAATAAATAAATGCACTCTAAATCTTGGGAATAAAAGTAACTGGGAAGATCAGAGCAAAACCTGCACAGAAGGGATTTCAAAAACAAGAATATTAAAGGGGATGATACCAAAAAAATTGAATAAAACAGTTACCATCTGTATGAAGCAAATATTTCAGGAAGTTTAGAGACATTAGAAAACCTAGCTAGACTAGGGTGAAACATGTGAGAATGCTGTAGAGTTCAATAAATGTCTATAAGGTCTACGCTAATCAAAATGAGTTTAAAAAACCCATGATGACTAAATACAAAATGTTAAAGACAAGAGCTGACTTTTGCTTATACAACCTTGCCTCACTCACATCATCATAATCCTGGCTGAGATTCTAATAAAACTTTATTCATAAAAACACAAGGCTGTCCCATAGGTTTTAGTTTGCTGATTTGATCTTTTAAAATCCTGCTTTAGATATTATTAATATTTATCTTGATCACATAGGGCTTCTCTGTGCTCAGATGGTAAAGAATCCTTCTTCAATAAAGGAGATCCATGCTCCATCCCTGGGGCAGAAGATTCCCTGGAGAAGGGAATAGCAACCCATTCTAGTATTCTTGCCTGGAGAATTCCATGGACAGAGGGGCCTGACTAGCTACAGTTCATGGGGTTGGAAAGAGTCAGACATGACTGAGCAACTAACACTTTCATCTTGATTACTAAGTTTTTGGTGTTTCATGAAACTTCGTGTCTAAGGTACCTCAGTCACCTCCCCTTTGTCTGTCTGCTAATAGAAGATTGTAATACACCCTTCTCAATATAAGACATAAAATTCACAGAAAATAAGTGAAAAGACCAAAATAAAAAAGGAAGAATTATCCAATTAAAAAATTTTTGAAAGAAGAATAAATCTGATACCTAAACTAGGTAAAAACAGTAAAAAGACAGAAAACTGCAGATGGATATTACTCCTGCTGCCGCTAAGTCTCTTCAGCCGTGTCCGACGCTGTGCGACCCCAGAGCCGGCAGCCCACCAGGCTCCCCCGTCCCTGAGATGCTCCAAGCAAGAACACTGGAGTGGGTTGCCATTTCCTTCTCCAATGCATGAAAGTGAAAAGTGAAAGTGAAGTCGCTCAGTCGTGTCCGACTCTTCGCGATTACTCCTTAACATTAATTCAAACGCTCTAAAGAAAATGTTAGCAAACTGAATCAAATATTAATTCAGTAGTTCTAAAGAAAATATTAGCAAACACTCTCCGTACCACATTAATAATAATAATAATTCACATGATCAAATGTCATTTATGCCAAGAATACAAAATAGGTTCAATATTTAAGACTTCTGGCTTTCAGAACTATGACAGAATAAATCTGTTATTTTAAGCCACTAGATTTAGGGTAATTTGTTGCAGCAACCCTCAGAACCTAGTACAGTTAGTATGCAAGCTGGGCTTGCTATGAGGGCCTAAAATGCTGACACTGAAGTAGCACTGAGTTCTAGGTTTCCAAGTACCATTCTCCCAATAAAGGAACTAGTATTCTTTAGAGAAATGACTGACTCCAAGGCTAAGGCATATAGAGATGAGGCTAAGATATACAAGGTGAGTCTGGGACATCCGACAGTATCAAGCAGTAAGGATGTACTCAAACAAGATGAGGACTTCTTTAAGGAAAAGGAGCCAATCTGCAAGAACTCTCAATAGACAAACCTGGAATAATTTGAGTAACAAAATAAATTATAGTAGTGTTAGAACTTAATCCACAGACTAAATTTAAGTAAAAAATTATTTATCATTATAAAAAGTAAGCAAAGCAGAAGGGATAGTCATTACTTATAGTAGAACTCCAATTAATAAGCACAGAAGCGAAGAGGAAACATAAACCATCAGGCAAATACCATGATAGTAGCTGTTGCAGAGAAGGTCTGGGAATGAGTGGGTAAAAGTTTGAGGAGAAACAAAATTTGTATAGTTTCAAAGGATCTTCCCCAAGTTACCTATTAACTACAAAGTGTAGAAGAGTAACTTTACAATGGGAAAATCAGCAGAAAATATCTTAAACGAGTAATCAAAATCACTGTCACCAGTAATAAGACATCTGAACATCATGGACCTCATGATAGGGTGCACTGAGAAGGACATAACGTCATTTCCTGTGATATTCTTGCCAAAGAAGTGTAACCTCAGCCCAGTGATTAGAAAACATTGAATACAAATAAGGAAAGGGGGAAAAGGATATATCTTAGCTATGAATTAGGCAATATGTTTCAGTTAGTCTAAATTATCTTAACTCCAAATTAAAGAACATTTGAAGTGATCAATACTGTTTAAAGGTTTCAAGGTCATGAAAGACAAGGGGAAACTGAAGAAATCTACAGGCGACAGGAAACTAAGGCAAAATCATGATCATGAGATAAAATCCTGGATAAGACCTTGAAACAGAAGACAGAATATTTAAAGAAAGACTGCTGCTGCTGCTGCTGCTGCTAAGTCGCTTCAGTCGTGTCGGACTCTGTGCGACCCCATAGACGGCAGCCCACCAGGCTCCCCCGTCCCTGGGATTCTCCAGGCAACAACACTGGAGTGGGTTGCCATTTCCTTCTCCAAAAGAAAGACTGGTAAGATTCAAATACAGTAGTTAGTAATTATACAGCTTCCTGAGCACACTTTAAAACACACTTACCAAATCAAATCAATAATGCTAGATGGTGAAGGTGAAATCCCTTCTACACTCCTTTCTTTCCATTCTTCCTTTCCATTCCCTGCCTATCTTCCTTGCTTCCATAGTCCCCTCTCTCTCTTTCTCTTTTCTTTGATATTTGATGAAGAAACACATCCCACAGCAAGATATTTGTAACCTTGTTGTGGTTTCAGAACCTTTTTAATGACCTCATTACAAGGGTTCTAGAAAGAACTGTCTGATTAAAATCAAGCCTGGAAGTAATTTGTTTGCATAGGGTGAACATTTTTTTTTTTTTTTCCTCTGAACTTGGTTTAGCTCCGTAGCTCAGAGTGTTTGGGGGCAATTGTAATCAATAGCCATCTAGGCAGAGGAAAATAGGAAGGGGACATAAAATAGAATGTTGAAATGGGGACAGGTTTTCAAGAAAAAAAAGGGAAATAGAGAAAGCCAGTAAAATTTTTTTTCAGAAGCATTTCTGTTCTGGTATTGGCACTTTGCAAAATGGGTAATTTGCAATAATTAGCGTAGTTCGGCTTTCTTATTGCAAAGGGTCTTAAAAATGCACTATCACTGAAATGAATATGACTACCATATCTTGTCTGTCTTAACTTACAAGATTTTTTAAAATTTGTATTTGTTTGCTTTGGCTGTGCTGGGTCTTCTTTGCCATGTGAGCTTTTCTCCAGTCGAGGCGAGCGGCAGCTGCTCTCTCGTTCAGGTGCTCAGGCTTCTCCTTGCAGTGGCTTTCTTGTTTTGGAGCACACGCTCTGGGGCACTCAGGCTTCGGCAGCTGTGGCGTGTGGGGCTCGTAGTTGCAGCTCCCAGGCTCCGGAACACAGGCTCAATAGTTGTGGCCTACAGGCTTCTTCACTGCTCCACAGCATGTGGCATCTTCCCAGGCCAGGGATCAAATCCGTGTCTCCTGAATTGGCAGGCAGATTTTTTTACCACTGAGCGACCAGGAAGCCCTGCCAGTGTTAGAGGGTCTTCTGCAGGGGCGTGGGGTGGCAGGGACAGGGCCACTGGCAGCAGCAGGTCTGGGAAGTGCCCACTGGTTAACTTGCAAGATTTAGAACAACACCCATTATTCCTTTTTTATCTGTGGGTGTATTTGTGCTTTGTGGGAAATACTGAGGTCAATTATCAGTGTATTCCTACCCTTCTAAAACTGCTCAACCACCTCACCATCACCACTATCACACGCAAAAAATTCTATATGTCATTAACCCATCACCCACACCACTCTAACCACAATCACATAACCAGGACAATGCCGTGGTCATTAAAAAATAAAGAAATAAGAAAGAGGAGACTGTTCTTTGTCTTGAAGAAAAGAAGAATCTATGTCAAATGGAATATTAAAAACTAATCCATCATATCATATAATTATAGTGTAATGTCAGGCATTTTTCATGAAGGGGAGCAAACTAGATAAAAGAATTAATGGAAAATGATTTGAAGGCCATGTGCCATGTAGTGAAGGGAAACATTGTACAAATAACCAGAGCAAGGTAGTGAGTGGGTCCTTAGACAAGTTAACTTTTTCAAATTTCATTTTCCCCCTCTAAAATTAGGAAGTATAATTGTATTGCTAAATTTTGTCCAGACCTATACATTTATGTGAATTCAATTTCTATTTAACTTGATTTTAATGTTTGTGATCATTTACTCATTCACTCAATTCTTCCCTACCTCAAAGCTTTTTTTATGTCTATGATTCAATGCACATACATATACTTTTTTTTTCTAATCATCATACTGTAGTTGAGAAATTCTGTTTCTAAATATAGAGAGAGCATGTATTATATATAGTGCACTTGCCTAGAGTTCTCAAGATTACAAATTATATGGCTAAAGTTCTTCAAAATCAGAAATCATAGCTTTTGATGAGTTATCAGGGAAAGAAATGATCAGCAGGGAAAACTGATATCCATAAATAATCCCTCACCTGGATTTGAATTCTACCACGTCTATGAAACATTCGTTAATGTCATTAGCAATAACTTCATTTTGCAAATCTGTGGATATCTTTTCAGTCCATGTTTTAACTGATGTGGTTCAGTATCTTTATATGAAAATGATGGTACTAATAAGGCCTAGCTCTCCTGATCCTTCTCTTGTTAACTCTACTCCCTGATGTTCTGATGCCACTATTTCCCAGGCTTCTCTTTTGCACCTTGCTTGCTTCTTACCTTTTCATGGACTGCTTGTTTCAAGATTTATACCTGGGACTTGTTTTAATCAGTTAGATGACAAGCACGAAGACAATTGCCTCTGAAGTAAAAATGTACTATTTACATTTTCCAGTAGAAAGGGGCCTGTCACCCTGTGCAGAGTCACACAGCGAAGCCCCAGGCTTTGCAAGGAGGGAGAGATAGGAGTGTGGAGATTAGAGTTTTATTGGGGTTATTCATGAGCTAAATGACTTAGGGTTGGTTAGTTTCAGGAATTCTGGTGGACTTTTGGGGCATGGGGAGTTGTCTCCTGCTGTCTGTATATGGCCCTGGGTTTATTCAGGGCAAGGGAAATAGTGCCTTAGCATGTGAGTTAGATAAGGAAGAGGTTCAGTGTATGGGCTACAGAATACAGGAGATGTAAACATCTTTAGCTATTAGCTTGCACTTGTAGGTAATTAAGGGATGCGAAATAAACATAGCATCTAAGAAAGCACAGTTAGAGCACTATTATCCTGTCTACTCCAATTCTTTAAAACAATTTTTACACTTAGATTTATCTCTTAAATCTAGACCTTATTAGATTCTGCATGCCCTTTCTCTTTCTCCCCCTATATATGTGTATGTGTATATGTATATATATATATATACATATGTGTGTGTGTGTATGCCAATTAGATGTCTGTTTCTGAATATAAATGAACAATTAAAGAATTCAAAACTGGAATTCCTCTCCATGCCCTCCAAACCTGAGCTTTGTCCTCTATTCCTTACTTTGTCCTCTATTTCTTACTTTGTCCTTCATTCCTTACTTTGTCCTCCGTTCCTTACTTGTCCTCCATTCCTTACTTTGTCCTCTATTCCTTACTTTGTCCTCTATTTCTTAGTTTATCCTCTATTCCTTACTTTGTCCTCTGTTCCTTACTTTGTCGTCTATTCCTTACTTTGTCCTCTATTTCTTAGTTTATCCTCTATTCCTTACTTTGTCCTCTGTTCCTTACTTTGTCGTCTATTCCTTACTTTGGTTGTTGCCATCATTATGCAGCCAATCACCCAAATCATAAATCTGAAAGACAGCATTGCCTTTTCAGTCTTCCTTATATGTGCGAGCAATCATCAATCCCTTCTGTCTTTATCTGGATTCTGTACATTGCTCCCAATTCATGATCCTCTAATTTATCTGCGTAGTACTGTGTAAGTTTGGCCAAGGTCTCCTTCTTGGTTCCAGAGGCTGTGGACTCTGCTATGTCCCTATTTACCATTTTTAGTGGATCTTCATTACCTCCAGGGCAAGTCCAAGCTGCTTAGCATAACACCCATAGCCTTTCGTGGTAACACATGTCATTATTTTTCCGTCTTATTTTCGACGAACTTTCCTTTCGTACTTTATGCTCAATAGTTAAATACTTCTAGTTCCTTTAAAAACAAAACAGAAAAACACTATACCACTCTAATGCTAGTCATTCTGTCTCTCCTTGTTTTAAATGTCTCCTACTTTATCCCATCAGTTTGGCACATTCTTTTATTGAAATGTCCTTCAAACCCAGCTCAGGTGTTAATGTCTATTGAGAAACATCCCTAACTCACTGCTTTCCTCTATACTACTTCATCGTTTTGTGCTTTTTCTTGCAGTTCTCCGAATGTATGGTTAACCTGCTTACTGCTTTGTACTCCCAACCCACTTACCTGAATCTTCCTAAGAGCAAGACTGTTAAACGTCTATATCTTACTGACTCCTGTCCATGGATAGTTTCCTGAACCAAACTGAAAGGAATTTGAAAAATTCCAGAGCCTCTTTTTTACGGGGCTTTCAAAACTAAAAGTTATGGAGCTGTTTTGGCCTCATAGAGAAGCAGTTTTTCCTTATAAGTACATAGATTGCTGCTGCTAAGTCCCTTTAGTCGTGTCCGACTCTGTGCGACCCCAGGGACTGCAGCCCACCAGGCTCCCTCGTCCCTGGGAGTTTCCAGGCAAGAGTACTGGAGTGGGTTGCCATTGCCTTCTCTGACATAGATAGAAGTCAAGTTCAAATATTTTTCTACTTTATATATGTTTTTTCTTTCTTTTCTGGTTCTACTCTTAGACAACGGTGGGACCATGAACAGTTTTTGCAGAGTAAAGCTATGATTATTAATATGCAGTACATTTTATGCTAAACCATAGTACCCAAATATCTCCCTCTTAGTGATTGTATAGAGAATGAGAAAAAAATGCTGAGAAAACAGTTTATGTGAATAATACAAACAAGGATTGAAGAACAGAGTACTACAGTAGACTCTAAAGTCCCCTCAAAGCATAATTTTATGCTTTAAGAATCCTTTTTAAGAAAAAAATTAGGAAAAATTCTACATATACAAAGTAATCAGGTTTGAAAAAAAAATCCCACAATAGTGTGGAGTTTATTTATTTATATATTAAATGCATTTAACAATGTATTTTAAACTACAAGCGTCAGTTATATGTACTTACTTCTTTGGAGTAACAAAATTTGCTTTATATCCTAAGCTATATTGGGCATCCCTGGTGGTTCAGCAGGTAAAGAATCTGCCTGCAAAGCAGGAGATGTGAGTTTGATCTCTGGGTTGGGAAGATCCCATGGAGAAGGGAATGGCTACCCACTCCAGTATTCTTGCCTGGAGGATTCCTTAAGCTATATTATAATATTAACATTAGGTAAACAAGTTAAGTATTTTTGCCAACAATAAATTCCTTGACCCAGTATTCCAAAAGTTGCCTTTCTTATTTATTCTCCTGTTAAGTAATTTGTCATCCCCTCAAGATGGCTATTTCTTAAAAAGATTCACTATAGGGAGCAAAGTGTTTTTTAAAATGTATATAAGACAAAATCAAGACAGGTAAATTGAAATCTGATAGTAAAAAATAAAGTTGGATAGTCTTAATATCAAGATTTTTTAATATTACACAGAAAACATGGTAGTAAATCATGCTTTCTAGATTTCAAATTCTGCTAGTTATTAAAAATGATAATAACTGTTCAGTATTTATACTATAAAAACAAATGGAGACATAATATTTCTAATTTTTATTTAAAGATATTTCCCCCCATATATCATAATACTGATTCTGGAAAGAGGTGGTCTAATTATGCTAACTAAAAGATTATTTTAAAGTACATTCATTTCACTAAAACACAAGTGACTAGTTAAAATTGTTTTAAAATTTAACAAACTTCTTAAGAATAAGAAAAAGAAGTAATTATTGATACAGCTATCCACAGCCTTGCTATTGCTAAGTCACTTCAGTCGTGTCTGACTCTGTGTGACCCCATAGACGGCAGCCCACCAGGCTTCCCCATCCCTGGGATTCTCCAGGCAAGAACACTGGAGTGGGTTGCCATTTCCTTCTCCGATCCACAGCCTTACATTCTGTAAAATTAGGGGAAAAAAATAAGTCACTAGATTTTGGTAATAACAAGCCAATTCAGAATGTCTAATATCTTAATGGTAACAGATCCTTAAGAGAGAACAACAGAAAAAAAAAAAAAAAAAGAAGTGGAAAAATCATTTAAGAACTTTTCTCACAGGTAGTATATCATCGAAATTTTAGAATTCCAGGAATAATGAGATAAGATTTCATAAAGTTTTAAAACAAAGTCATGATCTAATTTTCAAAAATCAGAATGACCAGATTTTACTGACACCAGTGAAAGCAAGAAAACTACCAAAATTAGACCATAAACCAAGACTCGATATATAGTGGAACAATGATAGCAAAAAGAGAGATGCAACCAAGAAAAATAGGAAGAGAATGAAGGAAAGTTACAAGGCTCAAAATAGCCTGGAGTGAAAATTCCACTCCGGGTCCTCCCCACCATTCTATGCAAAACAAAGAACTATCTCCCCCGAAGACAGTAAGGCTGATTACAGCTCCCAACCAGTCCAGCCTCTGGCCAATCTCCAGAATTCCTTGCCCCAGCCATTTAAAAGATAACTACTCCGAACAACCTTGGAGAAGAACCAGCCCCCTTAAGACAGTAGATTTCCACATATATGCCTATATATACTTACTTTTCTCTTGGGTTAGTGTAGCAGCAGCTCATTAATCTGACTGCTGTCCCTTCTTGGCTCATAAAAGGTGATCTGTTCCTGTAAAGTGCCCATCTCGATCTTTTTCTGAACCTCGCCTTCTCTAACCTCATACCCTACAGATAATATCCACTACAGGAAAGGTAGGAGAGCCTGCGGTGAGTCCTGAACACTAGATGTGGAGGACACCCAGTTGAAATTGGAGCTGCTGCTGCTGCTGCTAAGTCGCTTCAGTCGTGTCCAACTCTGTGCGACCCCATAGACGGTAGCACACCAGGCTCCCCCGTCCCTGGGATTCTCCAGGCAAGAACACTGGAGTGGGTTGCTATTTCCTTCTCCAATGCGTGAAAGTGAAAAGTGAAAGTGAAGTCGCTCAGTCATGTCTAACTTGTAGCGACCCCATGGACTGCAGCCTAACAGGCTCCTCTGTCCATGGGATTTTCCAGGCAAGAGTACTGGAGTGGGGTGCCATTATAACCCCAAAATTAGGCATCACTATGTCCTCTGCTTGTCTTAGTCTTTTTAACCTGATAATGCTACTGCAGAATGAGCTTGGCCAATATACGAAACTAGACCAGTAAAGAGAATGGTATGAAAGTCCTTCATTAAAGACACTGACAGAACAGGGCAAAGGATGGCAGCGAAAGAAGTCTTCACACATTGCTACGCAGTAGCCCTGAAGAGCAACCAGCCCAAATATGAAAAAGGTAATTGATGTTTCCAGGAAAGACATTCTCAGTAAAAATATAAAACAATAGCCTAACCAGTGTAATTAATATTGTGGTAAATTATAGTGAGAGGTAAGCTGTGGCAAAATATACAACACAATATCAAAAGACAATGGTTTAGTCTAAAAAGCAATGATCCAGGAATACTCATCACTTTAAGTGTAGAAAGCGAAGTGAAGTGAAAGTGAAAGTCACTCAGTCATGTCCAACTCTTTGTGACCCCATGGACTATACAGTCCATGGAATTCTCCAGGCTAGAATACTGGAGTAGGTAGCCTATCTCTTCTCCAGCAGACTTCCCCACCCAGGAATCAAACCAGAGCCTTCTGCATTGCAGGCGGATTCTTTACCAACTGAGATACAAGGGAAGCCAAATGCAGAAAGGCGATAGACACACTTTCTCAGGTAAGAAAATCTCTCAGGGAATAGAGCATATGGAAGCAGTTTGCAAAAAATTGCAAATAGGGAGTTGATGAAATTCATCCAAGCAATGTGTGTGTGAAAGTTGCTCCCTCATTTCCAACTCTTTGTGACCCCATAGACTATATATTCCATGGAATTCTCCAGGCCAGAATTACTGGAGTGGGTAGCCGTTCCCTGCCCCAGGGGATCTTCCCAACCCAGGGATCAAACCCAGATCTCCCTCATAGCAGGCAGATTCTTTACTAGCTGAGCCACCAGGGAAGCCTACATAAAAATATAAAGAACATATAGGAATTGAGAAGCGGGAGGGGAATATTAAATATTTTAGCTGTGCAATTGTATTAGGTAAGTGTAAATTATAATCACAGAATAGAATGTTACTGATACAGGTAGAAGAGCATTTTAAAAATACTAATGTCAGAGGGCTGATGTCCCAGACCCTACTTTCATTTCATTTCTACTATTTAAAACTAAATGATGTGTAAAAAATAACATGATTTCAATGTATTGATATTTTCCTAGATCTTTACTTTTATAGAAATAATATCTCTTGCAGCACAAAGAAAAGGAAAAAAGAAAAAAAAAAAAAGGTTAATCGGAATTTGGAGATCCCCCACTCCAGTACTCTTGCCTGGAAAATCCCATGGACGGAGGAGCCTGGTAGGCTGCAGTTCATGGGGCCACTAAGAGTTGGACACGACTGAGCGACTTCACTTTCACTTTCCACTTTCATGCATTGGAGAAGGAAATGGCAACCACTCCAGTGTTATTGCCTGGAGAATCCCAGGGACGGGGGAGCCTGGTGGGCTGCCGTCTATGGGGTCACAGAGTCGGACACGACTGAGCGACTTCACTTTCACTTTTCACTTTCATGCATTGGAGAAGGACACAGCAACCCACTCCAGTGTTCTTGTCTGGAGAATCCCAGGGATGGGGGAGCCTGGTGGGCTGCTGTCTATGGGGTCGCACGAAGTCAGACATGACTGAAGTGACTTAGCAGCAGCAGCAGCCCTTTTATATGGGGCTTCCCTGTTGGCTCAGTGGTAAAGACTCTGCCTGCCAAGCAGGAGAAGAGGATTCAATCCTTGGGTTGGGAAGATACCCTGGAGAAGGAAAAGGCAACCCGCTCCAGTATTCTTACTTGGGAAACCCCACAGGCAAAGGAGCCTGGTGAGCCCCAGTCTATGGAGTTGCAAAACAGTTGAACACAACTCAGTGACTAAGGAACAACAGTCCTTTTATTATATCTTTATTTTTCTTCTGTTAAATGCAAGCATACTGATATACACCATATTTTATTTTTGTATAGTATGTGTATTATCCCTTGTTTCTATGAAGTTATTTCTATCTCTTCATCCATCTGTTTAGCAAAACTCTCTTGATGGAATTATGTGTTAACAGTGATTACTTCTAGAAACTTGGGGAAATATATTGCTTTCTTTGTGTCTTTCCGTATTGCTTAATACAGGGATCATGGGTCATTGTTACAAAAAGTTAAGCCCCTTATTTAAAAGTTTTATTTTACAAGTCTTAGCTTGTAGAATATAGTGTAAAAAGTGAACTCTTAAAACGGAAAGAAAGCAGAAAACTCATATACTCCTTTTTTTTTTTTTTTTGAAGAGTGATAAAAGCTGTGTGATATATGACAAGGAGCAGGCAATACAAATTTCAATGAAATCCGTCACTTTGGAAAGGAAGTCTCTGTAATTAGGTAGGACTTGAAAATATGTATACAGCATTGGTTAGGAAATTAGTTTTTCTCCACGCATGCTTCTCTGAAATATATGTGGGGCACCCACCTTGAGCTACGTTTTGAAATATTCAGAGTTTGATGGAAACTAATTTAATAGGTCCCCACTGCCATCAGGAGCTGTCAACACAAAACCTACCCACTAGTGAGGGAGAATATTTTTGACCTTCTCTATATAGAATGAAATGTTTCTGGAATGGCAAAAGGGCACCTATTCTTAGAGAAGCCCTGTCAATTAGAGTCCTCCTCTGACAGTGTTGAGAATATGTGAATTCAACAAAGTTCCCCAAGACTTTATTCTGAGTAAGTGTGTCCATATGGTGAGGTCATATCAGTCACACAGATAAGAGACACAGCTCCTTATTTCCATATGTTCTAACTGAGAGAGAGAAAAAGTTGACCAATAACCACTGAAATCTCTACATGTCATTAATTTGAAACAAATTCCACTTGTGTTGACAAGGACTGAAAGAAATTTAACAGAATCACACATACCTAAGCAAGGATGTGTTATCAGTGTGTCCCATAGGGCCCTGTTTCCAGTTATCAGTGCATCATTTATACAGCTGAGATATTATGCTGTAGTTTATTTGCCTTGCCTGGAGCCTGTTTGGTAAACTAAGCTACTGCATTCTCTTTCCTACCTGTATGTATATTCTCTTTTCCACCGCAGATAGCATCATTCCATTTCCCCCCAACATGGAATATGCTCTTCCTTTCTGCTGCCTAATTAAATCCTGTCCACTTAAGGCTCTGCTTAAGTCTCAGGCAATTATTTTATTTTCCAATTCCAGCTTAGACTGATACCTTCCGCTTTCTGATTCCACATTATAACAGCTGTCAAGAGACAGTATGGATTCTGTGTTTGGGCTCTGCAGTTTGATGGCCTGGATTTAAATGCCAGCATCTTTTTTACCACTGTGGTGACTTCATCAAGTTATTTTGTGTATTGGTGGTTGTTTCCTCATCTGTAAAATGTAGCCCAGAACTGTAATGATTAAATGAGATTATATCTGTAAAGCACTGCTGTTGTTACTACCATGTTTTAATTGACATACAATTGACATAAACATTGTCTAAGTTTAATGTGCACAGCATACTGATTTGATATATTGCCATATGATTAGGTAACACATCTATTATGTCACATAATTATCATTTCATTTTGGGGGGAAGAACAATGAAATAAGCATCCAGTATTTGGCTTTCTCTATCTGACTTATGTCTCTAAGCATAATGACCACAAAACCTATCCATATTGCAAATGCAGGATTATCTTATTTCTCATGGCTAAATAATATTCATATATATATATATATACATTAATCTTACTTATTCATTCATCCACTGATGTACACTTAGGACACTTCCATATCTTGGCTGTTGTGAAAAATACTGCAATAAACATGGGAGTCGGGGATGCCATCACTGGCATCACAGGATGGCATCACTGACTCAACGGATATGAGTTTGAGCAAACTCTGGGAGATGGTGAATGACAGGGGAGACTGGCATGCTGCAGTCCATGGGGCTACAAAGAGTCGGACACGACTTAGCAGCTAAACAGCAAAACATGGGAGTGCAGACATATTTTTGATATCTTGTTTTTATTTCCTTTGGAAATATACTCCAAAATGGGATGGCTGGATCATATGGCAGTTTTATTTTTAATTTATGAAGAATATCCACACTGTTTTTCATAGTAGTTGTACCCAATATACACATCTAACAACAGTGTCCACGTGTTCCTTTTTCCCCATATCCTTGCCAAAACTTATCTCTTGCCTTTTTTTTTTTTGGCTGCATTGCACAACTTGTGGGATCTTGGTTCCCTGACCAGGAATCAAACCTGTGCCCCCTACCGTGGAAGCATGGAATCCTAACTACGGGACCTTCAGGGAATCTCCTCTCTTGTCTTCTTGATAATAGCCATTCTAAAAGGTGCGAGGTGATGTCTTGTGGTTTTGATTTGCATTTCTCTGATGATCAGCGATGTCGAGCATAATTTGATGTGTGCCAGCTTAGTTTTCCATAAAGGATTGCAAAGTTCCTGGTGCCAAAGCCATTTCTCAGGTCTAGCACAATGAAGGGCACTAAGTAGGTATTAAATAAATACTGATTCATTTATTTCAGCATGTTGTTTCAAAAGAGTACAAAAGAAAAGAGAAAAACAAGGCTTATTTTTCACCTAGGTTGTCATCAGAATCAAGGATTTTGAAAGAGTATCTGCCTTTCTGGACTCAATGTCCTTGTTGACAAAAATAAAGGAAATCTAAATTTTAAAAGATTTTATACATAGCAAGTCCTCCTCTATGGATTATATTTTATATACAGAAGAAGGCTACCAGAGAGAAGTCTTTTTGGTATCTCTTTTGTCTAAATTTAAAACTATATCTTCTTTTTAAAGTAAAAAAAATGTAAACAGTTTAGGTACTAAATAACAAAGGAATACCTACCCCCCTCAAAGACAACTCTTTCTCATCAAGTAGAGCTAAGTGCAAAAAAAATTTAACATATGTCAAAACATGTCTTGGAGACTGTCCAGAGCAGCCTGTAAAATTCTGTGAGCTCTCAGACTCTAGGCAGCAGCTTATACCATGGTATGTTCTGGCTATATGCATCTCATGCATTTTTTAAAGCTCTGCTTTAAATGCAGGTTTATCAATAAAAATGCCACCAGAAAACAGCTTTGAAATTTTAATCTCTTCCTGAAATAAAAGGTTTCCTCAAGGCAGGCCTGGAATTGATTGTGTCTGAACACCATCCACTTTCATCATATAAGAGATTGTCTTAGAGCTGCTAAATCCTAATTTTGCAAAAGGTTAAAAAAATGCAGCTCTGCATCTCTCATCATCAAAAGCAGCATAATTTAAGCCTTTATTGTGTCAGTCATGAATTGTCTCTCCTGTAAGCTCACAATGTCAAAATATTCTTTCACATTAATGAGGATCCCTACAATTACAGAGTAGAAACCGTCATGGTGCACGGTTGAGCCTGTCTAATGGCAGAAATTACCCTGAATGTTAATGCATTAGTCAAGAACTACAAGAGGAATTACTGCTGCCACCAAAGCCAAATGGGCCCACAACTGGAGGATGGACAGCTCCGCCACTTCTCTTAAGTTTTTCTGGCTAGAAGGTGCATCCTGCCAGGGGATCTTTTTCTTTCTTTTTTTACACATTGTATTGTAATACCTTAGCCTGCCTAGGGAATAAGCACAAATATTTTTTTAAGAGACTTCAGTCTTCTACAGAATGCAATGTTTTTACTAACTAGTTTGCACACACAGAATTGAAACCTGTACCCGATTCTCTTCCATAAATTCAGCACAGTTTCCTTGTCTCTCATGTTCAGATACTTGCAGTGTCTGGCACATGTCATATAGATTCTTAGCGGGGAACTAGAACAAGAAACTGTTCTGGGCTTTCCCTGCTTCAGCTCATCCTCTGTTCTATTTCCAAGTCAAGCTAGCTTTTAAAAATAAGGATGATTTCACTCATCTGTGGGATCTAAAATGGTCATACTCATTAAAGCTGAAAGTAGAAGAGTGGTTGCCAGGGACTGGGAGCAGGGGAAATGGGGAGATATTGGTCAAGGGAACAAAGTTTCAATTATACAGAATGAATAAATTATGGAGGGACTTCCTTGGAGGTCCAGTCGTTAAGAATCTGTGCTTCCAATGCAGGGGATGCGGGTTCAATCTCCGGTCAGGGAACTAAGATCACACATGCCACAGGGCACAACCAAAAGAGTAAATAAATAAATTGTGGAGATCTATTTTACAGTATGGTAACTGTAACTAATAATACTGTATTATATATACGAATTTCACTGAGAATGTATGTTAAGCTCTCACCACACACAAAATGTGGTAACTATGTGAAGTGATGGCTATGTTAATAATTAATAGTTTGATGGTGGTAGTCATTTCACAATGGATACTATTATTAGACCATCATGTTGTACACCTTTAACATGTACCTTTAACATGTACTTTTAGGTATTAATTATACCTCAATAAAGCTGGGAAGAAATAATATGAATTTTTTACTTTCCTGTTTTACACCATGGGCCAAATTCAAAGTCTCCAGCACAATGACTGCGTTATCTCTAAGTCACTGCTGCAGCCTCCCTTCTTCTGGGACCGTGTGCGCTAGATGTGTATGACATTTCCTTCTATCCTGTGCCTTCAGGCATGCTATTTTCAAAGTTGAAAGCCCCTCTTCAACCTGTCAAAGCCCCTCTCCTCTGTCAGTGTTTTTGTGACTCTGTCTGACTGTGTGCGCTCAGTCGCTCAGTCGTGTCCAACTCTTTTGTGACCCCCTGGACTATAGCCTGCCAGGCTCCCTCTGTCCATGGGATTTCCCAGGCAAGAATACTGGAGCGTGTTGCTACTTCCTCCTCCAGGGGATTTGCCCAACCTAGGGATCAAACCGTATCTCCTGTGTGTCCTGTGTTTCCAACTATGTCTGACTATTTCCCCCCAAATTCTCGTAACACTCACTACACTGAATTAATGTGATTGGTGTCTGTCAATTTTTCCTGTAGAACTGTTCTGCCCAACACAATAACTTCCAGACACATGTAACTATTTTAATTTAAATTAAGATAAAAATTAAAAATTCAGCTGCACTAACCATATTTCAAGTACTTAATAGGGACACATGCCTAATGATTACCAAATTGGATGGTGTAGACAGAAAAGATTTTCATCATCGTAGAAAGTTCTACTGGAAAAAGACATTTTAGAACGAGAGAGTGGGGGCCATTCTGTGTTTCTTTCTGTGCAAACAGAAAAACAGGAGAAAGCCTGTAGAGAGTTGATAGTGACCCTAAAGTGATATATCCAAGTCCTAACAACTCCTGGCTTCCATAGATGTGACCTTATTTGAAATTCGGGTCTTAGCAAATATAGTTAATTCAGGCTGTCAGGAGGTGCTCATCCTGGATTTATGACAGACATTTAATCCAGTGACTATTGTCCTTAAAGAAAAGAGAAGACGAGTAAAGACAGAGAAACATGGAGGAGAAGGCCTTGTGAAGAAGGAGGCAGAGACTGGAAAGATGCATTATGAGTCAAAGAATGCCAAGGATTGTGGGCAGTCACTAGAAGCCAGGAGAGAAGCATGGAACTGAGCCTCACGCACACACAGCCTCCAGAAGAAATCAGTCCTGCCGACACCCTGGTCTCAGACTTGCGATGTCTTAAAGTGTCAGAGAATAAACATCTATTGTTTAAAACCACCCAGTTTGTGATGGTTTGTTCCAGCTGCCCTAGAAAACGAATGCATCTACCTTTCTTAAAACAAAGGAATGCTTTACGACTGAAGTTGTTGCAGAGGGAATAAAATGTAGGAAATTGGAAACCGTTTACACAGATGGTAAGACTGGCTGAGAGTCAACAGAGAGACGTGAGGAGCTGTAGGTCAGCAGTAGCAGGAAGCCACCGCCACACCAGACTGGAGAGATGAAGAGGAGAGAAAATGACTAAGAAGCTTCTGGAACCCAGGAGCTGAGAGTTCCTGCCTCAAGCAGGCAGAGAGCAATCCTGAAACCATGGAGGAGACGTGTTGGCCTTACTAAAATATGACCACCTCTAGGGAAACATGTAGTTACCCATCATTTCAACGGACTTGATACAGAATAGATTTTCATAATAACAATTTTCAAATACAGTTATTCTTTTCTTTGTCCCTCCTTCTTAATATCCCTGTAATTAAGGATGAAAATATATTTTTCTTTTATCCTAATTTTTCCAGGTGCTCTCTAAAGTTCAGATCAAAGGACATCCCCCACCACCTTAGAACATTCAGCGCATTCAGAGTGTGGCATAGTTCTGGTATTTTTTTTTTTTCTTTCAATTCTTCTAAAAACAAACAAGCAAACTTCCTCATCCTGTACATTCAGTTCCAAGCCAGTTCTTGTGTGGCCTGACTTCATGGCTTTGGAATTTGATGCCCATTGACCGTCACTGCCTTTCCGTCCCCCACACAGACCCTTCAGCCTGTATCAAATCACTTTACTTTTCCACCCCTCTGGTCCACTTAATATCACTATGTTCACACGTTGAAAACTTTTGTGTTTTGTGAGTTTTCTACCTTTAAAATTGTAGCCCTCATCATGTTTCTACAACTTACCTCTTCCCTTCACCACTAATGATTCCTGTCTTAATTCTTAATAATAATAGTAATGATAATGAAAATTGCAAGAATAGTACCATAGATGACATTAGTTAAACATTTACTATGTTCTATGTATTATTTACAGAGAAGGCGATGGCACCCTACTCCAGTACTCTTGCCTGGAGAATCCCAGGGATGGGGGAGCCTGATGGGCTGCTGTCTATAGGGTTGCACAGAGTTGGACGTGACTGAAGTGACTTAGCAGCAGCAGCAGCAGCAGCATATATTATTTAAATATTATCTGGTTTCATCTAAGCAATCTATACAAGAGATGAGTACTTTAATTATCCATGTTCAGAGATGGAAAACTAGGACAGAGAGAGCTTAAAGAGTTGTCTGTGAGTCTTTGGGTAGTAAATGGCAGAGCTGAAATGGAGTCCAGGGTAATTGCTCCACAGACCTCATATCCTTCATAATGGTGTAACTTCTTTGTTACTACTCAAGGATAGCTTGAGGATCTCACATCTCATGACTTTAAAATTCTTACACTTACACATTGCAAATGATCTTCAAAGTTCAACCATCAAAATAGATTGGGTGATAGTAGATTGGAAAAAAATCCTTCTCTCCCCTGTATCCCCACTTACCTAAATAAGCCCTGGTCCATGATCTTATAAATGATTTTAAATGGAAATAAAAGCTTTGGGAAATTTAAAGTTGCAAATCTAGGTCCATAATTAGAAGAGTGTCCCAGAGCAAAGGCAAAGATCCCTGACAGAAAACTCACAAAAGTTGTGAAGGAAAATACCCCATAATACCCTGGTTCTGAGATATAGACCTTAAAGAAGTTGAGGAGATCTAACTTAATTATGTATAAGGCCCTACACTAAGATTTTTTATTTTAAAAAATGTTATCACGTGTGATCTTCACTACAAGCCCATGAGGTATAGCTTCGCACTCTCATTTCACACATGAATACACTGAGGTTCATAAAAAAGTAAATATCACACAACAGAAAACATGGGGCTTTCTATCCAGGCAAGCAAAAGGTTTTATCCTAAATCCACTATTCACCAGTCATGCAGTGTTGAGCAGCTCGAGATAACTTTCAGACGCATACATTTTTCATGTATATGTTGTCAATAATATTAATACTCCCTATACCAGAGTTCTATAAGAATTCAAGGTACTTATATGGGTCTTTGAACAGTGTTTTTCACATATTATAGCCTTTCAATAAATGAAAGTGATTTTCATTGTTATAATATTACAATCATTAACACATAAGCTAGCTTGCCTGGTGTCCTGGCTAAGAGGAATCAGTTACATACTGCCACAGAATTCTGAACTTCTCCTGCATAAGATTATATTTAGAGTCACATTTTTTCCTCGCCAGAAGAAAAGCTCCAAGTGGGCAAGAATCGTATTTATCCTACTCACTATGCCTATCTTTTACATTCATGGGTTGAAAAATTGGTGCATATCTGGCTGGCTTTCAGAGCCATGACCTGATCAGAGAAGAATGCCAGCTGCCTTACGGCCAAAAAATAAGGCACAGAGCAAGCAGTGCTCACCATAAGTGTCAGTGTCATTGGGAATTGCTGTACATCTTCCACCGTGAGCAAAATGCAGAGATTTCAGAGGAAGAAACTGAGCACATAAATGTCAAGGAAATTGAAGCGAAGAGATCCATCTGGAAGTGTCAGTGTATATTTTAAGACTTTTTTTTTAGAATTGTTTACAGTTCTTGATTTCTTCCATCTTTCTTCTCTGTGTGTCTGTCTAACTCAATAGTTTATCACTCTTACAACATCATGTTTCTACTCTCAGGGAGGTCTTCTGTTCCCTTAGGTATAATTAGCAATCCCACAAAGGAAATATCTGCTCCATAACAAATGGCACATCGTGTGTTTGTCTCGGTAGGGAGTTGACCGTGAGAGAACTAAAATTTAGAGCAGACCTTACCCAAGCAAGCTCCACTTTCACAACCTAAATAAAGGCTTTGCAACTTCAACCTATGATTCATTCAGTTTGGCATTTACAAGGAAAATACGTGCACTCCTTAGAAGCAGGTGAGCATATCCCCTGGTTTAACTGGGATAGTCCATGTTTTCTGAAATACTTTCAGTTAAACCTACTGTTCGAGAGTAGTTATTAATGGTGCCACTTTTTGCTCTTAAAAGTATCCCAGTTAGGATGATAAAATTTGTAGTCTCCTATTTATAAGGAAATTCATAACCAAGTTTCTGAAATCCATTCTAATTTATCTCGTCCACATCATGATATAAAACCCTGTGATCATTCCTTTTCTGATCTCCATCTCAGTTTGTGTCCTTCTTAGGTCTGCACCTGATTTTCACACACTGGAATATCCCTTTATTTCCTTCATGGCTGTGCATCTTTTGTTCATCTTCATTGTCCTTCTTTTCCCCTCATCTTTTCCCACATCTTCCCTATTTCTGTTCCACTGACTCTCTTTGACAATGTGTTACAATAATTTTTGTTGGTACCATGCAATTTGCTTTTGATTACACATGGTTTTTTCACGGTTCCCTACTTTAGTCTCTCCAATCAGTTTGCAAATTTCTCAGCAACTTAGAATGATCCATATATTTTGACTGCATTTCTTCTTTTTTTTCCCTTATAGAGTAAGGAAAATTCTGATTTCTGAAATAGCAGAGGTTAAGAATCAGAAATATGAGAAGGGCATTCGAGATTATTTGATTTAGCTCCTCCAGTTGAAGAATGAGGAAATGAATTCAGAAACACTGAAAGATTAGCTCACAGTCAAGTTTACCACAGAAAGAGTTTAGCTTAGAACATTATTCTCCCAGTTTTCATTACAATATTTTTTCCACTTTACAGTCTTCTTCTATTTACTATTGTTAACTGATTAAATTATCTCATACATGTTTTTAAATATAATAGTATTTTTGTATTTCAGTTTCTCAGAAAGAGAATCAAAGCTTCATCTCCAGGACGAATAGGACCTTCAGGCCAGTCTCACAAGTAAATTAAAAAAGTACACGTTGTGAGGTCAATAGTTTCAGCTTCCTCCTCATAGTCCAAGTGCATTCTCAATGGCTTCCTAGCACTTAGAGATATGCTAGCCAACAAAAGTGCCCATGAGAAAGATAGCAAATTAAACCTTACTCTGCATTCGTATGTGGCAGCTCTGATTACTGTATTTAATTCTTTACTGAAATTTGGAAAGATCAATGAAAGAAGAGATCAGAATAACATTAGGGCTCCGTGAAAGTAGGCTCCCTTTCTGAGGAATCAAAGGGCATCAAAAGGGGAAATCTGGGCACATGGATAACAACTTAATACATTTATTACAGGGTCCAACTATGAAGATAAGGATCCATGTTATTTAAAGAGCAACTGTCCTTTTTCTGCATTGATTTCTAGGTTAAGCATATTTCTCTTTTGTTAAAACAGATTTTCTTGTTAGTATAACTCTCTTCCTAAAAAGGAAGAATGCATTAAATTTGAAGTATCTTTTAGACCAATTTAGAATTAGCAAAGCATGACCCAGTAACAAAATGCCTGAAGTTAAGCAAATAAACAAACAGTTTGCACTTCCAGATTTAGAAAACCCTACAAACCAAATGACTTGGGAAAGATTAATAACTTTGGGAACAGCAGATTTCTGAGATGCTTAATAACCATGGAAGACTATACAAAGCCACAGAATCAGGATGTGGGAAAAAGTGAAGGGAGAAAGGGCTTAAGTAATAGGCAACATTTCATGGTAGCCTTCTCCTTTTATGGAATGCATTTTTTTTCTCTTTTCTCCATCTATTCAGTAGCTACTGATCTCCCTTTAGAGATGTGACAGACACTGCTGTTTGCCTACTCAAAACCTTTCCTTTACCAAGAGAATTCAAATTTTGTTCAATTATTAGAAGGTCTGGGTGGCCCTGTGTTCAATAAGGGTAGGCTCAGGAGATGAGCGTATTTAATCGAAGTCAGTCATGTGAGTCCTGTTTCCTTTTTCCAGCTATGGGTTTGCAGTGAGCACATGGTTGGTTTTGAGCGATGTGACCGCAGGCTATATGCTATGAAGATGCTCTGGGAAAGATTTTCTTTCCCAATCAACACAGAAAAGTCAGTCTCTCTCCCCTTCTGTCTCTTCCCCCCATTCTCCCCCCTCCTCTGCTGACTGCACGAGCAGAACCCTGATCTCCACTTGCCTTCAGAGCTCAGGCCTGCAAACTGAGCCATTGCCCTCCTGGGGCTCTAGTTTGTACAGAGGAGATTGTGGGACTTCTCAGCCTCCATAGTCCCATGAACCAGTTCCCTTTAATAAATCTCTTTCTATGTATGTGTGTGTATGTGTGTTTGTATATGTACACATACATATACATATATAGATAAAGATGGGGATGGAGACAAAGAGAGATGTCCCAAGAGTTCTCTTTCTTGGAGAATCCTTATACAGATGTTGGTACCAGGATTGGTTCCAGAGAAACAGAATTTTAAGGATGAGTTTTCTGAATTGGTTCTGCAGTTTCTAGAACCAACTTTCTTATCTTATGAGATTTAAAGGTGCTAATGACTCTAATTCTAGTAGTAGAGAGAGCACTGAAAAAGAGAGAGAGAGAGAGAGAAAAGAAGTCACTCTTTCCTTCAGCATTTGGACTTTGAAATGTGACGATGTGATGCTTGGTGCTCTGGTGACCATCTTATAATTGTGAAGAGAAAGCCAAGAAAACGACTTCTTCTAAAAAAACAAAATCTGACTTGGGATAAAGTAATTCTAGTTCAGCATGACTAGTCTTTAGTTGACAAAATGTGAACCCTGGAACTGCTGGATACATTAGGCAAATGCCACTCTTCTGTCTAAAACATGCTTTCCTAACTCGTCTGAGTAAAAACCAAAGCTTCAACATGACTTGAAAGACCTTACATGACTTGGTCACAGAAAAGAGTCAGACACAGCTTTGTGACTAAACAACAACAACAACACATTTAATCTCGGCTCTCATTTGCCTTCCCCTTGCTTACACTGGTTCAGTCATACAGAATTCCTTGCATTTCCAGAAAGCAAGGCTCAATGCTTCTATGCTTACTATTACAGAGTCCTGCATGGGTTGTTTCTTCACTTACTGATGTAGAGATCTTTCCCTTAATGATCATAAATAAATCATCTTGTTTTACTATTCTCTTATCCTGATGCATATAGCTTTCTTCTTAAAACTCATAATCAATTGACATCATATCTATAGATATATTTATTTCTGTACTGTTTTTCTTCTCACACTTTTATAAAATTCATACAGTTGGGACCTTAGTACATAGCTACATTTTTGCCAAGCTTCCCAGATAGCACAGCGGTGAAGAATCCACCTGCCAATGCAGGAGATGCAAGAGATGTGGGTTTGATCCCTGCATCAGAAAGATCCCCTGGAGGAGGAAATGGTGACCCACTCCAGTATTCTTGCCTGGGAAATTCTATGGACAGAGAAGCCTGGGGGGCTACAGTCCAGGGGATGCAAAGAGTCGGACACAACTGGGCACTGGGCACATTTTTGCTAGTGCCTAAAAGAATGCACACCTAAGAGTGTCTACTGATATATCTTTTGAATGAATGAATACATGATTGAATCAATGAAAACTTCTCTGCCACTCACTTGATGACTTGAGGCCAGAGTTGCCAAAGTCCATTCTCCAGCCACTGAGACGCCTTTAGCCAGCTGTAGGCAGATCAATAAAAACTGTCTCCCATTCCTCCCTTCCTTCTTTTCTGTTTGTCAGATAAAATGAGTAGGAGGGGGAGAAAGGAACAATAAAGCCACTTAATCCGCCTCAAGTCTCTGCATAATTTTACTTTTGATTCTATTTGTAACTAGCCTCTGGGTCAAAGCATTAACTGCAAAGAAAATCCAAAGAAATTTAATTGGCATTTTGAAACTTTTTTTCCTGAAGCCGTCCACTTACTATTTCTCTGGAGCATGTGGAAACCGCTTTGAATCACCACTTAGGCTGCTGTGTCCATCCATGGTCTAATACATGGACCCCAAACCCCAAGTGAGGATAACACCCATCAACCATCCTTGGTATAAGCCCTCAGGTTTGTCTTCAGTTTTATAGAGAAAATTCAATGAAATAATTACTGAAGATTTTACTTACACTATAGTGCTTTCCTTTGATGCTTGGTACCTTCTGAATGTTTGTAGCCCTTCAGAATTCATGTGTTGAAAATCTAACGCCCAAAGTGATGGTATCAGGAGGTGAGGACTCTCTGAGGTGGGTACGTCATGAATGAAGAGCTTCATGAATGGGATTAGTGCCTCATAAAAGAGGCTCCAGAGAGATCCAAGGGCTCCTTAGCCCCTTCTGCAGGGTGAGGATACAAGAAGTCTGCAACCAAAAGAGGGTCCCCCCATGACCATGCTGGTACCTTGACCTCTGACTTAAGCCTCCAAAACTGTGAGAAATAGATTTCTGTTGTTTATAAGCCAGTTAGTCTACAGTATCTATAATACCAGCCTGAATGGACTAAGACAGCAGTCCTTTAAACTCAAGCAAGATTTCTTACAGGCTGGGTTGGAAGAAATGAATGAAAGATTCTGGGCTCAATAACATCAAAATCACCACTAGCTTCTGATTCTGACCCTTTTATAACTGAACCCATGCCTGATCAGTCTTAGGCTGTACATTAGATGATCTCTCTGTCTAGCTAATCAAGCTTATTTCCAAGTTATATCTACATAGTGTTGAATCTTGAAATGAGAACAGCAGTGATTTTCAAGCAAGAATCCATTCTATATAGTTATGGCAAAGTCTTTTGAATCTGTAGTCATTTGCTAGGAAAACATTAGAAACATTTAGAAGTCATTTGGCTAGTCAACAGGGTTTGACTAAAGGGGAAATTCACCTTGGAAAACTTAATTAGCATATTCCAGAAATGTTTGGTTTGGGTTAGAAGTTCTGCATAACCAAGGAATTCAAGCTCTGAGAATTTCTAAAGATAAAATAAATCTCTATCTTGTTTTAACCCATGTCTCCCAAACATACTTGACCACAAAACCCTGTTTTCTTGTCACACATGGGAAATACTGAATTTGTCCACTTTATTGCTTCTGGAAGGACACTAAAACTAATTTAATCTTTCTTTGACAACTAAGGAAAATATGTCTAAAGAGTCATCACTTATGAATATTGATAATTATACTATCCGAGAACTATATATTTTCAAGTTTTGGAGAATGAGTCAAATTCATACTTCAGGGCATGTTATGAAAGTTGCTTCCTAAAAAAAATTGATTTGCATTTTAAGATCTTGATCATTCTATTTAAATTAAATAACAAATAATTGTTAGGTTAATGCTTGTGTGCTAAGTCACTTCAGTTGTGTCCTGACTCTTTGTGACCCTACGGACTATAGCCCACCTGACTCCTCTGTCCATGGCATTCTCCAGGCAAGTATTCTGGAGTGGGTTGCCATGCCCTCCGCCAGGGGATCTTCCCGACCCAAGAATCCAACCCTACTCTCTTTATGACTCCTGCACTGGCAGGCACATTCTTTACCACTAGAACTACCTGGGTTAATAATTAGATTTCAATTAAATTGAGATTGTTATTAAAATATCTTAGCCTACTGTCACTTTATACATAAGGAAAAGAGGTATGTTAATACGTGTGCAAAATAAAACTTTTAGTATGAAGGAATGCCTGCGGGAGTAAAGTACATTTATAGATCTCCAAGGAAAGATAACCATAATGGAAAAAAAAATATGAGACAAGTACTCATGAAGGAAGCAATGACATATCCCTATAGACATTGTATCAAAACTTGTTTCCAAAATAGCAGATAAGACTAGTAACAATTGGACATTCCAGATTTTTCTCTAGCATATTTTGGCAGAAAGTTAAGTTGTCTTCTTCTAAAACTGCCTATCTTCACGCAGTTAAGTCCCTATCCATAATGTTCAGAAACTCTATTTCAGAAATTTTGATGTATAGCCTTGGAGCTACTTTCACTGAAACTTTGTACAGTTGAATACTACTGACTGATCTAACCTTGTGAAGTAGAGCAGATAGATAAAACTTCAGAGGGACATAACAGATGTTTCTCATCACCCATAGGTGTGCCTGGGCAAAAATCATTGATTTTGAAATACCAAGAATTTTTTTTCCTGGTACCGCAAGGAAGTCTTCCAAAACCAATAGAAAACTTGTACGTGGAAATAGAGGTAAAAGAGTCTACTCATTTCTATGAGGAGGATTGAAGCCAACTTTTAAAAATCCACCTTTAATAATTATATAGGATTTCCTGGTATACATTTTGATGATTAAGTTTATCATTTCTTTATTATCCTTTTTGCCTTTACAACATAGAACAACCTCTGTTGTTCTATCATATTATATCAAGATTGTTATCAAGTGTCTCCCATCATTTTTTTTATAATTAGGGAAATAAGTACACTTATTCACTTAAGACTTCATTCTATTTGGTTGTTCTATTTTCAAACAACAGATTTTTTCTAACTGACAAGTATTTTAATACAATTATTTACTTACATGCTTATGATATATTCAAACGTTATACTTAGTAGTAAAAATGTAAAAAGAATCATCCTTGTTATAAATGGCATATGCTCTTTGAAAGGGATAAAACATTTCTATACATATTCAGCTCAATGGATATTTTTACAGATTACTGTAGCAGGGAATAAGGAGAAATAAACCTTCCCTGAGCTTGGAATGTACACCAGGTACTTGACATGTTTATTTCATTTAGAATTCAGAGTAACCCTTGGAGATATAATATGGTTTCCATTTTAAAAATTAGGAAACAAAATCAGAGAAGTTCAATAGCTTCCCAAAATCACTGAGCTCATTTCCTAGTTAAAAAAGTAGCTTGGATGGGCACTAGGTATGTGAACTACACAGCTCAAGCTCTTTCCCTTACATTTGCTGATAATGACACAAGGTGCTCCTCCATTAGGTATGACATTATTTTGTATAACAAAACAATGGTTTTTCACTAAAAACAACCAGTGTGGAGAGACTTTATGGGTAGAGGTGGGATTTGAACTTTTGAATTTAAAGGATGGATGGGATTTGAGTAGGCAGAAGAAAGCCAAGGACCTCAAGGTAATTGTATCATCATAGGCAGACACAGAGAAACAGGAATGAGCATAGCATGTTCAGTGGTCAGTGAGGGGTCCACCTTTGTGAAAGGAGTCAATACAATGGGGACCTATGATTCTAGGATTATTTCAGTGCTATGTTAATGTACCATCAGTTGTGAATGACAGAGATGAATAAAAGCAATAATAGCTGCAATAGATTCTTTGCAAATTAGTACACTAAGCAGATGCACCATTTCATACAATCTTCACAACAATGGTGAAAGACAGTCCTATTACATGTGTTTAATAGTTGAGGAGACTAAGGGTCACAAATCTTAACTAGGATCAAGCAGAGAGCAAGTTGCTATGCTTACCCGACCTATAGTACTACCTCACAATGAGAGTTGACTTGAGAGTTAGATCAAAGAGATGGAGTCAGACACAGTTGTTAAAACACACCAGAGTTTACAGATTTATAAAATAAAACTAATAAAGAGAATTTTTAAATGTCTTTGGTAATCACATAATAAAATATTAGCCTCTTTTATAAATGAGAAGTTCAGTTTAGTCAGTCAGTCGTGTCCAACTCTTTGTGACCCCATGGACTGCAGCGCGCCAGGCTTCCCTGTCCATCAGCGACTCCCAGAGCTATAAATAAGAAGACAGAGGTCCAAAAACATTAATTGCCCATATCATAGGGCAAGCCAAAAATATAATACTAACCTCTGGGCTTCCAACCTAATATTCTTTTCATTTTTATATGCTGAGTCAAAATAATATTTTAGAAATATTTTTTCTCTCTCTTATTTATTATTATTTATATTGCTGTTTTTCAATATTCAAAAATTGCAAAGAGTACAACAATGTTGTTAAGTTCCCTTTTATCAAAATCACACTAATATTCCAACAAAGACTAGTTGTCATTCTCCATACAATTAATACTTGCGATCATCTGTATTAATTAAGTAAATCACACTAAGATCTGATGCCTTTTCCCAAAACAGATAAATTACACAGATTTTAAAATTAACTAATATTTTGCTAGTTTAGTGTTTAATAATTTTAATTAAAAATAGTGAGAACTGCCTTGTGAATTTGCCTTAAGTGAGAAAACTAAATTATGACTGGATGATGTGATTAATAACATCTGGACCAGGGAAGGAACTTGTAAGAGTCACAACACCTCTTCCTTTTGAAACAAAAGAAAATCTTAGTCTGTTTTCCCAAAAGTAGGGATCTAGACAGCTATGTGGGAGAAAATAGAATACAAACTAATAAAAGATAACTCAGGAGTAGATGGATTGATATTTAATTTTTAAATGTTGTTTAGGGAAAAGCAAAACAAAGCAAGAAGCAGAAACAGTAAGGAGAAATAAAAGAAAAAGATAGAAACTGTTCACTAAATTAAATGCCATTTTAGCCCCTGAACTCTTAACATGTTATTTCTTTTTAGGCAAACTGTGTTTTCTTTGTCCCAGGAAAGTACCTTTTACGTATATTATCTTGAAGTAGTTATGAATAACATCCCACTTAACTCAGTGCATTTGTTTGGTCAATGAATTATACGGTTACCCTTCTTATTCTGAGAGAACTCCACTTAAGCATATAATACATAAAGCAACCACCTTCACTTTCCCTGTGCCCCAGGGAATAAAAGAAAAGAAGGATAAAGATGTTAAGTCTCTAAGCCTCACTTCTCAATTCATCTCAGATCACCCTGAGAAAGAGTCCACCTATTTCTACAGTCACATCATCAATACTTTATTGCTATTCTTATCTGAGATGAAGAGCTTTGTTTTGGGTTCACAAGGTAGGCAGTAAGTAGTTCTCATACCTCTATTTTAAGAACAAGAAAACTGTCATCAAGCTCTGGTCATTGTAACAGGTCAGGGGAAATTTTTCATTAAAGTGGAAACTGAGTCCTCTTCACACTTTCTGAGGGGAAGGAAAGTGACTGAGGAAAGTGGACATGGATTTAGGAAGTGATGAAATTCTGGAAGAGAGACAGAGTTAAGATGAGAATAGAGTAAGCACATGAAGACTTAGATGAAGGAATGGAATAAATGATTTAAGGTCCGAAGCAGAGGGATGAATATTTTCAATATTTAATACACCAAAGTGACCTGAAGCCATATGATACTGTGAATGGATGGTCTAGAATGAGATCTCTACCATATGCAAAAACCGGTGTGCTCTTGGACAAGCAAAATATAAATGGAGAATATGGAGGAAGGTTGCTGATAAAGAAGGAAAAAGCCGTGAGGAGTCGTTTTTGCGTTCACCGACCCTTCTCCCTTTTGTTTCCCTTAAATCTGGGGAGGAGAGACAGTGGCTGTGAAAACTGGCCCCAAACAAGCCAACAAGCTGAGAACCAGCTGGGGCAGCACCATTTCAGGGTAGCCCTAGAGGTGCCGTTTAATTACAGCTCATTACACAAATAAATGCTAACTGGAGGGAGCTTAACATTTCAGTGCTTTTTTTTTTTTTTTCTCATGCTAACCAGACCAAATGCTGGGCACAGCTGGAAGGTGACTGCCATCCAGGAGGGATCCTCTTCTTTAGTCTTTAAGTACTACCACACAAGGTTGCTCAAGTAATGGTCACTAGCAACTACTCCAGAAAATTCCTAGACTGAAGTAGATAGTGCCTGATTCTTCCCCCTCCTGAGATATATGTACTAGTGGCCTAATTAAATACGTTAGAAATCAATTAGTAGTATGGCTAAGAGTGTGAGCTTTAGCAACAGACCTAAATTTTCATTTCAGCCCTGCCAGTTTCTTGCAATTTTATATCAGTAAAAATAGCATAAGTTCTCAGATTCACTTTTTCCACACTTAGGAAGTGCACTTTAGGGGTGTTGTAGATAAGAATTAAATACAGATAGAACCCTTAGCCCAAAGCTGGATCATGCACTCAAGAAATGAAAGCTATCACTATAAAAATTAATTTCAATTATTATACTTCATTACATGAGTCACTTTAGTGATTTGTTATTATACATGGGAAAAATCCATGTAAGTCCAAATCCCTAGTAAGTCCCTTCATGCCTGGTACCCCACATATCTCCCTCAATGAGCCGCATTATTTTTTCTGTTTCTTTAGTATAACAACTCCTTTTCCCTTGTGAGGGTCTTTGCATAGTTCTGTTTTTATTTCCAGATCAGTTCCTGACATTTTTTTCTGGAGAGCTGATCCTTCACCTTTAATTCCCATTTAAATGTCACTTCTCCACAGAGGTCTTGATTATCCGAGTCACAGTCTCACATCACCCATCACCCCATTAATCACTGTATAAAAATACATGTAATATCTGTAGTCTTTAAAAATATATATATACCTATCATGTCAGCCTGTAAGTTCTGAGAAATCCAGAACTTTCTTCCCTGGGCACCAGTGCAGTTCAGTTAGTTCAGTCAGTTACTCAGTCGTGTCCGACTCTTTGCAACCCCATGGACTGCAGCACACGAGTCTTCCCTGTCCATCACCAACTCCCGGAGCTTATTCAAATTCATGTCCATCACATCGGTGATGCCCTCCAACCATCTCATCCTTTGTCAGTCCCTTCTCCTCTGGCTTTCAATCTTTCCCAGCATCAGGGTCTTTTCCACTGGGTCAGCTCTTCGTATCAGGTGGCCAGAGTATTGGAGTTTCAGCTTCAGCATCAATCCTTCTAATGAATATTCAGGACTGATTTCCTTTAGGATTGAAAGGTTGGATCTCCTTGCAGTCCAAGGGACTCTCAAGAGTCTTCTCCAACACCACTGTTGAAAAGCATCAATTCTTGGGTGCTCAGCTTTCTTTATAGTCCAACTCTCACATCCATACACGACTACTGGAAAAACCATAGCTTTGATTAAAACAACTTTGTCGGCAAAGTAATGTCTCTGCTTTTTAATATTCTGTCTAGGTTGGTCATAGCTTTTCTTCTAAGGAGCAAGCGTCTTTTAATTTCATGGCTTCAGTCACCATCTGCAGTGATTTTGGAGCCCAGAAAAATAAAGCCTGCCACTGTTTCTGTTGTTTCCCCACCCATTTGCCATGAAGTGATGAGATTGTATGCCATTATCTTCATTTTTTGAATGTTGAGTTTGAAGCCAGCTTTTTCACTCTCATCTTTCAGTTTCATCAAGAGGCTCTTTAGTTCCTCTTCACTTTCTGCCATAAGGGTGGTGTCATCTGCATATCTGAGGTTATTGATACTTCTCCCAGAAATCTTGATTCCAACTTGTGCTTCATCCAGGCTGGCATTTTGCGTTATGTACTCTGCATATAAGTTAAATTAGCAGGGTGACAATATACAGCCTTGACATGCTCCTTTTCCAATTTGGAACCCGTCTGTTTTTCCATGTCTGGTTCTAACTGTTGCTTCTTGACTTGCATACAGATTTCTCAGAGGCAGGTAAGGTGGTCTGGTATTCCTATCTCTTGGAGAAGAAATACAGCGCCTGGCATCCAGCAGTCACTCCACAAGTGTGTGCTTAGTCAACAAGCTCACTGACCCAGGTCATTGGAGTATAATTCAGGGAAACACTTAGCTGTAACTTTTATGGTCTGAAGGCTTACTACAGTGTCTGAGTGCCTGAGTATAGTATATTATAGGTGAATTCAGGGAAAAAATGCATTTTATTATGCTTTGGACAAGGCACATCCCAAGCATCCATTGATTAAAATTTTGCTCACTGTTGGCTTTTGTGTATTTAATATTATCCTACCCTTCAAAATCTACTAAAATATTTTATATACTTTACTCAGTAGTTTCTTGACAAATATGTATATTACCATTTTGCATATGTGTGGGCAGCAGAGAGAAAGAAAAAGGGAGAGAATGTGTGTATATGTAAAACTCTCAAAAGCCACAAAAATAAACAAGAAAGTTAGTGGTTCCCATCACACTTATTTTTATTTTAAAGGGTATGGAATATCTCCTTTCTCTCTATTCTACTTAAAACATACTGTGGCTGTCTGTAAACACTCTTTATTTTGTCAGCATTAGAATCTTATGACACTTACCAGGCTGTAATGCACTTTCATATAGCTTCATTTTCTTGACTTTATATGAATGACCCATGTGGGAGGAGGGTGTTATTTTCCATTCCTAAATGCCACATGCACTGTAATAAAGAACATGGTTTTGAACACATCTCCAGAGAGACCCTCTCATCTCTCCTTTTTTTTCCCCTTGCTTAGTCAAACAAAATTGCACACCCAGTTGGAAAGTGTCAGGGATTCTCATTCTCATCCATTAACGACAGTATATCAGAAAAAAAAAAAAAAAAAAGGATGTTATTCCTTTAACACAGAGCAGAAGCATTTCCCTAAGCAAGAAAAGGAGGGCAGACGAGGGAGTAATAATGCTAATCCACAGGCATATTTGACATGAAGCACAAAGCAAAGGCACCCCACTCCAGTACTCTTGCCTGGAAAATCCCATGGACGGAGGAGCCTGATAGGCTGCAGTCCATGGGGTCGCTAAGAGTCGGACACGACTGAGCGACTTCACTTTCACTTTTCACTTTCATGCATTGGAGAAGGAAATGGCAACCCACTCCAGTGTTCTTGCCTGGAGAATCCCAGGGACGGAGCAGCCTGGTGGGCTGCCGTCTCTGGGGTCGCACAGAGTCGGACACGACTGGTGACTTAGCAGGTAGCAGCAGCAGAAATCGTGAAATAGATGGTGAATAATAACGGGGACAAAGTAGCAGTTAGTTCAGAGAAGGGAGTCAAAGGATTACACCACTTCAACATACTGTCACGGAATTAATCACTGAAGATTGTCAAAGATGCTGGCCAAGAACCCGAAAGTGCTTCCCAGGTGGCATAGTGGTAAAGAACCTGTCTGCCAATGCAGGAGACAGATGCGGGTTTGATCCCTGGGTCAGTAAGGCCCCCTGGACTAGGAAATGGCAACCCACTCCAGCATTTTTGCCTGGAAAGTTCCATGGACAGAGGATCCTAGCAGGCTATAGTCCATGGGGTTGCAAAAGAATGGGACATGACTGAGCAACTGAGCACACAGCACATAAGAACCCAAAGCCCCCAGTCTGCTGGGTTACTTAAAATCCGTGTCAAAACTGAGAAGCAAGAGAAGACGCTGCTTGGTGATTTAGCAGCTTGGGCTTCCCTGGTGGCTCAGAGGTTAAAGCGTCTGCCTCCAATGCGAGAGACCCAGGTTCAATCCCTAGGTGGGGAAGATCCCCTGGAGAAGGAAACGGTAATCCAGTCCAGTATTCTTGCCGGGATAATCCCATGGACGGAGAAGCCTGGTAGGCTACAGTCCACGGGGTCGCAAAGAGTCGGACACGTCTGAGCAACTTCACTGCAGCTTAAACTTTACTAAATATTACTACTTCCATCAGTACTATATTACCAGACTGTTACTACTACTACGGCACTACAGCCATCATGTAGTGCCACATACACAGAGTGCTCAGTTCATGAAGGTGATACACACACACACAGGTAGGTATATTTGGGTGTATATAGCTAACAATATTGCCCCTGTCCACTTTCTAAAAAGGCATTTATAAGATAATCATGGTAGCTTTGGAGAAGGAAATGGCAACTCACTCCAGTGTTCTTGCCTGGAGAATCCCAGGAATGGGGAAGCCTGGTGGACTGCTGTCTATGGGGTCGCACAGAGTCCGACACGACTGACGCGACGCAGCAGCAGCAGCAGCAGCAGCAGCATGGTAGCTTAGGTTAGCATAACAGTTTACAGAGCATAATGATTACCTTCTATGAAGCAGGAAATGCTGATTTTATGCATCTTTTATAATGAAGGAAACAGAAGGGACATCCAAAAATAAGACCAGGATATTCTGGCTCCAAGTTCTGTTTTCCTGTTGTAACTGATTCCCTCCTTTTGAAGAGACTTCCTTTATGGAGAAGGGAAGAAATGAGACTGAAACATATTATTTTCCCTCTTCCAAATACTTATGAAAATATAAACACAAATACTTTCAAATTTTCTTTTTATCCTCTACTCTAAAATTGCAAAAATAGATGTCAGCCTGAGAATTGTGTTTCCTGACATACTTTTAACTCCAGTCAGATAACATGATAGGCAGATGCAATAAATAAGAAATTAAGTGCAGAGAGAAAAAAGAGCAAGTGCAACAAAGCATGAAGCAAAGAAACATACCCATATGTTATGTGAAAACTTGAAATATAGTGGAGGTGAAATTTGAAAATAATAGGAAAAAGATACATGTTGCCAAGACAATTGGTCCTATAGATGGAGCAATTAAAAATTGATTCCTACCTCAACCGTACAAAAATTGTAATTTAGGTGGCACTAAAACTAAACGTGAAAAGCAAAGTTACTCAGCTTTTATCAGAAAATTGAAAGAAAACTGAAAAAAATATTGTATCTATGTGGCTAGGAAATGATATGTATGTATATATCTTTCAGAAGCATGTATATATACACAGGGAGACATGTATAAGGAAATCTGCAGCAGCACAGCCTGTAACATGAAAAGTAATGAAAGTACTCTTTGTAACCCCATGGACTGTAGCCCGCCAGGCTCCTCTCTCCATGGAATTCTCCAGGCAAGAATACTGGACTGGGCTGCCATTTCCTTCTCCAGGGGATCTTCCCAACCCAGGGATCAAATCTGGGTCTCCTGCATTACAGGTAGATTCTTTACCATCTGAGCCACCAGGGAAGCCCAATTCAAAGTAATCAATGATAATTTTAATATCTCTGATACAAATAGATATCTTAAAAAAAAAAACAAAATTGTGGCTCAGTTATGTTCCATGACTTACTGAAGGAATGACAGGGTTTTGATTCCTGTGCAGATCTCATAATATTCAGTTATCCGGAGATTCCTTTATGCTAGCCCACTCATCTTAGAGGATAACAAGCTGTTCTATCAATCTCTTTAGGCTTTTAGGAGACTCACAGGCCAAACCTATACAATATTATATCAACGAGAACCACAGAAATCATGTATTTTAATCATCTAGTATTTTACCATTTTTTTATATTTTTATTTTCAGCTTGCAAATATTACAAAAAGTTTAACTACAAGTGCTACATAAATATAATTTGAAAACAAAAGCCTCTGAAAATTTCCCTGATCAGAAATAACCACTCTAAGTAATTGGATGCACATAATTACAATACTTTCCGTGAGTATTAGCATATTTATCATTACTGTTAGTTATCTTTACATAAGAATCAAAACTATTATTTTGCAACTTGAAAATTTCAGGTAATTTAACTTGGGCATATTTCACTTGTCCATACATTATCCAACTTTCTTTTATTTACCAGGACTGTATAGGTTTTCATTATTTAACCAGTTTCAAATTGATGTGTATTTACCTTCCTCTCACTGGTTCCTTTACAAAGGAAACTATAACAAACTTTCTTGTAGGTGTCTTATCAAACACTTGCGGGGATATTTATATAGAATAAAATCCAAAAAGTTGAAATGCTAAGTATGAAGGTATAGACATTTTAAATTTTTATAAATATTACTAAATCACCCTAAGAAAAGACTAGTCAGTCCCATTAATATTATACTACTAAGTAAGTTTTAACACACTTCATCTTATGAACTTGAACACCAAAAAATTTTGCAGCTCACAATCCTCAATTAAAAAAAGACAATAAAAGTGTTTGGGAAATCGATGTCACAATATTATTATAAAGACCAGATAGAATACTATGCAGGAAAGCATTTAATACAAGTCTTTATTTCAAAACTAAATCTTTTAATTAAAATAGAGTTACTGCCTATGGTAAAAAAAGTACCTGCATATGTGTAAACAATACAAATGAGTTTTATAATCAAAAGTAAATATTCCTTCCACACCAGATGCCCCATCCGTTTCTGTGAAGGCATAGAAATGTTCTGTTTAAACACAACATAATCATGTATATGTTTATGTATATATGTATCTCTGTGTATATGTGCATATAGAGAGGGGACAAATTAGATGATGTTTTTGATGAGTGTGGCAGATTGTTCAACATCCATTTTAAACTCGTGATGTGCAGATGTGCAGAAGCTAGAAAGTGAAAGCTTATATCCCCTAGAACTCCATACAACTAGCCTTCCAGATCTGGTTTATTCCCTATGAGAATGATGGAGTGGGGTGAGATGTCTAAGGAGAAAGCAGGTCAGAGGTGAAGCTTTTATGCTTTTGTGTTTGCTGCTGCAGAGCAGAGTCATAGAGGCCTTTGGTTTTTCTTGGCAGCATTAGTAGAGATGTCAGTACTAAGTCACTGCTTCATAATCGTCAAGAGTCAGGGCATGGGCCAGCTGTCTTCCTGATGTGGCCTGGTTCTAGAACTGGTAATAAAAGTGGAATGCCATTCTCATTGCCTTATCCTGATCTCAGTGGGGTTAGAGTCATATGGGTGCACCACTGATTTCCAGGGTAACAAGCCAATGGCACTTTTCAAGTCCTTATCATTTTTTCTTCATGTGCCTTACACATAACCTCCCTCAATGTTTAATACTACTCACGGTTCTACGTGACATTTTTTTCACAATTTTAATAGCCTAATCTGCTTTAATCTGCACTGATATAACTCTCTCCATCCTTTCATTTTCATAGTTACTGAGTCATTTGATTGTTAAGGATGCATTTTTATAAATACACTATAGTTCCTGATGGTTTGTTTGAATTATATATAGTATTAATTTTCTGTTACCTCTATTACTCTTCTATTCAGTCCGTGTACTGATTTTACAAATCAACAATTACCTTTATTTTAAGATCTCTAAGAACTGCTTGTTCTTTTTTATAGTCATTTTAAACTAAATATTATTCATTTATTTATATATTACACTGTATTTGCAATTTTCTCCTTATATCCTTAAGATTCGTTGTCTTGTTTTTTATTAAAATATAATTCACATTTGAGTCAGTTCTAATGAGGTGGATGAACCTAGAGCTTATTATACGGGATGCAGTTGGGGGAAGAATAGAGTGGGATGAATTGAGAGAGTTGCATGGAAACATACATTATCATATGTAGCATAGACAGCCAGTGGGAATGTGCTGTTTGACTCAGGGAGCACAAACTGGTGCTCTGTGACAGCCTAGAGGTGTGGGATGCAGTGGAAGGTTGAAGAGAGAGGGGACATATGTATACCTACGGCTGATTCATGCTGATGTATGGCAGAAACCAACACAATATTGTAGAGAAATTACCCTCTAATTAAACATAAATACATTAAAATAAAATATAATTTACATTTAGTAAAGTTGTTCACTTTTATAATGAAATTCTATAAGTTTTGAGAAAAACTTAGTCATATAAGATGTCCATCACCTCAATTAAGATACTTATTACCTAAAAAAATTCCTTCTTCTCTTTTTGAAACTAATTCTTATCCTCTTTCCTGTTCCCCAACAGTTTTGCCTTTGCAAGAACATCGTATAAGTGAAATCAGACAATTTTGAGTATGGTTCCACTCACTTAGCATAATGCATTTGAGATCCATTTACATTTTTAATCAGAGATTTGTTGCTATTTATTATATCAGATATTTAATGTATCAGAGATGTGTTGCTATTTATTGCTGAGTAGCAGTTCATTGTATACCACATAGTTCATTGTATATCACAGCAGTTTGTCTCCTCAGTCTCCAGTTAAGGTTAATCATGCAAGAAATTGTGATTGCTTTGCATAAGATTATGATATTTGTACATATTAAAATAATTAAACACTAAAAAAAATTTAACACTTAGATATTTTATTTCTACAGATGAACAGACATTTAGCTAAAAGTAAAAATATTTGAATACTTGATTTTTGCAGCTTTTATTGAAAAGAATGGAGAGAAAACTTGTCTGGATTATCATTTAATAGTTCTGTGTAGCAAAAGGAATTCTCTTTACATTAGAGCACCCAAAAGAAGTTTTGAGATCTCAGAACGGGCCTAAATAAGTTTGCCAACATAAGCAAACCCATGCATTGTATCCTAAGGAGAGATACAGGTGAACACTTCACATTTGCTGGGATGGTTAAGAAATCCTGCAGAACATATACACCAAGTTTCAATAATTTTACTTTTTCAGGAAAATTCCAGTCACTTGAATTAAGAAACCAAAGTGAAAAGTGTTAGTCCCTCAGTCGTGTCTGACTCTTTGTGACCCCATGAACTGTAGCCCATCAGGTTCCTCTGTCCATGGAATTCTCCAGGCAGGAACACTGGAGTGGGTCGTCATTCCCTTCTCCAAGGGTTCTACCCCACCCAGGGATCGAACCTGGGTGTCCCACATTGACAGTGGATGCTTTATTTTCTGAGCCACCAGGGAAGCCCATAAGAAACCAAAATGGAGAGCAGTTAAGATTTCTTCCTGAAAGAGCTCAAACATTCACAAGTGCAAATAAAGCGGGAGTCAGAGAGATTATGACAGCAATACGCTGAGATGATGATCTCCCTTTTTTGGCCTGAGGGTCTGTCCCATTAAGCCACGTGTCAATGACCTCATATTCTGAGTGAGAGATGAGAGAATTCCTCCAACACACCGCAAAGAATAGACCTGAATTAACTTCCCCCAGCAAAGAATACAAGTGTGAGATTTGGAAAAATATATTCCTAGTCCTGAACTGCAACAACTTAGAAATGCTCTTACTGGTGATGGAAATATCCCAGACCTCCTAACTTGATTAATTCCATGTCAGCCTTATGCATAAATGTTTTTCACTTACTTTAAAAAAAAAATCTGCTCTTTGATGTCAAAGCAAATTTTAGTTCAGAAAAAATGCTGAAGGGACTAGTTCTGATGTTTGCCAATTACTTGAGATAGCTCCATTTTTAGTAGAAATGGCATTTAAAATTATGAATTAAACACTTCAAAAATGTGTCCCCGTGAATCTCAACCCCTCCCTTTTAATTTCTTTTTCCATGCTTTCTACAAACAGAAGTAGTGACAAGTGCTCTTTGTATTTAGTTTCAGATGGTGATTATTACTATTGCTTAATACCAATAACTAATCTCTCAGCAACTACCTCATCCTTCAGCAAAGTCCCCTTGCTTACATCTACATTTAGGTTTACATTTTATAAAACTAATAACTTCAAAACTTTTTTGACCCTAAATTATTTTTATTCTTTCACAACAGCCTGATTACTCATTCGAGTTCATCAGAAGATGAATACTAAAGATATACTTGTTTCATAGTTAGAAAAAAACCTGTTTTCTCTGCATTTCTATGAAATGAGGATTAAAATACAAATTCTTCCAATAAAAGCAAAAAAAATGGCTTTGAATTAACAGAAAGATGGAACTTTGTTTCGTAAGATTTAACATCCAGTTACTGTTATGGTCATGCACTGGCAAATAGACAAGGAAGTAAGATTCACAGCGACAGATTGGGAAAAGAGGAATAATCCTACAAATTCAGAAGACATCTGGGCTTATTCAGACAACAGCAGTCAACATTTAGAAAATGTATACGAAATTCTCAGAGATTTGTCCAGCTCCATCAGAGTGCTTGTTTTTACTGAAGACATTTTAAACTTTAAACTGTACAGTAAGCTTCTTAAGAGTCAAATTCTATGTAACTGACAAAATCTATTCATCTAGATTGCATTTTTAAAAGTAAATAAACAATTATGGTACAAAGATCAACTGATATTTGAAGAGCAATCAAGTTCCTTAAAATATCGTTAAATGTGTATGAATGAAAATCGAGTACTAATTGTCTTTAAATTTGAAGTCAATATTTCCTTTTTTCTCAACAATAAACTTAGATGTTTTGTTATCATTTGGAACCTGAGCACTTGAAAATTACAGATAAATGACGACTAGTTTGACAAATTCTAAAAGAACATTCCCTCTGATATCTCATGCAGTATTCACTGAAAAACTCATCACTGGTCATACACTATCGTACCCATACTCTCCAAGCCAGAGTGAAGGAAGGAAGGGCTCTGAGAGGAAAGGGGGCAGTTCTAACATTTGATTTAGGTCCTAGGCTTGATCAAAGTATTTCATTCCATGCCAGGAATTCACAAAGCTTGCCAGTCTCTCTACTCTCTTCCCTTTTCTTTTTTACTTTCTTTTTTTTTTAGGTCCAGTTTATTCTTAACATCTCCTAGTTAGGTTAATTTGGCTGTCCTGAGTGATTAATTGTTGTAGTCAGAAGTAAATACCCCATGCCACATCAAATTTCCTTCTCTGTACTCTGTGTGGTCCCCCTGCCTTTGTCTACGGATATATGTGTGTGGTGATTGAGCAAAAACATACTCTCTCCCACCCCCTCATTTTTTCTTAATCACAAAAACAATTCCAAGTGAGGATGTATTCCTGGAACAGTATAGCTGCAAAGAGGAGAGATTCAGTGTGTTACAAAAGCATCACAATTAATGGCGTGTTATACTCCCCAGAAGTGTTCTTATCTGAAAATGTTCCTTTTGTGTGTTGTCAAAATACCTTAATTAGAAGTTGAAAATAAGAGAATAATCTGGCAGTCTTTCTTCTCCTTTCACATTTTTAGCCAGCCTTTTGAACATTCAGTAACTGCTGAAAAAGTATTTTAAACTAATGGACAGAGTTAGACCATTGCTAATTATCACCACCAACACAAATATTGTTAATTATATTGATATCCATACAGCTCAGGGAACTATAACAGATTGAGAAGGACAGGATTGTCTTAATAATTCTGCATTGACTCAATGAGAAAGGAAATCCAAGCTGGTGTCTTGATTGTAAATTATTATTCATCACAGAGTAGAATAAATTAAAGGCATACAGAAGTAATCCCCCCTATATCTAGTTACAGATGTGAATCTTATCTGTTTACAATGAAATGCACCTGTTTCTTTGCACAAAAAAAGCTTCTTCTTGCACAACAAGTAATGTGACAATAGCAAGAAATCTAACTACTGTTGGACAAAGAAGCATCATTTTGGAAAAAACAGCAAGTCCAAATTCTCTCCCAAGTCCATCAAAGAAATCTAATCTTCAGTTAAAAATACAAAAAAGGTTTGTAGTTAGGAAAACGACATTGGCCTACATTTCTTTACCAAGTCTACCAAAATGTATGTGTGTGTGTGTGTGTGTGTGTGTGTGTGTGTGTGTGTGTAGTCTTAAGTTAAAAAAGATTTGCCATTGGGAAGTGTGAATCTGTATTTGAAATGAAAGATTAGTAAAATATTAATTTAAACATTTCACAGACTGTATCATCCTATCAAAATGGAGAGATGGAGAATTTATCCTGGGCCTGGAGAATTTTAAGGGTGCAAAATATCTCTATTAGCTGTTCACAAAGATTGCATGCAGCATTTAAAAACTTCAGGCTCTACTTCTTTGGTCTGTAGAGATGATTTTTCTATCAAATTCCTAGAGACTGCTCAGTTACTCAGTTGTATTCGACTCTTTGCAACCCCATGGACTGTAGCCCACAAGGCTCCTCTGTCTGTGGAATTTTCCAGGCAAGAATACTGGGGTGGGTTGCCATTTCCTACTCCAGGGGATCTTCCTGACCTAGGGATCAAACTCCTGTCTTCTGCATCTCCTGCATTACAGGCAGATTCTTTATCACTGTGCCATCTGGGATGTCCCCAGAGACTACTGCTGCTGCTGCTGCTAAGTCGCTTCAGTCGTGTCCGACTCTGTGCAACCCCATAGATGGCGGCCCACCAAAGACTACATACAGCAAAAGAACTGTAGTAGTAAATTATGCCATCAGATATAAGTTCCATGGGAAGGGGGAGATTTTTTGCAATAACTTTGAGGAAAGGAAGTTATGAAAGTATAAATCTTATATCAAATGAGTATCTTATAATATTGAGAGATTGATACAAATGCAGACTCTACCTTAGACTGTTAATGATCAATTAACTTGAAAAAGCTGAAAAAAATATAAAGAACCAACAAAAACAGATCTTTTATGAGAGTGGGAATAGGCAGCAGCAATAGCAGGGCTATCAGTTTAGGACATACGCTTTAGTTTATTTGTTTTTGTTTTCATTTGTTTTTCTCCTTGATATAAATTAGCCCAAGTAATCCCATTCTCGTAGGATTAACTAGCCACGAAAACTAAACCACAGTTATTACTTCCTTGTTGATATATGAATAGCAATCTGTCTCACAGAATGGGGTGAGCAGCAGGAATAAGAATAAAATACAGGACCACAGTTTGGAAGTGGTGCATTTGGAAGTGTCCAACAAAATCTCAGTTGAGTTGAGAGAAGTTGGCATCTAAGCAAAAAACAAAGGAGGGGAAAAAGTAGATTTAAAACTATGTTTCAAAAAGAACTCTGTGTATACTTACTGGCCCATAAAACTGACTAGATGCAAATAAGTCAGAAACCTACTAAGTTTCCAGGGGGGAAATAAACTATTTTGCCAAAGAAATCACAAGCCAAAATATACATTCATCATACATATACATAGGCATACAATCCCTTTGACACTTTGAGAATGGAAACAATCCATAAGCTCTTAATATTACATGTGGGAGAAGAAGGCTGAGAAATTTTGTAATTTGCAAAGTGGTCATATTCCCCAACATCTATTTCACATTTTGCCAAAGAAGATAATGGAAAAATAAAAACAGCTGAGAAGATACAGCCTGGGTTCCTGGGAAGAAAGGGACCAGGGAGGGAGCTCTTCCAAGAGAGAGGAGTAGGACATAATCAAGACCTCTCTCATGCTCACAGGGAAGGAAGGGGTCTTTAGAGTTTCTGCCCGGAGTAATTTCATAACCTCCAAGGGGCACTGACAACTCCATCTCGTTCCTCCTCTCTCCCGATGGAATTTGTGTCTTCTGTTGCCTCTATCTTATTTAAAATATATATACATTTTATAGTGTAACAAGGAGAAGCACAGACATTTTGCTATATTTTATTCACAGCCCCCAGGAGCCAAAGTAGTAACATCTGGACATGATGAAGATGATATAGGACCACCCAGAGATCTGGGACTTGAGGCGATCACAGTTGCTGAACAAGACTGGGTTATCTCCTTTCAGGGTGGGGAGCATATGGACTCTGTGTGTGGGGAGAGAAAGTGAATGAGTACTGAGTAACCAAAGCACAGACTGCCAGAGAGGGTTAAGGCTGACCAAGTATCTCTGTGCTTCCCTATATTCCCAGCCCTTCTGGAAGTTAGGTTGGAAATATGAAGTAAATCATTTCTGATCTCAGAGACCTAAGATATAGTTTGTCCCTTCTTCCCCATCCTCCCCAAGACAGTTAATGGCTTTGGAGGCCATCTGTTCTGCCGATATGGCCCAAGTCCCCTCTTGGATGAGAACTACCCTAGGGAGGGGCTACACCAGAATCAGATTCTGACATGACTGAGAATTAAACTTCTTTGGTGCTAAACTGCTGAGATTTGAGTGCATGCCTGTTGCATTAATTGGCCTAATATAATAAGGGGGCACAAACTCAAGTTTTTAGTTTGAAATCCCCTAATTTTTCAGTCTTAGCAAAGCATCACAATTCATAATTGAGATTAGATACCTATTTGACATCTATTATCCTTCAAAGACCATTATTCTGAGAAAGATTGAAGGCAAAAGGAGAAGGGGGTGACAAAGGATGAGATGGTTGGATAGCATCACTGACTCAGTGGACATGAGTCTGAGCAAACTCGGGGAGATAGTGAAGGACAGGAGAGCCAGGTGTGCTGCAGTTTATGGCATCACAAAGAATTGGACACAACTTAAGGGCCGAACAGCAACAAAATCCATTTTTCTATGTATTCACATTTCAATCATATCTTATTCAAAGACCAAATTTCTACTCTGTCCACACAATCTTGGCCAAAGTGCACTTGAGCCTCAGTTAGGGTTAGCAAGAGTGGCTTCATACATAATTATATTCCTGACACCCTTCTTCTCTCAGGAGCAATGATCTCTCTTGTGTTCCTCATTGACCATTTAATCTCAAGCAAGAGAAACCAAGGAGAAGGGGACAATAGAGGATGAGATGGTTGGATGGCATCACTGACTCAATGGACATGAGTTTGAGCAAGCTCCAGGAGATGGTGAAGGATATGGAAGCCTGGTGTGCTGTAGTCCTTGGGTTTGCAAAGAGTCGGACAAAACTGAGCAACTGAACAACAGCAACAAGAAAAACCAACTGTAGCTAGTTTATTCAGAAAAATAATATGTTAAAGTGTACTGGGCTTCTACTGGATCCTTTGGGGAGACAGAACAGTTACAGAGGCTGCTCAGCAAAGACCAAAGCCCACATCACATGGTGGAACTAGTTCCATGGAGATACCGCCGCTGCACCCTTGAGCACAGACCTTCCATCTTCTACCACAACACTGAGAATGGTGAGCACGCAAAGGTGCTCGACAACCCTCTGCTGTTCTGGAGCTTAGAGCTGCCACCACGCACACAATGCTTGATTTTTTGCTTCACTGGCTTTGTCAGCAAAATCTAGCCTGTATCATCCCTGAAATGTGAGGCTGGAAAAGTGAGTAGACGCCTTCCCCAGAGCGCAGCAGGGAGCAGACATGGGTTTGGGAAATTCCCCAAACCCATGAAGGTTGTCCAGGGGCTGGTGGCAAAAGAAAAGACCAATTTCTACTACAGCCACATATACACCACTACTGTGGACTCTAACACGATATAACAGACACTTAATAAATATCTGTAAATGGATGAAGTAACAAAGGTGACCAGGATTGAAGCATTCGGTTACTCCTATTCACACAGCATCATTTTAAATGACACAAGAGTGATTGGATGGCATAGCATGACCGCACAGTTCCCCTGAGCTCAACAGAATTATTCTTTCAGTCCCATCCAGTTCAATAGCAATCAAAGCCAGAGCTCCAGAGAACGAGCTCCAGCTGACACACTCAGCCCCGTCCTATAGACTGAGAAGAGGAGCACAGAGTTTAATAGGATGCTGAAGAAAACCGACTAGGCCTCCACTAGTGAAGTGGGGAATTAGAGCAATTTTGCTGACACTCCAGGCAAAAGTGGGCAGTTTGCCTGGATTATCTAGGTCACTGCCTCAAACTCTCAGATTCATTTTGCCCGTGGAGAACTGTTCTATTAGCTCCAGTTACCACAGAGTAACTAACTGAGAAGCGTGCTCAGGGTAAAAACAGCCTGGTTCCTAACAATCTCCTTTAAACTATGTTTAAATGTCCACCATTTTTGATCCTATTGATCTAGGCTGGATTTAAAAGAGCAACTCTTTGGAGATGGATTGCAAATGCCACGCGCTCTTAACTTGCTATTATATGTAAGGCAGAATGTACCAAATCAAACAATAAAAAATGAGGAGCCGATTCTCTTTCAGGCTTCCCTGTAGGTTTCCCCGATGAGTATGATAGGAATGAATCATCCGAAATGATATTTAGGTTAGTAATGCCATTATAATAAAGTGTGTAATTTAGGTTAGTCTCCATTATGTCAAGAGAATTGCTACATATTCACCTCCTTCTCTGACTTCTCAGCTTTGCCCCTGTGGCTTACTCAGGGCACTGCTAATTGACACAATTAAGAGGGAAGACTGATTTAAAGGACCCAGAGGAGCCGCTAGGAGAGTGAGGTTTATGTACTCAGAAGGTTTTATATACTTTGTAATGACTTCCTTCCGGATACCCCAACTCTTCCCTCAATCAGTGAAGAAACCAGGGTGGAGTGTAGGGGGCGGGTAACCAACAATACCAGTGTTATAACTTGGTTTCACTCATTTTATTTAAATCAACACCATTTTAGGTCTGGCTCCCTTTAGAGGTGGGGATATAGCTCTAGTCTTGCTTAGTTCTCATCCACTTTTCCATTAGTTTTTTCCCTCATTATTTTTTGATACTGTAATAAATTATAATAAAGTGTCACCCCAAACCAAAGTATTCTCAGAAAGAGTTTTCCCATGCTGAGCAAGGAAAAAGATAGCATTAACTAAATACAGTTTCTTCATTAGGTAAGGAAAATTCATGTCCATTCCCGTTAAGAGAATTTAGCTCACTGTTGAAATTTTTATTTACCACGCAACCACTCGATCCATCTAGCTTAACATCTTAACTAGAGAAATGAAAAGAGCCTGGAATTAAGTGGTTGTTTTTTCACATGCAGAGTCAGAGAACAAAAACAGGGACCTACATCTGTACTTATTTTAGTTCTGTAAGTCTTGCATCTCTTCTTAGGAGATCAGCACTAGCAAATTGCTGTTAACTGGGATAATTATACAGTTCTCTGAGCAGCGAGCATAATAACACTGCGAGTGTCCAAGGGTTTGAACAATTTGGGCTGATTTTGTATGGTGTATAATTTACAGTAAAGATTCAGAATGTCTTTTTTTTTAAAGAACAGCTTTCATCCTTTTGCTCTGGATCATTATACATGGAGACACATATTCACAGTCAAATTTGATACAGATAAATCTAAACATCTGCAAAACTAGGATAATTTTATTGGCATTTACACAGTGCTGTCTCGGGCCATTTCTGGTTGTGATTGGCAGAGCCCTAGAAGTTAGCTGAAGCTCACCCATGTCTAAAACGACACTTAAAATTGGTAAATTGACTTCAAGGCCTCAATATAATTGTTAAGAAATAAGTCAGTTAGGAAATGTGAATGAGAAAGACCAGCTGAAAATGTTATAAAGAAATGCTCAAGTGTATAAAGTAATTAAATGTATAACATATCGAGCTATATGTAAGATGTGGTTATAGGGTGTAGTGGTGCCCGCTATAGTCCCAGCTACTCTAGAGGCTGAGGCAGAAGGAAACTGGAGCCCAGGAGTTCTGGGCTGTAGTGCTCTCTGCCAATCAGGTGCCCCCGCTAAGTTCAGCATCAATCTGTGACCTCCCTGGAGAATAGGACCACTATGTTGCCTAGGGATGAGTGAACTGGCCCAGCTCGAGCAGGTCAAGATGTGATTGTTGTTGCGGTTAAAGAAAAGGCCAACAATTTTTTAAAAAGCATGCTTCAATAAGCTTTTTTCACTTGCTTATTTGTTGAGTCATTCAACAACAACAACAACAACAAAAAAAACATTTACTTTGAGGAAAGGGGCATGCATACAAGTCTCTTCAGTCATGTTGGGCTCTCTGCGACGCTATGGACAGTAGCCCCCCAGGCTCCTTTGTCCACGGGATTTCCCAGGCAAGAATATTGGAGTGGGGGTTGCCATTTCCTCCTCCGGGGGCATTCCCAACCCAGGGATCGAACCCACATCTCTTACATCCCCTGCATTGGCAGGCAGGTTCTTTACCACTAGTACCACTAAAGAGTGCTGGAGACTACATGGCTGAAGCACACAATCAGTCTTCAGGAAGTTCACAAATTATCTTCTTGGTAAATATACATAAAAGGCAAACATACATAAATACACATAAATAAATACATACATATACAAATATACATAAATATACATAAAAGGCAAACCTAATAGCAATCAATATTTCTAGGATAAAGTAGAATTTCACCCCTTTCATAGCTAATCAATTAATATTATTTTTCTATTAGGTAATGATGCTCAAAGAAATCCAAGTCACATAGAAAACATAGTATATAGATAAAGCAAATGACAAGAATATTATATTACCTGTAATTAATTCTATTAATTACACGATACCTTTGTGTTAATTATAGCAACTGTTTTAGTGGTCTAGCCCACTTACTGAAAAAGAACTAGATGTTAATTTCTGATTCAATTTCTTTAACAGATACAGCCTTATTCAGATCATCTATTTCTTCTTGTGTGAGTGTTTGCAGGTTGTGTCTTTCAAAGAATTGGTCCATTTAATTTAGACTATCAAATATGTGAGCATATTTGCATAGAGTTGATCACATATTCCTTTGCATGTCCAACTCTTCACTGCCCTATGGACTGTAGCTCTCCAGGCGTGCTCTTTACCACTGAGCCACGTGGGAAGCCCAGATATTCCTTTACAACCCTTTTAAAGTTAATAAGACCTCTGGTCATATTCCTTTCTCAATTCTGATATTAGTCATCTGTGTCTTCTTTTTTCCTTATTTGGCCTGGCTAGGCACTTATTGATTTTTTCAAAGAGGCAGCTTTTGGTTTTATTTATTTTCTCTATTGATTTCCTGTTTTCAGTTTCATGGATTTCTATTCTAATTTTTATTATTTCTTTTCTTCTTATTATTTTGGATTTAGTCTGTTCTTCTTTTTCTAGGTTCCTAAAGTGAAAACTTAAATTAATGATCACAGATCTTTCTTCTTCTTCAGTACATGCATTCAACGCTGCTGTGTCCCACAAATTTTGATAAGTAGTATTTTCATGTTGTTTAAAAGTATTTTTAATCCTCTTGAGATTTCTTCATTGAACCTGTTAGAGGTGCTTTTTAATGTCCAAGTATATTAGGATTTCCCATCTATTTCTGTGTTATTAATTTCTAGTATAAGTCCATTATGTCCTGAGAGCAGGCACTGTATAATTTATGTTTCTTTTTTTATTTTTTATTTTTTTTTTGAGGGTAGGGCGTGATTTCTGTTTCTTTAAGTATGTTAGGGTGTTTTCCTGGTTAAAAGTGTGGTCTATTTTGGTGAAGGTTCCATGTGAGCTTGAGAAGAAATGTGAACTCTGTAGCTGTTGGAGGAAGTAGTCTATAGATGTCAATTATGTTCAGTTCATTGATAGTGCTACATGGTTCAGCTGTGTCCTTGCAGATTTTCTGCCTCTAGATATGTCCATTTCTGATAAATAAGTGTTGAAGTATTCCACTGTAATAGCAGATTCATCTATTTTTCCTCACAGTTCTATTGTGGGTTTTTTTGCCTCACATTTGCTGACTCTCATGTAGGTGCATAAATGTTAAGGATTGTTGTGTCTTCTTGGAGTAGCAACTACTTTACCATCATGCTATACACATCTTAGGCTTCCCTCATAGCTCAGTTGGTAAAAAAAATCCACCTGCAATGCAGGAGACCCCAGTTTGATTCCTGGGTCAGGAAGATCCCCTGAAGAAGGGATAGGCTACCCACTCCAGTATTCTTAGGTTTCCTTTGTGGCTCAGCCGGTAAAGAAACCACCTGCAATGCAGGAGACCTGGGTTTGATCCCTGGGTTGGCAAGATCCCCTGGAGAAGGGAAGGGCTACCAACTAAGTATCCTGGCCTGGAGAATTCCATGGACTGTATAGCCCATGTGGTCACAAAGAGTCAGACATGACTGAGCAACTTTCACTTTCACACCACCTCTTATCCCGGGTAACATTCCTTGCTCTGAAGTCCACTCTATCTGAAATTAACATAGCTATTCCTCTTTACTGTTGACTCGTGTTAGCATAGTATAATTTGTTGCATTTCTTTACTTTTAAACTAGTTGTATCTTTAGATTTACATGGGTTTCTTGCAGACAACATATAGTTGGGGCTTGTTTTTGGATCCATTATGACAATCTTTATTGATATATTTAGACCATTGATATTTAAAGCAATCATTGATATAACTGGAGTAACATCTACTTTATTCATTACTCTATTCTATTTGTTGTCCTTGTTCCTATGTTTGTCTTAACACATTTTTCCTGTCTCTTATGGTTTTAATTGAGATTTTTATATGGTTTCATTTTCCTCCTTTCTTAATATAATTAAATTATATATATTATACATATTATTATATCAATTATAAGGCTTTTAAAAACTTTTTTAGTAGTTGCTCTAGAGTTTGCAATATGCATTTATAGATGGTCTCTGATTTATGATGGTATGGCTTACAATTTTTCAACTTTATAATGGTGCAAAAGTGATATGCATTCAGTAGAAACCGTACTTCAAATTTTGAATTGTGATTATTTTCCTGGGCTAGTGATATGTGGGTACAATAGTTTCTCACAATGCTGGGCAGTGGCAGCAAGCCACAGGTCTCAGTCAGCCATGCGATCATGAAGGTAAACAACCGATATACTTAACAACCATTCTGTACCCATACAATCATTCTGTTTTCACTTTCAGCCATTACAGTATTTATAATATTCAGGTTACTTCTAGCTTTTACTTTTATAGTACTGCAATGATCGTTTCTGTCCAACTATCTTTATACAGAAAAATGAGCATTTTTCTATGAACAGCTCTTTAGACTTTGGTAAAGATACCCTTAGGGTTATACACAATGTCTCCACGAGGCATGTGAGCATAATTACTTTGAAATTAAAGTAATTCATTTCAACTTCCACATTATTTTTTTCTTAAAGTGACCTGCCTGAGAAGGTGTTTACAGTTGAGGTATCGCACCGCTTCTCCTTTCCCATCTCCGCTTTCAAAATCACCCTATTCTCACTTTACACAAGCCAATTAGAACAAGTAAGAATAACAACATAATGTCAAGTGCTAGTGAGACTGGAACAACGGGAACTCTCATAAATTCCTAAATGTGAAATTGTACTGTCACTCTCAAAAATGGTTTGCCAGTTTGTTAAAACATCAAACATATCCTTCACATGAGACCCAGCAATCCCATTCCTATGTATTACCTGATTTAAAAAAAATATTTATGTTCACACAAAAACCTACACACAAGAGTTTATAGCAGGTTTGCTCATTATTGCACCAAAGTGAAAACAACCCAATGCCCTTCAGTGGATGAATGGATAAACAACGCTGATATATCACAGAATTGAATACTACTCAGCAACAAAAAAGAATGAACTTACATAAATCCCCAAGGCATTAGGCTAAGTGACAAAATATCTCCGAAGTTTACATATTATATAGAATCCATTTATATAACATTCTGCCTGGCAAATGACTTAGTGATGGGGACCAGATCACTGCTTGCCAAAGGTGAGGTCAGGCATGGGAGAGAGTGTGATCCCAAGGCATCAAGGTGACACAGAGACGTTTTTGAGGGGAAAGGGGCTGAGGCAACTATTCTGTTTCCTCACTGTCAGAACCACCAGGGAAGCCCACACAAATTCATAGCTGTGTTAAAATTTACAGAACTGTACCCACAGATAAGCAAATGCATCTTCATGCTAATTTAAGGCAAAAATAAAACAAATACCTGTGTATTCATTCAGAATCTCCTGTGGAACATTGCTCCAAAATATAAAACTCCCTTGAGTATCAAAAAGATAGTTTGAACCACTGCAGTTCTTTAGAATAAGTCAATAATTCTAAAGACTATTACATAACTTTAGGCAGGTTATGTGGTTCATGATACTTTCAAGAAAACTTTAGTGGAATCTAATCCTTTTGCTGAAACTCCATTACTTCGGCCTAATGCGAAGAGTTGACTCATTGGAAAAGACCCTGATGCTGGGAGGGATTGGGGGCAGGAGGAGAAGGGGACAACAGAGGATGAGATGGCTGGATGGCATCACCGACTCGATGGACGTGAGTCTGAGTGAGCTCCGGGAGTTGGTGATGGACAGGGAGGCCTGGTGTGCTGTGATTCATGGGGTCGCAAAGAGTCAGACATGACTGAGCAACTGAACTGACTGAATCCTTTTGTTAGCTAGTTTATGTCTAAGAAAATTCAGTGTTAGATCTCTATGTGGTTTTTGATATGTAATAGAGGGAGTTTCAGTAATTAAGGTCTACAAGGACATTTTTTTCCATTCTCATCTACTTATTTACGTGAGGAAAGTTTCTTAGCTCTTAGATATATAAAAACGAAAATGAAAAAAACAACTCATATAAGAATAGAATTGATGCTAAAGCCTGGCTTAATTGAACACCTGCTCTTGTTTGCTGATGTCTTTTCATATCTGTCTGAGATCTGTTCCTTGATATCCTTCATCCTTTATGTTCATGGAGCATTAAGAAGAAGACCAAAAACTTTGTGTATGTTCATGGATCGTGGAGATTTTATTAGCGTAATGAGTTGTATCATGTATACTCCAGCCTAAGTATGTTGCAGCCTTAACTCCCAGTCCTTCACAATGTGACCTCATTTGAAGATAGGATCTTTATAGAGGTAATCAAGTTAGAATGAGATCATTAGGGTGGGGCTGACCCAATATGACTGGTTTCCTTATACAACAGGAAAATATGGACCCAGAAACATGCATAGAAGCTGTAGACACAGGGCTATCCCTAAGTCACAGAGAAAAGCTTGAACCAGATCCTCTTCTCATAGACGTCAGAAGAAACCAACCTTGCCAGCACCTTGAGTGCAGACTCCTAGACTCCAGAAATGTGAGACAATAAATGGTTTTTGTTTAAACCACCCAGTCCGCGGCACTCTGTGGTCCTCCTGCCTACTGCCAAAGTGTGGGAAGAAGTCTGGAGCTTCTAACTGCTTCTCATGAAGATTTCAATACTCCATATATATTTATTCCCTAATTTATCCCAATTACTATGCACCTGGTACCGTTAAGTCCCGAGCCTTTTGCAGGCCGGACTCTTGTGGCGTAAATAAAGTGATTTCTTGGCTTTCCTCACTGCCAGCTTCAAACTCAGCTTTTTTAGGGCTGCTAATCCCATTATCACAAGTGTAATGTTTCCTGGCTTTCAAAATGTTAATGGTGTTTCTCCCTCTTCCATTTTCCTCATCCTAGTACGCTTGTGTCTTCTTTTAAAATACATTTTTAATTAGAAGTATTGAGTTCCATGATTTCATATGACCTCAGCTACACATTGGATAAGATATTTGATATATTTTGGTGTATGTTTTGAATCAGGAGATATTTTTAGGATGACTACTCAGGCATATGGCTGGAAAAGGCATATTGTAACCATAATGCTTGCTTATGTTGATTAGAAGATATTAAATCATCTCTGTTCTAGAATCTGTTCTTTTTTAAGGGGCTAGGGTTGATCTAATGATAATTACATTAACCAGGGTTTGCAATTAGCTGTGCTTATTTTATTCCAATACAGGTTGAATTACTAGATAATAACATATCTAGACATCCACATGGAGATACATAGATTTTGTAGAATAGTTTATACTTATATCTTTACCCATAGATTGAAAAAGAGTGTCAAAATGTGACTTTTATTGCAGGTTCTGCCGATTACTAGCTGTGTGCTGTTATTACATTCAATTTATCTAAAGTCTGCTTCTTCCATGAGCTATGTATATTAGTTACCAAAAATTCTAATAATTCTGTACTTTTAACTGAAATAAGTCGTCCTTCTTCAGGCTTAATTATCTAGCATCTAAAATATAAATACGTGTATGTATGTCAATTAAAAAGCAGCTTGCTATATAATTCAGGATAAATAGTTCTCTTATTTTATTTTATGTTAGAAAAAATAGAACACTCTACCTGAAGATCCTTCCACTAACAAAGAAATCTTGAGTTTCTTTCTCTTTCGCAAAGAACTCTTTAACTGTGGTAACAGATTTTAAAATGCTGATTTTTAACAACTTCCAAGTATTATGATTCAGTGACTTGAGGCACATTCACCACGTTGTACAACAATCATAGAATGGGCCCGCAGGCTGGGAACCTATGTCAGACAGAACTGTCGATCAGCTCTCTTGAACCACAAGGTTACCCGCTTGGCTCTGCAGGGCCACGTGCTGTTGTTGAGCATGGCAGATTCTTTCAGTGAACCTCACCAATCTTGAACACAGTGGGTCCTCCAAGAAGCATCCTTCAATGATGAGAAAGCATGTATCCACCCTGGGTCCTCTTTCCCACTGGAGACCCCACAGGTCTAGAGAGTGGGGTTCTCAGTGCCAGGCTGAGCCAGCCTGGTGGAGGGGCAATGCAGGCAAAGTCCCTCTCGGTCTCTGTGGTCCAGGGAACTGCTTCAGGCTCACCCCCAGAGTTCTGGGATGTTCTCAGTAAGGTCATGTCTATGGAGAGTTGTTCACTGGTCTTCTTGTGAGGGAAACTGAAGTCAGGAACAAGCCATGTCACTGTCTTTATGACATCACCTCCACTTTAGTCAATTTCTACCACCCTTGCACAGCTATATATTTGTTCTGACACACAGACTCCCCATGTTCCACTATGTCTATCCTTTCACATAGCTCCATTTACATTGTATTAAAGAAAAATTATGTCATTTCCATGTTAAAAATCTTGAATGGCCCCACATATTACCCTGGAAATAAAACCATGACCCTTGTTTCAGCTTGTAGGGCCATATGTGATCTGACCCATTCAACTTCACTGACCTCACTTCCTACACTTGGTTCTTTGGTCACTATGCTCCAGGCACACCTGCCGTTTTGATTTTTCCTAAACACTCCAGCTCAGCTCCTGTCTCTGTAGTGTTTGACCTCCAGATAGCCACATGGCTTATTGCTACACTTCCTTCGTATCAGTTCAGTTCAGTTGCTCAGTCGTGTCCAACTCTTTGTGACCCCATGGACTGCAGCACGCCAGGCTTCCTGTCCATCACCAACTCCCAGAGCCTACTCAAACTCATGTCCATCACATCAGTGATGTCATCCAACCATCTCATTCTCTGTCATCCCCTTCTCCTCCTATCTTCAGTCTTTCCCGGCATCAGGGTCTTTTCCAGTGAGTCGGTTCTTTGCATCTAGTGGCCAAAATATTGGAGTTTTAGCTTTAGCATCAGTCTTTCCAATGAATATTCATGACTGATTTCCTTTAGGATTGACAGGTTGGATCTCCCTGCAGTCCAAGGGGCTCTCAAGAGTCTTCTCCAACACCACAGTTCAAAGGCATCAATTCTTTGGCTTTCAGCTTTCTTTTCCTTCATATATCATATATATCTTTTCCTTCATATATCAACCTAGATATCACCACATAGAGTACTTTGCACTCTCTTCATTCTCTTTTCCCTGCTTAATCTTTTGCATAGAACTTATCATCTTATATTTCTTTGTTATCCATTTACCTCCATGAATTTGACTAATTCATGAGAGTAATTCTCAAAATATATTTTGGAAATAATTAATAATTGGAAAGGAATGATAGGCTTAGTTTTAATTATACTGAACTGGACATGAGAACTGTATATAGCTTTTTTTTCTGAACTCAGGAGAAGACTAGCTGGATACAGATTTAGAAGACATTAAGGTAGGTGACAGTGAAGCCATAAATGTGGGTGTTAAGTACATAGTCTGTCATTAATAAAACCATTAGCTCAAAGTTAAACAATTGTAGACCTTGGCACTGACCCTAAGCAGTAAGATTCCTTTTATGGACATGCCTGATTAACTTGGCAATTGAGAGCATTGATGCTATAGGACCTGTAGTCAAGAGCTCTTGGGATTATTGAGATTGAAATGCATTTAGATTAATACCCATCTCAAAATGCATATCCTATTAATGTCTGCTAGCAGTGACAAAACACAGAAATTCAGAATTTCCAAGAATGCTAAACAAGTTGTCTTTATTTTATTCTATCTTACAAACAAGACAAAAAGATTTAAAACAAAAGAACTGGATCTTGTATCTAAGAGATTTTGATATGTACACTTGTAACAGAATGCTGAGTTCTGTTTCTTGTTGCCTCAGAATTAGTGAAGGGGGTCCAAAGAGGAATACAAAGAGATGATACTTACTTCTACATTCTAAAAGCAATCAACATTAAAAAGGTTCAGATAGTTCCCTAGGACTTAAATACAGGCAGTCAAAATTATTGTTTTGCAGTCATTTGCCCATTAATCTCTTCCAGCAAAAGTTCTAAAGTAGGAGGAAACTCAGGGATATATATAGAGTGATGAGACACTGACTTAGAGGGACAGTCCTACAGCTTTTCTCTCTTTTCCTGCTTGGTACTAAGATGGAGACATATTTTTATCCCCTCCTTACAGCCAACTAAGAAGGCTTAAAAAAAGACTAGCAGCTCATTCCTGATTGTTCATCCACTTAGGAGGAGACTTCTGATCTGTCTTGTCCTTTTGAATGGAAGAAGAGGTAAGGGGTGAGGATGAATGGCTAAGCAGAGAAAAGAGGCCACAGTGAAATAACCTGCAGCTTGACAAGTTTCAAGTAGTCAGCTTGAGAGATATTTTTTGTGGTTTAAATAGACATAGAAGAAAGAAGACAGTCTTGAGCAGCCTAGTGAAGTCTAGAGATGTGCAGTCCTATATTTTATAAAACCCGGGCAAAGAGGTTTTCCCAGAAATATGTAGTTTTTAGAATATCCAGCTGGAAAAGGTCGCTGAGGAGGTATCGATGAATGTCAAAAATGAAAAGTTTCCTTGAAAATCCATCACAGACCCAGTCCATGAGATGCACTATGAGATGGTTCAAAGGCTCCAGGGAATGACCAGGCTCTGAATTCTTGACCAAAGTCTGCATACCTGTGTCAGAAGCCACCAGAAAAGATAATCACAACACTTGCTAATCAAAAGATCTTGTATGCTTTAAAAAATTTTTCCCTTTCTTTTGAAACATAAGAGAAAGGGAAAGAGGAAAGAGAAAGAAGAGGAATGATTGAATAGGCCACTCCTAGTTGTCAGCTAAAATGTCATTGGCAGGAGTGGAAGGGGAAGACTGAGTGTTAATTAGATATGAGATTAAGAAGTCAAGTATGTTGAAAGAATTTTTTTTTTTTTTAACTGCAAAAGAGTGGCTGAGAAGTCTTAGGGTCAATAGGGTAGACTTTTTTTTCAAGCATAGTTGAAGACAGTGATGTAGAAAAAAATTAAAACATTTAATTTTTGCATTTGGTTGTACAGATTTTTCAAATATTGCATTATTTTGGATTGTAAAAAACATTTGGGGGGCTCTTTATTCCTTCCTGAGAATTGGAGCTTCCATCTAGCATCCTTTTGCTTAAATCTGAAAAACTTTCTTTAGAATTTCACGTAGTGCAAATCTTTTGGCAACAAATTCTGGTAGTTTTCTTTTATATGCAAGTGTCTTTATTTTTGCCTTCATTCTTCAGAGGTGTTCTCACCTGAGATGGCATTTCCACTAGTTTCAGGACTCCATTTTCTTGAACGTAAATCCAAGATGATTTGACTCATTGCTCCCTTTCATGTGATGTTTCTTCTCTGGAATCTTTTAAGACATTAGTGTTTAGCACTTGACTGAGATTGCCTAGGTACTGTTTTCTTTGTATTTATCCTACTTGGGCTTTGCTGAATTCCTTGAATGTTTAAATTTATGTCTTTCAACATACCAATATCAACAATACCAATACACTTTCCTATCAAGTATTGCCCAGCATTGAGTTTTAAATATTTATTCTTTGGATTACTATTAAAAATATCTGTGAGAGAACTGGACTAATAAAAGTTATCTAGCCACTTCCAAAAGGATACTTTATTGATTTTTACATCCTGTAAATATTGCAATATAATGCCAAAGAACAAATATTTAAAACTCAATACTTGACAATGCTGTATAAGGAAGTATACTGGTATTCTACCTAATAAAGATTATTTCAAAGCTTTCCTTTCAAAATAATGACAATTATAGAAATAATCAGTCATTCAGTTTAGTTGCTCAGTCGTGTCTGATTCTTTGTGACCCCATGGACTGTAGCACGCCAGGCTTCCCTGTCCATCACCAACTCCCGGAGCCTACTCAAACTCATGTCCATCGCTTCGGTGATGCCATCCAACCATCTCATCCTCTGTCATCCCCTTCTCCTCCCGCCTTCAATCTTTCCCAGCATCAGGGCCTTGTCAAATAAGTCAGTTCTTCGCATCAGGTGGCCAAAGTATTGGATTTTCAGCATCAGTCCCCCAGTGAACATTCAGGACTGATTTCCTTTAGGATTGACAGGTTGGATCTCCTTGCAGTCCTCTCAAGAGTCTAATTATTATAGAAATAATAATAATTATAAAAATAATAATAGCAGTTAATTTCCACTGTATACTTTGTCAGGTAGTATTCTAAATACTTTATATGTATCTATTTACTGAATACACAAAAATATCACAAACAAGCATATACTATTATTGACTCAGTTTAAGAGATGAGTCCAGACCCAAGATCATCAGGTATTTAAGGAGGAGAAATTCACACTCATGTGGTTTATATTAACAGGATCTATATTTAACCAATAGCTTTCATTGCCCTGATATTTTCCCAGCAAATAATTAAACATTTAATCTCAAAGGAATTTTAACTCATATTGTTTTCAGCATAATTTGACAGTTTTAAAGATTTCCCGCCTCAACTTCACTGAGGACGCTAGTCTAAGACAGAAGTGGGGAAACAGAGGCTGTCTGCCTATGTATGTTTTCCAAAGGGTGGGATAAATGGCTTGTCAAGAGTTAAAATGAATATTAGAACATTCTTACTTTAAAGATCACCTTCATCATCAGATCTTACTTTTTATGAACACCAATTCACTGCTCTATTCCCTTAAACCAAAAGAGTTGTTTAAACCTCAACAGATACTATTCTAAAAGAGCTGTTACAGACGGTGTGCTCCTAGGGTAGGGAGACAGTGACTGGGATTGTGAATGGTGATGTTGTTTTGGCAACTAATTTTGAAACATGTTTGTGGTAAGGAAACAAGTTAGTAGAACTCTACTGAAACAGAAACCCCATCTTGTGAGCTATGTTTCACAAATAAGAAATTCAGTCTAAAGGCAACATAAATATAAGGACTCTGATCTTCCTTATATTCAACCCTTTTTCAACCTGAGACTTATAGCAAAATAGTTTTTAAAGAAAATGCCTTTATCATTAAGAATATAGACAATACAAGTCATGTATAAACCCTCATTTCTCCAAGATTAATAGCCACTGCTGAAAGGTGAATATACACTTTTAATAACAACAAAATACACTTTTAATAACAACAAAAATATAGCCCACTTTGCTCTACTCCAAAATACTTTGAGATTTATATTTGTAGCAACTTGGGAAAGGGCTTATTTTAGTATCATAGAACAAGAAAAAAACTTGACCATCAAGATATTTAATTTTAGAGATGAATAAATCTTGGTCAAAGTCTTATTAAGCATTAATTAATCTACTCAACAAACATTGACTAAGCTTCAACTATGTGCTGGACACATATAATCATACATGTTAGACTGTGAAATTCATGGACAAAGCAAACAATTGATTCATAGAATAACACAGAGATAGGCTAAGAATTCAGATCTTCATCTTCTGCATCACAGACAGATTCTTTCTTTACTGCTGAGCCACTGGGGAGGTCCTGTAGGTGTCTAGTCCAGCACTTTATCCAGAATAAAAGTGGCTAAGGGCTTTCCAGTGGCTCTAGTGGTAAAGAACCTTCCTGCCAATGCAGGAGACATAAGAGACTCAGGTTTGATATCTGGGTCAGGAAGATCCCCTGAAAGAGGACATGGCAACTCACTCCAGTATTCTTGCCTGGAGAATCCCACAGACAGAGGAGCCTGGTGGGCTACAGTCCATGGGGTCACAAAGAGTCAGACAGGACTGGAACAACTTGGCATGCATGCAAGTTGAACAAATGGGTATCAAGTACTTTCCACAGAAAGATAGGTAGGACTTGATTTTCTTTTACTACCTAAATTAAGCTTTGGTAATTAAAAGATGCTTACTTCTTGGAAGAAAAGTTATGACCAACCTAGATAGCATATTGAAAAGCAGAGACATTACTTTGCCAACAAAGGTCCTTCTAGTCAAGGCTATGGTTTTTCCAGTGCTCATGTATGGATGCGAGAGTTGGACTATGAAGAAAGCTGAGCGCTGAAGAATTGATGGTTTTGAACTGTGGTGTTGGAGAAGACTCTTGAGAGTCCCTTGGACTGCAAGGAGATCCAACCAGTCCATTCTAAAGGTGATCAGCCCTGGGTGTTCTTTGGAAGGATTGATGCTAAAGCTGAAACTCCAGTACTTTGGCCACCTCATGCGAAGAGTTGACTCATTGGAAAGGACCCTGATGCTGGGAGGGATTGGGGGCAGGAGGAGAAGGGGATGACAGAGGATGAGATGGCTTGATGGCATCACTGACTCAATGGACGTGAGTTTGAGTGAACTCTGGGAGATGGTGATGGACAGGGAGGCCTGGCGTGCTATGATTCATGGGGTCGCAAAGAGTCAGACACGACTGAGCGACTGATCTGATCTGATCTAATTACCTTTTCAAAGCAGCAGAGAAAAAGGCAACCATTTGGCTTTTAGTAAATATTTCTAGGGTTTCAAATATCCTTGGTTCAGTAAAAGCAGTTACTTCTTTACCATAAAATCATGTCTTATCATTTCCACTCATTCCGAAGGCTTGCATTATTATGTTCCAGAAAACAGTTTAAGATGCTAGTCATTGTTTTTTAAATGTTAGATAAATGGCAAATGCTCTATATATTCTACACAATAAGAAATAACATTTTTCCACAGAGCAAATGAAAGGTATTATTTAAATTAAATGATCAAACCATAAAAGACAATAGAGGTTAACTTTGCACAGTGTATTTCCAATACCATTTGAAAGCTAATGCAAGTTCAAAGGACCAACCTGAAACTGAAAGTGTTCCCAAATACTCCATTTCCCAAATACACACACAAAGTTATTGAAATCAAAATAATTATGAATGCTGAAACTTTTTAACTGTAAGGATATTGATTCTTTAATAATAAGCAATTAATAACAGGATATATCTTAGTAATATTTGCTCAATAGAACCAAAGATTATTTCGTTATTCTGCTATAGTTTATGGCTATGAACAAATAAGAAAACTAGCATTTTTCTCAAAGTTGATGGACTAATGAGACTCACATGGAGTTTTACCACAGAAAGAAGCTTCAGAAAGTCACACTGTACTCGCCATTCTCTAAAGTCATGAATATGAAATTTATTTCATTGAATCAGTAACTTAACCCATATTTATTTATCTCTATCTGAAAAATATAGTGCAACGTGCTGTGGAGGGTAAATTGATGACTCAAATATAAATATTTCCTTCAAGATACTTAGAGATTAATAGTAAAGATAGAAAATATATGTAAATTAAAATCCCAGTATACTGGGGGCCCCATTGCTATGTAAACAGCAACAAATCATTGGGAACAACTGTGTTAGAATTCTGCCAGGAGCTATCAGTTACTGAGCACAGAATTGACTTCCTAATTGCTGCTAAGGGAAGAGAAAGTTTTTAGGGACGAAGAAATGGTTACCTCTTTTTTTTTTTAAAGAAACTTTCGTAGGGGAATAAAATTGAAAGTGTAATAAAACTTACTTGACAGCAGTATATTAGGGTAAGAAAGAGGGTGTCTCTTGAGAATAACTATGGGTCAACTCTGATGTAGGTGGTCTGAGGTAAGCCACCAAAGGTGTTTATTAAAATAATGGAAGAGGACTCTCTTCAGTGAGGGTTTCACGCTATGCTCAAGATTCATGTCAATGTATGGCAAAACCAATACAATATTGTAAAGTAATTAGCCTCTAATTAAAATAAATACATTTATATTTTAAAAAAAGAACTATTCTGAGCGCTTGGTTAGGAAGACAAAGAAGGATTTCTTCTCTAGTTACCAAGTATTCTTGATTTGATTGAGTGCTCTATCTTTGTAATGATTCTTCTCTACTTGGTGAAGGTATGCATGTTATTGAGGCAAGAAGAGGGCACAAATTCTTGATTAAGCAAGAATTCCAGAACACCTCAAAGCAAGCCTGAAATGGGTTGCTCTGGGTTAGCAGATTACTTGAGTTTGAGAAAGACCATCATCTTCACTGCCCTAAAGAAAAAACAAAAACACACATCTCTTGGCATTCTAGGAACTGACCAAATTAATGACAGAATATAAACTATTGATATTATGCATAAAATAGATTGGAAGGACTGGTGCTGATGCTAAAGCTTCAATACTTTGACCACCTGATATGACGAGCCAACTCATTGGAAAAGACCTTGATGCTGGGAAAGATGGAAGGCGAAACGGAGAGGGGCAGCAGAGGATAAGATGGTTGGATGGCATCACTGACTCAATGGACATGAATTTGAGTAAACTCTGGGAGATAGTGAAAGGCAAGGAACCCTGGCATGCTGCAGTCCATAGGGTCACAAAGAGTCAGACATGACTTAGTAACTGAACAATAAATAAAATAGATAACTCATGAGAATCCACTGTATAGTAAATGGATCTCTACTCAGTGCTCTGTGGTGACCTAAATGGGAAGGAAATCCAAAAAAAGGGGGGATGTATGTATATATATAGCTGTGGACTTTGCTGTACAGTGGAAACTACACAACATTGTAAAGCAACTATACTCCATTTTTTTTTTAAGAAAAGAAACCAGAAATTTCAATAGACTATTCTATCTGCCATTATTGCTCTAGACACTCACCTCAGGATCAAAGTCTCTTGACAGCCCTTTGGATTAGATTAGGAACAGAATCAGGATTTCATTCATTACTGTTATTTTAGTCTATAAGCACTTGAGTGAGTAAGTGAGTGAGTGAAAGTCACTCAGTCATGTCCGACTCTTTGCTACCCCATGGACAATAGCCCACTAGGCTCCTCTGTCCATGGAACTCTCCAGGCCAGAATACTGGAGTGGGTAGCCATTCCCTTCTCCAGGAGATCTTCCCAACCCAGGGATTAAACCCAGGTCTCCTGCATTGCAGCTGGATTCTTTACCGTCTGAGTCACCATTTACTTTGGAGAAATTCCCAGAGAAAGTGGCCATTCAGCTGACTTTTGAAGAATGTGCAAAAGATAGCTGGATTTTGTGGTGAAGAATTTCATATGGAGTATGGTCATGGGAAATGCATGATAAATTTAGGAGACCACAGGTAATCTGATCGGTTTTGAACCATAGCCATGTTGTATGTATGTGTATTGGTTACAGCAATACCATGCCATGATGGGCCTTACTGCTATGTTAGAGCTTGGGTTTTCTCTTGAAAATTAGAGACTCAATGACAGAGATTAACAAGTGAGAGGCAGGAGCAACCTTCCATTTTAGAAAGAATTTCTCTAGAAAAGCCTGAACAATAATTGGTGTGTGTGTGCATGCTCAGTCATGTCCAACTCTTTGCCACCCTATGAACGATGGCCCACCAGGCTCCTCAGTCCATGGAATTTTCCATGCAAGAAATACTGGAGTGGGTTGCCATTTCCTCCTCCAGGGGATCTTCCCAACACAGGGGTCAAACCTGCGTTTCTTGCACTGGCAGGCAGATTCTTTACCACTTGCACCACCTGGGAATCCCAGTAATTGTTGCTCAATAAATAATAGTTGAATGAATTAATAAATGATGAGGGTCATAACTAATTAAATAACAAACAGATTAAAAAGACAATTACAAATATAATAAAACAATACATTTTTTAAAACTTGAAAAAAGACTGAATTGTGGTTTGAAAAAAAAAGAAAGAAATCAATTATGTCTATATGAAAACAAACAAACCCTGGACTTATCATTTAGGACTTTTCAACCATACTCACCCTTATGGACAAGACTGTATTTTTGGATACACAAAACTAAGATCATGACATCTGGTCCCATCACTTCATGGGAAATAGATGGGGAAACAGTGGAAACAGTGTCAGACTTTATTTGGGGGGGCTCCAAAATCACTGCAGATGGTGATTGCAGCCATGAAATTAAAAGACGCTTACTCCTTAGAAGGAAAGTTATGACCAACCTAGATAGCATATTGAAAAGCAGAGACATTACTTTACCAACAAATGTCTGTCTAGTCAAGGCTATGGTTTTTCCAGTGGTCATGTATGGATGTGAGAGTTGGGCTGTGAAGAAAGCTGAGCACCGAAGAATTGATGCTTTTAAACTGTGGTGTTGGAGAAGAGTCTTGAGAGTTCCTTGGACTGCAAGAAGTCCAACCCGTCCATCCTAAAGGAGATCACTCCTGGGTGTTCATTGGAAGGACTGATGTTGCAGCTGAAACTCCAATATTTTGGCCACCTCATGCGAAGATGCTCCTGATGCTGGGAGGGATTGGGGGCAGGAGGAGAAGGGGATGACAGAGGATGAGATGTCTGGATGGCATCACCAACTTGATGGACATGTTTTTGGGTAAACTCCAGGAGTTGGTATGGACAGGGAGGCCTGGCGTGCTGCGATTCATGAGGTCGCAAAGAGTCGGACATGACTGAGTGACTGAACTGAACTGAACTGAATGCCATCTATCCATAAATATCATTTATTGAAGCTACAGGGGGATCCCAGGTACTCTAGGACCTTTGGCCTAGATAGCCCTTATACAATATCTTAGATGGATTTGCCATGTAAATCATGTCCTCAAAATTTCTAGCAAAATTGGCATATTGTCTTAGCAAAAACAGCTGCTTTGATTCAAACAGTTCATATAAAAAGCAACAACACAAACTTAGTTATAGCACAGAAAAAAAAAAAAAAAAAGGCCACAAACAACCCACAAGTGGTAAGCAAGGCTCTTTGTCTATTTTTAACATTTGCTTTAATATCAATGGCAACACATTTTTAAACAAATAATATTCTTTTTTCCCCAAGTTATTTTCAAATGCAAATCTCTAAAAACACTCTGAGGCAAGCCTTTGGAATCTTTCAAGTTAATAAACTCCAGCTGCCTTTAAAAAAGTGATTTAATCTTACACTATTTGCCTGAACCTTTTCTGATTTTAAGATGTAATTGAATTGGTCCCGAGTCATATTACAAAAGAAAAACTCTATGAGGATTCTGGGAAAGGCAGATGAAATGTTTAAAATTATTTTTTTAGTTCATTTAGAGGACAGCCATATAGACTTGAAACTGTCATAGCATTAAACTCTGAAGAAGTAATCTCAGAATATATTTGCAAACTTGGGAAAAAAAAATCCTACTGTAATCCATTTTTAATTTTGGAGGAGATGGGAATGGAATATGTTTAGTTATATATCAAATTGTTTTTTTAAGCATTTTACCAAGAGCTATCAAATGCTGTATTCTTATATTTTGTAAGGTCAGGTTTTATCCGGTGTAGGGGAGATTGTTAAACATGTGTACAGAGAAATTTCAACCAAAATTTGGCTAGACAGAAATTTATTACTCATCGATAGATTGTCAGGCCCCACAATCACCTTCCTTGTACATGTTGCTAATATTTTGCACTGATTAAAACTTTATTTTGAAATAATTTTAGATTTATGGGAAAACTGCATAGTACGAGTAGATCTTGTATATCCTATCTGTTTCATCTTATGTTAAAATCTTATATAACCATGTCACAATTAATAAGAAAAGAAAATTAATGCTAAAACATCATTAATTAAATTACAAACCTTATTAAAAATTTTACTAATTTTCCACTAATGTTATTTTACTGTATCCTATACTGTGTTTAGTTGAAACCATCATCAATAATATCAGTAGACAGCATGATCCCTTGATATGATGTACAACAAAAACACATATCATTTTAGTGGATTTTTTTTTTTTTTTTAGAAAAATACATAAGCTCAATCCAGGCAGAAGAAAGCATCATTCTTACCCAAGCTGAGGGACATTTGAAAAAAGTAACTCTTCAGAGCTATTCAAAAGCATCAATGTCATGAAACACAGACTTTTATGCCAGTTGCATTCTCTCTCTTAACCTTTCTCTCTCCTAACTTCCTGAAAGTCTGAGAGTTATAGCGATCTCTGTGTTGCAGTTTGAAAAACTGAGGTCCAAAGATGTTCATTTCATTCCTGAACTGCAAAGCTAATAAAAGGTAAGGCCACAATTAGCATCCTGGTCTATAAGATTCCATTTAAAAATGGTTTTTTTTTTACATATAATTTAAAATATAACTTTAAAATATAATCATATTTTTAAAAAATTTTAATATAATTTATTTTATTTTTTTTATTTTGACTGGGCTGGGTCTTTGTTGCTAAGTGGGCTTTTCTCCAGCTGCGGTGAGCAGGGCTCCTCACTAGTTGCGGTGCCCAGGCTTCTCATTGCAGTGGCTTCTCTTGCTGCGGAGCACAGGCTCTAGGGTGCAAGGGCCTCAGTAGCTGAAGCTCCCTGGCGCTAGAGCACAGGGCCAGTGATGGTGGCACACGGTCTCAGCTGCTCCGCGGCATGTGGGATCTTCCTGGATCAGGGATAGAACCTGTGTCTCCTGAATTGGCAGGCAGACTGTTCACCATTGAGCCACCAGGGAAGCCCCTAAACCATTAACTTTTAAATTATGCCATACCATTGGTAGAGAAAATATTTTATTGAGATTCTACTTTAATAAAAAGAAAACAAATGCATCCTGCTTTATACTATAAAAGCTTTACTTTTCAATGATTTTAGATTGGGGGAAGTTTTCTAATTGCCTCATACTGTGAATAAAACAAATGTATTTCAACAGCCAGCCTCGAAGGAAACTGATCAGTTTTCATGGTTATACATTTTCCAGCTTCCTCATCCAAAACAATGATACAATCCTTTATTCAAATTTCTCTGTTGTACAAATGCTACTGATGTAGCTACTTGAGATCAGCTACTAATCTTCTTGGGGACAGGATGATCAATTGTCAATAGCACTGAAGCCCTGGGCATTCTTTTCTCTAAGAAGTGCCGTGTTCCTGAATTCAAAAACACTCTTCTCCTGCATCATTCTGAAGTTTTATTTTCAGAATGAATGAAGTTTTATTTTCAGTGAATTCTCTTTAAAATTTACAGTCTACATGTAAATTTTGAAAGAAAATATTTAGATGGTAGATGCACAGAAAGAGATTTGGAAATAAGAGTATTTATATCCAATTCTTATCCCTAAATCAAGTAATTGCTTAATTGCTCATTTGCCCTAATCTAGGGTTAGATCCATCGGAGAAGGCAATGGCACCCCACTCCAGTACTCTTGCCTAGAAAATCCCATAGACGGAGGAGCCTGTTAGGCTGCAGTCTATGGGACTGTTGAGAGTCGGACACAACTGAGCAACTTCACTTTCACTTTTCGCTTTCCTGCATTGAAGAAGGAAATGGCAACCCACTCCAGTGTTCTTGCCTGGAGAATCCCAGGGACACGGGAGCCTGGTGGGCTGCCGTCTATGGAGTCGCACAGAGTTGGACACGACTGAAGCGACTTAGCAGCAGCAGCAGCAGCAGGGTTAGATCCATACTCATGCTTTTTTTAATTAATAAACTTTATTTTTAGAGTAGTTTTAAGTTCACAGCAAAATTGAATGGAATGTATAGAGATTTTCCCCACACATAAAAACTTTCCCAGCTACAGACATCCTGCACCTCGGTGGTACATTTCTTATAATCAATGAACCTACATCGATACATCATTATTACATATAAGTCCACACTTTCTTTACTTTAGGGTTCATTTTTAGTGTTGAAATCGTATGAGTTTGAAACAGTGCTTAATGGAATGTATTCATCACTGTAGTATAAGACAGAATAGTTTCACTGCCCTAAAAATTCTGTGTTATACACATTCACTCCTCCCCAATCATTAACTGATCACAAATCTTTTTACTATTTCTACTCTTTTGCCCTTTGGAATGCAATATAGTTGGAATTACATACCAGGTAGCCTTTTCAGCTTGCCTTCTTTCACCTAGTAATAATGTTCTTAGGGTTTCTTTAGATGAAAAGAAAAAGCCGTCTTTTCATGGCTCGATAGCTCATTTCTTCTTAGCACTGAAAAATATCTTATTGTCTGGATTTATCCACTCTCCTACTATAGGATACCTTGTTTACTTCTAACTTTTGGCAATTATGAATAAAGCTGCTCTAAATGTCTGTGCGCAGGCTTTTGTGTGGACATAAGTTTTCAATTCATTTTGGTTAAATACTGGAGAGCACTATTGCCCGAATCGTATGATAAGAGCATGTTTGGTTTTGTAGTAAATTGCTAAAATGTCTTCCAGAGTGTCTGTACCAGTCATGATCATATTTTAAAATAACAAATGTTCTCTGTGATAATTATTTTCTCATTTTTAAGATAATCCAAAAACTCACAATAAATGTATGGATTGCTTTCATTTAAAGTATATAAACAAAAACAAAAAAAAAGTATATAAACACCCAGCCTCACTCAAAATCCATTGGATCAGAAGGGTGACATCTAGGTGCTGATACATGTCTTAGAGGTTCCTTGATTCTGTTAGGCAGCCAGGATTGAGAGTCCTCGGTGTTAATTATCTGGGCAGCTACCTAACTATCCCACAGCTCTACATGAATACAGTGCCATCACTGCATTTGTATTTATACTTATATTTGTGACTAATGCTCTATTAACATGATGATATTTAACGTTGCATGCCTTGCTGAGTGTAACTGGCTATCATTAAGCTTCTCTGTTCTACTACAAAACTGACAATTGCATAAAGGCAGCCATTTATTCATGTTGAATTACTTTCCCAGTTGTAAAAATAAAACTTCTTTTGTGCTAGTCATTCACAGCTAAAAAATATTTTCATGCAAACCACACTGGAGTTTAACAAATGACTTGTAAAAAAAAAAAATTAGGCTTGTAATCACAAGAACAACACAAAGTAAAGATATTGCTCTTTAATTGTTCCTGGCAATGGAGAAAGAAATGGAGAAAGATTTAATATGAAAATGAAGAAATGTTGGCAAGTGAAGTCCAAATGACTTTTTGAACATGCTGTACTAACAATATTTCACAATATATGAAAGTGGAGGAGAAATAAATTATTGAACATCTCTTGGTTATACAGGCATCTCTACCTTAAAAAGATCCTGTTTGTTACTAGCTAGTACTATTGAACTGAATGCAACCTATCTATGCGTTGATGTGTAATAATCTGTTACTAGTGAGTGCAAGAGTAGACCACAAAGATACTAGTGGGAATACCAAGAGGAACACGAGGGCAGGTTCCTTTCTGAGACATCAGGAATTCTCTAATCACCACATTTAGCTCACAGACTTCTCAGTAGCTTTGGAAACACTTCCTTAAGCTCCCAGCAGTCTAGAATATTCAACCAGCCTTCCTCCCATCCTTCCACCACAAAAGGTCAAACTGCTGTCACACTTCCTGGCTCTCTTTCCATTCTTTCTCACAGGTGTTTCTTCTCCTAATAAAATTCTTTCATGTGTCCATCTTGTCTTCTGCTCCTCAGAGTACCCAGACTAACACATGGGTGAAAACAATTATATAGCTTGAAAATGTGATTTTTCCTTCAGCAAATATCATTTATCATATTAATTGGATGGCAACTTTAACATGACTGTTGATTTTCTTTACTTATAAGTAAAAATGTTTTGAAACTATTTTATGTCGCTACTAAAAATAAGGAAGGGTTTTATATTTCTTTGAAAACTGGTGTGTATGTCATTTGAATTTGCAAAGCTGTCCTAATGAAACATTAAATCATTACAATTCTCTGTAGCTGAGGGGTCTAAGGGGAACGAACTTCCATAAGTTAATCAAACTGACTTCAAGCAAATTGTTTTCCTGTAGAGCTATGTTACCTCCAGAGGCAAAGCCATGGAGCATGCTGAATTCTCTCCCTGAGTATTATTCTGAGCTGTGCATGCACACCCCTGCTGCTGCTAAGTCACTTCAGCCGTGTCCAACTTTGTGCGACCCCATAGATGGCAACCCACCAGGCTCCGCCATCCCTGGGATTCTCCAAGCAAGAACATTGGAGTGGGTTGCCATTTCCTTCTCCAATGCAGGAAAGTGAAAAGTCAAAGTGAAGTCACTCAGTCGTGTCAGACTCTTCACGACCCCATGGATTGCAGCCTACCAGGCTTCTCCGTCCATGGGATTTTCCAGGCAAGAGTACTGGAGTGGGGTGCCATTGCCTTCTCCAATGCACACCCCTACTAGGAAACAAAACCACCATTACTGCTAATGTGTGTTTTCACTAAATGCATCAGCTCCACCCAGTCTTGCTCATTCACCACAACCCAGTTTTTAAACACTGCTCAGATTCCTGCTGCAACCACTTGTGCCCCTTCTTGGCTGCCTTCTCCAACAATTTAGGAAAGCCTAGAGGCCAATAAACAAGTAAACTTGGACAGCCACAAACCGCAGTGCCCCAGCTCTAAACTACTGAGTTTGCTTACTTAGCATACCTCAAGCTGGGGCAAATCCATTGCCAGCCTTAGCTGGAGGCCTTCCTGACAACCTCCTGAGAATGCTGGGGCAGGGAACACATGAACATGTGTAAAAATCATAGCTTCCCTTATTTAAGGATACTGCAGTGAACATTAGGGAGAGATTCTTTTATTGCTCCAGAACTCTATTATCGTTGCTACCATCCTTAAAATGTCTTCTATACTTCTGGGATCTAACCCACTTCATTTTCTAGGACAACTGCAGGTGGGGAAATGGATAAAAGGAAACATAAGATTCTTGGCATTTCTCTCCCTGTTACTTACTTTTAAAGTGAGGCTTTCAACAAACAAGTGAATAGAAGCAGGAATGCAGACACGGTTTCAGTCTTCTCCATCACTGAATAACTCTGAATAGTGTTCAATGTGCCATTAAGGGGACTGGGCTCTTGAAAGCTTTACATGCTATAGAATCACTTGAGAGGAATGTGCCGTTAGGGGACCAGGCTGTTTCAACATTTACAGGCTATAGAATCACCTAGGGAGCAGAGGGTGGCAATTTGCAAAACCAGAGGGCAGTATCACAACCAGGAGACTGGCGTTAGTTCAACCCACTATCCAGATCAATTAAAAGAGAATCTCTGGCAGCGGTTTATAGTATCTGTCACCCGAAGGTGACTCCAATTTTCAGCCACATTAAAGGTCCATTACTCCAGGTCTAAGACATTTGTTCTCAAACTTTATCAAGCATCAGCTTCCTCTGGACACTTGTTAATACAAAGATTGCTGAGACCTGTATCACATTTCTGATTAACTATCTCCTAGATAATGAATCAACTCTAAAATACTCATAGGAAGGACTGTTCTTGAAGCTCCAATACTTTGGCCACCTGATAGGAAGAGCTGACTCATTGGAAAAGACCCTGATGCTGGGAAAGGTTGAAGGCAGGAGGAGAAGGGGATGACAGAGAATGAGATGGTTGGATGGCATCATCAACTCCATGGCCATGAGTTTGAGCAAACTTCAGGAGATAGTGGAGGACAGAGAAGCCTGGTGTGCTGCAGTCCGTGGGATTGCAAGGAGATGGACATGACAGTGATCGAACAACAACAAAAACAAAGAAATTTGCATTTCTAACATGTTCTCAGGGTACATTAACGCTAATCGTCCAGGGATTTTGAAACCCAATACGCTAGGAAATTCTGCTCCGCAGAAAGTCCACCTAGCACACTTCTGCTACATTTTATTGGCAACAACTCTGTCACCTGGACCATTGCTAGCAGCAACTAGAATAGTAAATATTTAAGTTGAGCACAGTACTTCCCCAAACAATATCAGAATTATTAATATCTTAAGAAAGAAGGGGAGAAGAGATATCTGGGAGGTCAGTACTTTCTAAAAAATTAATGTCATATGAACATAAAAGTGATTTTGTTTTGTGTATTTGAGGCACAGAGAATAATTTAACATTTATGGAGCCTAGACAGCAGCCAGAATCTTCTGGTCCAGGCTCTGTCTATCCACCAGGGGATCAGAGTTCTGTACATGCAGATAATGAAACTCTGGATTAACCACTGGAAATGTCTGCTACAAAAAATGTACCAAGGTGAACCACTATACCCAAATTTGTATAACCAACTATTCTTTAAAGGGAAAAAAGTTTCAGAGTCAGCAAATTTAGCAAGTCAATTTACATGGGAGCAGGCATGAAAAAGAATTAACTTCTAATGGCTAAGATGACTCTTTCCTCAGCAGATTACATTCAGAGAATCATTAGTGAATTTACAAACATATAGGATATGTTAGCACTTTAATCTGCTCTGGCTTCAATCATTCTTTCTTATATACAATTCCCTCCAGATTTTTTTTTCCTGTGAAGAGATCTTATACAATTCCTGGCTCAAATCATGTAGCTTTAGCATTTTAGCATCATTGCAGCATCTTAGCTGAGTGACTGACCAACAGAGAACATACCAGTATAAAGAGTTCTAATACCTCTAATTCTCCTCTTACCTTCTGCACACTGTGCCTATTTGGCATGATTGCAATGCTTCCCATTTTTGTAATGGTTGAATCTGAAAGGGAAGTGGGCCCTGGGATGCCTTAGTGCAAAGCCATTTTCAAAGATTTAAAAGCTTTTCCCTTAAAGTCACAAAATGTTCTGAAAGCTTCTGACCACTTGACTCTCTTCTATCCGACATAGATCTGCCAAGTTGCCGTCTCATCAGCCCCATAGACATTGAAAAATATCTGTCTTTAATCATTAAGATGTTCCCTATTGCTTCAAATGATTCTACCGCTCCTATAAAAGCTAAAGTTATTTTCACTTGAGAAGGTCCAAGCCAGCGAGTTCCTTTGCCAAAAGGATAACGTCCATCAGTAAAAATTACATAAAAGCGATAGTTTGCATTTAAAATATGTCTTAGTGTATATAAATAAAATGTAAGGAACTCCTATGTACATTGGTCTCCTTTGCTGGGAAAAAAGGAGCTTTAGCAGTTGCCACAATCTTGATGACATTACAGCTGTTACACTCTGGGTGAGAGTAGAAAGCTCAGCTCATTGCTGGGATGACAGTCACGAAGCCACACCCTTTGGTCTGTGGCTACTGCTGTAATTTCCAAAATCTATCATAGGGTTAAGTGCTTTTTAGTTTCTCAGACTGCTTAAATCTTTGCTCAACATTGGCTACACTGGGTACAATTACCATCTACTGAGAGGGCTCCTCCAACTGCTCTGGGCTTCTATAGGGTAGCAGGGGCTTTTTGGTAAATGTATTCATAATCAAGGATCAGCAGATTCTGCAGGACTGTAGATCTCCATGACCACACAAAGTTTAAAGCAGTTTTCTAACTGTGATGGCGAAAAGTAAGCAACAGAAAATAATCCTTCCCTCACATACTGAGTGTCCTCTTCTTTTGCATCATCTTTACTTTCCGATCTTTGGTCCTCAACTCAACATAAAGAAGTTAGTCAACTCATCCCTTATTTCTGTCTACCCCCTCACTAGACGGTGAGATCCTTTCTTGAGCACAGAGGAATGTTTTCATGCACAGTCCCTTCCCATCCCTGATATTCTTCCCCTCTCACCCAGCAAATACAGGAGTCCCATCACTGTGAGAGCTCAAGACACGCTGGACAAATGGACAGATAGATGGATGGGTCTCTGGATGCCCAGGTCTTCCCCTGAGAGTGTCTATTGGACTCGTACTTTACTGAAGTGACTACCACAGCTTATTTAATCCACACAGCTGCCTCATAAGTCCAAACTTACTTCTTCAGAGTTTAAAGGATTCTGTCAAAGCAGGTCCTATGCCATGTTACAGAGAGAAAAGTTAAAAAAAAAGTCAAGTCACTTAGTCGTGTCCAACTCTTTGGGACCCGTGGACTGTAGCCTACCAGGTTCCTCTGTCCATGGGATTCTCCAGGCAAGAATACTGGAGTGGGTTGCCAATTCCTTCTCCAGGGGATCTTCCCAACCCCGGGATCGAACCGAGGTCTCCCGCCTTACAGGCAGACACTTTGCCCTCTGAGCCACCAGGGAAGGCGGATCATATTTTGCCACGAAGAAAAAACTCTTTACAGAATCTGGAAGGTATCACAGAGAACATGATTTTCCTGTTTCCCATGATTTATAGATGAGAAAAGGAAAGGTGAAATGGTCTACTTGAGCTTATTTTGCTGGTTAGACATAAAGCAATGACTAGAACCCAGGCTTCTTCACTTCCAGCCCAGGGGTCTTCCCAGTGCACAATAGGGACCACACTTATGAACAAGACAAAGCAAGGCCGCATCATGAGTGTCTCCAACAACTCACTACAGGCTAGAATGGACAGGTGCTTGACCATGACTCCTGGATGCCAGCCAAAGCTCTGGGCAGGAGGACAGGGCACCTTGAATTTATATTTGCTTAAAAGGCTACAGGATGTTTACCCAGAATGTGGAGCAGATGCTGCATCTTTCTGTCAGCTGGTTACGATGCTGAGACTGAAATTCTGTGCGGCCACATCTTATGTAGCACTTCAGTTGTGTTTCGTGCCCACTCAAAGAAAAATTTTAAAAACAAAACCAAATAATAACCCTAAGAAAAACTTGAGATTTGGGAAAATCTAGGTATTACTGAAACCATGCTAGATATTCCTTAATTATAACATAAGCACAAGTTTTAACACAGTGGGGTGTTTGAAATAAAGCGAGCAATGGTACAGAAAAGCATTGAGAAGAATTACTGCCTATGTTAATGAAAGGCATTCCCTTTATTACCTAAATTAATAGTGAGGTTGTATTGGTTTATGTTGTTGGTCACTCAACATTATCATCCACAGATGGAGTAGTTTGTATAATCTGAGAGGCAAATAGGAAACTCTGCCAGCCTACAAGCTAACTTATTGCAGCATAAGAAGTAACTCCCTTGCATTTAAAAGGCTGACCTTAAAAGCACAAATAATTTGGAAGTTATGTCAGAAAATTACATAATTATACCATCAGAGTTTATAACTTAGTGAACACACCTTTAATGAGATGGCAAAAAAAAAAAAAAAACAACCTGCCAATTGTCTCATTGGTAGAGTAGGCTTCTTGCTGCTCTGGGCATGCCTGACGTCTCCAGCTCAGTGAATTCCACACTGGGTAATATAGAACAACACACTCTTTCTTTTCCCAGGTAACTCTTAAGATGCTTCCAGTTATAAGTAAAAGGATGATATCTAACTCAAAGAGCTTTTTGCTCTGTTCATCTCAGATTTTGGTCTTTGTAACCAAAAAGTGAAGAGGGTACGCAAGCATCTTGTCCCTGTCCTATCCCTGAGTAAAGTCAAGAGTTGGCTCTTACTAGGCCAAATTCCAATACATGACCTTCCCTAAACCAATTACTGTGGCCCCGGAGGATGGACTGTTCTGATTGGCTAGAACTAACTGGGGCCACACCTAGAATCAAGGTGATATTACTACAGGGGGGCAGAGATAGATGTTTGCTCCCATGACCACCACAGAGTGCACCTTATTCCATGTTGTTAAGAGACAGGAGTTTTCATGGTAGATGGGGGAATAGGAGAAAAGATAGTCAGTTTAGAACCTGGGGCAGTGCCTGAAGAGGAAGGCTATCCTCAGGCTCTAAAATGGGAGTTCTATAGTGCTGGGTTAATGCATCTCTCAGTGGCAGAAGAAGGGTAGGTAGTTGAGAAGGGTTCAGAAAAATATTTGACAAGGGCATGCATTTTCTTAAAGCACAAATGCAATAATTTATAGAAATGTTCGGTAAATCTCTTGCTCGAAGTTATCAGGCGTGGATGACAAGTAACAAAACATTCACATTTCTCATTTCTTTTCTCTTTCCATATGAACACAGATCAAATTCAATAACAATAGGATTCTATAAGCTATTCACAGCCTTCTGGGTGGGAAAAAAGCATATAGAAAGAGAATTAAGTTCCTTTCAACCTACTGACAGCACTCTGATGCTTATTTTACTCTTCAGATATAACTGTTTAAGATCACAGTCATAATCTTCCTTAAAACTAGAGGTTCATTTGTTTGTTTTGTGTCAAAAATCTTAAATGTTGAGTCTTAAAATTATTCTTCCTTTCTTTCTTTTTGTCCTGAAAGGTCATCATGTATTCCTTCTCAAGTCTTTCTACGGTGAATCTCTTAATATACCATAACGTGATAGCATTTTTATGAGGTTAATTCAGTGTAATAAATGCTGCTGACAGAAATTAGCAGCACAGAATACTAACAAGTGCACTGCATTTGGAAAATGCAAAATCTAGAATTCTACTATTAACTGTGAACTTTGGTCAAGTCATTCATTTCTTGGGGCTTCGGTAGTGATTTCTGTCCAAGATGAGGTAAGAATTAAGACCTTACTGTCAAAAAGCAGAGAGGTGAACAAGATGATTTCTTGATTCCCTCTCAGAATGAAAATATCTATTATTCTTGGGGAAAAGTCAACAAATGACACTTGCGAATGACATGGTAATAATCCCATGATATTTTGAAATGTTAGTATTAACATAAGTGGGCTATTGCTGTATTCATTGATGGTAAACAAATACGACCGCAAGGTAAGTTAGTAAAAGGGCAGCTTTCATTTTGAGATTTTGTGTCCTGTGTCTCAATCAATCATTCTTCAATTTAGAGATCAGTTTTAGCTGTAAGTTTTTTGTGATGTGTCAGTCTATGAGATAAAAAAAGGCAGTTGTTACCAGGACCAAAACTTACACCAAATTGACGACTTCTCCACTACTCTATAAATGCACTGAATATTTAAAACTAATATGTTAGAGGACATTACTATTAGCTTGATTACTCTTTCTAGAAACCTGCTTTTGTATTTAACTGTTTCCTTCATAGTCCTAAAACAAGTATTAGGACCTATTGTAGCAGCCAGTTTCAAGCAGATTATTTTTTTTATTAATAACAAATTTGAATAGAAAGTCTTTTACTGGAGAGGGCTGAGGGCAATGGACCTAAATAAGTGTGTGTCAGAAAGTTGTAGGGATTCACTGGTGAGACTTGTGGATTGCTTTAAAAGGCCACCAAAAATGCCTGCACTAAAAGCTAATTTACAACACGTGTGGTGGTGGTGGTGCACAGTCGCTCAGTCGTGTCTGACTCTTAACCCCACAGAGGCTCCTCTGTCCCTGGAATTTTCCAGACAAGAATACTGGAGTGGTTTGGAATGTTCTCCTCCAGAAGATCTTACAGACCCAGGGATTGAACCTGCGTCTCTTGCATCTCCTAATTGGCAGGTAGATTCCTTATCACTTTGCCACCTGGGGGGCCCCATAAAACGTGTCAGTTCAGTTCAGTTCAGTCGCTCAGTCGTGTCCGACTCTTTGCGACCCCATGAACTGCAGCACGCCAGGCCTCCCTGTCCATCACCAACTCCCAGAGTCTACTCAAACTCACGGCCATCGAGTCGGTGACGCCATCCAGCCATCTCATCCTCTGTCGTCCCCTTCTCCTCCTGTCCCCAATCCCTCCCAGCATGGTGTACATGTAGATAAACATTCATTCATATATGCATGCATTATTCATATACACTGAATACTCATTATGTGCCAGGTGCTGTGTTAGGAACTGATTACAGAAGAATGAATAAAAAAAAAAAAAAAAAAAGAAGAATGAATAAATGGAGGCTTCCCCTGGCTTCATGGGGCTATGAGCAAATGTCAATGACAGCACAAAGGAGGAAATGAGTATTCTACCCAGAGGAGCCTGAGAGGACTTCACAGACTTGGGTGGTATCTACCATATATCTACGATGGCTCAGTGGGTGACATTTCCCAGGAAACAGTGCCGAGCTGGAAGATAAGAAAACAGAGTACATAATATAGGGGGTAACCTAATTTTAAGGAGCTAGTGGAAGAAGAGAGCTAAGGAAAAAATGGTGAACAGTATGGAAATGCCAGACTATCACATGACAAATACATAACATTTTATTTACAGAATAAATCCCTGGCCTACAGAAAGCATGGCACAAATGATGTCAAAGGAGATTGAAAAGCTAAGGGACACTATAGTACCTATAACTTTACAGGCAATTAAGATAATCTAGCCATGGCATTCTCCAGGTAAGAATACTGGAGTGAGCAGCCATTCCCTTCTCCAGGGGATCTTTCTGACCCATGGATCAAATCCAGGTCTCCTGCATTACAGGCAGATTCTTTACCATCTGAGCCACCAGGAAAGCCCAAAAACTATGGGAGAGATATATAGGCCAAACAGCCTCTATCTTGGAAGGAAAAGGGAACACAATTTCTTTCTTTTACCTCCACACTATGATATCAATCTTTGGGTCTCCTACCTTTCATTAGCCTCAGGTCACACTGCACACAAGTAAATCACCTTACGCTCATTTGGCCCATGAGAGAGGAAATCTGCATATTTTCTCATTTATAGCTCTACACTCTCCCCTGCAGAAGAAGAACCCATGTAATTTTATTCCAAATAGGGGAAGAAATAAATCCACTTCTGCTGAAACTTCACTTTGAATGATAATAATTATATAATATCTCAGCAAGGTGTATTATTTTTGTTACATTCATGTAAAGTTGATATTCATAATCTGAGTAGTAAGCATCCTTTGTAAATACCCTTGCTTCTAGCTGCATCCTCATAAAGCCATTTTAATGCATTTCCCCAGGGCTCTAGGCAAACAATACAACTCATGCTTTTGATAGGGCTATGAAAACAGGAACAAATTATGCTGTATAAAACCAGAGGGCAAAGTGAAAAGCAGGAGAATGAAAATAAATACTCAGTTGTATAACCATCAAGGTGTTTATGTTTTGCTGTGTTATCTTTTAATCTTTGACTTATCTATTTAGAGACGAGGGCTGCCTATAAGATTGATTTATTCTTTCATTATTTTTATTAATGCACAAAGTATTTTCCATTTTTATCCTTCTGCTACAGAAGGTAACCTTGAATTGTGTTCTGTCCTTTAAGGAGAGATAGGGAACTTCCTGTGAAGGTTTTGTAAGTGAAAATAACCAATCTTGTCTGGTAGCTTGAGCAGTCTTAAAAAAACCACATGTACGCGATGCTAGACCTTACTATACCTAACTCACATAAGGCCCTCACACATCTCATTCTCGGTCCACCGCTTCCTTCCCTCTGCTTGCTGCTTGGGCTTCTGTAGCATCAGGTAGCACTCTTTCGAGCTGTAAGTCACTCCTTGGAGCTTCCTGACTGTGTACTTTTCTCCCTCCCTCCTGAACCTAGTTCAGCTCCAGAGTGAGATGTTTGGTCTCCCCAGGTACCCTAAACTCAACATCTGCAGAACAGACCATATCCTTCCATCCACCACTTCCACCAAGCAACCAATTCTGCATCTCATTGGCAACCATATTTCAAACCTCAGATATCCAACTTTCTCACTGAAAAAATTCTGAAGCCTGCCTGATAATGGATGGCATCCTAAAAATACTGTTGCAGGGCAGAAGTCTTTGAAAGATGATTTTTGAATAGAAGAATTTAGTCCTAAATGGCCATATGGCTGAAGAGGCTTACCTTGCATAATATCTCTGTATATGAAGTAGATATATTCCTCAAAAATGGACTCTAAACTACAGGATAAAATACTCCCATTCTCCTGTTAACTTACTTGAAAAAATAAAGTCACATCCAATGGTACATCAAAGTCATTCTAAGTATATTTCTAATGCAAAACCAATTTTAAAATTAAATGTTAACATCCCAGGAAAAGTCAGAAGATAAAAATACTTAAACTAAATATACGATGATCAGCAGATGAGGAAGGGGAAGTAACACATCTTAAGCTTTCATGATTTGACTTCAGTTTCTCACCTGCTTACAAACCACATTTCCACTTCCAATTTTAGTAATTACTTTGTGCTCTGATTTTACACTGTCTGCTATCATTGCCATTTGGCTTTCCTCAGACTATTTTGACCTCAGTTAATCAATCAATCTATCAATCATTCAATATATTTACAAAATCTCAACAGCTAATCAGGGCATTATACAAGAGGCCCAAATCAATCCAAGAAACTCTTAACTACTCCCACGCTCAAGATGTATTTTAGATTCTTAAAGAGATAAGTTATAAACACATTCACATCTAGCATCCCAGCCCACACATGCAGATGCTCAATAAATGTCTATTGCATAATAGACATTTTATTGACAGATAATGACAGCAATACACTAATGCTAACAATAAAATACATCGTATGACAATGTCACATGAGCAGTGCAGATCTCAAGAACTGTTGGCTTTCATAAGAGGGAGACATGACTATAGGCTGACCGTATCTGTGGGTACCTGGGCTCAAAGGTGAAATCTATGACAGCCCATACATACAGTTTGTTTTTGCTCATTTGGAGAAAGCATCCTTTCGTATAGGTAGATCCACCCCTAGACTGTGCTCTTACCAAACAAAGCATACGCTGCATTTTAGCCCCCTTTCCACACACTCATCCAGATGGTCTTGTTCAGTAAGCATCCTGAACAACTAACTATTCACGGCAGCACCGAGAAGAGGACAATAGGTACCTGAGAAACAATACTTCTCCTTGATTCAATTTGCTTTTCCAAATCCCTCTTCCCTTCTCGCAATGGACATAATCCTTGTGTACTTAAAAATGTTAGTGTTAGTCTCTTCATGTCTGGGTCTGTCTCACTCATGATGTAGCAACATGCTTTGAAAGTTATTTCCACTTTGAAGTCATGTTTTGCCCCCCACTTTCTTCCTGATCGACTTTAAAAATCATTGCTGTCTCTCCAAGGAGAATATAAAATCATTGTAAAATATGGATTAAAACAGGCACTTCATATCCAATAATTCACCATCTGCGTAAGTATTCATTATTATCTCCTTTAATCTTTTCAGCCAACTAAGAGGTAAGTATGACCAGGAGTCCCAATTTACAAAAGAGAAAAGTGAGACCTGAGAATTTCTGTGACAATTCAGGTTCTTGCAGGAGCTAATGGGGATTGGACATGAATCTTAGGATTCTGAACCTGAATTCCTGAAGGTACAGTCCATGAGAGTAGACCCTGTGTATGTCTCCTCTACTTTCAAAGTCCTACGTCCTGAAATATTTATCAAATTCATATGTATTAAAAAGGCAATACATTTAATGCTTATTTTTTAGCCCCTACTATTTGGCAGTTATTATTTTAGACACTAGAGATATAGCTGTAAGCAAAATCAATAAAAAACCCTTAACCCTCCAGAAGGGAAGATAATAAACAAATTAGCAAGTAAATTATCTGGTGTGCTGGATGTTGACAGATGTTATGGAGATAAATCAGAAAAGAAGGAAAGAGAATATGGGATGGGAGGAGGGAGGTGGAGATGGTAGGAGACTTGCTATTTAAATAAGGTGGTCAAGAAATGTTTTAACAGTTGCCTGATACTTGAACAAAGACCTGAAGGAGGAGAGAAGCAAAATACATCAGGTCGGAGCTTGTCCTGCAGAGGGAACAACCAAATCTAAAGCCCTGATGAAAACAACTCATTGAGGATTTCACTTTGCATGTCTGAGTAACAGCAAAGGAATTACTTTTGCTAGAAAGAAACAAAGAGCAAGAAAGAGAGATAGGAAGCTAAAAGGAAAGGGTGAGACACACTTTAGACCACTGTTAGGACTTTGCCTTCCACCTCCAACGCGATGTGAAGCCACTAGAGATTTCAGCAGAACAGTGACAGAATCTCCTTTCCATTGAAACAGGGTCAATCTAGACACATGCTTACAATAGACTCTTGAGCAACAATGAAAGTAGAAAGATTAGTGTGGAAGAGTAATCATGACAACAGCTTTGACATACTTGGAGACAAAGTTGAGAGAGTTTGCAGATAAATTGGATGTGGAATGGGGGCAAAGGGAGAGACAAAGAGAGAGGAGTCAAGGACGACCATGGAACAAATGTTCAGCCTTGCTCTTTACTATACTTCACCTGCTCTTAATAATGACAACACTTCTATAGTGTTGTAGTTTATAAAATAATTTTCTATACATTATTTTATTGAACTGTGAGCCGGGTTCTCAATATGTATCACCTCCTCCCAATTGAGGTTTATAAGTTTCCGGATTTTTTTGTAATTAATTAAGTTGGTTTCTTTAATTAATAATTTTAAATGAATAAAAAGAATAAAAATTAAAATAGGGAAACCTCAGGAGACTGATCTACATTGAAACATATGATTCAGATATTTCCAAAGTTGAATAAAAGATTCAAAAATTTATAGATACAAAACTACTTAATGTTTTGTTAATAACCTGTCTTATATTTTTCTGAAAGTTTTCATATCATAAAGAGCTCATATATTTTAATTTCTTTCCACAGAAAGACTGAATAGTGTTTTTCGAGGATTGTAATCAAGAGTATTCTTATGTTTTTGAGAAGTTGGATACTTGGGTTTCACATTATGGTTTTACATTTACTTTTATTGTCTAAATGATTTACTTAGCTTATCTATTTCAAACAATGCTTACAAGGAAAAGTTAATGTATTGTTTTAGACTATTACCTAATTTATGTCCATAAGATTTTGAAAATATTCCTGGAGTCACTGACCTAGAAAGAACTTTGGTGCGTACTTGATTCAGCGTTTCTCAATTATTCCTCAATTACTTTTAATCCACGGTATTTTTAACATTACAATACTTTTTAGTATCACAAGACTACCTGAGTCATTATAACGTGTCCTTGAATATGTGGATTTTTCAGGAATAGGCCTAATAGGAATATATTTTTTAAAGTCTGGAGAACTAGAAGAGGGTTACCAAGAAAATTAAATGAGTTCATACACATTTATTGTTTTAAACATCAACTAGCCTTACCCAGAACTGAGTCTTTCTATAATTTGGGGAGTGATCAACTAATCCCTGTTTCCTAGAATTTTCCCCTTTTGCTTTGAAACTCCCAGTATCCTGGGAACCCCCTCAGTTTCAGACAAACTGGGACAGTTGATCATCCTCTTCCAGAGACTTCTCCTCCCATCCCCATGATCACTGTTCTAACCAGACTTCTTTGTTTCTCAAAATCACAGAGTTTGCCCTAGATCCTGGGTCTTTTTACTCAAAAAGAAACCCACAGACAATGAGAGTTTAATGATAGGGAATGTTCAGTGGATAAACACTTTGTGTCGCCTCTTCTACTTTCAAGCTGCATACGTAGGGGTGGTTTGTATGTTTGTGAGTGTGTAAATTGCATTTCCATCCAATATATGCTCTTAAAAACAATAAAGTCAAAATGGAATTATATCATAGGTCACCAATACCATCCTGTCTTCACTACTGTAGCCTCACAATGTTAAAACTGGATGGTATGATTCCACCAACTATGATCTCCTTTTTCAAAATTATTTACCCTTTCTTATGAATTTTAGAATCAGCTTATCTATATTTATGAAAAATCTTTCCAGCGTTAATTCACTATTCTTTCCCTAGTTCCCTAAATCAGAAGGTTAGAATGTGGACTTAAGATAGCTTTTTTCTCTGTTATAAATGCTTAATATCCTAAATTTCCTTTTCAGCACGACTTTAGCTGCATCCTACAAAATTTTAGTATTTTCATTTTGATTCAGTTTGTAATATTTTATAATTTGCCTTGAGATTTCTTTCACCCTTGGATTATTCTGAAATGTATTATTTAACTTTCATGTGTTTGGAGATATCCTTGTTACCTTTCTTTTATTGTTTTAATCCCATTAGAATCTGAGAACACAGTTGGTGTGACTTAAACTTCTTTTACATTCCTTACGTTTTACTTTATGATCCGAGTCATGGTCTATGTTGGTGGATGCTCCACATATGCACTTAAAATACACACTCTGATATTTTTGAGTAGTGTCTGTAAATGTCAATTATATAAAATAGGTTGACGGTGTTATTCAGTTCTTCTACATTCTTGCTGATTTTTTTTGTATACTGATTCTATTACTGAGAAAGGTGTGCTGAAACCTCCAACCATGGTCCTGGGTTTGTTTATTCCTCCTTTCAGTTTTGTCAGTTTTCCTCTCTTGCATTTTGACTATCTCCTAGGGGCAAACAGGTTTGGAATTGTCTTACTAGATAATTGATTATCTATTATGCATTACCTCCCTTTGTCTGGAGGACAGGATGAGATACGATTGTAACCAGTGAAGACGTCACCGGTATTCTGAAAAGTCACAGTTCTCTCTACCTATCAAAAAGGAAAGATCATTCTCCATGGAGTTTTAGCTCCTAGCATTTCCTGTAACTAGCACTGCCATTTCTGACCCACATAATAGAGAAAAAAAGAGAGAGAGAGAGAGATGGATTTCTTCAATATGAAAGGAATTTTCTTTTTCATTTCTTTTCTTAAGCCACAGCTAGGGGGCTTTCCTGGCCCTCTCTGTCTGTACCATTGTTAACTTCTGGTTTCCCAGTTGCTTTTTCTTTAGGACAGAAATTAACAGAGTGAGAAAAACTAGTTAATTCACCAATTTGGTGGTCCTTCAAATTCTGATGTTCTTCCCTATCTGCCTGTTGCTATTTCCTTTTCACAGTACTCAAAAAGCTCTTCCCTGCATTTTGCCCATGGTTTATGGTTGTACTCAGGACAACTCGGTAGGTATGATAGGAAAAAGTGTGCTTAGTCCATGTTACCTGGAACCAGAGCCCTATAGGTTTCCTTTACAATTACATAATGTACTCCTGGAAGGCAAGGCCAACATGTTAGTCCCCTCTTAATCATTCTGGTATCTACTAGTACCTGGGATGTAATAGTGTTCTCTGTAATATGTGTTGAATTTTTAAAAAGTAACATTTCATTAATGGTAAATGATGTAGAGTCTAGAATATCAGGCAAATGCCAATTCAAATTAAAATTTCTTGGTAAAATTATTATTTTTTTTAAAAAAAACAAACTGACTAACACAGCAGCCAATAAATGTGGCCACAATAAATGGGGCCAATACATTTATTTATTCAAAATGTAAAGTAACTCTTCTTACCTAATGAAAAGAAGGACAGACTTCCCACAATCTTGGAAGACTGCATAAGGGTCTAAATATGGAAGACTGACTCTAAGAACTCACTAACATGATTTCAAATGCATAGGGCAATGGTTTTGTCAGAAAGGGAAAAAAATATTATATCAGAAAAGAAATGATATTAACGGCTGATATCACTGGTTAGAGGGCTTCCCCAGTGGCTCAGCAGTAAAGAATCCACCTGCAATGCAGGAGCCACAGGAGATGCAGGTTCAATCTCTGAGTCAGGAAGATCCCATGCAGGAGGGAATGGCAATCCACTCCAGTATTCTTGACTGGAGAATCCCATGGACAGAAGAGTCTGCAAGCTACAGTCCATAGCGTCGCAAAGAGTTGGACATGATTGAAGCAACTTAGCACACATGCACGCACGCATCACTGGTTAGAAGAGAAGAGTCATGTTAAATCAGCTTACCATAAAGCTGAAAATGCATTCTTATTAAGTATTATAGAAGAACACGTCATCTTAAATGTGGGTTAACTATTGCCTAGCCAAGTCGATCAGGTTGGAAACTTTCTGATTATATAAGAGGCTACATCATGAAAAGCTGGCCAATTCTGTATGATTACTTCTATTAGGGTGTCATCCAGAAAAGAGTTTTTATAGTGAATCATTTAGAAGCCAACTAAAGTTTACTAAACATGACAATCATATGGGACATTTTAAAGTGTCTAAAACTAAAGTACTGACATAGCTTCATAAATTCCTAGTTACCTAGTACACATTATTATTTATGTCTCCGATGACTGTTATTTATCTGAATATATATATACTGAGCTTACAGAATAATTCAGAAGTGGTTTCTTTTAAATTGAATAATCAATAATTATTCATTTGTATGCTCACTTGAAGTTCCAGATGACACTATGAAGAAACACTAATATATAAAATGAATTAAACATACTGTTCCTGAAACTGTCTATTCATGTATTCATATATTCAATAATTTTAAGTACCAACACATGTAACAAGAAAAGTTTGAGATAAATATATAGTTCCTTTTAGGATAAAAATAAAACCAAACTATGTTCTTGAATCCATCTCTAGGAGTATAGGTCACCTTCCCACAAGTGAGGTGTGCAAAATGCAAAATACTCTCACCCTTCTCGAGGATGATCATCTTGTAAAGAAGGCCCACATATCAGTCATACCAGCTCATCCAACAAGGTTTTGCAATTCACTCTCCCTCAGATTAAATAGGAAAGTAAGATTACACATGCATGTGTGTGCATGTGTATGGGCATGGGTGTTCAAGCATGCACATCACCCAACCCTTCCACGGAATAATAGATGCCACATCAAAGTTCAGCTTTGTTATATAGCTCTCATTACCAGGCACTTTCATTCATACATACATATATATATATATATATATATTTTTTTTTTTTTTTTTTTTGGTCAGACCAAATGCAAGGAAGATTACATAGGGGGGAAATAAAATTAGGGGCGAGGTTTGGTGGTTTGGAGGCCCAGAATCATTATTTTTTCATGCTGGTTGCATGAGAGATTTAACTGCAATTTCAAGTTTAAAGTACAGTGGTATAAATTACATAACAGAAATTTGATATTAAATGAAACTTAATGAAACATAGAGAAAGACACTGTTATAGCTCAAACTCCTTATCTTATAAATAACAAAAAGAAAACCCTCACCCTACCTAGAGATTAATTAAAATAACCTTAAATTAAAATAACCTAACAAAATTAGGAAAAAAAAATAGTGTGCTGAATCTAAGTGGATTTGTTGAGTGATGGAAGAATAGCATTAGAAGCAGGTTGGGTTTAAATTCCTACTGTGTTACCTCACCAGCATCTCTTCTTCTTCACAGAGAAATTAAGGATAATTATACCTCCATCACCTGTTCTAAGGTCTTTGCAAGGTTTAAATGAGAAAGGCAAATAAAGCTATTTTCAACATATATGTCACATAAAAGCACTCAGTAATGCTAATTGCCAAGATAGTGTCTAAGAAAAAAAAAGGAAAGGAAGATGTTGGTAAAAAAAAAAAAAAGTCAGAATTAAAATATCCCCATTTACAAGAGGATGGAGTGTTAGCACCCTCGTCTCTTACATGTAAGGTGGCCTAGTCCCTTCTGTTTAGAAATAAATATGAGTTCAAACTCTATGAAATGCACTGGGAAGCTCAAAAAGAAGTTCCAACCACAAAAATTTAAAAAAAAATTTCCCTTAAAGTTAGGGGAATAAGTGGGCTGGCCCTGGTAAACACGTATTTTCAGAGTCAGCTTTAAGGTTTAGCTGTGGGATTAGCATTCCTATTTGGTGGCAGATGCAAATAAGAAAATAATGGCACAAATCTCTAGAGTTGGGATGGGCGACAGTTCTAGTTCTATTTTTTCCAATCTCTAAACAGAAGTATGAAAGGCCTCTAAATTATTCCACTTTAAATTACTAATTTCAGAGGTTAAGCCATCAAACTAAGATCTGAACTAAATCCACACACCCCTCCAGAAAGAGATTGCCATTTCAGAAGGGACCATGTAACAAGGCACTGCCCTGGGAAGTCTCCCTTCCCGGAAACGTCTAGTATTCATCTTTCACAACCACAAAGTATTAGAGAAGTTGCTAGCTTATTCTCTGCAAGACTCTTGGAAGAGTTTGCTGGCACATCGTGTCCTATCTTGAGGTTGCAAAAGGGAAAGGACAGTTTGACAAAGCCATGTCAGGGAAATGTCGTTTTTACCAGCAAGCCAAAGGTCAGATTGTAACTTAAGCAGCAGTTGGCTTGTCAAGGGTTAGAATACGCCCTGGTTTCATCTCACAGACAGGGAGAAAAGCAATCCGTTAGCAGTCTTCAAATGGAAAGTTTAAGTCAGGACAAGAAAGAACTCAACTTGTTTTGCCTTTTTTTTTTTTTTCTGATTGGTCAGCAGACAGCTTTGTAATTGTTCTGTTGATGACACAGGGTTTTTTTCATATTAGTTTTTTTTTTTCTTTTTTTTTTAATGTTAGAAACATTAGATATCTGATTTTGTTTGATGTCCTTTTTTTCCTCTCTCTGGTCTCAAAATACATGGAAACCTAGGCAACTGACGGTTCACCTGGACGCCAGGAAACTAGCAATCACTACCCACATGTTGATTTTAATGAGTCCAAAGTTCAAATACAACCCAAACAATTTGCATACAAAAAAGCCCATAACTGCTTCCAGAAAGACAACATTACAGCTGACTTGATTTGATTAAGAAGCCATGATTTATGATGCAGGTTCTTTGGAAAACACAGCCATAATTTCAGTGTAACACTTTGGGAGGATTTGAGGGAAAAGAGTTTAGAACTCTGAGACCCACCTCTGGTTCCTAGAATTTGAGTTGACTCCACTTTCAACTTTAACCCCACTGAAGAGAGCTGTACCTCTGCCTGCTGGTTTATTGTTAGAATTCTCTTTTGGCCTACATGATTTTGCTGTTGTTGTTGTTCCTGCTGTTATTTCATATACTATTAACCTGATTTTGCTTGTCAGCTTAGTATTTAGCAATGTTAAAATATTGCTTAAGTTTGTTGACCTAAATTGTAAAAATACTACATTTCCATTGCAAAGGAAAGACTCTAACCGTGCCAAAAAAAAAAAAAAAGCCTACTCCCCAAACAGCAGATCTTAGTTATGTTGAATTCAGTCTCATTTTAACACCTCGTCCTTGTGGAGTGCCACGTTACTCCCATGGACTTGAGCAACAGCGTCATACCTACCTCCCTGGGGCCTCTCAGACCCTGGGCTTTTCACTTTCCACACAGCAGCCAGAGTGATCTGTTCGAATCTAAGTCAGATTGTGCTACTGTCTGTGCGCAAACATTCCCATAGCTTCCCACCACGTTGGAATGGAATCTAAACAATCCTGAGATGAACAGCCCCTTCCAACTCTCTCTTTGCTCTCTTACCTCCAGTCACACTCACCTTCTTGCATTTCCCTGATCTCACCCACACTTCCCTGGCCCAGGGTCATTCCCCTTGCTAAACCCCTCACTGGGAACACCTTCCTCAGGTGTCTGCTCAAAGAGGCCCACTTATCCAAAATAGCAATCCCTGACACCCTCTCTTCTCTTATCTTGCTTAATGTTTTCCTAACACCATTCATTATGGAGACTGTATTTCATATTTGTTTGTTCTCTGCCTCCTTCCTGAATATGAATTCTACAAGAGCCAGGACTTGTTTATCCCCTGCACTGGGTTATCCAGCTGAGGAGGAGGCATTAATTATTGACTGAAACTCACTCCACTAAAGTAACCACTGTTAACACTTTAGTGTAGATGCTTCTAGATATTTTCTACCTTCTCACAAGCAGGTTTTCAGAAACAACTGTTTTCAATGACATTGCTTTGAAAATGTCTATGTATATGCATGCATGCATTTTCAAACACTCTATCTCGATTTCCCAGAGCAGAGGTCACCAAGTCCCTCTCTGGCCATTTCACATTAAGTCATCTATCCTTGCCATGATCCACCCTTTCATCTGCCATCTTCCTTAGGACTTGCTCCATCTCCTTCTGATGTTAACTTTGTCAACATTCATTGTCTCTTTTCTATTTCCTGTTGATATGCTTAGATCTTGGCTTTCTTTTAAGAAAAACAATGTATTTTTCCTTAAATCATTTCTCTCTGCTATTGTACCACTTTTCCCCTGTAACTACAAGTGTATCCTACATTTTCGGTCTCCTCTTTCCCACAACTCAATTGCTCCATAAGTACCCCTACACTCTGCTTTCTGCTCATAGGATTCTAATAAAACTGTTTTCCAAGCGCACCAATTACTTTCTATTTGCTAAGCCCAAAAGCTTTTCTTAGTATAATTTTCTAGATATCTGATGAGCACCTAAAAATAATTACTATGACAATTCTTTTCTGGCCTCACGGCAGGCATTGCACTCTAAGATGACCATGACTGGGGGGAGCCTTACCACACCTCGCTTCTTCAAAACGAATATTCAATTGCCTACAGGTCAGTTCACTCTTTTCCTCGAAAAGTAGTAGAATCTAGCTAATCATATACCAGAACCGTTTGACCCATAATTCCCTAGAACTTGGAAATAGTTCTAGTGTGTCTTATACCCAAAAGGACCAGTAACAAGTTATTGAACTAAACTATACAAACAGCAACTTTCCCACTTCTAATTAAATAGCCTTGTGATAAAGACTGATCTAATTGATCCCTCTAGTTGAAGTCTTTAGGGGTTTTAGACAGGGGTTTCTCTGTCTCCATCCATAAACACTGATGTCCAATAGTAAGCCCTAACTTATATCCTAGCTATTTGGGCCCAGCTTCCTATTTTGTTTCTATTGGCCCTGGTCTGCTGTAGAACTGGGTTTTGATCCATTTCTGGCTTTTGCATATAAGTGGATTCCACTATTACATGAAGTATGCAACTGTCTGGGCTGCCCTGGTGGCTCAGTGGTAAAGAATTCACCTAGCAATGCAGAAGACAGGTTCAATCCCCGGGTCGGGAAAGTCCTCTGGAGAAGGAAATGGCAACTCACTCTAGTTTCTTGTCTGGGAATTCCCATGGACAGAGAAGCCTGGTGGGTCTCTTCTCTGGACAGAGAAGTCCATGGGGTCACAAAAAAGTGGGACACGGCTTAGTGACTAAAGAGCAACAATAACATTCTCGGCTTCACTAAGCTTCTGCTGGCCTCTGGCTTATTCTCCTTTCTTTGTTTCATTTCTACTTTTGTTGCCATGTTCAGCATGGACAGCTTCATCCTGTGAGGTCCTCTAACTCCCCTTCAATGCTGATTCTCTGTCAAAAAGACTGAAAACAATTAGAAAGAGTCACATCTATTGTTGCCAGGGATGGTTTCTTGCGTTTTGATGGAAATAGGCAGTGTTACTGCTTTGGGAAACAATCAAAGAGCACCAACTAAAATTAAAAAACATACTCTCAAACCAGCAGTTCCAATGTGGGAATCTCTGCCATAGCAATAAAAGTAGCAATATATAAGATGTCTATATAAAGGGGTATTTACTGAAGCACTGTTTATAATGGCTTAGAAAACTAGAAATAAATGCCCCTATCCTAGGACAAATGACTTAATACAGGATCATATATGCACATCACAGGATGACCATGAATTAGTGCTACTGCAGATTACTTCAAGGGACTGTTGCATGAGAGAAGCAAGTAGTAGAAAAGGTTTTGCTTAGGATGATATTACTTCTGTAGAAGGAAACTATTATCAACTTTTCCCTATATATACATACATATATATATATATATATATATAAATATATATATGCATGTATATACACACATGCATATATATGCATATTTTATGGAATGATATAAGTACAGAGAAAATATGTTTAAATTCCTATTAAATGAACACACTGAAGCATGGGCTATCTGGGGTATGAATGGGCTTGGGAACAGTGGTCTTGATGTGAGTGGAGGAGAAAAGTGAGAGGAAGAAGAGAACAGAGTCCTTTCCACAAGGTAAGACTGCTTTTTAAAAAACACAAATGTTCACATTCATCCATTGCTATAAAAATAATAGCAAATATTTTGATAGCTCCTACTCTATTCCAGGCATTGCCTTAGTGCCAAATATATTAAGTGTACTTAATCTTCCACCAACTCCATGAGGGAGATACTATTATAAACCTCGGTTTTACAGACGATGAAACTGAAATACAGGAAAATTAAGAGACAAGCTAAAGTCACACAGTGAGAAAAAGGAGGTTTGAATCTAAATCCAGACAGTCTGGCTCCAGAGATCACATTCTTAACCATATGTGATGATGCCTCTCAGGGTATATGCTGTGTATGAAGAAAAGAAAATTAAAAGTAATTCTTAAAGATGCCCACACAGAGAGGTAATTAAAGGAATAATATTGCTTTTAAATTGTGCACTTTAAAAAACTAGATGAATCTTTTCCTTTATTTGGAACTGACTGCATTTTTGTAAATCTTATATTTAACTATATTTAATATGAGCTAATATTACTTTGCAGCTCGTGACTTCTGTTCTGAAAGGATTACCTTCTCTTGGATGGTATCAATTACACCTAAAATGATCTTGGTCCCAAAAGTCATCAAAAATCTAAGTACCAAGGATCTCATTTCAAGAGCTGTTGATAGAAGTGATTAACTGCTTGTTACAAGTGCTTTTTTAGATATGATTCTCTTCTGCAGTGAAATATGGATTAGCTAAAAGGTGTTTGGGTCAGAATGAAAGAAACTTCTTGTGATTAATGCAAGAGTCTACAATATGTTACAGTCTATTTGGTGGGGAAGGACCAATGTGAAGGAAACATTATTCTCTGAAATTGAAATTAGTAAAAATAAATTCCCATCACAAGAAAAGACTTTCTTACTACAAGAAAAGAACTTGGGGCTGGAGGTACAGGTTCAAACTTGACTCTGGTTTACCAGTCAGAGTCTGAGTTCTTCCCATGGAGGACCTGCCTGCTAAGTGATACTCTTCAAGTTCTCATTCAATCAAGCAAGCTTCAGAGCTCTGGTTATTTTTGTTTGTTTTGTTCTTATGTTTTTCCTACCAAACTCATTCAAGCAGCAGTTTCTTCCTGACCAGAGGAAATTAACAGATTCGGCTTATCTTGTGCAAAGTATCTTCCACTTCAAATTTATACTCTGACATCCTGGTTTCCAAATCAATGTTTGTGTGTGTGCACTTGTTTGGTCTGAATTTGTGCTCCAAAGTTTAGTCACCTCTGAGAAAGCTGATTAATGGAGACTCTGGACTTGCAGCAAGGAGAAAACTTCATTCCCATGTCGCCTCCCAGGCCTTGTCCTGTATCCAGGCTTCTTCCCACAATTTGACATCTGTGAGCTGCAATGCCTCACAGCGAAAGGCCTCTGACCATGAAACCGTCTGTCTTTAAAGATACATCTTGATCTTGACATGCATCAAAATGCATATTCAGGCTTTAGAAGAGTGATGCCTAAGGTGATTCTAAATGATGGAATGGAAGAGGGACAAAATGAAAGATTCTTTCATTCTTAAATAGATTTGAGTATGCATCTGAATGCCTGGAGGCGAACTCTGATTGACAGAGAAGATATATATTGGGACAGAGGTTAAAGGTGGACAGAGAGGTTTCAGAATTGTCAATGTAGTCATTGTCACTAAAGCATTCAGCCAAAAGAGGCCACTAAGATATGTGGAAAAAGGGAAGGAAGCTAGTAGGTCAAGGACAGACTTTTCTGAAAAAAGAAGAAAGATGTGGCAAAAGAAAGAAGATAAATAGCAAGAAATAGCATTTATAATGAATGCTATTGCTAAATAGGAAGGACTAGGATTTGTAGGATAGTTGGAAGAATGGGAGGGTTGACATTAGGTGAAAATCAATGGTTTTTAATTAACACCACCCCAAAAAGCAAGGATGATGGAGGCAGAGAAATAGATGATTTATACAAAGTAAGGTCAATCTCAGTTAGAATAAATTACAGAATTTGTAGATGGTCACAGACACTGCATTTTTTTAAAAAAATTCTAAGTATTGAGTTTATGAGTAGAGAAGCATACGAATATACAGAACAGAAGCTATTCACATCCAATCAATAGCTTGCTCTTACAAATAAAGCAAGCTGCCATTACTAAAACACGGAACAATGAATAGGTGACCTTATGTCCATGATCCAGAGGTCAACTCACTGAAAGGCTCTTCACTTTACAGACACTCATTGTGGCCTGACCCTGTTTCATCTGTCATGACTTCACTCTGTACACTGGGTTTTCTCCTACAAGTAGAAACAACAAACCTGAAAATCTGAATCTATAAATCCATGTATAGAAACATATCAAAAATATAAAAAAGAGAAAGGTTTAGCCTGTTTAAGAGGAGAGCTATCAGAGAAGTTAAAAAAAAAAAAAACAACTTCATACATGTAATGGAAAGAATACGAATCAGCTTTTTATGAAAGAACAGAGTAGTGAGGGATATAAGAAATAAAAAAGAAAAGGAGCTTTCACCACTACGTTAAGCTGGCACTCAGTTCAACTCAATTTAGGCACTCAGACAGCAGTGTGGAGACGGGATGATGAGGTCATCGGAGGGGCTACAACCAGATAGAACAAAGAGGGGAGGAAAAAATGTAAGACTGTCTGCAGAGTACATGGTTTTCCTTTTCTGATCATTAGGAAAGGAAAAGGAGATGCTGAATATTGAACGTCCTAGGAAAGACAGTATAAAGTAGAAAAGACCCAATCTCAATGTATTTAATAAACTTCGAGTGTGTTGTCAATTTCAAGGCAAAATCTTGAAGACATTTAAAAAGGTTAAAGTTTGAAATCACAGAGCTACTACACTGACTTACATGAATTGTCCTACCTATTAAAGCTTAGAGACATTTAGATATGAAAATCATAATTAGATTAACTCACATGGTATTGGTAACAAGGGAAACGGTATTTATTTTGTACCTTGTTAATATATTATTTTATTTCTCACTCTTTGTTAGCAGTGAGCTAACCAGTATTTCTCCAGTGCAATGAACAACTCAAAGAAGGTTCTGATATTTCTATTTGCATTGTTTGCATTATTTGCATATTGTTTTAAAAAGGGCCTTTAGTGTGTAGAAGGAGGTTGATATTATTTTCCATGATCTTTCTGGTTTGGGTTTTATCGCTTTTTTTGTTTTTAATCTCCCTAACCTCATTTATTTACTTCTGGATTAAGTTCCTACTTTGCTCAAGCACCCTGCAATCATTCCACCCTTAACACCAGTACACCTGGTGATAGCTTCCAAATTTTAGGCACAGATTTTCAGCACGAAGGAACCAAGTAACAAGAACCAGACCTAAGAATTCATTCTTTGAGGGTTATGCACTAATACACAACCAAAAAATAGAAATTAATATTAGAACTATTTCCTGGAAAAAGGCCTTGAAAACATAACAGTGCCTTTACCCATCCAGAGTAAACTCCTGTTGCAGGAAAATCACAGTATAAGATTAAAAAGGCAATTCAAAAAAATAAATCATCAGTGACCAACATTCCTTTTAAGTTGATTTCTGCAAGAAATAATAGACTTGGAAATGGCATAATAGGCCTATTGGGGTGTGCAGTCAGGAATAACCACCACCAGGGAGTGAGAAGAGAGAAAAGGCCCCTTCCCATCCCAATTCTCAGCTGCTGCTCCTGCCCAGTCAGAGCCCTCACTTAGCAGAGCAGACCTCTTGGGATTAACTTTCTCTAGGACACTGTTACCCTTATAATTGTGTCCTGGATCCGATCTTCAGATTTTTCAGCCTCTTTCTCCAGAATATGAGACTGTTTTTGTATACCGCTAATGAGCTCCTCTAGCTATCATTCTTTGCTTTAAGTTGATTCATCTTCTTCATTCTTATTTCTTCAATGCATTCAACCCCCCAAAACAGCCATTTAACCTTGTAAGCACTGGCTTTCTGGAATTTCTCAAATGCCTGGGATATTTTTCACACACCCATGCATCACTTTCTCTGGTCTCCCAGCTGAGTTCATCAGTTCAGCACTAGTGACAGTTTGTATAAAATATCAGGACTTTCTAGGAGTGATCAATATTCTATTTACCTGGAGTAAGAGAGTCCCTGTTGTCAGCAAGCTGGCAGACAACCCAGCTCCAAAATATCTTTTAAAAGAGTCTGTTTCCTAGGACCACTCCTGGCACTCTGTGTCTCTAGTTGGTTTCTGAAGAAACAAATACTGAGATGCAGATTTGCATTCAGAGGGTTTATTGGGCTGTGTTTTCAGAAACATGTGTAACAGGAGGAGGGAAGCAGGACTGCCCAGAGAGAGGATGTAATTGCCACGGAGGACTCAGGGGCTCTCATAAGAGGCTCTGAAGCTGCACGGTCCTACTGAGATGTTCCTAATCAAGGCAATGGGTTCCAGAATTATAGTCCTACACTGACCACTGAATGTGGCCTGCTCTTGAAGGAGGCCGCAGTATTAGGCAAAACCACTTCCTTTGGCTGAGGGCAACTCCCAGGGTAGGAGTTAGCTGTGAACTGTCGCCGTCTGCACCATTCTTTAGCCGCTGGGAAATGAGTGTTTCATACCTCAAGAGTGGCCCTCGGAAGAACAGCAGATTATCCACTATGGCATCGAAGCCACAGGTGACATCCTGCAGTGAAGGAAACCAGGTAATCTGTGCAAACTGTGTCCTAGACTGACGCTGTAGCCTGAAAGAATTTTCCCATTCAAATCCTGTATGACATCCCTCTTAGTCAATCAGGCAGGCTGAGGTGCCTTGACTGACACCTTTTCATAGAAGAGAGTTGTCAATAATTTGCCTGATCAGGGTATATTTTCTTCTGTGGTAAGGTTCTTCCACAGTCATTAGAATCAGCATGGCATAAACTACCTCCAAACCATGGTTCTAAACACATCTTGATATATTATGAGTAACTACCCAGTATATCACAGGACTAAGTTAACATCCTTGCTTCCTCTGATCCGGGAGACATAATGAATTCCAGGGGGTTCTGGTAGAGTTGAAAGCCTTTAGCAAGCCAAATGCTCCACATAATTAAATGTAGATTGGGGAGAGTTCTGCTTGAAAATCAGAGTGAAACAGCATAACATATGGCCCGGGTGTCAAATTTAAAAGGATATTTGGAGAAAGAAGTGTGCCTATCTGGAGGCAAATGGCCATAAAGCCCAGGAAAAGAAAATCCTGGAATCATTTCAAGGTTAAAACTCAGTGCGGCAAAGATGATCCATAGTATTAATGTTAAAATTTCTCTCTTCCTTTTTGATCACCTTTAATGCTTCCTCTGTGAATCCACATAAGCCTCATATGTCGATTCCATGAGTTTAAATCTTGAAATTTGGAATGAGTACCCCCATAAGGAAAGGGAAAGAAAAGCCAAGTTTTCAACTCAAGGTTGAGTATGTGCTTATTTGCAATGCAAAGTAACTGATAACAGAAGATGGAGACGTGAAAAAAGGCATTGCACTCAGATTTAATGCAGATATTTTTACTCCTGTGAACGTGTGCTTATCACATGTCTCATTAATAAACAAACAAACAAACCAAACAAAAACGTTCAAAATTTTAAGTAAAAACTCTCAAGTACACATGGATTTTTCTCATTCATTGCAAGCAGGGTTAACCCTCTTGTACAACATAAAATGGAAGGCCACTGTCTATCCAGTCCTGAAGCTTCTGAATTCAGCGCTTCCTTACGCGCTCTCAGAAGATGACATCAAGCTTATACAGCAACTTTTAAGGGAAAAAGAAAAATAGAAGCTACTGACTGGAATTTCCTCAACTTCTGGTTACTAAACCTCTTTTCCACCTGTTACAACAAAGGAGAGTTCCTCCAGGTACACACCACCAGTCTTTCAGCCTGTGGTCCTATTCTATCCCCACAAAATTCTCAGAAAGTTTCTGCTCGTGATTATGCTTTTTCTTTCCTGTGCTCTTTTTTTTTTTTTCTCTTTCCCCACTGGAACATTTCAATAAGCCAGGTAACATGTGTAATTTGCACCATGCTGCTGCTGCTGCTAAGTCACTTCAGTCGTGTCCGACTCCGTGCGACCCCATAGACGGCAGCCCACCAGGCTCCCCCATCCCTGGGATTCTCCAGGCAAGAACACTGGAGTGGGTTGCCATTGCGTTCTCCTTGCACTATGCTAGCTGCTTTTATATCTTCCTCTTAAGTAAGACTTTCCAGCTTACACTCACATAGTTTCCATTCTCACCACTGAAAAGGCTCTTGCTGATATTACTAATAATTTCAATGTGGCTAAATCATGTTTTCTAAATTTGCAGTAGAAGTTTTCCCTGTTGAATAATCCCTGTGTATGTTCAGACCACCCGAGATGGCTGTTCTCTTGCTCTCTGTACATCCCCACTTGACCAGTACCTGCTTCATCTACATCCTACTCACATAAGTGACTTTCTCCCTTAATCACAGAGCCCTGGCCAGACTAGTGACTGTTCTCAGTTCAGTTCAGTTCAGTCACTCAGTCGTGTCCAACTCTGCGACCCCATGGACTGCAGCATGCCAGGCTTCCCTGTCCATCACCAAATTCATGTCCATTGAGTCAGTGATGCCATCCAACCATCTTATCCTCTGTCATCCCCTTCTCCTCCTGCCTTCAATCTTTCCCAGCATCAGGGTCTTTTCCAATGAGTCAGTACTTTGCATCAGGTGACCAAAGCATTGGAGCTTCAGCTTCAGCATCAGTCCTTCCAATGAATATTCAGGACTGAGTTCCTTTAGGATGGACTGGTTGGATCTCCTTGAAGTCCAAGAGACTCTCAAGAGTCTTCTCCAACACCACAGTTCAAAAGCATCAATTCTTCAGCACTCAGCTTTCTTTATGGTCCAATTCTCAAATCCATACATGACTACTGGAAAAACAATAGCTTTGACTAGATGAACCTTTGTCAGCAAAGTCATGACTCTGCTTTTTAACATGCTGTCAAGGTTGGTCATAGCTTTTCTTCCAAGGAGCAAGCATCTTTTAATTTCATGGCTGCAGTCACCATCTGCAGTGATTTTGGAGCCCAGGAAAATAAAATCTGTCGCTGTTTCCATTATTTCTCCATCTATTTGCCATGAAGTGATGGGACCACATGCCATGATCTTTGTTTTTTGAATGTTGAGTTTTAAGCCAGCTTTTTCCCTCTCCTCTTTCACTTTCTGTAAGAACTATCTCTTTATCAGAGGGACAGGTCCCTCTGCTGGTTTTCCTGGCTATCAATGAGCCAACCTGACCAGTTCCTCACCTTCTTCACAGAAAAGAATGTCTCCATGTCCCGTTTACCCTCTGTCACATATGGTGGGGCGTCACTCCAAGACCTTGCTTCAGATGTGTAAGATTCCCAATATCCATTAAACTGATGTCTCTGTCCCTGACTCACAGCTCTTTCTTCAGTCTCAAGGATGAGCAAGTACAGGGCGTGCAGGCCTGTGGGGTGCAGCTCAGCACTTACTTTTTTGATTATCATGAACTTCCAAGCTCTCAATCCTTCCTTTTCTTCTCTAGCTACTTCTCATCTCCCCAGACTTTAAGTGTTGACATTCTCCAAGATTTCTCACTAGTCTCTTTTCTTATCTTACCTTTTATTTTCTCCTTAAGTGAGCGCATTGTCCTAGAAAACTATTGCTGCATAATATATAACAATAAAATATCAGTGGCATACAGCTTGCCAATGAATCTGTGAGTTGGATTCTTGTTAATTTGGACTGGATTTGACTTGGTTTGTCTTCAAGGGACAAGTTAGGTCCAGGTCGGCTCACATCTTTCATATTCCTTGTACCAGCAGCTCACCAAGGCTGGTGAAAGGCTATCACACAATAGGGAAAGCCCAATTGCATAAGCACAAGTTGACTATGTCACACTTGCTAACATGTTATTGGCCAAAGTCACGTGGTAAGCCCTAAGTCTGGGAACGGGGAAGTAAATTCTTTTCATGGTGGGGGGTAGGGGAGGAAATAGATGTTTTATGAATAGTGATTTAATCTCCTATATTAATAATATATTTAGGACAATGATTCTCAAATATATATATTTGAGAATCATTGTCCTAAATATATTATATATATATATATATATATATCCAGTTCAGAATTTCCTCTTAACATTTGATCTATATATGAAATTGTCTACTTGACATCTTCAACTGGTTAGTCACAGATACTTCAACATTAACATATTCAAAATTCATTCTCTCTCTTGTCAGATTTTATCTTCCTTTATGATTCCCTAATTCAATACGTAGCATCATCATGCACCAAGCTGTATGATCCAAGTATCTTTCATACCTTCTTCTTAACTACGCCCAAGAAAATAGAATTAATCAATAATGGACATTTACTTAAAATCCAAGACGGCTCTTAAAAAAACATCTAGACCCACAAACCACCTAAAGACACAGTCATTTCTCGCCTAGACTATAGCGATAGCTTTCTGACTATTCAACCCTACACCCACTTTGTCCCACTAAACTCACATCCATTCTTGACACCGTACTCTGATATCTTTTCAAACAGGACTTATTTCCAGTGATGCTGCCCACTGACTACACACACATGTACATACACACACAGTGATATCCCTTCAGTAATTTCAACAGCCTTCTCTTGTGCCCCTTCCTTTGTTTTACTCCGTGTTCCAGCCATACTAATCTTTCTTCTATTTCTCAAAAAATTAATGTTCCTTCTCATTCAGGGCCTTCAACCATACTATTTCATCTTTCAGAATGACTGTTTTTCCAATCTATTTGTTCGTTTCACAAGTCACCTCATAAGTCATTCTATTTACTGTATAATCTCATAGCATTCTGTACTTCTTTAAGACTCTTAGAAAAATTATGACTAAATTACCAATTATGGTGTTTATTCCACCTCTACCCATCTGCATTCTTCTCCCAGAAATAGAATGTAAGCCTCACGTGAGCAAAGACCATGCATTATTTAGTCATTTCTGTAATTTAGCACCCAGTTCCTGGTACTTAATATATAATTAATAAATAATTGTTGACGTTCTGAATAAGCAAATAAGTTATTTACTAGATTATCACTGAACATTAGTATTAAAATAATCCTTAAGAGGACCTTAATCTTCTTTAACCCTCAGTCTTACAACTGAATTCTCTGTGAATTCATCCCCCCACATAATTCCAACAAGATTAAAGAAAGTTTCCAATATCACGGAAGCAGTGTTTGCACATTTAGAGGTTAGAACCACTGCTCTTTTTTAATGTTTCTGTCCATACAACCCACAAAAAATTAAAACTCATACGCCTTTAGAATATAAAAATTAGAATCAATGTTACAAGCATAAATCCTATGTCCATGATATACTGAGAGCAGTAGTGCTGCATATATTAAATGAAAAAAATAACATCACTATAAGAATCAGAAGACAGCCGCAGACTGGAAGAAAAATAACTGATAAAAGACTGGTGTTCACCATATACAAAGAACACTTAAAACTCGATAATAAAGGAATTCCCTGATGGTCCAGTGATAAGGACTCCGTGTTTGGTGCTTTCACTGCCATACCTCAGGTTCAATCCCTGGTCAGAGAACTAAGATCCTGCAAGCCATGCTGTGCAGCAGAAAAAGAAAAACTCAGTAATAATAAAATGAAAAAAAAAAAAAAACAATAAAAAATGGGTAGAAGACATGAACAAACACATCACCAAAGAAAATAAACAAATGGAAAATGAGCATAAAAAATGATGCTAAACAGCATATGTCATCAGTGAATTTCTAAATAAAAATGATACCACTACATACCTTTATAACAGTCAAAATTCAAAACACTGACAATAGCAAATGTAGGCAAATATGTGGAGAAAAAGGACTCCCATTTACTGTTGGTGGGGATGTAAAATGACACAGCCATTGTGGAAGATAATGGCATTTTTTTAATGAAACAAAATGTTATATTAACCATACAAGTCAACAATCATGTTAGTATTTACCCAAATGATTTGAAAACATGTCCACACAAAAACCTGCACACAAATGTTTATAGCAGGCTTCCTCATAATTGCCAAAATATGGAAGCCTTCAATCAGCAAATGGTGAAACAAACAGGGGTATTAATATAGCCATAAAATGGAATATTACTCAGTGATAAAAATATATATGCTATCAAGCCACAGAAAGAAATGGATAAAACTTAAGTCATATTGCTAAGTGAAAGAAGTTAATCTTAAAAGGTTGTATCTTGTGTGATTCCAACTATATGACCTCTAGAAAAGGCGAATCTATGGAAACAGTCAAAAGAACAGTGGTTGCCAGTTTTTTTTTTCAGAAAGGGGAAAGGAATGATTAGGTGAAGCATAGAGGATTTCCAAGGTGGTGAATTTCTTATCTCTAATACTGTAATGGTGGGTATTTACCATTATATATTTGTGGAAACCACAGAATGTACAACACTGAGTAACTGTTATGTTTATTATAAACATTAGCTAATAATAATGTATCCGTGTTGGCTCATCAGTCGTAGTAAGTGTATCACATTTGATATTAATAATACAGAAAACTGTGCCAGTGTGATAATTGAGAATGTATATGGGAATTCTCTGCTGTCAGCTCAATTTTTCTGTAAACCTAAAGTGGTTCTAAAAAATTACCTATTAATTCTTAAAGGAAAAGGGATACAGGAAACATTCATATTGTAAATAGTCTGTGGTTAACATAGAAAAAAAGAAAAATTTTTTAGCATCTAGCACTATGATTGTTGTGTACCAATTGGGCTTGATGAACAGTGGGTGTGGGAAAACAGTGCAATAAAAAGCTGGTTAAAAATAAAAGTAATAACCTTCATTCTCTACTGTTGATAAATAAAGATAGGATACTGAGAATTTGGTCATGAATTTACTTTTCAGATGATTGCTTACTTTCCTAGTAGCAGTCTTCAACCAATTTTTTCTTGCTCCTATTAAATTCTTTCATAAGACAGTGGACAGATGCTTAGCAGCTGTTGCTGTATGTCAGGAAGCAGCTTTATAACTCTGTCTCCCAGTGAAATAAATACAAAGTGTAGGTTAGAAGTTCCAGTTCTCACATCAGTGGTATGTACTGGGAACGCTATAATGGCTACCACCTGATACACGCAGAAGGAAAGCAAGCACAAAAAATGTTCCACGCACCTCATGCCTTTCTGAAAAATGATAGCTTTCCCCCCAAGACATATGGGAACAACTGCTTTCCTGAATGTGTAATGTCTCAGGGTACAGACGAAGCCAGCCGACTTGACAGATAACAGCAAGGAGAGAAATATATGAACATTTCTCTTTGGGCCAAGAAGCAATAATGTGTCTTACTAGAGTTACTGCCTCTATTAAAACGAGATACAAGATATTAATTGTACGACTACAGGAGATAGAAACAAGGGCTGGAGCAAAGCTCCAAAACAGCATGGAAACTGTCACTTCCCTAGTTCCTCCTTCTCTAATTAAGTCCCAATGGGGTCTCCTGTTCATTTCAGTAATGGGCACTTCTCAGGATAAATGATATTTAAACACACAGAAAAATTCCTGCATCCAAATTGGTCACCAATTCAAATTCTTTAGCGGGCAGTGACTGCAAATTGGTACACACTCCTCCAATGTCTGTTTACCGGCAAGCAATTGTGAGTTAATGAGCAATTGTGAGTTAATGCTTCTTCAGAGCAGACCATGGCTATAGTTATGTCTCAAGTTATCAAAGGACAAGAGAGACCCAAACACCAACAATATGGGGCAATATAGACAATTCAGTTTGGCAGGAACCAATACCAGAACCAGAATGGCAGCCGTTTGCAAATTTGTAGTTTTCAATTTAGCTGAGTTGAGGGAGGGTTTTCTCTTTTTCTAGAAAACCTGCAGCCACGTCTAATACGTTTTCTGTGAGCGCTCATAGGCGAGCCAGAGGGAATACGCATGCGCACCCTGCACTGGCCCCATGTGGCTGATAGGAGAGCCAGAGGGAATACGCATGCGCACCCTGCACTGGCCCCATGTGGCTGATAGGAGAGCCAGAGGGAATACGCATGCGCACCCTGTGCTGGCTGGTGTGGCTGTGCCTCTTTGCTCATTCACCTCTGCCTTTGTTTCCTATGCTTGCATTTCTCTACCCGCTTTTGGGCTGACTCTAGTCTTTCTCCACACCAGTGCTCAGGCACCTTTGAGTGCTCATTTCGCTTTGCCTGGACTTTTTCTGATCTTATTAAAATTTTCAAAGACAGGAAACAAAACTACGTCTCAAATTGAAAATCACAAAAACTGGCAAAACCTATCATCATGGATATTTATTTGTCCCTTTTTTTCAAATCTTGAATTCCTAAAGGTAGAAATTATTTTTTTTCCAAATGAAAAGTCCATGAGCATATAGATGCAGAGTTAAAAGTAGCTAATAAGATGATTAAGCAAGTTGCCAGTTCCAACAGCAAACAGGCTCTGAGGACTGAATCTATAACTGTGATGTATACTTGGGGCCCTATCTGCCTAGAGCCAGAGGTGAGTTGCTGATCTAGGAGGAAAACCAGCACACCCCATTCACCTGGTCATTTTCATTCCCTAGAGCCTTGCATACTCACTACGGCACTATTAATAAAACCAGTGAGTCCCAGGAGGACATCTATTTCACTACACTATTATTCCATAGGGTGTGTCCTAGGTTAATAAAGCCTCATTAACAACTGCCAGCAGAGCCCCTCAAGCTTTTCAAGAATTCATTTTTACAATAATGGAAAGAACATCACAATTTCCCCCCATATCCAATTTCAAATGCCCTACAGCAAAGAATAAGAAGTTACAAAACACAAAAAGGTGTACGCTATCTTTTGCAATGTCAAAAACAATCACTCTAGGGGTCACTGTTAGTTACCGAACAACCAGTGTGGGATTACAAGTGCTGCCATTTTAAAAGCGCATATTATGTTTTTCTTGGTCCTGCACAGCACGGCACTATGTCAGACAGCCTATGGGAAGAATCCACAGCTTTTGTCTCAGATTTTCTGAATTTCCACAAAGATAACAAGACATTTTTTTTTCCTTGAAGCCTCCTAATATAAGCAAAATGGGGTTGTTGTGCTCTATTATATCGTTGTCTTTTTTTTTTTTAATGTCGTTAACCATGTTTGTTAGGGTGAATAAAATACACGTTTGAAACTTCCATCAAGAGACTTATGATTATTAACACATGTTGTCTCAGTAATTAAGAGGTAACTAGGTCATTAAGAACTCATTAATTTCAGTTTTTTTATCCTACAGGATTATGTGAGAGGGTGAAACAAGAGAAAAAAAAATGTGTTTTGCCTTTCCATTGGAAATAAAAGGCTATTATGATGAAGAGCCTGGATTGTGGATCTCTGTTTCATTCACTTCATATTTCAACTGCAGAAACTACATTATTTTAGAGTATGTATTTTGATTTTCTTTTAAAAGATATATCTTCTAGTGGTCCAGATATAAATGTTTTGTTATATATGTGTCAGATTCAGCAAAATAGTTATAATTTTTCTTGGTTTCATCTGTACTGGAGTAATAAAAACACTGTCTTCCTTGTCAGCTCCTGGTCATTCTTCAGAGGCACTTCACCCTTGCATGCTTTTGCCTCCTTTCCCTTTTTATGGAATCCCTTTCCTTCCAATTGCTCACTCTCTTTTTAATTCCTGACTACCTCCAACTTCTCCAAGATGTAAGGCCATTGTATTGCTTTAAAGTATAAAATCATATTTCCTGGAGCACTGCACCACTAAGTCAAAGATTTCTTAGCGTCAAGAACAAAGACTCTCATTTTGTAAAACAGTCCTGAATGATCCTCTTTCTTAACGGAGAGTTTCAGCATTTTGCTGAAGGCTCAAAGCCCTTTAAGCCAGGCAGTGCAATAGAAAGAAAAACTCACAGTATTTTCCCCTAGAATGTCTTTCATTGAAATAATGATCTTGGAAGATGGGAGCCTGACAGCTCAAGAGATGGAGAGATTCTGATTAGCCAAAGGGTGAGCATCACATGGGTCAGCGGCAGGATACCAGGCTTACTTCTCTGGCTTGAGGCACATCGGACCAAGTCAAAGTGCAGGCTGTCTCTTCACCCGACTGCGGAGCCCAGCCACGATTAGTACCAGCTGTGAGGGCGAGCTTTCTGATGGAGAGAGGGCTCAACTCAAAGCTGCATCAGCTCCCCAGCCTGCTGCCACAAAGCACCATTCCCCTATAAAATCGCTGAGCGCCTACCGTCCTAATCAAGCCCCGATCAAAGATACACCCAGCAGCACATTACATATTTCTTTGGCATCTCTTTTGCCCGACATCAATAATGAACTTGTGAATCAAGTCTGCCCAGTGTGCTGTTTTGATCAAGCCAAAAAAATAAAATAAAATCCCTTGTGCTCTTATACTTCATAGTTCAAATTTGATTTCTCAAAGAGACAATGTTCTCTAATAAACATGCATGACTTAACAAAGATTATTGAGAAATCAGTGCCCAGTGATTCCTTAGTGCATACATTAAACAATAGTCTATGGGAATTAATTTTTACAGAAAATGTATTAAAAGCCCCTGTTATCTCCCACCTCAATCTGAACTTCCAAGGAAAGCCAATGAAAAGACATGTAAGGACATATACAAGGTCTCTGTTTAACTGAGGTGTGTCTCACACCACCTACAAATCATATACAGTAGTAGTAGCCACCTTTCCAAAATAAGACCAAGTTTGGCATCACCATTGTTTTCTTAGGGTGAGAAGTATACTGGCATTAGCATTAAATAACCAATGAGTATATCTTACTTGGAAGAAACCCTGAGGCGGTGTCAGGTGACAAGCAGTAACTTCAGTGTACATGAAAATGATTGTAAAACATAAATACAGCCCAAAAGACCACCACATCGGTATTCCTAAATGAATTCCCTCTTAGCTAGCTCTTCCCAAGATGTATACTGCCACCCCAACACTAGCCAACATGATGGGAAATGTGGTGGAAGGGAATTCAGAACAGAATATCAACTTCTATGTGAACACATGACCATGTTAAATTTCCAGCACCCTTCTCAAGGCTATAGAAAGGTGTGATGTAACAGAAGTTCTTGAAGCTTAAACTTCTTAATTTTATTGCAGATTTGCTTCCAGTTTTATGATATGTGGGAAAGTTCTGTATGAGGTCATTCCAGAAATTCAATCCAAATGTGACAAATCTGTTGACTTTTCAGTTGTGCCAAAAATGCTCATTATGCCAGGCTCTGATCTAGTTACAAAAACCCAAACACTTACATTTTATAATCTAGTGAAAAGGCATACAAATATGAATAAGCAAAATCAATCATTTCAGACAGTGCTAAGTGCCATGAAGAAAACAACAGCAAAAATATAGTATGCATTCTCAGTGGGTGGGGGGTGGGGGTTACCTTCTCTAGGGTGATGGTGAGGGAAGATGTCTATAAGGAGAAAAGTGTGGAAAAGGAGGTATGGCGTCACATTGGCCTTGGAGTCCAGTGGTCTCTGATTTGGATTTTGTCCTGTTGTGAACCAGGCTCAGTCTGACACTGCAGAGGATTTCCTGGGTGGCCAGAGAACCAGTAGATGAAGGACTTTGAAAGGTACAACGCTGACTGGCATCTGTTCCCCATCAAGAATTCTGGCAAACCCAAATTTGTGTGGAGGGAGAAAGGAGTGATTTCTGTTTGGACTTCCAGAGAAATGTGACATATCCAAAGATCCTTACCTAATGCCAGAGGAGGGGGTCAGTGGCTTCTACATATAAATTGTCTATTAAAAAGCCAAAGTGTAAGAAAATCCGTAGAAGAATGCAACTACAATACACATCAATTCATATTCTTTATTTCAAAATATGTCTCAGAATCTTGTAATAGCACATTGTTTGTTGCTCTTCAGTTGCTAAGTCATGTCCAGTCTTTTGCAATCCCATGGACTGCAGCACACCAGGTTTCCCTGTCCTTCACTCTTTCCTGGAGTTTGCTCAAACTCATGTCCATTGAGTTGGTGATGCTATATATTTAATCTTCTGCTGCCCCCTTCTCCTTTTGCCTTCAATCTTTCCCAGCATCAGAGTCTTTTCCAGTGAATCAGCTCTTTGCATCAGGTAGCCAAAATATTGGAGCTTCAGCTTCAGCATCAGTCCTTCAGGGTTGATGTCCTTTAGCATTGACTGTTGGATCTCCTTTCTGTTCAAGAGAATCTCAAGAGTCTTCTCCAGCACCACAATTAGAAAGCATTAATTCTTTGGCACTCAGCCTTCTTTATGGTCCAACTCTCACATTTGTACATGACTACTGGAAAAACCATAGCTTTTGACTATATAGACTTTTGTTGGCAAAGTGATGTCTCTGCTTTGTACTACACTGTCTACATTTCTCATAGCTTTCCTTCCAAGGAGCAAGCATCTTTTAATTTCATGGCTAGAGTATCACCGTCTGCAGTGATTTTGGAGCCCATGAATATAAAACCTGTTGTTAACTAAGCCTAGTTCACAACTTTTTCTCCTTCTATTTACCATGAAGTAATGGGACTGGATGGCATGATCTTAGTTGTTTGAATGTTGAGTTTTAAACCAGCTTTCTCATTCTCCTCTTTCACTCTCATCAAGAAGCTCTTTAGTTCCTCTTCACTTGATGCCATTATAGTGGCATCATCTGCATATCTGAGGTTGTTGATACTCTTCCCAGCAATCTTGATTCCAGCTTGTGGTTCATCCAGCACGACATTTCATATGATGTACTTTACATATAAGTTAAATAAGCAAGGTGACAATATACAGCTTTGTTATAACTCTATGTAGCACATGGTTTTCATTATAAACTTTAGTGTCAACTAAAAGAAGGCTGGGTTCATGGAAATGCATAGCTATGGAATTCACATGCAAGTATGTTTAGTCATTCAGTCCTGTCCGACTCTTTGCAAGCCTTTGGACTGTAGCCCACCAAGTTCCTCTGTCCATGGGATTTTTCAGGCAAAAATACTGGAGTAGGTGGCAATTTCCTTCTCCAGTGGAGTTCACATGACAACCAACCCAACAATTCTTAGATATTTGTACAAATAAACTGTACTTTTTCAAAACAACTTCTCTGGGATTCACAGAAAATCAAAAGTTCTGCTGATGACTGCAAGGGAAAGAAAATGAAATGATGAAATGTTTTTATCCACAAATTTCATATGGAAATAAAATAGATTGTAAAATCTTAAAAAAAAACCCTAGATTTGGGGGTTCTGGTTGTGGATCATGATTTAGTCTTAACAAATTACACACTTAATACAACTGGAAAGATCACATTGAATATATATCAATAAGATGTAAACTTTGTTCAGAGATAGAATATTCAGCTCCAACCAACAAAAACCAAAAGCCAAATTAGAGCTGAAGGGCAAAAAGGCAAAATGCAGGCTCCCTAAAGCCAGAGTGGAGAATTGGGTTGAACAGTATGTATAAAGAATTGATGTTTTATACTCTCTGTACAGCAAGTTAATCCTATCAGGAATAAGTATTGATTTACATTTCACATCTAACTTTCCTAGCTTCTGTCAAATTTAATGAATGTTGATGCAGATATTGATTTCTCTAGCAAAAGGAAATTAACAGGACAATGTCCAATTTTGACCTTTACTTAATGAGCCATGTATACATCAAAAGCCTTTGAGAACATGTTGTTGATCAGCCACAGACCTGCAAAAGCAGTATTCTGTACCAAAAAAAAAAAAAAAAAAGAAAGAAAATATTTCAGACTTTTAATGATCCCTCAAACTCATAATTACTGTTGAGACAGGGCTCAACAGAAATACAAAAGAGGGCAGTTCCCTAGCCACAATCTAGGCAATGAGAAATCTTTAGTGGCTTTCAGAAAGTGGAAAATGGGATATGTCTACTTATAATTCAAATACCATCTTTTACAAGGCCCTGAGGGGAGTTTATTTAATAGCAATCCTGAATAAAACCTCTGGCTGTATACCTTGATGTCTAAAAATAAGTCCCAGTGCATGTTTGTTTAAATCAGTGCTACTGGAAAAGCTTGACTTTAGTTTTGATGTTCTTTTGGACAAAAATTCAATTCCAGATCACTGAAAAGAAAATCATGTGTGTGGGGTGGGGGAGGGGTGTATTCTGTTGATCTGATGCTTCTAATTATTTCATTTTTTTTCTCCAATGTGTGCTTTGTCTAAAGGATTGGGATGCGTGGACATAATCAAATCAATATCTAGATCCTCTGAATAAATGTTCTTAAGTAGGTATAGAAAGTAGAGTTTTGATCAAATGTTCCAAGTAAGGTCATATCTTGTTAGTGTAGACTCTAAGAAACTTCTATATTTTATAGTATATTGAAACACTGTAGTATTTTGTCAAATTGCACAAAAGCAATAGCTGCTACTTAGTCTTGAATATAAATAGTTCATTAGGTAAATATGTGTAATAATGGTGTTTCTTGGAAGAAGATTCCAATAGCCCCAAGTGTAAGTTATTGATATAAGACTGTAAGGAGGCCTATACTTTTTGTTGAGTCAATAAATTTTGATGCTCCCTGCAACTGTCTGCTTGACAACCTTCCTTGTTTAAATTAAGGATTTCTCAAATTCAACAGGTTCAAGGAAGGGCAAATGGAGCTCAGAGGCATTATGAAACTGGCCAAAGAGAAGAGAAAAAGGAAGTAAAAAGAAGACCAGATCCAAGTGAATTGGTCATATATAATGCAGGAACACACCAAGCATCTTATAAAGGAATGGAGGGGTATTGTTATCTGCTTTGTGGAAGTGTTCAAGTGAATTCCTTGACTACTGAACAACTGTAGTTTATTTAAAAGTCATGAAGAAAAATACTAATATTGTATATGGTTTACAGATGTATATCCTGAAATTATAATACTGTAAATTAAACTGTGCATAAACATGCTCTGTCTTTAAATCAATCCATTTGGCGAGTGATTATATATATTATTCTAAATCCCAAGCTACAATGGAAAAATAAAAGCCCTTTTTATGAATAAATATTCCTGATTACACTATAAGCCTGATTATATTAAAGAAATTATTCCAGAAATATCTGCTTTATTAGGTTCTTGCAAGTATTTTTCCCTAATATTTTAGCTCAAGTCCAATCACAATTCTTTTAAGTCTGATTTTTAGACTATAATCCATAAAAACATGTAAATACAATGAAAAACAGAATGGAGGAGAAGGACATCTTTTGCAACTTCACATAGCAAATAGATTTTTTAAATCTTATAAGAAAATCCCCTTAAATAAAAGGTTTATAGTCAACACATTGACCTGATTTCAGGGTCAAATCCCATCTCTGCCCACTCTGTATCCACTACTTACTGCTGCTGTGTAAAATAGTTGAGGTCAATAATTCTTGGGGCTTCCCAGGTGGCACTGGTGGTAAAGAATCTGCCTGCCAGTGCAGGAGATGTAAGAGGGATTGTCCCTGAATCAGGACAATCCCTTGGAGGAGAGCATGACAACCCACTCCAGTATTCTTGCCTGGAGACTCCCTTGGACAGAAAAGCCTGGCAGGCTACAGTCCACAAGGTTGAAAGAGTTGGACAAAACTGAAGTGATTTAGCACACACCCACACAATGATTATTGACTAAGAAATTCCAGTCTCCATCTTGAATCATGTTCTTTTCTATTAGATTCTATTACCTTTCTAAAACAGATTAAAAGAATATTTTTCTGTAGGTGAGATATATTAAGCAGTAGAAACAAATTATCAAATGAAGTTGTGGAATGTTTCTCTTTAGTCACATGAAAAAAAAATGTAGGGAAGTCATAGGGATGATGGGACTGTGGTCTCTCCTGAATCAGGGAGTGGGCCACATGACTTCTTAAGATTCTTTCCAGCTCACTGAGTCTATAATTTTATTTCTTAAATGCACTAACAATGTGTAAAGACCCTTTTAGAGCTATGGGATTGGGAATGATTTTATTTTTATACTAATGATAAATTGTAGTCACATGATGTTCTTTCCTCTAAGGATCTGGGAGAACTTTTTTGACATTTTCTAATTACCTTTTTTTGCATTTTTCAGAAGCATGCATAAGGCATATGTTATTATCCACTTTGAAGGCATAGCAAAGATAAATGTCTAGGATAAAAAAAATACAGTGAATCTATACTTGTAAAGTGCTGAATACTCAAATTAAAAAAAGATTCACTGTACTTCTACTAAGGCAGAATTTGCAGAGAAGGTGCAGATGCTCATAATCTTATATTTTTTTAAGAGAAAAATAAAAAACACATCTTTGAAGAGAGCTATCTAGATTGTATGCAAAACATTGGCTCACTGTATTAGAACAAGGATCTGAGATTGGTTCTGACGGCAGTTTTCAGGAGAAAAACCAAACTCAAAATTGATGGATGGTCCAAGTTTTATGTAGTATGGATTCCATTTATCTTAACTAGCCATTTTGATGTATATATAAAGCTATATTTTTTTAAGTCCTATCAAAATGTATTAAGGAGAAATGAAAGCTAGAAAAATGTAAAGAAGGATCCTTCCCAAGAACCTTAAGAAAGAGAAAAACCCTACTAACACCTAGATTTTCAACTTCTGGCTTCCAAAATAAGTTTCTTTTTTAACATGCCATGTATAAAGTAATTTTTGTGGCAATATTAGGAAACTGGGCTTCCCAGGGGGTGCTAGAGGTAAAAATCCACCTACCAGTGAAGAAGACATAAGAGACATGTGTTCAATCCTTGGGTGGGAAGATACCCTGGAGGAGGGCATGGCAGCCCACTCCATTATTCTTGCCTGGAGAATTCTACAGACAGAGGAGCCTGGCGGGCTATGGTCCACAGGGTCACAGAGAGTCAGATACTACTGAAGTGACTTAGCATGCATATAGTAGGAAACTAATGGGGGAATGATCTTGTCTATATTTCTTCTTTTCCATCTTTCATTCTGAGAGTACTCTCCAGGACTAGATATTGGATGGTTCTAATTCCAGTAGAAAAACCTCAACATTGCTGGATTGATGAATCAGAATAGAGTCTGAATCAACCATATCCCTCAGAAGTGAAGGCATTAAATGCTAGAAAGGAAAAAGTCAGAGAAAGGGAGCCTCAAATTCTATATATACACTAAGTTTCTAGCTGACTCTTGCGTGATTCAAATACATGCACTGTGCAAGCAATAAGCAGCCCTGGCAAGACTAAATAAACAACTGCAAGGGGAAAAAAAATAGCTTCAGTTTGAGTTAAGCCAACTTAACTGTCTGTAAAGAAAAACATGGAACTCTTTGGCAGAACATATAATAGGCACAGAGTCTCAATGACATGTCATTCATAATGTACGGATACAACCCAAAATGACCCAACATAAGAAAAAACAGGAAAACCTAAGCCATTCTGTACAGAAAAGACAGTGAATAGAAATCAACTCTGTTAGTAGATGTTGGAATAGCACAAGAGCAGCTATTATTAGTATGTTCAAGACTGTAAAAGAAAATCTCCTATTGAGAGAGGATCGCAGCAGAAATATAGAAACTATAAAAAGAATCCAAAGTAAATTATAGAACTGAAGAATATAATATTTAAAACTAAAAGGTCACCAGATGTGATTAACACCAAAATGAAGATTTTATAGGAAAGATGTCATGAATTTGAAGTCAGTTCAATAGAAATAAAGAACAAAAAGGGTGGGGGGGAGACCCAAAATGAGCAACACTTATGGGACTTGTGAGATGATTCAAAAGAAAAGAAGAGCGAAATAATGGAGCTATATATATATATAATGTCAGAAGAAATAATGGCTGAAAACTTACCAATGAAACACATAAAGTTACAGATTCAAAAAGCTTATCAAAGCAAAATCATCAAAAGGAAAACCTCATTTAGACACATCCTAGTCAAACTGCTGTATTTATTTTCAATATAAATATTAAATAAATATTTCCATTTCTATTTAAAAATATACCTGGATTTTGACTGTGGTCACTTTAAGTTTTTAAAGATAACTGAGGAGTTAAATTATAACAATTTTGAGACTTACATGAACAAAGCACACAATTTCATTTATTTGGATTTTATTTAATTTCTCTCAGCAATATTTTGGAAGTTTCAGTTTTAAGGTTTTTTAGGTGCTTTGTTCAGAGAAGGCAATGGCACCCCACTCCAGTACTCTTGCCTGGAAAATCCCATGGACAGAGGAGCCTGGTGGGCTGCAGTCCATGGGGTCACTAAGAGTCGGACACGACTGAGTGACTTCACTTTCACTCTTTACTTTCATGCATTAGAGAAGGAAATGGCAACCCACTCCAGTGTTCTTGCCTGGAGAATCCCAGGGACGGGGGAGCCTGATGGGCTGCCGTCTATGGGGTTGCACAGATTCAGACATGACTGAAGCAACTTAGCAGCAGCAGCAGCAGGTGCTTTGTTAAATTTAATCTTAATTATTTTCTGTATTGATATATTTCAAAGTTCTTATTTTCACTTCTATTTCCAGGATATTGGACACTGGTTAATGTATTGAAATGTGATTGATATTTATATGCTGAACTGGTATCCTGTCACCTTGCTAAAAATCACATATTATCTCTAGGAAGTTTTTTGTAGATACTTGATGATTTTTCTAATTAGAGAACAATATTGCTGCAAATAAAATTGCTCCTTGGAAAAAAAGCTATGACCAACTTAGACAGCATATTAAAAAGCAGAGATGTAACTTTGCCAACAAAGGTCCATCTAGTCAAAGCTATGGTTTTTCCAGTGGTCACGTATGGATGTGAGAGTTGGACTATAAGGAAAGCTGAGCACTAAAGAATTGATGCTTTTCAACTGTGGTGTTGGAGAAGACTCTTGAGAGTCCCTTGGATTGCAAGGAGATCCAACCAGTCAATCCTACAGGAAATCAGTCCCGAATATTGATTAGGACTGATGCCGAAGCTGAAACTCCAATACTTTGGCCACCTGATGTGAAGAGCCAGCTCACTGGAAAAGACCCTGATGTTGGGAAACAATGAAGACAGGAAGAGAAGGGGATGACAGAGGATGAGCTGGTTGGATGGCATCACTGTCTCAATGGACATGAGTTTGAGTAAGCTTTGGGAGTTGGCGATGGACAGGGAAACCTGGTGTGCTGCAGTCCATGGGGTTGCAGAGAGTAGGACATGACACTGATTGCTACAAATAAAATGTTTTCTAAATTGGGTATCTTTTCTTTTTACTGTTTTATAGAACTAGGTAGCACCTCCAACACAATATTGAATACAAGCAGTGAGATACTTTGATTGTTTCTGAAATAAGGATGGAAACATTCTGTCTTTTCCTACTATATATAATGTTAGCTCAGTTTTCATACATACACTATCAGGTTAAAAAATTTCCCTGTATTTCTTGTCTGCAGGGAGTTTTTTTTTTTTTTTTTTTTTAATCACAAATGTATGTTGAATTTTGTTAAATAATGTTGCTGTCTCTACTAATAAAAGTATTATTTCTGAATGTGATGAATTAAATTGACAAATTTTCACATTTAAATTTGCATTTCTGGGATAAATCCTACTTGAACATAAAAAGTTATCACATTTATATATAGCTGATTATGATTTGACAATTTTTAAAGAATTCTGATTTAAAATCATTCTGCTTGTGGGATAGTGGTCTGTAGTTATCTTTTCTAATAATATCTTGGTCTCATTTTGTTTTCTGTATAATTCTAGACTCATAAAATGAGTTGCAAAATTTGCCATTATCTTTTACATTTTGGAGAAATTTGTATAAAATTATATTTTTTTTATTTTAAAATATGAGATAGTATTTAACAGTGAAATTATATAAGTCTGAAATTTTCTTTTGAAAAAGTTATAAATTATTAATTCAGTTTACTTGGTATAGAGATATTAGTACTATTTATTTTTTAATTTTGTATAAATTTATGAGCTATGTATTTCTTCTTGAGTAAACTCTTTTGGTTTGTGTCTTTTAATTATGTATGTGTATGGTGATGTGGAAAATTCTTTAAGAGATGGGAATACCAGATCACCTGATCTGCCTCTTGAGAAATTTGTATGCAGGTCAGGAAGCAACAGTTAGAACTGGATGTGGAACAACAGACTGGTTCCAAATAGGAAAAGGAGTTCGTCAAGGCTGTATTTTGTCACCCTGTTTATTTAACTTCTATGCAGAGTACATCATGAGAAATGCTGGACTGGAAGAAACACAAGCTGGAATCAAGATTGCCGGGAGAAATATCAATAACCTCAGATATGCAGATGACACCATCCTTATGGCAGAAAGTGAAGAGGAACTCAAAAGCCTCTTGATGAAAGTGAAAGAGGAGAGTGAAAAAATTGGCTTAAAGCTCAATATTCAGAAAACGAAGATCATGGCATCCGGTCCCACCACTTCATGGGAAATAGATGGGGAAACAGTGGAAACAGTGTCACACTTTATTTTTCTGGGCTCCCAAATCACTACAGATGGTGACTGCAGCCATGAAATTAAAAGACGCTTACTCCTTGGAAGGAAAGTTATGACCAACCTAGATAGCATATTCAAAAGCAGAGACATTGCTTTGCCAAAAAAGGTTCATCTAGTCAAGGCTATGGTTTTTCCTGTGGTCATGTATGGATGTGATTGTTGGACTGTGAAGAAGGCTGAGCGCCGAAGAATTGATGCTTTTGAACTGTGGTGTTGGAGAAGACTCTTGAGAGTCCCTTGGACTGCAAGGAGATCCAACCAGTCCATTCTGAAGGAGATCAGCCCTGGGATGCTAAAGCTGAAACTCCAGTACTTGGCCACCTCATGCGAAGAGTTGACTCATTGGAAAAGACTCTGATGCTGGGAGGGATTGGGGGCAGGAGGAGAAGGGGATGACAGAGGATGAGATGGTTGGATGGCATCACTGACTCGATGGACGTGAGTCTCAGTGAACTCCGGAAGTTGGTGATGGACAGGGAGGCCTGGCGTGCTGCAATTCATGGGGTCGCAAACAGTCGGACACGACTGAGCGACTGATCTGATCTGATCTGATCTGATGGTGATGTGTTAGTCTCTCAGTCATGTCAGACTTGTTGCAATCCAATGAACAGCAGCCCACGAGGCTCCACTGTCCATGGAATTCTCCAGGCAAGAATACTGGAGTGGGTAGCTATTCTCTTGTTCTGATGGGCCTGACCATGCTCAATAAATTCTTAATCCAATTTGCTGCTGATGGGTAGGGCTGTGTTCTGTCCCTGCTGTTTGGCAAACTATGGTAAGGGTAATGAAGGTAATGGTGACCTCCTTAAAAAGGATTTTTAAGGAGGTTGTATGCACTATTGTGCATAATAGAGTTTTGCCCAAAGAACACACTGGTCATAGCAAACACACTCTTCCAACAACACAAGAGAAGACTCTACACATGGACATCACCAGATGATCAACAGCGAAATCACATTGATTATATTATTTGCAGCCAAAGATGGAGAAGCTCTATACAGTCAGCAAAAACAAGACTGGGAGCTGACTGTGGCTCAGATCATGAACTCCTTATTGCCAAATTCAGACTTAAATTGAATAAAGTAGGGAAAACCACTAGACCATTCAGCTATGACCTAAATCTAATCCCTTATGATTATACAGTGGAAGTAAGAAATAGATTTAAAGGACTAGATCTGATAGACAGAGTGCCTGATGGACTATGGACTGAGGTTCGTGACACTGTACAGGAGACAGGGATCAAGACCATCCCCATGGAAAAGAAATGCAAAAAAGCACAATGGCTGCCTGAGGAAGCCTTACAAATAGCTGTGAAAAGAAGAGAAGTGAAAAGCAAAGGAGAAAAGGAAAGATATTCTCATCTGAATGCAGAGTTCCAAAGAATAGCAAGGAGAGATAAGAAAGCCTTCCTCAGTGATCAATGCAAAGAAACAGAGGAAAACAACAGAATGGGAAAGACTAGAGATCTCTTCAAGAAAATTAGAGATACAAAGGGAACATTTCATGCAAAGATGGGCTCGATAAAGGACAGAAATGGTATGGATCTAACAGAAGCACAAGATATTAAGAAGAGGTGGCAAGAATACACAGAAGAATTGTACAAAAAAGAACTTCACGACCCAGATACTCATGATGATGTGATCACTCACCTAGAGCCAGACATCCTGGAATGTGAAGTCAAGTGGGCTGTAGAAAGCATCACTGTGAACAAAGCTAGTGGAGGTGATGGAATTCCAGTTGAGCTATTCCAAATCCTGAAAGATGATGCTGTGAAAGTGTTGCACTCAATATGCCAGCACATTTGGAAAACTCAGCAGTGGCCACAGGACTGGAAAAGGTCAGTTTTTATTCCAATCCCAAAGAAAGGCAGTGCCAAATAATGCTCAAACTACCACACAATTGCACTCATCTCACACGCTAGAAAAGTAATGCTCAAAATTCTCCAAGCCAGGCTTCAGCAATATGTGAACCATGAACTTCCTGATGTTCAAGCTGGTTTTAGAAAAGGCAGAGGAACCAGAGATCAAATTGCCAACATCTGCTGGATCATGGAAAAAGCAAGAGAGTTCCAGAAAAACATCTATTTCTGCTTTATTGACTATGCCAAAGCCTTTGACTGTGTGGATCACAATAAACTGTGGAAAATTCTGAAAGAGATGGGCATACCAGACCACCTGACCTGCCTCTTGAGAAACCTGTATGCAGGTCAGGAAGCAACAGTTAGAACTGGACATGGACTGGGACGACCCAGAGGGATAGTGTGGGGAGGGAGGAGGGAGGAGGGTTCAGGATGGGGAACACATGTATACCTGTGGTGGATTCATTTTGATATTTGGCAAAACTAATACAATTATGTAAAGTTTAAAAATAAAATTAAAAAATTAAAAAAAAAAGAACTGGACATGGAACAACAGACTGGTTCCAAATAGGAAAAGGAGTACGTCAAGGCTGTATATTGTCACCCTGCTTATTTAACTTCTATGCAGAGTACATCATGAGAAATGCTGGGCTGGAAGAAGCACAAGATGGAATCAAGATTGCCGGGAGAAATATCAATAACCTCAGATATGCAGATGACACCACCCTTATGGCAGAAAGTGAAGAGGAACTTAAAAGCCTCTTGATGAAAGTGAAAGAGGAGAGTGAAAAGGTTGGCTACTGGAGAAGAGTGGAGAACTAACTCCAGAAAGAATGAAGAGATGGAGCCTAAGCGAAAACAACACCCGATTGTGGATGTGACGGGGATGGAAGTAAAGTTCAGTGCTGTAAAGAACAATATTGCATAGGAACCTGGAATGTTAGGTCTGTGAAGCAAAGTAAATTGGAAGTGGTCAAACAGGAGACGGCAAGAGCAAACATCGACATTTTAGGAATCAGTGAACTAAGATGAACTGGAATGGGTGTATTTAATTCAGATGAACATTATATCTATTAGTGTGGGTAAGAGTCTCTTAGAAGAAATGGAATAGCCTTCATAGTCAACAAAAGAGTCCGAAATGAAGTACTTGGGTGCAGCCTCAAAAATCACCGAATGATCTCTGTTCGTTTCCAAGCAAACCATTCAATATCATAGTAACCCACGTCTATGCACCAACCACTAATGCTAAAGAAGCTGAAGTTGAATGGTTCTATGAAGACCTACAAGACCTTTCAGAACTAACACCAAAAAAAAGATGTCCTTTTCATCATAGGAGACTGGAATGCAAAAGTAAGAAGTCAGGAGATACCTGGAGTAACAGACAAGTTTGGCCCTGGAGTACAAAATGAAGCAGGGTAAAGGCTAACAGAGTTCTGCCAAGAGGACAAACTGGTCAGAGCAAACAACCTCTTTCAACAACACAAAAAAATGACTCTACACTTGGATATCACCAGATGGTCAACACGAAAATTGATTGATTATATTCTTTGCAGCCAAAGACGAAGTTCTATACAGTTAAAAAAACAAGGCTGGGAGGGACTGTGGCTTAGATCATGAACTTCTTATATCAAAATTCAGACTTAAATTGAAGAATGTAGGGAAAACCAGTAGACCATTCAGGTATGACCTAAATCAAATCCCTTACGATTATATGGTGGAAGTGACAAATAGATTCAAGGGATTAGATCTGATGGAGTGCCTGAAGAACTATGGACAGAGGTTCATGACATTGTACAGGAGGCAGGGATCAAGACCATCCCTGAGGGAAAAAAAAGGCAAAATGGTTGTCTGACAAGGCCTTACAAATAGCTGAGAAAATGAGAGAAGCTAAAGGCTAAGGAGAAAAGGAAAGATATATCCATTTGAATGCAGAGTTCCAAAGAATAGCAAGGAGAGATGAGACAGCCTTCCTCAACAATCAGTGTAAAGAAATAGAGGAAAAAAATAGAATGGGTAAGACTAAAGATCTCTTCAAGAAACTTAGAGATACAAAGGGAATATTTCATGCAAGGATGAGCACCATCAAGGACAGAGATGGTATGGACTGAACAGAAGCAGAAAATATTAAGAAGAGGTGGCAAGAATACATAGAAGAACTACACAAAAAAAAGTCTTAATGACCCAGATAACCATGATAGTGTGGTCACTCACCTAGAGCCAGACATCCAGGAATGAGAAGTCAAGTGGGCCTTAGGCAGCATCACTATGAACAAAGCTAGTGGAGGTGATGGAATTCCAGTTGAGCTCTTTCAAATCCTAAAAAAGGATGCTGTCAAACTGCTGCACTCAATATGCCAGCAAATTTGGAAATTCAACAGTGGCTACAGGACCGGAAAAGGTCAGTTTTCTTTCCAATCCCAAAGAAAGGCAATGCCAAAGAATGTTCAACCTACCACACAATTGCACTCATCTCACAAGCTAGCAAAGTAATGCTCAAAATTCTCCAAGTGAGGCTTCAACAGTATGTGAACTGAGAACCTCCAGATGTTCAAGTTTGATTTAGAAAAGGCAGAGGAACCAGAGATCAAATTGCCAACATCCTTTGGATCATCAAAAAAGCAAGAGAGTTCCAAAATAACATGTACTTCTGCTTTAATGTCTATACCAAAGCTCCTTTGACTTTATGGATCACAACAAACTGTGGAAAATTCTGAAAGAGATGGGAATACCAGACCACATGACCTGCATCCTAAGAAATCTCTATGCAGGTTAAGAAGCAACAGTTAGAACCATACATTGAACAACAGATTGGTCCCAATTGGGAAAGGAGTCCACCAAAGCTGTATGTTGTCACCCTGTTTATTTAACTTATACACAGAGTACATCAAATGAAATGCTGGGCTGGATGAAGCACAAGGTGGAATCATGATTGCCAGGAGAAATATCAGTAACCTCATATATGCAGATGACACCACCCTAATGGAAGAAAGCAAAGAGGAACTAAAAGAGTCTCTTGATGAAAGTGAAAGAGGAGAGAAAAAAGCTGGCTCAAAACTCAACATTCAAAAAAAGGATGATCATGGCATCCAGTCCCATCACTTCATGGCAAATTGATGGGGGAAAAATAGAAACAGTGACAGACTTTATTTTCTTGGGCTCCAAAATTACTGCATATGGTGACTGCAGCTGTGAAATTAAAAGACACATGCTCCTTGGAATAAAAGCTATGACCAACTTGGACAGTATATTAAAAAGTAGAGATATTACTTTGCTGACAAAGATTAGTCTAGTCAAAGCTATGGTTTTTCCAGTAGTTGCATATGGATGTGAGAGTTGGACCATAAAGAAGGCTGAGTACCAAAGAACTGATGCTTTTGAACTGTGGTGTTGGAGAAGACTCTTGAGAGTCCCTTGGACTGCAACAAGATCCAACCAGTCAACCCTACAGGAAATCAGTCCTGAATATTCATTGGAAGGACTGATGCTGAAGCTGAAGCTCCAATACTTTTGGACCTGATATGAAGAACCAACTCATTGGAAAAGACCCTGATCTGGGAAAGATGGAAGGCAGGAGGACAAGTGGACGACAGAGGATGAGATGGTAGGATGGTGTCACCGACGCAATGGACATGAGTTTGAGTAGGCTCTGGGAGTTGGTGATGGATAGGGAAACCTGGTGTGCTGCAGTCCATGGGGTCCCAGAGTCAGACACGACTGAGCAACTGTACTGACTGAGCCAGTCCCTTCTCAAGGGGAATCTACCTGACCCAGGGATCAAACCTAGGTCTCCTGCATTGCATGGAGATTCTTTATCATCTGAGCCACCAGGGAAGCCCTGTCTCTCAATTAATTCATCCTTCTCATCTTAATTATGCAATTTATTTGAAAAAGATTGCTTATAATTCTCCAATATCAGCCTTTTAATATTTATATTTTCTATAATTATTCCTCTCATTCCTCATATTGGTTATTTATGTTTCTCTCTTTTTTCCCTCTTCATTAATTCAGGCAAAAGTTTTCCAATTGTATTGATATCTTATCATCCAACATGGCTTGCTTTAATTTTTCTCTATTGTTCATTATGTTTTGTTTGTTTGCTGTTACCTTTATTATCTTCCTTCTGCTTGATTTGAACTTAAGCAATTTGCAAATTTCTAAAGGTATTACCTTAAGTAATGTTGTGAAATATTATTTGTTTTCTTATACATTTAAGCTTATAAATTTTCCTCTAATCACTGCTTTCCCCTAATCACAATTCACATTTGAATATTTTAATTTTTATTTAGTTCAAAATATATTTTCTTTAATGTGTTGTGTGTATGTGCAGCTCATGTATCATTTTAACATTTTTATGGTTTTTCCTTTTAGTGTTATTTCTCTGGAGTCAGAAAATAAATGTTGCATGATTTCAATGTGTTTCAGTTTATTAAATTTTATTTTATAGTGCAGTTTGGACTCCATTGCATTTAAAATGAATTTGTATTCATCTACTGTTGAGTAAAGTGTTTTATAAATGTTAAAAAGGTCAAGTTCATTGATAGTGTTTTTAAAGTTTATATTCTTGGTGATTTTTTACATACTGACCCTATCAATTACTGAAATGTATTTCTTGAAATCTCTATACTTGTGGATTTCTCTATCTTGTTTCATTTTTGTTAAATTTTATTCTGTGTATTTTAAGGCAGTTTTTATTAGAGTCATACATATTTTGGATTACGATTACTCTTGATATAAACTTTCTATATAATAATTGTGTAATGTCCCTAGTTAACTTTAGCAATTTTCCTTCTTATCTAATTTTCTTTTTAAATATTCATATAGCCACTTACTATCCCTGGTGGCTCAGAGGTTAAAGCGTCTGCCTGCAATGCCAGACACCTGGGTTCGATCCCTGGGTCAGGAAGATGCCCTGGAGAAGGAAATGGCAACCCACTCCAGTATTCTTGCCTGGAGAATCCCATGGATGGAGGAGCCTGGTGGGCTACAGGCCACGGGGTCACAAAGAGTCGAACACGTCTGAGCGACTTCACTTTCTCTTTCACTTTCATAGCCACTTAAGTTTTCTTTTGATTAGGATTTACATGGTGCCCTAAACTGAACCTGCAGAGATATTATGAACTAGTCTCTGGACCAGCAAATGTCATTTTACATGGCAGACTTTGTAGATGTAATTAAGAGAAAGAGAGAGAGATTATCCTGGATTATCTGGATGAGTCCTAACGCAATCACAATTGTCCTTATGAGAGAAGCTGAGCAAGCTTATACAGAGACAGAAGAGATGAATGCAATATAACATGGAGGTAGTGATTAGAATGATGCAGCCACAAATCAATAAATTCTGGAAATCGCCAGAATCTGAAAAAGACAAAACCAAAATCATTATTTTACTTAGAAAAAAAAAAAGCTGACGAAAAACTTAGTAAAAGTCACTTCAGGGTCAGAAAGGTTACTCAACTCTTGTCCCACTTCTAGTGAGGAAACTTTACTTTGTGGAAAGATAAAATAGGCTCCTAAGAAAGGATCAGAAATTTAGGTTAGAAGTAAGAAAAATCTGTCAGCAATGGCTTTTAATCCTGGCAGTGAGCTTACAAAGAAACTTTTGAATTCCATTCCTGGAGTTTTTAATACTAAGATATTATCTGTTTGATAAGTATCATCTGGAAGGGATTCTAGCCTTATAAGACAAGACCCTTTTTTATTCAAATATTTGATTTTCTTACAGAAAAAATAATAATGCACAGCTTGCTTTTTAATAACGCTTTAAAAGTTTTTTAAAATTTATTACAAACTTTAGACAATAGGTCTTCTCTTCTTTTGCAAATAAGGAAAACATAAATAAAGTTTCTTCCCCGTTTTTACAAATAAGGAAACATAAACACAGAGTTTATACAGCCAGTAAGGACATAAATGGGACCAGAATATGTTCTCTTTCAAAACAACAACCCTGACTCAGTCCTTCATTGTAGCACATGTACAGTCTGCTGTTAAAACTGGGAAACTAAAGAGCATGTTATCTATACAAAAAAATTCTAGTAATAGTAGAATGTCTTTTGACCAAAAGAAATACTGGATCTGTACAGTGTTATCCCAAATACCCTTTCCACATCATAGGCTCCACTGAGAAATGTATCTCTGATTCTGTATTCAAGTGTCTTCCTTTCCAGCCTCAAAGATTTCCATCCCACACATTTGAACAAGGACCAAGAGGGTAAGCTTGGAAGAAATATTTACACCACAATTGCTAATATTTTTCTCAGGACTTAATCAGACAGTTTAGTGGATCAGGCAGGCCCTGAAAGCTCATCACCTCTTAAATATCTCAGTACATTATTTTAAATCCATACTGTTATTTATATATTTGCAACCTAAACCTAGATTTCATTGAATTAAACCACAGGAGAGCAAGTTAAGATTATTTTCCTCTTTTCCACAGGGTTTACAATAACATCTCCCCTTATTTTTTTTTCTTTGCTTTACCTAAAAGCAAGAAACTTACACCAAAAAAAAAAAAAAAATCTGAATATAAGACTTTGTATCCTAGCAGTGATTGAGTGTGGTTGGACTGGAAATACTGCCTTTGCTCTTACGGTGTTTGTGTATTGAGTTCCTGGCAGGATAATCCTGGCATTAGAAAAAAAGAATTCCATCTATAGAGTATTTTTTTCAGGAGTTATCAGTGCCAGCTATGGTTTTAAGTTACATTTTAACAGTGAAGTAGGGAGACATTGCCCCAGATGGTGGATGTAAAATGTGCCATAAATTTTAATGAAGCAAATAAGTCACTAATAACCCTACTACTAACACTGCTATGTTTGAGGCCGACCTTAATAAAGGAAAATTAAAAAGGCACATGCAGCCCTTAAACAAGTGCCTAAGAAGCCTAATATGATTTACTGATTCAGCGATTCACACTCTGATTGCACAGCCCCTGGTCATCTGCTCAAGTACAGCTGCTTCATGCAAAATAAATAAATAAATAAGTTTATTGACCACCAGATGTCCCAGCCTGTAATGTGTGCTAGTAGATTTCAGGTCACTCAAAGTTCAAGCAGATTTCCTAAATATACATATGTTTTTGGTAGTGACACTACCTTGGAAACCATACATGTATAATTTTGTTTTTAGCCAGAGGCTGGAGATAACTTCATGCTTCCTTTAAGTCATGAGATCTCAACCAAAAGATTTCTTTTTGTGAAGTAAAGTGTAACAGATAGGCTATTGGTTAAGGATTCTGGGAAAGGGCATATGGGACTTTTTCACTTTTCATTAAAACCCTGGCAGAAGATTCCTGAAGCTAAGCATCATTAAGTCTTTACCAACCCAAACAATTAACTTGGACATGGTAACTGAGCATCATTTTCTAGTTGAGGTAAGTGATGCCCAGGGAGGTTTATATGATTCAGCCAACAACACATGGAGCATGGAGGAGAACTAACAATCAAATGCAAATCTCTTAGACCAGATAATGCTATATAATGTACATTTGTAGGACACAGATTTAATAACATACTAATCCATCTAGGCATTATTATCTGCATGCAAAAATAGGGAAAATAAAGCATGAGATAAAATGAAATAATAATATTTTTAAGTAGCTTGCTAAGTGTTATAGTTTCATTATTCTTAGCTAAAATCTTGAGGCAAAATATAGTTAAGACAAATTTAATCATTAACTATGGTGGATAAATATATTCTAAATAATCTTCTTTGTAATATTAATTCTAAGGTACCAATTTATTGTCAGATATAACTATATCATCTTTTCCTCCTTCTGAAGTAGTTGATGAAGGGCTCATAGGAAATGGACAATTGTCAGCTCTACCATCTCATTATTTGCTGCAATTACATTATCTATATTATTTTTGACCCATACTTACTCCTCAGGACTTTTTTTAAAGCCACTTGCCCATTTCATGAGGAATTAGGTCAGTTAAAAGAGGATAATATCATTTAAAATCCCACTTAACTAAAGGCATGCAAGTTGCAACATGTCACACAATTTTGAAAGCCAACACCTGCACAAAGAAATAACTACTGGTCCCCCTCTAGAGGTGCACACTTCCTCCTAAAACCACACCTACTCTGAAACACACAAGGCACTCAGCAGACGTATGGAATGGGGACCCAGAGTAAATAAGTTCATATATTGTATACATTTCCCTTATTAAACTGTATTCCTTTCTTATTTTTAAATAAGAATATACATTGAAGCTCTATTTTTTCTGACATTCAACATTAAATATTATCACTTCAGATCATTAACTATATCAAGGCATCATTACAATGATCAAGACATTCACAGTCGTTAGTGAAATGCCTGGTATCTAATGTTCTGCCTCTTCTAATAAAATGTTCTTGTTTGCCAACATGCTTCTGTTATTCTCCTAAAATATTCCAAAATGTCATGTGATATTTAATGACATATTCCTAAACTATTTAACAGAGATGAGAAACAACGTACTCACAGAAAAACGTGAGCGTTATTATGGCAGATTTATATAGAGTTTGGTCATTTATATAATTTATGTAGACCAAAATTTTAGACAAATATAATGAAAAGGAAAGTTCAAATGCATAAATGTGTATGTTTATATGCCTGAACTTCAGTTTCTACGCTAGGAAACTCCAATAGAATATCTATTAAGAACAATTTTTTTATCCATATGACTTTGTATCTTGACTACAAACTTATTTATTAAGATTGATTTTCCTTCACCTTTGGACCTGAACAGGAGAAAAAGTCATTTTTACCCACATGATCCCAACTGAGGCCCTACTCTACCCACATCTATCCACAGACTATGAGACTAAAGAAAGACTGCTTCTCAATAAAACTTTCAACAAAATTCAGAACCATGTTCTATGGAACTTAAGAATGTCATGCTTCAGACTTCTGTCAGGGTTTCTATGGGCTACCTTAACCCTCAGTGTGGAAAGGGAAAGGCAGTTTCTACCATTTGATAATTATTTTGTATATTAAAATACTACTTTCAATTATTTGCAGTCTTTTCAAATTCTCCAACCAGTCTCTACAAAAATGTTTCCCTAAAATATTCCAGTTAAATTTCACCACAGCAGAAAAGTCCCAAGATCCTTCATAACTGTTTAAATAAAGATAAAAATATTAGTTTCTATAGTATGCCAATGAATATTCAGAACAAACTATGCAGTTTTCTAAAATGTTTCACTTCAAACACAGATATTTCAAGGATGGTAGATGAAGATTTATACTATAGTTTCAATGTAAAAGTAATTTGTAATGCAAAAGTTATTTTAAAATAATTTTAATAAAATTAATTTTAAATCTGGGTGATGGGGGACATGAAAAACATGTTAAAAAGAAAGCTCTCCTAGTTTGAGTATGAAATTTTCAGGTTAATGTTTCAATAACAGATTATCTAGTCTGTCACTTGCTTTATGCACAGTCGAGAAAGTGAGGAATACAATGCATTTCAAATATAACTGTACTGAAAATCCAAACATCGCCGATCTAAACAGAACTGCTATCAGAAGCTGCAGGGATGCAAAGTTTTAAACATCGTTTAGAAATTTTTCTGAATTTGGAGCCGGGTGAAGATGACCCCACAGAACCGGGGGAGAGTATGTACTCAGGCTTATTCACAGGGGTTTCTCACACCTTCCCCTTAGACATGTTTAATTAGCCAGGGCCTGTTGTGTTTATTTGGTAGATTTGGATACAAATGGAAAAAAGGTCTTTTCATCTCTTTTTATCAGTAGTCCCCCAAAGCCAAGGCAGGTGTCTGTGGGATTAAACATAATTACAAAGGGAGAGGGTGAGAGAAGAAGGGAGCTAGATAATAATTCCCAACAGAGCTGGAATTTGAGAATGGGAGCAGGTGCTGCAAGAGGCCCCATGTATCCAACTAATTTAAGCGACGATGTTGTGTGGAGGCCCACATATTCATCCTTTCAACGGGGAGGGCGCTGGCAGCGTGTGAGTACAAAGGCAACCCCGTCGGAGCGATGCCAAGATGGCCGGCTTCAGCACTGCGGCTACCAGGGTAACCAGAGCCTGCTTCTCACTGCCGCCTTTGTTGGGTGGCAGCCACGGGAAACAAAGTGCCACTTCTTACCATTGTACAGGCACATGCATAATCATCCTCCTTTTGGCTTATCATCATGAATTAGCAATTACTCTATTATTAAGTGGAAGAGCAGCAGCAGGTGACAAAGCACCACAACTTTTGGTTTATATTCCTGAGCTCCTTCATTTAGTTGTGTGTGTGTGTGTGTGTTTTTTTTTTTTTTCCAGTTTTGGATTGACCTCTTCAGCTAGTGTATTCCTATTGTGCAGAAAATTCTATGATCCCATAGAAAAGCCGTTTTCTTTCTCAACTTGGAGAGTCTGACCCATGATTCTACTGGAGGGGGAAAGAAAGCCCTGAAAGAATTATGGACAAAAAGGTCCTTCTTCAACTAAGAGAACACCTGGACCATATAAAGGAGACACAAACCTTAGCGCTCCCACCCCCCCACTGTGCCAGGGCAGCTTCCCATCGCAGGCTGACTCATCCAATCCCCTGAGCCTCTGTCTGGACTCTTCATTTAAGATCCATTATTCACTGAAACTTTTGAGATAATGCCACTTTTTATCGGGTTGTACCCACAGTTCTCTAACATTTATAGAATGAGAGGGGAACTGGGAGATTTTAGTTCTTATGATTCTGAGCTTTCCAAACCCAATGACTGGAGAAGAATTTTAATAGTAACTGATAAATTATTTCAATGAGTCTTGAGAGAAGGGCGATTTTTTTGTAGACTTCAAAAAGAAGAAGAAAGACCTATTTTTAAAGCTGGGTACAAGTTTTTTCAGGCCTTGAAGGAATTCTTGAATGCCAGTATTCCAAATTGTAATAATAAAGCAGAGGAAATAAAGTTATTTTTCCAACATGTCACTGGGTACCATTTATTTTATAGTGGTATATGTAATAGGTATTCCTATGTAATAGGAATATTTTGCTTACACAAGCAAAAAACTGTTTTGGTATTTTCTTTCCTGTCAGCTAGGAAAAATGAAGTCAAAAGATTGATATTTTCAATGTATAAATTTATAAAATGACTTTATTGTCTAATTGAACACTTCATATAGACACCCAAATACAGTCTTTTTTTTATTTTTGCATGTCATCTAGTACATTGTAAATTATCTGAAAACACAGTTCTTGGCTGCTCTAAGCCCAATGGTATTGTCAGAACATTAGTATGTTTGATGAACATATATATTTAGAACACCAGGAGGAAGTCTTAATCTGGGCCTATTATTAGCACTTTGGCATCTCATATAAGTCAGGGACTGCTAGGGAAAATGAGGATAAATCTCTAAAGAGTTAAAGAACATGTCTGAGGGTACTGAAAAGGTAGACTTTTTGGAAAGCAGGTGCTGAGAATAGAGAGTAAATTAAGGATGTCTTTGCACTTCTAACAAACTGAATGGAGAAAATATTCATTCTGAGAAAACTGTTAGGATGTACTGATTCTATTCAGGGATACTAACTGGATATTGGTGGGAAGAGAGGGAGACAGAGAAGAGATTATCAAGAAGGAAACTGTTTCAAACTAGCCCCTGGCAGATTTTGTACCAAGATTCTAAGAAGTATTCTATGCAATAAAATGAAAATGAGTCAAATGATAGAGTGCATCAGCTACTTGGAGATCTTAAAAGAAATAAAGTGAAAGTCATCTCTGTTTGGGGCCTGATAAAACACTGTAATAATGTTGGGAGAGGGTACCTCTATTATTTTAATGATGCCATCACTGGGGGCTGGATCAGGCCATCTGTGATAACAGCAGTGATGAAGAGAAGAGTGAAATCTTACCTCAGCAATGGATGGGAGCAGCAGCCAAGACTCTGAAAGGTCAATTAACACAAAGCTTGGAGAAGCCCCATGAGAAACGGAAGTAGCAACAGGATGAAAATATCAGAAACCTGGTACAAAGGGGCTGGCCACAAGGAGTTTTGTTTGTTTGCTTGTTTGTTTCTTTTTAGGAAGAGTTAGTTTAAGATTCCAGCAATCAATCTAGAGGGGCTTAAAGACCGGGTGATTTTTGTTATTAATTTTGCTCTAATTGTACCTATGAGGTTTCCCTGGTGGCCAACAATAAATAATGCGCAGGAGATGTGGTTTTGATTGCTGGGTCAGAAAAATCCCCTGGAAAAGGGAATGGCAATTCACTCTAGTATCTTTGCCTGGGAAATCCATGGACAAGGCTGCCTGACAGGCTACAGTCCATGAGGCTGCAGAGTGAGACAAGACTTAGTGACTAAACAGCGACAGTTGTACCTACAGCTTGATCAGTTCTGAGAAAAGTCTGGTACCTAAAACCGCAATACTCATGTTAAATAAATATGCTTAAATAAAGTATAAATTATTTATGAAAGCTTCCAAAAGGAAAGAATTGGGCCTTGTCTTATTCTAGAAGAAATAATTTGATAGGTTTAATATTTAAATATCATGATCATTTTATTTTGAGTCTTTGCAAAGCATTTATCTCAAATCTAGAGTAGGCAGTCTACAGAGGGCTTCCTACAGAAAGAGATAGCATTGTTAAATTATTTCAACCCTTATCACTGAGGTGAACTAGGTCTGGGCGTGAGTCTCAGACTTGACCAGCTGGCAGGGAGCTAAAGAGAAGGCTGGACTGTGAAATGAGAGGGATGAGGATTTTCGGATGTATTTAGCCACCCTCAAAATACCCATTTAAATCAGAAACTTGAATTCAGTGACAGTTTCAAGCTTCTTGGCTAAGTGGCTATCAGGCCTGGGTCTGGAAGGCAGAAGCAATGTTAAAAAGAATTACTTGGGGCCAAGGCTGTAGGAGTCGGCTCTAGGAACACTCTAAGATAACTCTGTTCACTTGAAACACTTCGGAGTCGGGGGATCTGGTACACACGTGTGCGCCCTGAGGTAAGATGGTTCCTGCAGGGAAATCAGGGGAAAGACATATATCTAGTCACAATGGAATCATAAAGGTGAATTCAGGGAGTGGACTATGTAAAGCTTTTGCCCCTGAGTAGCTCCATCTGTGTGGATCAGCAGCCGCCATCTGAGGGTGGGCCTATGGTGGCTGTTACACAACAGATCAGAAGATCCAGAGATGAGGCAGAGGAGACTGAAGGCAAGCTGGGATTTGCAGGCTACCACCTACCTGCTCGGGGCTTCTCTGGTGGCTCAGAGGATAAAGGGTCTGCCTGCAATGCAGGAGACCCAGGTTCAATCCCTGCATTGGGAAGATCCCCTGGAGAAGGAAATAGCAACCCATTCCAGTATTCTTGCCTGGAGAATCCCATGGACAGAGGAGCCTGGCAGGCTACAGTCCACGGGGTTGCAAAGAGTCTGACATGACTGAGCGACTTCATTTCACCCACCTGCTCACCACTGTATCTCAATGAAATAACCTTGCTTTAGTGATAACTCCTTCCAGATCCGGCGTAACATCCCTTGACTATTTTTTTTTACTTTTTACTTCTAAAGTAGAACCATGCAAAAGATTCTAGAAAATGTAGTTCACAGCTTAACCACACTGATATGTACCACAACTGAGCAGAGTCCATTCCCTGCCAGCATGACAGAGCACACCTCTTTTAATCATAGCATCGTCCCTCGTAGCTCAGTCAGTAAAGAATCTGCCTGCAATGCCAAAGACCTGGGTTTGATTTCTGGGTTGGGAAGATCCCCTGGAGAAGGAAATGGCAACCCACTCCACTATTCTTGTCTGGAGAATTCCATGGACAGAGAAGCCTAGCAGGCTACAGTCCATGGAGTTGCAAGAGTCAGACACGACTTAGCAACTAAAACAAATAAAGAGAACACAAAATCCAACTCACATAGTGTCATTCCTACTACAACCAAAACACATTTACCTTCTACCCAAAAGCACAAAGTCAAATTTACCCAATTTGGATAGTACTTTCCTAGCTGAGTCACATGCGAGTTTTGCTATCTTGTAAATTAAATACTGAAATATATGTTAATTGCTAACATACCTTGATTCAATTAGTCATCTTTTCTACAACTGACAGTTATGTTGGTATTTATGATGTTCTTCTTCCAAAACCCATTCCTTATTCTCTTCAGCCTCAGGAAACAGGAGCTGGACATGCTCTGTTCGCTGGGTGGGATGACCTAAATAAACCTTCATTGCTAACATATCTGGCCATTTACTGTACTGCCTGCCTTGGATTGTAGTTTGCAATGAACTTTTATCACAAAGCATAAGAGGTGTTTCAAAAACATCCCTTTATTGCAAACATATCCCTCCTTATGTTGTGTAGCAGCAACTGAATCCCCCCTTAGTAAGATCAATCGTCCCAGCCTCGTTCCTCATAATTTAGTGGTGTGGAGAGCCCAAAATAGCCAGGTGGTACACTCAGCTTCCAGTCTAATAGAAACAGTATATATGCCCTCTGGTGAAGGCATTTCTTCCTTGAAAACTAAGAGTTTTAAATCAGTACAGCCCAAAATTGTGGGAACAGGGGGCAAAAACTTTTTTAGTTGTTGATTATCAGTAAGAGTGAGAAGGAATCACTCACATTCCAGTTGATTCCCAGACCGAGGGTTCTGGCTATGGTAGAAACAGCACCACAAATAGGTTCCCAATTCAGAACATGCTCTTCAGCCTTGAGGACATTCCCAAAAGAGCTGGCACTGTAAGCTAGTCTTTAAAAAGCTATTTCATAATTCCAACTATTCAGCTGATCCAGGTGATGGAAGACATGGAAAAATTGATGACTTCCATCAACAGAAACCCACTGCTGCACTTTAGTCTTGTCGCTGGTCAGAATCAATCTTTGTGGGATATCATGACAGCAAGTGAGGTATTCTGTAAGTCCACAGACAGCTTCCTTGGAGGCAGGATTTGAACATGAACAGGAAAGGCAAATAAATCCATATTGACGGTAAGAATCTATTCTACTGAGAATAAATGCTGCTCCTTCCATGATAGAAATCATCTGACATAAACAACCTGCCAAAAGATGGCTGGCTCATACTCTGTGTGCCATATTGGGGGCTCAGGGCTGATCTTTGCTGTTGGCTGTTTGGAAACTCACCAGTGCCTGCAGCCAGAATAGCATAGTTGACTATTTGCTTTATGTTGCTGAGTTTATACAGTCTCTATCTCTGCTTTCTTGGCCACTTTTTTCCACAAGCTCATTGTACAAAGATAGGGGTGAATGAGGAAAGATGCTGACATTCACAGAATGAGTTGCCTTGTCCAGGATGCTCAAACATCTTCTGTTGATGTTCCTAACTTTATAAGCAAATACAAGGGAACAAATAACTTCAGAGTCTGTGCCCATTTGAGGAGACCTAGGCATACACTTTGGAGAGGGCAATGGCCCCCCACTCCAGTACTCTTGCCTGGAAAACCCCACTGATGGAAGAGCCTAGTAGGCTGCAGTCCATGGGGTCGCTAAGAGTTGGACACGACTGAGCGACTTCACTTTCACTTTTCACTTTCATGCATTGGAGAAGGAAATGGCAACCCACTCCAGTGTTCTTGCCTGGAGACTCTCAGGGACGGGGGAGCCTGGTGAGCTGCCGTCTATGGGGTCGCACAGGGTTGGACATGACTGAAGCAACTTAGCAGCAGTAGCCGTCATATACTTCTTCTTGAAACCATGCTCCTTCCTAATTTTTTTAAACTATTCAGCATATGGTTAACTATTGCCTATGAATTAACATGGGTCTGGACAGCTGGATAACCCTCCTTCCAAGTAAAGTGAGAAACCATGTGAAATGCCAGAACCCTGGACCGTTGGAAAAAATTACCTTCTCTACTATCTTTTAAGACCTCCCTAATAAATGGCTAACTTGCTTCAATACTGACTTCGTGATAGATTCAGTATATCATGCAAAATCACATGTAAATCAGACCCAACTTTCTCATCTTCAGTCAACTCATCCCAGGGAACTATCCATGAAGCCATGGGTGATTGTTGACTGACACAAGGCAAAGCGGCAAGAGCAGGGGCCTTGGGAATCTGAAGCACTTCAGAGCCTTCAGGGACTGTTCAAGCCCAGTCTCACTGTGAGAGTGAGGCACGGCTCTGTCCACACCCAACTCTAACCCTTTGAATTTCAGTGGGATTTATTTCTCTGACTCAGACACATGCTTCTTTCATTCCAAAATATCCAGGATAGTGGCTACTTCCTAATTTTGATTCCTATCAACCTGATATTGATGGAGTGTCTGATAGGAAGTCTTGTTCTATGGAGAGGTGATCAATGCTCAGAGTGAGATTAAAACAGAGAATTGTAGTATTGATGTAACTCTAAGGTAAAAAAGGTGAAAGTGTATTTCTAGGTTTATAAGTGAAAAAATAATATGCATTTTGTGATCTTTTACTAACATAAAAAAAAAATCCAATGATTTAGTAATTGGCTCCCAGCTATCAGGAAGTCTGTTCTTTTGCTTCAGTAAAGAAGCCATGTATGCCTTAAAAATCTAAAAATAGAGTTACTATATGATTGAACTATCCCACTCATGGGCATATATCCAGAGAAAACTCTAATTTGAAAAGATACACATACCCCAGTGTTCATAGAAGCACTATTTATAGTAGTCAAAACAGAAGCTAACTAAAAGCCCATAAACAGATGAAATGAATAAAGATGTGGAATGGAATATTACTCAGTCATAAAAAAGAATGAAATCATGTCATTTGCAGCAAAATGAATGGAGCTAGAGACTATCATACTAAGTAAAATAAGTCAGACAAAGACAAATATCATATGATATCACTTATATGTGGTATCTTAAAAAAATTATACAAATGAACTACTTCACAGAAACAGACTCACAGACATTGGAAAAAAAAAAAAAAACATAGTTACCAAAGGGGAAAGGACAGAGTGGGTGACAGTTAATTTAGGAGTTTAGGATTAACAGATAACAGACTACTATATATAAAATGGATAAAAAACAAAGACATACTATATAGCACAGGGAACTATACTCAGTATAATAACATATAAAGGAAAATAATATGAAAAAGATCTGGTATCCTCTTGATTACCTCCTCCAGCAATTCAATAGGAAAGGAGGACCTGTATTATTACTTTCCAGGTTTGCCACCATCTGTTGTATATATAACTTGAATTTTTTTGTGTGTTTTCTTTAAAAAGAACTATGCTATCAAGACTTCAGCACTGTACCTACAGCATAATGTGTTCAATAAATTTTTATGAAATTAACTTAAGACATTTGTGAAGAGGAAGGATGAAGTGTGTCTATAGCAGGGCAAATTCACAGAGTAGATCAAAATGCACTGATAATTGCTTACTTATTAAAATACAGTGAGGCACAGTCAGTTCCAGAGTTAGGGTAGATGCCAAAAGAGCCAAGCAGAGACAAAGTAATTGTGGATTTACAAGTTCAAGCCTTATTTCTACCTAAGCTATTCCTACATAGGAGTCACAGAAACGCAAGAAACGCAGTAGGATCAAGTAATAAGATAAAACAGTATTTTCAGGACTACATTAAGAACATTTGACTGACTCCTCTTTATACACACAAATGAACACACTGAACAATGTAAAAAGCAATAAAGTATGCAGAGCCTAATTACATAATGCCTTATGTAGACACATTTAGAGTGGCAGGGTGCGCCATTAATAATTATGTTGGGACAGCATGCATGAACACAGGCTGCCCCAGGTCACCAGGACATAAGATCCTGAGGTACCGATCGCCTGTGATAACACCTAGCATGCTCAGACTTATCAGGTTATATTTGCAGGATGGGCCTTGAGGACTCACAGCCAGGAAATAATCCATTCTGTGTGATTCACATATTTATCCACATCCCTCAAGGTGCACTATTTACATTGTGTTTGAGAACTGCATCCCTTTTCCTCCTTACTTTCCCCAACACTTTTACCTGTATCTCTCTTAATTTACTTCTTATTAATTTTCCTTTATTCACCATTGTTTCATTTTACTCCTATGCTACCACAAACTCAATTTACTACTCCATCCCTCCAGGTATTCTTTAGAGCTCAGACTGAGACTCTTTGGGAAGAATCCTTATCATCTGAAGTATAAATTTGCATCTTAAAAAAGCAGACATAAATTTAGAATCTTTTATTTCCCACATATGACTATGAAGAAGTGACGTATATTTTCCAATTACACAAAAGAGAAAACTACTAGACGTTCTGATATCTTGAGTTAGTTGGATTTGTAAATAAAAAATACTTTTGGAGCTAACATGAAACTTAGACGTTACCATGTGCAGCTTTTTAAATAAAATTTCACCCACTTTTGGGATAGTACCTTAGAAATGTCATTCAAAATGGAACCACGGTTTAAAAGAGCAGGTTTTTCAACTGACAAAGCATGTTTAGAGGAATTTCTGAGCATGGACTGTTTGCTTAGGGATTTCCTTGGTGTCTCATTACCAGCGGACTGAAATTCAGATCAGACTTGGGGCACAGAAAATAACAGAATTATACCGTTAAGGGGAGGCAACCAGTCACTTATGGGAATGTGCAAAGGTAAAATTTACTTCAGGGATTTTCTGCATATCAAGCATATTCACCTGCCATTCTTCTGTTTAGCCTGGGATGACTGTTTATTCTCCAACCTGCAAACTAGTGGTAACAGCAGTGGCAGACCTAAAGGGCAAAATGAACATGCAAAACTTCAGATGCAAAACGCATCGTTTCCTCTTCTTTATTACTGAAGGTTTTCACTGCAAGGGATTTTAACAGCCCTATCATATGTGACCCGCAATGTTTGAAAGGTGCCTTTTTAAATTAAAGTCACCGCCAAAGACAAGCTCCAACTAGTAAATTTTCCTTTTAAAGTAAAAAATATTATAGATTTTTTTTCCTTTTATGATTTGGTGGATGTCTTTTTTTTGTTTGTTTCTGTTCAATTTGCTTTATATGTATATATATTGTTTAAGGAGTTCCATGAATAAGCAAATTTTTACTATATATTAAATACCTCTTTTTTTCTGAATCACTCAAAGTGATTACACTGAATCATTATCTATAAATATAAGATACCAATATCTGTTTTTCTTGACATGTTAGATTTTTTCCTACACTTAGAGTAATTAAACTGCAAAATTTGTGAACCATTACAGCATATGAATTGGGTTAGACTAAGAAATAAATGGATCTTTCTATTATTATAGATGTCCACTGAATACCCTAACATATATTTTCACTAGTATGCCCCAATAGATAATGCAGCTCAAACCCATTCATGACACTGAAAAATCAACTTACAATACATATTCTACTAATACTGTATTATTGGCATTTTAGTCTATAAATAATAGTCTCATTTTTAACAGTTTAGTCTGTTTTTAGACTCTATTCTACCAATATAGTCCTACACTGAAATCATAACCATTTCCATTTAAAATATCTTTACAAGTTATAAAAACTATACAATAAATTAAGTATATTATCAAGTTCCATAATTGCTTAAAGTACATATATTCTTTCATACCTGAATAAAATTCTTAAGAATCTACAACTTAACCAACTACTGTATATAAAGATATCAAAAAGATTTGATTTTTGGAGTATAACTAAGCAACTATTCTCTCTCTTTCTCTCAGAAAGATTTTTCCCCCTCAAAGGGAAACTCTTAATGTGAAACACTGTATTTAAATATAATATGAATTGGTTATACTTTTTAATTTGTTATAATTATAAAGCTAAACCAAATAAACCGTTGGAACATTTAATCATTTCTCTGAAGAATTCTTCATTAAAATAACATTATTTTTAAGAATGTTTCATTACTGAAAATTTAAATATGTACCAAAGTAAATAGAATAGTATACAGAATTTTCCGGCATACTAAATATTCCATGCCTGTACTGTACCATTTCTGCCCTAGCCCTGGAATAAGCCTTTTCTTGAAGGAGCACTGGTCCTTTTTATTCCTTTCATTGTAGACTATAACCTAGAAACCAAAATACTAAATTTCATATGGAAATGGGTCCAATTTTAGATTTTCTCTCCTGATCCGATAGTTTCTCTGACTATTCCAACGCTAATACCAAACTGATATAACCATAGAGGCTTTATTATATGTTTTAATTTCTGGTAGGTCTAGATGGATCTCTTCTTTTTAAAGGTTTTCCCAAATATTCTTGCATGTTTGCTTTCTCAAGTAAATTTTAAAATTAACTTTTCTGTCTCTAGAAAATGAGTGTCATTTTTATTCAGATTATATGCAACTAGTTCATTAATTTATGCAAACATGCATCCTTATGATGATGTTTCGTCTTCCTATATTCTTCCTAGACTCCACAGACTCCCGTGGACTGTATTTTCCTATACCCTTTCTTATACTGTCATTCATGAGGCAAAGGTTATATGTTGGCCATAGTATCCTGTTTTATGGATATGTCTTTTTAACTAAATTCTTATTCATATTTTATGGATATGTCTTAACTAAATCCTTATTTATGCTACCCACCCCAAGAAACAATCAATATTTTGCTAAATTTGTAGGCAATTTAACCTTGTTTAGCCTATCTTCATCTTTCTGAACATGTATTTTCTTTCTAGTGCTAGAAATAAAGTTAGCCTTTCCATATTTAGAAAAATACAAATGAGGCAGGGTATTGATATTTTTTATGCTGGTATTACACCAATAAGCAATCACTGCTTATTTCCTAGAAGCTCGACCATTTAAATTGTGCAGTCATTTTCTCCTTGATAAGAAAAATGCATTTTGGTAACAACAGTGGTAAGTACCATCAAAAGGTAATTAAAACTAAAAAGAAAAAATATTTTTATTTATTAAGTTTAATAAAATTTAAGAATGAATCAACTTTCACTTCCACTTTTTACATCATAGTAAATAGTATCAAAGAACTCTTTAAATTGAATATTTCAATGGCATTGTTTTTTCTATTACCATAAACACAAAACCTTATTGTTGTTGATTACTTGCCTTGTTTCCATGAAATGATCACAGCCTTCTCTATCCCAGTGTGCCACACACTATTTTGTGCCTAGTAAAATCAACATGGTCACCACATATTTTTTAAACCCCTGTTTTGTGCCTATCTCCATATACAGGAGGGAGGAATCAAGGTGACCTACAATATATTTACTATATGAAATTGCCAATACTTTACCATATGAATTTACTATTAGACCATATTTTACCTAAAAAATGAAAATATAGGCTTTGGACTAATACACACATATCAGTTCAGTTCAGTCGCTCAGTCGTGTCCAACTCTTTGGAACCCCATGAACTGCAGCGCATCAGGCCTCCCTGTCCATCACCAACTCCCGGAGTCCACCCAAACCCATGTCCATCGAGTCGGTGATGCATAGATGCATTCAAAAATACCCGAAAGGAAAATATGAGTTCGTATGGAAAATAAGGGAGATGGTTACTCTAGGAACCAGAGCCAAGTTATTAATATTTATTGAAATAGAGTATCCAATCTGACTCTGAGCTTCCATGAAGCTAGAGCATATGAGAAAACAAAAAGATAAGCCAGCCAAAAAAACCTCTCACTGTTAGAACTCTGAACTATACATTTTCAGATGCCCTTTGCACACTAATCAGCACAAATATTTTCCATCAGTGTTCAGTAAGATTATTTATCCCATTTAGTTCTATTTCTAATAGAAAGGTGAAAGAGATAAAAATAATATTAATTATTGTTGAAAATATTTCTAAATAATTTTAGTTCTTTGTCCTAAAATTAATTAAATACTTTGAAAAATTTAAATCTTTGACACATTACTGATAATCCTATACAAACACCAGTTCTCTTTGTAGAGTAGGAGTTTTAAGGGAAGACATGTCAAAACTCTTTTTCATCTTTATTTTAAAAAGCATAATTACCTCTTAAAGACCTGTTACATCAAAACTGCACTTTAAATTGAATTTTTTGAACCACTAAAATGAAACAAAATATAGCTTGTGTCCAAAAGGTGTATATCACTGCAGCTCTCTGGCTTCCTAAGAGTTCATAGAAAGCACGTGAACTTATAGCAACAGCTTCTTGGACAGTCCACATTGCTGGTTTAATTTACGTTTTATTCCATATCTCAAAATACCTCTGTAATTGAGTTTTTTGATTAATTCATTCTAGTTATTTGGTGTCTCAGAAGATATTTCATCAAGCTAGGATAATGAACTGTCTTCTTCTAAGTATGATCCAGTGATTCTTGAAAATTTTATGGTAATATAGAAACTTCATGTACATTCCACCATATATAATAAACTCATTTTAACTTTAATATATGCCAAATGCATTTAACTTTTATGTATGTATGTATTCTGCACAATGAAAACATGCTGATGAGAAGGCTGCAGTCCCTGCCAAAAAAAGAATTTCTGTTCTACTGGGACAAACAGTAAGAGAAACATTAGTCACAATCAAAGTGCTTGGTAGTTTCATAAAAACAATAACAGCCTTACGTCTAGGAGTGAAGAAAACTTCCCAGAAAAGGGGACATTTAAGCTGTTTTTTAAGAAGTGGGAAAACATGGAGAAAGGTATCTGAATTAGAAGTCATGAAAAATAAAAAGAAATAATAAGAAGAAAGAATATGAGTTGGAGCAAGCTACAGTCAATATGGTGAATTTTCCAATATGGAGTTTAAGGCAAGGTGGAAATTGATTCTCAAAACATCATCAGTGCTTGTGTTGGTTTCATACTGTTTCAGCTGAACTAGACTGGAATAGAATTTGCTACAGTTCCGCTCTCTGATAGCTGTGGGTTAAGGTTGCTCACTAAGGCAAGGTGGATGAGATTGGAATGCAGAGCCAGGGGGAGAGCGCTAGGTTCTCCGGCTGAGTTGGAGTGAGTGCTGCTGCTGCAGGTCAAGTACAGAGCAACTGATCATTTGTCATGGGGCACATCCACCTCTGTAGCTCCTGCAGCTCCCACGTGATCTCATCCTTTAAGACCTCAAGCCCTAACTCAGGTCATGTGTAAAACGCTGTGGCCTCTTTTGACCTTTGCTGTTGGGACTGGATGTGCTCGGAAACACCTGCAGGATTCAGCTTCTCTTTGTGAGTTCCAGTCCATCTTTTATCCACCCCAGTTTTTCCCCTGCACTGCTGGCTCCACTGACCCACAGACTCTTCAGCCCCACCACCACACATGGAGGCAATAGCTTTTCATAAACTATTTCACAGGCTCCCAATATTACATACCATCTAAAATAAAGACATTATACCACATTACTCATGCTGATGCTTCCCTGGTTGAACCCCGCGGGATGCACAGCACTTTCTATTATTTAAAATTAACAAGTAAAAAAATAATAAATTAAAATAATAAGTAATCAAAATATCACTTTTCTTTCTGAAAAAGTCCATAAATTAGGGTGATTTTTTGTGTATATTTACCAATCTGTGGTGGAAGTAGTGAAAAAACATCAGAACTCATTCTAGTTAGGGAAATAAAGTGCTTGATTTAACTGGAAGAACATCTCCATGGGAAAAAAAAAAAACCTTCCTCCTTGCAAAGAAAACAAAGGGGAACAGCTTGAAATCAGATTTGTTCACATTGATCAAGACTGGAAATGCTATCTTTATTCTGGGTTAGAATGGAACTGGGGTTTTTTAATTGAGGACTAATCCTCTTTTCATGAGTATTTCCCTTCACATGTATAAAATAATAAGTTATGCTATTAACAATGCTGTTAAAATGTCATTTTTTAATCCCATCTACTGTGAGGTCCCAGAATATTCTGCCAAATTTTTTGTCTCAATCCAAGGCTAACTAGCAAACTGTGCTGTGCAAATGTTTGATAAATTTGATAAACTAGTTTATCTAATGTAACAATTGAGTTTTGAGGATTGGATATTTTTGATATTGGATCAAAACATCTGCCTTTCTGGTACACAAACTTCACAAATAGCCAACATCCAAACCTACCTTTCTGTTTCAGAGGTTTATTTAACCAAAGAGTGAAAGATGAGAAGACTACTTTAAGACATCTGTTTCAGATTTAGAACAATATTTACCCACACTTGCTTTATACCTTGAGAAATAAATAGCTATTTGAATTAAAGAAAGACAAAAAACCAGCAAAGTGTTCCTGATAAGGCCATAGAATGGTGGGGCTAGGTCGGGGGGAAGGAGGGTAGTAGATGACAGTCTCTGGAGTTTCAATTATTTGTCCTTGGCCTTCAAGCTGGAAAGAAATAAACTGCTTATAGTGATAATAAACATACTGACAACCTAGCTAAAATAATTCCAATCAAATTTGCCGCCCTATTTTGCTAAAAAAATATCAAGAACACACTTAAGAAATCAATGATGATTAGTGCATGACAAAACACAGTGTCTCAGGAAAAAAAAAATCTGAGAAAAGAAAAACTTAATTTAGCAATGGTCATAACTCCCTTAAAGCTAAAAAACTTAACAAAATACAATTTTAAGGCCTCTCTTATAAATAACCAGACAATTTCATCCATTCCCAGCAGAATAATGTCTCTGCCGTAGAGGTAATAGTGTCTATCTTCTTTTCAGATAAACATTTCCAAGCAGAGTATGGGGAATTTCAAAATTAAATGATATGCCCAAGACTTTCTTCATTAGCAGTCCGTACTTTACCCCCAAAGAATGGGATCCACTGAACTAATAATCATGAAACAATGGAATCAGAGATGGAAATATATGTTGACTGCATGAATATATTCCAGCATAAGCACATGAAAGCACTTTCTTTTTTGTACTCTCTGTGCAAAATAGTTTAAGGATAGGTTGATGAAGTTGCATTAGGACTAATAGGGTGTAAGAACAGCTCTGCTCATCCAGTATAGTCTCTGTGAAGAACATGAGGTTGGATGCTTTTCAAAAGCGATATATATGAAAAAGAAATGGCTTCCCTAGATCACAATAAATATCAAAATATTTTGAAATGTACACTGTCTTTTACTTTAAGAATTCTACTTCTATTCCTTTGGCATAAAAATTTGGAATGTAGCTGCAAAGATTTCTACTCCAATGTTATTTAAAACATCCAAAAAAATTTGACATTCACAAAATGCAATTACAGGGGATTGTTTAAATAAATTATGATATACACATGTAAAATTACAGCCATGTATTAATTAATATTTGTTACTAATACAATTTGTTCAAAACATAATGTTAAAGAAAATATGTCATTGACTCAGTAAACCATATTATGTGTGTATATGTGTGTGTGAGAATGAGAGAAAATCTTGAATTATGCACCCCCAAATTGTAGGGGTTTTCCTTTTCATTTGTTTTTAGTTTCTAAAGATGTTTTACAATAAACATGTTGCTTTTGTAATTAGAAATAAAAAATAATAATTAGAAATAAGTCATGTAGATTTTTTTTAAATGAGTAACAAGAATAAAGGATGCCCCATGCAGAATTTTAGATTTGGAAGGAATTTCATACCAAGAGGTAATGTCTTTCATGTTCCCTGTTTTAAACACAATGTTTAAATTACGCCTTGTCAGTTTATTCCCCCCATTCTCCTCTCTGGGACATTCTTCAGTTTGTTTTTGCCCAAGTACTTTGTTTCATAGTACAGTATGATTCTTATCTCACGGTACCACGAAAAGGCCCTGGGATCAAGGCTGGCTGAGCCTGCTGACATCTTTTGTAAAGGCAACACGGACTGACCAGGTGGGAAGAGGTAGCTCTTTGGGGTAAGGGACTGGAAGAGGAAGGTAAAGAGGGAACTTTTGAGGGCTTGGAGGGAAGCTAGTCAAGAATAAAAACAAAAATGAAAATAAAACATTTCAAAGAATGAAGGATAAAGGAAACCTGATTTAAAATAATATTGTCCCTGAGCTCAGCCAGTTCTGGGTGGCATTCTCATCCAACCACCAGGGAACTAGGGTTCAAGGAGCAATCAAATTGAAGACAATTGGCATTCAGCCTTGGCGAGGAGCAGGCACAGAAGGCTCTTTGTTGAATCAGGCAGCCAGAGAGTACCTTGTGCTGAGCAAGATCTGGATTAAGGGCATGCATGCTCGCTTGTCACAAATGTTTTATTGTGTGTCTGGGCAAGTCATTCTCACTTGTTAAGGAACAGCAAGGGTTTTGTTCTGCATGGGCTTAAAATAAACCAGAAAAATCAGAGGGGCTTAGGGAAAGCGGGGAAGGAGGAAGAAGAGTTCATGTTTATGGTTTATTTTTGTTTGGTTAGCTCTTTAAGCTCTTGGAATAGGCAACTTCCTGGGGACTTTAAGTCTTAAAGTCTTCACTAACTCTAAATTTAAAGTAACTTTTATGCTGATAATTTAAACAGACTACATTAGAATAAGAACTGTATTTATCTCAGTATAAATGTCATCTTGGTAAAGTGCATTGTATACTATCAACATATCTTAACCCTGACAAACTGGATGAGCTCAATGAAGACAATGAGACTAGTGAGAGAGACTATTTTGAGTACATTTTTCCCTAGGTTTTTTTTGCTCATATTCTCTTTCAAAAAATATAAAAATCTCACAGACTCCTTTATTTGCAATACCATGAATGCAATGAAAAGCAAATCAAAATACTATAAAACTGGTTTTTTTCCCAATCCTCCTATTTCCCTTCCTCCATTCTATTATGTCCCCACATCCACCATCTCTTCTCAGAGCTGTGTGATCCCTATTGAAAACCGTTCATTGTTTGCACATAATCAGAAAACCAAGTTTCTAGCCCCAGCCCTGTTTTCACTTAACTGCCATCTGTACTTGTGCAAGTTACTTATTCTCTCTGGGCCCTGCTATCCTTATCTGTCAAGTGTGAATACTCTAACCTGTCTTCCTGTTTAAAAGAGTTATTGAGATTCAAAACCGATAACCAATTTTAAGACACTTTATGAATAAAGAATAAGTAGTATTATGAAAAGCCTCCAGCTTTGCTATTGAAGTATAGCTAATATACACAAAAGCACACATATAAAAAGATGTCAGAGGGAAAAACTGTGAAGATAATTACTTCTGAAGAAGCTTTTGCTTTGCTGTGAATCCATCTCCCACCCCAGGAAGGAACAGAGGGTTTACTATCTCCTTTCTCTCTGGACAGGTAAGAAGAGAATCCCAGGGACAACTCTGAACAGCTTAAATGTATTCACTGCTTCTGGGAGAATCACAGGATCTGATGCCTGGCTTAAGCCTAAGAAAACCAAAGCATTCTGTGGAAGAGGAAAGAGATGTCTGCATTAAGTTTGGCAGAGTTGTGCGGGTGATTCCAATGAACAGACGTAGGACAGTATTGAAGAAGAGAGGGACAAAGTGGGCTGCTTTTGCTTCTAATAATAAGACCACCTAGAAGGATGGTATGCAGGAAGTGTATGCTACTTAACTGGAGGTTTGTATATGTTACATTTCTAAGAGTTGCAGAAAGAAACAAAGGATCCACTGGAATAGAGATGTACTTTCCAAATCAAGGCTCTCCTTGACTTGCAAGGCTCCCAGGACTGACCATCACCAACAACCAATGAAAGTAGGAGGCAAGAGGTCAGTTTCATCATATATGAGACCCAGAGAAAAGAAAATCATCCAGCCCAGTAACACTGCCCTGTTTACATCTCAACGCTCTCTTTCCAAATCTGACACTGGGGGGATCTGTTATGTCAAATAGCCAGAGTCAGTTGGAAAGGGAACACAAGGCTGAAATCTACCCCAGCATCTTTCTGGAAGCCAAGCAAACACCAGCCAAATGTTAACAGAGGGAAAATTTCTTTTTAAAAAAATAAGCACTAAAGCACTTGTTAATATTAAAATGTTGGCCTGGAGAGATCTATACATGGAGACGCACAGTCAGGAAGATGGGAATCATTCTGCTGCGAAACAAGAAATTACCAGAAGCTATAAGAAAGGTCCAGAACAGATGCTTTCCTAGAACCCAGAGGCAGCATGGCCTTCCTGGTGTCTTGATTCTGGACTTCCGGCCTCCAGAGCAATAACACAATAAATTTCTGTTGTTTAAGCCACCTGCTGTGTGGTACTTTGTTACAGCATCCCAGACAAACGAATACACCCTTTCTTAGCAGGAGTTCAATACATAGGCTACAAGGGTATACTTTAACACAATAATAGAATCTAATCACTAAGGAAAAGGCAGGCAAATTTAACATGTATCACTACTTCAAATTCATGTCAGTAGAAACTAAAATAAAAAGGATGTCTTCAGCTCTGAAGTGTTATGTGTTTATGACACCACATTCAAATGTTTTACTCACTCATCTGTCTTCCCTACTAGTCTGAACACGCCTTAATAGGAATTCTGCCTAATTTATCTTTATAATCCTTGCACCTTGCACAGAACCCAAAACAGTTCAGTCAGAACTGAACTAAAGAGAATAATCATTATCAGGAGCCTGACCACTAACAAGGAAGCATTATTTCAGTTAATCTGACCTTAAACCCTGTCTATATACACATTTCCTTGTGGTCATTTAAATTCTAAACATGTGAAATGGGTATGGATTTTAATCTACCATCCTCGGGTGCAAAATAATTTCGCACTTCATACGTTATTTTCTAAGTAAACTTACTTCTGACTCTGAAATCCTGCCTCAGTGATGGAGAGAGATTCAATCACATTTGGGTTTGAAGCACAGTGCTGAATCATGTGCAGTCACGTGCAGGCTTAGCGAAGTCACCACTGTCACACCATGAGCGAGAGGCCCTGAAATCCGTCTGCCATGGTTGCCTCTGCGTTGCTCCTGGCCCAAGCCCTCAGGTGGCCCCTAAAGCTCCTTCTCATAAATTAGCTTCTCATTAATTCACCCTGTTACATACTTTGTATATATAGTGCTTTCACCACTAAGTAAATCAACATTTTCACAATGACACAGTCTGGACTATTCTACTGGACGGTGAAACAGATTTACCTTAAGAAGCAGTAGAGACCTCCGGTCCCCCTCCTCAGTCATTCTAGTCTGCAGCTTCCCTGAACCAGGCCCATGTATGTCTTTCCTTGTTGTCACATTCTTTGAAGGAAGATGGGAACATGGCCTTGGGGACACACATGGGCAATACCTTCCATGGTCCAGACCAAAAGCTGCCCTCCAGATGTCTGCAGCCCACGAGCACACCCCATATAAATAGCAGCTGCCTTGGGTTCACACAAAGTAGGAAAATCAATTAAAGGAGAGTCAAAGCATAACTTGGAGAAACCCCTCCAGTCTCTATTTACTATTTCTACCCTTTTCCTTCTAATGTAACCAAACTTTGATGAATCTGGCTAGTGTTTCCATACCATTTTACTGTCCCAGCCCATGTGGTCAAGCCAGGGAGAAAGAAAAGTATATAACCTCTCAGTCACTTCATTTTTCAAAGGAGTCCAGCAACACAGCAATGCTCATTATACCTTGACAGCTGACCTTCCTATACATCTATGGCCTATTTAAGAGTTTTCAAGAATGACCGCCGGACTCTTTTCAAATGTAAAATCATGTGTGTGTATGTGCGCATACAATATGCATTCATACAAATATGCCCAGGCACACAGGCTCCATTTCAAGAGTGGTGTGCAAAGAATCGGCCCCCATCGACCATTTTATTACTGTTTGCACATTTGGTACAGAACAGCAATGAAGGCCCCAGCGTCTGCAGCAGCTCTGGCAATTAGCTCCGAATGAAACAGTCATAAATAGTAATTAGCCATTCCCTCAGTCATGTCCCAAAGCCTTTAAAAAAAAATCCGCAGAGAAATCAATGCATTCTTTTCTAAAGACCTATTATAGGCACACCACCCACTCACTCTACCATCATTTCTCAGAAGTTGAGAGGAAGAGCAGGATTCCTGCCACTCCCAAGATGTCCATGGGTCCTATAGGGATCAGTGAGGAAGAGAAAGCAAAATCTGGCAGAGAGACAAGGTGTTACAGAATCAAAGGTCTGAAGAATATTGATCAATGCAGGGAGATGTGGGTCTGCAGGAACCTAGAATATTCAACACAGGACACTGAGACAGGACCCTAGTAACACAGAATTATGTCCTACATGGCTCGATCTCTGCCTCACCTGTGCATCTGCAGGAGAGCTTCAAGAATTCTCCTTCACTCTGCAGTGAAATCTCTCAGCCCTAGGATGAAGCTGGTGGCGTCACATTTTTCCTTCGGTGGGGATACTAAATCAGAGAACCTAGGACGAGGTCTCATATTGGTGAGCCTCCGTCCCCTGTTTTAAAAGTGTGGGATTCTGAGACCTGAATCCCTGTGTTGTTAGGGAATTTACGATCATGAAAATTAAGGCTTGTCATCCAATAAGCAGACACAGTCTATTCTGTGATATGCTGAGTAGCCTTGATCGGATCGTTCTAATTCTCATAATTAGACATCTGGAATGTGCCTTGAAAGCTTACCTGGCTTATTACCTTGGCTTCAGTTGTGTCCCTTCCATTCCAAACAGATTTCTGTATAGCAAAACCATGATCTCAGCCTTTTAGTATCAGCCATCCAGACCCCGGACTAACCATTCATGGAGGACACAACTATACTGGAGAACCTTGGTTCAGGCATTACCAGCGGCCTGAACAAATACTTGCATGTTCCCTCCATGTCTGAGATGCTACAGTATCGCCTGGCATGAAGACTGAAGCATCTTTTCCAAACTCATTTCACACCTTACACTGTTGTGTCTAACAGTTAACCACACTGGGGTACCCAGTGCAGAGAATCCCCTCACAAGGCACATATCCCTTGTTCACAGTGTTCTCAGAGCATTTCATAGAACCACTCCACCCGTCTAGGGGCAGCCTGATGGAATTACAGAGGTTCCAGACAGACCCACGTGCTCAAACCCTGACCTTGCTACTTATTAGATGCAGGAACTGGGAACTGTTCTTTGGTTCCTCTAACCTAGGAATTCTCACCCCTGGCTGTATATTAATATAACACGGGAGGTTTAAATAACCAAAACCATAATCACAACCACACTGCCATACTCAGACCCTACTGCAGGCTCCTAAAGTCAGAAGGGGTGTAGGGGAGGGTCACGGTGCAAATACTTTTTAAAAGGTATTTTGTGTGATTCTCTTCTTATAGGCACTTAAGGTTCTAACTGTAGTTTGAAACCTCAATTTTGCTCTACTGTATATCAGTGATAATACTGACCTATTTCTGAGGGTTATTATGAATTTTTAATTCTGCAACATGGGTAAAATGCCTGGAAAATATTAAATATATGATCAGTGAACTGCAATTATATTACTATTATCAACTTTGCTTCTAAGGCATTTTATCTAGGACCTCTGTAAGCTCTGTTACAGTCCAGCCTAAGTTTTGCACTCGACTCTGAACTCAAGGGCCTATCTATCTGCCTGCCTAGTGCTCGGCCCATAATTCAGCCCAGGAGAGCATAGGCATTCTGAATGAACCATTCTTTCACCTCGAATGTTGCCTACCTTTGGTCCAAATATCCAAATCCCTCAAGGCCTATGTGAAATTCCACGTCTCTCCTCAACAACTTTTTCCCATCAGAACTCAGAGCTCTGATAGTGTAGGTCATTCACCTGGCAACTGGTTATAACAACCCTTCCTTCATGATCTTACTTTAATTTGCTTTGCTGTTTTTTGTTTATATCTTGTCTCTCCAAATAGACATTCTATTTATACCTTTTTCATACCCCTCATAGGGCCTAATATGGCATATATTATACATGGCACATATTAAGAAAAATAAAATATCTTCTGACAAGGGGGAAAATAATTTTACTTTAATTTTAGTACAAACTGAAATGGGACAGAAATGGTAATATTAAAAAAAGGCTTGAGCAAACATTTTAATTTCATGGTAACTAGTTATGCGTTCTGTTCTGTGTTGGTAAACATATATGGATGCCAGTTGCCAAAAATGATACTAAAATCATACAGCAAAAGCTACAGTTTGAGACACGGATTCTAGTCCCAATGTTATTAATATATAACTTGAGACCTTGAGCAAGTCAAGTCACTATTATGGTTTTCAGATTCTGTAAGAACCAGGGTTATTCACCAATCTGTAATGTAGCTTTCAGCCCTCACATTCTACATTTGTCACTAAGATTTTTAAATACAAGTGTGCTGAGTTACAGACAATGAGGACCTCCCAATAGATAACATTATTCCCCTGGGAATGGAGGATAGAATTTTGAGAAAGTAAGAATTCAGGGAAAGAATGAAAACCCAGCCTGAATAAAGAAGGAAACAAAGAGCTTGGAATGAAGTGTGATTTGTGGGTCTCTACTGCCCTCCTCAGAAAGAAGGGGCTGTCTGCAGTGGGGCTGCAGGCACTTCAGACCTGGGGAGGGGGAAAGAAGCTTTTCTGCAGTCAAAACACAATGAGCAAGACTTTCTAAGCAAAACAGTATGCAGGGTGGATTAAAGTATTATTGAGATAACAATATGCCTGAGAGTCAGATGTACTAATTTGAAAGCTAGTCAAATCATCTCGATAATTATTCAAACCAATATTGATGAAGAAATTGCTATGCTTCTGTCAAAAGTGAAAGAGCTTCTGTTTAGGGACACTATAAAACCTTATTTCTCCCCCTCAGATAAGCTGTCCCATTTCCCTATCTGGTGACTCTTGCAATAAGTGATTAAAATTTTTTATTGAAGCCACCACTGGCTCCTCACATTTTTTTAAGCGTGTGTACAATTTAATGGTTTGGGGTGCCATCCACAGATACATGTAACTGTCACCACTGTACTGGGTCATTAAAGGTCCTCCTGGTGGAACTCAGCCCACAGATGCATCCGCATCTCTCTGTCTCCATGGGAGGACGGGAGGCCAGACCCTTTCCTGCATCTTGTGCTTTGCATCTGCGACACTGTTTGAGTGAATTTCCTTCTTATCCCAGCTGTCTGTACAAAAGTAAGATAGCTGCTGGCTTGGTCAAAAATTCATGCGAATTTTTCCATAGGACGTTACAAAAAACCCACTTTTTGACCAACCCAGTCCAAAGAACCACCTCTAAAGTCACGGGTCTATGAGATCTTCTCCAAATCTTCCTGTCAAAATCAGCTTTGGAGATACTCAGTTCAACTGTTAAATGTCAAGGACCAAATAAAAATATTCACCACCTTTCAGCACTGTCCTCAAACCACACCAAAATGAAAGTAAAGGAATAAAAAGTCAAAAGAAGAAAGAGGACAGAATATAGCATCATCAGAGAAATTCTGACTTCAATAAAAGAAGAGACAGCTCTGTCAGAAAGTTGAGTAGAAAAAACAGCGATAAGGAAAACATATAAAGTGGGGGAAATATATATATTTTCCTGTTCTCTGCAGGAAAAAATAATATAAAGAAACTAAACTAAATATAAAGAAACTAAAATGGTGAAGAAACTAAGTATAAGAAAATATAAAGTAACCAAAGAATAATAAACGATGATAGTATGTAAAAAGGCAAGAAAAATAAATCTTAAAATATCATAACAGGTGGCTTAAAATTTTTAAAGTAAATCAAGCAGTAACTGTTATGCATTTATCTTTAGAGACACAAAATAAATGCCAGAGAATAAGTAGCTAACAAAACAAAGAGATTGCCTTGGGGGAGCCAAATGTTGATGTTGCTTTCGTTGTATGACTTTATATGAGATTGAATTAAACTAGCTGCCTGTAATATTTAAGTTCAAAAATTTATTTTAAAGGTAGATTGAATATCAACTCATCAGTCCCTTCTATCCTCTTAGACTCAACCAGACCTTGTTGCTACCTTCCTCGTATATTATGAGCGTCTACTTTGTCTCACTGATTATAAGTTCTTTAAAGGGAAATGCCATGCTTTTATCCTGTGGTCCTTCCACACCTCCACCCAGTGGCTACTGGAAAAGTAAGCATACATTTGGGGAGTTGTCACATTGGGAACATACCTGTTATTGAAGGTGTTGCTACTCCAGACATCCTGCAGTATGTGGGGTGTTCCCACACCACAAAGAATCATCCTGCTGCAAACACTTTGAGAAATAGCAGGTAGCATGATATTGGACATGGTTTCCAGTCAACATAACCAAGATGCTGAAAGGATTAAGATTTTCAAGCCAATGGTGTCATCTGTAACTTATTGTGAATGAGCTGAATTGGTCTTTCAGATAAGGTAATGCATATATTTTATTAGAACTCAAGGTAACAAGAAAATAAGGAAAGTACTCTGCAATATTTCACTCCTATCCCCAGAAGACTCTGAGTCAGTCGCTTTGAGTTACAGCCACCGAATCCGTATTTGTCTGAAGGTCATTAGAATATTCTACTGCTGTCAGGTCTGGAAATCCCAAGTTTAGAGGAGGATGAGAGTAGAAAATGAGATAAAGAAGGGAATTTTGAGTTTCTAAAAGAAAATTTTCCATCCTATTCCATTTGTCCAGAGATAATACTCGCTGTCATCTCTATTTGCCAATATGCATTTTTTTTTTTCCCAGCGTTGGAGTTTGCCTCAGTTAAACTCAGAACAGTTGTATTCACGTAGGGTCTATAGCAAGTTTCACAGCTGAACTTAGCTAGAGCAATATTTGACATCAACATACCTTATCTATTGAGACAATAAATTTACTTTCAAATTGCTAAGAAAACATGAATTTTTCTTACATGTAGGCCATCAGCCTACAGATTTTATAGCTATCTGGGGACATGGACACTGTTAATCCATGAATAATTATGTCTGTCTTTTAAATAAGCTGTTTCTTAGAGTTCTATAATAAAGTCTGTAACTTTCAGCCCTAAAGAATTTGCCAACAGGTAATAATAAAATACAGCTCAAAATGAACTCCAGCCTCAGATGTGAGGACCTATGTGGTATTATTAAATATTATGCTGTCTAGTCACCAAACAGTGACCCCATGGCCAAATAAACATTTGAAGAACTGCTCAGTTGCTCTAACAATCAAACTAGGCAAAGTTAAAACAGCAACCTAATATTTTTACCTGGCAAAATAGCCAATATCATTAAAATCAGAATACCTTGTGTCAATTACATGCACACAAAAAAGATTATACAAAAGGATTTTTTCCCATTAAAAAGCAATCTAAATATTCCACAATAGGAGGATGATTAAATGAGTGAACGGATAAGTGGGAGAGGACATGGGTAAACCTATGGCTGATTCATGCTGATGTTTGGTAGAAACCAACACAATACTGTAAACCAATTATCCTTCATTTAAAAATAAATACATTTGAAAAAATGAGTAAACAGCCAATTATTTAGAGATTAAAACCATGTTTTCAAAGACTGTATATAGACTTGCAGAAATAGTTACCATAAAATAATTTTATAAGGTATAAAAATCCATATATAGCATCAGTTTCATAACTCATACATAAACATTCACATATATATACAAGTGTGTGTTTGTATATATACACACACAGATATATATACAATGTACCAATCAAGTAGTGTTTCTGTATGGTTGAGATTATGAGCATTTTTTATTTTCTTTGTACCTTCTTACTATTTTCAAATTTCGCATGATGAAAATGTGTTTCTCATATATATATGTATATATATATACACACATATATATAGTATATATATGTGTATACATGTATAGTTGACTTACAATATTGTGTTAGTTTCAGGTGTACAGCAACATGATTTAGTTAATGGTACCCCACTCCAGTACTCTTGCCTGGAAAATCCCATGAACGGAGGAGCCTGGTAGGCTGCAATCCATGGGATCGCTAAGAGTCAGGCACGACTGAGCGACTTCACTTTCACTTTTCACTTTCATGCATTGGAACAGGAAATGGCAACCCACTCCAGTGTTCTTGCCTGGAGAATCCCAGGGACAGGGGAGCCTGGTGGGCTGCCGTCTATGGGGTCGCACAGAGTCGGACACGACTGAAGTGACTTAGCAGCAGCAGCATACTATTTTTGCTTGCTTCTTTTCCATTATAGTTTATTATAAGATATTAAATAGAGTTCCCTGTGTTATACAGTAAATGCTTGTTGTTTACCTATTGTATATATGGTAATGTGCATCTATTAATCTCATATTCCTAATTTATCCCTCCCCCTCCTTTTGTTTTGGTAACCGTAGGTTTGTTTTCTATGTCTGTGAGTCTGTTTCTGTTTTCTAAATAAGTTCATTTATGCTGCTTTTTAGATTCCACATATAAGGGATGTCATATATTTGTTTTTAGCTGATTTATTTCACTTAGTATGATAATCTCTAGGTCCATCCATGTTGCTGCAAATGGCATTATTTCATGTTTTGTTATGTATCTTTTTAATCAGAAAAAATAAACAGAGTTGTGTTATTTGCTCAGCAACACTTGCAACCCCATGGATAACACTCGCCAAGTGGGGGAGGTTAGTTGCTCAGGGCAAAAGGCTGCAATTCCAGAGAGACTTGAAGGACTGATTCAATTAGAGAAGAAAAAAAAAATCATTACATTTTTTTCCCCCATCTAAGATGTTTTTAATACGTTTTCAGAGTTAGAAGTAGAATAAAATATACCACGTGGAATACTAAATCATGAAGAAATAGATCCCTTTTGCAAGGGTGTGTTTTGAAATTATCATTATAAGTGAATTTATTTACAGTGCATTGGGCTTTGTAATAAAACAGCACCCTTCTCTCTCTGTGTCTCATGGTTCCTCTGCTATCTCGCCACACTTCTGAACTGTAAAATAAATCAAATTACCCCAACAAAAAGCAGAGTATTCTCCAAAGAGGGGCCTTGTGTCCCTCCCTTTATTCTATATTGTGCTTGAATAAAACACATGAGACCCTTTCACTGAATCCGTTTAAATATAAAGCCTTTAGAAAAACCAGGCATCCTCTTCTTCCCAAATGCACGTACAATTTCCATTAATGTTAATAAGAGCTATGTGAAGGGATGAGGAAAACCATTCCCATTATGTTTTATTACATTTTTATTTTATGAACTGGTCTCTTGGATGATAAATCAACGCTACTGCAAAACCATAATTCTTTGGGGAAAACCTCCATGAAATTTCCCTTCTTTGTGCTATTCTGCTGCTGTCAAAAAGAAAAATCCCAAAAACTAAACACAAGCTGAATGCTTTTGACCTGTGATACTAGTATACTGTAGATGACACCCCAATAAAATGCCAACTGCATTGTTCATAATTAGCAGCAACTGCAGTTTTGCTAAAAAGAAAAAGAAAAAAAAAACTGCCTGAGATAATTATTGCATTTTACAAATATCCACTCAGCAGCTGGCAATTAGATAACCCAGAATCAAATTATGCCCACCATTAGATAAGTCTCAGGCACCTAAATGCTTCAGAGTTCCATTTGGCAGAAGTCTAATTATGGTGACAGGGCCCAGCCCTGTGGCTGGCCACATAGAAATGGCCTTATTTGCCTTTGCTCCAAGAGGTGTGGATACAAGGATCCAACCTCAGGTCACTAATCTTTACCATTTCCATGTGGCGGATACTCCACTGGATCCGTCCATTTCAGTATATTCCTTTGTGTTTTGTGCCCAGCCTTACCTCTGCTCAAGGAGCTCCCTGAAATTAAAAAAAAAAAAAAAAAACACTCTCCTTTCCTTCTTTCTCACTTGGGCCCCTTTCTCTCCATAAACACTTTTTCCCAAAATTCTGGTCCACGTGGTTCTTTTGTCTTTTGAAAAAAAAACAAAACAACTTTATGTTTTAGAGCAGTTTGAGATTCACAGCAAAATTGAGCAGAAAGTCGAGTTTCCATATATCTACTGCCCCATGCAGGACAGCCTTTTCCACACCATAGTACAATTGTTACAGTTGACGAATTGACACCTTATTATAACCCAAAGTCTGTAGTTTACAGTAGAGTTTATGCTTTGTGTACCTTCTATGGATTCTGGCAAATGTATAATGGTTTGTATCCACTATTATAGGATCATACAGAATAGTGTCACTGCCTAAAAATCCCCTCTGCTCTGCCTGTTTATTCCACTCTTTCCCTTAAGCCCTGGCAGGCATGGATCTTTTAACTGTCTCCATAAGTTTTGCCTTTGCCAGAAAGTCATGTAGCTGGAATCAGTGTTTAGCTTTTACAGATTGACTTCTTTCAATTAATATGCATTTAAGTTTTCTCCACATCTATTCATGGATTGATAGCTCATTTCTTTTTAGTGCTGAATAATATTCCATTGCCTGGGTGCTATGAGGTTTTTTTTTTAATTATTTTATCACTAATCATTTTTCCAGATTTATTGAAATATAATTGATATATAACATTTTGTAAGCTTAAGGTGTATAACACAGTGATTTAATACACATATATACTTCAAAATGATGATCACGATAGAGTTGGTTAACACATACTTCACCTCATATGACTATTGTGTGGGGGTGGAGGTAAGAAAATTTAAGATCTACTCTCACGGCAACTTTCAAGTGTATAATACAGTATTGTTACAATAGTCTCTATGCTGTACATTACATTCTCCAGGGCACCACAGTGTATTTATCCATTTACCTACCGAAAAACGGTTGCTTGCAAGTTTTGGCAATTATAAAGTATATATAAACATCCACGTGCAGATTTTTGTGTAGACATAAATTTTCCGTTCATTTGAGTAAATACCAGGAAGCTCGACTGCTGAATTGTTCAGTACGCCTAGTTTTCTAAGAAGCGGCTGAATTGTCTTTCAAATGGCAGTAGCATTTGCATTTCCTCTCTTTGAGAGTTCTTGATGCTCCACACCCTCCCCAACATTTTGTGTTGTCAGTGTTTCAGATTTGGGCTATTCTAACAGGTGTGTAGTCATTTCTCATTGTTTTAATTTGCAATTCCTTAGTGGCTCATAATGAGATACCTGCTCAGATCTTTTCTTCATTTTAAACTTTATAATACCTAATTATTTCCTCTCCTTCCCAGTATTCAGCTAAGACCAGTGAAGCCCAAATCACGACTTACTGGTGAGGTGAATTAGTAGGTGTTGAGGGAGAGTAACTGGCAATTAACTTAACCTTTCTGAGACTTAGTTCTTCACGTCTACAACTGTAATTACACTTGCCTTATAGGGTGTTTATGAACATTAACTGCGGTGGCATAATATAGTAGCTAATACAATCCATGGAAGATAGCACGTGCTCCAAAAAAATTTTTTTTCACTTTTCTTATATCTTGAACTTTGAATTCACTTTCGAGAAAATAAATTGTCTCCTTAGATGAATGTATATGTTCTCTGTTGTCAGAAACCAGACAACACTGTAATTCAACGTAGTTTCCATCTCAGGTTTAACTGGGAGCCAAATGCATTGGCCAAGTGTTTTTTTTTTTTCCCCTACTCAATTCTTATTCCTGCAAGACTCCACTTCTGCATTTCTGCTGAGAAATAATTTTCAATTAAATAATCTCAATTATCTCAAAATGTTAAATACAAAAATGCACATATCAATTTAGTTACAAATCGTACATAATGGAAAAAGCATTGTATTAAAACATACAGAAATTTGAGGGTTACTCCTAGCTTGGGCTTTCCAGGTGGCACTAGTGGGAAAGAATCTTCCTGCCAATGCAGGAGACATAAGAGACGCATGTTCAATCCCTGGCTCAGGAAGGTCCCCTGGAGGAGGGCATGGCAACCCACTCCAATATTCTTGCCTGGAGAATCCCATGGACAGAGGAACCTGGTGGGCTACGGTCCAGGGGGTGGTAAAGAGTCAGACACGACTGAAGCAACTTAGCACACATGCCCACAATCCTAGCTCTAAAGCTAACTAGCTTATATGCTTAGGCAGGTAATTTAATATTAATAGGTCTTAGTAAAACTAAATGATTTGTGAGACCATTTAAAATTATAATATGCAATTATTCTGATCTTTAAATAGAGACATACTCAAAATAGACATTATGCTCTATATAATTTTCTTTCTGTGTCAAATTTTTAGGACAAAAATTTAATGTACATCTCAAGAAAATGTCTACTACTATCTCTCTCTTTAGCATGCTTTTACATACATGAAACTAGGGTAGAAAAGACATTTAAGCCTCCACAACTAATAGACCTTAATCTTTAAACGAAGAGAAAGCTTTCTTAAAAATCTTTTGAGAAGATCTGAATTTCCATTTAACTTGTCCAATATCTTTGTTTTGGCAAAAACATTATACAATGGAAGGAACAGAGGATTAAGTACCAAATAAGAAAGTATACCTGTAGTTAGAACAAAAAAAATATGGTCTCTAAGTAAACTGTTAAATATTTTTGCATACTTAAATAACTTCATATTTTAAAACCTAAGCTATTTAAATTTTAAATTACAATACTATTAAGTTATTTTGTGAAAATAAGTAATAATCATGTTTTATAAAAATGGATAGTAAAATGATACCATTATAGCATTAACTGATATATGTTTCTAATGCAGTGGTAATTCAAGAAAATTTATCCATATTCTTCCATATTAATGTATAACATATTTTCATGTATTGACATAGTTCCCTTGCTGCTGCTAAGTCACTTCAGTCATGTCCGACTCTGTGCAACCCCAGAGACGGCAGCCCACCAGGCTCCTCTGTCCCTGGGATTCTCCAGGCAAGAATACTGGAGTGGGTTGCCATTTCCTGTTCCAATGCATGAAAGTGAAAAGTGAAAGTGAAGTCGCTCAGTCGTGTCCTACTCTTCGCAACCCCATGGACTCTAGCCTACCAGGCTCCTCCGTTCATGGGATTTTCCAGGCAAGAGTACTGGAGTGGGGTGCCATGGCCTTAGACACTTATTAATCCCATCTTGTTAATATCGGTTTGTTCGACTTGCTATTCTGTCCTGTAGTCATTTTCCTTTGCTATTGCTATTGTTAGTTATGCAGGAAAAAATGAAATAAACTTACCAGGGCAAAAATGCATTTATTTATTCAGTTCCCTATGTCAGCTCTCCTAACTTAGTAAGGAAAGCAAACATTTCCAAATAGTGTACCTTAAGCTCTAGATTTTTATTTGTTATAACCTGCTAATTGTCTTCCACAACCAGTGTAAGGCTAAGTGCCCACGTATCATTTCTTCCCTTTAAACTTAGACCAGTACATAGCAGTCCTTTAAACAGAACATCTGTCTGATAACCTCTCAAGATCCTTTCTAGTATACATTTTTCTGGCTATAAAAGCAAAGGGTCATTCATTATGACCCTGGTCTTCCTATTGTAGGTAGGCCATTCATACCTACAATATATTTTCTCTCAATAGAACTTGTTTACTCATTAGGTGGCTATTTACTGGGATTAAAATATATTAACAGCCAGAGAGCCCTCATAAATACTCAAGGACAATGGCTTTTCTCACATGCTACCTTAATTTCATAACTTTAGTCTTTTAAAATCATTATACTTGTCTCATCTTCTCAAAACGTCCTCTAATAATTTTTTGAAAACTTTGGCAGGTTAACTAGAATTAAGAGCACAGAAAACACCAGACAGCACATCATGTTTCACCAGAATAGGCTAATTTCAAATCTGACTTTCTGAGAAAAAAAAAAAATAGATAAAAAATATTTAAAAGAATGATCCTTTTTCTTTGATATGTATTATGCTAACAATATTTCAAGACACTTGAATTGTTCCAAATATAAATGAAATGCTGGCAACATTGAAGTATGTAAATTCAGAAAAAGGAAACCCAGGGTTAATTCATAATCCAACCCAAAATAATGTTTTTAAGGGGTCCATATGCTACTTCCTATGCTAAATGTCTTCCTTTCACATGTGCTAACATCCTGTTTTCATTGCAGGATATCAAATGCAGGAAGTGAATTGTATCCATTTTCTTCCTCATTTGATATTAAGAAGTTAGGGAAAGCATATTGGAGAACACTGGCTTAGAGAGTCAGAAACTTGGCTCTACCAAGACTCTGGCAGTAACACTTCATAATGTTAACACTTCACTTTTCCAAACAATTATAATTTACTCAATGCTTTATATCTGTAAAATATAAGCAGTGCTTGAAAAAAGTAAAGGACAAATAGGATAGTGTCTCCCAATTGAGAAAAAGAAGCTCTAATGAAAAACGAGTTCAGTTATATAATTTTGGGGGAAATCAAAGGCCCCCACCAGAAGGAAAGGCAATCCTAAAAAACATCCTTCGAATTCCTAGCACAGATGGCAAACCACAAGAACCTAGCCTGACGTAGGTTCTGCATGAGAACAGCAGATCTGATCCCCTCAAGCTGATGTTCCCAAATCAAAATGTATGACTGATGGTCTTTGTTTTTCACAAGATCAGGGAACTCTACCGTGGAGATTTTCACAAAGTTATTGAAAAGTGGGTTGTGAGAAAAGTTAACAACATGTCTCAATATGCCTGATGACTTTCCCAAGTTTGGACTGAATGTCCTACATTTCAGGAAACCTAATTTCCTGTTTTGTTTTTGTTTTTATTTTTTATTTCTTTATTTTACCATGTAACCCAGAAGAGTAAGGACCTAGATCATTCACATTTTATTGTTATTTTGCTTCAGTTCAGTTCAGTTCAGTTCAGTCGCTCAGTCTTGTCCGACTCTTTGTGACCCCATGAATCGCAGCACGCCAGGCCTCCCTGTCCGTCATCAACTCCCGGAGTTCACTCAGACACACGTCCATCGAGTCAGTGATGCCATCCCAATTCTGCATGTGCTATTGTCACGTGGCTCCTCTCAGGCTCAACATCTAACTTTTTGCCATAAAGAATATTCTGCCCCATTCTGTTTGCCCCCCAACCTCACATATACACATCACAACCCTATACCTGCATTCCTAGTTGACCATGAATATACAAAATGACCAGGAATCTTAACTGAGGAGGAAACTAGCATCCTGGCTGAACACACTGAACCTAATTTTAAGTATTAGATAATAATAGAGATAGGAACAACATTGAGAGGCAATATTTACTATTTTAACTTTTTAAAGCCTATTCTAGTCCACTTTGAAATTATAAAATATTATATCTGAAAACAGAACAAAATAGGTGACTCCACATAAGATGAAAAGGGGAAATGAAGGTAACATTATCAGTTTTTACTACTACAAGTTTAAGCCTTCTGACAGTGGCTTTACTATCTTGTTAGCAAATTAAATTGAAAGGATGGCTACAAGCTGTGATGGCAGAGGAAAGAACTGAAACAATTGATGTGGTAGGATGAAAAGTGGTGTCCCCAAAGTATTCAGCTCCTAAGCCCTGGAAGGGCTTCTCAGGTGGCTCAAAGGTAAAGAATCCACCTACAAGGCAGGAGATGTGGGTTTGATCCCTGGGTCAGGAAGATTTGCCTGGAGGAGGAAATGGCAACACACTCTAGGATTCTTGCCTGGAAAATTCCATGGACAGAGGAGGCTGACAGGCTACAGTTCACGTGGTCACAAAGAGTTAGATACGGCTGAAGCGACTATTGTTGTTCAGTCACTAACACGGACCCAGCACACCAGGCTTCCCTTGTTGGTGTTGCTGTTCAGGTGCTCAGCCGTGTCTGACTCTGCAATCGCATGGACTGCAGCAAGCCCGGCTTCCCCTGTCCTTCACCATCTCCCAGAGCTTGCTCAAACTCACGTCTGTTTAGTCAGTGATGCCATCCAACCGTCTCATCCTCTGTCATCCCCTTCTCCTCCTGCCTTCAATATTTCCCAGCATCAAGGTCTTTGCTAATGAGTCTCCACTTTGCATCAGGTGGCCAAAGTATTGTAGTTTCAGTTTCAGCCATCAGTCCTTCTGATGACTATTCAATGTTTATTTTCTTTAGATTTGACTGCTTTGATCTCCTTGCAGTCCAAGGGACCCTTAAGAGTCTTCTCCAACACCACAGTTCAAAAACATCAATTCTTTGGTGCTCAGCCTTCTTTGTGGTTCAACTCTCACATTCATACATGACTACTGGAAAAACCATAGCTCTGACTAGATGGACCTTTGTCAGCAAAGTAATGTCTCCACTTTTCAATATGCTGCCTAGGTTGTTCATAACTTTTCTTTCAAGGAGCAAGCGTCTTTTAATTTCATGGCTACAGTCACCATCTGCAGAGATTTTGGAGCCCAAGAAAATAAAATCTCTCACTGTTTCCATTGTTTCCCCATCTGTTTGCCATGAAGTGATGGGACCAGATGCTATGATCTTACTATTTTTAATGTTGAGTTTTAAGTCAGCTTTTTTGCTCTCCTCTTTGACTTTCATCAAGAGGCTCTTTAGCTCCTCTTCAATTTCTGCCATAAGAGTGATGTCATCTGCATAGCTGAGGTTATTGATATTTCTCCTGTCAATCTTGATTCCAACTTGTGCTCTATCCAGCCTGGCATTTCACATGATGTATTCAGCATGTAAGTTAAATAAACAGGGTGACAATATACAGTTGTTACAGAAGAACTGTACAAAAAAGATCTTCATGACCAAGATAATCATGATGGTGTGATCACTCACCTAGAGCCAGACATCCTGGAATGTGAAGTCAAGTGGGCCTTAGAAAGCATCACTACAAAGCTAGTGGAGATGATGAAATTCTAGTTGAGCTATTCCAAATCCTGAAAGATGATGCTGTGAAAGTGCTGCACTCAATATGCCAGCATATTTGGAAAACTCAGCAGTGGCCACAGGACTGGAAAAGGTCAGTTTTCATTCCAATCCCAAAGGAAGGCAATGCCAAAGAATGCTCAAACTACCGCACAATTGCACTCATCTTACACGCTAGCAAAGTAATGCTCAAAATTCTCCAAGCCAGGCTTCAGCAATACATGAACCATGAACTTCCAGATGTTAAAGCTGGTTTTAGAAAAGGCAGAGGAACAAGAGATCAAATTTCCAACATCTGCTGGATCATGGAAAAAGCAAGAGAGTTCCAGAAAAACATCTATTTCTGCTTTATTGACTGTGCCAAAGCCTTTGACTGTGTGGATCACAATAAACTGGAAAATTCTGAAAGATATGGGAATACCAGACCACCTGACCTGCCTCTTGAGAAACCAGTATGCAGGTCAGGAAGCAACAGTTAGAACTGGACATGAAACAACAGACTGGTTCCAAATAGGAAAAGGAGTACATCAAGGCTGTATATTGTCACCCTGCTTATTTAACTTCTATGCAGAGTACATCATGAGAAACGCTGGGCTGGAAGAAGCACAAGCTGGAATCAAGATTGCCGGGAGAAATATCAATAACCTCAGATATGCAGATGACACCACCCTTATGGCAGAAAGTGAAGAGGAACTAAGAAGAAGCCTCTTGATGAAAGTGAAAGAGGAGAGTGAAAAAGTTGGCTTAAAGCTCAACATTCAGAAAATGAAGATCATGGCACCTGGTCCCATCACTTCATGGGAAATAGATGGGGAAACAGTGGAAACAGTGTCAGACTTTATTTTCTTGGGTTCCAAAATCACTGCAGATGGTGACTGCAGCCATGAAATTAAAAGACACTTACTCCTTGGAAGGAAAGTTATGACCAAACTAGATAGCATATTGAAAAGCAGAGACATTACTTTGCCAACAAAGGTCCGTCTAGTCAAGGCTATGGTTTTTCCAGTGGTCATGTATAGATGTGAGAGTTGGACTGTGAAGAAAGCTGAGCGCCGAAGAATTGATGCTTTTGCACTGTGGTGTTGGAGAAGACTCTTGAGAGTCTCTTGGACTTCAAGGAGATCCAACCAGTCCATTCTAAAGGAGATCAGTCCTGGGTGTTCTTTGGAAGGACTGATGCTAAAGCTGAAACTCCAATACTTTGGCCACCTCATGCAAAGAGTTGACTCATTGGAAAAGACTCTGATGCTGGGAGGGATTGGGGGCAGGACGAAAAGGGTACAACAGAGGATGAGATGGCTGGATGGCATCACCGACTCGACGGACATGAGTTTGAGTGAACTCCGAGAGTTGGTGGTGGACAGAGAGGCCTGGCGTGCTGCAATTCATGGGGTCGCAAAGAGTCAGACACGACTGAGCTACTGAACTGAACTGAACTGAACTGACAATATACAGCCCTGACATACTCCTTTCCCAATTTGGAACCAGTCTGTTGTTTCATGTCCAGTTCTAACAGTTGCTTCTTGACTTGCATAAAGGTTTCTCGGGAGGCAGGTAAGGTGGTCTGGTATTCCCATCTCTTTAAGAATTTTCCAGTTTGCTGTGATCCACACAGTCAAAGGCTTTAACATAGTCAATGAAGCATAAGTAGATATTTCTCTGGAATTCTCTTGCTTTTTCTGTGATCCAACGGATGTTAGCAATTTGATCTCTAGTTCCTCTGTCTTTTCTAAATCCAGCTTGAATATATGGAAGTTTTTCATTCACGTACTGTTGAAGCCTAATTTGGAGAATTTTTAGCATTACTTTGCTAGCATGAGAAATCAGTGCAATTGTGTGGTAGTCTGAACATTCTTTGGCATTGCCCTTCTTTGGGATTGTAATGAAAACTGAACTTTTCCAGTCTTGTGACCACTGCTGAGTTTTCCAAATTTTCTGGCATATTGAATGTAACACTTTAACAGCATCATCTTTTAGTGTTTGAAATAGCTCAGCTGAAATTCCATCTCCTCCATAGCTTTGTTCACAGTGATGCTTCCTAAGTCCACGTGACTTTGCGCTCCAGGATGTCTGCCTCTAGGTGAGTGATCATGGTTATCTGGCTTCCAAGCTTCCCTGCCCTTCACTATCTCCTGGAATCTGCTCAGATTCATGTCTAATGAGTCGATGATGCCATCCAACCATTTCATCCTCTGTTGCCCACTTCTCCTTTGCCCTCAGTTTTTCCCAGCATCAGGGTCTTTTCCAATGAGGTAGCTCTTTGCATCAGGAGGCCAAAGTAATGGAGCTTCAGTTTTAGCATCAGTCCTTCCAATGTATATTCAGCATTGGTTTCCTTTAGGACTGACTGGTTTGATCTCCTTGTTGTCCAAGGGATTCTCAAGAGTCCAGCACAATTCAAAAGCATCAGTTCTTGGGCTCTCAGCCTTCTTTATGGTCCAGCTCTCACTTCTGTACATGACTCCTGGAAAAACCACATCTTTGACTCTACAGACCTTTCTCAGCAAAGTGATGTCTCTGATTTTTAATATGCTGTCTAGGTTTGGCATAACTTTTCTTCCAAAGAGCAAGTGTCTTTTAGTTTCATGACTGCAGTTACCATCCACAGTGATTTTGGAGCCCAAGAAAATAAAATCTATCACTGTTGCCATTTTTTCCCAGATGCCGTGATCTTAGTTTTTTCAGTGTTGAGTTTTGAACCAGATTTTTCACTCTCCTCTTTCTTCTTCATCAAGAGGTTCTTCCTCTTTGCTTTCTATCACTAGAGTGGTATCATCTGTATATCTGGGCTTCCCTGATGGCTCAGATGATAAAGACTCTGCCTGCCAATGCAGGAGATGCAAAAGACACAGGTTCAATCCCTTTGTTGGGAAGATCTCTTGGAGGAAGAAATGGCAACTCACTCCAGTATTCTTGTCTGGAAAATTTCATGGACAGGGAAACCTGGGGGCTACAGTCTATGGGACTACAGAGTTGGACAGGACTGAGCAACTGAGCACATCTTCATACATTGGCATGTCTGAGGTTACTGATATTTCTCCTGGCAATCTTGATTCCAGCTTGTGACTCATCCAGCCTGGCAAGGCACAAGCCCTGGAAATTGTAAGTGTTACTTTAAACAGCAAAATGACTTCCCAAATGCAAATAATCTAAGGATTTTTAAATGGGAGGATTATTCTGGATTATTTGGGTGATGCTGAAATGCAATAACATATGTCTTTATAAGAGAGAGGCAAAGAAAGCAATGTGACACAAAGAAAGCAGTGTTACACTTCAGGCTTTGAAGATAAAGGGCCCAGGGGAAAGGAATGCAAAAATGTGGCTTTAGAAGATGGAAAAAGCAAGAGAACAGAAACTCAACAAGAATTACCAAGGGGATACCTTGATTTTTAGCTCAGGAAGACTGATTTCAGTCTTCCAGAACTGTAAACACACAATAAATAGATGTTATCTTAAGCAACCAATTTTGTGGCAATATGTTACAGCAGCAATAAAAAAATAAAATAAAATAGAACATGCAGTTAAATAAGGTTATAATGTGACAGAGCTTGGGAGAAGGCAAATGAAACAGGCCAAGAGTTTTCAGACTGAATAAAATAAGACACCAAAATCTATTTTCTGGACAATGCTGAATTGAATACAATAGTAAAGTGAATAAATCAACTTCCAGTTGATTTGTCTGGACAAAGAAATTAACAGAAAAGCAATGGTCTATGCCACAGAGATATTGGCAGTTAGACTTTATTTGGAAATATCTAAAATGTCTAGACCACAAAAATAAATGAATCAAAGTCATTCACGATACAGAAAATATATATCACAATTATAATGAGTAATTTTGCATAAGATCATTAAAGACAAGGAAAAATCATCTTTTTCATAGATTCTGGGCAGATCCTTCATAAAAATAAATCAACAAAGAAACAAATAACAGAACTCTTTTCCACTGAAGTACTCACTGAAAACACAGCACATATGCAAAATATTAACAACCACAAAAACCACAGACACGATGGCAACAGAATTCTCTTTATTGGCAATATCATACTAATTGACTGGAAATCTTGCCCCTTTCAAGAAGGTTTGTGTTTTTTTGATAAATGGATCAAAGGCAAACATGAGGAAGGATAAAAGTATACTTGGGCTATGCACTCTGCTCCCTCATGTCTGACTCCTTGCAGTCAAATGAACTATAGACTGCCAGACTCCTCTGTCCATGGAATTTTCCAGGCAAGGATACTGGAGGGGGGTGCCATTTCCTACTCCAGGGGATCTTCCCGACCCAGGGATTGAACCTGGGTCTGCCTGCCTTGTCAGATGGATTCTTTACCACTAAAGCCACCTGGGAAACCCTAAACTTGGGCTGCATGTGTGCTTAACAGAAAGAAACACATTTGAGTAAGAAATCTAAGGAAAGACTTCCTTATTGCTGACCAATATGGATGAAGGACACATTTGTCTAGGGCTCATCTATGCTAATAATAATGCTTTAATTCTCTATTGTATACCATAATGGATTAAGAAAACATCTGAAATCTCCAATAAAATATAAATTTCTATTTCAGATACTTTCTCATTTTCTACCTTCCTCTTTCCCCTTGTCTGTTTCAATATGACTGGTTAGATGCATCCTTCTGCTAAAGACAATGAAAATCCCAGGCTTTCAAATAAAAAAATAAAGAATTTACTAGTCAATATATAAGCAAAGCTGAACATTCAGGGAAATAAACAGATTTTTGAAGTCAGATATAGTCTAAAAGCAATTTTCAAATCTAGATAAATTTAGTTTGTATTTCTACAGGCCTTCATAGTACTTGAAGGAGAAGACAAAGCTTAGTGTCCTCCAAATGGTGGTTCTAACAAGAGATACCCCATTATAAAGCTGAAATCACAAGAGCTATATACTCATTGTAAGCGTGATGAAGAAGTAAACCTAGATGGAAGTCCATTTTCAAGAAACAACAAAGAAAACTGCCCTGGAACTAAAACATGGAGTAGAGTCTATAAGACAGGTTTCAACATGAAAGATCATAATTACAAGCTGGCCCTCAAAAGGATTAGCAGTTTTAAATTACATAGCCTGTATCATCCAAGATAATCTCAAGTCATTAAGTAAGTCAAGGATATACTATAACTTTTACCACCCCAAAGTACCAGTCAGAAACAAGTGCAGTATCATCTGCAGAAAATATATCACAATAGCTGTGAAAGAGACTCAGAAATATTTTTCCAAGAAAAATGAGTGGCTTCTTAATTAAAAATCAGAAAGAAAAGGAAAAAAAGTTGCCTTGACTGACAGTCCACAGAAACAGTAGACAAAAGGAGGCCCTGTAAAGATTTTAAATATTGGAATAATCAAGGATAAAATACAAAATTATTTTAATTTATAATCTCTAAAGAAGTTAAAGCCAGTTTAAAATAATTTTAATGAATTAAAAGTATGCAAAACATAACAAAATAGATCCTCTAGAAAGGAACAGTGTAATAACTGAAATTTAAAAGTGAATGGATAAATATATAGCTGTTAGATAGATATAAAGAGACAATAAATTGAAATGTTGGTTTAATAAGAAGTTATCTAATGAGCAACATTAAAAGAACAGAAAGATAAAAAAGAGAACAGAAGTTGAAACACAAAAGTTGAAGGACAAATGTGTAGTATACACTTCAAAGAAGTCTAGATGGGAATAAACACTAAGTACAGCAGAGGCAATATTTGAATACTGGTTACTAATTTATGAAAGACATGAACCCATGAATATGGAGAAACTAATGAATCCCAACTAGGATATTTAAAAAGAAACCTACATCAAGACTTATTATAATAGAATTTAAGAACAATAAAGAAAATGAGAAAATCTGAAAAGCTCCCAAGTGAAAGGTTACCTTAAAAAAGTGACAGATATACATCTGTAATTCCGATAGTCATACTATAAACTAGAAACAGTATATTGATCTTCAGTAAAAGATAAAGTTACTGCCAACCCTAAAATTTTATACCCAGAAATACTGATTTCATGAATGGAGCAAACATGATTACCAAAAAAGAAAAACAAAAAATTTACCACCAATAGACTTTCACTAAAGGAAATTCTGAAAGATATATATCAACAATTTACAAACAACTCAGGGAGCTTAATATCATCAAAACAAAGAACCCAGTCAAAAGATGGGCAGAAGACCTAAAAAGACATTTCACTAAAGACAACATATAGATGACCAAAAGGCACATGAAAAGATGTTCAAAATTACTAATTAGCATTAAGTAAGTAAGTGTTAGTCACCCAGTCGTGCCCAACTTTTTGCGACCCCATGACTGCAGCCCACCAGGCTCCTCTGTCCATGAGATTTTCCAAGCAAGGATACTGGAGTGGGTTGCCATATCCTTCTCCAGGGTATCATCCAGACCCAAGGATCGAACCCAGATCTCCTGCACTGCAGGCAGATTCTTTACCGCCTGAGCTAATAGTCCTTTTCTACTAATTAGCATTAGAGGCGTGCAAATCAAAACTACAATGAGATATCACCTCATACTAATCAGAAATGCTATAACCAAAAAAAATTCACAAAAAATAAATGCCCAAGAGAGTGTGGAGAGAAGGAAACCCTCCTAACCCTATTGGTGGGAATGTAAATTGTACAGACACTGTGGAGAACAGTATGGAGATTCCTCAAAAACTAAAAATAGAGTGATCATATGATCCTGCAATCCTACTCCTGGGAAAAGATTGTCAGAAAGGAACAATGCATCCCAGTGTTAATTGCACCACTGTTTACAACAGTCAAGACATGGAAGCAACCTAAATGTCCATCAACAAATGAATGGATAAAGATGTAGTCCATATATACGATGAAATATTACTCAGCCATTAAAAAAATGAAATAATGCCATTTGCAGCAACATAGACAGACCTAGAGATTGTCATACTGAGTGAAGGAAGTCAGACAGAGAAAAAGAAATGTTATATCACTTATATGTGGTATATGGCACTGGGTAAGCTGGGTTTCATCACCTCAGACAGGAAGCACAGGACAGGCTGCACTGGGGCTAAAGAATCAGCAAAGAGGAGGTCATGTGCTGACTTCAGCAGAAGTATGATGGGATCATCCTTCCTGGCAAATAAAGTGCCATGTCTATCCAAAAGGCTAATAAAATATTGTCAATGACATGTCAAAAAAAATGATACAAATGAACTTATTTACAAAACAGAAGCAGACTCACAGACTTAGAAAATGAACTTGTGGTTACCAGGGGAGAAGGCCGGGGTGGCGGTGGTACTTGGGGTGGAAGGGATAGTTAGGGAGTTTGGGATTGACATCTACACACTGCTGTATTTAAAATGGATAACCAACAAGGACCTACTGTATAGCACAGAGAACTCTGCTCAATATTATGTAACAATTTAAATGGAAAATGTATAAATGAATCACTTGCGGTACACCTGAAACTGTCACAATATTGTTAGTCAACTATGCTCCAATATAAAATCAAAAGTAAATATATATATATATATATACACACATATATATATACACTCATACCAGATACATACAAACATGAATAAGAAACAAAGAAAATCTAAAGTAACACTATATTAAAAAAAAATCTAATGTGAGTTTGAAAGCAACAAGACAGATTTAAAATACAAAAAAAGCAGCAGCATACAATATGGGAAGAAATAAATGGATTCAATGTGTAATAAGGTCCTTGATATTATTAACTTTAGACTCTGATACGTTAAATGTGTGTGTTCGATTTTAGGATAACAGCTGAATGAAGAAAAAGTGTGTAAAACCTCCAAACTAGTAAAGAGGGGAAATGGAACAGGAATAATTAATACAAAGCTTAGGCACTCCTGACTCTCTAAGCGGATGAAGGTATGAGTTTTATCTTTACATTTTATGACCACCTGCTGATACCCACCTTGCTGCCCTCTTTCCAAGCACAAGCATTGTTCCATTATTTTGTCTGGTCTGACTCTCTTCTTGTCACTCTTTTTAACCTAGTGGTCCAGTTTCTCCAGGATGTCAACAAATTCAGAATTGAGTCCATCACAAGTTACTTTGTGAAGACATTAACCCTTGTTCAAGATTGTATTTTCTAAATTAACTCATTCTGCCCAGATATGAACTTGATCTTTCTACCCCAAAATCCATGTTTCTCAGAAATACTATGATTTTACATAGAAATACACAGTTTCCCAGAAATACTATGATTGGCTCTAACACTAGATGTTTTTCCTAAAAATTCCAGGCTCTACACTATGGCCTTACCTATTTTATTCAACCCAGAAAGCCCACAATCTTACCTACAATTAAATCTCATTGACTACTGACACTAACTGTTCTCTTAAAATGATGAAATGATAGTTTAAACGTTGTAGTTATGTTGACATACTAGAGTAAGCAATCTTCCTTGGTGGTTCAGATGGTAAAGAATCCACCAGCAATACAGGGGTCCCAGGTTCAATCCCTGGGTAGGGAAGATTCCCCTGGAGAAGGGAATGGCAACCCACTCCAGTATTCTTGCCTGGGAAATTCCATAGACAGAGGAGCCTGGCAGGCTATACAGTCCCTGGGGTTGCAAAGAGCTGGACACAACTAGAGTGACTAACACACACAAAGAGTAAGCGGGTCCTCATTAAAGAGTGAGATTCTGTCTACTTTTAGTTAGGCAGAACTAAATTCATATGCTACAAGCCCTTCAAATCTGTGACATCTTTCCTACCTCCAAGGCTATAGAGGCACTTACACTCACAACCACATAAAGTCCTGTGCCAGCCTCCTTCCATTCATCTTCCATCAAGTGTATGAACCCTGCTCCTGATTCCTTCAGAGTTGCCCTAATTGCTGTCAACTAATTCAAATCACAGTATGTGCATTAACTCTCTACTGCCTATATGACATTCATTCTGGAAGCTTCAAAGTTGAGCAAGATGCAGCTTCTGTGTAATCTATATTCTATGCTCAGAAAATTCTCTGGCAGACCGGACGAAAGCAGACTGTCATTATACCTCCGGTCCTGTATCAAGTGAGTGAACAGAAAGCTTGCTTCATCAGTTCAGCTGTCTTTCTAGGTATAGATATTGGTTAGTAGACAAGATAAAGCAATATGGCCTCACAGATATTAGTATTAGTCACTCAGTAGTGTCTAACTCTTTGCAACTATGGACTATAGCCGGCCAAACTTCTCTGTCCATGGGATTCTCCAGGCAAGAATACTGGAGTGAGTTGCCATTTCCTTCTCCAGAGGATCTTCTTGACCCAGGGATCGAACCCATGTTTCCCGCATTGCAGACTCTTTACTGTCTGAGCCACCAGAGTCTGTGAGGAACAACTCATCTTCACATAGACTCGGGTTACACTCCTGGATTCTTTGAGTACATGTTTGAATTAGGTACGTACTTGAATTCTTTCCTTTGTACCTGCACCCTTTGTCCGCACAAATCCTTCCCAAACACCAGCTTGTACCTCCGCTCAGGTAGGTTTCAGAAGACCATTTGGATTCTATCTCTAAAGTTTGCACATGGTTTTTCTCATTATAATGGCATTACTATAAGGAAGACTCGTATTGCCATGGTGTTTTTTGTCTGTTTTTTGCTTTTGTTTTTTAAATTTTTATGGGGTATAGTTGATTTACAATGTTGTGTAAGTTTCTGTTGAATAGAAAAGCGAATCAGTTATACACATACACATATCTTCTCTTTTTTAGATTCTTCTCCCATGTGGTTATTACAGAATATTAAACAGAGTTCCTTATGCCATTCAGTAGGTCTTCCTGCAGATTCTGCCCAGTGCAGTCACGACTGAAACTTTCATCTTACTAAACTGTCCCTTTGTTTTTAAATTCAAAAAATGTTGTGATTAAAAGAATGGAAATATTCTACCCTTGCTAGATGGTTTCTCTCTTGTTTTGTTGCTGTTATTATTGTTCTTGATGTATTTTTGCTTTATTTTGAGATTTCCCTTTTCTATTTTTTCTTAGGGTGGGGCTGAACAGTATGTTCTCTTGAATTTATTAATTGTTTCCACCAGATAACCTTTATGCCTTTCATTCTCCCATAAAATATTATTTCCCTTCTGAGTTCACTTCTGAATTTGCTCAATTCAATAAGCCGCAATCTCTTAAAGCATCTTTTTATTCTTTATTGTCTCTCCATAAGAAAAGAGTATATAGTTTTTTCTCTGCATCTCCTTGCCTCATTACTTTTTTCACAATATTATTTTGATACAATAGTTTACTGCTAGTAGAAAAAAAATATATTTTATTATTGTAATCCACTTATTAAACTACATAAACTATCAATTCCCCAGTTTATTCTTCCAATATATAGTATACTCTTAACAAGCCCCATGTGTTTCATTGGGACAAAATATTTTTTAAACCCCATATATTTGACCTACTGTTTCTGTTTTCTATATGTACCATGGTTTTTCAGTGTTTTCCAATGTCTTTGCCATTGCAGAATAAATTCAAGCTTTCTTGCTGTTTGGTGGCTGAAATGTAGTTTCTACTTGGAGGTGTTCTCTGAGTATGGACAAAAATATCCTACAGATTAAACACTTTGACTTCTTCTTTAGTTAGGATTTTACTGGTTTTTTAAACATATATGTTCATTCTGCTGGGCCCCAAAAAATAGTAGCCATTTTTTTCCTACCCAGGATCTGGACAAATTATGAAATAAGACAAAGAAGCAGTAGATGAAAGAACAAAGCATTGTATTTCTTCAAATCTAATATCTCATGGATTGTAAGGCATTTTGGAATTCCAAGAATAACAAGTATGAGAAGTACATGACAGTTGTTGAAATACGCTGGCACCCGTATTCCCGATAAAGGACAGACTGTAGAATGTGATTTCTGTCTTTGGGCAGGTGTTCCTACTAATAATGAATCACAGAATCAGGCCGCCACGCAGTCATAGCCAAGGCTGGCCCAGAGCACGCATTCCCCCACAGGGATGTCACAGCCCCGGGGAAGACTTGTGCACTGAGGAGCAGGTACCACCCATACCTTACTGGTAATCTACTCCTTAGAGTGGGACGCAGGCAGAAGAGGCTGGGCTACACATTTGCGTTTCTCCTTTCAATCTCAGCAATCTAATTTATACCTTCCCCCGCCCCAGGCAAAGAATGATTGAAGGGCAAGCGAGGCCAGGGATGTTTCAGCAAGAATTGCTCCCCTTCCTATGCAAGAAATTATCATGAGAGTAAAAAGCATTTCCTCCTTGTCCCAGCACACTCCTCTTCCTCCCCCAAGAAAAAAATCCTCTAAAATTCCATACAAGCTGCCCCCAAAGAGTCTCAGCAGCAAGGCAGACACAAACAAAACCAGTCCCTAAAAGAAGTCTTGAGGTCGCAGTGACCAAAGTTTGTTATTTAGAGGCACAACTCCATCTCCCCATAGACATGCATGAAAGGCAGTTACTCTTTCCCCAAAAAGGGGGTATATAATATAACTACCTTACCTGATTATTATGTCCTTGCCACACCATAATCTTGGGCTCAGTTCTCTATATAACCTTTCATTTCCAGACAACCACATGACATTTCACAACACTATTAAATTTTGTCTCATGGAGGACAACCACAATTTTACAGGCTGTGTAAGTTATTATACTAGTCCAAAAAAAGAGCTATGATGATTTCGTTACAGAAACACTGAATGAGGCAAACACTTAATGCAAACTTCTTTCATATTTTACATGCTTTTCTGCATTTCCATTTTCTGTTTTAAAAAATCCATCTATATATTTTATAATCTTTTGATTGACTATAGTCAAAACTATAGTGCCTAATACTTGTCATTTGATTATACCATAAACAGCATCTCCTATAGATAACATTGAGTTTTCCAGGTGGCACGGTGGTAATGAATCTGCCTGCCAACGCAGAAGACGCAGGAATCGCAGGTTTCTGGGTGGGAAAGATCCCCTAGAGTTGGAAATGGCAATTCACTCCAGTATTCTTGCCTGAAAAATTCTGTGGATAGAGAAGCATGGTGGGCTACAATCCAGGGAGTCACAAAGAGTCAGACACGATTGAGCAACTGAGCACTTAGGCACACACACAGATAACATTAGAAACTCAAGTACATTACAAATACTTTTTATCACTTTGTGTTAGTTTCCCCATTTTAGTGTAAGCATAGCCATGTGAAAGTCACTCAGTCTTGCCCAGCTCTTTGGGACCCCATGGACTATAGAGTTCATAAAATTCTCCAGGCCAGAATACTGGAGTAGGTAGCCTTTCCCTCTTTCAGGGGATCTTCCCAACCCAGGGATCGAACCCAGGTCTCCCACATTGCAGGTGGATTCTCTACCAGCTGAGCCACAACGGATGCCCAAGAATATGGAGTAGGTAGTCTATCCCTTCTCCAGATGATCTTCCTGAACAGGAATCAAACCGGGGTCTACTGCATTGCAGACAGATTCTTTACCAACTGAGCTATCAGGGAAGCTCCCTAAGCCACCTAATCATAGCCACAGAGCTTCTTTAAATCCTTGTCTGTTCCAATTGGCTATAATTTTTATCTTTCTGATGCTCAAATTTTGGGTTTGGCCACTAATAGACTTCTTTTGTGCTAGCCTCTTGGTCCTTTTTCAACACAACACGCACCAAACATTTCTGAAAATATCTTTGCTTTCTTGCAAGAAATTATTTCAGATCCATGTGTATTCATTCTACCTTAAGATATAGTATTAGCTATTCTCCCAGAAGTTCTAGTTGCCTTAAGTGAAATTAGTGCTCAATAACTGAGGGTCAAGTGTGGCATGAAGTTGAGGTTCCTCAAAAGACTAAAAACAGAACTACCATAAGATCCAGAAATTGTACTGCTGGGTAGCTACCTGGAAAAAACAAAAACGCTAGATTGAATAGTTACATGTACCCCAATGTTCACAGCAGCACTATTTATGATAGCCAAGATACGGAAGCATTGTAAGTGTCTGTCAAGAGATGAATGGATGAAGACGAGATGGGATATATCCGCATGCATGCTAATTCATTTCAGTTGTGTCCAACCCTATGGCAGCCCACCAGGTTCCTCCATCCATGGGACTCTTCAGGCAAGAACACTGGAGTGGGTTGCCATGTCCTCCTCCAGGGGCTCTTCCCAACCCAGGGATTGAACCCCCATCTCTTACGTCTACCTGTGCTGGCAGGTGGGTTCATTACCTCTAGTGCCACCTGGGAAGCCCATGGGATATATATATATACAGTGGAATATTAGTCACAAAAATAATAAAATTTTGCCCTGTGTAGCAACATGGATGGGCCTAGTCCTTAGTGAGCTAAGTCAGACAAAGAAATACTATATGATATCACTTATATGGAAAATTTAAAAATAAAGCAGACAAATGTCTATAATAGTAAAACAAACAAACAGGTATAGGAAACAAACTATGGTTGCCAGTGGGGAGAGGAAAGAGGGGAAAGGGCAAGATAGGGATCTGAGACTAAAAGATCCAAACGACTAAAACATTTCTTCTGACTTGGAAAGGAAATGCACCCAGGGAACAAGAACTAATTTGAAAGCAAAAGTACCTAACGAAGTGCATAGAGTTCCACTATTCATTTAATGAACAATGAAAGGGAGCCACAAAATACAGAGCAATATCAGCTCTGAAAGTTTTCTCCTTGAAGCTCCACTCTTTCCTTTCCTTTTTTTCCTCTTTCATTATGATACTTTGTCAACAGTATTTTGATTATTGAGGTCAGTCCAGTTACAATTCCATATTTGCCTTTTATTTAGATATCTGCCATTTCCATTGGAGTTATTTCAGGTATTTTTAATGCATCTGCAAAGTTTTCTTTCTTTATATGTACAAGCAAAAGGAACTTAGAACATTACAGAAGTAGATTATAGTGTAAACATAAATATTTTAATGATTAAAACATGCCAAAGCTAAGGTTACTGCATACTTGCTGCAGAAATAAAACATACAGACATCTCAGAAAAGTTAAAACTATGGAAATACAACCCAGTTTGTCAGGAAGAATGCATTGGAAAGACTCTGAATTGTAGCATCAGATAAAGAAGCATGATGTTCCCTCTTGAGTAAACACTGACATCTCTGAAAGCTAATTATTTTTGCACCAAGTAACTAGAATATATTTGGAAAAATCATAGCCCTTCAAGGTCAGAACATATTACTGTAAGGAAAACTATTTGTCATGTATGCTTCAATGCAGAGATACTTGGCCCAAGCCTCTCCTTGGTGAGGAAATGTGCCAAAGTTAGGAGTTTGGGCTGAAAGAAGGGTGCCTCCTGTCGGGTATGTTTTTTCACATGTGCATACTATTCAGGGGCCTCTGGACAGGGTATTAACTCAGGTCATCATATTCTCCATGTGACCACAGATGTGGTAACCTGGACACGTTTCCGAGTTATACATGGTGAGTATGGGTGGCGATTGGCACTTAAAAGGATTTCTCTTCAGCCTCTGCTCAGCCGCGCAGAGTGATTGGCTCCTATGGTTTCTCTTCACTGCAGGTAGCCTGTATTGGAGGGGATGGCATGCCCTGCCATTATGCAGCTCCACCACTCCTAACATTTTCTGTATGTAGGAAATCTCAATATACTCCAGGAGTTACTCTAAATGTCTAAGCCTTGCCATTTTGAGTAAAAGATTATGCATTAGACTCCTGCCACATCGTGAAAACTGCTTGCTGCACATGTAGGCATGAATCCATGCTTATTGTACTTTTGAGTGGTGTCTCTGCCTCAGCAGGTTAGATATTAAAATCAGTAGATCAGGCAAAAATTGGATATAATCTAAATCATCCTTCAAAAACCCCCATTAACATCCTTCAGGTTTCAGGATAACGAACCCTTGGGTTTTTAAAGGAGCATGTTTGTGTTTCTCTCTGCATTTGAACTTGTCCTCCTTTCCCCTTGGGAAGTGGAGACCAATGGGTTCGATCCCTGAAACCAAGAGATGTAGCTTGAAGGAGGGAAAAGCAAAAGAATATGAAAAGGATTTTTCTCCTACTTGAATGCAATTAAAAGAGCATGTGATGCTACTACAAACAATAGTCCGTTTATTTGACAAATGGTGATCACTCTTTAGGTTCTGGGGATACACTGGTAAACCAAACAAATGAAACTCTCCTTCCTTATAAAAGTTACATCCCATAATGGCAACAATGGATCCCTAGTTATATTAAAGGAGGTTTTGTATTTTTTGTTTTTGTTTTTTAGCTTGTTTCAAAAAGGAAATGGGATAGAAATATATATATATATATATTGCCATCTCTAGTAAATCACTTGTGATGTTTGTTTTCCTGCTTCCTTTTAATGTAAAGCTATGTTAGTGGACTATAAAGCAGCCCAGTTTATCCAGGTTATACTTGCAGACTACACACTGTGGTCTATCCTTGGGTGCTCAAAGTTCACAGTACGCAGTCCCCAGCTTCACACACATGGACACCTCCACATACTGTTGTTGTTGATGTTCAGTTTCTCAGTCATGTCCGACTCTTTGTGACCCCATGGACTGCTGCACTCCAGGCTTCCCTGTCCTTCACCATCTCCCAGAGCTTGCTCAAGCTCATGTCCATTGAGCCGATGATGCCATCCATCCAACCATCTCATCCTCTGTCGTCTCCTTCTCCTCCTGCCCTCAGTCTTTCCCAGCATCAGAGTCTTTTCTAATGAGTCAGTTCTTTGCATCAGGTAGCCAAAGCATTGGAGCTTCAGCTTCAACATTAATCCTGTCAAAGACTATTCAGGGTTGATTTCCTTTAGGATTTACTGGTTTGATCTCCTTGTGCTCTAAGGGACCCTCAAGAGTCTTCTCCAACACCAAAGTTCAAAAGCATCAATTCTTCAGCACTCAGCTTTCTTTATGGTCTAATTCTCACATCCATACATGACTATTGGAAAAACCATAGCTTTGACTAGATGGACCTTTGTCAGGAAAGTCATGTCTCTGCTTTTTAATATGCTGTCTAGGTTGGTCATAGATTTTCTTCCAAGGAGCAAGTGTCTTTTAATGTCATGGCTGCAGTCACCATCTGCAGTGATTTTGGAACCCAAAAAAATAAAGTCTGCCACTGTTTCCATTGTTTCCCCATCTATTTGCCATGAAGTGATGGGACCAGATGTCATCATCTTACCATTTTTAATGTTGAGTTTAAAGTCAGGTTTTTCACTCTCCTCTTTCACCTTCATCAAGAGGCTCTTTAATTCCTCTTCAACTTTTGCCATGAGTGATGTCATCTGCATAGCTGAGGTTATTGATATTTTTCCTGGCAATCTTGATTCCAGCTTGTGCTTTGTCCAGCCCAGCATTTGCATGATGTATTCTGCATATAAGTTAAATAAGCAGGGTGATAATAAACAGCCTTGACATACTCCTTTTCCTATTTGGAACCAGTCTGTTCCATGTCTGGTTCTAACTGTTGCTTCTTGACCTATATAGAGGTTTCTCAGGAGGCAGGTAGGTGGTCTGGTATTCCCATTCCTTGAAGAATTTTTCCACAGTTTGTTGTGATCCACATAATCAAAGGCTTTAGTAGTCAATAAAGAAGAAGACTATAAAGAAAGCTGAGCACCAAAGAATTAATGCTTTTGAACTGGGATGTTGGAGAAGACTCTTGAGAGTCCCTTGGACTGCAAGGAGATCCAACTAGCCAATCCTAAAGGAAATCAGTCCTGAATATTCATTAGAAGGACTGATGCTGAAGCTGAAACTCCAAATACTTTGACCACCTGATGCAAACAACTGATTATTTGAAAAGACCCTGATGCTGGGAAAGATTGAAGGCGGGAGGAGAAGGGAGATGAACAGAGAATGAGATGGTTGGATGGCATCACCAACTCTATGGACATGAGTTTGAATAAGCTCCAGGGGATGGTGATGGACAGGGAAGCCTGGTGTACTGCAGTCCATGGGTTCTCAGCAAATTGGGCACGACTGAGCGATCAAACTGAACTGAACTGAAAGCTGAAGTAGATGCTTTTCTGGAAGTTTCTTGCTTTTTCTATGAGCCTATGAATGTTGACAATTTGATCTCTGGTTCCTTTGTCTTTTCTAAATCCAGCTTGTACATCTGGAAATTCTCAGTTTATGTACTGTTGAAGTCTGGCATGGATAATTTTGAGCACTACTTTGCTAACATGTGAAATGAGTGCAATTATGCAGTTGTGTGAACATTCTTTGTCCTTGCCCTTCTTTGGGACTGGAATGAAAACTGACCTTTCCAGTCCTGTGTCCACTGCTGAGTTTTCCAAATTTGCTGGAATATTGAGTGAAGCACTTTCACAGCATTGTCTTTTAGGATTTGAAATAGCTTAGCTGGACTTCCATCACCTCCACTAGCTTTGTTCGTAGTGATGCTTCTGGAGGCCCACTTGACTTTGCACTCCAAGATGTCTGACTCTAGGTGAGTGATCACACCATCATGGCTATCTGAGTCATTAAGATCTTTTTTGTATAGCTCTTCTGTGTATTTTTGCCACCTTTTCTTATATCTTCTGCTTCTGTTAGGTCCATACTGTTTCTGTCCTTTATTGTGCCCATCTTTGCTTGAAAGTGAAAGTGAAGTCATTCAGTTGTGTCCGACTCTTTGCGATCCCATGGACTGTAGACTACCAGGCTCCTCAGTCCATGGAATTTTCCAGGCAAGAGTACTGGAGTGGGTTGCCATTTCCTTCTCCAGGGATCTTCCCAACCCAGGGATCGAACCCAGGTCTGCATTGCAGGCAGACACTTTACCGTCTGAGCCACCAGTGCCCTTGGTATCTCTAATTTACTTGAAGAGATCTCTAGTCTTGCCCATTCTGTTGCTTTCCTCTATTTCTTTGCATTGTTCACTTAGGAAGACTTTCTTATCTCTCCTGGCTATTCTTTGCAACTCTGCATTCAGATGGGTATATCTTCCCTTTCCTCCCTTGCCTTTCACTTCTCTTCTTTTCTCAACTATCTACAGCCCCTCAGACAACCACTTTGCATTTGCACTTCTTTTTCTTGGGGTGGTTTTGATCACCACCTCTTGTTCAATGTCATAAACCTCCATCCATAATTCTCCAGGCACTCTATCAGATCTAATCCCTTGAATCTATTTGTCATTTCCACTGTATAATCATAAGGGATTTGATTTAGGTCATACCCAAATGTCCTGGGGCTTTTCTCAACTTTCTCCCATTTATGTCTGAATTTGGCAATAAGGAGTTCATGATCTGAGCCACAGTCAGCTCCCAGTCTTGTTTTTGCTGACTGTATAGACTGTGGACAATACCTAGGATTTATCTAGGCAAATAATAGAAATACCATGTAAATTCCTTGGCTTGATAAAAAATTGTCTCGAGTAAATTTTTGTATTACCTACAACCCTTTTTCATGATTTCTGATGTCTATCCAGGTTGCAAAATCACAGGAAAGAATTACTACCAGGATATTTATTAATAGACTAGCAGTCTTCATCATCTCTGTTCTCTCTCCTCGATTCAAAAAAATTTTTTTTAATTGATATTATATTTTTACCATCAGAATTCCTCTAATTCAGCATCCATTTCTAAAATTGCTCTGAGACCTGATTTCCAGGTAGAGAAGCTAGTAGCTCACTGTGAATAACATAGCAACTGTGTCTCTGAAGTTAATTACGCATGCCTCTTCTTTATCAGAACAGTGCCCATTTCTGCTATAAAATTCTTATGGTCGTCCTCCATTTCTGCCCAGACTGTTTCCAACAGCAATATGTGCTTTGCTTCTGCCACCATCCCCTATGACTTTGCCACACCCAAAGTTTGAATTATCATGCTGAACAAGCACAAGACTATATTTCTTTCATAATTGCCTTTCATTCACAAACGGTGGAATAGGTAAGACCACCATAGGTCATAAAGAATATCTAGGACTCCTACTGAGATAAAACATTTCTGATAAGAACATATTTTGCATTCTTTCCACTTAGACCCTGAATTACTACTGAATACATTCGTGTTACTAAAGTAATTGATTTACAAAATAGCTTTTATGTAGCACATACAAACCTCACTCTTTTGCCAAATATGAAAGATTTTCAAATGCTACAATTTGGTGGAACAGAGAGCCTGCTGAGCTGAAAAGCAAATACATCTATCTGATTAATTGATTCTGACCTCATAAATATTATACTTTGGGGGCTCTAATGGAACTTCCTGAGGGTAAATCGTATGGTTCACCTCATTCATTTATATCTCTGGCTGACAGATGTACATTATAAAATGTCACTGAATATGCTGGCAATAAATGAGGTATAACATTAGCATCTTGATTCTGTGGTGGGATTTTTATGGAACACTTCTGTTAAATGATTCCAACAGTAGTAAAAATATTACAATATTATTCACTATGCATCGTCCTTTCTATTTTAATCACTATCCCAACAATTCATATTGATCTCCTTTGCTCATAAGTAAAATTTCAGCATTTAGAAAGTAGGTTTCTCTTTTATGGTGTGCTATCTGTCCTGCATAATTAACAAGTGTCGACTGCTGGTAGCAAGAAGTTTTAGGCATACTGGTTGCTGTACTAGTAATAGTCTTTATTAATAAATAATAAATTACATAAATAAAGAATAAATAAATAAATAAAATTTCAAACTTCAGTATGAGGCAAAAACTTGAGAAGTATATCACAAATTAATAATCTTTCTTAGAGTTTAAAATTTCAATCTTATAATAATCATGTTATTTCATTTAAGAAACATTTATAAATGCAAAAATACAGATAATAAAAGCAAAAAAGAGGTCACAAAAATATGACCTTTTTTGTTTTATTGAGAAATAGCTGGCATACATCACTGTGTAAGTTTAAAGCATACAGCGTGATGGTTTGATTTACATGTAGTCTGTAATGATTACCACAACAGAGGCAGCTAACATCCAAATTCTCCCCAAGAGATGAAAACTCTTAGAATTTACTCAACACCTTTCTGCACCGACCTGGGGAAGGAGCAACATGGTCAGTGGGTAGCTGCTTCTCTTACTCTCAGAGTCTCAGTCTCTGTGGACCATAGGGTTGCTTCAGCCTCAGCCCCATGTTCTAGGATTCTTTCAGGGGTAACTTGTTATTAAATAGCTGTTAGTTGTTCTCTTTATGCATGGGACCAAAGTCAGGAATGACCTACTTTGCCACCTTAATGATGTCGCTCCAATAATACATTTCAATGTAACAGTATATTTGCTGTTATTGTACTAATATCTCCCTGAGAAAAATGTGTATTTCATATACTGTGAACCTACAAGATATGCAAATTTCAGTGAACATTAAACTTGCCAATGAAAGGATGATTATTTTAAAGACAACTCAGCTTCAGGAAAAGGCTTAAAAGAGAATTAGCATATCAGTCAAATGGAACAATTCAATAATATACTCGAGGTGTTGTTATTCCTTTTTGTTTTGGGTTCCTGAAACCCAAGAAAATAAAAAAAAATTCATTTCCCAAAGTAAAATAGAAAAAACATTCAGATCTTTTCATGAATAAAAGATTTATAAATTTGAATATTATAAAGAAAATTTCTAATTGTTAATATGGTTATCACCACTCTTAAAAAACCTCAATTTTCTTTGTTTTGTTATAGTTGCCTATATATTGTTGTTTCATTACTTTTACAAATCTGGGAACAAACATATTTAATCCAATTCTTCAAGTGAGAGACAGGAATAAAGGAAAGTTACAAAGTTTGACTATGGTTTAAAGAAACCAGTGGTTGTATTGGTTATTATCAAAATTCAGGGTCTAATTCAGATAAATGAATGTGTTCAGTCCACTCTTTTATGTTAGTTGAAGTGCAGCTAAACAAGTTAGTACAACCCTCTGAAAAACTTACAAGTTGAAATGCAAATAATTGCTAACAGTATCATTAGTAAATTTACATTTTAGGATCCCTTGATAAACAGAAAATGGAAAAGCATGTAATGTTGGCCACAGTAGAAAGAGCTACATTCATTAAAAATCCAAATAAACGTGGCAATGAAGTTGCCAGACTCTGCTAATATAAGGATTTAAAACTAACTAAAATTTATGCTAGGTATGTATTTCCAGACTTCCTCAATTAACTTTTATACATTCTTCAGATCTTTATTTCTGTCCCTTCTGCAGGGAAACCTTCCTTGATCCTCTCTTCTCTTTATGTGTTACTTCCTTTCTTTTTTCATTGATGCTTTTACATTCAGGAGTGTGACTATTTGGTTAAAATCTCCCCTTCCCACTGGACTTTTAGGCAATGAAAGCAGGGACTGGGTCTGTTTATTGTATATCCAGAATGTTGGGCTAATCAGTAGAAAAATTTATAAATTTACATTACATTTAAGTAAAAATTTATTTTTTTCCGATATTTGTGAATATAAATACTGTGCACCATAATTATACTAGGTTTTAATTTTTTTTAGAAATAGCTCAAATATTTTCATTCCTTAAGGTTTCCAGATTGGGAAAAAAAATTGTATTCCATGTAGGAATTTTTTATTTTTTATGAAATTCTGTTACACCAATATGTTCATGCTTTTTTATAGCCCTTTGATTAATTTCTCTCACGACATATATAGTTTTTGTTAATATTTTTTTAAAATGTATATTTTGATGTCAATCCTTTTAAAGCTTTTAGGTAAAATGTATAATTGACATATTTGATAAAAATCAGCCAATTGATCATTAGGCAAATTGGCTTTCAATGAATTGATTTGAGAGAAATTAACCTACTTCTTATTTCTAGTATGTAGCACAAATCCTAGCAAAATAAGTAATTCATTTTCTTTTGACTTGTAAAGTTGTATATAAGCAATGGGTTTATGACCTAGAGAGATCTAGGTAGGTACTAGTTGAGTCACTCTGTGAAAGTCGTTCAGTCATGTCTGACTCTGCAATTCCATGGACTATACAGTCCATCAAATTCTCCAGGACAGAATACTGGAGTGGATAGCCTTTCCCTTCTTCAGGGGATCTTCCTAACCCAGGAATCGAACCCAGGTCTCCCACATTGCAGGCGGATTCTTTACCAACTGAGCTTTAGCCACTTTAGAAAGATTTATTAACCTCCCTCAATCTCTCTTTGTTTGAAAACATATACTAATAATTTCCTTCATCTCTCTCAAGAATTTGGGGGGGGGATTAAATAATGTATATAAAGGACTTTATAAACTGTAGAATACTATAAAAATATAAAGGAGTCACAAAGCAGCAGAATCCAAAAGGTCATTTTTATGACCCATCTATCTTTGTAAAAATGTTCCACACTTGTCTGTAAGTCTGAATGGTACATTCATTCTTGAGGACTTTGGGAGCTAATCCACCAGAGGTCCAAGATTTTAATGGTTTCATGAGTATTTCCAAGGCATTTATCACACCCCTATTTTCAAGAAAAGCAAGCATATTATTTCTTTCTAGAATTCCTCTAGGATTGTAACCTACAGAGGGTAACCACTGCAAATCAGGACCAGCCAATTTGCAATCAGGAGGAATCAATTTGTCAAGCATCAGGAGGAATATTGAGAGCCAAGTTCACTAGAGAAGCAGAGATCAGGGGGCAAATTTTAAAAAAGGTTGTTTTTTTTTTTTTTTTCCTTATACAGTCCCATTTTTTGAAACACTTACAAGGAGGGAAATGGCATCTGAGGATTCCTCTCCTTCAGAATGTTGCAGACACCCTGCTTGCCTTCTGTTAGCCCCCTCAGTAACTGGTCTAGAGATTTGAGCTTAAACAGCAAGATAATAGTTATTTTCTTATCTCTAAATATGACAATGAAATAAAGGATGTCCTAATTTCTTGATCTTCTTTGTGAGTAGATATCATCGGTTCAGTTAAGTTTAGTTCAGTCGCTCAGTCATGTCCGTCTCTTTGCAACCCCATGAATCGCAGCACACCAGGCCTCCCTGTCCATCACCAACTCCTGGAGTTCACTCAAATTCATGGCTATGGAGTTGGTGATGCCATCCAGCCATCTCATCCTCTGTCGTCCCCTTCTCCTCCTGCCCACAATCCCTCCCAGCACCAAGTCTTTTCCAATGAGTCAACTCTTCACATGAGGTGGCCAAAGTATTGGAGTTTTGAATGCTCAAACTACTGCACAACTGTACTCATCTCACACGCTAGTAAAGTAATGCTCAAAATTCTCCAAGCCAGGCTTCAGCAATACGTGAACCGTGAACTTCCAGATGCTCAAGCTGGTTTTAGAAAAGGCAGAGGAACCAGAGATCAAATTGTCAACATCCGCTGGATCATCAGAAAAGCAAGAGAGTTCCAGAAAAACATCTATTTCTGCTTTATTGACTATGCCAAAGCCTTTGACTGTGTGGATCACAATAAACTGTGGATATCATTGGTAGCCTTATGGTATAAGGACTGGAAAAAGGTCAATTCAGTCCATTTAATCTTCATTTTACAGATAAAGTTAGTGAGTTTAAGCAGTTGGTCAATGGCTGAACAATTAGTAAACCCTGGAGATGGGATTCAGCCCCAGGACTGTGTGGCTTGGAAGGCTGTGCCCTAGCTCACTATAAGAAGTACGTGGTTCGTGAGTGTGTGCATGCTGCCTTTTTAGTCACATCCGACTCTTTCCCACCCTATGGACTGTAGCCTGCCAGGCTCCCCTGTCCATTGGATTCACCAGTATTCTTGCCTGGGTTGGTATTTCCTTCTTCAGGGTCTCTTCCCGACCCAGAGATTTAACCTGTTCTCCCACACCACAGGTAGATGCTTTACCATCTGGGCCACCAGGGAAGACTACTGTAAAGTAAAGCTGACTCCTAATTGATGAAAACCATAACTCATCCCAGCACCATGTTTTGATTTCCACTGTAACATTAGGTCAAACAGAAAGAGAAGCGTGGGACATAGGAGAATGGTTTTGATGCCAATGGCAGGACAGGGTGTAACAGAAAGAGAAGGGTGGGAGATAGGAGAATGGTTTTGATCCCAGTGGCAGGACAGGGTATAATGCCACTCCAGCTACCTTCCAAAGCTCTTCATCTACTGAAGCCACTTTGTCCAATTTCTGAGACTCTACACTGGAGTCCTCGAACATGCAGATCTCCTCAGTCAGTTCTATCAATACTTCTATTCAATCTGTGTTCTTGGGCTTCTGGTTTCTTATACATAAGATAAGAATAATAATATTAAATACTGTTAGGATTTCTGTGAGGATTAAATGTGTTGAAATAACAGTGACTAGTGCAGGAAAATAATGAAAGCAAATGAAGAGAGAGAACTCTGTGTTTTTGTAGATAAGTAAGAGACAAGAGTAGATGTTTAGGAAAACATCTGCTTCTGCTTTATTGACTACACCAAAACCTTTGACTGTGTGGATCACAACAAACTGTGGAAAATTGTTCAAGAGATGGGAATACCAGACCACCTGACCTGCCTCCTGAGAAACCTCTATATAGGTCAAGAAGCAACAGTTAGAACCAGACATGGAATAACAGACTGGTTCCAAATTGGGAAAGGAGTACCTCAAGGCTGTATATTGTCACCCTGCTTTTTTAACTTATATGCAGAGTACATCATGAGAAATGTCGGGCTGGAAGAAGCACAAGCTGGAATTAAGATTGCTGGGAGAAATATCAATAACCTCAGATATGCAGATGACACCACCCTCATGGCAGAAAGTGAAGAAGTGAAGAAAGTGAACTAAAGAGCCTCTTGATGAAAGTGAAAGAGGAGAGTGAAAAAATCGGCTTATAACTCAACATTCAGAAAACGAAGATCATGGCATCCAGTCCCATCACTTCATGGCAAACAGATGGGGAAACAATGGAAACAGTAAGAGACTTTATTTTGGGGGGCTCCAAAATCACTGCAGATGGTGACTGCAGCCATGAAATTAAAAGATGCTTGCTCCTTGAAAGAAAAGCTATGACCAACCTAGATAGCATATTAAAATGCAGACACATTATTTTGCCAACAAAGGTCCATCTAGTCAAAGCTATGGTTCTTCCAGTAGCTATGTATGGATGTGAGAGTTGGACTGTGAAGAAGGCTGAGCGACGAAGAATTGATGCTTTTGAACTGTGGTGTTGGAGAAGATTCTTGAGAGTCCCTTGGACTGCAAGGAGATCCAACCTGTCCATCCTAAAGGAAATCAGTCCTGAATATTTATTGGAAGGACTGATGCTGAAGCTGAAACTCCAAATACTTGACCACCTGATGCAAAGAACTGACTCATTGGAAAAGACCCTGAGGCTGGGTAAGATTGAAGGCAGGAGGAGAAGGGGATAACAGAGGATGAGATGGTTGGATGGCATCACTGACTCAATGGATATGAGTTTGAGCAAGCTCCAGGAGTTGGTGATGGACAGGGAAGCCTGGCATGCTGCAGTCCATGGGGTCGCAAAGAGTCAGACATGACTGAGCAACTGAACTGAACTGACCTGAAGAGACAAAATACAAAAGGCAATACTTCTTTTTCCAGGTGTTGCCCCTTTCCAAGCTCATCTCCTGCCATTCTCTTCTCAGATCCCTATACTCTAGCCATATTGACCTGTTTTTTCCAATTTACACCTTGCTTTCTAATATTATTAGTGCATTCCTTCTCCTTGAAATAATCTAATTGTCCATTTTATAATTCATGCAACAACTACTTTATAAACTTTGACAGGTTTGACAAAGTTTATACAGAAGTGTTTTTATTTATGTGTTACATTTTATCTACTCTACTAGATTTTAATCCCTTAGAGATTCTTACTGCTTTTTGAATCCTGTATGGCACCTATAAATGTTTATTAAATTGAATCAAATTTCTATAATCTTGCTTAATTTCTTTTCCACTTCAGTTCAGTTCAGTTCAGTCGCTCAGTTGTGTCCGACTCTTTGCGACCCCATGAATCGCAGCACGCCAGGCCTCCCTGTCCATCACCAACTTCCGGAGTTCACTCAGACTCCCGTCCATCAAGTCAGTGATGCCAGCCATCTCATCCTCTGTCATCCCCTTCTCCTCCTGCCCCCAATCCCTCCCAGCATCAGAGTATTTTCCAATGAGTCAACTCTTCACATGAGGTGGCCAAAGTACTGGAGTTTCAGCTTTAACATCATTCCTTCCAGAGAAATCCCAGGGCTGATCTCCTTCAGAACGGACTGGTTGGATCTCCTTGAAGTCCAAGGGACTCTCAAGAGTCTTCTCCAACACCACAGTTCAAAAGCATCAATTCTTCATCGCTCAGCCTTCTTCACAGTCCAGCTCTCACATCCATACATGACCACAGGAAAAACCGTAGCCTTGACTAGACGAACCTTTGTTGGCAAAGTAATGTCTCTGCTTTTGAATATGCTATCTAGGTTGGTCATAACTTTCCTTCCAAGGAGTAAGCATCTTTTAATTTCATGGCTGCAGTCACCATCTGCAGTGATTTTGGAGCCCAGAAAAATAAAGTCTGACACTGTTTCCACTGTTTCCCCATGAAACACTGTTTCATGTTTCCCATGAAGTGATGGGACTGGATGCCATGATCTTCGTTTTCTGAATGTTGAGCTTTAAGCCAACTTTTTCACTCTCCTCTTTCACTTTCATCAAGAAATTTCTTTTTATGGGGAAGCAATTAACCAATATCATGATTTTTTCGAAGTTTTTCTTAGAGTTTTTAAAGAAATACAATCTTCTTTTCATTCTTTTAGCCAATATTTATTTGCCAATACAGTTGTTTTGGAATAAGACACGGCACTTACTTATGTAATGGAAAACTCATTTCACAGCCCTGGATGCACTTTGGAATCATGTAGGAAGCTTAACAAAATCCTGACACCTAGTATATATCTCAGAATAAATAAATCAGAATTTGCCTTTGTGTTTGTTTGGAGGAAGTGGGCAATGTACAGACATGGATTTTTTTTTTTCAAGTTTCACATTAACATTTTAATGTTAAGCTGGAGTTGAAATACTGGCTTAAATCTACAATCTTATAATTTGAAGAGAAACAGGTAACCAAGCATTGCCAGTCTGTATTCAGAATATCAACTTCTTTAACCTCACACAGAGAATTACTTGGAGCCTATCCCATCAGCAGAACAAAGTGGTAGACCAGTAGGCCAAACTCTGATGTGATTAACAATCTGTAGGAGTTGTGGTCAATGACACATTTCCCCAGACACAGAGATCACCATCGAAACCAGAGTAAGCAACCTGAGGGACAAATCCCTTTTAGTCAAACGATGATTAACAGTGTGGAATAAAGAGTTTGGCTTTGAGGTCAGGCACAATAGAATTTTAATTCTAAGCCTGCCACTTATTTTATGGGCAACCTCTATCTATATGAACCTTAATTTTCTCCCATATAAAATGAGAACAATAATTCTAACTTTAAAGAGTTGGTACATTTTTAAGAAATATATATATATAATTTCCTAAAACTGTGGTCATGGCCTCTGAGAATCAGCTTCCTTCAAATCCTAAAGCACAGCAGATGATTCTTAACAAATACACTTACTCAGGGCTACAGAGAAATCATGCTGACCTTATTCTACACAGGCAACAAACCATGGCTTGCTATTAGTGAGTTTTATCCTTGAATTCTAGTTGTGTTAGCCAGAAACTCCTATGTTTATAGGTGGCCTATAAAAGACACAGAATTACTCATGTCCTTAAAAATCCTGGACTTGCATCAGCCAGAAACTTTGAGATTCACTTCTTCCCACATGCACACCCATCTTCATTTTCAGTCTTTCATCCCCTATTCCCTTATCCATGACACCTCTGGCAGGATGCCTGGAAGGAAACTCATGACCCATTAAGTTAACTTACCTCAGGGGTAGTAGACAAACAGGCTTAATTTAACCCAGAAGACACCAAGAAAGAATAACTTGGAAACAGAGATCAGGCTGAGCTAATACACAGGCAGCCTTGAGAACTATCATTTATAGTAGGGTGTAGAGTGTTCAAGCACAGATAAGCTCACTCTGAAGGCAGTGAGCCAGGAGCCAAGTTTCAGTGTTAATTATAAGATAACTGGTAAGTCTCTGCTCCACATATTGCAGGGAATTTGATCAGCCGCAAGAGTGTATATCCGTTCTGCTCCCCCACAAGCCGCCAGGAGCAAATTTGTGACTCAAAGGTAATGAACATGTGCAGCTATATATCCAACACCTCCCCACCAACTTCCCCCCTAAAAAGGAAGTCATAAAATGTTATCACCTTAATGTAAGTTTGAATCCTTAATTACCTCCAATCTTGATGAGTTATTTTGGTGTGAGTATCTGTAACAATCTTTTTAAAAAAATAGGGAGGAACTCAGATTCTTTCTCAAATACGTTGCTCCAATGACTTGTTTCTGCTGCCCCATTTAACGCAAAAACAGAAAATGAGAAGAGTAAGAACTATGAGTGAAGTGGAATCTAAGAGAAACCACAGAATCTACTAACGGGCTGTCGTTTCCAAGTCTTCCCGTGTCACTTTCTGCATCCATCACTCCAGTGCTGGATGGGAATTACTGTGAGAAAGAACTACTTGGGAATCTTACTTTGTTCATGTAACACCCAAAACCACTGTCTAGTAATAAGCATGGCCAGACGTGACCTACTGCTTTCTTTCTCTTCAAACATCCTTGTACTGTAATTAGGTTTTCTTTGATTCCTTCTTGCTCTTAAATAGTTCCTAGGTAAGTGGGAAAGTAGTCTTGGAGGCACAACCACTTTGAAGGGAAAAATGTCCTTTCCTGAATCAAAAGAGGCTGCCATAGGGCTAGAGAAAGGCAGGAGTGGGAAGAGGAGGACACAATTTCCTCTTTCTACTGTTAACTTACAATTAGTTATCATTTTTCAGAAAACAATCTTTTCGATAATGGCCATGGGTCTTACATGAATTGTTGCCCATAAATATATGACAGTTTTCAATTGTGAGTTGTAGTTGTAAAAAGTGGTGGAGGATACTCATTCTTTCATTTAGCAAGTATTTTTTCAGTCCCTGTTATGTGTCAAGGATTCTGTTGGATGGTAACAGTATGAAGACATAGAACATGTAGACCCTCAAAGAGCTCATAGTTCAGAACAGAACACACAGGTACATAAAAATGATTCCAACATCATGTGATATTTTTATAGCAATGTGGTGTTATGTACAATTTTTATTGAGACCACACTAAAGTAGAAGAGAATGTAAGTCTAGCCACAGGCATGAAGGAATTCATATATAAAAGTTAAACATATCGAGCACTTGAATTGAGATTTGAAACAGAATAGGAGTCTGCCAGGCAGCTCAGGGGAAGGTATTATAGGCCAATAAAGAGTATGGAAATGAGTAGATAGGTGGCAGCAGCAACATAAACTTTGAGGGTTAAAAGATGAGGCCACAGCAGGACAGGGGCCAGGATTTCGATTTGATTTTCTTCTCTGGATGATGGAGAGTCACTGAGGAATTTGAAGCAGAGAAACAGCAAAGGCAGATTCACTGTAGTCAAGCTTAAGCTGGAAGCAGAGGAGAATGCTGACTGGAGGAGAAAGAAATGGAGACTGCTGCAGTGGTCCAGATGGGAGGATGCTGGTAGTGCCACTGGAGATGGAGAGGGGGATAGGACTAAGCAAGGATGCAGGAACACAGGAAACATTTGGGCATTGGGGCAAAGCCTTTTAACTTGGGCAAACCTAAAGAGAAGCACATTAATATGAGAAAATTCAATAAGTAGTTTATAGCAGCATATGATCCAACAATGGACTAACTGAAATAGTACATAACATCCTACAAATCTCATGATCATATTATGAGATGTGCCTATATACCCAAATACACAAATTTAAATATTAAATGTTCTCATCATTTAAATTCCAAATCATAGCAGAATTTCAGAGGGCACTTGAGTTGGGGGCAATGGAATAAAGAGGGGTGCAAAAAAGTTAGAACAGTTTGACTCTCTCTCTTTTTCCCCTATAGCCCCTGATATCCCTTTTAAGAGAAAGTGTTTGTGTAGGGGGAGGTTACCATCAGAAAAAACCTGAGTCAAGGGCACTACTTTGTACAAATTAGCTCTCTTCTCCCCACACATACTTTATAAAGTTTATGATGAAGTGAATAAGTCTTCCTTTCAAGGAAGAAATTATCAGCAACTTGTCAAATGTTATAACTTATACTCAAAATGTAACCCACGTGTGTTTAAACTAGGCCTTGTGGAAAGAAATATAAATAAGATATTATGACTAGTATTAAAATATAAAAGTAAAGGCACTGGACTTCAAAGTAAAATATACCACTTGATAGATCTTAAAGACTACTTGTATCACATGGAGAATTTCCCCAGGAACTGATATGCATGCTAACATTTCCCACCATCAGGACTGTTTTTCATCAAACCATGATGTCTTCTCATAGCCTATGCATAGGACACATGTTTCTGTTCCTAAGATATTCCTCATGTTTCCTGGAACCTAAAATAATCTCCATTTCTATATCTTTATGGCATCTGTGTGTGATGATGAATTTTGTGTCATTCCAGTCATTCATGGGAGTTTTCAGATGAGATTAACATCTAAATCTGAGTAAAGCAGATTGCCTTCCATAATGTGTTTGGGCTATACTCAATCAGTTGAAGTCCTGATAGAACAAAAAGACTCATCTCCCTAAGCAAGAGGCAATTCTCCAGAAAGTTCTCTTTAGACATCATCTGCACCTTTGGCTTTCCTGGGTCTCCAGGCTCTAGTCTTCCAACTAGACCTTCACCGCTGGCTCTGAGCCTGCTGGCCCACTCTGCAAATTTTGGAACTGCCAGGCTGCACATTTGCATGAGCCAACTCCTTAGAAAATATCTCTTTCTATATATGGATACGTCCTATTTGTTCTGTTTCTTTGGAGAAAACTAATATACCATCCCAAATTCATTATTCTTCCTAAAACATCCATTTTCTCTTATTTAAGTTAGCAAGATATACCTACATCACAAGAATGGCAAACAACATGTTAAAAACTTGTCACAAACAAACACAAACATACACAAACAACATGACAAATATCTGATCAATTTAATTTGCCATCAAGTTAGATTTACATATGAGAGACAAAATCATTCATAGTCAGAGTTACAGTCACTCCTAGTCACAATGCAAAATAAAGGTTTTTTTCAGCTTTTTTTCCATTTTTCTCCTTCAACCTACCCCTACTAACCATTACTCTTCCTGTCCATAAATTCCTGATAGCCCCTATGAAACGTCAGCCAGTTGTTCACTATAGTAAGAACTTTTAATCATGTCCTCCTACTCCATAACCTTGAATCATCTTTTCCTCCCCACTCTATACATCCAAACAGTCATCAAATCACATTGATTTCTCCTACTCCTCTATTTGTCACTCTTTTGTACAGCATTGGAAATCCAGAAACATTTAATCCCAGGCTCTGAATCTACCACTAGAGATGACACTAGCTTTGATAAAACAAAAGACCCTTTATGGCCTGGGTTTGGTTGAACTGAGCAGTGTATACATAGGTGGATGTATATGAATGTGAATATGTCTTTGTATATGTGCTACATATATGGTGAACTTGAATTTCATATCATGAGTGGGTGAAGAAGGAACAATATAACATGGCTTGTTCAAATAAAGCAAATATGAAAGCATTTATATAATTCTGTTAGGAACTATGCATACAGAAGCTGCTGCTGCTGCTAAATCGCTTAAATCGTATCCGAATCTGTGCGACCCCAGAGATGGCAGCCCACCAGGCTCCCCCGTCCCTGGGATTCTCCAGGCAAGAACACTGGAGTGGGTTGCCATTTCCTTCTCCAATGCATGAACATGAAAAGTGAAAGGGAAGTCGCTCAGTCATGTCCGATTCTTAGCGACCCCATCGACTATAGCCTACCAGGCTCCTCCGTCCATGGGATTTTCCAGGCAAGAGTACTGGAGTGGGTTGCCATTGCCTTTTCCATCATACAGAAGAAGAACAATTAAGGATTCATGCAAAAGTGAGAATAGCTTTGATCAGGATCATGGATGTTCTTTCAAATATTGTAATTGTGTCTGAAAGGAGAGCATTTAGATCCTGAGAAACTTCCTCAGGTTAACACAGAAGAAAACGCTACAAAAGCCCCCTTGGTATCGTTTCATAACACAGAAATGGTGGCATATGAGTCCCATGCCTTGCTTTAGGCACCACCATAAATCAATGTCAACTTCAGGCAAACAAAACCAAAGAGGCGTCTTGCCTCCCTGTCCCCAGACTGTTTTCTTAACAATGCCACCTGCATTGCTTCCTTAACTTCAGCTGACCTCTGGGATCCAAGTCACACAGAAAAATATATTACGTGATGCAGAGCAAATGGAGGGAGGGAGACTCAACTAAATCCCTGGAAAATAAACCTGGCAGCAGTTTTTGTACTGTGAAACACAGAGCATTGCTTTTCCCAGAGACCTCAGGAGTCCTACTCGTGTTTGGGCGGGGCTGGAAAGAGTCCCCAGACCCTTCACCCCAACCCAACCATAGAGATTCCATGTTTTCTGTTTTTAAACATTGTGAAGATAATGGCAATCTCCTTCTAAAGGTCCCATGCACGCAGTGCTACACTCAGTGGCCCCACCAACAAGTGGCCCCTGCAACAAGCCACCACCAACCCATGCCTCTTCCAGAGACTCCTGGACACTCCCAGGCAAGTCTGGATCAGTCTCTTATGGGGTCACTGCTCCTTTCCCCTGGGTCCTGGTGTGCACAGGGTTCTATTTGTGCCCTCCAAGAGTCTGTTTCCCTAGTCCTGTGTAAGTTCTGGTGGCTCTCTGGTGAGTTAATGGTGACCTCCTCAAAGAGGGCTTATGCCATACCCAGGTCTACTGCACCCAGAGCCCCTGCCCCACAGCAGTCCACTGCTGACCCGTACCTCCTCAGGAGACACCAAACACAGTTCTGTGTCAGCCTCTGTGGAGTCTCTGGGTCCTGGTGTGCACAAGGTTTGTTTGAGCCCTCTGAGCATAGGTATGGGGTTTGATTCTAAATGTGATTTTCCCCTCCTACTGTCTTGCTGGGGAGTCTCTGCCCTTGGTGGGGAGTCTCCTCACAGTCGCTCCAGCACCATGCAGCTCCAGTAGCCTTTTGAAGGAAGTCACCATTATCTTCATTACCTCCATCATAGTTTGACTTAGGTCAAATAACAGGGAGGGAACATAGCCCTGCTTATCAACACAAAATTGGATTAAAGATTTACTGAACATGGCCCCACCCATTAGAACAAGACCCAGTTTCCCCCTGTCAGTCTCTCCCATCAGGAAGCTTCCATAAGCCTCTTATCCTTATCCATCAGAGAGAAAACAGAGTGAAAACCACAAACAGAGTGAAAACTAACCAATCAGATCACATGGACCACAGCCTTGTCTAACTCAATGAAACTATGAACCATGCCATGTAGGGCCACCCAAGACAGACAGGTCATGGTGGAGAGTTCTGACAAAACGTGGTCCACTGGAGAAGGGAATGGCAAACCACTTCAGCATGCTTGCCTTGAGAACCCCATGAACAGTATGAAAAAGCAAAAAGATAGGACACTGAAAGATGAACTCCCCAGGTTGGTAGGTGTCCAATGTGCTACTGGAGATCAGTGGAGAAATAACTCCAGAAAGAATGAAGAGACAGAGCCAAAGCAAAAACAACACGAGTTGTGGATGTGACTGGTAACAGAAGTAAAGTCCGATGCTATAAAGAGCAATACTGCATAGGAACCTGGAATGTTAGGTCCATGAATCAAGGCAAGTGGTTGGAAGTGGTCTAACAGGAGATGACAAGAGTGGACATTGACATTTTAATAATCAGCGAATTAAAATGGACTGGAATGGGTGAATTTAACTCAGATGAACATTATATCTACTACTGTGGGCAAGAATCCCTTAGAAGAAATGGAGTAGCCATCATGGTCAACAAAAGAGTCTGAAATGCAGTACTTGGATGCAATCTCAAAAATGACAAAATGATCTCTGTTCGTTTCCAAGGCAAACCATTCAATATCACAGCAATCCAAGTCTATGTCCCGACCAATAATGCTGAAGAAGCGGAAGTTGAACAGTTCAGTGAAGACCTTCAGGACCTTCTAGAACTAACACCCGAGAAAGAAGTCCTTTTCATTATAGGGGGCTGGAATGAAAAAGTAGGAAGTCAAGAAATACCTGGATTAACGGGCAAATTTGGCCTTGGAGTACAGAGTGAAGCACGGCAAAGGCTAACAGAGTTTTGCCAAGAGAATGCCCTGGTCATAGCAAACACCCTCTTCCAAAAACACGAGAGAAGACTCTACACATGGACATAACCAGATGGTCAATACCAAAATAAGATTGATTATATTCTTTGCAGCAAAGATGGAGAAGCTCTATACAGTCAGCAAAAACAAGACCAGAAGCTGACTGTGGCTCAGACCATGAACTCCTTATTGACAAATTCAGACTTAAATTGAAGAAAGTAGGGAAAACCACTAGACCATTCAGTTATGGCCTAAATCAAATCCCTTACAACTATACAGTGGAAGTGACAAATAGATTCAAGGGATTAGATCTGATAGACAGCATTCCTGAAGAACTATGGATGAAATGCAAAAAGGCAAAATGGTTGTCTGAGGAGGCCTTACAAACAGTTATGAAAAGAAGAGAAGTGAAAGGCAAAGGAGAAAAGGAAAGATATACCCATTTGAATGCAGAGTTCCAAAGAATAGCAAGGAGAGATAAGAAAGCCTTCCTCAGCAATCAATGCAAAGAAATAAAGGAAAACAATAGAATGGGAAAGACTAGAGATCTCTTCAAGAAAATTAGAGATAGCAAGGGAACATTTCATGCAAAGATGGGCTCAATAAAGGAGAGAAATGCTATGGACCTAACAGAAGCAGATGATATTAAGAAGAGGTGGCAAGAATACACAGAAGAACTATACAAAAAAAAAAGATCTTCAAGGCCCAGATAATCATAAAGGTGTGATCACTCACCTAGAGCCAGACATCCTGGACTGCAAAGTCAAGTGGGCCTTAGGAAGCATCAGGAAAGGTTGAAGGTGGGAGGGGAAGGGGATGACAGAGGATGAGACGGTTGGTTGGAATCACTGACTCAACGGACATGAGTTTGAGTAAACTCCAGGAGTTGGTGATGGACAGGGAGGCCTGGTGTGCCGCAGTCCATGGGGTCACAAGGAGTCGGACATGACTGAGTGACTGAACTGAACTGAACTGAAACATTGTGATTCCGCTTAATTTTTATCTGGGGAAAGAAGTCACCCATTTTTAATTGAAAATATTGATATAACATGTAATCCACTGAGTCAGGACAGCTGGGTGCTAGTTTTGCCGTTGAGACTTCATATTCTGGCACCTTAGATTCTCACTTATATATGGAGATAACACTAGGTTCTTTGCTTTCTGTAAAGATCAAATGAGTTGATGCTTATTAAAGGTCTTTGAAAAACTAGAAGATACAATACCAACACAAATGTGGGGTTTGTAGCATGATGCTGACTATATGTTACCTATTTAACAAAAACTATTCAGTGGCTCAGTGGTTAAGAATCCACCTGCCAATGCAGGAGACACAGGTTTGATTCCTAGGTTGGGAAGATGCCCTGGAGAAGGAAATGGCAACCCACTCTAGTATTCTTGCCTGGGAAATCCCATAAACAGAGGTGTTTGGCAGGCTACAGTCCACAGGGTCACAAAAGAGTCAGACCCACCTTACAAACTGCTGCTGCTGCTGCTATGTCACTTCAGTAGTGTTCGACTCTGTGCGATCCCATAGACGGCAGCCCACCAGGCTCCTCCGTCCCTGGGATTCTCCAGGCAAGAACACTGGAGTGGGTTGCCATTTCCTTCTCCAATGCATGAAAGTGAAAAGTCAAAGTGAAGTCGCTCAGTCGTGTCCGACGCTTTGCAATCCCATGGACTGCAGCCTACCAGGCTCCTCCGTCCATGGAGTTTTCCAGACAAGAGTACTGGAGTAGGGTGCCATTGCCTTCTCCGCCTTACAAACTAAGCAGCAACAAATTCCAAAGTGATCCTGCAAGCTAACCCTTAGCCTATTTTCCTTTACAATATTAAGAACGTTGGAGACTACGCAGACTCTGTGACTAGAATGTTATTTCTTTGTTCTGTAGTTTTGAAAAATCTCTGTTCTTATTTTTCCAATACATTTGTTTTAGCAGCTTCCCAGGTGGCACAAGTGGTGAGAATCTGCCTACTAGTACAGGAGACACAGAAAGTGCAGGTTCAAACCCTGGGTTGAGAAGGTCCCCTGGAGGAGGAAATGGCACTCCAGCATTCCTGCCTGGAAAATTCCATAGGCAGAGGAATTTGGAGGGCTATAGTCCCGGGGGCCCCAAAGAGTAGACATGACTGAGCACTACAACCAAAAGCAGCAAAATTCTTTTTCTTAAGTGAAGCTCATGTAGAATAACATTATATTTAAAAACAAAAGAGAGAACAAAAGATACTGAAGCACTTAAAATAGGAGGGGAGGCCCAGTGATATAAGCTGCCCCTCCTGCCCAAGCCACCCCTGGTACACCTCTGTAGAATCCACGGCTCAGCTAGTTAGAGTTGAATGACTCCCTTATTTGTGATCATAAATAATAAATATTTTTATTATTTTAAAAATTATTCTAAATATAATTATATTCAATGCTTTTCAATTTTTTTCAAGAGGCAGTGTGGGTCACTTGGAAATTTTTAGTGACATTTTAATTTTAATTAAGTATTTACTTGTCAATTGATTTCAATTTTGCCCTTCTTAACAGCCTGAAACTTTGATCTGAGGAATCACTTTCTCTCCTTTGCAAGAAATATTGACAGGTCCAAAAACAGAGGTGACTGACTGCTTCAGATAAAAGATGTTCAGGTAACTCAAGCTAAGTCAATCAGACTTTTTCTTTTAAATTTCAAAATTTTGACAAAAATAATGGTAAAGTATATTCATCTGGGTGATGAATCCAAATAGGTCTCTGGAATCTCAGGTTGTTAAGGCCAGAAATTTTGGGCCAAATTGGCTCCTATTGTGTCTGACTTATTTCCTAGCCTTTTCTCCAGCATTCGTAACCTAACCATTCTATAAGCTCCTTTTTATCCCCCTGGGTAAATCTCTTTGTTTAACTTAACCAGACATTTTGCTTGCAAAACAAAAACAAAAACTCTAGCTAAATTTATATCCTCAATAACCTTCCAATTATACTAGACCTCATTTAACTAGATAAACTCTTATCAAAGAACCATCCATGTAACTATAATATATTCTGCCATGTGCTTATCATAATGCTGATGTTGGACAGGGAATTTGACATATATTTTCTAAATTAGTTGCCACAAAATATAATGAACAGATATTATTTTCTCAGTTTTATGGATTAACAAAGTCAGGGTTGAACAAGTCATATAACTTTTCTAAGTTCATGTAGCTAGAGAACAGCCTAGAAGTTCAGTTCAGTTCACTCAGTCGTGTCCGACTCTTTGTGACCCCCTGAACTGCAGCACGCCAGGCCTCCCTGTCCATCACCAACTCCCGGAGTTTACCCAAACTCATGTCCATTGAGTCGGTGATGCCATCTAATTATCTCATCCTCTGTCGTCCCTTTCTCCTCCTGCCTTTAATCTTTCCCAACATCAGGGTCTTTTCAAATGAGTCAGCTCCTCACATCAGGTGGCCAAAATATAGAAGTTCAAAGATCGATTAATTTGGCTTCTCAACTCTGGTTCTTTCATTTTATATACTCCATCAAGAGTTGAATTATGGCCGATGAACTGTTTCACTCAGTGGCTTGATTTGGGGGTTGTTACAGTATTCATTCTAGTTATGGAGATAATAAAATATTCTATTAATTAGAGGACAAATTTATTTGCATTTCTATGTTGAGAAGGATGTATGAATGTAAATACATATTTAAAACATTAATGCTGTTGAAGAGTAAGAACAACAGCTAGAAGACATCACATTTTACATTACCTCCTATGTATATTCTTAGCCAAAATACACTTCAGCTAAATATTTATTGATTAAGCATCACTCACCTCTCCTGGAGTTCAGGAAGTACCTTGGTATTTTATTAGCAATTCAGCTAATATAAACAAAATCATGTTTGGTCTCAGCCTTCAGACAGGAATATTTCATTTATTCCCTTTGAGGTTTTGGCACATATCTGGCATTTCAGGTGTAGTCTAACTTTAACTCTATATCTTTACTTTACTTATTGTGATTGAGGAAACATAATACTACGGACAGAAAGAAATCACCCAAAATGTTAGGGAATGATATGTGTTAAGATTTGATTTGAAATTCCTCTCACCTACTGTCTTACCTCATGTACAAATCAAGACATATAGTATTCATCTTCCAAATATAAAATATATATATATATATTGTGAAAAATGCACCTGCATGTAACACATTTTTTAAATTAAACCTAGGAGAATTACCTACACACACACACAATAAAATAGAATATTTGTGTGCATCTGTGTATATGCATGGGGTTTCCCAGATGGCTCAGTGGTAAAGAATCCACCTGCCAATGCAGGAGACTCAGGAGAAGTACACTGAAATTAACTAGCAAACAATGCAAAAAGGAACATTCCAGGAGAAACAGAAAAGACCTCTACATTTTTTAAAAAATTCCATTAGTCACTACTACTGAATAGTGAGCAAATGGAGAGGGCATCATGAGAGGAGTTGGACAGGGGCCAAATCATCCAGGGCCTTGATCAGGTGTTGGATTTTATTCTAAGTGCAAGGGGAGGCTAATCAGGAAAGTGAGAAGGTATAATTTATGTTTTTATGTTTACTCTAACTGCTAGGTAGAAAATGCAGTGGAAAAAAATACCACGTTATTGCAATAGCACTGACAAAAACAGTGCTTCTTTAGATGAGGAGGGAGTGATAAAGATAGCAAAAGATGGCAGGAGAGATGGAGAGAGGAAGGGAGAAAGAGGAAAAGAAAGCTTTTTCTTGCTTGCACTAAGTAAAATAACTTTTGTGCAACTTTATATTAATAATTCATTCTTATGTGTGTGTATATCAGACAAAAGAATAAGGAAGTAAAAACATAACCCAAATTCTACCTCCCTGAATCAGACACCTTTCTCCACACTCAAACAATCACACAGAAACATTTGCAAACACTCACAAAGACACACAAGATAATATTAGATACACATTTCTCCACTTTTCTTTCTTCATCCCTATTACCTTATATACCTTTGACTCATTCATAATTAGGTACATAGTTGTATCATCTGGTTGTATTGCAATTGATTCATTCCTTCCCCATAGATGGCTTTTAGCTTTATTAATAGTTTTTCATCACTAAAAATAATGCTGTTTTAAATATCTTTAATTATATATCAGTGTTTTAATTTCTATGTTAGAGATTCTCAGGAGTAGAATTGATGAACAAATAGTTTCATATTGCTTTCCAAAAAGCCTATTAAAATTCCCAATTCTAAAAAAAAAAAAAATTCCCAATTCTACTAGCAATATATGAGAATAAACTCCCCACAAATCCACCAACCATCACTATTATGTGTTATTCTTTCTTGTCACCTACACTTCTTGATATATAGAAAAACTCTGTATAACAGCCTCTGTGCACCAAATACTGCAAAGCCAGGCATTCAATGAGAATCTAGTGACATAAAGACCGGAAAATGTAAAGATTCCATTCTGGCAAGGGTGGGAAGAGTTCTGTCTAATTTTCAGAGACAGCAATGGGAATAAAATTCAGGGGAACTCAACTCTGAGTTTGGACATGTTAAATTTAAGAGCCCTTTGTCACTTTCAAGTAGAGATTTCCAGCAGGCACTTGAATATATGTCTAGAGTTGAGAGGAAAAGTGTGAACTAGAGGTGAGAAAGCCAACAGATGGAGGATATCTACAGCTAAGGTAACAGAGGATAAGAGTATGTTGAGGACAGAGAAGAGGCAGATATCAAACCCGAACCTTGAGGAAACCCAAATTTAGAAGTTAATCTGGAGGAGAATCTGAGAAGCAATCACCAGGGAGAGGAAAGGTTAAGAAGGCCACGTTGAATTTAGGGAAGATAACCACCGCACATTCTTTTAGCAGACCCCATCAAATAAAGTTGGAAAGGTGTTCACTGCCTGTGACCAAGAGAAGGTCTTGGAGAAATTGACAAAGAGCAGTTTCAGGTAAAATCTGGAGGAGAAAATAGAGTGAAGTGTACCAAGCAGGGGCTAGTGGAGGGCAGAAAGTGAACCACTGAAGGGAGGATTCATTGAAGGCACATGCTTTTATCTCATCATCCCAAATCTTTAAAGTCCAGGAGAGAGGATGTACAGAGAACAAGATTAGAGGAAAGTTCAGGTTAAAGGGATTCTTATTCTACCCAGTCTGGGTTTTGGGACAAGACTACTGTGACAGGTGACCGTGTGGCACCTATGAGCATGGTTAATGGAATCATGATACAGTTGGCCTCCTGGGCCTTTTTCAGCCCCACTGTGTCAGGCAAGATGAATCTGGGGTTTGCAAATCTGCCATGGGGTCAGTCAAGTTGAAAGAACAGGGAAAAGTGGAAGGTTCCTGCCAGGTCAAACATCTAGACCAGGACTTAGGTTAAAAATAAGGCAGACGCTTTTAGAGATCTGTAATCTCAATGAGACCTGAAGAAAAGGCAGGTTTGAAGGAAAGGTAAGCTGGACCCTGGCCTGGCCTAAATAGTTTATATAGTCAGCTTTGCTCTAGAAGACATATGTGCTCCTAATAATCACCATGCTTGGCAAAATAGCACAATAAAAACCTCAGGGTTTACTGGGAAAATGAGGTTTGGAATAACACTCAAAAATTTTTATCAGTGACACATAAAAATAAGTCCTGGGACCCAGTTAAAATGAAAGCTTTATTTTATAAATGTTAAATAGTTAAGAAATATATAAATACGACAGTTTACCTTGAAAATGACCTGAAATTTGTCTTTGGAAGTGGACACTGGAAGAGTTACAGCTTAGACTTACTGGGAAGTAGTGCAAAAAGAAAGTTACAAACCCAGATGAAGATGAGAGTGATTCACAACACATGGGGATAAAAGGAGGCAGCTGAGAGCTGTTTGAGGCATTGCATGTATGTGTTTGTATACTCCTGCAAAGGCTCAGTTCTGCTTGGGGAAGTTTTCAGCATTCCCCTAGTGTTTCCTGCTCAAGAAATTGAGCATAGCAAATGGAGGTAGGATTCATGCTCCAATTATTCCCTAATATATCAATCATGTTTTTAAAACAAGCATTATAGCAGAAACTGACTATACCATGAATTCATCAGCTATATACAGTAGCAGACATCAGCAAAACAATTAGAGACAGGAATGGCTTAACCACGCATCAGCAGTTGTCAAGCGGGCATATTCACAGACCAGCAGTAGAGAATAGGGGCCTTTCCCCCCAAGGCCATGTAGACTAACTTATTGGGGTTTTTGATTTGTTTTTGTTTGTGTTGGGGGATAAGATTTATCTCTATGTTTTCTCAATTTTTCTAGAATGATCCTGGTATAGAATAAAATCAAGATATACTTGACATATAACATTGCTTTATTGAGATGTAATTGATGTATCAGTTCAATTCAGTTCAGTCACTCTGTTGGGTCCCCATGCCTGCAGTACACCAGGCTTCCTTGTCCATCACCAACTCCAGGATCTTGCTCAAAGTCATGTCCATTGAGTTACTGATGTCATCCAACATTTTCGTCCTCTGTCGTCCCCTTCTCCTCCTGCCTTCAATCTTTCCCAGTATCAGAGTATTTTCAAATGAGTCAGCTCTTCGCATCAGGTGGCCAAAATATTGGAGTTTCAGCTCCATCATCAATCCTTCTAATGAATATTCAGGACTGATTTCCTTTAGGATGGACTGGTTGGGTCTCCTTGCAGTCCAAGGGACTCTCAAAAGTCTTCTCAAACACCACACTTCAAAAGCATCAATTCTTCGGCACTCAGCTTTCTTTATAGTCCAACTCTCACATCAATACATGACTACTGGGAGAACCATAGCTTTGACTAGACAGACCTTTGTTGGCAAAGTAATGTCTCTGCTTTTTAATATTCTGTCTAGGTTGGTCATAGCTTTTCTTCCAAGGAGCAAGCGTCTTAATTTCATGGCTGCAGTCACCATCCACAGTGATTTTGGAGCCCCCAAAATTAGTCTTTCTCTGTTTCCATTGTTTCCCCATCTAATTGCCATGAAGTGATGGGACTGGATGACATGATCTTCATTTTCTGAATGTTGAGTTTTAAGCCAGCATTTTTACTCTCTTCTTTCACTTTCATCAAGAGGCTTTTTAGTTTTTCTTTTCTTCCAGCCATAAAGGTGGTGTCATCTGTGTATCTGACATTATTGATATTTCTCTGGGCAGTCTTAATTCCAGCTTGTGATTCATCCAGCCTGGCATTTCGCATGATGTACTTTGCATATAAGTTAAATAAGCAGGGTGACAATATATAGCCTTGACATACTCTTTTCACAATTTGGAACCAGTCTGTTGTTCCATGTCCAGTTCTAACTGTTGCTTCTTGACCAGCACACAGATTTCTCAGGAGTCAGGTAAGATGGTCTGGTATTCCCATCTCTTTAAGAATTTTCCACAGTGTGTTATGATCCACACAGTCAAAGGCTTTGGCATAGTCAATAAAGCAGAAATAGATATTTTTCTGGAACTCTCTTGCTTTTTCAATGATCCAATGGATATTGGCAATTTGATCTCTGCATCTAAATCCAGCTTGAACATCTGGAAGTACACTTCATGTACTCCTGAAGCCTGGCTTGGAGAATTTTGAGCATTACTTTGCTAGCGTGTAAGATGAGTGCAATTGTGTGGTAGTTTGAGCATTCTTTGGTATTGCCCTTCTTGGGGATTGGAATGAAAATTGACCTTTCTAGTCCTGTGGCCACTGCTGAGTTTTCCAAATGTGCTGGCATATTGAGTGTAGCACTTTCACAGCATCATCTTTTAGGATTTGAAATAGGTCAACTGGAATTACATCACCTCCACTAGCTTTGTTAGTAGTGATGCTTCCTAAGGCTCACTTGACTTCACATTCCAGGATGTCTGACTTTAGGTGGGTGATCACACCATCGTGGTTATCTGGGTCACAGGGATCTTTTTTGTGTAGTTCTTCTGTGTAGTCTTGTTCAAGGTGTACAACATAATGATTTGATATATGTATATATTGCAAAATTATTATACCACAATAAGCTTAGTTAGTTAATATAGTAGTCAGCAAAAACAAGACCAGGAGCTGACTGTGGCTCAGACCATGAACTCCTTATTGCCAAATTCAGACTTAAATTGAAGAAAGTAGGGAAAACCACTAGACCATTCAGGTATGACCTAAATCAAATCCTTTATGATTATACAGTGGAAGTGAGAAATAGATTTAAAGGACTAGATCTGATAGATAGAGTACCTGATGAACTATGGAATGAGGTTTGTGACATTGTACAGGAGACAGGGATCAAGATCATCCCCATGGAAAAGAAATGCAAAAAAGCAAAATGGCTCTCTGGGGAGGCCTTACAAATAGCTGTGAAAAGAAGAGAAGCGAAAAGCAAAGGAGAAAAGGAAAGATATAAACATCTGAATGCAGAGTTCCAAAGAATAGCAAGAAGAGATGAGAAAGCCTTCCTCAGCGATCAATGCAAAGAAACAGAGGAAAACAACAGAATGGGAAAGACTAGGGATCTCTTCAAGAAAATCAGAGATACCAAAGGAACATTTCATGCAAAGACGAGTTCGATAAAGGACAGAAATGGTATGGACCAAACAGAAGCAGAAGATATTAAGAAGAGATGGCAAGAATACACAGAAGAACTGTACAAAAAAGATCTTCACAACCCAGATAATCACGATGGTGTGATCAGTGACCTAGAGCCAGACATCCTGGAATGTGAAGTCAAGTGGGCCTTAGAAGGCATAACTACGAACAAAGCTAGTGGAGGTGATAGAATTCTAGTTGAGCTATTCCAAATCCTGAAAGATGATGCTGTGAAAGTGCTGCACTCAATATGCCAGCACATTTGGAAAACTCAGCAGTGGCCACAGGACTGGAAAAGGTCAGTTTTCATTCCAATCCCAAAGAAAGGCAATGCCAAAGAATGCTCAAACTACCGCACAATTGCACTCATCTCACACGCTAGTAAAGTAATGCTCAAAATTCTCCAAGCCAAGCTTCAGCAATATGCATGAACCATGAACTTCCTGATGTTCAAGCTGGTTTTAGAAAAGGCAGAGGAACCAGAGATCAAATTGCCAACATCTGCTGGATCATAGAAAAAGCAAGAGAGTTCCAGAAAAACATCTATTTCTGCTTTATTGACTATGCCAAAGCCTTTCACTGTGTGGATCACAATAAACTGTGGGAAATTCTGAAAGAGATGGGAATACCAGACCACCTGATCTGCCTCTTGAGAAATCTGTATGTAGGTCAGGAAGCAACAGTTAGAACTGGACATGGAACAACAGACTGGTTCCAGATAAGAAAAGGAGTACGTCAAGGCTGTATATTGTCACCCGGCTTATTTAACTTCTATGCAGAATACATCATGAGAAACGCTAGGCTGGAAGAAGCACAAGCTGGAATCAAGATTGCCAGGAGAAATATCAATAACCTCAGATATGCAGATGACACCACCCTTATGGCAGAAAGTGAAGAGGAACTAAAAAGCCTCTTGATGAAAGTGAAAGTGGAGAGTGAAAAAGTTGGCTTAAAGCTCAATATTCAGAAAATGAAGATCATGGCGTCCGGTCCCAATACTTCATGGGAAATAGATGGGGAAACAGTGGAAACAGTGTCAGACTTTATTTTTCTGGGCTCCAAAATCACTGCAGATGGTGACTGCAGCCATGAAATTAAAAGACGCTTACTCCTTGGAAGGAAAGTTATGTCCAACCTAGATAGCATATTCAAAAGCAGAGACATTACTTTGCCAACAAAGGTTCGTCTAGTCAAGGCTATGGTTTTTCCTGTGGTCATGTATGGATGTGAGAGTTGGACTGTGAAGAAAGCTGAGCGCTGAAGAATTGATGCTTTTGAACTGTGGTGTTTGAGAAGACTCTTGAGAGTCCCTTGGACTGCAAGGAGATCCAACCAGTCCATTCTGAAGATCAGCCCTGGGATTTCTTTGGAAGGAATGATGCTAGAGCTGAAACTCCAGTACTTTGGCCACCTCATGGGAAGAGTTGACTCATTGGAAAAGACTCTGATGCTGGGAGGGATTGGGGGCAGGAGGAGAAGGGGACGACAGAGGATGAGATGGCTGGATGGCATCACTGACTCGATGGACGTGAATCTCAGTGAACTCTGGGAGTTGGTGATGGACAGGGAGGCCTGGTGTGCTGCGATTCATGGGGTCGCAAAGAGTCGGACATGACTGAGTGACTGATCTGATCTGATAGTTAATATATCTATCACGTCATATAATTAAAGTGTGTGTGTATATGTGTGAGCAGTAACAAATTTTAAGACCTACTTTCTTAGCAACTCTCAAATGCATAATGCAGTATTCAAGCAACAGAGGTCTCAAACAGTGGCACTATAGCACAACACACAGGTAATTTTTTCCAAGGTTGTACAGAAAGTCAAAGATAAAACAAAAAATGTAATTTAACCCTCCTTAGCTACAATCTAATTTTATATCCTTCCACACGCGTTACCAAGTTCATGTTCTCCAGAGAGGTTTTGAGTTATTTCTATCCTGCAATCCTGTTTTTAGCTTTCAGTTTTGCTAGAATTCTATAACCAGTGCACAAAAGTAGGACATATTGTGCCAAAAAAAAAAAAAAAAAGAATAGTTATGTTCTTATATCACCTAAAGGCACAAATAACACAGGCAAAGAAAAATGAAATAGCTATGTAGTAGCAAATAGTATAAATGTAATTATCTTTAGATTGGGCACTTGAAAGACAATGTCTCAGGAGAGAAAGTAAATGATAAGCAAATACTAACTGGAGACTTGTGTTGTGTCTAGAGGAACCTTCTTGCATACAGAAAAATGATGGCAGCAGCACAGAATCAATAATCCCTTTCTCTTTTTCCTTTCCTCCAGCTTTAGAATACTCAGCCTGGATCTGGTTCTAGCCACTTCCAGTTACTAAGATTGATGGCCAGCCCAAGAGCATTTAAGGTCTGTGCCCTCCCATGGTTATAGACTTACTGACAAAGGACTGAATATTAAGAACTTTCAAGATTCAATAGAATTATCAGTATTGGTATGAAAACCAGAGAAAATGATGATAATCTTCAATATTTACATCATGCTTTACAGTTTCAAGATTTTCTTACCCCCATTTTTTAATGTGACCATCACAAAACATGTGAGTAAGATATGGTATACTATGCATCTCGCCCAAAAAGATATTGAGACTTGCCTCTGGGTACTGAACTCTGAGCTGCAAAGCTAGACATTAATTCCAGGAGGCCTTATGGATCCCTTCTCACTTTCTAAACCACACCACCCACCTTAACTATTCATAAAGCTCATCTTGCTTACTTACCTATTCAGCATCCATCTGAATTTATAAATACTCTGGACTATAAAACTATTAACTTTTGTATGGCCTTCTAGTATATTTAATTATTTTATGCAGTTGTAATTTTATAGTATATCTCTGTTGATATGTATATATATATATAATTTTATGTAATATAAATAGTATTCATTTTATGTGTTCTGTGTACCATTCATAGTTATTTTTCTAATGTCTCCATCATATTGAAGCTAGCATATTTTCTTGTAATTTCTCTACTGTTAGACACTATGGCTACTTCTATTCATTACAGCTCTTTTTATTTTCTCATTTTCAAAAGCTTCTGTGAATAATTTCACAGACAGTACTCTTTCCTTCCTTTTATTATCTCCTTAGGATACATGTTTAGTTATTTTAATAATTTAAAACAGCACATATAATTTTTATAGTTTTTCAGTGTGTGCGTACTAAGTAGCTTCTGTAGTGTCCAACTCTTTGCAACCCTAAGGACTGTAGTCTGCCATGCTCCTTTGTCCATGGGATTCTCCAGACAAGAATACTGGAATGGGTTGCTATGCCCCTCTCCAGAGGATCTCCCCAACACAGGGATTGAACTCACGTCTCTTATGTCTCCTGAATTGGCAGGCAGGTTCTTTATACCTTGCGCCACCTGGGAAGCCATGTATCACTAAATATCTTCCCAAAAGTATTGAACTAATTTACATCATAAACAGCAATATATAAAAATTGCAAATGTATTGTTCATTGTGTATGCTTATCTTCCATAACCCAAGAAATGAAAATTAATTTATTCACCAAACATATATTCAAAACGAACTATTAGCCATGTATTCTCTAGACCCTGGAAAGGCAAAGGTGAGTAATAAAAGCACACAGCATTCACCATTGCAATGGAAAGAATAAAATACTTAGGAATATATCTACCTAAAGAAACTAAAGACCTATATATAGAAAACTATAAAACACTGGTGAAAGAAATCAAAGAGGACACTAATAGATGGAGAAATATACCATGTTCATGGATTGGAAGAATCAATATAGTGAAAATGAGTATACTACCCAAAGCAATTTATAGATTCAATGCAATCCCTATCAAGCTACCAACGGTATTCTTCACAGAGCTAGAACAAATAATTTCACAATTTGTATGGAAATACAAAAAACCTTGAATAGCCAAAGCGATCTTGAGAAAGAAGAATGGAACTGAAGGAATCAACCTACCTGACTTCAGGCTCTATTACAAAGCCACAGTTATCAAGACAGTATGGTACTGGCACAAAGACAGAAATATTGATCAATGGAACAAAATAGAAAGCCCAGAGATAAATCCACACACATATGGACACCTTATCTTTGACAAAGGAGACAAGAATATACAATGGATTAAAGACAATCTCTTTAACAAGTGGTGCTGGGAAAACTGGTCAACCACTTGTAAAAGAATGAAACTAGAACACTTTCTAACACCATACACAAAAATAAACTCAAAATGGATTAAAGATCTCAACATAAGACCAGAAACTATAAAACTCCTAGAGGAGAACATAGGCAAAACACTCTCCGACATACATCACAGCAGGATCCTCTATGACCCACCTCCCAGAATATTGGAAATAAAAGCAAAAATAAACAAATGGGACCTAATTAAACTTAAAAGCTTCTACACAACAAAGGAAACTATTAGCAAGGTGAAAAGGCAGCCTTCAGAATGGGAGAAAATAATAGCAAATGAAGCAATGGACAAACAACTAATCTCAAAAATATACAAGCAACTCCTACAGCTCAACTCCAGAAAAACAAATGACCTATTCAAAAAATGGGCCAAAGAACTAAATAGACATTTCTCCAAAGAAGACATACAGATGGCTAACAAACACATGAAAAGATGCTCAACATCACTCATTATCAGAGAAATGCAAATCAAAACCACTATGAGGTACCATTTCACGCCAGTCAGAATGGCTGCCATCTATAAGTCTACAAGCAATAAATGCTGGAGAGGGTGTGGAGAAAAGGGAACTCTCTTACACTGTTGGTGGGAATGCAAACTAGTACAGTCACTATGGAGAACAGTGTGGAGATTCCTTAAAAAACTGGAAGTAGAACTGCCTTATGATCCAGCAATCCCACTGCTGGGCATACACACTGAGGAAACCAGAAGGGAAAGAGACATGTGTACCCCAATATTCATCGCAGCACTGTTTATAATAGCCAGGACATGGAAGCAACCTAGATGCCCATCAGCAGATGAATGGATAAGAAAGCTGTGGTACATATACACAATGGAGTATTACTCAGCCATTAAAAAGAATACATTTGAATCAGTTCTAATGAGGTGGATGAAACTGGAACCTATTATACAGAGTGAAGTAAGCCAGAAAGAAAAACACCTAACGCATATATATGGAATTTAGAAAGATGGTAACAATAACCCTGTGTACAAGACAGCAAAAGAGACACCGATGTATAGATCAGTCTTATGGACTCTGTGGGAGAGGGAGAGGGTGGGGAGATTTGGGAGAATAGCAGTGAAACATGTATAATATCATGTATGAAACGAGTCACCAGTCCAGGTTCAATGCACGGTACTGGATGCTTGGGGCTGGTGCACTGGGATGACCCAGAGGGAGGGTAGGGGAGGGAGGAGGGAGGAGGGTTCAGGATGGGGAACGCGGGTATACCTGTGGCGGATTCATTTCAATATTTGTCAAAACTAATACAATATTTTAAAGTTTAAAAATAAAATAAAATTTAAAAAAAAAGAATCTAAAAAATAAAAGCACACAGCTTGTTCTCAAGGCGTTCTGGATAATTTGCCACAAGTAATTCCAGAGACTCGGGAGGCAGGAATTATGTCCAACCAGAACACATATGTGTTTAGTGTTTAGTGAACAAATTATTTTAATAGGATTTGAGTAGTGATGTATCTTCCAGTTTTGGGTGATTCCATCTTGAGTATGTCATTCTTACTCAGCTGTCAACACTCTCATGAAGAGGCCACAATCATTTGTTTATATTCCACATCAAACTCAAGAAAAAAACAGATTCGTCAGCTCTTCTTTGTGTATTTCCCAGATGAGTCCATTGATTTGGAGCACAGGCAGTATATCTTCAAATTTCCAGGTAAGGGATGTAATAAATCTTACACCAGAAAAAGCATGTCTATGAGGAAGAAACACTGGAGCGGAATTAGAAAACGTTTTTAGTGCTATATCTGCCACTAAGTATATGACCTATGGTTAGATATCTAATTAGTTTTTCTTATGACTAAAGTGATGAAAAAGTATTTTTTCTGTCTACTTGATGACTATCCTAATTTGACTGATTCTCATCACAAGCTATCGGCAGCTCCCTATTGCAGGCAGCTCCATTTTAAGATTTCCCTAATACCACATCTTAATTCAGGCTTAATCACAATAATGGAGCCCCAGTTCTTCAGTCAAGATTTAATTCTGCTAGCATCATCTTCAACAAGTCTTTCCTCTATAATTCCAGTCCGCACTGGCTTTTGCCCCTTCCACTCCACCCTAAGTATTTGATCATATCAAATTCAGCATTTCATGTAACCTACTTTAAATCATTCTTAAATTACTTACTCATTTTATTTCTTCTCTTCCTTGTCCTTATATACTCCTTCTACCCCAAAAGACCTAAACAGGCAATAAGGTTTTGTTCAATCATATAGGATATGCCCTCATAACAGAAACATATTAGGTACTCAAACAACACTTGTTTAAAAGTGATTGAAAGCAATCAAAGGACTCAAAATTTAAAGGAATTCAATGCTGGAGAAGAATGAACTGAAGGAAAGGGAGGCTAACATTCTGCCTCCAATCTCCCCTCTTGGCATTCTAGGGTTCTCAAGCTATGCACCCATGACAGGAGCATACAGAATCAAGCAGAAAGCATCACAGGGAGAATTAAGAAGTGAGCAGCAACCTTGGCAGTGCTGCACACATCAGGTTGGAATTGTTCAGCCCAAGGGAAGGGTAAACACTTAGGGCTCTAAATCAAAACATCCCAAAAGGGCAACAAAGTATAATTAAGGGTTCTGTTTTAGAAGTAAGGGCAGACTATAGAAAAAACAGCCATGACAAATCCTAAAACTCACTCTTGGTTGGATTAGGTGATTTTGCATTAGAACTAGAATGCTGAGAGAGATAGTTAAAAAAAAAATATTATAATACCTCTTAAGAAGGATAATATTATCCACAGAAACCAATGTTTTTTTTCCCTAAATCAAAGCATAGATGTGTGCATGCTCAGTTGCTAAGTCATGTCCAACTCTTTGAGACCCTGTTGACAGCTGTCCATGGAACTTTCCAGGCAAGAAAATAATTATTAGTTATTAATCATAGATCAAATTTCTAACATCTGTTGGATCATAGAAAAGCAAGAGAATTCCAGAAATACATCTCCTTCTGCTTCAGTTGAGCTATTTCAAATCCTGAAAGATGATGCTGTGAAAATGCTGCACTCAATATGCCAGCACATTTGGAAAACTCAGCAGTGGCCACAGGACTGGAAAAGGTCAGTTTTCATTCCAATCCCAAAGAAAGGCAATGCCAAAGAATGCTCAAACTACCGCACAATTGCACTCATCTCACACACTAGTAAAGTAATGTTCAAAATTCTCCAAGCCAGGTTTCAGCAATATGCATGAACTGTGAACATCCAGATGTTCAAGCTGGTTTTAGAAAAGGCAGAGGAACCAGAGATCAAATTGCCAACATCCGCTGGATCATCGAAAAAGCAAGAGAGTTCCAGAAAAACATCTATTTCTGCTTTACTGACTATGCCAAAGCCTTTGACTGTGTGGACCACGATAAACTGTGGAAAATTCTGAAAGAGATGGGAATACCAGACCACCTGACCTGCCCCTTGAGAAACCTATATGCAGGTCAGGAAGCAAAAGTTAGAACTGGACATGGAACAATAGACTGGTTCCAAATAGGAAAAGGAGTACGTCAAGGCTATATATTGTCACCCTGCTTATTTAACTTCTATGCAGAGAACATCATGAGAAACACTGGGCTGGAAGAAGCACAAGCTGGAATCAAGAGAGATATCAATAATGTCAGATATGCAGATGACACCACCCTTATGACAGAAAGTGAAGAGGAACTCAAAAGCCTCTTGATGAAAGTGAAAGAGGAGAGTGAAAAAGCTGGCTTAAAGCTCAACATTCAGAAAACGAAGATCCCGGCATCTGGTCCCATCACTTCATGGCATATAGATGGGGAAACAGTGGAAACAGTGATAGACGTTATTTCTTGGGGTTCCAAAATCACTGCAGTTGGTGACTGCAGCCATGAAATTAAAAGAAGCTTGATCCTTGGAGGAAAGTTGTGACCAATCTAGACAGCATACTAGAAAGCAGAGACATTACTTTGCCAACAAAGGTCCATCTAGTCAAAACTTTGGTTTTTCCAGTGGTCATGTATGGATGTGAGAATTGGACTGTGAAGAAAGCTGAGCACCAAACAATTGATGCTTTTGAACTGTGGTGTTGGAGAAGACTCTTGAGAGTCCCTTGGACTGCAAGGAGATCCAACCAGTCCATCCTAAAGGAGATCAGTCCTGGGTGTTCATTGGAAGGACTGATGTTGAAGCTGAAACTCCAATACTTTGACCACCTGATGCGAAGAACTGACTCATTGGAAAAGACCCTGATTCTGGGAACGATCGAAGGCAGAAGGAGAAGGGGAAAACAAAGGATGAGACGGTTGGATGGCATCACCAACTCAATGGACATCAGTTTGAGTAAGCTCAGGGAGTTCACGATGGACAGGGAAGCCTGGTGTACTGCAGTTCATGGGGTCACAAAGAGTCGGACACGACTGATCGACTGAACTATACTGAATTGAATTTATATAACAACAAATACACAATTTAAGTTATACCACTCGAGTTCATAAATGCATGAAAAGTGATTGTTAATCACCTAGTCATGTCCAACTCTTTGTACCCCATGGACTGTAGGCCTTCCAGGCTACTCTGTCCATGGAATTCCCTAGGCAAGGATACTGGATTGGGTTACCATTCCCGTCTCCAGGGGATCTTTCCAACCCAGGCATCAATCATGGGTCTCCTGCATGGCAGGCAGATTCTTTACCGTCTAAGCCACCAGCAAGCATGCTACTGCTGCAAAGTCACTTCAGTCGTGTCCGACTCTGTGCGACCCCATAGATGGTAGCCCACCAGGCTCCCCCATCCCTGGGATTCTCCAGGCAAGAACACTGGAGTGGGTTGCCATTTCCTTCTCCAATGCAGGAAAGTGAAAAGTGAAAGGGACGTCACTCAGTCATGTCCGACTCTTCGCGACCCCATGGACTGCAACCCACCAGGCTTCTCCATCCACGGGATTTTCCAGGCAAGAATGCTGGAGTGGGTTGCCATTGCCTTCTCCACCAGGAAGCATATTCCTGTGTAAATATCATGGTGATCATGAAAGAGAAACATTTCTGTTTGTTCATAAAATTCCTTCATGATGCTTTCCTGTAAATTCCACCCACCTCCACTTCCAGGCAACCACTGAAATACTTCCCTCCATTACGGTTTAGTTTGACCTGTTCTAGAGTTCCATATAGAGAATAATACAATATGTACTGTTTTGTGTCCTTTCTTTGTTATCGTGTTCCTTTTTATAGCATTAGCATCTGAGTATTGCACAATTTGTTTTCCTATTCAGTCACTGTTGGATATTTTGGCTGTTTCCAGTTTGGAGCTATTATAAGTAAAGCCACTGTGAACATTCATATACAAGTATTTTTATGATTTTTTTTTAAATTCCCTTGGGTAAATACCTGAGAGTGGAATTACATTTGCATTCCCCTAGTGACTGATAACGGAGAAGGCAATGGCACCCCACTCCAGTACTCCTGCCTGGAAAAACCCATGGATGGAGGAGCCTGGTAGGCTGCAATCCATGGGGTTGCTGAGGGTCGGACACGACTGAGCGACTTCACTTTCACTTTCATGCATTGGAGAAGGAAATGGCAACCCACTCCAGTGTTCTTGGCTGGAGAATCCCAGGGATTGGGGAGCCTGGTGGGCTGCCGTCTATGGGGTCACACAGAGTCGGACATGACTGAAGTGACTTAGCAGCAGCAGCAGCAGCAGTGATTGATAATATTCAGCATTTTTTCTGGGACTAATCGACCATTCATAGAGCTTTTTTTCTGAAGAACTCCCTTTCCCATTTTTATTGGATTGTTTGACTCCTCATTGAATTGGAAAGATATATGTACTTTTGAGATACATGTACTTGGGATGTTTGCTTTGTTTTTTTCATTTCTTTAAGGTTGTCCTTCAAAGAACAACATTATTAATCATCAGGAAAATGCAGACCAAAACCATAACAAGTAATCAACTCACTCATGTTAGCATGAACATTGTCAAGAAACCAAAGCGCACACACACACACAAACAAGAAATAGTAAATGTTGGTGAGGCTGTGGAGAAAAGGAAACCCTTGTGCAATGTTAATTGGATTGTAGATTCATGCAGTCATTATGGAAACAGTATGGAGTTTTCTCAAAAAATTAAAAATTAAACTACCATATGATCCAGCAATTCCACTTCAGGGTATTTATCCAAAGAAAATGAAAATATTAACCTTAAAAGACATATGCACCCCCATGCTTACTGCATGGAGAAGGAAATGCCAACCCACTCCAGTATTCTTTTTTGGAAAATCCCATGGACAGAGGAGCCTGGTGGACTATAGTTCATGGGGTTGCAAAGAATCAGACACTACTAAGCAACTGAGCACAAAGGTTCACAAGGGCTTCCTTGGTGGCTCAGATGGTAAAGAATCTACCTGCAATGTGGAAGACCTGGGTTCAATTCTTGGGTTAGGAGGATCCCCTGGAGGAGGCACGGAAACCCACCCCAGTGTTCCTGTCTGGAGAATCCCCATGGACAGAAGAGCCTGGCGGGCTACAGTCCATGAGGTCACAAAGAGTCAGACACAACTGAGCGACTAAGCACATGCTTATTGCAACACTGTTTATAATATCCCAGACAAGGGTGGAAAATAAGTGTTCACATCTAAGGATGAATGGATAAAGAAAACGTGGTGTATAGACATACAATAGAACATTCAGCTCAGTTCAGTTCAGTTGCTCAGTTGTGTCCGACTCTTTGCAACCCCATGAGTCACAGCACACCAGGCCTCCCTGTCCATCACCAACTCCCGGAGTTCACTCAGACTCACATCCATCGAGTCAGTGATGCCATCCAGCCATTTCATCCTCTGTCGTCCCCTTCTCCTCCTGCCCCCAATCCCTCCCAGCATCAGAGTCTTTTCCAATGAGTCAACTCTTCCCATGAGGTGGCCAAAGTACTGGAGTTTCAGCTTTAGCATCATTCCTTCCAAAGAAATCCCAGGGCTGATCTCCTTCAGAATGGACTGGTTGGATCTCCTTGAAGTCCAAGGGACTCTCAAGAGTCTTCTCCAACACCACAGTTCAAAAGCATCAATTCTTCAGCGCTCAGCTTTCTTCACAGTCCAACTCTCACATCCATACATGACCACAGGAAAAACCATAGCCTTGACTAGACGGACCTTTGTTGGCAAAGTAATGTCTCTGCTTTTGAATATGCTATCTAGGTTGGACATAACTTTCCTTCCAAGGAGTAAGCGTCTTTTAATTTCATGGCTGCAGTCACCATCTGCAGTGATTTTGGAGCCCAGAAAAATAAAGTCTGACACTGTTTCCACTGTTTCCCCATCTATTTCCCATGAAGTGATGGGACCAGATGCCATGATCTTTGTTTTCTGAATGTTGAGCCAGCCATAAAAATAGAAGAAAATTATTTCACTTGCAACAACACAGACAGACCTTGAGGGCATTATGCTAACAAAATATGTGAGAAAGATAAAGACTGAATAATTTCACTAATATGTAGACTCTCAAAACTCTCTGTACTCACAGATACAGAGAAGAGATTGGTGGCTAACAGAGGGGATTGAAGGAGTGGGCAAAAATGGGCAAAGTTGGTAAAAAAAAAATACAAAATTATAGTTGTAAACACATTCTGGGTGTGTAATGTTCAGCATGGTGACTATAGGTGACAATACTGTATTGCATATTCTAAAATTGCTTAAAAGCTATCACAAGAAACAAATTTGTAGCTGTGTGAGGTAAAAGGATATCTAATTTGTCGTGTTACTCATTTTGCAATGTACTAAAATATCAAATCATGCTGTATACCTTAAACTAATACAATGTTATACAATCAATATATCTTAATAAAACTGAGGGAAAATAAAACATCCAGTAACTTTAAAATAGAGTTCTAGATAATATAGATACAGATTTAGATGTAAATATAGATTGAGTGAGTGAGTGAAGTCACTCAGTCGTGTCCAACTCAGTCGTGTCTATGCGACCCTATAGACTGTAGCCTACCAGGATCCTCCATCCATGGGATTTTCCAAGCAAGAATACTGGAGTGGGTTGCCATTTCCTTCTCCAGGGGATCTTCCTGACCCAGGGATTGAACCCGAGTCTCCCACATTGTAGGCAGATGCTTTACCATCTGAGCCATGGTCTGAGCCACAAATAGACCATATAGATTATAAAAAGAAAGTGAATGTGAAGTCACTCATTCATGTCCTACACTTTTCAACTCCATGGACTGTAGCCGGCCAGGCTCCTCCAGCCATGGGATTTTCCAGGCAAGAATCCTAGAGTAGGTTACCAGTTCCTTCTCCAGGGCATCTTCCAGACCCAGTGATCGAAGCCTGGTCCCCTACACCGCAGGCAGACTCTTTACCATCTGAGCCATGAGGAACAGAGGAAAATATGTTTAATTGAAAAGGTAAAAAAGGGAGCAATATATGAAGAAACAGTAGCTGACAATTTTTCTAAACCATTTAAAGACCTTGAGTCACAATTTCAAAGACCTTTATAGATCTCCAACAGGAAAAATACAAGGGGAATCATATCAAGGCATATCATACTCAGACTAATGAAAAAGAAAAAGTTAAAACACAACCAGAGATAAAGGAAACATTTCCTTCAGAGGAGTACTTATCAGACACAGAGTAAATTTTCCACCTGAAACTGGAAGCCAAAAGACAGCAGAATGGCATTGTTCAAAGTGCAGTAAAATGCTATGCTGTGTGCCATGCTTAGTTGCTCAGTCATGTCCAACTCTTTGCGACCCTATGCCAGGCTTCTCCATCCATGGGATTCTCCAGGCAAGAACACTGGAATGGGTTGCCATGCCCTCCTCCAGGGGATCTTCCCAACCCATGGAGTGAATCCAGATCTCCCACATTGCAGGCGAATTCTTTACCATCTGAGTAACCAGGGAAGCCCAATAAAATGCTGCTGCTGCTTCTGCTGCTAAGTCGCTTCAGTCGTGTCTGACTCCATGCGACCCCATAGACAGCAGCCCACCAGCTACCAAATGATAATTCTATACCAGCTAGTATATCCCTTAAAAAATAGGAAATATGAAAGGTAAAATGAAGTTTGTACAATAAAATGCAAGAAAATCATCATGTTCTTGCAGTAGTAAAGATTTTTTCAAGCTGGGCTACAAAACAGTAACCATAAATAAGAGGAGGACTCTGAATTGGACTACATTAAAATGAAGACTTCATCGAAAGATATCATTAATGAGTAAAGATGCAAGACATGGGATGGGAGAAGATATTTCCAACACATTTACTCAACTAACACTTATATCCAAATTTTGTGAAACTCACAAATCAACAATAAAAAGGTACACAATTGTCCAATAAATGTAATAAAATATTATCCTCCCATTAAACATTGAGAAAATGGAAACTAAAATCACAGTGTAATACCATCCCACACACTCAGCAGAATCCTTGAGCAGATAAATAAATATGTAGTATACTATTTTATAAAACAAAATACTATGCAGCAAATAAATGAGCAATATATTGCAATGTACATAATCTGAATAATTCTCACAGGCATAATGTTGAGTAAAAGAAGTCAAACAAAAAGAAGCATTAATAACTCCATATATAAACTTACACCAGGCAAAACCAATCCACAATAATGTTAAGTCAGATTAGTGGTAATTATGGTAGAGGACAGTATGGATTGGGTACTGGAAGGAGGATGACTTCTGAGGACCTGGTCTTGTTCTATATTCCTATCTGATGTTTATTATGTGGGTGTAGACATATGCAAAACTTAATCAAGTTGTACATTACAATCTACTCCCAACATGTAGGGACTTCCCAAGGTGGCTCAGTAGGTAAAGAATCTGCCTGCCAATGCAGGAGACACAGGAGATGCAGGTTCAACTGCTGGGTTGGGAAGATCTCCTGGAGAAGGAAATGGCAACCCACTCCAGTATTCTTGCCTGGGAAATCCCATGGACAGAGGAGCCTATTGGGCTACAGTCTACGGTGTTGCAGAGTCAGACAGGACTTAGCAACTGAGCACACAGCCAGACATGCCTAACATGTATGTTTTGTTTTATTAATAATAAAAATTGCAAAAAAGTGCAAAATATCCAATTTTAATGTATTGTAATCCAACACAGTCATGCAACAGGAAAAGATTAAAAGCAAGAGAAAGGAATTTGTCAAACACACATTCATTTCCTCTCTGAAGATAAAATGAAGGAAATATGTCATAATAATAGAGAAGAATGTGGTGAGAGTACTTCAGAAAATATTTCATATTATTTGTGAATACCATCTATTACCACTGTTTTCACAAAAGCAAATGTTATATCTATGAGATAATTCTTCATCCTCCTAAGCACTGACTGTCTAACTTTTCTGAAACTAATATTGATCTATTGAGTGCTTAGAATACACCAGACTCTACAAGAATTTTGAAGGTACTACCCCAATTTATAGCCTCAAAATCCCCATGAAACAGATAAAAGTAATTTTATTAGTGTCATTTAACATATGAGGAAACTGAAATTTAAACAGGCTTAGTAATTTGAGCAAAATCATACATTAATATGCAGCAGAACTAGGTTCTTAGGGCAGTGCTTGTCAATGAGTGTATTGGAAGTACTTAGCCAATAGTTGCTAAAACATGAAAAGGTTTCTAGTTCTCATCTATGCCATGTATGTATAACAAACCATCTTGCTTCTCAAAGGGAACCCTTAAAAATCTAATGCAAAGTTGGGATGAACTTGAATTGAGGATGATTATTACATAGTTCATCATTTTATATATATTCTATATATATATGTATAAAATATAGTGTATGTTAGCATATTGGTATCAGTAACTGTTTTAATTTCTTAATCTTCTGACTCATTCATCCTTCAACTATTTACTGAGAATCTGTCATGTACTAGAACAGGGAATATGATGTTTAAAAAATAGACAAAATTTCTCCTCTCACAGAGCTAACAATTAAGAGGAGAAGACAAGTAAGTCAGTAAATAAATGAGTTTAGGAAGTGATACATGCTATTAGCAGATTGAGGGGTTAGAGGTTCCAGGCTATTTAAATGAGGATGCCTAAGGAAAAACTCCCCAGTGAGGCAACACAAATGACAATATGGAGCCAGCCAGGCAAAGACCTGGAGAAAAGGCATCCCCAAAGGAGGAAGCAGCAGGTGTAAAGTTACATCTGAAGAACCCCGGGAAAGCCAGGATGCCTAATCCAATGTCCTTTAATATTCACACTTTAAAAATATTTGAATTGCATACAGAATATTGTCTGTCTTCATTCTGACTTAAAAGTCAAGTTTGCCAGTATTATTAGCAATACTCAGGCTCTGCTATATCATGAGCAACTTAGCTCTGGCCCTAAACTTGACTAAGCAAAGCAAAAGTCCTGAAATTTGCTAAACTCACGGGTCCAAAGACTCAGTTTAGTGAACAACTATTTTTACTGGAGCCTGTCTCTTGGAGTATAACTCCACCTAAGTAGTTTATAAACATAATAGAGTGAAGTAAGCCAGAAAGAAAAACACCAATACAGTATACTAATGCAAATATACGGAATTAGAAAGATGGTAATGATAACCCTGTATGCGAGACAGCAAAAGAGACACAGATGTATAGAACAGTCTTTTGGACTCTGTGGGAGAGGGAGAGGGTGGGATGATTTGGGAGAATGGCATTGAAACGTGTATAATATCATATACAAAATGAATCACCAGTCCAGGTTCGATACATTATGCAGAATGCTTGGGGCTGGTGCATTGGGATGACCCAGAGGGATGGTACAGGGAGGGAGGTGGGAGGGGCATTCAGGAGAACACGTGTATACCCGTAGTGGATTCATGTTGATGTATGGCAAAACCAATACAGTATTGTAAAGTAATTAGCCTCCAATTAAAATAACTAAATTTATAATAAAAAATAAATAAATAAAAATAGTACCTCTAACCACACAAATACTATCCCTGAGACTATTTTTCAAACTTCAGTGTGATACTTGGTATCATGTTAAAATGCAAATAAATTCTGGTTCAGCGGGTCTGGGTGGAATCTGAGATTTGACATTTCTGACAAACTCCCAGGTGATCCTGTCCTGCTGGCTCTTGAAACACAGTGTGAGTAAGAAGACCTTGTGAATCTTAAGTCCGTTCAGTCATGCCTGACTCTTTGCATGCCTATGGATTGTAGCCTGCCAGGCTCCTCTGTCCATGGGATTCTCCAGGCAAGAACACTGGAGTGGGTTGCATGCCCTCCTCCACAGGATCTTCCCCACCCAGGGATCAAATCTACGTCTCTTTTGTCTCCTGAGTTGGAAGCTGGGTTCTTTATCACTAGCGCCACCCGGGAAGCCAGAAGAAGACCTTATAATATTTCTAATAAATAAAAATTTCTTTGTCTTCCAGCAATATTTAAGTGCCATAGATTGTTAGTGCCTGTTAGAATGGCACTCTGGGCAAGGACACAGATGATCTTGCTGCTTAATCTGGCTCTGGTTGTGATAATTAAGTTAAACAACATATGTGAACACACTCTCAACATAGTAAGTGCACAATTACTGTTATTTTTATCTAGTGGAAATTTAATTGCTTCAAATAAAAACCAAACTAGTGATGACGGAACTATTAAAATCATGTCTTAGTTAAAATACACTCTTAAATGCACTGGACTTCTCTTGTCTTTATGTACAAAAATGGGCTGTGTTAACATACAGTGCACTTTCTTTGTGTTCAGTGTTATGTTAAACACTGAGAATACATAAACAGATCTGCAGAACAGTCTCTGCCCTGAAGGATCTCTAATACAGTTGAAAGAGTGAGAAAAATAAAGAGAGAATATAATTAGGTGCTAATTAGGTTAATAACATTAATTACTATAGGGGATCCAAGGCAAGTGAGATCAATGAGGTCTGGTGCTGACTCCCTGTTCTGCATCCCACTATGGGCAGACCTGATGAGGGTAAGGAGACTATGCCAAACCCCCGGCCACCTCGATTTCTTTATTCAAGCCCAAGCCACAGAGCACAAGGACTCTGGGCATCCATTTTTCCCCACTGTGTTTTTTCCTGTTTGCAGCAATGTCTGGGGAAAAGATGGGGCAATGTAGATACACAGCTACACAATTCATTGACCATATTGATCTGTCAGAAGGCAGTGGAAGAAGCTACAGGGCTGTAGAATACACACACACACAGAGACACATAGTATTAAGACTTCATTATTTTGTTCCATTGCTGTCTCCAACCAGGTTTCCACTCTGTACTGATCTTGGAGCATAGTCAATGCTTCATATTTCACCTCCACTTTTAGTAAAAAAAAAAAGAAAGAGGTTTGATAGTATACCTAGTTCAGCATCCCAATAGTCCTTCTTTGATGATAATACAAATACTAAATATTTTCGTTCTGAGGGTAAGCAGACTAGAATATTGTCAAAATTAGGCAGAAAGTCTGATGTTTAATTTTCGTTTATGGCTTGGTTTAAACTGGCCTTTCCAACGTTCTTTTATGATTTGAGTGTGCAAATGTGTATGCACATATATGTACACACACATTTTTCTCCTTGGACTTTTTAAGTGAATCTACTTATTTCTAAAATACTATTTGAACCTTAATATAATCATATATTTCTTCAGTTATATTATTGTTTATCATTTTATCTTCCACTACCTGGAATAATCAAGAAAGTCTTCATGAAAGATATGGACCTTGGACAAAGACTCAAAAAATAAGTAAGACTTCAAAGAGCCAAACTAGAGATGGGAAGTGTGACAACATCTTAGCTAAGTAGAACAGCAGGTGTTTAGGTACAAAAGGATATTTAATTAAGACAGATAATATATATTGAGATCAAATAAAGTATAGGGTTTAATAAAACATATGACATTGTGAAGGGGAAGATTTTAATTGCTGACAATGATTTTGACGAGTCAGGAAAAAAATAATCCTGGGTGTTTAATTTCAGGGAGTGACATGACATAGAAGAATACTCCACATGTGGACATCACCAGATGGTCAAAATCGACATCAGATTGATTATATTTTTTGCAGCCAAAGATGGAGAAGCTCTATACAATCAGCAAAAACAAGACTGGGAGCTGACTGTGGCTCAGATCATGAACTCCTTATTGCAAAATTCAGACTTAAATTGAAGAACATAGAGAAAACCACTAGACCATTCAGGTATTACCTAAATCAAATCCCTTACGACTATACAGTGGAAGTGAAAATAGATTCAAGGGATTAGATCTGATAGACAGAGTACCTCAAGAACTATGGATGGAGGTTCGTGACATTGGACAGGAGGTAGTGATCAAGACCATCCCAAGAAAAAGAAATGCAAAAAGGAAAAACGATTGTCTGAAGAAGCCTTACAAATAGCTGAGAAAAGAAGAGATGCAAAAGGCAAAGGAGAAAGGAAAGATATACCCATTTGAATGCAGAGTTTCAAAGAATAGCAAGGAGAGATAAGAAAGCCTTCCTCAGTGACCAGTGCAAAGAAATAGAGGAAAACAATAGAATGGGAAAGACTAGAGATCTCTTCAAAGAAAATTAGAGATAGCAAGGGAACATTTCATGCAAAGATGGGCTCAATAAAGGACAGAAATGGTATGGACCTAACAGAAGCAGACGATATTAAAAAGAATTGGCAAGAATACACAGAAAAACTATACAAAAAAACATTTTCATGACCCAGATAACTATGATGGTGTGATCACTCACCTAGAGTCAGATATCCTGGAATGCAAGGTCAAATGGGCCTTAGGAAGCATCACTACGAACAAAGCTAGGGGAGGTGATGGAATTACAGCTGAGCTATTTCAAATCTTAAAAGATGATGCTGTAAAAGTGCTTCACTCTATATGCCAGCAAATTTGGAAAACTCAGCAGTGGCCACAGGACTAGAAAAGGTCAGTTTACATTCCAATCCCAAAGAAAGGCAATGCCAAAGAATGTTCAAATTCCCACACAATTGCATTCATCTCACATGCTAGCAGAGTAATGTTCAAAATTCTCCAAATCAGGCTTCAAATATGTGAACCATGAACTTCCAGATGTTCAAGCTGGATTTAGAAAAGGCAGAGGAACCAGAGATCAAATTGCCAACATCCGATGGATCATTGAAAAAGCAAGAGAGTTCCAGAAAAACACCTACTTCTGCTTTATTGACTATGCCAAAGCCTTTGACTGTGTGGATCATGACACGCTGTGGAAAATTCTTAAAGAGATGGGAATACCAGATCACCTTACCTGCTTCCTGAGAAATCTGTATGCAGGTAGAGAAGCAACAGTTAGAACTGGACATGGAACAACAGATTGGTTCCAAATTGGGAAAGGAGTACATCAAGGCTGTATATTGTCACCCTACTTATTTAACTTATATGCAGAGTATATCAGGTGAAACGCCAGGCTGGATGAAGCACAAGCTGGAATCAAGATTGCAGAGAGAAATATCAATAACATCAGATATGCAAATGACACCATCCTTATGGCAGAAAGTGAAGAACTAAAGAGCCTCTTGATGAAAGTAAAAGAGAAGAGTGAAAAAGTTGGCTTAAAACTCAACTTTCAGAAAATGAATATCATGGCATCCAGTCCCATCAGTTCATGGCAAATAGGGAAATGATGGAAACAGTGAGAGACTATTTTCTTGGGCTCCAAAACATTGCAGTAAGTGACTGCAGCCATGAATTAAAAGACGCTTGCTACTTGGAAGGAAAGTTATGACCAACATAGACACCATATTAAAAAAGCAGAGACGTTACTTTGCCAACAAAGATCTATCTAGTCAAAGCTATGGTTTTTCCAATAGTCATGTATGGATGTGAGAGTTGGACTATAAAGAAAGTTGAGTGACAAAGAATTGATGCTTTTGAACTGTAGTGTTTGAGAAGACTCTTGATAGTTCCTTGTACAGCAAGGAGATCCAACCAGTCAATCTTAAAGGAAATCAGTCCTGAATATTCAATGGTAGGAGTGATGCTGAAGCTGAAACTACAATACTTTGGCCACCAGATGCAAAGAAACGACTCATTTGAAAAGACCCTGATGCTGGGAAAGATTGAAGACAGGAAGAGAAGGGGACGATAGAGGATGAGATGGTTGCATGTCATCACCAACTTGATGGACATGTGTTTGAGCAAGCTCTGGGAGTTGGTGAAGGACAGGGAAGCCTGGCATGCTATAGTCCATGGGGTTGCAAAGAGTCAGACATGACTGACAGAACTGAACTGACATGACATAAATGTATATATAAAAAATGGAACCTGAATTAGAAAATTAGAAAACTGAATTTGGGGAGTTAATTTAGATATGACATAACTTGGACCCAGAGTAGAGTTTCAAATTAGATACAGGGACAAAAAAAGCAGAACAAAATGAATTATCATACATCCTGATCTATTTCATACAGCTGGTAAACAAGGTTATTATGTGGTTGACAGATGCCACTTGAGATAATCTAGCAACTTCTCGAGTACTTCCAGGATACTTTATCTTCCATAATTTTAGGATGAATTATGTTAAAGGTATGAAATACCCAAGTCTTCAACAGAAAACCCATGGGTGCATGCATACCTCTGGGACTGTAGCCCAATCAAACATCTCATTTCTGAAGAATCAAAGATAAATCTGCCATTTGGGATAGTTACTGAATCAGATTCCCTGAAACACTAGATGCAGAATTTGGACTTAATGGATTCTCAGTACCTCCTGGTGATGCTTTCTTTTATCTCCCATTGCTAGAAGACCCTCTACAAGAATGTTGCTTTTTTGTGCATTAGGTTTGTAACCAGGAAGAGTCAGTTTTGACTCTGCCTTGCTAGATCTGTTTCTCTGGCCAATTTTCTTATTATAATCACACATAAAAGCCTGCCTCAGAGAATCCTGCTGCTCTGCCTGATTGTAAAGCTAAAGTGCCTTTGTTCAGAACCCTGCCCACCTGCAGATGGCAGGAAGGAAGAAATTAACACAAGCCTGCTTGAGGCTTGCCATTCTAGGAGATACTTGCAAGATTAAATGGCCTTTTTAACTTTGTTTCCTCAACTCCCCCCTCATCTCTGATCTGTAAAAGAACCTGGCATCCAGATCTCTAGAAGATGGCTATTTTGAGACATTAGTCTTCAATCTTCTAGGTCAGCCAGCTTTCTGAATAAAGTTCTGTTCCTTGCATCAATATCTCGTCCCTCAGATTCACTGGCCTCTCAAGTGGCGAACAGAGCGAGCTTGGAACTGGTAATACAATTAAATGTAAGATATTTAACAAAAAGTCTTAGAAAGTGTTTACAGTTTACCTGTGAAAAGTAAGTCGTGAATCTAAACTCTTGCCATTTCCTACCTTAAAATTTTCATAGAACACCACCAAATCATTTGTAACTCACTACATACTCTTCTAGACTCTTTTTCCTCCATACATTCTATCCTGCTCACCCATTTGCCTGGAATTTCCTTCTCCATTGACTTTGTTTCTAGTTCCTATTGAATAATGCATCTTTCCTAAGATAAAAGATACTCCTTTTTAATATATATATATATAAACCTTCTAACTCCTATTGGTCAATTCATCCTTTGGGATTCATCTTAGCCCTGACATCCTCTGACCTGCCCCACTGCATTCCAGGCTACAAATGTTAGTTCTCATATCTATACCTGCACATACATCCATGAAAGCATGTGACCACAATAATTGCAATTACCTCTTTGTGAATCTCCTCCATTGTGAACTCCTTAAGGGAAAACTTTCTCTGTATTCCCAGCATATAACGGAGTACTAAGCATACAGTCAGTGCCCAATGAAGATTTGCTGATTGAATACCTGAATGGATGTGTTCATTGTTATTAGTAAAAATCATTACCATTGTAAATATGACTAGCAGTTAGTTGATTTAGCCTCGTGAGTCAAAAATTGGAACTTCAATCTCACAGTGAAATTGTTTTAATTCTGATCTCACCTTCATAGACAATCTGTATAGGTTTGGCAGAAGTTCCATCTTCTGGGATTTTGAACAACAATTAGGGTGATCTAGGTAAGGACTTCTCCCCAGAAGTATTGTCTAGTAATCTTTGAACATTTATCAATCCCCAAGAATAATTTCAGAAACTAACAACTTTAGATACATATGCAGAATAGCGCATACATTTCTGCAGATATCAGAGAGGCAATACAGTGGCTAAATACAGAGGCAATACACAGGCAAATTGCAGTGGCTAAGATTCTTTCAGTCTTAGATTCATGACTGTCTGGATTAGAACTGTCATTCTGAAAATCACTATATATGTTATATGATCACTATATAAAATAGCCAACCACAAGTAACCTAATTTTTCCATCTCAGTTTTCATCTCTCCAAAATGGAAGTAGTAATAATACCTAACCCCTGGGGTTGTTATGATTCAATGTGATAATACCATTTCAAAGCATTTAGAATACCTTCTCATCAAGTAATCATTCAGTCAATATTTTGGGGAGAGAGATTAGTGGTAGTTACAGTAGCATTATTCTTTATGTGGAAAAGTATATTGAAAACCCAGCAATTTGGAAAGCAGAGTTTACCTGTGGGTCCAGGGTCCATTTCTCAAAGAAGGAATGAAGCTAAATACACTAACATTTAATTATCTTCAGACCCTTGAGACTATATATTGACAAGTTATCATTATCTCATCATAGATGAGTGTGAAACAAGAAAGAAGTAAGCATTCTGCCTAATAGGAACATATTTTTAATGTATCAGAAAGCTATTAAATATCACAAAAATATATAAATACAGTCTTAAATGCTGAGTCATTTCCAAAGTTTGAAGCCAGAAGAATAGCAATATCATCAATGAGCTTTCACAGTAAACAAAGTATTGTAATAACTTGTGAGTGAGATCTTTGAAACAATTTCGATAGGACAGCAGTCAGATTAGAGATTATGAACAAAATACAGAACAACCAAGTATCTTTAGGATTTGCTTTTCTGATCTTTCTTCACTTCACCAAAGAACTATTCTCCACCTGGCCTTCGTATGCTGAAAATTGCTTATAATTTGTCCAGCATTTTCCAGATTTACCATGTTCACATTCCTTTCCTCTACTTGAAGCATGTAAGCTGGGACCACACTGGCTTTTGCTGAATTCTCATACCAAATGTTGCTCTCTCTGAGGTCAAGGACTTGATTTACTTTGCATTCTCAACTACTATAAAGATTTTAAAAACTGTGTATTTGTACTTAGAGTTTTCCTCCTTAAGGCTACATTTCACACTACTTTTTATACATTTTAATCAAGTTGGTTTAGCTGTATGGGGCTATCATCAAGCATTTACTGACTATATTGATCTTTGTGCAATATTTCATGGTTTCCTCCCTTGAGGCTTTTAAAATAATTGAGAAGACAGAATGTATGCAGGAAAATAACTTTGACTTTTCATATAAAAGTTCTAATTATATGATGATCATTTAGTAAGTTATGATATATCCAATAAAAAGTTAGAAAATACTAACTATTTACTAGGCACTATGAGATTTGAAAATAAAAAACAGCAATCAGAATTCTTGTCTTCATAGAATTTATATGCTAGCAGGGGGGAAAACAGTAAAATAAGAACATCCCACAAAACATCACAAGTGCCACAACAGGAAAAATACAGTATAGTAAGAGGAAACATAGAAGGTACAACTAACGAAACCTACAAACAATCATGTGAACATTCCAGTCAGTGGGAAGGATAAAGGAAACAGAAGTGATATAACACTTCCAGTTACATCCCATTGGGCAGTAACATGACACCATCGAGCTCCAAAAGAGATTAGAAGTATCAGTTCAATTTTGACCAGTTAATATTAAAAGTTTCTATCACAAAGGTGCAGTCAAGTTAAGTGTGATTTGAAGGGTATTTAAAATTACAATAGGGAATATTATCCTTTTATTTTAAAAATGTAAATATTAAAATTCAACTACAAGAAAACAAACACCCAATTTAGAAAAAGGTAAAAGATTGAACATACACCTTACCAAAGAAGGCATGCAGACGGCAAATAAGCATATTAATATATGTTGAATTATTTGTAATTGGGGAAATGCAAATTAAAACAATGAGATACCACTACACATCTATTAGAATGGTCAAAATCCAAAAATACAGCAATATTGATTGTTGACAAAGACACAGAGCATAACTTTCATTTATTGCTGGTAGGAATGAAAAATGATATAGCCATTTTGGAAGACAGCTTGGCAATTTCTTATAAAGCTACACAGTCTTACAGTATGATCCCACAATCATACTTCTGGACTGACTGAAAATTCATGTAACAGAAATATTCATGTAAAAGTTTAAAGCCACTTTATTCATAATCACCAAAAACAAGAAGCAAGTAAATGTTCGTCAACAAGTGAATGAACAAACAAAGTGTGCTGCTGCTGCTGCTGCTGCTAAGTTGCTCAGTCGTGTCCGACTCTTAGCGACCCCATGGACTGCAGCCCACCAGGCTCCTCCATCCATGGGATTTTCCAGGCAGGAGTACTGGAGTGGGGTGCCATTGCCTTCTCCAAAAGTGTGCTACATCCATGCAAGGAAATACTACTTAATGATACAAAGGATTGAACTGTTACTGTTTAGTCACTAAGTTGTATCCAACTCTTTGAGACATGGATGAATCTTAAACACAAGTTTCTATGTGAAATAAGTCAGTCCAAGAACTTATATACTTCATGAGTTTTATTTATATGGCATTTTGGAAAAGATAAAACCACAGAGATAGTAAAGAGGGCAGTCTCCTTTGTTGACCATCTCAATTACGCCAAATGGATAGACCTCATCTTTTATACCCCTTCCTCCATGATCTTGATCACTCCTTGGTACTCAATCTGTGTTGAGTCAGCACTCCTTGAGGGTAATTGACTTTATTGAAGTAGACATCAGGTCCAGCTTTCTCAGTAATGCCATAAACTGAGTGTGTTTTGTTCACTTTTTCTGTGCTTACTTTGTTGTCTTTGCCTTTGGAGAACCTACACCCAACTACGTGTCCCAGTTCCAGGCTAATAACATCACCAGAGAATTCACTGTATTGAAAAAGATTTCCTTGTCATGATTGGCTGGCTATTTCAATAAATCCAAAGTTATCCTTCCTAATTGCTACATAAGCCTCTTCGAGTTAGAATAATGACCTAAAAGTCACACACAAATTCCAATTTCCTATTCAAGCTCTGCTTGAATACATATATGTGTGTGTGTGTGTGTGTGCGTGTGTGTGTGTGTGTGTGTGTATCAGTTCAGTTCAGTTCAGTCATTCAGTCGTGTCTGACTCTTTGCGATGCCATGAATCACAGCACGCCAGGCCTCCCTGTCCATCACCAACTCCCAGAGTTTACTCAAACTCATGTCCATTGAGTTGGTGATGCCATCCAGCCATCTCATTCTCTGTCATCCCCTTCTCCTCCTGCCCCCAATCCCTCCCAGCCTCAGAGTCTTTTCCAATGAGTCAACTCTTTGCATGAGGCAGCCAAAGTATTGGAGTTTCAGCTTCAGCATCAGTCCTTCCAATGAACACTCAGGACTGATCTCCTTTAGGATGGACTGGTTGGATCTCCTTGCAGTTCAAGGGACTCTCAAGAGTCTTCTCCAACACCACAGTTCAAAAGCATCAATTCTTTGGCACTCAGCTTTCTTAATAGTCCAACTTTCACATCCATACATGACCACTGGAAAAACCATAGCCTTGGGACATTTGTTGGCAAAGTAATGTCTCTGCTTTTGAATATGCTATCTAGGTTGGTCATAGCTTTCCTTCCAAGGAGTAAGCATCTTTTAATTTCATGGAGCAATCACCATATGCAGTGATTTTATATATATATATATATACACATAAATATGTATTATATATTTACATATATATATATAAGTCATGTCCAACTCTTTGTGACTGCAAGTACTGTAGCCTACCAGGCTTTTCTGTCCATGGGATTTCCCAGGCAAGAATACTGGAGTGGGTTGCCATTTCCTTCTCCAAGGGATCTTCCAGACCCAGGGACTGAAGCCACATCTTCTACATTGACAGGCAAATTCTTTACCATTAATCTACCAGGGAAAGTGTTAGTTGCTCAGTCATGTCTGACTCTTTGTGACCCCATGGACTATAGCCTGCCAAGCTTCTCTGTCCATGGAATTCTCCAGGCAAGAATACTGGAGTGGGTAGCTATTCCCTTCTCCAGGGGATCTTCCAGAGCCAGGAATCATGCCTGGGTCTTCTACATTGCAGGCAGATTCTTTACCATCTGAGACACTAGGGAAGCCCCATATACCTATATATAAAATAACATAAAAAAATGCAATATTTGTTTACATATTACAATATGACATAATTATAACACATATATAATTGCATGCATATACTAACATAAATAAATGAATAAATAATTAAATAAGTGGGAGAAGACAGACAAAGTTCCCATGCACAAGAATTCTAAACTATTTATTCAAATACTCTGCTCTTAAGAAGATGGTGCTAAATATCCCACTCTTTAAATGTTGCTGTGCATAGTGACTTTCTTCCAAAGAATATCATATCAAAAAAGAGGGAAAAGAAGTAATTTTATAATGAAGGAATTTGACAAACATGATCTCACCCAAATAATCAAGGTTAATATCAACATTGTGAAGGATGTTGATAGTATATATACTTGGTCTGATGTGGTACGAATGACACTGCATCTCTATGTTCTTTCTCCTAGAAATCCATAAATATCACCCACTCTAATCATGAGAATAAAACAGACAAATCCCAGTTGAGAGACATTAGGCAAAATACCTGACCAGTACCCCTCAAAACTGTCTAGGTCATCAAAAATAAGGAAAAATAGAAAAACCCAGCAAAGAGTTTACTAAGGATACATGAGGACTAAGTATATTATGGTATTTTGAATGGGTTCCTGAAACAAAAAAGGGACATTAGGTGAAAACTAAAGAAATCTGAATAGAATATGGACTTTGTTTAATAATTATCATTATAGTTTCATTAATTGTGACAAATGTGTCGTATAGGTAAGATGTTAATAAGAAGGGAAGCTGAGTATGGAATGCACAAGAACCCTTTGTATAATCTTTACCATTTTTATGCAAATTTAAAATAATTTTTAAATTAAAAGTTTATTGTTTAAAAAGATAACAACCTTAAATAAACTACTATTTGAAAATAATTTAAATATTTAAACCACTTAAAGTGAAATGGCTAATTCCTGATGGCTCAGTCAGTAAAGAAGCCACCTGCAATGCAGAAGACCTGGGTTCGATCCCTGGGTTGGGGAGATCCCCTGGAGAAGGACATGGCAACCCTCCAGTATTTTTGCCTGGAGAATCCCCATGGACAGAGGACCCTGGCAGGCTATCTACAGTCCATAGCATCACAAAGAGATAGACCAACTGAGCAAAGTGAAATAATTTTTTCAATATTTTTGAAATAAATATTCAAAAGTGAAATAATTTTGAATTATCTGTATATCTATGGCTCCTATTAAAAATTCAAAAATGTTTATGAAGTTTTCATAATAGTTATGTATTATTTCATTAAATTCTATTTAGGAAACTATTACATTAATAAATACAGTTAACAATGATGGCAGGGACATCACCTTGAAGATAATTAGAGAAATTTGGCCAAATTAGCCAAAGGTTTCGTATTAGCTTCCTGAATGGTTATGTCTGAAGCTTATCACACGGTGTGCAATGGTTTCTATTATCATTGGTTGAAGTGTGAGTACTCATATAATTCACAATGTAATATTTTATTATAGTCTGTAAAGGAAACTTTTTTTTATAATTGAACATTTTTCTGTGTGTGTGAGAATCTGATACAGCAGAGGAACTGAATATTTCAAGAGTGCAATGAAAGTTCCGTGTAAGATTTTACAAGGGACCACACTTTGAAATACAGAAAGGGAAGCATGCTAACTGGGAAATGAATTTCCCATTGGTTTTCTCTCCTGCTGGTCTCATAGGAGAAACTGCAAGCTGAGAAAACCCAGTTATACTCTTGCCAAAGAATCTCATACGTCAGAGAAAAGATGCTCTGTAGGATTCTGTTTCAATGAAAGAGGTCAAAATATACCTTCATTATAAGCCTGTATGTATACATGCAGTATAAGGAGGGAAATAAAATGAAAGCATACATGTGTTCCCCAACCTGTGGCGGATTCATTTTGATACTTGGCAAAACTAATACAATTATGTAAAGTTTAAAAATAAAATAAAATTTAAAAAAATAAAATAAAATGAAAGCATAAACTCAGAACTCTTTCATCTCAGGATATTTTTCTATATTGTACCCTACAAATAAAATGCCTCCATATAAAACTGAAATCGAGACTTTAGTACATCTGCTCTAACAAGATTTATGCTGTTGTTGTTGTTGTTGTTTTTTTGCTGTTGTTGAGACACTCAGTCATGTGCAACTCTTTGTGACCCCACCAGGGGTCTTTAGCCCACCAGGTTCCTCTGTCCATGGGATTTCCCAGGCATGAATACTGAAGTTGGTTGCCATTTTCTTCTCCAGGGGATCTTCCTGACTCAGAGGTTGAACCCACATCTCCTGCTTGGCGGATTCTTTACCACTGAGCCACCTTGGAAGAAACAAGATTTATATCTGCTATTAACTGTATGCCACACAAATATCCAAACTTTCATACAAGTTTGAATATAGGCCCATTTTAAATATGAGTATTACTACTGGATAGTTTACTTACCCACTGGGTAAAGATTTAACATTTTTCAAGTTTTTCAAAGTGAATTACATACTTTAGTAACCTTTTTTGTAAAATTAAATTTGAATTCAATTAGGACCCGACATATTGCTGATGATGGAAAGGGCATAGATACAAAGGAATCATCTATGCAGAAATATTAAGGGAAACTCTAGAATTGGATGGCATCAAATTGTGAGAAATCATAGCTAGAAGAAAGCCAAGTATAGATCCTTAGCAAAATTCATCTTTAAATGACAGGAGAAAAAGTAAAGCCAGAAAAGTTAAAAGAACCATAACTTTGAGAGTAGGAAGAACAGCCAAAATTTTAAATTCGCTTTCGTGATTTCCTGAGTGTGAACACTGACCCTTTGACTCTGTTTGCTCATCTAAAAATAAGGGGTTGGTGTTAGTTGCTCAGTCATGTCCAGCTCTTTGTGACCCAATGGACTGTAGCCCACCAGGGTCCTCTGTCCATGGAATTCTCCAGATAAGAATGCTGAAGTGGATTGCCATTCCCTTCTCCAGGGGATCTTCCTGACTCAGGGATCAAACCCAGGTCTCCAGCATTGAAGGCAGATTCTTTACCATCTGAGATTTCACCAGTTCAAATATAATATTAATATAATGCATGTAAAGTGTTTAGCTCAGTTCATCTGTTAATTTCCTTACTCATGAACACTTATATTTTTGAAAAAAAAAAAAGTGAATCATGGAAACCAGTACAAACTGATAAAAAGTGTGTTTTTTTGTTTGTTTAAGTCATTGAATAACAGAACTTAGGGAAAAAGCATTGATTCTTCAAGAAAGGCATGGTGTTTCCTTGGTGCATTTTATGCAGGCCAAGTTTATTCACAACCCTCAAATTTTGAATATATCCCAGTTTTCTCAAGGCCAGCTTTGATCTCACTGAGTGAGAGTCACATTTAATGAGGAAGGTGTGGTTGTAAACGGGGTAGAACATATTATACTTTAAATCCAGAAACTCCTTGGAGTAGCATCTCTGTTGGCAATGACTTCTGGTCATACTGTTGGTCCTACTTGAAAATATACATCCCAAACTAAAACCAACTGGGCAAAGTTTAGAAAATCCCAATATATTAAAAGAATCAAACGAAAGGAACTGGAAAAGAAGTTAAGTAACACAATACGTCTGTATAAAGGATGTAAAAATTCAGCTGCTCTTGGATTTGCTAAATGCCTATTTTCCTTTTAAAATGCTTCTGGGAATAGGCAAAACCCAAAAGGTGTTTTACTAAGCACTTTTTCCATTCATGTAGAAATGTCCCAGAGGAAATTTAATCTCCATGTTTCTGATACTTTCACACTTAACATCAAAGAATTGTTTTATAAGAGTTATTTGATATATTAAGAGGATTTTTTGAGCTTTTTTCCAAGACTTTCAAATTGTTTTTCTTGGAAAAAATGTAGTCACATCTAAGCAAGGGGAAACTAATTCATACACCACTAAGTTCAAATTTAGTTCAAAACTCTGATGCCAAAATATCCAAAGAAGAGACTTTCCTAGTTTAAAAAAAAAAAAAATAGTAACAATTCCAGCTCAATGCTCCAACTTTATAGCAGATATACTTTTTTTATTAATTACTGTACTAATTTCACACATATCATTACAAAAAGAGCTAACTCCTAGTATAATGCAAATGGGAATATCACATGTTATGCTATGTTACTGTCATGAATTGAAGACGCATGAATGACTTCACACAAATTTGCAGAAAGTTCAAAGGGTGAGTGAAAAAGAATGGGAACTTTATTAGCAATACCTTGTTAAATATATGAAAGTTACCAGGAGCAAAGAGATTTAAAATTCATTATGACCTTAGACTTTTCTAATGTTTAACCCCAGAAATATCCAGACACCATCATCTGTTATTGAGATTACAGATATATCCTATTAGTTAGTCTCTATAATTTTTATACCCTTTGTTCAGTTCATTTTTCATAAAGCCACCAGCTATCTTATCCACTGCAATCTTCAGTCCATTCTTCATAGATAAGTCAGCATTATTTCCTTAAAATTAAAATCCAATCATAACTGTGATCCACTTGAAGACTATCAATGATCACTACAGACTGACACTTGTGTTCCCCCAAAATTCATTTGTTTAAACCTAATCCCTATGTGACAGTATTTGGAGCTGGGGCTTTGGAGAGGTGATTAGATCATGAGGATGGAACCCTCGTGAATGGGATTAGTGCCCTTATAAAAGAAAACCCAGAGAAATCTCTCACCCCTTCCTTAATGTGGGAACAACCTGAATCTTCACAGACACCAAATCTTCAAGTGTCTGGATATTGAACTTTGCGGCCTCCAGAATTGTGACAAATGAAGTCTTTTGTTAATAAACCATCTTGTATGTGGTATTCTGTTATAGCAATCCAATCTGTCTTAGCAATCCTAAGACACTAACTACCCAATTTTTCCAACAAAAACCTAGTACAAACACTGTCTTCCTTGGTGTAGCCTACCCTTCTACTACAAATCCTAAGGCTTGCTGACCTTCTCTGGGATGAGTCAGGGGGAAAGCCACTTCCCAGACTGATGTCATTGCATACACTTTTCCTTCTGCCCGGACTGTGCCTCTCCACCCTTTGGCCCCAGTCAAACTCACAATTTGAGCTGTCTTACCAATTCCTGCTAAAGAGCAGCCTTCTCTTATCATTGTGCATTCTGTTTCACACTCACTGAGTATGTTTTTCCCAGAAATAGAGACAATTTCAATTAAATTTTCGATTACATTTCTTGAGCCAACCACTGTGACGCTCTGCTGTCTTTGAGCTCTCCTCATCCACATTCAAAATCTCACATATTTCTAAGATAGAATTAATATTGGTTAGTTTATTTATTCACTAGCAATTGCCTCAGGGTCTCAGTTTCTATCTCGAAGCTTTATTTACATGGTTTCTTAAATAATGATGGTTTCTTCATTCAAAAGGAAAATGCTTAGGAAAACTGAGTTAACTTTTTTAAAACTATGTTATCTTATTAATTTCTTTAAATTTCAATCTCTTTAAAAAACAGTTTCCTTGACTTTTTTTAGCCATTCTACTCACACACACTAGTGCAGTGTCCTGCACTCAGTACATGCTCAAATATTAAACACAAGAATTGGAGCAGTAAACTATTTGGTGGAAAATAGCCTTCATAGACCCTTCAAATCAAACCGTTAGAGTGGATAACTGCTTCTTGCCATAGGACTACTGGCCATTCTTTTCCCTTTAAGGAAGACACTCGTGAGCTTTCTCCTCTCAATGTCACAGTCCTCACCTTAATACTTGCTCATTTTGTTTTGTTAATTTTGAATGGTCAGCCATCATGGCTCCCCTTTCCATCCACCAACTGGAGATATATGAAGACCTTAGGTCTCCACGAGAATGGGTTGAAGTGTATATGTACATATGCATAAAAAGAAAGTGAAAGTGTTAGTTGCTCAGTTGTGTTTGACTCTTTGTGACTCTATGGACTATAGCCCACCAGGTGCCTCTGTCCATAGGATTCTCCAGGCAAGAATATTGGAGTGAGTTGCCATTCCCTTCTCCAGGGGATCTTCCTGACTCAGTTATCAAACTCAGGTCTCCTGCATTGCAGGCAGACTCTTGACCATCTGAGCCACCAGAGAAGCCATACATATGCATACACTCATGCATATACACACACCATACAGACATACATATTATTATATATATCAGTTCAGTTCAGTTCAGTCGCTCAGTCGTGTTCGACTCTTCGCGACCCCATGAATCGCAGCACGCCAGGCCTCCCTGTCCGTCACCAACTACCGGAGTTCACTCAGACTCACGTCCATTGAGTCAGTGATGCCATCCAGCCATCTCATCCTCTGTCGTCCCCTTCTCCTCCTGCCCCCAATCCCTCCCAGCATCACAGTCTTTTCCAATGAGTCAACTCTTCGCATGAGGTGGCCAAAGTATTGGAGTTTCAGCTTTAGCATCATTCCTTCCAAAGAAATCCCAGGGCTGATCTCCTTTAGAATGGACTGGTTGGATCTCCTTGCAGTCCAAGGGACTCTCAAGAGTCTTCTTCAACACCACAGTTCAAAAGCATAAATTCTTCGGCATGACCACTGGAAAAACTATAGCCTTGACTAGACGGACCTTTGTTGGCAAAATAATGTCTCTGCTTTTGAATACGCTATCTAGGTTGGACATAACTTTCCTTCCAAGGAGTAAGCGTCTTTTAATTTCATGGCTGCAGTCACCATCTGCAGTGATTTTGGAGCCCAGAAAAATAAAGTCTGACACTGTTTCCACTGTTTCCCCATCTATTTCCCATGAAGTGATGGGACCGGATGCCATGATCTTCGTTTTCTGAATGTTGAGCTTTAAGCCAACTTTTTCACTCTCCACTTTCACTTTCATCAAGAGGCTTTTGAGTTCCTCTTCACTTTCTGCCATAAGGGTGGTGTCATCTGCATATCTGAGGTTATTGATATTTCTCCCGGCAATCTTGATTCCAGCTTGTGCTTCTTCCATCAATTAATTATTTATATCATATACTTTATGTTATGTTATACAGAGGCATATAAAAGGGGCATTCTGAGCCTGAGTTCTGGCTCAACTTTTTCAAGGCACCAGAACAGGAGTTCTAAGAGATGGGTCCAATTAGTAAAAAAATAATTCTAAACAAGCAAAACAATGTTTAAAAAACCAGTTTCAAGTCACAAATAACAGGGGACCACAGTACTCTTTAGAATACTAAAAAGAAGGGCCATGGTTTGACAGCAGATGCTCTATTAACATTTAATAAATATTTAGATTACAATTAAAAAAGAAATGGTCATTTTAAGGTATTTGCAGATCCTTTCAGTGTTACATAATTTAAGCTAATACACGCATTAAAGTTTGCCCACTAGTATTTCTTCAAATTCTAATTAAATTGTCAGTGAAATAAATGATAGGTGGCCCCTTCTCAGCTCTGTTGATCTTATAAGCACTAAATTAAAACTCCACTATCATTTTTTTGCCTTATTCTTATTAATGCCATTACAAATTCATGATCATAAAGTAGAATTTAATTAAAGATAATAAGACAAAATATTTGAACAAATCACATTTTGTTCAATCAAACATACATAATAGACTGGTGAAATTAAAATTGTAAATTGAAATTTCTTTTTACCTAAAATGTATGTACTATCCATCAAATCTGGAAAAATAATCATAACCAATGGGATGATTTCCTTCAGCCACATGTGAGACATCTTTTCCAATTGCTAATTATATTTTGGCAAATTATGAATCATGCATAAATCCTACAATGACTGGTTTTTAACAGAAGCTAAATCTGACTGAATTATCAATATCCATGCAATTTTGATATCTTTAGAGTGGAAACTAGGAGGAAAACATTATGAAAATAAATATTTTAGATATTCTTCTCTTCCTGGATGCAGCACCTTCACCCAAAACACTTTATTCAAAATATAGGAGGGTTAATATACCATTCAGTCCCAAGGAGTATTATAATATGGTTCCTTTTAGAGTCTCATAAGTATTTTTCATAGCTTATGATACATTTATAAATTCACCCTTTTTTAAAAAAAAATCAATTTATTTTGGCACTTTTTGGTAATATTTATCTCTAGTTATATAATCTATATATCATTTTACTGTTTTGTATTCTAATAAATTAAAACACGTATTTGTTGTATTCTTAAGACATCCTATTGTTTTTGATTGGTAATGAGTATCAAGGTATAGAGTCATAATGAAGTGAAGTGCAAGTCGTTCAGTCGTGTCCACCTCTTTGGGACCCCATGGACTATACAATCCATGGATTTCTCCAGGCCAGAATACTGGAGTGGGTAGCCTTTCACTGAGTGAAATGAAAGAATTCTAGCTAGATGATTTCTAGAGAAGTCATTCGTACAAATCCCTTCCTGCTTCACCTAATAAAAAATAATAAAGTAATAAAATAAGCCTCAATTCTCAGAAATTTCAGGAGAATTAGATATGAATGAATTTTCCAGCTATCTGAGCTTATTCTGAAGTTAAATAAATCAAATGTCTCTTTTCGGTAAAACACTGTGTTAAACACACAGAAAAGAAAAAGATAAGATATAGACTCTGCCCTTAGCAATCAGAAGTGTATAAACAAAGATTCATGGTAAAAAGCAGACAAAATTTAGTCTTGAAGTTCTACTATACAATAGGAGATAAAGAGGTTGAATAGTAAATTACAACTCTGGGGAATAATCTGAAAGTTTATTTTATTTTTTTATTCGTGTTGGTGGTTTTTGTTTTTGTAAGGATCTTTGGAAATGTATTATAATGTATTCTGGAAACAAATGTTTCAGTGTGATCATTATGAATGTCAATGACTATAATGTGTATTGAAAGAATTCTTAAGGACCATAGGCAGTTATAGAAATAATCGCCTATATACTAAATGGCCCCCCAGTTGTATAACTTACGAACTACCACATCTGCTTTTGAGATCTCTTTCTTATCTCTCATTGGGTTGGAAGTATCTTTCTTTTGCTACCAAACAATTCTACTTCCTCCTAAAACCCTTTTCCAGGAGATCTCCCCAACACAGGGATTGAATCCAGGTCTCCTGCATTGCAGACAGATTCTTAACCATCTGAGCCACCAGGGAAGCCTTGTCACAGGCAAAAGTTTAATAAATTTAATAATATATTCTACTAGTTTAGAGTCTCAATTCTAGCTGAGACAGAGAATTAGGAGAGACTGTTTGGGTTGTTTTCTTGTTTTTCATTATGGATCCCCCTTCTTATTCCAAGTATTTCTGAGTCAGAATGTCCAAGGTAAGGCAAAAGGACCTGTGTTGTGATTTTTTTTTTTTTTCCAAACTTTTGGCTAATTCAACTCTGAACCACACTGGTGAGTTACTGCTGTATTATTTTTAAAGGCATCTGCTTTAAAATAATTATATAATATTTAACCAAAAAAAGGAAGCTGATCTTTTTTGAGAAATCTGTATTAATGTTTTCTACCTACTTCTAAATTAGTTCACCATAACCAGAAATGCAGCAGGGGTATTTTCTTTTTAGAAGTCCTTGTTCATAGAATAGCAACCCCATCATGTGGTATTTTGCTGAAATTGCTTCCAGAGGCATATTAGGTTTAAGCATACTTTTGCATTCAAAAGCAAATTTTAAAAAATTATTTATTTACTTATTCAACATTTATTGAGCAGACATTATACTTTAGGCATAATACTAGATGCTCAAAGGAAAAAAAAATCAAAATCAATACTGTAATCTACTCACATCTATGTTGAAATTTATAGTGTCAAAATAAAGCTGGTTGACCCCAAGATATTGATTAATACAATCCCATTCAATACCAATCAGATTCTTTTCATAAAGATCAATACAGTTTGTGGCAATTTGAACTCCCTAAAAAGTTTGCTTAATCAAAGCTAGGATAAGACTAGTTGGCAGCTGTATCAAGACAACTTACTACCCTAATTATGAGGCCTCTCCCACTCCTCTCTCAGAACATACCAACTTCCAGAGAACCCATCAGAACAACTACTTTCAAAACTGCATTTACTGACACTAAAGCCCAGACTAACACTGGGTTTGATTTCCTTTTAACTGAGTTTTTCTCCAGTGTGTCCAAACATTTAAAAATAAATGTTTTTTTAGATAAATGACTTTACAACTACCAAAATCCAGAAATGCAATGAGATTTCATTCTGATATATAGGTCATAAATGCAAAAGGGTTACTCTTTAAAATTAGGCATTCGTGCTCAATAATACGACATTACCGTGGTCTTTCATGCACAATGACTATTGAGCACAGGCCTCTTTATTAAAGAGATCCAAAGCTCATAGACAAAAATGTTGTTTTAGGAAATAATTTTTGTACGTTTTTGTAAACGCACTCCTTGGTTTTCTTGCTAAAACAAGACCATTCCATAGCAACTTATATTCTGGGAAATTACTTTAATAATTTTAAGGGGGTTTAAAATTAGAAAACTGAAGATGGCAATTTTAAAATTTCCTTTTGTTGGTAAACCACAATTTAAAATTCCCAATAACATTGTTGAAGTCATGGTGCTATATATCTTCTTCTTAGGCATTATTTTAGTGTTTAAAGCAAGACTGTCAAAAAAAGTTGTCTGTAAATTACATTTTACAATCATAAAAACTCAGAGAATGTATCATGTCATTTTTATTTAAAATTTTCAGGGGTAAATTTAGCAGATATATAATAAATGATTGAACACTAGAGATTTTAGCTATAGTGATATGCTACCCAAATTTTTAATAAATAACTGGTATTGAGACCCAAGAATTCTTCGAAAAGAATTACATATTCTGAAAGTGAAAGTGTGTATGAATAGACCTCCCCTCTCTGATGCAGTAACCATTAGCCACAGATAGACACTGTGTATTTGAAATGTGGCCACTGTGTTGAAAAACTGCACTTTTACCTTTATTTAATTTCAACTAATATCAACTTTTATAGCCACACATGACTAGCTGCTGCCATATTGGAGACTGCAGGTGCACATACCTACATGAAAGTGAAAGTGAAATCGCTCAGTCATGTCCAACTCTTTGCGACCCCATGGACTGTAGCCTACCGGGCTCCTCCATCCATGGGATTCTCCAGGCAAAGGTACTGGAGTGGGTTGCCATTTCCTTCTCCACATACATACAATATGTATGTATAAATACAAACTGTATTTAGCTGCCATTTTATCTTTAATGTCCTCTAATGTGAGCCTTTCTCAGCTTTCCTCTCTTTACGATATTCATATTTTTGGAGAGTATATTTGGTGGACCATGCGTATAGCTCCTAATCCTGACCTGGAAATTCTTTTATAGAACTTGTCTTTACAACAAATTTGTAGGAAAAGTTTCCATCTATGAATTCTGAGACCTTTAGTACCAGTCAAGTGGGCAATCAATCCATAATGGGTGTTACAAGAGATACAAGCAGAAATTAAAGGATATCTCTGAATACAGAGAACTTCTGAAGTCAAGGAAGAGCAGAAAAAGAGTGTGAACTTGAAGTGTACACTCCAAGGTCAAGGGGGAAGTAGCTGTTGGTGTTGACGACAGGCAAAGAAAGGAGCTGTGAGATCTAATAAAGTCTTGTCATATGGGTAGGTGATACGGGTAGCCTTAGTGGAAGAAAACAAAAGTAAGAAAATGATACAGTGCTTAATCTCAACAGTTTATAACCTTAATAATGAAGCTGTAAGACCACAACTCTGTTATATGACTTGCTAAGACAGGGAGATAAAACAGATATATAAACATCATCAAAGAAAATGATACCATTAATCATTTCAATAGTATAGAAAAGGCAATTGATATTTCTGTAAAAAACTAGAAAGATGAAAAATCAGGATATGTTACATAAACTAACACTAGGTATGATTTCAAACAAAATATATCGTATATATTGCTATACCTGATTCAACTACTGTTGAAGAGGATAGATTATTAAAAAAAAAAAAAAAGCAGAAGTGTTACTTATACAACTCTGTGAATAAACTAAAAAAGACTGAATTGTACATTTTAGGAGAGTGAATTTTGTGAACTTAGATATTGAACTTAGATATTTGAACTTAGATATTATAAGCAATATCTTAAGTTGCAATGAGATAATATATAAAAGTAAAAAATCTGGAGAGGGAAAGAAGCCTCTCTTCACAAGGGAGGATAGTTTGGTAAGTACACGTTGAAATAGATATCTGGAAGAACCACATTTTTTCTGATCAATGAATAAAGAAGAAATAGAAAAGTTAGCTGGAAGAGTCATCATGAAGATGAATCTGAAGAAAGAGGTGAGAGAAATGGGTGAGTCGAGGCCCTGCACAGGCACAAGGGTGGGAAGCGACAGCCCACAAAGACAGAGTATCTGAAAAGGACTTTGTTGCATAAGAAATACAAAGAGGATTTTTAAGTCGTTTACCATGATGTTTTCTATGCACCTATCTCTTATCTTTTTCTGTCTTACAGTGCTTTAATAAATGTTACATTTGTCACTAAGCTTTTTCCATCAATGTTGATTCTTTTGGGGAAAATAAAAAGGGAACTATGTTTGCGTCAATTTCAGGCAAAAACATGTACTGTGGGAAAGCCTGGAGTGGAGTACAAAGGATATGCTGGAGTATAAATACCTGGGAATTATCAGAAATTCCAGGGAGAATCAAGACTTTCAAAAGTTGTAGAATTGGTGAGGTTCAAGTTGAAATCCCCCAGTGGAAAAGGGGAACCAGGATCATATCTGGGATACAGATGGAAGGAACATAAAATTGCATTAAGCTAAAAATATAATACAATGAAAGGATGAATTTGGAAAATGGGAAAGCCCAGAGTTGATCTAGACCCAAGCAGAATAGACAGAGTTGCTTGGCTGCCTGGCAGATGGAGAGACTATAGACTCACCTCCCCCTTGTCCTCCCCCAATCCTTTGTGAGTGTCCTACAGCTCAGAGATCAGGGTCTAGAACTTCTGCCCAGAGTGCATGAGGTGCTTCAGTGATGGAGGGCATAATCAGGTAAGGAAATCCTAGGCTCAAACCCATTAAAAATTGACTCTGTTCTCCTATTTTTCTTTTGACTCTTCTAAATCAGTTTTGTTGTCTCTGAAATATACCTGAGATAAGAACAAGCACATCTAATGTGATCAATTAAATTGAGATGTGTTGTGTCAAGTAGAGATTTCAAAGACTTAGCATGAAAAATGTTTTAATTTCTCATGAATAACTTCTATATTGATTATATGTTGAAATGGTAATTGGGCTAAGTAGACTAAATTGCCTAAATTAATTTTCCATACTGCTTTATAATTTTTAATGTGACTGCTGAAAAAATTTTAAATGAAATTTGTAGCTCAGTTTTTATGTTCATAGGACAGCACTGGAATAGATGATTTATGAAGTAAAAGCTACAAACAGTATGACAAAAAAATGTATCTTCACAGCTAATCTAATGAGTGAAAACTTACATAACCTTCAGTTTTTAAGATAGCAAGATACTAAAAAATGTTAGTGCATATTATTAACAAGGACATAGTAAGATAAGCATGCTTACATATTAGTAATGAGGTTATAAATTGTTAAAATCTTTCCAGAAAAAACTGGAAAAGCCTTTAAAATACTGGTTCCCTTTTAATAAACAACTCTTGATACCTACAATTTTTCTGTACAATGATATTGATTGTGGCATTATTATCTAGGAATGTATGACAATAACCTGAATAGTGAAGGTAAGGAAATACTTAAATAAATGGCCTTCAGTCACATGATAGAAATATTGCCCATATTCTGGTCACAGCACCTTTCTAATACTAATTTAATAGTAGATGTTTGTGCACTGAAATGCAAAGATATAATCATGTTTTATGTTAGTGTAATTAAGATTTATGAGAAGGCAATGGCACCCCACTCCAGTACTTTTCTAGAACATTTTGGTGTTACAGATTTTCTAAAATAAAAATTAGCATTAATTACAGGAAATAAAGAAAAAAAGAGAACAAGATGGGTTCAGTATCTGCTAGCTTCAGTCATCTTCCGTGTTTTCACTTGCACATGCCCTAAACTTAGACATGTCTTAAATAGGCACATAGATGATTTCCATCATTTCCCTTCAACTCATTTCCTTTTTCCCTCTCACGTTTTACCTACCAAACCAAATTATTACTGAATAACATTTTAGCTACAGATAAGCTCTTAAGTGTTTCTTTGAAAAGGTTAATGTTAATTTTAAAATAAATGTTTTTCACCTGTCTTATCTAAATGTTAACATTTTCTGTTTTTTCTGATTCATACAAAAAAAAAATCAGCTCACTAAATTAACATGCTGCTGCTGCTGCTTATCTCCAAATTTCCTTTTAATCCATATTCATTTTATTTATCAGTATCTGATAAAATTTAACTAACATATTTAGAAATCTTTCACTAAAAGAAAACAAAAATCCTGTGGCTTTAGATAAGTATTTAAATATAAAAATAGTAATTTAATTGACTATAAAAACTCAATATTAGCATTGAGAAATAGTTCAGGATTTTTCTGACTTGTCTCTGGTGTTGATCATGAATAAGCTCACAATCTTGGTTCTGGTTTTTTAATTGATCATCGTTTGGCAGTGGGAAAAAAATGTTACAATAGTCTGGTTTATCCCTCCCATTCTGCCTGTGTTGGTTCTAGCAGAGTTGATCATCATGGCCATATTACACAAGCCTAGACTTAGAATCAACTTACTGGGGCAGATGACTTATGAACTCAAAGTGTTATTTCAAAATGACTAAGGTTCCCTTTTGCCCCACCGCAGGCTCCAGGGTAACGGTGTGCAATAGAGAAGTCGGCGACGATCTGGACCCCAGTGAGATGGGCCTGTTCACTACTTAAAAAGCCCCGTTCACGGTCTGACCACCCAGCAACATGGTAAGGAGTGCGGTCCCCAGTGACAACTTCCCTACATACAAGCTGGGGGTGGGGAGGTATGCGCAAGAGCGCCCTCACCATTCAGCTTTTACAGAAGATCTTTGTGCCTGACTACAACCCCACCATCCAAGACGCTTTCCTGAAACATACAAATATTGACAATCAATGGGCCATCTTGGACGTTCTGGACACGGCCCAACAGGAGGAGTTCAGCACCTTCCGGGAGCAGTACATGCTCACAGGGGACGGCTTCCCCATCGTCTTCTCGGTCACGGACAAGGCCACCTTCGAGCACATGGACTACTTCCACCAGCTCATCCTGCGCGTCAAGGACAGGGAGTCATTCCCGATGATCCTCATGGTCAAAAGGTCGATCTGATTCATTTGAGGAAAATCACCAGGGAGCAAGGAAAAGAAATGGCGACCAAACACAATATTCCATATATAGAAACCAGTGCCAAGGACCCACCTCTAAACGTTGACAAAGCCTTCCATGACCTGGTTAGAGTAATTAGGCAACAGATTCTGGGAAAAAAAGCCAGACGAAGAAGAAGAAAACCAAACGTTGGGGAGACCAGGTCACGAGCACCCACAAACTGCAGTGCGTGATATGGTGATGGCCCAAGGCCCTGGGCACAGTGACTGGGAACTAGCCAGTCCTCGGGACTCCACTGCCTAACTGCACCGAAGACCATCTAACCATGACCCTTTGCTCGAGGACTTGGCACAGGAAGAGAGAGAGGGAGGGTGGGCAGGGAGGAGGTAGGATCTGGCTTTTCTGGAGGGGCACAGGAGACGGTGTGTCTCACCAGAGACGAGACGCCAACGGGTAGATAGAAAGTATCCGAGCCCCTGTGTTGATGCAATCCAGTCCCTCCCTCCCTCAGTGGCTGTGTTATTTCTCTGAACTACATAGTGTAGGTCTAATGTGGGAGTGTTTCTCCATGTACAAAAACAAGCCATGATCAAGCTCCACCCCAACCCCACCCCCAGGCCACAGTGTCTGAGTTTGGGTGTCTTTTGTAGATTTTTGAGTTATTTTAAGGATTATTGTTTTATTAAAGGGGTCTGTATGCCTCCCCCCAAAAAATGACTAAGATTCGAATTTTCTACATGAGATGACCAAAGGAAAGATATGAGTTTGTTCTCAAGATCCCCAAAGAAGCTTAGAATTAATAAAAATTGGAAAAGCACAGATCAACATGTGTTTACACACTTTGTTGATTGTGGTGATGACAAGGGCTGACCTATCACTTTGTGCACAATTTTGTTTATGAATGACATTGTTAATGAGGAATACACAGTGTGGGCTTTGGTACCATCTGCCACTGTATGGCCAACGACTAGTCTAACCCTGCAAGGCGGTATGTCAACAGCAGAGCCTGATGCTAATCATACTGGCATCCTTGACAATTGGCAGCATGTTTATAAAGTAGCAGACACTCAATAAATGCTATTATTATTCACTAACACATAATGAACAGTCCTATACATAGTCAACAAAAGTATGATATTCAGAAAAGTATTATTGAGTCCTCAAGTTGGAATGTTTCTTCCAAGACTTAGTAGCTATATTTCTTAATTAATTGAGGCACTTTATATAAAATAAAATTCACTCATTTAAAGAGTATAGTTCAATGAGATTTGACAATTTAATATGACTATGCTATACATTTTCTTCAAAGCACCAACTGAATTTCACTCCAATTATTTTGTCAGGTTGAGATTTTAATTCCATTCAGTTCAAACTATTTTCTAATTTGTCTTGTCATTTTCTCTTTAACCCATGGGTTATTTAGAAGAGTGTTTTTTGCTTTCCAAATATTTTGTGTTTTTCCAGATAGCTTTCTGTCTTTCATTTCTAATTGAATTTTCCTGTGGACAGAGTATAAACTCTGTGTGATTTAAGTTCTTGTAAATTTACTGATTTTTTTATTGCCCTGAACAAAGCCTAGTTTCCCTAATGTTCCATATTACTTGAAAAAAAAAAAGTGTTTTCTGCTCTTGAACTTTTCTATAAATATCAGTTAGTTCATGTTGGTAGTGTTGTTTAAGTTTTCTATACCTTTACTAATTTTTCTGTTGGCTCAAACTTCAGTTACTGAGAAGGACCATTTTTCCTTTCAGCCCTCTTAGTACTACATTCACACATTTAGAGGCTCTGTTATGGGTCCTTACATACTTAGGAATGTTACATTTTCTTAATGAATTGTTCTTCTTTATCATTTTATACTATATACTTTATCCTCAATAATATTTTTGTCATGGGGTATAATTTACTCTCCAGTCAAACTTTACTGCAGTTATTATTTGGAGATTGTATAATTTTCCATCTTGCTTTTTATATATAATTTCCCATCCTCTTGCTTTTAACCTATTTGTGTTTTCATGTTTTAAGAACGTTTCTTAGAGCATACAGTTGAACTTTGTTTTTCTATCCATGTTGATAATTTCTGCTTTTTTATTGGAGGGTTTAGTTGCCTCCTCATGTATAAAGTAGAAACAACACACTTCAATTTAGCCCCTTCCAGATTTTGTGCTCTTGTTGTGGTATGTTTTGTCTCTGCACATGCTACAAACTTCATAGTGTATTATCTCCATTTTAGTCAGTACTTTTTACTTTTATTTTTTTCAGTTATATAGTAAAATTGACTTCATTTTAATTCTTGTGTATCACTCTTTGGATTTTAATACATATGTATTTGTGTAACTACCACTATAATCAGAATATAGAAAACCTCCAGATTCCCACCAAATTCCTTGTGATACCAATTTGTAGATATGTACTTCCTGTGATGATTAATTTTATACATCAACTTGACTGGACCACAGGCTTCCCAGATATTTGGTAAAATATTATCCTAGGTGTTTCTATGAGGGTGTTTGTGGATGAGTTTAACATTTAAATCAATAAATTAAAGAAGATTACCCTCCTTAATGTGAGTGGGCCTCATCCTATGAACCAAAGGCCTGATTAGGACAAAAGGGCTGATCTTCTACTTAGTAAGAGAGATTTCTTCCTGCCAAATGGTCTCCTAACTGGGACATCATCTTTTTTCTCCCTTCAGATTTAAACTGAAAACATCTGCTTTTCTGGGGCTCAATCCTGCTCTACAGTTTTCAGGCTGAAACTAATCCCTGGAAACCCCTTATCTGTTCTCCATCACTATAGTTTTGTCTTTCTGAGACTATCATATTAATTAAATAATAGTACATATAATCTCTTGAGATTGACTTCTCTCACATAAAATAAAATATTTAGAATTTAACCAAGTTGTTGTGTATAAACAGTTTATACTTTTATATTGTTCACAATGCATTATTTTATGGATATTAAACAGTTTATCCATTCATTAGGCTAACAGCATTTGAGTGTTTGGTTTTTTTTTTTCAGTTTTTGGCAATCATGAACGTAGAGGCTATGAATTTTTGTGTATAAGTTTTTGTGTAAGGGTAAGTTTTCAGTTCTCTAGGGCAGACACCCACACGTGGGACTGCTGGGTCATATGGTGTGTGTATGTTTAACCTCGAAAGAGTTGTCAAATGATTTTCCAGTAATTGTACCATCTTTGTTCCCATTGGCAATGTATGAGTTACAGGTGTTCTCTATCCTTTTAAGTACCTGTTATTGTCAGTATTGTTTATCTTACCCACTTTAATACACGAATGGTATTACTTCAACTTGGATTTCCAGAATGGCTAATGTTATTGAACGTATTTTTATGTGCTTATTTGCCATCTTTGTATCCTCTTTAGCAAAGTGCTATTCATATTTTCTGCCTGTTTTTAAAGTTAAGTTGTATATTTTCTTATTACTGAGTTTTGAGAATTCTTTAAATATTCTGGATCCAAGCTCTTTGTCACATACAAGATTTAAAAACATTTTCTCCCAGTCTGTAGCTTGTCTTTTCATTTTCTTAACAGTGTTTATCAGGAGCAAAAGATATTAAATACTGATGAAGTATAATTAATTAGATTTTATGATCATGCTTTTGATGTCATGATGTCCCTGTTATATAATTTTCGTTAGATACTAGAAATTCTGAACGCTATGTTTTTGAGTGTTCGGGTTTTCTTTCTTTTAAAGAGTGTGGCACTTTGTCCTGGTAATCAGGTTTTAAAGCCTGTTTTCATGATTTTTTCTGTTTTTAAAATACAAATCAGATCAGATCAATCGCTCAGTTATGTCCGATTCTTTGTGACCCCATGAATCGCAGCACGCCAGGCCTCCCTGTCCATCACCAACTCCCGGAGTTCACTCAGACTAATGAATAATGATAAAAGAAAGAAAGGAAAGAAGCTCCATATTTACTTATCTTGACCCACTACATTATTATACATAGTTGCAGATTTAGCATCATTTTCCTTTGACCAGAAGAATTCCCTCTAACATTTTTTGTAACGCACATCCACCGGTGACAAATTCTCCAAGGTTTTATTTTTCTGAAAAGTTTTTACTTAAACTTTACAGTTTAAGACTATAAAACAGAAAATTTTAGATTGGCCTTTTCTTCTCTTCAGAATTCTAATGTTACTTTTCTACTACTTTCTAGCTTGAATTTTAAAATAAAATGTTTACAGTGATTCTTATCTATTTTCCCTTCTATGTAATGCGTGTTTCTTTTCTCTGATTGCTATTAAGAGTTTCATCTTATTACTGATTTGGCAAAACTAATACAATTATGTAAAGTTTAAAAATAAAATAAAATTAGAGGAAAAAAAAAAAAAAAAACAATTGTTGTGTTCCTTTGGTTTCTTCTGTGTTTATGCTACTTAGCTGTGTTGAGTTCCTCAGATGTATGGCTTGGTAATTTACACTAAATTTAGAATGATTTTAAGTCAATATTTTACAATTTTTGACTATTCTCTCTGCAATTTCAATTCCAACTATATCTGTTATTTTGGCCTACTTCACAATTCCTCATGTAGCACCGGGCTCTATTTTTACGCTCTTCTTCTCCCTGTGATCATTTGTCATCCTATTCTCAATTACACTGTTTTCAAACTCACTGATCTTTTCTTTTGTCTTTAGTGTCTAAGTTTTTCTTAAAACCGTCCAGTGAATTAAGCATTTCTCACATTACATTTTTCATTTCCAGAAACTGCAACTTGGTTTAACGCTAATTCCATTATTTTTGTCATTTCAAGTCTGTTTCTATTGACTCATTTTCCCCCTGCTTTATGGATACCTCTCCTTGCTTCTTCGAGTCCCTGTTATATAATTTCCATTAGATACTAGAAATTCTGAACGCTATGTTTTTGAGTGTTTGGGTTTTCTTTCTTTCTTCTAAAGAGTGTGGCACTTTGTCCTGGTAGTCAGGTTTTAAAGCCTGTTTTCATGATTTGTTCTGGCAGTGAGCCAGTTTTAACATTGGTTAGAGAAAGGTAAGAGGAACTGTTACTCTAGCCTGGCCCCATGACCAGGGTGTAGCCCTCTGTTGTCTCTACTGAATGTCCCCACATGTTCAGTGAGGTTTCTCTATTCTCGTTAGTTGGAACTCAAGTCTCTTCTAGCCCCGTGTAAGCCTTAGGAATGTTTCAACTAATTCTTTCTAGTACTTTTGTTTTTGCCTGGTTTTGTGAAGTTTCAGTCTGCAGATGTGTAGTGAAATATCCTGAAACATGTTCTCTCCAAATCTCCCTCTTCTTCAATACTCTGCCCCATCTCAACTTCCTCAAACACCCTGCCGGGTATCTGGTGTCTGTGAACAGCTGGTTCACATATTTTCCTCTATTTTCTAGCTGTTAATGGCAGAAAGACAAGCCTGAGTGACACCAATTACTCCAAGCTGGCTGCAAGTAGCTGCCACAGATAGTTCTTTCTGGTGCAAGAAAAATATAAGGCTTTGAGGAGTCCCAGAAAGCATAATACACCTTGTAAGATATATAACCTCATAATCAAACCAAATGAGTCAGTCTCTTAAAAAATTAAAACTGGAAAAACATAGTTAATTCCTCTGCCTATTCAGATTAAAAAAAAATAAGAAAACAGCAATTTGGGAGTTTTTTCAAGAGTTTACCCTTGAAACATGGTGTTCCAGCTGGTATGACAGAAAAGAGAGTCTTTGTTAAGTAGTATCAAAGTCCAGGAACAAAATTTACTTCACCCTGAAGGCACATAATTTCAAACTCCTCTGCAGAGTGATTATTGGGCTTATGTGGTAACTGTCTAAAAGCATTTACACAGTCAAGGTTTGCAAGAATCCTGCACAGCGCGGCAGTCTGTCTTTCTCCACCGCTGGCAAGAATGGGGCTCTGAGTGATCACAGGCACATGACGTGGCTGCATTTCAACTAACAGAATGGATACCATGCTTATTTGTTTATGAAGCATTTGAGTGTCCTTCTTACTCTGCTATGTGTTCTGTCTAGGAAAATAAACACATCTGTGGTCACATTTCAGTGTCCTTGGGATGCAGACTGAAGAGAGGACACAAGTAATGTGCAGACCTTTAGGCTTTTAAAATGAATGTCATTTACTGCCACAAATATAAAGGTATTTTCCTTTACCAAATTCTTTCATTTTTTTAAATATCCTGTACAAACTGCCTCTAAAAATAAATAAAATAAAACTTTCAAATAAAACTGCAAGATTCTGACAGGCTATTTGCAAATCACCAGCTTATTTAAGATGTGTGCTTCAAAGTATTTGCAATGATTTTTCATTCCACCTTTTGTTAATGATAAATTATTAATATTTTTATAAAAATGGTTAATGCTTTCTGAGCTCATAATATAGCTTTCTGTATGGTTATCCTTTCCTCATATTTCAAAAATGCATTAAAATTTAATTTCACATTTGCTATGTCATTGTTCAAGCTGACATGCCATTAAACAGTTTTTATTTATTTGTATTATGGGACTTAATCTGGCTTTCCATTGTGAACATGAAGAAAAAAATAAATGAGATGATTTTCTTACTCCTCTCAAGAAAATAAATTTTCACATGGTACAGTATTTAAGTAAAATAAGCATTTTGCTTCTCTCAAATATACCAATTGAATAAGAATAAATACTTTATCCTAGATATAATCTACAATAAATTTGAACCATTTTCCATTGCCTAAATACTAAAAATGGATTAGTCATGGCTTGGAACTTGGCTCAGTATAACTCAGTTAAGTGTCACAGCATGAAGCAGTCTAAGACAAGCCAGCACCTGGGACTGGCCCAGACCATTGGAGAGGAAAAATTATAAAATTATAAAATGGTATTCTCACTAGAGATGCTGAGAGGACGCTCACTCTGGCAGGAAGCACTCTGTCCACCAGAGGCTGTGGAACGCTGTAAGCACCAGGAAATCTCACAGAAAGCCACGGAGCTACCAGTGCAGGAGGCGTGTACATGTAGAGGCATCAAAGCTAAGGAATACAAGAGCAGACTGAACAAATGCCCCACACCTGCCATTAACACTGACTTCATTTTGGAAATTGGATTTGCTATTATCACCAAGAGAAGCACAGAGGCAGAGCTGGAAAGATAAAAACCTAGTTATGTGACCCAGGGCACAGAGTAAGCCTGGAGTTCAAGTTGGAACTGCAACAGCTATAAAAGTACCTTTATGTTGCATCCTTCAGTAGAGTTTAATAAAGTTGTTAAAATTATTGGCATATAACGTGGCAATTAACTGTACAGACTGTGACAATTTAAGGTGGTGTGGCTTTGCTGAGTGCATCAGGGTAAGTACAGTCAGTGTTCTATCGTTGACCTGAAATAAACAGATGGCCAGCTATTTCCCCAGCAAACATGGGTTTGTTGAGAATTGACAGAGGACTGCAATGGTAGGTCTGCAACCATGTGATCCACGTGCAAATCCCCACAGTACAAGCAAGGAAAAACACTTTATAGAGAAGCAAAGGAAGTCAAGAGGGCTATAGTAGACAGAGAGCCACGGCTTTTCATTGGCTGAGTCCTTGAAAGAATAGTCTTTCTGTTAGAGACTCTGCTAACATCAGGATTTGCGAGCTCTCCCAGCTCTATTTAACTGACATTTCTGTTTATAAACTTTTTACACTATTGCTTATTAATATGTATTGCCCAGGCCTGGAACATATGGTATCTTTCATTCAGATCCATACAATCAACTGCAAAAGTAACTTACTGGAAAACAAGAGGGCTCGTCATCCATAAGTAAGGTTTGCACGCTACAGAGACATAACCTGCTAGCTGAGGTAGTTTTTATCAGTAAACTGTGCTTCTAGTTCTGCTGCACAGACAAATAGTGGGATTTTTCCCAGAAACAGAAACTATATAAAAACAACATCAACTTTCATATATGGAGCACCAACTTGAAAAGCCACACACAATGCCACAGAATTTACATTTTTTCAAGATAATTTCAATCCTCATAGCTACTTTTGAAATACAGAGTACTGAAGTCAAAGCATGCAAATGGGACCTAGGGAAGTTAAAATTCTTTAACTAGAAAAGTTAAAATTATCTGATGGTATAAAACAATCAAAAGTAGACCCAGGATTCAAAGTTTACGTTTAAAATCCAAAGTTGATTCTTTTAGAAATCTATGTTCTTCAATCATTCAAAATGAATGAAAAAGAGAATGAATGATAGTTTCTATCACATAGCAAATTCTACTGAATTTGTCTCTAACACAATCTAAATGAATTTTATATTAGAGCCAGAGCAAATAAATTGTGCCTTGAGTATAACTATTAAAATAATAAATATTACCTGGCAATTTAAAACACTTAAAATATTATAAGGCATGAATGGCTCAACCCAGGCATAGCACTATTTCCATTCTCATGTTTTTAAGTAGAACTAAGAGCCAACTGTCTACGAATTTTGGATTAACTGCCACTAAATTTGAAGTTTCAGAAACTGTATTGAAAGGTCAATGAAGGCAGCATCCATGCTATGTCACCACAAACAGAAAAAGTCAGTGCATCTGAAAGTACACAGAAATAACTCTTCATCACACTCTTAAGAAGGTACTCACCAAAACATTAAACTCTGTCCCTAAAATACATAACTGTTATTTTTTGTGGTAGCCAGAGTAGAATTGTTCCATCATCAATCCCTCTCTTCATTGATTTGGAAACATCAATGCTCAGAAAAACAATTAAGGAAGAAATTTGGGAGGTCAACAGTGGTGTATTTCATTCTGAAAAGTGTCAACTTCCAAGACAAAGTGCTCTAATGGGAGTAGAACAGGAAGAGTTGAAGGAGCACAGTACACTAAGAATTATAGTAGTACAATCCTTTATTGCAGCAATGTCAGAAATCCCAACAACGGAATGAAATAATCAAACTTAAAATTTAGAGAACCTCACCCCACTCCAGTACTCTTGCCTGGAAAATCCCATGGACGGAGGAGCCTGGTAGGCTGCAGTCCATGAGGTCACTAAGAGTCGGGCACGACTGAGTGACTTCACTTTCACTTTTCACTTTCACATATTGGAGAAGGAAATGGCAACCCACTCCAGTGTTCTTGCCTGGAGAATCCCAGGGACGGGGGAGCCTGGTGGGCTGCCGTCTATGGGGTCGCACAGAGTCGGACACGACTGAAGCGACTTAGCGGTAGCAGTAGCACTTGATAGAAACCTTCTGGAAACTAATGATTAGATGAAGCTATACAACTTAATCTATTGTACAGATCTGACCAACACAGGGTGGAACAAAGCGTAACTACATACTCTTTACTGGCATACAGCGTGCTAGTGTACTGGCATACACTAGGTCTAGAAAGCTATTTTCTCATGTATGTTTAAGTTTACTAAAAAAGAATAATAACAACAAGCAGTCAGTGAAAGATTGAAGAGCAAAAAATGGAATTATGAAAAAAATAAGAGAAAGCATAACATTGCATGCTATTTCTTTTAAAAAAAAAAAAAAAAACCTTCCATTCTCAGTAAAATGGAAAAAGCAAAGGCAGATGATGAGGAAAATAAATAGTATGAAATTATGATGTATAAAAACAAATATATATTTGGTCTTCATCTCCATTCCTGGCACAGAGCTCTTGGAATTTCCTAAGTGAACGGCAGTAAAGTATAAATTGTTACATCAACAGGTGATTTTGGAAAGCTTCTCAGGATAGGGACTGGTTATTGGGGGAGCCAATATGCGATTAGAGGGTTAAAACTTTCAGTCCCACAGCCCACCCCTCACCACCACAACCAGACCTCCTTGAAAGGGAGAGAGGATGGAGACTGAGTTCAACCTTCAATGACAGTGATTCAATCATGCCTCTGTAATGAAGACTCCATACAGACACAAGGACAGGATTCATAGCGCCTCTGGATTGATGAACACTTGGAGATCTGGAAAGAGCATCACTCTCAGAGAGCACAGAAGCCCTTTGCCCATACCCTGCCCTGTGCATCTCCTCCATCTGGCTATTTCTGAGTTATATCCTTCTATAATAAACTGGTCTCTTTATGAGAAACTGGTAAGTAATATGTTTCTCAGTTTTGTGAGTCACCCTAACAAATTAATTGAACCCAAAGAAAGAGTCACTGGAATTTCTGGTCTATAGAAAGCCAATCCTCAAGAGCTCAGGTGATAACCTGGACTTTCAACCAGCATCTGAGGTGGTGGGAGGGGGGACACTCTTAGGGAACAGAGACCCCAACCTTGGGATCTGACAGTATCTCCAGGCACACAGTATCAGAACTGAGATGAACTGCAGGACACTCATCTGGTATTGAAGCATTGCTTCTTGTTTGGAAATCCCCCTCCATATAAACATATATTGAAATTTAAATAAATAGATGATAGAAATACACACACACACACACACACAAAGAGGGGGAGAAGAACAATAAGAACCAATGAATTTGAGTGAGTACCTGACATTCAGGGCCTCCTTGTATTATTATCTTAGCAAATTTTCTGAAAGGATGAAATTACTTTCAATAACAACTTTTTTGGCTTGCTTTTTAATTAGAAATGAAATTATAGAAACATGCTTGACAAACATTTATGGAAACAAATTATTAAAAATACCTCCCCAAAGTGAACAAAATTTTTAATGTCTAAAAATAAAACAAGAAAGGGAACCAAAAGATTAAAATGTCAGATGTTGTTCCCGTAAAAGCAATCCTGATTCAGTGCAAGAAAATATTTTAAGAGATACGGACTAGTGACTGTTTCTTATAAGAGTGTGTTCAGAATGCTTATCCCGTCCAACACAAATTTTTAAATAATAAATTGTTTGTGAGACAAATAAAAGAGGTTCATATAAAATGAATTATGAAGGAAGATTTGCAGAAAGCTTGTAAGGTTGAAAGAAAGAGATACCCAAATTTAATTGTACAGCAAGAACTTAAAGTGAGTAGATAATGTCATCCCAGGTCAGACTGAAGATCTGAGTATATATGAAACACTGGAACAAACAGAAGCATATTGAAAACAGCTGTCAAAGAACAGTGTTCTCACTGAAAGAAGAGCAATTATTTGGAATAAGTAGATGGAAAAAAGAAAACTTCTTACTGTGGGTCATCTGGGGTCCAAAGTTGATGTTAGAATGGAATTTTCTTCATCAGCATTCTGCATCCATCCAGAATGTTAACTTGCTGTGTTTGTTGAAACAATTAAGGATTGATCAATCACAAACTTTGTTTCAAGCAAAATAAGAACTTATCACTGCCTATGGTATTCTACAACACTTATTATATGTTTACTAAGCACCTTAATCTTGAATAATCACTGTTGTATTTACTTTCTGATCCTGCGACACTGATAGCACCTTTCACTATTAAAGAAGAGAATTAAAGACTAATGGAGTTAAGAGTGGACATTGGGATTTTATTTTCTGAATATTTATCTATCTTTATTTACTGTTTTCTGATTTTCCCTTAACATGAAGAATACAGATCCTCTATGAAAATTTAAAGATTAAATCTTAATACAGAACGCTGAGAATCAAATCATCAAACATTTACATACAGTTCCATTCAGTCGCTCAGTCGTGTCCAACTCTGCAACCCCATGAACCACAGCACACCAGGCCTCCCTGTCCATCACCAACTCCCAAAGTTTACCCAAACTCATGTCCATTGAGTCGGTGATGCCTTCCAACTGTCTCATCCTCTGTCATCCCCTTCTCCTCCTGCCCTCAGTCTTTCCCAGCATCAGAGTCTTTTCAAATGAGTCAACTCTTCACATGAGGTGGCCAAAGTATTGGAGTTTCAACTTCAATACAGTCCTTCCAATGAACACTCAGGACTGATCTCCTTTAGGATGGACTGGTTGGATCTCCTTGCAGTCCAAAAGCATCAATTCTTCGGCTCTCAGCTTTCTTTATAGTCCAACTCTCCCATCCATACATGACCACTGGAAAAACCATAGTCTTGACTAGATGGACCTTTGTTGGCACAGTAATGTCTCTGGTTTTTAATATGCTGTCTAGGTTGGTCATAACGTTCTTTCCAAGGAGTAAGCGTCTTTTAATTTCATGGCTGCAGTCACCATCTGCAGTGATTTTGGAGCCAAAAAAATAGAGTCTGCAACTGTTTCCACTGTTTCCCCATCTATTTGCATAGAAATGAAGGAATCAGATACCATGATCTTCATTTTCTGAATGTTGAGCTTTAAGCCAACTTTTTCAGTCTCCTCTTTCATTTTCATCAAGAGGCTTTTTAGTTCTTCTTCACTTTCTGCCATAAGGGTGGTGTCATCTGCATATCTGAGGTTATTGATATTTCTCCCGGCAATCTTGATTCCAGCTTGTGCTTCTTCCAGCCCAGCGTTTCTCATGATGTACTCTGCATAGAAGTTAAATAAGCAGGGTGACAATATGCAGCCTTGACGTACTCCTTTTCCTATTTGGAACCAGTCTGTTGTTCCATGTCCAGTTCTGACCATTGCTTCCTGACCTGCATACAGAGTTCTCAAGAGGCAGTTCAGGTGGTCTGGTATTCCCAAGTCTTTCAGAATTTTCCACAGTTTATTGTGATCCACACAGTCAAAAGCTTTGGCATAGTCAATAAAGCAGAAATAGATGTTTTTCTGGAATTATCTTGCTTTTTCAATAATCCAGCAGATGTTGACAATTTGGTCTCTGGTTCTTCTGCCTTTTCTAAAACCAGCTTGAACATAAAAGAGAGGATCTAATCAAGGATTCTGTATGGAGATTGCTTTGTCTAGATGAAGGACAAAGACTTAAGGGTCAGTTTCTCAAGCATCATTTAAGGGGTGTTGTGATGATTTGTTATATCTTGAATTTGTAATGCATCCATTCTTTCTCTTAGGAATTCATAACAGTAACATCAATTTGAAAGAATGAACCAAAATGGTTTTATTCAGGGAAACAGAGTTCTGGTTGATATTTTAGATGTATTTGTTTTAGAATTTTGTTAGCCCCTTTGAAATGAATGGAAATACTCTTGGAATCAGCACGGGGTAGGGAGAAGTGAGTAGACACTGGAATCAGACACATCTGGGCTTCAAAATTCCAGCTGCAACATTACTAATGGAACATTAACACATGCTCCCTGAGCCTCAGTTTTCTTATCTGTAAAGGAGTGACACAGTATTATTTTTCCCCAGAGGAGTGACATTAGGATTAAAATAAGTAAGATTTCAAGTGTCCAGTATAGTGCCTAAGGTTGTCAAATAAACAATGAATGTTTTTAAATATGTTTATCCATTACAGTATTTATTTGAAGTTCAAATTTAACTAGATTTCCTGTGTTTCCATTTGCTAAATCTAGCAACCCTACTCCTGGTGCAAGTAGATACCTAAGAAAATTGCTCCTTTCCCTTTACTTTAATGGCCCTTCTAACACTTAGGTCTATGAATTTCTCTTTTACAGAGCATTTGAAGACAGTAAAATCAAAAGAGTCCTTGGTCAATATGCCTGGAAATGGGCATAAAATAATAAGAGAATCAGTCACACTGATGAACAATGGTAGATTCCAACATTATAGAGACCTAAAGTTCAGATGGAAGCATAGCACCATCTCACACTCCCAACTTCCCCAAAGTAAAATGTAAGCAAATGTTCTGGAACAGTGAAATGATGAAATAAAAAAGATATAAATATAAAACATTTCCATTTTAATTCATTACACTGGTATTGTACAACACGTATGCTTATTTGCCCAAAATAACTTCAAGATTAAAAGTAGCCAAAATGTACAATGAATTTGATAAGACACATTCAGTCACATTCCTAAGGTAGATATTCACTTCTGAAGGCAAGCCAATAATAACTTTTCTCTTTCTCCTTCAGGTGATCAATATAATTGGAAAATCACATTCCTCATTCTTTTTCAGCCTTGAAAATTCCGCCAAATCCCAAGAAAGCAGTGTCGCCAAGATATAAAATGCTTAACAATGTATCTTAGACAACTGAGCAAAAACTTCAGGTCATGAAATTCTTTTCAACCAACACTTGACAACAAAGTTTTGCAACATGCAAGTCACATAGCAGACTATGTTCTCAGCTTTAAACTGTTGAAAACATCTTCCTTACAAAGGTAATCAGTATTAACTAGCAGACCTTACGGAGCAGGCAATGGCACCCCACTCCAGGACTCTTGCCTGGAAAATCCCATGGATGGAGGAGCCTGGAGGAGCTGCAGTCCATGGGGTCACTAAAAGTCAGACACAACTGAGCGACTTCACTTTCACTTTTCACTTTCACGCATTGGAGAAGGAAATGGCAATCCACTCCGGTGTTCTTGCCTGGAGAATCCTAGGGATGGGGGAGCCTGGTGGGCTGCCGTCTACGGGGTCACACAGAGTCAGATGCAACTGAAGCAACTTAGCAGCAGCAGCAGCAGCATACCTTAAGTAAAATACATAGCCCAGAGATGGCCCCCAAAAACCTTTGGTTCTCTCTTCACTTGATCTATTTTATTAAGTTCCACCAAGATGCTGGATATAAAGTGATAAACAGGTACTTTAGCTAGTAATTTGTATGTGATATGTTATCTTTTGTTGTTGTTGTTGTTGTTTGCTGACAAGCCATGGAAAAACATTATTGGATTTATCTTGCAGAACAGGTAACAAAGATTTCAACCATGAAAGAAGTTTAGGTATGACTTCCTTAAGAATTGTGCAGAAGTGTAATAATTCCCTGAGTTAGCATACTAAAACTGGAAAGAAAAAATACTCTTTAGACTTGGAAAATAATGCATCAGAAGAATATAGTCTTATGAGAGGATAAGCTTACAAATAGCCAAATAGCCATCTAATCCAGTCTGTCAACCCCTTCTTTTTTGTCCTAGCCTGAAACCCTAAGTTCACTCATACCTTCTTCCTAAGACCACATCACTACTGCCAAAGAAACAGACAAACTACAACAAGAAAATCCAATAATAACCTCCAAAAAGTCTGCAGCTACAGATGAACAGAAGATGATTTTGGCTCATGTGGTAATTAATGATGTTTTGAATGAATTCCACATAAGACCAACTGTACTAAAGAGTGCTCTGAAGATATAAAAGTCTATGACTTGTTAAGAGCCCTTCACATTAGCAAATATGACTGAGAATGTTCTCTGGAAAAGGAACCAAAAAGCAGAATAGCATCAAGATAAGAGGAAAGGAAAGAACACATATGAACTAGATTTCTATCCTAGTTTACACAAGAAGATTTCTGATACGAATAGACTGCTAAAATAACAAATTGTTTTGCCTGGAATCACTGTCTGTATATTTTCTTTGACTAATCTGTCTTAATGAAATCCTTATTCCCACAATAATAGCAAGACATAACAACTTCTTGGAAATCTTCCCTCTATTGTCTCAAGCAAGATTCCAAGACAGCTGAAATAAAAATCCATAGATGTAAGCAGAAAAAAAGCCCTGTGTCAGTGAGCTCTCGGTTATCAGTCTGCTTCTCATAAAGGAGCTCCTGAATTCTGCCACGTTGTTTGGAAAAAATAATATACACAGGCTATGTCTGCAAGCTAAACTGATGAGCCCATTAAGAAGGCCAAGTTCAGTAAAAATAAGTCAAGCCAAAAGAGAAAAACTGACTATTGTAAAGGCTGAACCAGATGTTTATATAGATCCAGTCCAATCACACAGCATAGTTTAGAAATAAGTTTATATGAAGCAGATGGCCAAAATCCTGTCCTCATGTGCTCTGGGTTTTCTGCTTATATTTCTAGGTCTGACTATTCCATATTTTTTTTGTTTGTTTGGGGGTTCTTGCCATTGTTGTTGAACTGACAATCATTCTAAAAGTCAAACCAGTTGTGTTTACGAATCTAGCCTTCAGAGAAGACAAAGATGCTAGCTTTGCTCGAAATAGGCATGGTTTGGATTTCTTCTCGGCTTCAGGTCCAGGAACTTAAGGACTATAAGGGACGATAGAGAAAATAAAAAGTTTGGGAACACTTCATAATATGGATGAAGGAGTTTTGTGGCAACCCACTCTCAGCATCCTCACAACTATTAAATATTCACCTAGAAGGAAGGAAGGAAGGAGGATGAAGGAGAGACACCTGGATATCAGCCTAGACTTGTGTGTTAGTTTCCCTAGGCCCGACATACTCTACCCTCGTTCCTTTCCTGAGCCACAGGAAAATTCTTAATTACTCTAAATCTCAACTCAAGGGTTACTTTCTGGTTAACTTACCAAGCACTCTTTCTGATATCTTCCATTTATGCCATACTCTCTGACAAGCAAACACCTTTTCTTTTGTAATTCTCAGGCTGACACACCACACAGAGTTAATTATTGCTTCCTCAGGCCCTTGCCGGCCCTAATCCTTACTTCTATTACAGCCCTAATAGCAAGGTGATGTAGGATTTTGGTTTGTCTTTCCTAGAACACTGCAAGTTGCTTGAGGGCAGGAATTGTTTCTTATTAAACTTGGTGTCTGCAACTTCTTACACAGAGCCTGCATTTTAAAAAAGCACTCAAGGACTTGGGTTTCTGGCGAAGGCAGGCTAATCTGCTTTGGTCCTAATGTCCCTCAGACAGCAACTAGATGAAGAAATACAAAACTTTTTTTCATGTTCAAATGCACTAGAGGACTAAACAATGAGAATTTTCAGGGTCTAGGATATACAAAAATAGAAAATGCAGTGAGGCGAGCCAAGCATTTGGAAGAGCATTTGCCTGGGTTAGGGGGTGGGTTGGGAGTGATGACTGATTTCCAAAGTGGCTGACTGTCTGGGAATCTCCCAGAGTTGTTGCCACTTCTGGAGACACTAGAAACACACATTTGAAATCATGGCCTCCCAAGGACAAGAAGGCCAGGTAAACCTCCCCAATTTGGGGTTGAAAAGCAGCAAAACTTTAGCCCAGGAATGAGTGAGCTGAAAACAAATAGCTTTCATAAGGTCTGAAGCCCAGTTACAAGCCATCTCATTCTGATTGACTTACTAGGATGTATCAAAAGCAGAACTGCCTATTGAAAGCAAGAGTAAATCATCTCTGAAGAAGGACAGCCTCAAATTGTTTCTATGCATTTCCATATACAATGTTTAGTTATCAATCAAAAATAATCAGCCATATGAGAATATAAGAATTTATAGAAAAGTTGAGAGAACAGAAAATAGACTCTTAGAAGGTGAATAAAACAGAATCGGGGCTTCCCTGATAGCTCAGTTGGTAAAGAATCTGCCTGCAATGCAGGAGAGCCCGGTTCAATTCCTGGGTCAGGAAGATCTGCTGAAGGGATATGCTACCCACTCCAGTATTCTTGGGCTTCCCTGGTGGCTCAGCTGGTAAAGAATCTGTCTGCAATGTGGGAGACCAGGGTTCAATCCCTAGGTTGGGAAGATCCCCTGGATTTATCACACCAGGACTTTAAAAGAACTATTAATAATACGCTTAAGGAATTATGAGAAGGATAATCATGGTAGACAACTAGAAATTATTTGAAAGAGTCTAAATATATGGAAAGATCCTAGGGAATTTTCTGGGAGTCATCTTGATCTTGGTGGTAATTACATAAGAGTAAGCATGGATAAAAATTCAATGGGTTGTTTGCTTAAGATGTCTATTTTACAATACACATTGCAGGTATAAACTCAAAAGAAATGCACACATACGTGCACCAAGCACACATATGCAAGAATGTTCAAAGTAACATTATTCTCAGTATCCCCAAAATGGGAATATCCTCTACAGAATGGCTGAATTCCCTGTGGTTTATTCAGACAACAGAATAACACAGTAATAAAAACCAGTGACATAATGTCTTATTTATAATTTGCATAAATCTCCAAAAATAACATTGAACGAGAATCCAGACACATAAAAAATACATCCAGGATGAGTCCCTGTGTAAACAGTCTAAAACAGGTGAGAGGTCAAAATAGTTACCTTTGGAAGCAGATGGTGATTGGCAGCATGCACGAAGGTGATCTGGGGATGTTGAAAATTTTCTGTCTCCTGACTTGGGTCCTGGTGAGTCATGAGTATGTTTATTTTATGATAATTCACTGAGCCATAATTTATGATTTGTGTACCTTTATCTTAGTTTTACTGCATTAAGAACTTACATAAAAATTATAAATAAAGACAGGCATTCAATAATATTGTGGAATGAATTAATGTACGAATGAATAGATCAATGAATCTTGTTTCAAGGATTTACAACCACTAGAGAGAAAAGGTAACGAGAGCAGGTACTAAGAAATGAATAACCTAACAACTTCACCTGGATTTATTGGGATTTATGTCACTGTTAACATTAGGTGGACTACTGGGCACTTGAGATAAATGTCTTTCAGGATATTATCTAATATTTGACTTTGCAATAAATTCTCCCTGTTACTCTGACCTAAATTACTCTTGCAGTTAACATTCTATTTGTCTTAGGTCATATTTTACTTCTCTATTTCTAAAAACCATTCTCAACATAGGCCACACTGAATAAATAGATATTTGACAAGGAAGAGCAGTAGAATGGCTTATGGCTAAAACAATCACTAAAATAGAAAACCAATCAGTTTTGTAGTGTTCTTGTACTTTCTGAAAGAGTCCTGAGATTAACAGATACACACAGTAATTTAATTTTTTAGCTAACTTAGGTAACAATTAGTATATGAAATGGCAATTTACCAAGTGGTATTCCGAAACCTCTAGAAAGCCCAAGGGTGTTTTCCCAAAGAGTTATTCTTTGCTTATAAACAATGCAATAGGAGTATGTGGTTCCATATATCTTTGGTGGCATTTGATTTGATTTTCCACCACCTTATGCAGATATTGGTTAATTCCTGGCATTCTCCTTCAGCTGTTTTATCAGCCACATCTATTATTTTACACCTCATGCAAATACAGATTTCAGATTGTCTTAGGGAGTGTTTGGTAGGGCTTCTGTGTTCTACAGGCATATGAAGAATATCACAGGGTGCAACCCCCATGTGACCTAGATAACATCAAATATGTGTGTGTGTGTGTGTGTGCACTGCGTGTGTGCATGTGCATTTGGGTGGGGCTAGGAAAAGGAGGACGTCAAGGCTGTATATTGTCACCCTGATTATTTAACTTCTATGCAGAGTACATCATGAGAAACACTGGACTGGAAGAAACACAAGCTGGAATCAAGATTGCCGGGAGAAATATCAATAACCTGAGATGTGCAGATGACACCACCCTTATGACAGAAAGTGTAGAGGAACTCAAAAGCCTCTTGAAGAAAGTGAAAGTGGAGAGTGAAAAAGTTGGCTTAAAGCTCAACATTCAGAAAACAAAAATCATGGCATCCGGTCCCATCACTTCATGGGAAATAGATGGGGAAACAGTGGAAACAGTGTCAGACTTTGTTTTTCTGGGCTCCAAAATCACTGCAGATGGTGATTGCAGCCATGAAATTAAAAGACACTTACTCCTTGGAAGGAAAGTTATGACCAACCTAGATAGCATATTCAAAAGCAGAGACATTACTTTGCCAACAAAGGTTCGTCTAGTCAAGGCTATGGTTTTTCCTGTGGTCATGTATGGATGTGAGAGTTGGACTGTGAAGAAGGCTGAGTGCCGAAGAATTGATGCTTTTGAACTCTGGTGTTGAAGAAGACTCTTGAGAGTCCCTTGGACTGCAAGGAGATCCAACCAGTCCATTCTGAAGGAGATCAGCCCTGGGATTTCTTTGCAAGGAATGGTGCTAAAGCTGAAACTCCAACACTTTGGCCACTTCATGCGAAGAGTTGCCTCATTGGAAAAGACTCTGATGCTGGGAGGGATTGGGAGCGGAAGGAGAAGGGGACGACATAGGATGAGATGGCTGGATGGCATCAATGACTCGATGGATGTGAGTCTGAGTGAACTCTGGGAGTTGGTGTTAGACAGGGAGGCCTGGTGTGCTGCAGTTCATGGGGTCACAAAGAGTTGGACACAACTGAGTGACTGATCTCATCTGATCTGAGGACAGGGCAGGGAGAGGATGGGTTGGGATGTACTAAGTGTCAGGGGTCTCCCATACAATGTAGGAATCAGGCCAGAGCCCCTGCCTCTGTGACGACTTCTCCCAAAGGAAGCAGGACCCTGGAGGAGGATCTCGGAAGCTCAATGGGTGAGAAAACACCCGGGTGCCATAGTCCCTGTCTCAGTCTCGGTGAAAGGAATCTGGCTCACAGCCCCTATCACCACTTGTCATTGTCTCATAATGACACCAATTAAGTTTCATACTCCTGCAAATAAAGTCTTTTTATTCACATCTGAAAGATAATAAAACATATACAGAAAATTCAAGAGTGTGAATTGTAGCTACTGAGTGGCCCAGTTCAGTTCAGTTCAGTCACTCAGTCGTGTCCGACTCTGCGACCCCATGAATCGCAGCACGCCAGGCCTCCCTGTCCATCACCAACTCCCGGAGTTCACCCCAACTCATGACCATCAAGTCGGTGATGCCATCAGCCATCTCATCCTCTGTCGTCCCCTTCTCCTCCTGCCTCCAATCCCTCCCAGCATCAGAGTCTTTTCCAATGAGTCAACGCCAGCTGGGATTAAAACCCACAACTGATTTAGCATGTAAATTCTTTCCCTATGCCTCTTGTCTCAAATTCTCATAAGGTGGGTTTGAAAGAGCAACAGAACTGAGGCAGGATTTACAACAGCATTTTCCAAAGTACAGTACGCATTACATTCAGGTTCTAAGTCGTGTCCGACTCTGCAATCCCGTGGACTGCAGCACGCCAGGCTTCCCTGTCTTCACTATCTCCTGGAGTTGGCTCAAACTCATGTCCATTGAGTCGGTGATGCCACTCAACCAACTCATCATCTCTCGCTCCCTTCTCCTCCTGCCTTCAATCTTTCCCAGTGTCAGAGCCTTTTCCAATGAACTGGCTATTTGCATCAAGTGACCAAAGTATTGGAGCTTCAGCATCAGTCCTTCTAACAGTACACATTATACTAGTGCTAAATAAGCAGATTTTCAATGGTAAAAGAACTGATAAATGTTTATTGTCACAAAGGTCAGTCTTTATTTCTGAAGTCCCATAAGGAGGACACCAGGACTGTTCTTAGAACAAGTGGCTCTATGCCAAACACAGCCTGGGCCGTTTTCCTGGACCACTGACTTTCGCCAGATTCTTGGGTCATAAGTGATCTAAAGAGTTCAATTCCCAAGTGTGTTTGGAGAACACAATAAACTGTGACAGTTTCATGTTTCAGAATTTTCTACTTAATTTTTTCTTAAACACTCATGGGCTCAGGGCAGTATATCAAATTACTTGCGGCTTTTCTTCAGGTGAAGGGCTCCAGGAGAGGGAAGTGATGGCTTCCTGGAACGAATTCTGGATACCGTGCAGCTTCCAGGAGGAACAGCTGCCCCTAGGATGTGCTGTGGAGCAGCCCCATACAGCTGTCGGACCCTGGACCTTTATTGAGGAACTCAATGAATGCAAATTTTCTTTTCATTCCCCTTTTCCTTCTTTAATAGGGACCAAACCCTAGATTTCCTGCTATTTGCAATTCACTATGAGCTTTCTTCAGTTCACAGCCAAGAGGCATTAGGAAGTATTATGCAAACTAACAACTACACAGCTCTGATTATTTTGTTCTCATTTTACACGTCACTCTATTTTCAAATTAATTGTTCATATGTCTCCCTGTCCCCTGAGACTACAAATGCCTTGAAGATAAATTCTGGGGATTCAATTCTACCATCTAAATATTTCCAGAATATGTCACTTCTTTCCATTTACACTGTCACTGCCTAGGGCAAACCACCATAATTTCTAACAGAGACCACGGCGATAGTCTCTTCTTGGCCTTTCTCCCTATCTACTCTTGTTCGGATCAATCCATTCCTTTTAAGTGCAAGCAGGAGAACTGTTTTTGAGGACACAAGTCAGTCTTTCCCATTTAAAACCCTTCAGTTACATAACACTACTCTTGGAATAAAACCTTAAAACCTTAAACTCAACCCCCAAACCTTGTGTCATCTGGCCCCCTGCCTATATATATTGCCTCAAACAGCATTACTCTCCTTTACATTCTTACCTTTTAAATATAAGGGTCGCTTAGTTATTTCACAAGTTACAATATGCTTTGTCACTATGAGGCCATTGAACTGCTGTATTTTTCTGCCTAGGATGCTTTTCTCCAGCACAGCTAAATGTTGTATGGTTCCAACATGAAATTCAATTTCACAAGAGGTCTCTTGACCATCTCAAGCTTCTCTGTTGTGAGTTCCAAAGTACTTGTACTTGGACACTCTTGCACAGTGAGGACAGGGACCCCTCTGTCTTTTCACTATTGTGCCTTCAGCAACTAAAGTCTTGGCACATGAATATATGTTTAAGGAACACATGAAACATATGTAAATGAACCCATTCATGTACAAAAGTGAAATATTAACTCTTTACTTTTATTACAGAAAACTTACTGACCTAACAATGCACATATATTTAATGACTTAATTCTACTCGAGATGGAATATAATCCTGATACCTGTTTTACGGTCCCCTCTTTGTCATGCTTTTCCCCACAAGATAAATCTACTACCACAGTTCTACACATATTTCTGCATAAAATTTTCACAAAAAAAGCAGAGGACCTTAAGATGAACAGAGAGCCCCTGACACCCACCTATGTGAACCTGATGACCTTTCCACCTCGGTCCTGATTGGAGCACGCCTTTCTAACCTGTGAAGCTGGTAAGACTTCAGTGGATAAATCTGCCTGTCCACTTCTCAGAGGGGACAGAGGTGTTCGTTCCAAACCCACAGATAAGTAAACTCTCTGATGATAACAGCAGGTTTGACATTGATGAAGCCTCCCCATCTGGTGCGTTTAGGGGAGCAATAATGAATAAGGGGTGGCAAAATGTGTTTTCCTGGCTCCTGGCCACCACATTGAGTTAAGTTTTGTCTTCTCCTCTGTTCCGGCATTCCCATCTCAATTTGATTTGAAAGAACTGTTCTAGAAATGTTTGGCTGCTTTTGAAAGCTTTCCTTTCCTTATTTTGACTAAACCAGTTTATTCCATTTGATGAATTTTTTTTAATGCCTTTCCTTTGTATGTGCTCAGAAAGTTTTTTTTGTTTGTTTGTTTTTACAGAGAAGAAAGTTTCATATGCAGCTTGCATCACATGAGTGTTCCCTTAGAGGCCAATGTGGTATCTAATGGAGTTGCTAGTTACATTTTAAAAGTAAGCAGCATTCCTAAATTCTTGCTGATGCTCTGTTCAGTGATCATTAGCTGCTTTCCATTTTCCATTCAGATACATTGGATGGGCACATGTAGGCAGCCAAGCTGATCTAATGTACCCATGTATTTCCAGGTACCATTTCTCCCTGAAAATGATTTGCAGATTCTGTATTTCATCACTACCAAGAAAAGCACACACCCATATTGTCAAACATATAATTACTTCTGGATAGCTGTCACAACATCCAGTTGTGTCCGACTCTGTGAGACCCCATAGACCGCAGCCCACCAGGCTCCTCCGTCCATGGGATTTTCCAGGCAAGAGTGCTGGAGCGGGGTGCCATTGCCTTCTCCGCACAACTAGTGTAGACTCATGTTAAACAAGAAATAAAGAAATCTTTTTTTATGGTGTTACAATTTTTATCTTTTGACAAAAAGTAGAAATATCTTTTCATTTATATGCAAGATTTTACATGATATTAACACAGGAGCACATATTGGTATTTTTCCCTAAATATGTCTGGAAATGTACAGAGCAGTTAACTTGCCTTGTACCTGTGTGTGTTAGTTGCTCAGTCGTGTCCGATTCTTTGAGACCCTACAGACTGGAGCCTGTCAGGCTCCTCTGTCCTTGGAATTCTCCAGGCAAGAATACTGGAGTGGGTTACCATTCCCTACTCCAGGGAATCTTCCTAACACAGGAGCCAAACCCAGGTCTTCTGGATTGTAGGCAGATGCCTTGGACCTAACAGGCACTAAAATGTAATCCCTAAATTTTAGAATTAAAGGCCTTTAACTAAGGGCTGAGAAATAAATATCCTTGCCAGGAACATAGGCTAGATAGTGAGAGAATCTGAAATAGAACCCAGTTGTTCTAACTCCTGATTATTTCTTGGTCTCACACAAAAGGCTGAATCATTCAATAAAGCCTGTTTATTGAATGAATTAGTGAATTAACTTTTTTCTTTAGCATAACAAGTAGTCCTGAAAATAATAGTCAAATGAAAAGTTTAAAAAAAATTGCTAAGAATTCTCTATATAGGGATTCCTTGGTGACCCAGTAGTTCAGAATCCACCTTGCAATGCAGGGGACACTGGTTCAATTCCTGGTCTGGGAAGATCCCACATGCTGCAGGCAACTGAGCCCCTGCGCCACAATTAACTGAACCTACACTCTGGAGCCTACGAGCCACAACTACTGAAGTCCATGCACCTAAAACCTGAGTTCTGCAACAAGAGAAGACACTGCAGTGAGAAGCCAACACACCGCAGCTAGAGAGTAGCCCCCACTTCCACAACTAGAGAAAGCCCACGCACAACAACAAAGACCCAGCACAGCCAAAAATAAATAAATACACATTTAAAAAACACAAAGAAGAGAATTCTCTACACATGTACCAATTTAGGTATAGTGATCCATATTCTGTGATTGCTTTTGTAGAAGTTACGGTCTTAATCCATAAATAGTATTTTTAATTTCACTATTATAAAGATTTGGTTTGGCTTTCTTTCAAAGAAACAAATATAGTAACATATTTATATAACATAAACTTTCAGTGAACTGCATGATGGTTGTTTATTTGAGAATTGCTCACCCATGGCTAATTTTTAGTTACAGATTGATAACCACCTGTCACCACACACTTCTCAGCTGCTACTCTTTAGATGATATATGTGTGCAGATAAAAGTCTTTTTCACAAACTGTAACCAAAATATATCTCTGACTTACATGTGGTATGTCTTTATTAATATTGTAACTCTTCCTATAAAAGAGATAAGATATACTGCAAAGGCACACTGTAATTAACTTCAGCTTTCCCCTGCCTCTCCCACTACTTCTTTCCAACAAGAACAACAAAAAACCATGTCACAAATCCTATTGGGATATGGTACTACTTACAGAGATTTACATGGGCATCTGTTATTGATAGCACAGATATAATAAACAGAGTTCTTTACTCTCTATGTATATTCAAAAACTGATTTTGTGTTTCAAATGTTTTTGATGAATCTAAAAAGCTTAGTTGTAGTGTATCGCCAAATAGAGGTACTATTTCTAATGGACTCAGAGGCTCATAGGTTTGGAGTAAGCATCACAAGACACAGTGGTCAAGTGCATCCGTTCTGTGTCAACACCTGGATTTTATTCTCGGGTCTTCAACCTGACAAGTCTGTGACATTACACAGTGTCTTTAGTCACGCTAAGAAACTGCTTAATATTAACCAATTCTAAAATGTAGGTAATATGATTACCTAAGTTCACTTCAGTTCAGTCACTCAGTCATGTCCGACTCTTTGCGACCCCATGGACTACAGCATGCCAGGCCCCCCTGTCCATCACCAACTCCCGGAGTTTACCCAAACTCATGTCCATTGAGTCGATGATGCCATCCAACCATCTCATCCTCTGTCACCCACTTCTCCTCCCTCTTTCAATCTTTCCCAGCATCAGGGTCTTTTCAAATGAGTCAGCTCTTCACATCAAGTGGCCAAGGTATTGGAGTTTCAGCTTCAACATCAGTCCTACCAATGAACACTCAGGACTGATCTCCTTTAGAATGGACTGGTTGGATCTCCTTTAGAATGGTTGGATCTCCTTGCAGTTAAAGGGAGTCTCAAGAGTCTTCTCCAACACCCCAGTTCAAAAGCATCAATTCTTCGGCACTCAGCTTTCTTTAGTATATATTATTACCTAAGCCAAAAGATTTTTGATTAAATGAGATTGATGTACTTAAAATATCTAGAACATGGTACTCAAGAAGCCTCAACTATTATTTTTGGAATGAAGCTCATCAGTCAATCAATTTAATTTCTTCTCAATGAAGATATTCCATCTGAAAACTCCCCAGTAAGTCATAATACAGATTCTGGTAAAACACTTCCAGTATAAGCAAACTTGCTAAAATTTTCTCTATTACTTGATACTACTAAGTGCAGAAAGTCTATCATTATGTTGAGCTAGTATCTGCTTCCTCATAACTACTTTTCTTTATTTTAGTCCTGTACTGTGAGAAAATCTGCATAAACTCAATGGCAGTCCTTTAACTATTATGAGTATTTATCCTCAGTTCAGTTCAGTTCAATCGCTCAGTCGTGTCCGACTCTCCATGACCCCATGAACCACAGTACGCCAGGCCTCCCTGTCCATCACCAACTCCCAGAGTTCACCCAAGCTCATGTACATCGAGTTGGTGATGCCATCCAGCCATCTCATCTTCTGTCATCCCCTTCTCCTCCTGCCCCCAATCCTTCCCAGCATCAGGGTCTTTTCCAGTGAGTCAACTCTTTGCATGAGGTGGCCAAAGTATTAAAGTTTCATCTTTAACAGCAGTCCCTCCAATGAACACCCAGGACTGATCTCCTTTAGAATGGATTGGTTGGATCTCCCTGAAGTCCAAGGGACTCTCAAGTCTTCTCCAACACCACAGTTCAAAAGCATCAATTCTTCGGTGCTCAGCTTTCTTCACAGTCCAACTCTCACATCCATACATGACTACTGGAAAAACCATAGCCTTGACTAGATGGACCTTAACCTTATATAAATTATCCTTTATGCTACTCTGAGATTCTTATTGATATATAAATAGTTAATTAAATAGTTAGTCTTTTCAAGTTAAACTGAAAAGCATTTGAAAATATTTTCTGTTTATCCACAAGCTATTCATTTCCATTGAGTAGATGGTATTGGGAAAGGGACTTAGCAATAATAGCATTGTGGCCATAATAAAAATCTTTTCACCTTTTGTTCCCAAAGTTATTATCTTTTCCAAACAAAATTATAAATTAATAATAATTCACATACATCATCCCATTATTTCCTCAAACTAGCACTACATATACTTTCTGGCAGTCAGACAATAACAAAGATGTGGTGCCTAGATTTTTAGTCTCTCTAAATCTTAAAATAATTTTTGTTTGTATGTTTTCTATTTTGCTTATTTCTATAGCTCTGAATAACAATCTTTTCATGTGTTTAAAAAAAATCTGATAGGAGGTTTTATTTAACAACTTATTTAACCATAAACATATTTTCTCCTCAGTATATTTATGGAAATAACATCTATTTTTGAAGGTATGGGAATAAAATTTCTAAATTATAAATTTTATATACAAGTTTTATATTTACCTATTATTTTTTCACTTTTATTTTAATCCTCTTATCACCATCAAATGACACACCTATCCAACAGTTAATTTTTCTCCTTTTCCTACTACTTCCACTTTAAATTTCCCTGAAGCTATAAATCTTTTAGAATTCTTAAGGGAAACTCTATTAGATACTTCTCTTTATGGTCTATCTTCTCAAAGACATTCAATTGTCTGAGCTTTTATTCAGCATATCCCTAAAGACAATCTTTTAGATCCATGGAGCTTAACACATTTTTCTCCAGCACACTATAATCTCTAGTTTTCTTTGTTCACACAGATTTGAAATCTACAGTCTTTGTAGCACAAAGAATCATAGTTTCATTTTTTATTGTGCTGATTTTAGTAGCTCATAGTTACCAATGCCAACCTTGATTTTTCTTTTCTTGAAGCAAATAATAACCACCTCTTATAAAAATACCAGAGCTATTTATATTATGCTAAAGTTCTTTTTATTCTATTTGCTAATAATGTATTACTGCAGTGCTTTTTTGATAGATTACTGTAACTTGCAATTTATACCAGCCATCACACATGCAATGCACTGCTGCAATTTTGAAAGTATTTAATAATGTGTAAAATATTGGCTTTCATTTTTAAGTGGTATACAGTAAGTTCCTAATTATGTGCACTAATGCAAAGGAACAAAACTAGGGATAATACTAAATACCAGATAAATCCCAGCATCTAAATGATGCTTAAGAGTATCTGGGATTCTGAAAACTGCATAAGATATAATCAAATCATGCATTGAGAATATATTACTGGGATCAGAATTTGAAACTGCACATTTCCCTTATCTTGCTCACCTAAATTTCTCTATCTCTTACTGCAGAACTATATCATCTATCTCTCAGACTGATAAAAAGAAATCACCTCGAAAGAGATAACTTCTTTCAAAATTTTCTACAGAACAACAAAGATATAGGTAATTGGGAATGGAGAAGATAAATATCTCAGCAAAAGAAATAGAAAGTCAACGATTATTGGCACAATGTGTAGCATAAGAGACTTGTTATAACATGCTGGTTTGATTATATGCAAATAATCTTTGTAATCTTCATTATCATGCATTGAACATCCATTCTCTCCTAGACAGCTTGCCTCTTTACACCACTTAATACTCATGGCAACTCTCTAAGCGTATATTACAATCCTAAATTTACACTGATAAAAATTTACTTACCCAGAGAGGGTGAGTAAATTGCCAAGTACACATAGATACTATCTATGTAAGTTGCTGAATGAAGGATTTAAAATAAATTAAATTCAGGCCAAGTTCATGGATTACTGCTATGGATTTCCACAGTAAGTTATCCTATGCCTCCACTATTAGAAATTTAGTCTTATCACATCTCTAAGCAGGGCTCATCTCTTTTCTCTAACGGGGCATTTTCTCCTCTTTTCTCTGATACTGGCAGCACAGAACAATGTCTCCCGATCTGTGCCATCCTCTGAAACACCTCTGAGAGGTCTTCAGAGTCTTCGCTTGAATGCAAATGATGTTTAAAGATTTACTCTCTTCAGTCGAAGAATGAAGCAGGCATTTTATGTTCTCTGAAGAAGTCAGATTTATCACATATGCTGCTGTCCTGGGACCTGCTGTCTTGCCTATGGGAGGGGGCACCAATTGGTGCCCGTAATCAGTCATGCATTGTGTATGCTCAGCACCCTTCTTACGGTTAGGTCTGGCCATATTTCCCACAGTCTGAAATTTATTCCGTCAGCCTGTACCGTAGCAGCAGATAGTTTATCTCTTTGATATGTTATTGGCTTCTAGAAGCCTGACAGTTTCCCTGTGTAGTTTTAATACATACTGATGAGTTTCCTGAACTGTTATGTACCCTCAAAAATCCTTACAGTACCTCAAAGGCATTTCATTTTATTTACTATTTCCCAATATGGGGGTCTCTGGACTACTAGAGATTCTTCAAGGTACCAAAAGGGTTTGAGAAGCTTATTTTAAAAATTCAAGAAACTTAGAGGAAATGGTGCTTTCAGAAAAGGTAAAGTTGTAGAGGTTCCACATAGCACTGAATTCTTTGAAAATGGCACCCAACTCCAGCACCTTTGCCTGGAAAATCCCAGGGACAGAGGAGCCTGGTATGCTACAGTCCATGGGGTCGCAAAAAGCAACTTCACTTTCTTTCATACTAATTCACTCTGATTACCCATTTAATCAGTGCTCATTAGAATCTCTGTTTAAGAGTTGTGAATAGCACTGACTTTTAAATATTAAAAACTAATCAGTCAGTACTTCATAAAAGTAGTTTTTACTGATGAAATTCCAAACCATGGAGTCCAGAAAGAAAAGGTAATTCGATGGCTCCTTGGAGAAGACAAGTTTGAGAACTACTATTTTAATAGTAATAATATTATTGCTAGCACATTATTATTAGCACATTAAATAATGTACTCAGTTTCCATTGAGTGTCTACTACGAATCACACAACGTGTTAAGTGTCTCTTCGTGCACTAATTTTTTAAACCTTGGAACATGTGCAAAATAGATAACATTGCCTCCTTTTTATAGATCGTCAAAGTGTAAAAGCTGATTTATCCACATTTTCAACGTTAGAAAACCCTTGTTCTTTGTACTGCCTTACAGAGGCCTCTACTGTAAAAGAAGTAATGGTCTATGTAAGTGTAGACAGTCAAATTGAATAAACTGATTTTAAAAATTACCCACTTTTAAGAATTTACCTGAATTAAATTTGCCCATTCTGGTCCATTTTAGTTCACTGATTCCTAAAACTTCAATGTTCACTCTTGCCGTCTCCTGTTTGACCACTTCCAATTTCCTTGATTCGTGGACCTAACCAGGTTAGGTTAGGTCCAGGTTCCTATGCAGTATTGTTCTTTACAGCATCAGACTTCACAGTCACAATCACAACTGAGTGTTGTTTCCACTTTGGCTCCATCACTTCATTCTTTCTGGAATTATTTCTCCACTCTTCTCCAGTAGCATGCTGGGCACCTACTGACCTGGGGCGTTCATCTTTCAGTGTCCTCTTTTTGCCTTTTCATACTGTTCATGGGATCCTCAAGGCAGGAATACTGAAGTGGTTTGCCATTCCCTTCTCCAGTGGACCACATTTTGCCAGAACTCTCCACCATCACCTGCCCATCTTGGGTGGCGCTACATGGCATGGCTCATAGTTTCATTAGTTAGACAAGGCTGTGGTTCTTGTGATCAGATTGGTTAGTTTTCTGTGATTGTGGTTTTCATTCTGTCTGCCCTCTGACAGATAAGGATAAAAGGCTTATGGAAGCTTCCTGATGGGAGGGACTGATTGTGGGGGAATCTGGGTCTTGTTCTGATGGGCGGGGCCATGCTCAGTAAATCTTTAATCCAATTTTCTGTTGCTGGGCAAGCCTGTGTTCCCTCCCTGTTGTAATGGCAACCTCCTTCAAAACGACTTATGCCAGTGTTGTTGTATTCCATGCCCCTGACCCTGTGGCAGGCAGCTGTCAACCCATGCATCCGCCAGAGATTCCTGGACACTCACAGGAAAGTCTGGCTCAGTCTCTTGTGGGGTCACTGCTCCTTTCTGCTGGGTCCTTGTGTGCACAAACTTATGTTTGGGCCCTCCAAGTGTCTGCTTCCCCAGTCTTGTGGAAGTTCTATAATCAAATCCCACTGGCCTCCAAAGTCAAATTCCCTGGAGCTCCTCAGTCCCTTTGCCAGACTCCCCGGTTGGGAAATCTGTTGTGGGTCCTAGAACTTTTATAACAGTGCAAGAACTTCTTTGGTATAATTGTTCTCCTGTTTGTGGGTCATCTACCCTATGACGGGGCTAATGGTGGCCTCTTCCAAGATGACTTATGCCACACGCCGTGCCTCCCAGGTCTGATGCAGCCAGAACCCCTGTCCCTGTGGCAGGCCACTGCTGACCCCTGCCTCCACAGGAGGCACTCAAACACTCAAACGCAGGTCTGGCTCAGTCTCCTGTGGGGTCTCTGGGTCCTGGTGCACACAAAGCTTTTTTGAGCCCTCTGTTTATGTATATCTGATTTTGGATCCAATTTTGATTGACTGTGTGAATCACAACAAACTGTGGAAAATTCTGAAAGAGATGGGAATACCAAACCATCTTACCTGCCTCCTGAGAAACCTGTATGCAGGTCAAGAAGCAACAGTTAGAACCGGACATGGAACAAGACTGGTCCAAAACTGGGAAAGGAGTACATCAAGGCTGTATAGTGTCGCCCTGCTTATTTAACTTATATGCAGGGTGTATCATGTGAAATGCTGGCTGGATGAAACATAAGCTGGAATCAAGATTGAAGGGAGAAATATCAATAACCTCAGATATGTAGGTGACCGAAGAAGGCAATGGCACCCCAACTCCAGTACTCTTGCCTGGAAAATCCCATGAACGGAGGAGCCTGGTAGGCTGCAGTCCATGGGGTCGCTAAGAGTCGGACACGACTGAGCGACTTCACTTTCACTTTTCACTTTCATGCATTGGAGAAGGAAATGGCAACCCACTCCAGTGTTCTTGCCTGGAGAATCCCAGGGATGGCGGGGCCTGGTGGGCTGTGGTATATGGGGTCGAACAGAGTCGGACATGACTGAAGCAACTTAGCAGCAGCAGCAGCAGCATGTAGATGACACCACCCTTACAGAGAAAATGAAGAGGAGCTAAAGAGACTCTTGATGTAGTGAAAGAGAAGAGTGAAAAAGCTGGCTTAAAACTCAACATTCAAAAAACGAAGATCATGGCATCTGGTCCCATCACTTCATGGCAAATAGATGGGGAAACAATGGAAATGGTGAAAGACTTTTATTTTCTTGGGCTCCAAAATCATGGCAGATGGAGACTGCAGCCATGAAATTAAGACGCTCCTTGGAAGAAAAACTTTGACAAATCTAGACAGAATATTAGCAGAGACATTGCTTTGCCAACAAAGGTCCATCTAATCAAAGCTATGGTTTTTCCAGTAGTCATGTATGGATGTGAGAGTTGGACCATAAAGAAAGCTGAGGGCTGAAGAATTGATGCTTTTGAACTGTGGTGTTGGAGAAGACTCTTGAGAGTCCCTTGGACTGCAAGGAGATCCAACCAGTCCATCCTAAAGGAAATCAACCCTAAATAGTCATTGGAAAGACTGATGCTGAAGCTGAAACTCCAATACTTTGGCCACCTGATACAAGGAGCCGACTCATTGGAAAAGACCCTGGTGCTGGGAAAGATCAAAGGCAGGAGGAGAAGGGGACGACAGAGGATGAGATGGTTGGATGGCATCACTGACTCAGTGGACATGAGTTTGAGCAAGCTCTGGGCGTTGGTGATTTACAGGAAAGCCTGGCATGATGCAGTCCATGGGTCACAAAGAGTTAGACACGACTGAGCAACTAAACTGACTGAAGAATTTCCCTAATTAATTCAAAGATTTTCTGATTATATGATAAAGTAAACCATGCAACTGTTCTTCACTACTCTGCTGTATAGACAGAGAACACACTTAGTATAAGTAAATCAGTATTTTCTGCACATTTTCAGAGCCAGGTTCTCTGTTTTTATCACACTGAAGAGACAATGAGGAGGCTACTACTTCATGAGTAGCAGAATAGACTTTGAGTCACGACTCTAGTGATTTGGAAAGGCACCTGAGTGTAACGAGGTACACTCCAAGGTGAGGATTCTTGAAAGATCAGCAGAATCTTACATTTAACAATAGAGTTACATAGTACAAAACTCTAACCTTTATGCATTTACTTATTAGTATAGTACTCACCAAAGGAAATATGTTATTTCTAACTTTTCTTCCTTTTAATCTATATTTATCTGGCTCCCTGGTGTTTGTTGGTTCCCCCCACTGTAAGTCAATTTGCAGTAGCTTCACTAGTGTTATCAATTTTTAGAGATACTATTTTTAATTTTATTCATAAAACACAATATGATCTGTTAAATCATGTCCAGTGACATGTTAAAATGTCATTCTCCCAATGACATGCTAAAATTTCAGGGAATTTTTTTTTCTAATTATTCTTTCATCAGTTTGGAATTATATTAAAGTCTTACATTGAGTTTTTTCCCTATTTATGATCATCTCCCAAACAGTCAAATACTCAGCCTGTCAAATAATTCATAATCTGTATCTAAGTTCATAAATGCTAGCATTTACATGAAAGAATCCCCTATCACAGATGGACTTCACACTGAGAGGCTAAGGATGAGTCTGTCATGCAAATAATTACCTCCTAATTTATGTGTTTCATAATTAGATTTGATTTTCTATATTGGATTTTGTGAAATCTGGATCCAGTTGGAAGAAAATAAGCAAAAACTAATACTAAGGTGATAGCATAATATTTTATGGACTTCACTGTGAAATACAGGAGCCTGGCTAACCTTGCTCAATTTTAAAGTCCTCCTCCAAGTCACTAAAAGTCTAGAACCAGTTGGTGTTGGCTCCACCTCAACTTTCCACATCCAAATTGTTAGCAAGTTAATTAGCATAACATAATCATATAGCATAAAAGAAGAGACAGGATTTATGAAAATATACTGATAGCAGTGAACATCAATATTTCTGTCCACCCCAAATAATGCTTTTTTAATAAAAAAAAATTCCATCAAAACTGGACAAGTGTAAGGTGTAAATAAGGGCTTTATTCTTAAGCAATGACTATTCAAAAAAAGGCTGACACAGAGAGGTAACATCAGGAGGGCTGAGTCATGAACTCCCCTGTTGGTCTAATGGAAAAACTTCAAGCAATATGGCATCATTCTGTAGCTTGGTGTAACCAATACACCAATTCAGGGTGTGCTGCTGCTAAGTCACTTCAGTCGTGTCCGACTCTGTGCGACCCCAGAGACAGCAGCCCACCAGGCTTCCCCATCCCTGGGATTCTCCAGGCAAGAACACTGGAGTGGGTTGCCATTTCCTTCTCCAATGCATGAAAGTGAAAAGTGAAAGTGAAGTCGCTCAGTCGTGTCCAACTCTGTGCGACCCCATGGACTGCCGCCTACCAGGCTCCTCCATCCATGGGATTTTCCAGGCAAGAGTACTGCCGTTGCCTTCTCCAAATTCAGGGTGTAGTTATCAGAAAATGGGTTTTTCCACGTGAAGAAATGATTCTCACACCCTGTAGAGCAAATAAATAGCACACTGATAAGCCAGGCAGGCAGCATCTACAACAACAGAGAACATGTCCATGCTGTGTTACAGTATCAAGAAATCTATCACGCATCAGTAAATCTAGCCATACATTGTTTTTGTTTAGTGGATCACTCATGTCTGACCTTTTTGTGACATATATTAGCAACTGAATAATAATATCAACACTATGTGCAGTCAGAATCCTTGATCTTTTTGTGTGTGTGTGAGTCGCTTCAGTCATGTCTGACTCTTTTTGACTCTATGGACTGTAGCCCGCCAGGTTCCTCTGTCCATGGAATTCTCCAGGCAAGAATACTGGAGTGGGCTGCCATGCCATGCCCTTCTCCATGATCTTTTTATGTCATTAAAAAACATCAGAGTGTACAGGATATAGCTAAAAGGTGGTTGGATTGAGACTAGACTTGATCCTACCCCACCCTAGTTATGTAATTGTCACCAAAGGATCTCTTTCTTATTTTTTTTAACTTGTTAAATTATGGAATTGTTATTTAGTCACTAAGTCATGTCTGACTCTTTGCAACCCCATGGACTGTAGCCCACCAGGCTTCACTATCCATGGGATTTCCCAGGCAAAATACTGGAGTGGGTTGCCATTTCCTTCTCCAAGGGATCTTTTCAACATCTTCTGCATTGGCAGGCAGATTCTTTACCACTGAGCCACCAGGGAAGCCCAAATTATGGAATACCATTTAACTAGATGATCTCTATGGTCCTTTCATGCTACGATTCAATCACCTCTATAACAAATATGTGTGTGTGTGTGTGAATGTGGGAAAAACAAAAACTAAGCCTCAGCTATTAGAGAAATAATCCTTCAAAGAACTATTCCCAAATTAGAGATATTTCATGAGCTAGTTAATGAAGTTATAATAAATGTAAGTTTTCATATTGACCATCCACATCTACAAATGAGTCAGTAGTACAATCTTCTAATGATCTTAATACAACCACTGGCAGTTACTCAAGCAAAAATTTAAAAGTATTTTCTCCTAATACAGCATAAGTAGATTGATTTTGATGTTTGAAGGGCCTGTAGGACCCTTATGGTCCATAAATGAAATGAATTTTGGTGATTTCTCTGTTCATGCACAGGATATCACATCACATCCCTCCTAGTAATCAATGGTTCTTAATGATGCCATTCAATATTTAAAGGTCTCATCAGCCTATCAGTAGAGAGAGAGATTCATTAAGTAATAATAAACATGTGTTTGGTCCTTGCTCTACGAATTCAAAGACCTGCAGATCTTCAGCTCAAAACATTTCTCTCTGGCCCCTAGGATTTTCTATCCAATTCATATCTATCTTAGTTTCAACCTGGTATTTTTTGTTTTACTTCCTTTCACAGTTCTACATAACTCCTTAAATTCCTACATTTTTAACATGCTCTATCTTATCTCCTGCTTCTAATCTAATAATTTAGGAATGGAAATATATATCCCAGTCCAATAAGTCAGTCTCTTAATCACTCTTCATACTCCTTGCCAGGTTGCTTCCATTTATCAATTGTTGAAGATTTGAATGCCAAACCTCAAATACAGCTGCAGAGTTGAGCTGTATCCTCATGAGATTAAACAGAGAAAAATTGGTAACTGCAAGAAATGAAACTTGGATCAAATCATCACTGCTTGACACTAATTCCTAGGATTGAGGAAGAACAATAATTTAGTTTTATTTAATATCACTTGAACATGAAACTAAAAGAAATACTCAGAAAATATACAAACTTTGAAGAGTACAATGGGACTATTAACTACCTACATCTATGCATATTACATTTAACAATATGTTCTAAGATTATTGGGGGTTTAAGTGATAAAACAATAATAAGAATAAATTACAGTTAGTTCATAGTAAATTAGACCTTTAATTCAAAATATCAACTGTCGCTGATACTTTAAAACTTATCACTGAGTGATAAAACAAATCTAAGAGTCTAGGAAGGCTGAAGTAGATAGAATTTGCAATATGTAATACCAGGATTAACACTCTATAATGAAAGAGCTTTAAGAAGCTGAGTTCCCTATGAGTCTATTGCTGAATACTAAACTTTTCCCCTTTGATAGGCACAGAATAGACTCCATTCAGCTACACAGTGGATTGGTGAGCTGCACGGTTCCCAAGCCACACAGTTCCAAGATATATTTGAGTTCTAACTAGCCAGAGTGGAGAGTCTTTGTTAATACCAAAAACCCTCAGTAGAATCACCTAGGAAGTCATGCCTTGGCAGTGGAGCTCAACTAGTACTAGTGTAAAGGTTATTCCAAACTTGCCCTACGATTGAAAACACTTCTGCAAATGATAAAACCAGTTTTCAAGTAACTTAACTGACTTCCAGAACAAATGCCAAGAATCTTTAATAGAATACACTACATTTGTTTTCTGGGTTGGGGTAAGAAAGTACTACAAACTAGTGGGGGTCTATCCTGAAGGAAATCAGTCCTGAATATTCATTGGAAGGACTGATGCTGAAGCTGAAACTCCAATACTTTGGCCACCTGATGCGAAGAACTGACTCATTGGAAAAGCCCCGATGCTGGGAAAGATTGAAGGCAGGAGAAGGGGATGACAGAGGATGAGATGGTTAGCTGGCATCACCAACAATATGGACATGAGTTTGAGCAAGCTCTGGGAGTTGGTGATGGACAGGGAAGTCTGGCGTGCTGCAGTCCACAGGGCTGCAAAAGAGCTGGACACGAATGAACAACTGAACAGAACTGACTGATGCAACAGAAATGTATTGTCTCACAGTTCTGGAAGTCTTAGACCAAGGTGTCAGCAGGCTTGGTTGTTTCTGAGGGCTCTAAGGGGAGGCTCTGTTCCAAGACCCTTTCCTAACATTGTGGAGTCATATCCATGTTCACATAATATTCTTCTTATATATAAACTATAACCAAATTCCCTCCTGTTATAAGGACAAAAGTAATATTGAATTAGGGGTTCATTCTACTTCAGTATTACCTCATCTTAACCACGTATTTATATCTGTAATGACCCTATTTCCAAATAAGGTCACATTCTGAGGTACTGGGGGTTAGGTACCTAGGTTAGGACTTCAGTATATGAATTTTGGGGAGGAGGGTACACAATTCAATTCATAGCATACATCAAATCCAAGCAATCAAATAAGTGAAATTCTAAATACCAGGATGAAAAAACAAAATTCCCAGTCATAAAATAAGCAGGAAAATCTGATCCATACGTAGAAGGCAGATGCAGTGCAGTGAACACATGCTCACTCATGTCTGACTCTTTGTGACCCCAGGGACTGTAGCTGGCCAGGCTTCTCTGTCCATGTGATTCTCTAGAAAAGAATTCTGGAGTGGGTAGCCATTTCCTTCTCCAGGGCATCATCCCAACCCAGGGATGGAACCCAAGTCTCTTGCATTTCCTGCACTGGCAGGCAGATTCTATAACACTAATGTCTCCTGGGAAGCCCATAGAAGTCAAAGGAAACAGAAGTATAAAGTGACAGAGACAATGAAATTAGAAGACAAGAACACTGGAAAAGCTACGTTATAAATGCCCTCCTGAATTTAAAAGAAAACATCATCTTGACTAGAAGAGAAATGGAAACTATGAATAAGTATCAAATAAAACTTCCTACAATTGAAAAAAAATACATTAGGTGAAATATTCACTGATGATATTAATTGATTAGATAAGACAGATGATCAAAATACATGAAGATATAGCCAAAGAAACTATCTAAAATGAATCATAGAAAAATACAGTGACCTATGGGACAAACCAAGCAGTCTAATAAATGCATAGCTGGAGTCCCAGAATAAAGACAGGTAGAAAGAACAGTATTTGAAAAATTAATGGCTGAAACTTTTGGAAATATAAACTTTATAAATTGACAGACTCAAAGCTCAATAAATAATAATAAAATCATGCTGAGGCATAGCATGATAAACATTTTTAAAATCAGAAATAAAGAGAAAAACTTAAAAGAATCCAGGTGAAGTAGAGGGGATAACATTTATACAGAGGATCAAAAACATATATAACTAAACTTCACAAGTACAAATACACATGCCAGAAGGCAATAGAATGACCTGTTCAAAGTGCTAAACAGAGGGGTGGAAAACACTATAAACATAGAATTTCATATTCAGCAAAAATATCTTTTAAAAATGAGAAGAAAATGATTTTTCAAACAACAGAAGCTTAGAGCTGAGAGAATTTACTGTCAGAATACTTGAATGACAAGTGTTAAAGTTCTTCAAGCAGAAGTATAGTATCAGACAGTGGCTTGGATCTACAGAAAGAAGAGTTTTAGAAGTGGTAAAAGTAAAGATAAATATTAAACATTTTTCCTATTTTATATTCTCTAAAATAAAGCTGAGAGTTTAAAACAAAAAAATATAACATGTATTAAGGGGATTATATACATATGAAAAAGTAAAATGTGTGGCAAAATAAAAAGGATGGGGGGAATGGAATTATAATATTGCGAGGGTCACACATATGAGAAAGTGTTATTATATCAGTTGTAGGTAGACTGTGAGAAGCTAGAGATGTATTTTGCAGAAGCTAGAGCTATTACTAAAAATGTAGCTTAAAAACAACTTCCCAAGAGTGCTGTAAAACATGTGTTTGGTTGTGTCCAACTCTTTGCGGCCCCATGGATTCACAACCCACCAGGCTCTTCTGTCTATGGGATTTCCAGGGCAAGAATACTGCAGTGGGTTGCCATTTCCTACTCCAGGGGATCTTCCTCACCCAGGGATAGAACCCGTGTCTCATGTCTCCTGCATTGGCAGGAGGATTCTTTACCCCTACAGCCACCTGGGGAGCCCAAATAATAAAAATACCAGCATAAAAATTAGCTAACAATGGTGATAATATGGGATACTGAAAAACAGTTAAAATAAGAGAGAGCTGGCAAAGACTGAAAAAGTCTTTGAAGATGAAGAATAGATGGTATAATCAGAAGACGAATAGCAAAGAGGCAGAAAAAATAGCAGTCATATTGATAATACTAATAAAATTATATATAAATATTTGAACACACCAATACAAAGACAGAGTGTGTTAAGTTGATTTTTTTAAAGGCCTGTCTACAGGAAAACATTTTAAATATACAGACAGAGATAGATTAAAAGTAAAATTATGAGAAAGTTATACTCTGCTAACACTAATCATAACAAAACTGAAGTGACCATATTAACAACAGATAAACAATACTTCAGGACTAAAACTATTGAAGGAATAGAGAGAGACATTTTATACTGATTACAGGGTTAATTCATTAAGGAGACTTCAACAACTCATCCCTGAGTAACTGACAGAAAAAATAGGCAGAAAGTCAGTAAAAAATAGAGACCCAAACAATAAAATCAGCCAAATTTACCTAATATTTGTAGAACTATGTGCACAATAACAATTCAATATTATTTTCAAGTGCATAGGTAATATCTACTAGAAATTTCTAAAATCTTTTAAAAATTAATTTATCTATTGAAATCAAGAAATGAGGAAAAGGACAATAACATGGAGTAAAAAATATATTTTATAATATAATGTTTAGAAAACAATTGTCTGAATAATTAAACTAAAGAGCAGCACTTTGAAATGCCCTCAATGTAAAGCAGTTGGCAAAATCCAGAAAGAGAGAGAATAAAGTCAAATAAAAAATATAGATCAAAGTTTAAAATGAGTTAATAAACAAATAACAAAAATTCATGTTGATATATGACAAAAACCAATACAATATTGTAAAGTTAAAAAATAAAATAAAATTTAAAAAAATTTATGGGAATATATTCTTCAACTTGATGCACTTCTTTTTGAAAATTTGGATAAATAGGATATATCTAAGGAAGTTATAAATGATAAAATTTGCTTTAAAACAAACATGCACACACACACACACACAAAAATATTCTAAAGAGCTATGTTCAAGAATAGCACAAGGTCTAGATGACCTCAAAGCTGATAATTTTTAAATTTTCAAAGAACATATATTTCTGGTGTTATTTAAACTAGTCAGTATGGGTTACAGCAGGGGTAGATATCTTCATGGAAAAATAAGCTTGAGAATATAGACAGGAAAATCCTGAAAATGAAGAATAATAAGAAAGGACAAGTCTTGAAAGCATTAAAATACCTTCATAAACTTACATTGCTTCCAGCAGTCTAACACTGACAGAGAAATGAGTAAATAGAAGAAGATAAGAGAATCCAGATCCCAAAATATAGGGAATCTAGTTGTATATAATAAATATGGCATTTTAAATCAGTGAGTAAAGCATAGTATATAAATGCATACTTTGAAAATCTAATCATTTGGAAGAAAAATTAAGCTGGATTTCTATCTTAAAGTTCCATACAAAATTGATTCCAAATGGATCAAACTCTGCTTGTTAAAATGGAAACCATTCAAATTCCAAAAGGGATCTTGGGAGTATTATTTTAAAATAAAAAGTTTTGAATAAAAGTAATTAAATGGTATCTTAAGCATGACTTTAAGTCATAAAATACTTAATAAACAGAAAATCTATGATGAAAAATATTATTAACAAAGTTAAAAGATGAATAACTTTCTTGGGAAAAGCTATTAAATGCCAATGCTTTGTACATGAAAAACATTCAGTAACCTGTTGAACTAAAAGAGTATGCACTTTAGTTCAGTTCAGTGCAGTCTTTCAGTCGTGTCCGACTCTTTGCGACCCCATGAATCGCAACACGCCAGGCTTCCCTGTCCATCACCAACTCCCAGAGTTCACTCAGGACATCAGTAGTATGTAATATTATGGAATGCTGTGTCAATCCATCATAATTTAAAATTATGACCCAGTCATTTCAATTCTGAGATCCATCTTCCAGATAATCTTACAAATGGGAAAAATATTTGATTATAGTATTTTAATAGGAAAATAAAAATGGACAGGGAAGCCTGGCGTGCTGCAGTCCATGGGGTCACAAAGAGTTGGACACGATTGAGTGACTGAATGGAACTGAATAGGAAAAAAAGACTAAAAACACTGAAATTTCATAAACAGATATTAAATGAATTATGCTATATTGATACACTGGAATATTAGGCAAATAAATTTCCTGGTAGAAAATTTATATATATACATATATATATATATGTATGTACTACATAAACACACATACAAATATACATATACACACCATACACACACACACACAATACAAACACATGCATACACCATATTATACCATAATTTTTTACTACTCATTATACTAGTAAGCATAAAGTGAAATAAGGGCTTCCCTGGTGGCTCATTGGTAAAGAACCCAGTGGCAATTCACTCCAATATTCTTGCCTGGGAAATCCCATGGACAGAAGGAACCTGGCAGGCTACAATCCATGGATCACAAAAGAGTTAGTCATGGACTTAGTGATTAAAACAACAGCATAAAGTGAAATAAATCAAACTAATGTTATTCTATTCTGGAAAATAGATTACTAGATAAACAAAGGAGGGACATTTATACAAATTCTGTTCAACTACTACACCATCATTTTAAATATCATTTAATATTTTTATAGATACGGATCTCACCATCTTGAAGGATATATTTGTTTAAAGATCAAATTCCTTCTGCCTTTGTAAGCACATACAATATATTCTATAAGCATATATCTTAACTTTATGACTATTTTATCTCTTTAAGAGTATCATAAATGAAATTAAATGCTCTGTATTTCTGTAAGTTAAGTATGTAGAAAGGCTTTTATATTTCTTATATTTCATAAGTGATTCAACACCAACAGGTAGCATTTACTCTTTCAGGGGAAAAGAGAGCACATAGTAAGCCTGTGGCTATAGTTTAAAATCAGGAAATGTTTATCATGTTTCTGACAAGCCACAAAGTGGAATTCTTCAGTACCTTCTCAACAATGGAAACTAGGAAGATGCAAAAGACTGACCACAGAAATCTATGCCAGTCTCACTCCCAGGGGATTTTGTAGTCCAATGTAGCAAGCTCTATTTCCCCAAAAGCTATCTTTATTATATTTGGGCTGTATATATTAAATTAGAGTAGAAGTGTTCCACTTTGCTGAGAAACAATTGAAAATGAACTAGAGCCTGAATCATAACTACTCTTCTTCTGAAAATGTCTAGAATTAATTCGACATAATTTGTGTCAATAATAAAAAGTTGAAGAATTTCCCACCTATCATATATGATACAACAATACAAGGGTGAAATTTTGAGGATCTTAAATAATAATCCTCAAACTTTGGCTAAATAATTATTAGTAGTAATGTTAGTTGCTCAGTCATGTCCAGCTCTTTGTGACCCCACGGACTGTAGCCTGCCAGGCTCCTTTGTCCATGGGATTCTCCAGGATCCTGGAGTGGGTTTCCATTCCCTTCTCCAGGGGATCTCCCTGACCCAGGGATTGAACCCAGGTCTCTTGCATTGCAAGCAGATTCTTTACCATCTGAACCACTAGGGAAGTCCTTAAATTATTATTAAGTAGGACATAAATTTCCTCGAAAGAAATATGTAACCATCTCAAATACATTCTGCTAAACTATTTTTTATTTTAAAATTAATAGTACAGACAAATTTTTATAGAAGAATAAAACAGGAGCCAATATCATGCAAAAATATTATTTTCACAGTTATATATGCCATCATTTTGTTTTGCTGTTTATCAAAAGAGTATTTCAAGTATCTTACTTTTAAAAATGTAATTACTAAATATTTTTCTGAGGCTTTTAAAAGCTTATGGTTTCCTTCATAAGCACTTAAAACAAGAAGAAATAATTAATTTTTCTTAACCACCAAAGCACCTACTATAATAGCTATTTGGCCCAAAAGCAAACCACAGGAGAGAGCGTTGCTTTCCTCGGAAGTGCTTTCAGGAACTTATTATAGCTCTCTGTCATCTACTATAATCAGGGAAAGGGCATTTGGTTAATCAAATTTATTTTGGTTGAGAAATTATCTAAATACATAAGACATGGCACATGAGCTCTGACTTTTACAGTAGGAGACAATGACATGATTAAATGAGACATCTCTCTGGGGAAAGTGATTGGTGAATCTGTGATTATAGGTTTTGGAATGATTTGCATGTAAAATCTAAGCAACTAGAAGAGGTGGTTATTGGATACACACTTAGGAACCTGGCTCTTATATTTAGGGGATTAAGTATCTGGAAAAGCAAGGAATTTCTGTATCAGTCAAGCTTGGAGATAGAAACCTGTGCAGTTAATGTAATAAAGTTATTTAATATTAACAATGTTCAACCAGATATCAGAGAACATAAAATGTATTGCTTCGACTATTTCTCCTACTACTAGTAATAAAAGATGCTAAGGAATCACAGAAGCAGTTACTGTAGGATGAAGCTGAGGGAATGAAGGGGACCTGAGCAAAAAGGACTTGTACTCCTGGGGCAGAGATGCTGTCTGGTAACTAACTGGTACCTCAGGAGATGGTCCCATGGAGCTGGGACCCAGACTTCTAAGGGGCTTCAGCCAACTGGTACTGGCATCTCTCAGAAGTCTGGTTCTGGCAAGTGGGAAAACTACAACCTGAAATCAATTTGAATGAAACATTTGAATGAATTTGAATGAACTACTATTTGAAACTACTATTTGAATGAACTGCCACTGCCAAGGTGAAAAACCATTCATGTGATGATGGTGAAGTATCAAGTCCCTGCCTCCTCCAGTCACATTGTTTCACCTTAACCCCTAATTGACAGAGAATAAGGGGAAACCAACTAGCAAAGGAGAAATGTGGTTTGGTAAAAGTACCGGCCCCAGAATCAAAAAACAGATAAGGGTGGATTTGGAACTGAGACAAAAGTTCAATTATTAGCACAGCTCATCCATTCCTATGCTTCCTTTCCTTTAATTGTTTAGATATGGTCTGCTTTAATTCTCTGACATGTTTATATAGCCAATTAAAAATTTTTTATCTAGTAAATTCAGTGCCTAAGCTTTTTCTGGAAAAATTTCTATTAACTGCTTCCCCTCTCTCTTTATCAGATACTTTCCTGTTTTCATATCTCATTTATGGGGGTCTCAAGGCTATGGTTTTTCCTGTGGTCATGTATGGATGTGAGAGTAGGACTGAGCTGAGCACCGAAGAATTGATGCTATTGAGCTGTAGTGCTGGAGAAGACTCTTGAGAGTTCCTTGGACTGCAAGGAGATCCAACCAATCCATTCTAAAGGAGAACAGTCCTGGCTGTTCATTGGAAGGACTGATGCTGAAGCTGAAACTCCAATACTTTGGCCACCTCGTGCAAAGAGTTGACTCATTGGAAAAGACTGTGATGCTGGGAGGGATTGGGGGCAGGAGGAGAAGGGGACGACAGAGGCTGAGATGGCTGGATGGCATCACCAACTCGATAGACATGAGTTTGAGTAAACTCTGGGAGTTGGTGATGGACAGGGGGCCTGGCGTGCTGCGATTCATGGGGTCGCAAAGAGTCGGACACGACTGAGCGACTAAACTGATTGACTGACTAAAACTATTCATTTAAAATAATGTAGTGGTGAAACTCTGGAAATTAGAATTCTCTCTGAACCATAATCAGTTGGTGGTTATGGTTTATTGGTGGTGGTGGTAGTGGTAATTGTTTGCATGGTAATTTTTGTGTATGAATTCTGCAAAGCCTTCATTCTTTATCTTGTGCACTCACTGAAGTCTTTTCTCAGTTAGTTTAATGATCAGTTAATTTATGGACAGAGCTCTTCCTAAATAACTTTAATCAATAAATCTTACATTCTCTTCTATATTTTCCATCCACTTCTTAATATTTCAATCTAAGTATTTTCTTAAACTTAGTTTCCTTTTCATGCACAATCTCTTCAGCTATATCTAATGTGCTATCAAGCTTACCCACTGTGTTTTTAATTTCTATTTTATTTTCAGTTCTGTAATTTTTATATTTTTCTATTCAAATATATTACTTTTATTTTAGATACTATTTTTTCTGCTATATTTCTCAGCCAAGTCTTTTATCTAAGCCTAAGAGGCAATGGAAACTGTTCAAGAACTCTGGCTCTCAGCTGCTTTTCTCATAATTAGCAAATACTCCCAGTAAAAACACAACCCCAGCTATAATACTCAAGTTCCTGAGTTACCATCCCCTATGAATCTTGGCCTGGAAACTCACTTTTGTCAAGAGGTATCTTGATGAGGGTGAAAGAGAAGAGTGAAAACTGAGATCATGGCATCAAGTCCCACCACCTCATGGCAAATAGATGGGGGAAAAGTGGAAGCAATGGCAGATTTTACTTTCTTGGTCTCCAAAATCACTGCAGATGGTGACTGCAGCCATGAAATTAAAAGACGCTTACTCCTTGGAAGAAAAGCTATGACAAACCTAGACAGAGCATTAAAAACCAGAGTGATGTCACTTTGTTGATAAAGGTCCATGTATTTAAAGCTATAGTTTTTCCAGTAGTCCTGTACTGATGTGAGAGTTGGACCATAAAGAAGACTGAGTGCCGAAGAACTGATGCTTTTTTTTTTTTTTTTGTCAATTTCTTTTTTTTTTAATTTTATTTTATTTTTAAACTTTACAATATTGTATTAGTTTTGCCAAATATTGAAATGAATCCGCCACAGGTATACCTGTGTTCCCCATCCTGAACCCTCCTCCCTCCTCCCTCCCCATACCCTCCCTCTGGGTCGTCCCAGTGCACCAGCCCCAAGCATCCAGTATCGTGCATCGAACCTGGACTGGCGACTTGTTTCATACATGATATTATACATGTTTCAATGCCATTCTCCCAAATCTCCCCACCCTCTCCCTCTCCCACAGAGTTCCATAAGACTGATCTATACATCAGTGTCTCTTTTGCTGTCTCGTACACAGGGTTATTCTTTTGAAATGTGGTGCTGGAGAAGACTCTTGAGAGTCCCTCAGACTGCAAGGAGATCAAACCAGTCAACCCTAAAGGAAATCAATCCTGAATATTCGTTGGAAGGACTGATACTGAAGCTGAAGCTCCATTACTTTGGCCACCTGATGTGAAGAGCTGATTCACTGGAAAAGACCCTGATGCTGGGAAAGATTGACAGTAAAAGAAGAAGGGGTGGCAGAGGATAAGATGGTTAGATAGCATCACCAACTCAATGGACATGAATTTGAGTGAACTCCAGGAGATAGTGGAGAAGAGAGGAGTCTGGTGTGCTGCTGTCCATGGGGTCACAAAGTGTCAGACACAGCTTAGCAACTGAACAACAACAATGTGTTGTGTGCTAAGTTGCTTCAGTTGTGTCCCACTCTTTGCGAACCTATGGACTATAGCCTGCCAGGTTCCTCTGTCCCTGGGATTCTCCAGGCAAGAATACTGGAATGGATTGCCATGCTCTCCTCCAGGGTATCTTCCCAACCCAGGGATTGAACCACCATCTCTTACATCTCCTGCACTGGCAGACAGCTTCTTCACCACTAGCTCCACCTGGGAGGCCCCGAACTAAAACAATGACAGTATTTTAATGTCAGTAATTATATTTCTGGGCTTTAATCCTAGGGCAATAACTTGAATATGGATAGGTTTACATATAAAGATGTTTAAAGTAAAATAGTTTTAATAGAAAATGTTTGGAGAAAAGTGTTCAAAAAAAAAGAAAGAAAGAAAAGTGTTCAATAATTTTGAAATGTCATAGTGTCATTATTAATGACATTTTTCAAAACATTTTATAACCTAACAAAGTGTTCATAATGTAATATCAAATAAATTTTCTGGAAAAATATAACTACTTCCTCAAATAAAATTATTTATTTGTAACATCTTACAAAACAGAAGAAAGAAAATATCTTCAAAGATATGAGAATAGAGGTAACTTTAAATTTCCTCTTTATACTTTCCTAAAATTTCTGCACTAAAAATTTAGTAGAGAACCATAAGTTAAATTCAGTTTAAACTTAATCTAAAAAAGACGACTAATTTTTCAGTGTGTTTAACATAAGAGTAATTTGTCTTCCTCTTCCTTTCTCCAATATAGTTGTGATCTTATTTTTTCCTTTTCTCTCACCTGTGCTACTGTGCTATTTGTTTTCAGGGCTGTCGGATTGTTATAACATTTTTTTTAGAGGTACATCTTATATCTTTTCATATATCTAAGTACAGTCACAAGGATGAACTCATGATGAGTTTTTAAGCTCTGGGAAAGGTTACAAGCGCTTCATCTTCTGGGTCATGACAACTGACAGCCTATAATGCATTCTAATGAAAGTGATGACAAACGTCTGGCATACTCTCAATGTAGACTTAGTCTTCCGACATCGTTTACATATACCAATGATATCTGAATATGAGCTCTTTACAGAATTATTAAAATTAATAGTTGGGTAATGGAATAATAATTGAGACCTACTCTTTTTAAAAAGTTTTATCTAGACAACATCTATAAATATTGCCGTCACTCTCTTTTACCATATTCTGATGTTTTGGCAAAGTATCATTCACTATCATTCTTTCTTATAGAAGCACTTTTCTTTGTTCATTACATTATTAATGTAATGACTTCTTGTTGGCAAGCTAAATAATTAATCTTCTATGAATAGATCTGATTTAATTTAAACATGCTAATCTTTTTGCACCTTTCAAGTATGCGATGAGACATCACCTAACAGATAATTAGTTTTAGCAGCTCCATATTATGTCTCACAAATGATGGGAAAACACTGACTGTGTATCAGCCAGAAGATATTTCAAAGATTGTGCTGTAAAGAGAAAGTATGTCAAGTCATATGGCATAGCTATATTTGGGCAAAGGAGAATCTAAATGTTGAGCAAATTTATGAACTAGAAACTAAGACTTAAACATTAATGCCAGGGTTCTTTAATTTTGAAACAAGATGGACTATTTAATAAACATGGCTTGGTGCAAGACAAGTTGTACATTAAGCAAATTATTTCTTTGGTTAGTGTGTTCTGCTTTCATTTGGGAAAAAACTTCAGATCAGAGAAGCAAAACATGTTGCAGAAGGGACATTTCTAAGTAAAGTGTCTTGCTGATGAGCTAAAATTGAGGACGGTAAGGCAAATGCTACAGATCTAGCCAATGCAGACAGCACTGGAAAATTCAAGGTTGTAAGTACGGCAGGAAGTTAAGCAAGTCAGGAACAGGTTTTGAAAGACCGGTTCATTTGCTGCAGTACTCCACCTAGAGAAAAATGAAGCAGTGGATCCAATAATTTGGATGAAGACCAGGAAGCTGCTAGGCTGTATCAGAACTAGGTGCAGAACTGAGTTCAACCACAAGAGAAAAACTGAAGTACCAGATCAAGTAAATTCTGTGTAGAGTAGAAATAGAAGTAGGATCATTATCTCAGAGACAATGCCATTTTATGAACAGGAAGAAGGAGTTTAGACAGAAAAGTAGTACTGTATCTCAAAGATTATATAGACACATATGACTCAGTTATAACACAAGAATTTTCTGGTCTGTTGACACTAAATCCAATTCCAGCACTTCTGAATGGTAGTTCACATATTAGAAAAAGAACATATTCAATATTTGATAGAGAGGGGAGAAATGGTGAACTTAGAATGGGTGCAAGCAATTACTACTTGAGCCAGGCAAAGAAAGTAGACATGGGTGTAACCTGAAGCCAGGTTTCTACACATCTATATATAAAGAAGCAAGTGTGAAAATCACTTATGATAGAAATAATGGCTTTTCCCTTAGTTATGTATTCCCATCAAAACCTCTTTCCTATTTCCTATCAGAACCCTTCAAATTATTCTGCACGGAGACATGGCCACCTCTTCATACATAAAAGCTTCTGGTGGCACACGTGTCCTGGGCAGAGATGTACCAACATAGTCCAAAGAGACTGAATTTTCTCCCATCATTAGGAGAGTGTGGTCTCTCCTATTGCTGAATTCATGGGTCTAAGAATCAGGGGATGGAAGTGGCTCCTCTCATACTCACACCTAAAACCCATTCACAGAGTTTCTGATTCCTCTCCATGCAATTCTGAATTCTTCTGCTTTGGTTGTGTTTTTCCAGCAAGGCAATGCACTCTCTGTGGGACAGCAAGAAGGCTTCTAACAAATTGAGAGTGAAAGCTGTTATCTGGTCATTTCAGTTCTAAAAGCTACTAAACCTACCTACAGACAAAAAGCGTGCTTTATATTACTGGTTAGGATGATTGACCCTAATGAGCAAGGAAATTAGGCAAGAGAACTATACACAGAAGCCAAGGTTTCCTTGGGTATCTCTTAGTAGTTTTATGTCCAAGAGTAAAAGTAAATGGAGGATCACAACAACTTCTTTTTCCAAAAAAAGAACACCTCCTGAGGATTCAGACCCTCCAGAAATGAAATCGGGATCATCCATCTAAGTAACAGAACACCAATTGGCTGAGGTCTTTGGCTGATGGGGAAGAAAGCATAAAATGAGCGGTGGAAGAAAGAAAGCTGTGGGGCACATTCTAAGGCCTTGTCATCAGATAGGGAAATGACGTTGCACCACACCAGCCATGTATGGTTTATTCCTTGCTTTCTACACTCCCATGCATTACTAATAACTGTCTGATATTTCAAGGAATTGATGTGAACATGTCCTCTATGGTTAAACACTAAGGTTTCCTCTGATCATTCACTTATAAACACTTCTGTATTAGACATGTTTGTATATAAAACCAAATCTGATCATATTCATGATTAATTCCTAGGATGTATAGGAAACAGACATAATTGCTGGATATGAAAATTTTATACTCTGAGTAGATATTTAAAATATTTTCTTAAATATTATAGGAATTCAGACTCACCCAGAGGTACTTACATCATCCCATCTTTATCAACACTGAATGCAATCTTTTATTAAGAACATCTATATTGTTTCCATAAGCAAAGAGCTGTATTACGTAGCTGTATTGATTAGTTGATGTTTAATTATATAGGCTGAAACTTGTCAGTGAACTTTCGTTTATATCTTTTGTTAAGTTTAGTGATGTTTTTAGTATTTGCTAAACAACTATAAAAGATATTTACATAACATTGTTATAAACCCTCTTATCAAGTCATTGTAAATAGTTTCCATGATTTTATTTGCCTTCTGTCTCTTTGTTACTTCATTTATAAAAGTTTTCATTTTATGTAGCTAAATATATCTTTTCTTTTGAAATTAACTTTCTTCTTATTCAAGAAGTAGTAGCCTGACTCCTTCAACAAAGGATAAAAAGTTATGGACCTATGACTGTTTCATGTTGAGATTTGACAGAAAACAGCAAAATTCTGTAAAGCAATTATCCTTCAACAAAAAATAAATAATAAATAAAAAAAGTTATGGATGTTCAGAAAAATAGATTTTTTCTTTCATAGCATCTATTACTTTATCCATTTTATACTTACATGTACACATTTTATCTCCTTTATTAGCCTGAAGTCCTTGAAACTTGAATCTATGCTTTATTTTTTTCTAAATATCTCCAAAACATATAAAGAGCTCAATAAATGTGTTGTTAAATGAAAAAATATGAATTAATAAGCACATACTTTATCAGCTTTACAGAGGCTTTTCAAAAGACCTCAAGGCAATGCACATTCATTTATTAATTCTAATATATTCCTTCTTGCTTGTTTATATTTGGATAACTATATTCTATTTCTTGTATACATCAGAAAAAAATAATTTCGAGCTAAGAATTGACATTATACCTAAATATTTCAAAAGCAAATTTAAAATAACAAGGACGTTTCTTGCATGAAGACATTTACTATAATTTATCATCTCATGAATTTGGTCTCTTCAACTTATTTATTTATGATATGCAAGATTCTTTGTAAGCATTTCATGAGGAAATTCTGTTTTGTGCACTCACAGTGTGTGGTTGAAATATTCCATAAAATAAACCAAGGGAATCACCTCAACTGCAAGTCATTAGGCTATATTTCAAGGAGGAGCAAGTAACCCTCTTCACCTTTTGGAAATTCACCCTCGATTAGGCTATTCATGGTCAAAATGAGATTAATTCTCAATTAAAATTAATGCATTAAATTGTGAAGAATGTAGGATATGCTTCTGGAGTTACAGTTGGGATTATAATCAATATTATGTCGATTTCCTTTTTTAAAAAAAACCTTCATGTCTTTGATAAATATCAACATTTTTTGGAAAGAAGAAAATCAAGTAATCACAGTGATTACTGTCTTCATGTTAGTATTCTGGGGCTTTAGGAGCTGGAGAGGAGTAATTATTATGTGAATTCTTTCATGCTGATTATAACAGCTCTTAATACCATTCTCAAGGGGCTACAAAAAGTCACATTTTTAGGTGAAAGAGCACTGTGGGTGAGGATTCTTAAAAGAACTGATGTCATTTTGCTTACAAGTCAACAGTCCCAGTGTTTTATATGAAGAATGGTTGACTCTAGGGAGGGGCAGGAGGTGATACTTCCAGTAACAAATAGATTTCATTTAGATTAAAGGGCTGAAATGCCTCATTCTTTTCTGAATATTTCCATATATCTGCATCATAAGCTTCAGGGGCCTTATCTTCCCAACAAATGCCCTAACTTAAAACATAGTTAAAAAGAAAAATAAAATAAGGCCTTTCTGATCTCAGTCATTCATATTTGCCTTTCCTTTATGCTTACCATAAAGCTTTCTCTTTCCCCATCTTAGTCTTGAGTTGGAAGTTCAAGATATTAAGCCATCTTTCTCTTTTATAGGTTCTTCAATGCCACCAAAACCATCCATTCTATACCATAACCTAAATTTGTAAGCATTACACTATATTATATTCCATTATTTATATCTCAATACCTTTTCCACCATTCAGTATCCAAGGCCCCTCCATTTAATGAATTGCCCCCCTAAAAGGGAGGTTTACATTCCTTATCATTCATTTGCACTTATCCAGCCTTTCTCAGCAATCCCACGTAGCTCTACTCATAAGGACTCTGTTCCAGGAACTTTTTCTTCCAGAAAAAGAACAGAACAAACCAATCTGTGCTATTTATTTTTTATTACCAAAAGATGCATGTTCCCTAATAAAATTTCTAGCCGCATACTGATCTAGGAGCATTCTCTCAATGGAAACGGTCTTTATTTTGTACTTGTATCTTTCTGACATAGAAATACATTGTAAGAAGATTTTAATATCACTGATTTATTATTCCCCTCTGCCGGCCAGTGAGGTTTTCTATTTTCAGCCAAACAATCTGTACAGCATTTCATCTACAAATCTTTGCACATGTGCAAAGATACAACAAACAAAGCACAGGGGAGAATAGCGACAGAAAAATGGCCTTCACAAAGCTATTTTATGTCTCCCCAAATGTGAGGGAGGTAAAAAAACTAAAATACAAAGTGTTAGCTATGAGGTTAAAGAGATGCTTCATATTATAAAATAGATACAGGCTTGTTGTGCAACGAACCTTTAATCCATTTTTTAAAATAAAAATATAAGTGTTTATACATTTCAAGAAAATTTAATCCCTCATATAAAATGCTATGCTTTAATAGGGAATGAGGAGATAAAAAAAACAAGTATTTTTCCTTTGTCATCAATACGTGGATATGGCAGATCTTGAAGTTAGCTATTTATCCAGGTTTGGACAGTAATATAGTCATCAAAATAAGATAATGAACAATTAACAAATATTTCTTTATTGTCTTCTACATACCAGACATTTTGTTAGCTGCTGGAGCTATACCATGTAACAAGACAGATTAGATCTCATAATCCATGGAGATGGAGCTCATAAAGCTTTCAGTAGGGAAGACAGATAAAGAATAAAGAAAGAAGGAAGCAAGTAAATAATTGAGATAATTCGAGATAGCGATGTAGGTTATTAAGACAAAAAACAGAATAAGATAATGACAGAAATGGTGGGCAGGGTTATGGTAGTCTTGTAAGTCCATACTCAAGAAAAGATTTTCAGAAACAGCTGATATAGAACTTAACTACTCATGAAGTGAAGTAAAAGTGATAGTCACTCAGCCATGTCTGATTTTTTGCAACCCCGTAGACTACAGCCCACCAGGCTTCTCTGTCTATGGGATTCTCCAGGCAACAACACTGGAGTGGGTAGCCATTCCCTTCTCCAAGGGATCTTCCCCACCCAAGGATCGAACCCAGGTATCCTGCATTGCAGGTGGATTCTTTACCATCTGAGCAACCAGGGAAGCCCAACTACTCCATAAACAACCATAAAAATTGAACAATATACATAAAACAATAGTTTGCAGGCACTGAGCAGGACTAAGATTTTTAAGAGAAGGGATGTGCAGGAGATGATTCCCAAATCTCAATCACCCAGCTTTCTTCCTGAGGGCAAAGAGAGCTATTCTCAGTCAGTGGAAGAAACATGGATCAGAGTCAGGGGCTGCCATGCAGCTGAGACTTGAAGGTTAGGATATTAGAGGTTAAGAGCTTCAGAAAAGGGTGGATTCATATCAGCACAAAAATTTCTATGGTGTCTAAGACCACCATCCTAGCTGCACACAAGCAGGACCACAGGCTAACTGGACCAGCAGAGAATGGCCGCTGGTTGCCTGAAGAATCAGCTCAGTGACTTCCGATGCTAGACAGAGCCTGGGGAAAGCTGACGTTCAGACTCAGCCAGCTTAGAGAGATGTTCATACACACCTGTGCCTTTGGCCAAGAATCCACACTAAAACCATCAAGACTAACCCTAGAAATAAAGATAGAGACTTTAATTCATGGGAGATTAATTGTTTTACCAGTTTCTTCTATTATTCTTGACATTACTGTGAAACTAAAGAAGTCACTCCCTAATAACTGATAATATGAATATTCATCTATTTACTTTCCATCTAGGAAAAAATGTTATTGCTTTTGTGTTTAAAATTTTTGGTATTTTAAGAAAATCTACTACAACAAAAAGTAAAATGTTATATGAATCTTAGGATTCATAGGAAATACACTTATTTTTAACTTTTTAGTGACTCTTAAGAGTTTACTAGTCAATGGTAAAAATATACCACCTTTAAGAAATAAGGGGTTGATAGGAATATGAAAACCTGCATTGACTCAAGGAATGGTAAATAAATAGACAGAAGTCTTCTGTGTAGTTATGATTAGGGTATATGGAGGGAGAGGGATGAATTAATTTACAGTTGCATTCTTCTGCCTTCATTTGGCTCTGTATATCACTTACACTAAATGTATTCTAAACTATGATGAATATTGGATCATTGATTAGGAAGATAATGTCTTAAGACAAGAAGATGCAACAATTTTCATTTGTTTAATCATGACTGCCCTTCAACAAATCACTCATATTCATTATTTATAGGCTTCTTTCTTAGAAAACCATTTCCATCTATCAGCTCCTAAAGGTCTACTGAAATGCTTATGAGAGCACAGTAAAACAAGACCATTAAAATACCACTGAAAATCAAGAATAATAAGTGATATGTAATTAATTTATTAACATTAAGAAATGATAAATCAATAAAAATATTTCTAAAACAAATGGAGCAGGACAGAAAGAAACTTAAACAAAGTAGGTCACAATGCATACCCACCTAGTTCTTTATGAAAGAGAGTTGGTAAAGAGGTGGAAAACTCTTTATGACTCAGAAAGCTGGGGTCTAAACAAAGGAGAGGGCTTCCCTGGTGGTTCAGCAGTAAAGAATCCACCTGCCAATGCAGGAGACAAGAGTTTGATCCCTGGGTCAGGAAATCCATTGGAGGAGGAAATAGCAACCCACTCCAGTATTCTTGCCTGGGAAAGCCCATGGACAGAAGAGCTTGGTGGGTTACAGTCCATGGGGCTGCAAAAGATTGGATATGGCTGAGCAACTAAACCACCACAGCAATGCAATGGAGAACACCTTCCTGAACTTAGGAAAGACCTATAAACATAGAGTAGAAATTCTTGCTCCAGATAATTAGCAACCTCTCAGATAAATGCTTGAAATATAGAAAAATAGATGTAGATTTAGAATCCAGAAAAAAATGGGTATAGAAAAATACTACAAGCAAATAAAAATAAAAGTGTCTACAAATGGTTGAACAATTTCTATAGAGTTTTCAGAGGAAGGATTGAGATGAGTAAACTGTAAATCCTCACAGTGTGTAAAGGAATGAAGATATTTTCAGGATTGAGAAAGTATTAACCTGCAAAAAGTTTTAAAACTGAATATGTACTCTGATTTTGAAAGGAAAAGAATTGCATCCAAACAGGGGATGTTAGAGTATGAAAGGACAGTGAGCACAGAAACCTGTTAAACAATAAGTTAAGTCAAAATAATTATTTATTATAGTGATAAAATGAAATGAAAATATAAAAAAATGACTTCTCAAAAATGAAACTTGCTACATAAATTTTTTAAGAGTAACAATCTGAATTTTAAAACTTATATCAAAAGTAAAACAATATGAATGAGGAAGGGCAAAAAAGCAAATGACATTCCTTGCTTTAAATAGTGAGGACTTAAAAACATATATTTTATTCTTGACTGGCAATGAGAAAAATGTAGATTAAAGGAGGCTTTTAAGGATAGAAAATAGATTTTCCACAACATTGGGAAAAAAATTGAAACATGGTTTATAAAAAGCAAAAAAGAATTAAGAAAATACTACAAAATAGCAATAAAATGACCTAACATGAAGAACTAGGTGGCTATGCATTGTGACCTACTTTGTTTAAGTTTCTTCCTGCCCTGCTCCATTTGTTTTAGAAATATTTTTATTGATTAATCATTTGTTAATGTTAATAAATTACTTACATATTACTTATTATTCTTGATTTTCTGTGGTATTTTAACTGTCTTGTTTTTACTGTATTTTCATAAGCATTTCAGTGGACCTTTAGGAGCTGATAGGTGGAAATGATTTTCTAAGAAAGAAGCCTATAAATAATAAATATGAGTGATTTGTTGATTTGGACTTGGCTAGAATAAATATAAAATTATATATAAAAAGATAAAAATAAATATAAATAAGATGATGAAAGATGAAATTAAAATAAATTTTAATTTAGCAAAAATTTGAATAAAACCCAAAAGAGAATTTTCCCAATTTATGGTTCAAAAAGGTTAAATTCACTATTGTGGAGTCCCTGACCAGGTCTTTGGACTGCAAGGAGATCCAACCAGTCCATCCTAAAGGAAATCAGTCCTGAATAGTCATTGGAAGGACAGATGCTGAAGCTGAAACTCCAATACTTTGGCCACCTGATGTGAAGAACTGACTTCCTGGAAAAGACCCTGATGCTGGGAAAGATTGAAGGCAGGAGGAGATGGGGATGACAGAGGATGAGATGCCTGGATGGCATCACCAACTCAATGGATGTGAGTTTGAGTAAACTCCTGGAGTTGGTGATGGACAGGTTGGTCTGGAGTGCTGCAGTCCATTGGGTTGCAAGGAGGGGGCACGACTGAGCAACTGAACTGAACTGAACTGACCAGGTCTAGATCCAGTGGAGACACTGATTAAACTTTTAAGTACAGAGTTTCACACACTTTCCCATATAGTGTTTGAATTGATACCAGTTTGGTTCCTCTGAAAATTTCTGTATTAGAATTAAAACAAATTAAGATAATGACTATACACAAAAAATATCATATCAAGATAAACATTTTCACACATAGTTTGAAATTTTAAAGTTCCATGAGAAGTGGAATTCACCCATTTAGGGATTCTTGGCAAGGCAGAGCATTCTAAAAATGGAAGACATGATATTTTAGTTAGGTAGATGTTAAAAGGCTTTACTTACAAGGAAATGGTTGCCTACAACAGTCCACAGAGCTATGACTTTTGTACAAACAGTATATTCCAGAAGAAAAGAGAAATAGAAATTTTTCAGAGCCATTTTAGTCAGTTTAGACTCTTCAGTCCTTCAAGCGTAAAGCATATTAACAAAGCAATACTGATGCTTATATTCTTACCAAACCTCAGCGGTTTTGGTGATAAAACTATGATGCCAGACTTCATAGTTGTCAACCTCTTATTTTCAAGGGAGACAAATACTATTTACTTGACAGCTGTCTTTTGAAAATACTGTTATGCTCTTTTTTCAAAGGGAGAAAGCAATTTTGAATGTTGCTGTTTAACCAATTGTACTTAGATTCATTGGGCTTGGCTAGAATATTACAGAGACAATAGTTCTTGCTATGTGAATCACAACTGCGTGTGCCATCTGTCAATAACAATTACTCTGACAACATCCTGCCTGTAATACACATTTTTGATACCTGTTGACATGACACCCAGAAGCACATTTTAAAAGAAATCAAAACGAAGTATGGTTGCCAGCATTTTTACTGTTACAGTCATAGCTGCCTGAAAAATATAACAAGTAACTACTGTGTAGAAGTAATTTTGATCTACATAATAGAAGGAAGATTTTTTTAGACTCAAGTTAACGTTCATTAAGATCACTGAAAGAAGTATCACTAACTTTAATCTCTAACCAGAGCATCTCCATCATCGCTCACAACACTAAAAGAAATGTATTCTCTTAATTTTTTACTAAAGCTTAGAAAAATTAATGTTCCAAAGTCACACAGTTAGCAAAGCTCTAAGTCAAGGCAGAAAAACTCAATGTCTAAGTGAACTCTCAGGCTATATAACCTTGAACTCAGTGCTAGGCTTCCTTCCTTCCTTATATACTGATATCTACTAGTTTGAATATTTTAGAATTTTTTTCAAAACTACAGTATCTTAAAGTAAACCTTAAAAATATGTTTCATTCCACTCTACTTGTGTCAACTATACAGTTGCTGCTGTTCAGTTGCCCAGTCAAGTCGGACTCTTTGTGACCCCATGGACTGCAGCCCGACAGGCCTCCCTGTCCATCACTAACTCCCAGAGTTTGCCCAAGCTCCTGCTCATTGCATTGGTGATGCCGTCCAGCCAACTCATCCTCTGATGCCCTCTTCTCCTCTGACTAATATAGTCAACTATACTGGTTTATAGCAAATATTTAGAGTTCTCTTTTGTTTTAACTGTAGAATTTTAGAATTAGAATAAATTTGCAAGACTACCTCAACTATCTCTATTTTCACTAAAAAGAAAAATGAAGCCATAAAAATTTGAGATTTAAATTAGTCACTTAAGTAGTCTGTGATAGAGACAAAGAGAGGACCAGAATCTATTTCTTATGAATCCTGCCCAGCCCTTTCTCCATTAGTTGATGATGAATATTAGAAAAAGTTCTTATTCTTGAATTTCTGCAGTCTGTGTATGATTAACACTTGCTTTCTATAAAAGTAAGCATAAACTTAAACATTCCTCTTTTTTTTTTTTTTTTGCTTTCTATTAACATGGGCGATGTATTCAGCTGTCTATGTTGATACCTTTATGCTTCAGTCAAATTACCAACATGCCAATTATCTCTGTGTAGCTTTTCTCTTTAAGCATGTTCTCCTACAACAAAAACAAGAAAACAATAATTCTCTATGCTATAACTTATTTTAGGTGGTGTTTACTTTCCTATTAACATTTTTTAAAAAAGAAAGAAAACATACAATATATAAAAAGGTTAGCTGTGATTGTCTTCCTGTGAGAACTTTTACCTCATGAGTATACCAAGAAGGGACTTCCCTGGTGGCTCAGAAGGTAAAGTGTCTGCTTACAATGCGGGAGACCTGGGTTCAATCCCTGGGTCGGGAAGATCTCCTGGAGAAGGAAATGGCAACCTACTCAGTATTCTTGCCTGGAAAATCCCACGGGCAGTAGAACCTGGTAGGCTATACAGTCCATGGGGTCGCAAAGAGTCGGACATGACTGAGCACCTTCACTTTCACTTTTCATACTAAGAACGGGGCTTCCCAGGTAGCGCTAGTAGTAAAGAACCCACCTGCCAATGCAGGAGACATAGGAGACATGGGTTCCATCCCTGGGTGGGGAAGATCCCCTGGAGGAGGACATGGCAACCCACTCCAGTATTCTTGCCTGGAGAAGCTCATGGACAGAGGAGCCTGGTGAGCTACAGTCCACAGGATCGCCAAGAGTCAGACACAACTGAAGTGACTTAGTATACACACACACACACACTGAGAAGGCTGAAAGCAGGTATTAATACTAGAAGACCAATCAAATCGTGTGGAAAGCCATTCTTTCAGTAAGCACAAGAACAATTTTTCGCGAAAGTATAAACTACAAACTATGTACACTTATATACTTTCATTATGAAATCATTTTCTTTGGTAATGCAAAGTTTAGTATTGATATAATTGGTGGTGGTTGTGCTTAGTCACTATTCTGTTTCCAACTCTTGCAACCCCATGGACTGTAGCCTGAGAGGCTCCTCTGTTCATGTGATTGCCCAGGCAAGAATACTGGCAGTCTTCAAAGTATCTTAAAAGATTTTATTTGTAAAGTCTTTACAGTGAAGCATGAAGTCTAAGGAGGTAGAAAGTTACTGTAAAGATCATTATTTATTAAAAGGTGTATCTAAAGAAGCTGGAAAGGTGTTCTGTTAGCTTCTGGTCAGTGAACTTAATCAGGTGGTCTCCAGACTCAGTTGCTTATGGAATAACTAGTGTTAAAAAATGGTGAAGTCCCATTCAGGCTTGCCTCTCTTTGCTGTCACTTAGCAGTAAACCCAGGGCAAAGGTGCCATTGTTAAAGTTTTATGTGAAATAAGATCTTCCTATTATAGAACTCCAGGCATTGAATAAGATTTATGAAAAATCTTAATGCCTCCCTTGCAGAAATTGGGGAAACTTGGCTCCAGTTTTGTCTCTACCATTTTATACAGGAAACTTTAGGTTTATTTTTATTACTTTCTAAAATCCCTTCACCTGTAGCATGGATAAAAATATTGCTAACATTCTTCAAAAGATTGTCGTGAGAATAAAATCTGATAGCAGCTATAAAAGTACTTTATAAAGTGTAGAATACAGAAGTATTAGTTTTTATCCTCTAAACACTAATGGTAGAAATAGTAAATGGTATAACCTATACAGAAGTGGTTTTAAATATGAAGCAAGTGCCTTAAACATGCACCATATCCTTTGATTTAACAATGCCACTTCTAAGATTCTAAAGAAATAAAGATATGGCAATAGATATTCATGTATGGCCATTACAGTAAATTTGCTGATAATAAATAGAAAAACAAGGAAGTAGATAAACTTGGAAATAATCTAAATTGCTGAAAAAAAAAAGATAATGCCTAATCATTAATCCATCTAGTGATTAAAAAATAACATCCTTGAAAATTAATGATACTATCAAATGTGCATAAAATAATAGGTGAAAAAGCAAAATAGGAAACTGGATGTACAAGACTATTAAATATGCAGTATGCTGCTGCTGCTAAGTTGCTTCAGTCGTGTCCAACTCTGTGCTACCCCATGACAGCAGCCCACCAGGCTTCCCCATCCCTGGGATTCTCCAGGCTCCAACACTGGAGTGGGTTGCCATTTCCTTCTCCAGTGCATGAAAGTAAAAAGTGAAAGTGAAGTCGCTCAGTCCTGTCCGACTCTTCACGACCCCATGGACTGAAGCCTACCAGGCTCCTCCATCCATGGATTTTCCAGGCAAGAGTACTGGAGTGGGGTGCCATTGCCTTCTCCAAAATATGCAGTATAGTTATACACATATGTGTGTGCATGACTTCATGTGTGTGTGCAGCTGTATGTGTATGTGTGTTGACAAAGATTCTTTGTTTGATCAAACTGGAGTCAGTCTCCCGAACCTTCTTCTAGGCCCACTTCCTTGCAAAATCTAGTTTTAGCAAGAACTCTGAGTACTTTAACCAGAATCCCTTACACTCAATATTTGATCTCCCTTAAAATCTAACTGGGTTCCTCAATCTTCAACATCCTCCAAGTGATGGTTAATCATCCTGACTGGTCTTCAGCAAAAAGAATTCTGTTAGGTAAGTTTAATCAGAATTCTCTTCATACTTGATGTTTCCTCTTAGTAATTTTCCACTGATCCCCAGCCTGATACCTGGCTATATGTTCCCACCCACCCAGGTAGTACTCGGAACTAAGCCCAATTCAATGCTAAATCTTTTGCTCTATTGTAATAATCCAGATATGGGGATTTTTCTGATGGTGTGTATGTGAAGGAAATAAGCAAAATAGGAGCAGTTTCCCTGCTTTGGAAAAATTCCTTTAGCTGTATTACCAAGTGGTGGTGAAAGATTCAAGTAAGACATGGCTGGCCCAAACACGAGATTCAACTTTTAAGGATTCGTGGTTTAAAGTTATTCCTCTGAGATTGTTTTCCTCTTATCCTATCATCCCACTGTTACCTAGCTCATGTGCAAAAAGACAGCTGGTGGCAGGCCTCTGCAAATGCATTTCTCCCCATCTAGGCCCCTAGGACTTACCCTATCTTCAGATTACAAGGATATTCTTTGGTAGAATCCCTGGAGGTATGGAAATGAGAAATTAAAAAAAAAAAAAACAAAACAAAACAGAAATCTTTGAACTGATGCTGGGAAGAAAGGCCCTTCTTGAAATTCTGGAGCCAGAAAACAGTAAGATAATATGTATGCTTCATGTATTTCAGAGGTTTACATAGTAAATGAAACACTGCTCAATGATTGGCATGTATAGCTTTGCATTCAGACATCAGTCTTCAGTCTCTGATTTTAAAGAATTGTCAAGGTCTTACTGCTTTCTGGGGAAGAACAGAATTACCCTAAAACTCAACAAAAGGAATTCACCTATGAATATGGAATCTTTCACATATTTGACAACCTAAGATTTCTTTTAAAATGACACAGGAAAAAGTTACCCTCAAAGTGACTTTCATGTTTATTTGATTGTAGTTGCAAAAAGAAAAAGCACATGTTCATCACTCATCCCCTCAGAGACACCTTCACTTGTTCAGGCCTCTCAGGACTCTTCCCATGATACCATGTGGAGATGCTAAGTGAGAGTAGCTTTTGCAGAGGGTGTACTTCATAGAGACAGACGACAGAGAGCAGCCCGGGCAGATGCACTAAGGCCATAAATCAATGGAGAGGTTCTGTGTCCATGCACGGAGACTTAAACTTCTTTCTTCAGTTCATGAACTCATTGATACCAAACTTTATCACAGCCAAAAGCAAATCAGATGGAGATACTAGAAAGAAGTTAAAAAGTGATAATAAAGCTCTCAGTGGGAAATACTAGATTCCGTCTCTAATGACAGTAAGTATGTAGGTACTTGAGAGGATGAACATGTAAAGGGTTCCCAGATTTTAGAAGTGAAAGTTCACTACTACTTCAGAAACTTTAGTCACATCTGATTGAGAACATTCTGCACATGCAGCTAAATACTCTTCAAGTAGTTACAAGAAGCCTAATCCTCAAGGAAGAGTTCCTTTCCTTGGATGCTTACTAGGTGACTGAAACCAATCAAGCAATTTGCAACAGAGAAAAGAAATTCAGCGCTGAAGAAACAAACTGCAATCCCTCCATCATCACAGCTTACTTCCCCATCAGAACATTATTGTTGGTATTATTATGGAATCCTACTTTAGATAATATCTGATTGTAGTTTATCTGATTGAAATATAGAGCACTGATTATAATGTACAGATTTCCAAAACCACATAGGTAATTATAGGCCTGCATAACAAACTCTGTTCTTTATCCCTTCCAAAGGAAGTTTCATTATCCCTGTATTATCTTGCACACAGAAAGAATTTCCTGAAGGTGACCTTTTTATAGGTGGTAACCATAGTAACCGATTTCCAGCCGCTAACATTCTGACACCACTTGCACACTGCAAATGTTATGGGGATGCTGAGGATTGATGTTTTGTGTTGCCCTCCAGAGACAGAAACTGCATAAATAGTTACCAATTTGAGAGGAAAGATGTTATAAGAAATTTAAAGCCATATTTCCCTGCTCTCTTGCTAATCAGACAGCAATCCATTTTTCCCAAGATCTCTGCAATGCTCTCACTTAGAGACTATCAAAGTATAAATAAAAGGTGTGGATCTTTAGGAAATGTGAGGGAGAAAAAATTTAAGTATTCCTTACTTTGCTCTTAAATAGGACATTCAGTAGATAAAGGAGGGAGAAACAAACACTCCTTTGGGAACTTACTCTATTTTAAAGTACCTCCTGGAGTCCCCATGAGCTATAATGGGAGTCATACGCTCTCATCAATGGAAACTGGGTTGGCTGTGTAACCCTAGGAAACTGCAGCTTCAGCACTTGATCCCAAGAGTTAGAAAATGTTCAAGGCAGTAGGAAAGTTAGAAGGTACATCTGCCAATTAGAAGCCAGCCAAGAAAATGCCAGAAAGGAGAGAGGAAGTGACTGGTACATAGAGGCCAAATGAAAATTCAGACACTCTTGATGCATGAGTCGTGAGAAAACAGCTTTAATATTTAAGCAAGCACACACTGTACAGACTCTGCTTCCCTCTAAAAAAAAAAAAAGAAAAAATGAGTTCACTTATATGGCTTGTTTCTCTCTTTGGGGAGAAATTTGTTTTTATGTTTTCAATAAATACGTTCACCTCTGGGTTTGTTCTCTAAGATATAAGAAAAGTAATTCTTCTCATTTCTTTTGTATGAAACATTTATTGATGTCAAGTAAGTTTTAAATTGAGTAAAGGCTGTGTCTTAAAAATTCAGTTGTTATTCAAATTTTTGGTGCCTCTATACTTCTTCCATTGTCTTATTCATTGTTTGCACTATTTTAATTAATATATTTGTCCATGTATTGTCTTCATCTTTTAAAAAAAATTTTGATATGATTCACATTTTATGTACGGTCATTTATCAAGCTACATTTGCTTTCTAATCATTGATCACTATTGTATCCTACAGACCCTTAGTTCTATCTCACTCTTTTATTTGGCTCCTGTCCAGTCAATGTTTCTCAAAATTTGAGTCATCTGGGAATCCATCTAAAGGAAAAAAATAGGGGGAAAGGCAGCCACTGAGATCCTTCTCAGTATACATCCTTCTCAACCTAACCCTCAAGTATTAATATAACGTGTCTCTAGTTGACTAATTATCACTTTCTAAACATCCTCATATCCTGCCCCTGTGCCTTTGCACAGGTCTACCCCATGCCTGGTTTGGAGAATTTTGAGCATTACTTTACTAGCGTGTGAGATGACTGCAATTGTGCAGTAGTTTGAGCATTCTTTGACATTGCCTTTCTTTGGGATTGGAATGAAAACTGACCTTTTCCAGTCCTGTGGCCACTGCTGAGTTTTCCAAATTTGCTGGCATATTGAGTGCAGCACTTTCACAGCATCATCTTTCAGGATTTGGAATAGCTCAACTGGAACTCCATCACCTCTACTAGCTTTGTTCGTAGTGATGCTTTCTAAGGCCCACTTGACTTCACATTCCAGGATGTATGGCTCTAGGTCAGTGATCACACCATCGTGATTATCTGGGTCATGCAGATCTTTTTTGTACAGTTCTTCTGTGTATTCTTGCCATCTCTTCTTAATATCTTCTGCTTCTGTTAGGTCCATACCATTTCTGTCCTTTATCGAGCTCATCTTTGCATGAAATGTTCCTTTGGTATCTCTGATTTTCTTGAAGAGATCCCTAGTCTTTCCCATTCTGTTGTTTTCCTCTATTTCTTTGCATTGATTGCTGAAGAAGGCTTTCTTATCTCTTCTTGCTATTCTTTGGAACTCTGCATTCAGATGTTTATATCTTTCCTTTCCTTTGCTTTTCACTTCTCTTCTTTTCACAGCTATTTGTAAGGCCTCCCCAGACAGCTTTTTTTTTTTGCTTTTTTGCATTTCTTTTCTATGGGAATGGGGTCGCAAAGAGTCGGACACGACTGAGCGACTGATCTGATCTGATCTGATCTGACCCCATGCCTGGAGTGTCTTTCCCCATTTCCTCCTATTCATAGTCTACTCTCATTTTAAGATCCCTCCCCAATATCTCCTCCTTCATGAATTCCTTCCAACTGAGTTGGATTTCTCTCTTCCTTGAGTTCTCTCTCCCTTTATTTTTATTTTATGGTACTTTCATATTCTGGAGTTTTATATTTATTATGTTCTTATCTCACAAGTTTCTTGCACAGAGAGCTATGATATTCTTGCATCACCTTCTTTTAATATCTTAAAAGTATATGTATAAATAAACTCAGAGTTACTCAATGGAACAGAATTTGTTTTTGTCCTTTATGTTGCTTCTCTTATTCTAATTTCTAGTATCCTTGGGCCATGTGCTTTTTCAGTTCAGTTGCTCAGTCATGTCCAACTCTTTGCAACCCCATGAATCGCAGCACGCCAGGCCTCCCTGTCCATTACCAACTCCCGGAGTCTACCCGAACCCATGTCCGTTGAGTCGGTGATGCCATCCAGCCATCCCATCCTCTGTTACTTTAAAACTGCTATACCCCCCTACTTCAAATCCCCAGTGTCTTCTTCAGGCACTTTTGATGATTCCACTCCACAAAACTTTCAGGTATTTTGTTGTTCTTGTTCATTTGTCTAATAGTTCTTCTCTCAGTTTCCTAAAATATCTTGTGTATTTGCCAAATTAATGTCATTTCTGTCATTCTTTTTCAGAAACCCCGACATAATCTTCATTTCTGTCCCACTAATATGTCTCATTAAACACTTCCCTCCCTGTGAGTTGGTGTCCACCTGCCACCACCCATGTTCCCTCCTGCCTTAAGTATGAGTCTCCTGCTCCTCTTTCATTTGCCTTCCCTTTGAGCCTTCCAGTTACTCATTAGTCATTTTTATCACAGCTCCTCTTAATCATCTTACCTCTTCTTCTGAATGTTCCTCACAATTTTCTACTCTATTCTTTCTTTTCTCAATCATTTTCTTCACTATTTAAACATTTCCTAATGTGCCTGTTTCAGAGAAGGCAATGGCACCCCACTCCAATACTCTTGCCTGGAAAATCCCATGGACAGAGGAGCCTGTTAGGCTGTAGTCCATGGGGTCGCGAAGAGTCAGACACGACTGAGTGACTTCACTTTCACTTTTCACTTTCATGCATTGGAGAAGGAAATGGCACCCCACTCCAGTGTTCTTGCCTGGAGAATCCCAGGGACGGGGGAGCCTGGTGGGCTGCCGTCTATGGGGTCGCACAGAGTCGGACACGGCTGAAGTGACTTACCTTACCTTCCCTAATGTGCCTGTTTATAAGAACTTGGGCAAATTTACAAATTCATCACTAAAATCTACTGATATAACTCAGTAGCATTATGGATATTGTACAGATAAAGCCTTCTGTTTGGCCTTTCAGAGTCTCTTTAACACTCCATAGAAACTATGCCATATAATTAGGTAGACAGATAGATGAGAGAGAGAGACAGCAGTCACATGTCTTCCTAAAGTCACATTATGATTTCAGGCAGTTCTCACTGCCCAGTTCCACAAAGGATCTGGTTTGAAACTCAACAGAAATTTCTGTTACAGAAATAATACAAGGATTGAGAACAAACAGTTTTTTCCCTGTGGCTTCCCTTTATTGAACCATGAAAACTGAGTGTTCACCCTGGCTTCAAAGGCAAAGAGAAAACCAGGATTCCCCACAACTTGTAAGAGCCAGAAATGTATCAAATTTGCTATTGCACTTATGAGGAGATATAGTAGAAATACTTTTATATTCCTCCTACTAGGCACAAGTACAAACTCTGGGCATCACATATAAAACAAATGTAAGAAAACCTGAAAGTTGCACAGACGGCAGACGGGCTAGGCAACTCAGGACCCAAGCGAAGTGAAACGACGAATAAAATGAACAAACCTCTAACAAAACTGAGAAAGGAAAAAAGAGGGAGAGAACATACAAATAACCAATCACCATGGATGGCTAAGTGGGTTTATTCCAGGGATGAAAAGTAGGTTTAATATTTGTAAATCTATTTAACCCAGCATATTAACAGGATAAAGAAAAAAATCAATACAGAAAAAAGTATCTGACAAAATTCAGCATTCATTCATGACAAGAACACTCAAAAAATTTAAAATAGAGAGAAAGTTTTCTCAATTTGATACAGATCATTTTTAAAAAAACCTAATGGTAACCATATTCTTAGTAAAGAAAGGCTGAATGCCTCCTCTCCCCATCCAGCTGGGAATAAGGCAAGGTTGTCAGCTCTCACCATTCTTATTCAACAGTGCTGAGAGCTCCTACTAATGCAAGTGGACAAGAAAGGAAAACTAAAAAAATAGAAACTGGAAAGGAAAAAGTAAGACTAGCCCTATTTGCAGATGACATAATTGCCTATGTATAAAAATTCCAAAGAATCTATAAAAGAATCATTTTAGAATCAGTAAGTGAGTTCAGCAAGGTTACAGATTATAAAATACACATAAAAAACCAATTGTATTTCGTATACTAGCAATAAATACATGGGCACACAAACTAACAAGAAAATATTATTTATAATGATTTTAAAAATTCAATACTTAGGAGTAAATCTAACAAAACATATACAAGACTTATATACTAAAAATTTCACAACTGTGTTGAAAGAAATCAAGGTCTAAATAAATAGACATACCATGTTCATGGATTAGAAACCCCAACATTAAAAAAAAAAACATGTAAATACTCCCCAAATTGACATACAGATTTAATGTAATTTCTATCAAAATAACAGTGACATTTTTGTAAATATTGAGAAAAGTATTTAAAAGCTATATGGAAAGGAAGAGAAACTATAATAGCTAAAATAATTTTGAAAAAAAAAGAATTAAATGGGAGAAATCAGCCTGTCCAAAGTAAACAATTATTATACAATAGCCATAGTAATTGAAACACTATGGGTACTGGCAGAGGGACAGACACTTAGCTCAATGGAACAGAACAGAGAACCCAGTAGTATCTACATGAATACTTTTGTGTATAACTTATTTTTGATGAAGACACAAAACCAATTCAAGAGATGAAAGATAGCTTCCCTTGAGAAAGTAGGTGATACTGTAGCAATTAGATATCCATAAACAACCAAACAAAAAATTGGACCTCAACCTAAGTCTCATACTTCATGCAAAAATTAATTTTAAATGGATAACAACTTAAATATAAGGTGTAAAGCTCTAAAATTTTTAGGAACAATTATAGGATAAAAGTCTTGGGATCTAGGGCTAAGCAAAAAGTTCTTAAACTCTTGACACCAAAGGCATAATCCATAAGAGGAAAAATTGATAAATTAAACTTTATTAAAATAATTTTTTTCTCTGTAATGCAGTTAACACAATGAAAAGACAAGCAACAGACTAGAAGTAATTACCTGCAAACCATACATTTGATAAAAAATTGTTATCTAAGATCTCAGTTGCAAAAAACACAGAGACAAAAATAAAACAAACAAAAAAAAATGCAATCCAATTAAAACACCAACAAAAGACATGAAGTGACATTTCTCTGAAGATATACAGATGGCAAATAAACACATGAAAAGATTTTCAACAGAATTAGCCATAAGGGAATGCAAATAAAACTACAATTTAATACCACTACATTCTATCATAATGGCTAAAAAAAAAAAAAAAGGTAACGTCAAATGCTAGCAAGGATATGGAGAAAGTCATACATTGCTGGTCGAATGTAAAACAGGAACAGCACTCTGAAAATGGCTTAGCAGTTTTGTTTTGTTTTCTTTTACAAAACTTTACATAGCATATAAATCAACAGTTACACTCATGAGCATTTATCCTAGAGAAATGAAGACTTAGGTTCACACAGAACCCTGTATATGAATGAATATATATATATATATATATATATATATATATATATATATATGAATTAAACCAACTTTATTTTTAATAGTCAAAACCTGGAAACAACCAAGATGACCTTTAATGGATAAGCTGCTAAACCATGGTACACCAGTACTATGGCATAATATTTAACACTAAAAAGGTACAAATTATTATTACATGTAATAACTTGGATTAATCTCCAGAGAATTAAGTTGAGTGGGGAAAAAAGGGAAATCCCCAAACATTACATACTACTTGATTCTTGAACCATATATAATATTTAAACATTTTTAAAATCTAAAAAATTACAGAAAAGGAAGACAGATTAGTGGTTGGCAGTGGTTAAGGAGAAGTTAAGGATGGAAAGGAAGTAGATGTGGTTATTATAAAAGGGGAGCATATGGGATTCTTGCAGTTGTGGAAATATTCTTCCTCTTGATAGTATAAAGGTCACTATCCAGTTGTGATATTCTAATATAGTTTTGAGGAATGATTTCTATCAGGAATCACTGAGTTAAGGGTACATGAGATCCCTTTGTATTATTTCTTACATCTCAATGTGAGTCTACAATTATATCAAAACATTCAATTAAGAAATAAAATTTGTATAACTAAAACAAAATAGTTTCTATTCAGAAGATTAAAATTTTAGGCACTAAGTATAACAAACATATTGCTTCAGATATAGGAATTTGCTTCACATAAGATGTCTCCAAATAATGCAAATGTTCAATAACAAAAGTACCAACCTAGAGAAAGTTTACATTTCAGCAGAAAATCAGGCTTTTACAGTTTCAATGGTGTGATGGGGGGGGGGGGGGAAATTAAGGAGCTTCTTGAATACTACTCAAAAACAAAGGGGCTTCCCTGGTAGCTCAGCTGATAAAGAAGAGAAGAGAAGTCGCTCAGTCGTGTCCGACTCTTTGCGACCCCATGGACTGTAGCCCACCAGGCTCCTCGGTCCATGGGATTTTCCAGGCATGAATACTAGAATGGGTTGCCATTTCCTTCTCCAGGGGATCTTCCCTACCCAGGGATCAAACCCGGGTCTCCCGCATTGTAGGCAGACGCTTTACCGTCCAAGCTACTAGGGAAGCCAGCTGATAAAGAATCTGCCTGCAATGCAGGAGACCCTGGTTCGATTCCTGGGTCAGGAAGATCCACTGGAGAAAGGATAGGCTACCCACTCTAGTATTCTTGGGCTTCCCTGGTAGCTCAGCTGGTACAGAATCCGCCTGCAATGCAAGAGACCTGGGTTCAATCTCTGGGTTGGGAAGATTCCCTGCAGAAGGGAACAGCTACCCACTCCAGTATTCTGGCCTACGTCGCAAAGAGTCGGACAGGACTTAACTTTCACTCACTCACAAAAACAAAGGGATATTTCCTCATGCCCAAATTGAGCAATACCATAGTGTTTTGTTTGTTTGTTTTTCCTCTTGAGAAAGGTATTCAATCTTACCTAGAATAGCAGATCAATTAAAAAGACTTTAAAAAGATGCTTTCTTCTTTTCCCTAACTTTGTGAAATAAATTTTAGAAACATCTGCAAATCTATTTTTTGAATTATCATTTAGAGAGATAGTCTTATTTGATAATGTTTTATGCTAGAATAAAAGACTTCTCAAAGCAGGAGAACATGATGCTATTATGTAACTGTCCAAAAACACCTCTATCATTTTGTTCTTCATTATCTATTGCTTTTTTCTCTTTTAACTCCTTAGAAAGAAGCATTTATCTGGACCATTTGCTTGCTCAGATGGAGATTTTAGGAAGAGAGGAAAAAACCAACAATCTAAGAAATTCAGCAACATATCTTCAATCCCTGAGCACTACCTTCTTTAGAAAACTTATTATCTTATTATTTTTCATGAAAGCTGAAAGCACATTATGTAGCTCTCTATTGCCTGTCAAGCATTTCCATCACATTTGGACTTAGTAGGCCAAAGAGTTACCATAGCTACTAATTAACTCTGTCCTGAATGCATTCCCTCCATAGCAGAGATTGTTTACATTATGTAAAAATGCTTGTGCTCTAAATAAATTAAGAGAATATGCTAGATGCATTAAATCTTACTGCAAATAAAACCAATTTACCTCTCTTATTAAACCATTGAAGTTTTTTAATTTAAGCCTCAGAATCTGCAGTATTTTCACCTTTGACTAGTTCTGTCTAAAATATAGCTAAAATGTGGTCTCCCTCCCTCTTTTTTGTTTTTAAAATGTGATATATTGTTTGTTATCCTTATAAACATAATCTAGGTCATGCTTGTAGTCAATTTTAATGCATTTTACTAATAAAATAAGGTTTAAATGTAAATATTTTCCAAGTTATTTTATTACAACAAATTTTAAAAGTATATACAAACCATTATAATGGCATATTTTTTCCTAGAAAGAAATAAATACTTTCTAATTGTATAGTATTTGAGACAGTAGGGAAAAAAATCCATAAAGATTGCCTTTTTTCTAATTTCCACCCAATATTTTGAATGTCCACATAAATTTACCTGAAATTTTAAAGATTTGTTTTTGAATTCTGTATTTTATATATACATATATATATATATATGTTTAAATGCTTATATTTACAGCATAAAGTTATTAAAATAAAAATAGAAAAAATTAAGTATATTTTAGCCTATGATAGTTATACTAATTTAACATAAGAAATTATTCTAAATGTCAACAAATAACACGTTTTTGAGGAAATCAATTTTACAATGATTTTTATCCATCCATTATCCACATAAATTTGGTTAATAAATTGCCCAATAATCATATACTTTTGTAACACTGCTACAATATAAATTAAAAATAAGAATAAATTAATGTTTTCAATGCCTAATTTACATCATTTTTGTTAGTCCTGATATACATCTTGTAAAATAAATTCTATATCCATCTCTGAGGAATGCAAGATTCACATGATAATACCGAGACAAACAACAACAAGAAGGATTTAACAGAAACAAAATACCTATGGTTTCACCTGAATATCTTACAGTGGAAGATGTAAAAGCAACTCAAATCCATATAATCACCACAGTTATCCTTTCCATTAAACCTATTACTCTTGTGGTATTTCCTTATATATTTATGGAACTTCACCTAAAACCAGAATTTAGAAGTGATCTCTTCCATCTAACCCCAGCTCCTATCTCACACATTTACCTACATCCAGTAGTTTATAAATGCCTTAAAGCATAACAGCCTCCTGCTTCCTCCACCTCTAATAACAGTTTTATGGGTTAATTGTATTTTTCATCTTTCTATATTCTCTAATAATTGTGTGTTACGTTTAATAATAAAAATAGTATATTTCAAATGGATTAGCAGATTGCTAAGGTGAACTAATCCATCCATCTATTCATTCACCCATCATTGAAAAAGGTCATTCCAATGGTTTTGTGCAAACATAACTTTAGTTACATCATGTTTCTGCCCCTAATCACTGAAATGAATGGTGCCAGGGTCTCCAATTCTGTCTTATCAGCTATGGAAAGACTGTCTCCAGATAGCTTGCTTTTGGAAATAGGACATGGAATAGAGAAATGTGAGCTCTCTAAATGAATGCACACTGCATAGACTTTGAAAGCTTGCCCTACCAGAGACGTGGGATTGTGACTGCTAATGACCTTCAAAAAACAAGATATTCATTATATCCAGGTCATACTGACATTTTCCTTATAACTGGGGGGGAAAAAAAGTCACTTTCAAAAAGCCACCAAAAAGTCACAGAAAAACTTTTCAAAATTCTATGTAAAACCAATCCTCCCTAAATCCTATTGATTTTTTCTCTCTCTTTTACCTTGTTTATTGTTCTTAGGGATAGAGGTTGGTATGTTTAGAGCATAGCAGAGGATGCTGCAAAGCCCCTTGAGTGCTAATGTTGGGTAAGAATTCTTTTCATTTGATATCTGGAGCTCTCAAGCTGTAAAATGAGGGTAATACTCCAAGCCCTTACAATTTTGATGGCAGAATTATAAAGATTACAGAATTGTAAAACTGAATGAGATACAGGAAAGATTTTCATTGGATTTTACTGATAACTAAATTATAATCATTAATGTTTTAAGGAGAAGAAAGGTAACAATGAGCATTGCCCACATTAGATAGAGCATCACTCCTGTGGACTTCCTAGATGCTATTTATCTGAGAAAATATTTTTTTTTTTTTGAGTACTGAATTTTTAGTCACTTGGATGCAAAGAGGTTTCAAGAATGATCACCACTTTGAATGGAACTATTCTTTCTTTTTCCTTGAGGCCATCAGCAAAGGTCTATAATCTATACCCTGAAACAGAGAAATCTTCAAGAAAAATTGCCAAAGAGATGCACAGAGAAAAATTCTTGCTAAAAAGCAGCTGAGCAGTCAACTTCTTTCAATGACAGCTCCATTATCACACTGATTGACTGTTCAAAAAAGAGAGAGAGAGAGACAAAAAGAAAAAGAAAGAAAAGCTCTTATGCCGGGGTCCAGCCGCGGCTGATCCAGGGTATTCGAAGCAGGGATGGCGTCGATGACTTATTTAAATATTAATTAGAGATATAAAGAGTAATAGAATGAGGATAGCTCAGTAGGAAAATTCAGTGGAGAAAAGAGGCTGAGTAGCTTGGTTTACGTGGGAGACCAATAAAACTTCAAGACAAGAAGTTTGCACCACTTACGTAGGCTGCAGGCGTCCTTCTGTTCTCCTGAAGGAGAGGAGACACTGAGGCCTCCCCGGTCGGATCTTAGAAGCCCAGGCATAATTAGTAAGCATGGCGGGCTCCACGCTCCAGATGGAGACTCAGCCAGAGTTTGAGAGAGAGAACAACATGGGGAGACCAGTATTTCGAGGAACTGATCCCAATTCTTTATTTTCCAGAGTCTGTTTTTATACACTGAGATGTTATACAAAAGTCACGTGGGGACAGCAGTCCTGACTTTTATTAAAGTCAGGTGCTTCATACAAATGTATACAGAGGTCTTAGGGGTGTTACATCATCTTCTGGCCAGGGGGGCCTGCTGACAATTTACGACCCTCTCCTTATGACAGCGGTCAGTCAACCAGGACACTTATTTCTCCAGGGGTGATTATTCTTAAAACAGACTCCACCTTCCGAAGGTACCAGATAAAGTTACATTCCTATAGGGTGAGGGTGTAGTGGGTTTTAGTTAAGGAAAGAATTTACTTAGCCTAAGGTCTAACGTGATTTATATCAAAGGTTAATACTTATTTCTTCTATATATTCATTAATGTGTATAAGGGCAGGGGATGTGGAGACTTAGCAGTAAGCATTGGCTCAACAAATGAAAAACCCTTCACCAATACAATTTCTAATCAGCCCATTATACTTATACTAATAGTTTTCTAACTTCTCTAAAGAACCTGTTTTTAGAAGGTTTAAAGCATCTCGTGCCTCTCACGGTTGGGAGGCTGTGAGCAATCACATGTGGCCGGACAAGCCTGTCAGGCAGGCTAGAGAACCTTCAGAGGAGTTTGTAGGTTAAAACACTCTTGTCACGCCCAGGAGTTTTTATTAACTGGAGCTCTAAGTTAGCTCCTTCTCCAAAAGAGGTGGTGGGGGACAGCCCCCCGTAAAGTCAGAGGTGTAGGTGAGAGCACAAAGTAGTCAAGTAGGCAGGCTCTGGTTATGGGGGTAGATGCTCGAGAATTTCCAGGGGGACTCCTGAGGCTTGATCCCGCCTTTGCGTATGTCGAGCCTCCTTCCTCATGACCTTTGCCATGGGTGGAGGTCCTCCCACCGGCTCCCCGCACTCTTATTTCTTTTAACAGGCTAAGACACTTCTAAACAGTATCCTTTAGTAATCTTACCAAGAAGCAAAATATTAATAATAACTTTGCAAGTCTTGGTGTCACTCATAAAGAAACTGAAATCCTTGTGGTTTTCAGCATTTTATCACTTAAAGACAGTTGAAAGTTTTTTTCATTGCTCTAGATCTTATTTTCTTCAGCTAACTGTCATTTTCTGTAAGTAGAGCACTGATCCGTTGTGTCTGAGGAAAAAAAAAAAATCCACACAGTCCTTGCCTGAAGCCAACAAACCTCACAAATCTTCAAACTGATTTCAGAATAAAGTGGTCTACTTCCCAAAGATTCATTCTCCAGAAATGAAGCATCTGTGAAAGAGTATAGATCCATGGAGACTGAGCATGGCTCTTTCTTTTCCACCTGTGCAGTTCCTCTGAAGACACAAGTTCAAAGCTTTGGTAAGTGAAATAGTCATTACCACTGGAATCCTTGGTCTTCCAAAAAAGGATAGAAATAGAAACAATATGGCATAATAGTCAAAACAGAAGGTTACAACACTAGCTTGCTGTGTGACTTACGGCTATTCACTCACCTTCTCTGTTAGCATTTCCCTATATATAAAATAAAAGATATGCTGTAGCTTAATGCTGTCCAAACTCAGCAGGGAACCATATCAAATAGAAAATTCCATTTCATGGAGCCCTTTGAAGTATTTTGGAATAGTAAATCTCAAAGTACAAAAGTACCATTAAAAGCAAAATGACAGCTTAGCAGTCAACTAGAAAGATACAGAAGGAAGAAGTGTGTGGTTTACTCTTTCTGACAATGTTCTATGTACTACGGCTTTACACAGAGACAACCAGTATGCTTCTGTAGTGAGAAAATCAAAGGTGAAGGTAAAGAATTTTAATTTTGTAAATCACAAATAAGGCATCAGCAGAGCTGCATGAATTAGAGAAGAACAAAGGAAAACATACACTGGATCAGTCACTCTCAAATTCCAAAATACCTTACACTGAAATGGTGACTTTTTTTTTACAAATGGTTTTTACTAGGTTTTTTATTTTTAAGATTTTTTTTTATCTTTTAAGACATATTTTATTTAATTTTTAATTGAATGAAAGACTCATAATTCTACTTTACAATTTTCAAAAATTTCACACACGTGATCCCACGTAACCCCATTAATAACTTCTTTTTCCCCTTACCCCTCTTTTGTCCCTTTCCTCTCCCTCTCCCCACTGGTAACCACTGGTTTGTTCTCTATATTTGTGAGTCTGCTTTTTTTTTTTTATTCACGTTTGTTGTATTTTTTAGATTCCACATATAAATGATATCATACAATATGGGTCTTTCTCTGTCTGACTTATTTCACTTAATGCCCTAAGAGGTTTTTAATTAAAGAAAATATGCCACCATGGGTAAAAGCTTGCTTTCTTTATTATATACACACACATATATCTTAGCTTTTTTTTCCTGCCTACATATGATACATCCCACATTTCATTCTGGAGATATCTACTATATGACTGTCAAAAAGAGGTCCAGGGTCACACTTCTATGTAGATCAGAAATGATAATTTATAACAAGTGTTATAAATTCCAGAACCCATGACAAACACTACTAAACAATCAGAGACAGAATGGCCAGGCAACTATCATCAATGGTCCACACTGTTACACAGTTGAAACATGTTTTCCACTCCTATTGATGAAAAGAGCACTGGGATAGGGTCAGAACTCTGGTTCCTAACATTGAGTCTGTACTATACTCTAGCAAGCCACATAATTCCCTATGCCTTGATATCTCCTGAAAAAATGAGAGTTTAACTAGGTAACCCCCAAACTATAACCCACTCCAGTTATTTGTGATTCCAATATATACAAATGTTTCTGTCATACTACCAGAAACTCAACTGCCACTACCCCACCACTACTACTATGTATATTCACATTAATGTATAATATTTCATGACTAGGTTTGGAGTTTTGTGCCACACCACACTCCCCTTCCCCCAAAAGAATGCTTTAAGATAGGTAATATGTTAAAATTAACTGGTCATTTATGGCCCCATTTGAATGAGCATATCAAGTTCTTTCTAATCAAGGAGCACACCTACACTTCTCTTTTATATTCACTCTCTATTTTCTTACTAATTCAAAAAGTAATTAGATCAATTAATTGTTTTAGTTATAAAATCAAAAATTACTGTGAATTTACAGCAAGCATGGTCATCGGAGATGTCTTTCAGAAAATTATGAAATCTTTATCTTCTAATGACTATTTTCTCTCCATTATTTAGTGTTCACTCCTGCCTCCCTGAAAAGACTGATAGTTGGTATCGAAAGGAATACTAGCAACTGTAATAGCTGACAGGATTAGAATGTGGTATGTTAGTATTCAGAGAAGGCAATGGCACCCCACTCCAGTACTCTTGCTTGGAAAATCCCATGGACGGAGGAGCCTGTTAGGCTGCAATCCATGGGGTCTCTAAGAGTCAGACACGACTGAGCGACTTCACTTTCACTTTTCACTTTCATGCATTGGAGAAGGAAATAGCAACCCACTCCAGTGTTCTTGCCTGGAGAATCCCAGGGACGGGGGAGCCTGGTGGGCTGCCATCTATGGGGTCGCACACAGTCAGACACAACTGAAGTGACTTAGCATGTTAGTGTTAGAGCATTCCATTTTTAGTATCTCTGTGGAACAACTAAAAAAAATCAGATTTTACATTATAAGAAAAAAGAATAAAATACAGAACACCGAAGAGATATGGCAATTTTAAGTATTAAAGAAATAGTGGTGTGAGGAACAATATTAAAGAAGGGCACTCATGATCACCAACTCAATCTTCAAGGAGAAAATGACTTAGTCAGGGAGATGAAACCATAGACATGTTTACTCATTCTCACCTTCAGCCAGGAATCAGACTAGCAATCAGGGAATCACATTCTTTCTATGACATTGGGCAAGTTGTTTCATCGTTGAAGCCTACTGTGTACATTACAAAAGAATATGAGGGATACTGTCATGTCATCTACAAAGATATGTATCCTTTAATGTTGTATAATCATCATATGGGAGAAGGCAATGGCACCCCACTCCAGTACTGTTGCCTGGAAAATCCTATGGATGGAGAAGCCTGGTAGGCTGCAGTCCATGGGGTCGCTAAGAGTCAGACACAACTGAGTGACTTCACTTTCACTTTCCACTTTCATGCATTGGAGAAGGAAATGGCAACCCACTCCAGTGTTCTTGCCTGGAGAATCCCATGGACGGAGAAGCCTGGTGGGCTGCCGTCCATGGGGTCGCACAGAGTCGGACAAGACTGAAGCGACTTAGCAGTAGCAGCAGCAGCAATCATCATATATGGTTATATATGATCTTTACTCAATATTGGAAAAGTAAGTGATTTCAAAGTTTATTTATACTCTGACATTAAACCCCTTTACATCAGGTGAAAGAGTTCATTAGTTCTCTTACTTATAAATAAAAAATTATGATTTTATCTGTTTCTTGGGGCTTTCATAACAAAGTATCCAAATACTGTGGTTACAACAACAAATTTTCTCACAGGTATAAAGGTCAAAAGTCTGAAATTAGCGTGTCAGCAGGGTTGTTTCCTTCTTGGGGGCTCAGAGGGTGAGAGTTTCTCCTAGTTTTTGTTGTTTATTGGCAAGCGCTGGTGTTCCCTGGGGAACAGCAACATAACGTAGTCTCTACTATCATGGTGTTTTCCTTATGTGTGTATATAAGTCTGTATCTCTTCTTGTATTTTAGTCTGTCTGTACTAGCAAAAAACTGGATAGATTATTGAGACAACTATCCTGAGATCATACAGCTAATAAGTGAGGGAGTTTAGTTTCAACACAAATCTATCTGACTGCAAAGTTTGTGCTTTTAACCACACTAGAAAGTTTTGTATTTGTCTGGACAGTCACAGTGTCAAGTATAGCCAAGAAAGAAGGGAGAACAGAATGTACTGAAACTGGAAGACAATGGAAGTTTAACCACTTGCACAGCGATGCTTACAACAACTGTAGATTCAATTAAATTACACTCAAAGTGTTCCCTTTCTGGTTTAGTGTGTTCCCTTTCTGGTTTGAAACATTAACACTAGACAATAGGTCATTACTGGCATGAGTAAAGCTTACTCTTTGCTAGGGAACATCATGGAAGCAATTAGCCCAAGGACAGACTTAAAACTCCATGAGTACAGGGACTATTTGGTTTATCACCACAGCTTCGGGGTCTGGCACTGGGTCTTCAGTTCTGCCACCTAACAGCTAAATACCTAATATTTTATAAGAATATACTAGGGGACAGATAATGTAGTAAATGCTTTCCTTACATTATTTCATTTTATTTTCACATGAATGCTTTGAGAGATATTATCCTGATATTATTCTTATTTATGCACTAGGAAACCAAGGCTCAGAAGAAGGTTATGAAGCTTATGAGCAGTGCCACAGGAACATCAAGCCTAGTTAATAAATTACTAACCTTCACACTTTGGATAACATAAAGGGTAATATACATTCACCAGCTGCCCAGACATACCACTAACATCTACATAATTAAATCCTTCCAGAAGAGTTGGAAATCTTGGATATAACAGTAACTGTTGACAACTGCCTAGTATCATCATTGAGAATGACAGAAACTAGAAAGCTAATGACTTTCAACCTAGATTTTTCTCCCCAGAGCCATTAGCTCTGCAAGTAATCCATGAAAGCCAAGTATTGTTGACATAAACACTTTTAATTCCAAAGAAAACAATAAACCTAGAAAACATAATCAAAAATGTAGATTTCTGTTTCATTAATAAGGACATTTTTTGAGACATATGAAATAAATTCTTTAGCTTTGCTATGTTCAAGGAGATGGCTTTCTCAGCAAATTGGCTCTTCGCATTTGGGAAACATGCCTTGAAGAAGGTTGATTAAAACAGAAATAAAAGTAACAACTGGTAACAACAGTAATTCTGATGATCATACAGCAGATGGTAGACTCTTATCAGAGACAGACAAAACAGCATGCCACATGTCCCCCAGCTCATCTTAAACAGAGCGGAACTAGCTACCACAAGGAAAGAGACTATGATCAGAGAGCAGCTTCCATTTCTAACGTTTCACATCTAGCTCTTCTTCATCCACATTTTCTACTAACAAAGCCACACCATCCAGTTATATGGCACAATGATGGGCAAATTCTGTCTATTCTACAGATCTACTGATTATTCCCTCTAAGTATCACCACATTTGTAGCTGAGAAATACATAATCATGACAATAAAATGTATTGCTGCTACTGCTGCTGCTAAGTCGCTTCAGTCGGGTCCGACTCTGTGCGACCCCATAGACGGCAGCCCAATTGAGGACTTACTATTTACCAGATAACGAGACTGTGCACACAGTAGTATGTACTGTGCTAAGAATTCTACAAGTGTATCCCATTTAGTCTTCAAAACAAATAATGATATTAATACAATTAAAATCCCCATTTTACAGAGGAGAAAAGTGGCAATTGTAGTGGTTCAGTTATTTGCAGAAAATCAAACCCAGGTCTCTTTTATTCCCTTTCATTTGCTCTTAAACCCTACATTCGGCTTAATTCTACTTTATAGTCAGGGACTAGTCAATAACAGATGACTCTATAGTCACAGAGGAGTTGCAGAGAACAAAGCCTGTAATCCTGATATCATACAATTCTTGTATGAGACACAGTTGGAAACAGGAAACAATATTGAGCCCACACTGTAAGACAAGTGAAGAGATTCTTTGCAGAGGTGTTGGCAAGGTTAATGAAGAGAGAAAGGATGTAGGTTGATGTTCACAGAGATTAGCAACAGAAGGAAACCAAGGCCAAAAGAAGATGGGAAGAAAATAGAAAGAGTGCAGAGGAGCTGTAGCTGTTTAACAAAGTCAAAGCACTAGAGCAAGGACAAAATACCCCGGCCTCTTTCCTGCCTTTTTCCAATATTTGCCAGTGCTTCCCATTGGCAGACTCAACTGAGAGCCATTCAGCAAGGGAGCCCAAATGATAGAGTCTTTAGAAGCCAAGGGACACGCCCAGAAACAGGAGAATGCATCCAGGGAGGCACACCAACACACTTGTTATGAAAGATTTTGAGACCATGCTTCTATCTGTATGCTGAGACTGATGTCAAGGTGAAAGTCTGAAACGAACTTGATGGATAATCAAAAGCAGTTATCACTTTTCAGTCTGTGGCCTTTTAAAATTACCATACCCTACTGCCCACACAATTTCTGCCCCCTTAGATATGCTCTTTTATTTGCCAAATGCCACAGGTTAGCATTATTTCAAGAGGACCAAAAATCTGCTTATAGCAGAAGAAATCTTCCTCCCTTGAAACTGTCACCCTTACAGTCATTGGGCTGTGTTCTTTCTGATAAAGGCTAGACAGGCTATTGGTTCCATGGTTCCCTGTGGAACTCAACTATTTTTCATGTTTCAGAACACCCAATCTAGCTTTACAAAAGTATGTGGAATATAGTGATACAATCATAGCAGAAACATGAAGGCTACGAGGAAGTTCTACAAAGAGGGTTGGCAGAGGGTAAGAGGAAGGATTTATGCTTTAAGCAGACTAGGGAAAGTGATGCTTATCTATTGTGACTTGATTCAGTGTGGACCCCATGATACTCTAGAGACAAAGATTAAACCAAATGAGACTGACAAAAGAAGGTTTCAGGAACCGATCCACCAAGATTCAAGTCAATTAATATTAAAATAGTGCTCCCATTTTCAAAAGATTTAAAACTAGTTTAAATTGGTATTTAGTTTTTGCTTAGCAGTTCTAACATTTTAAGTTAAAATAAGCAATAAATCAGTCCCTGGGACAGGTATTCAACTATTTCCAAAATATCCTCAACAATGATAGATTAAGAAAACATAATGCCACCTTATTTGATCATATCAGGCTGGCTTTTTTTTTTTTTCTTTAATCTTGAGAACAGCCCAAAGTTAGTTTTCACCGGTAAACTGAGAAATACCGGCCATGAAGCAACAAAACTGTGTAAATAAAGCAAAGCAAATTGCTATTTGTGATATTACTTACTTCATTATTTGAACAACTTTAGAAAAATGCTAAGGGCCATACATTGAAATTACACATGCCAACTAGGGCATTTTCTATGATCCATTAGGCTTCCCTCAATAGAAAAATTAATTATGTTGCCATTTCATAATTCTCTCCTGAAACATTTATGTAGGTGTCAAGGATTCATTGAACACAATTTAGAGCCCCATGATTAAAACATTTTAAAACATTTAAAATGTGATGTATAAGTGGAGAAATTCTGTGGATCAAAATACATAACAGAAGTGAAAGTAGGAACTTTGAGAAACAAAACATTAAATATACTGGTGGGACTTATAGCTTTTCCAAGGATGTATTTGTTGTTGCTTTTCTTTTTCTCTGGATTTAGATTTGTCCTAAGATGCTGAGATCTTTTCTGATAGATCTTTGAGAGAAAATTTGAAGACTAATGTGCCAATGTTCTCTTCTATTTTGAGGTTCTATAGAAAATGTAGAGCAATATAATTTTCTATCCTCACATTATATATTCATATTTATTCTTCATAAACTCCCTCAGAGTAAAAAACATCCATTTTAAATTTTCAAATTATTATTCACATTCCAGTGTCTTTCCTCTTGGACCTATTTCTCTTTGATATAAATCTCTATGTAGTTTCTCAAGTCAACATGGTAAAGGAAAACAATTTATAGGAATGTGTTAGCTCCTCTATCACAATTAATTTTGAAATGTAGTATCATTTTCCAGCTGCAATAATTCTAACATATACCATTGAGAATCCAGAAGAAAATGTTTCCTGGTTCCATCGTTACATCCTTCTCAGATCTTCTTTGTACTAGTAAACTTAGAGTCCAGATCTTCTGTTAAAAATGCATATTTTTCAATCTCACGTTATTTTAGACCTTGAAATAGTATGTCAGGTGTGGAGAGTGTTATGAACCACCTACTGCCTTCCAGGTGGCGCAGTGGTGAAGAATTTGCCTGCCACTGCAGGAGACACAGGAGATGCAGGTTAGATCCCTGGGTCAGGAAGATCCTTTGGAGGAAGAAATGGCAACCCACTCCTGGATTTTTACCTGGAAAATTCCATGGACAGAGGAGCCTGGCAGGCTACAGTCCACAGAGTTGCAAAGAGTCAGACATGACTGAGTACACACGTACAACTACCACGCTCTGCCTTCTAGGGTGCTTCCATCAGTCTTACGGGACAGAAAGGGAAGGTGGTATGATCTCATTCTGCTGTTGAGGAACTGCAATTTAGTGAGGCTAGTGACCTATTCACTGATTCAATCAAGCTGTGGTGGAGAGGACAGGAGACAATCTGGGGTACCTAGCTGTTTGTTCCTTGACTGTACAACATGGCTTCCTGGCAGGATGGATCTCAGTTTAGAGGAGTAGAGGACTCCAAACATCCCAGTCTCCTTAGAACATAGAGAAACTCAGTAGTCAAACTGCACTTCCCTAATGCCCTCCATGGTGATCACCTCAATCTCTTAGGCCAAGACTGTAAGGAACCCTTTGGGGGATTATACTTCCCAGGTGCTCAAAATGCCACGGAGTCTGCTGCCAGTTCATTTCTTTTCTTTTAAATCCACTATTTTTTATTGTGGACTCTAAATTAGGACTCTAGGTTTTATGTCTGGCTGGGCCACTAACTTGCTATCTTATCCTGAGAGATGAACGTGCCCTCTCTACTTAACTAGCTGCAAAATGACTATAATAAGGGTTATCTCTCAGGAGTGGTGTGCAAATTCTTTTATTATAATTGCTATATTCCATCATGCAGCGGAAAATGCTATGCCAATTACAGATTAGGACTAGGTTAGATGCCAGTAAATCTTAAGCAGAATAGAGAGGAAATTTATCAAGAATGACTTTCTTAAAAAGATGTATAGCGTCAAATATTTATAGCATTAGAAAATGAATTTCAAGGACTGTCATCAGTATGATAGCCTTCTCTCTGAAATGTTAACACCTAACAATGACAGAAAAAATCAAAGTTGCTACCGAGCCTAGAGATTTCACTCAAAAACAAAAACAAAATGCAAAACTGCAATCTAGGGAGAAAAGCAGCAGGCAAGATTTCAAAGGATATTCCAATTGCCCAAATCAATGCTTCCTGCTCAGCTTGGTTAACCATGTGGCTTTGTCATTATCATCTCTTATTATCCTCTCCCCACCAACCAGTTATTTACCAGATCAAACAATCTCCATTATACATCAAGTAAAAGCATTTGGATGCCCTGTGCTTTGTCGAATTCTAGGTGGGCACAGTTATGAAGAAACAATTTAATATATGGGGATAGAGTTCATTTCCAATGGGTGATGAAGGTGTTGCAGAGCCTTTGCCAATAATAGAGTATGGATAATTTTACTGCAGACCATAGGGAATGATTTATGAATGATGCCTGCAGAAAAGACCAGGGCTGGCCTCCCAATTAATCAAAACCTAAAGCATCTTAACAAACAATGCTGTTCTGGTCCCTGGAAGCTCATTAGTTGAAGATGACCCCCAAGTCTTCAAATAGCCTTAAAAGAAATTGTATAATGAAAATAATCTATCAGCAAGGAAGGGATGAGTACTATCTCTTAATGAGACAAACCCAATGGTACGTTTAATATAAATAAATAAAGTCCACTCTAAATATGCATAATTTGTGGAGGAACTTTAATATATGTTTACAAAAATAAGAAATGACCTCCTCTAAAGAAACACTAAAACTAAATTATCAGTTTCCCAGTGACTCTCCACATCATTACCTGATCTAAGAAGCATGTATTCTTACCTTTTGTTACAAAAATTAATTTCATTGTGTGAAGACAATATAGACAGTCTTTTTGGTTTACTGTGTATACTATAAACAAAACTCAATCCAGAGTTTTGATTGGTTAACTGGGTGCTGTAATTCATTAATGAAGGTGGCAGAGGCAATGCTACAAAGAAAACTGGCAAAAGAGCTACTGACATAGATAACATGGCGATCAAGAACTATAGCACCCACATCTCATGTGGTTTAATGCTGAACATTTTACCACATATCCATTTGATCTTCTTCTGACCTCCAATACAATAAACAGCTACATCACCATCAGAGTCTCAAATTACCTATAGAACACCCATGAAGAGCACTGAGTCTCCTTATTTTTTGTTTTATTTAGTTGCTAAGTCATGTCCAATTCTTTTGGGACCCCATGGACTGCAGACTACCAGGCTCTAGTCCATGGGATTATCCCAGGCAAGAATACTAGAGGAGGTTGCCATTTCCTTCTCCAAGGGATCGTCCCAACCCAGGGATCGAACCTAGGCCCCCTGTATTGAAGGTAGCTTCTTTACTGCTGAGCCACCAGGGTAGCCTAGGTCTCTTCAAGGCCATTGCTAAATGGCATCCAAGAGATGAACTCCAAAATTCTTTTCATTAGAGAGAAAAGATCTGGTACAAATCATTTAAGTAAGAAAAAGCTCCAAGGGAAAACTGAAGGACTGCGAAGTGCAGTGAAGTACTAAACAGCACAAAGTGAGCATTTGTGAAGACCTCAGGAACTCTGCAGAGAACGTCCCACCTCCAGCCTCCAAAACATTTTCTCTTTAACACTGATGTCAGATAAACTAAGACCCTCACTATTCATTCCACAGTGAATGCCCTTGTGAGTAGAGCAACTAAAAGCAGCTTTGGAAAACTAGGAAATGACTCTCAAACTGTTCCTGGGCAATAATTATCCTTTGTGCTATGTTCTAATATAGCTACAAAATTCCCCACCGGTGTCACACTGAGCTAATATGTTCTTTTACCAATGGGCCACCAAAGGCTTATATTAAATGTCTAGTAATGAGACAGCTTTGCCCTATTACTGTCACAGTTGTTTTTAACATGTCAGATAAGATGAACCCTTTATGAAAATATTTCACCTTGAAATTTGTCCAGAAAAATTCATAGTACTTCCAATTATATTCCTCCAAATTTTTCCCACATTCCTTTAGGAAGGATGAAAGAAAAGTGAAAGTCTATCAGATCAGATCAGATCAGATCAGATCAGTCGCTCAGTTGTATCCAACTCTTTGTGACCCCATGAATCGCAGCACGCCAGGCCTCCCTGTCCATCACCAACTCCGGGAGTTCACTCAGACTCACGTCCATCAAGTCAGTGATGCCATCCAGCCATCTCATCCTCTGTCGTCCCCTTCTCCTTTTGCCCCCAATCCCTCCCAGCATCAGTCTTTTCCAATGAGTCAACTCTTTGCATGAGGTGGCCAAAGTACTGGAGTTTCAGCTTTAGCATCACTCCTTCCAAAGAAATCCCAGGGCTGATCTCCTTCAGAATGGACTGGTTGGATCTCCTTGAAGTCCAAGGGACTCTCAAGAGTCTTCTCCAACACCACAGTTCAAAAGCATCAATTCTCCGGTGCTCACCTTCTTCACAGTCCAACTCTCACATCCATACATGACCACTGGAAAAACCATAGCCTTGACTAGACGAACCTTTGTTGGCAAAGTAATGTCTCTGCTTTTGAATATGCTATCTAGGTTGGTCATAACTTTCCTTTCAAGGAGTAAGCGTCTTTTAATTTCATGGCTGCAGTCACCATCTATAGTGATTTTGGAGCCCAGAAAAATAAAATCTGACACTGTTTCCACTGTTTCCCCATCTATTTCCCATAAAGTGATGGGACCACATGCCATGATCTTAGTCTTCTGAATGTTGAGCTTTAAGCCAACTTTTTAACTCTCCACTTTCACTTTCACCAAGAGGCTTTTGAGTTTCTCTTCACTTTCTGCCATAAGGGTGGTGTCATCTGCATATCTGAGGTTACTGATATTTCTCCCGGCAATCTTGATTCCAGCTTGTGTTTCTTCCAGTCCAGCGTTTCTGATGATGTACTCTGCATAGAAGTTAAATAAACAGGGTGACTATATACAGCCTTAATGAACTCCTTTTCCTATTTGGAACCAGTCTGTTGTTCCATGTCCAGTTCTAACTGTTGCTTCCTGACCTGCATACAAATTTCTCAAGAGGAAGATCAGGTGGTCTGGTATTCCCATCGCTTGAAGAATTTTCCACAGTTTATTGTGATCCACACAGTCAAAGGCTTTGGCATAGTCAATAAAGCAGAAATAGATGTTTTTCTGGAACTCTCTTGCTTTTTCCATGATCCAGCGGATGTTGGCAATTTGATCTCTGGTGCCTCTGCCTTTTCTAAAACCAGCTTGAACATCAGGAAGTTCACGGTTCACGTATTGCTGAAGCCTGGCTTGGAGAATTTTGAGCATTACTTTACTAGCGTGTGAGATGACTGCAATTGTGCGGTAGTTTGAGCATTCTTTGGCATTGCCTTTCTTTGGGATTGGAATGAAAACTGACCTTTTCCAGTCCTGTGGCCACTGCTGAGTTTTCCAAATGTGCTGGCATATTGAGTGCAGCACTTTCACAGCATCATCTTTCAGGATTTGGAATAGCTCAACTGGAATTCCATCACCTCCACTAGCTTTGTTCATAGTGATGCTTTCTAAGGCCCACTTGACTTCACATTCCAGGATGTCTGGCTCTAGGTCAGTGATCACACCATCATGATTATCTGGGTCGTGAAGATCTTTTTTGTACAGTTCTTCTGTGTATTCTTGCCATCTCTTCTTAATATCTTCTGCTTCTGTTAAGGTCCATACCATTTCTGTCTTTTATCGAGCCCATCTTTGCATGAAATGTTCCTTTGGTAACTCTGATTTTCTTGAAGAGATCCCTAGTCTTTCCCATTCTGTTGTTTTCCTCTATTTCTTTGCATTGATCGCTGAAGAAGGCTTTCTTATCTCTTCTTGCTATTCTTTGGAACTCTGTATCCAGATGTTTATATCTTTCCTTTTCTCCTTTGCTTTTTGCTTCTCTTCTTTTCACAGCTATTTGTAAGGTCTCCCCAGACAGCCATTTTGCTTTTTTGCATTTCTTTTCCATGGGAATGGTCTTGATCCCTGTCTCCTGTACAATGTCACAAACCTCATTCCATAGTTCATCAGGCACTCTATCTATCAGATCTAGGCCCTTAAATCTATTTCTCACTTCCACTGTATAATCATAAGGGATTTGATTTAGGTCATACCTGAATGGTCTAGTGGTTTTCCCTACTTTCTTCAATTTAAGAGCAGCCATGAAGAGATACTCCACGCCCAAGGTAAGAGAAACCCAAGTAAGACGGTAAGTGTTGCAAGAGGACATCAGAGGGCAAACACACTGAAACCATACTCACAGAAAACTAGTCAATCTAATCACACTAGGACTACAGCCTTGTCTAACTCATTGAAACTAACCCATGCCCGTGGGGCAACCCAGATGGGCTGGTCATGCTGGAGAGATCTGACAGAATGTGGTCCACTGGAGAAGGGAATGGCAAACCACTTCAGTATTCTTGCCTTGAGACCCCCATGAACAGCATGAACAGTATGAAAGTCTATCACAGGATATTAAATGTAGTTCAGTATGCTGTATAATAGGGCTTTCCAGGTGGCACTGTGAACTGTGAAAATTACTCAGACATGTCCAACTCTTTGCAACCCCATGGACTGTATAATCCATGGAATTCTCTAGGCCAGAACACTGGAGTGGGTAGCCTTTCCCTTCTCCAGGGGATCTTCCCAACCCAGGGATTGAACCCAGGTCTCCCGCATTGCAGGCAGATTCTTTACCAGGTGAACCACTGGGGAAGCCCAAGAATACTGGTGTGGGTAGCCTATCCCTTCTCCATGGGATCTTCCCAACCCAGGAACTGAACTGGGGACTCCTGCATTGCAGGTGGATTCTTTACTAGCTGAGCTACCAGGGAAACTTAGGAAGGACAGGTAGGATTATTTCCATTCCAATTTACATCAAAGTAAAAAGGGTGGGGTGGGGGGGATCTGAGCTGTTTGGGACTGAACCAGCCATTTTGACAGTATTGCCTGGTCAGTTCAATGAAGTAAGCAGTTGAATTAAGTCCTATCGGCCAAATCAAATCTCTATGATTTGCTAAATCAGTCCTGGTGAAGACATATAGGGATGTGTCATCATCGTCTATGAGGAGTACTGCAAAAAATTTGTTACTTACAAAAATTAAACCATGAAATACATAAAACACAAAATAATTTGCTTTTTTCATCATAGAGCAGAGTCAGATTCTCTTTAACAGTGACCCTGTCTCTCACTGAATATCTGATGTCTCCCCTTAAGGGAAAAGGTTGGCATTACAGCTGGAATAACAGAAATTTATAGAGTATATATACTGAATTATCAACAACTGCTTTCAAATGTGTGAAACTATGGGAAAAAAAGTGAAAAACCATTCATTTCAATTTAATTATTAGGTTGTATCTGTCTTTTTAATGTCAAAAGCAACCAGGTGTTCATTGAAAAACCCCAGATTCTATCACAATTCTCACAGGCTTTGCCACAAGGCAAAGTAAAATCCTACCAGTGGCTGACGATTTGCCCAAGATCACAGAACATCAACATGATGGACTCCAAGTCAAGGAGGACTTTTTTCACAGTGACGTGATCTAAACTAGAGCAAAATGTGTTGTTTAGTAGCTTAGAGTCTGAAGTCAAATTCCCTGGTCTTAAATCCCATTACTACCTCTTACTAGCCTTATAACTTTAGGCATGTTACTTAGCTGCTCTGTGTCTGTTTCCACATCTGTATACTGGGCATTATAAGATAATGTTTGCTTTACGGAGTTTTATGGATATTAACCGTACTCTTGCCTGGAAAATCCCATGGATGGAGGAGCCTGGTGGGCTGCAGTCCATGGGGTCACTAAGAGTCGGACGCGACTGAGTGACTTCAGTTTCACTTTTCACTTTCATGCATTGGAGAAGGAAATGGCAACCCACTCCAGTGTTCTTGCCTGGAGAATCCCAGGGATGGGGGAGCCCGGTGGGCTGCTGTCTCTGGGGTCGCACAGAGTCGGACACGACTGAAGCGACTTAGCAGCAGCAGCAGCATGGATATTAACCCAGTCAGTATTTGTAAAGTGTTATGCAGTGGCTAGCCCACAGTACACACTCAGTAAAGCTCAATAAATTCAAGTCATCACTATTATTCCCTATTCTGAGTAGTCACAAGAATCACCAAGGACCTCTGCAAACTTTCTTCATGCTCCACTCATATTTACTGAATCAGTACACCAGGGATAATCTAAGAAATTTGTTTAATAAAAGCTCTCTAAATTAGTCTCCTGACCGACTCAGTTTTAACACTATTAAAGCACTAACAAATCTTAATGACTACCTCAAATAGTTATAGACTTCTCAGAAACAATCCATTTCTTCAAGACTAATTGCTTTCACATGCATTACTTCACACATTTGTACTTATTTATATGCATATATGCCTGTTCACTACATCTAATTTGTATTAATTATTCACCATGGTTTATTATAATTACTTCCATGTTGCTATAAGGAAATATGTTAAATGAGAAGACAATACATCTTACTAAAACGTAAGTACCATTGATGATAACAGACCTAAACTTTAATCGCTCCACCTATGGGATATTGATTTACTAATGTTCATTATCACTATGATCTGCCTGCTTTCTTGCATCCTTCCCTCTAAATGGTAACTGTTAGCTCATTTAACTATATATAGGGTATATATTTTAAATGTAAGAAATTTCATCAACAATGATGTATTCAATAATATTTCATTTTTTAGAGAGATATAAAAAGAAAAGCGCTGAAAGCAGAGAAGTGATCTCCTTATTGAAAAACTGGGCTTTAAGGGACCAAATCAAGTAACAGGCAATACTGCTCCCTCAATGTATGACTTTTTGTTACCCACAGGCCCCAGAAACATTTGCACCACAAATTGCTTTCTAAAAGTAATAACACAGAAGACAAACGTTATTCATTTGGACCTAAAATCTATGGGGGACTTTCAGGGGTTTAGATGTTGTAGCCTGCAGCAGACAAGATAAGAAATACTTCAATAAAGATGCACTCAAAGGACTGTTTCCTCTTTCACTAGGAGAAAGGATTAGATGAAATAGTATCTAAAATTATCTTAGAAAATTATTTTAATATCCACAGACAGACACATATAGATGATGACCTCTTTTTTTTCCCCCAGACAAACACTATAATTAGAGATCTTATCAGAATAGTTACTCTTTTCTGCACATTTTGATGGAAAGAGAATATGTTTAGTATGAGAGACACCTTCTCCCAGTCCCTAGGTCCTTCGCTGACCCCCCAACTGACCTCCTCAAAGGTGATTAACCTCTCCTAACTTGAGCTTTTTCACATGCAAATCAGGGAATTATTCCAAGGATTACATTTGATAATGTAAGATTGACTGATTCCTTACCTAATGCAGAGCAGGTATTCAGTAAATATGTGTTTTAAAAATGTTTCTTCTATCAATATTAACCATACTTGAGTGTTGATTGTTACTGTATGTATATAACCTGTTCTTCCATTTCAGAAGAGAAAATTGCATCCTTTTCCAATACCTATTGCATTTTGTAGTCAGTCCTCAACTGAAATTTTCAAGTTACAGTTCTTTTAATACATAACAATGAAATGATCTGAGAAGGCTTATAATATCTACTGAACCCAGAGTGCACCCAAATCTTCAATATTTATTCATTTGTAACCACTAAGACTGTTTCTGTTTGAAAATAAAAAGACAAGAAGGGACACCAGATGAGAGGTGAAGAAAGGAGGAAGAAGTGAACAGGAGAGGGACTGGCAGAAGGTAAAGAGCAGAGAAAGATAAAAAGATGGACTGTTACACAGTGAAAAAGATTTGCATCATCTTTTAGACCAAAAGTGGCATAATTACTCAGCATTACTGTAGATAAATTCTTTTTTATATGTCAGTCACCAGGCTGTGAAACTAAGAGAATATTAACCTCCTTTGTTCATTCAACAAGTTTCAGACAATGAATTAGGGTAAGACTTTAGGTTATGGAAAGACACAGAGAAACAAATCCATGTGTTTATATAAGCTATACATTGAGAAAAGTCAAGCAATATCTAAAAATAAAATGACCAAAGCACATACAATGGCAGATGTCTCACTGTAACTATTTAGTATATAGAAATTTAAAAACATTATCTTATGGTAGAGAGAAAGAATTTAAATAGCGAATCACTTAATACAGAACCTGGACCCAAACATAATGCCAAATAACTACACAAATTTAAGCAAGTAATTTAAATTTTCTGGCATTTGATCTATAATTATAAAGTGGGATGATAAAAATAACTTTGCCACCTATTGTACATTGCCTTTCTAGAAAATAAAGGTGAATGTGTGTTTGTTTTGAAATAAACAAATATGTACTATCAATATTTACTACAAATTGCTATCAAACACCACACATGTCACATTTCACATATGATGACTATCAATAGCATATAGATTCCTTTGCAATAAGAATAAATAAAAATTAAATGATGAGTCATGTTCCTACATACAAAGATTTAATATTATAAAAATGCTATTTTTCAAATGATAAAAATTTGAATATCCTTCATGATTATCCTTCAGTGAGAATTTTTAACAAAAGTTCAAATGGAATTAAAAACAGGTGAAAGACACTAGCTGAAATTTTTAAAGAAAGGAACACTTAAATTATTGTGAAACTAGCATTTAAAACTTTTTTATAAAGTACCAACAAGTCAGTTCAGTAGTTACTACCTAAATCTGACCCTCACCACACATGCTCAAAAAAACCCTTACAGATCAACTAGAGGAAGATGGTTCACAGATCTTCAGCATGACTAGAAAACAAAGAACATCAGAAATAAATGATGATTATCATAAGCAAATTCACAAATACCTGTGAGCAGAAAAATAAACAGGAATTATCAGAATATCTATGTTCTGAGACCCCACTCAAACCTTGCAGAAAGCAGGAAGGAATCTGGACAAGCTGTGAAGAGCTGTGAGGGAAACAGAAGACATAAAATGAACTAAAATCACCCTCAGAGGAGGAAGTCCACCCTATGTCTAAAATTTCTGGGAAAAAAGTCCCAGTAGATCAGCACACTGACTTCAAGGAAGGGACATAAAGGTGTGCAGAATTCAAGCAGGCAGCCTTAAAAAGGAGTGTTTCTGGCATTAAAAAGGATAAAAAAGAAGTACCTTTAGGAGTCTAGGTAGTGAAGGGGAAAAAACAAAAGGAGGAAATGTATGCAGCAGGGGAAAAAAAAGGAACCATAAAATAAGATGAATAAGTATCTCCCCTCTCCTCCCCAAAAGAACAATGCACTGAAAACACAGAACTTTGCTAAACTGAGAGAAGACAATCATGAACTATAAGCCCATCCACGAATGCAGAGATGTAAGAAAGCATCATTCATTCCACAGTGATTAGCACACCAGGCTTCCCTGCCGTCCACTCTCTCCTGGAGTTTGTTCAAACTCATGTCCAGCGTGTTGACCCAACCATCATGCTCTGTCGCCCCCTTCTCCTCCTGCCCTCAATATTTCCCAGCATCAGAATCATTTCCAACTATGTAGCCCCAAATAGGCATTCTCTGGTAAAAGGAAAACATTATTGTTGTTGTTTAGTAGCTAAGTTGTGTCCAACTCTTGCAATGCCATGAACCCACCAGGTTCCTCTGTCCATGGGATTCTCCAGGCAAGCATACTGGAGTGGGTTGCCATTTCTGTTAAATCAGAAATACAAAGACTGAGGCCAAAATAGTAAACTGGGAGAAATGAAATTAGAGCTAACAATTCAGGAAAGACGTGGGGATGAAAGTGGCCATTTTAATCAAAAGGAAATTTATGGCTATACATTAAATGGCATTGAGATTAATACCTAAACATTTGAAAACAAATGTAGTTATATCTCCACCTCACTTCTTATACTAAATAAGTCCCAGATAGATTATTACTTTAAGTGTTCATAAACTTACATTAAAAGGAAAGTTGTAGATGTTACTTCCTAAATATCTGAATAAAAAGATTTATAGATTAATGTAAAAATGAAAATATTTACTTAAAAAGCCATAAATGGAATAAAAAGGTAAATTATAAACCAGAAAGATGTTTGCAAAACATATTAGTATATCAGTGTTCCTTTGTATATATCATATCATTGTGTTGAGAGACCCATAGCTGGTGAATAAAATTAAGAGTATGAAGATTCCGGGGGCTTCCCTGGTGGTTCAGCGGTAAAGAATCCACCTGCCAGTGCAGGAGACTCGGGTTCAACCCCTGGGTTGGGAAGATCCCTTGGACAAGGAAATGACAACCCACTCCAGTATTCTTGCTTGGGAAATCCCATGGACAGAGGAGCCTGGCCGGCTGCAGTCCATGGGGTTGCAGAGAGTCAGACACAACTTAGCGACTGAACAACAACAAAAAAGGTTGAGATTAGTCCTGGGTGTTCATTGGAGGGACTGATATTGAAGCTGAAACTCCAATACTTTGGCCACCTGATGCGGAGAGCTGACTCATTTGAAACGACCCTGATGCTGGGAAAGATTGAGGGCAGGAGGAGAAGGGGATGACAGAGGATGAGATGGTTGGATGACATCACTGACACGATGGACATGGGTTTGGGTGGACTCCAGGAGTTGGTGATGGACAGGGATGCCTGGCGTGCTGCGATTCATGGGGTCGCAAAGAGTTGGACACGACTGAGCGACTGAACTGAACTGAAGCAAGAGTAATATAACATAAGCATTTTAGGGGGAAAAAAATCACACAGTATAATGTAGACAATAAATTATCAGGTTGGGGACCAGCAGCAGACTAAAACAGAGAGCTGTAAAGAGTCAATGGCAATAATTCCAAGTAAGGAATGATAAGGGGCAGAGATAAGTAAGTAGTGTTAGAACACAGCATTCTTAGTGATTGCACTGCGGGTTCACACTAATATAAACTATCATCTACTTCACAAATAGTTGGGTCAATATGAGGAAACATCAAAATGTATCTTCTGTTTTCATATGGTTAATTTAAAAAAGAAAAGGTTAGAATTTTGTCCATGTAGCAGAAAACAGAGGGCCTTATGCAACCAGACTAGAAAAAAATATAGTATGTGGCTCTTGCTAGTCCTTCATACCGCCTCCTTTTGTAATGAATGAATTATTTTGTACAGAAACAAATTCAGTGCTGCTTGCTGATACCATAAGTTGAAGTAAAGGAAACCATACATTTAGCAACACCAAAGGCAACTGTATTTGGTCAGAAACAGAAATGAAAATTACTTTTTGTAAAGCTTACAATATTAATAGCCCAACCTCAAATTGCATATACATTTTTAAATGATAATCTTGACACTATTTGATTAACCCTTCTTAACCCCTTAGATTTTTTTTTCACTAATATTCACAACAGACATTTATTACATTGTATAAACCATACAGTTAAACCAGATAATGGAAAAGGAGAAAATTAACTAGGTTTTATAAACAAAGACGAAACATAAATAGCAGTGGCAGCTACACAATTTGGGGGGAAACATTGTGAACATATTCTCTAAGATGTATTTTCAACTATTTGCTGTTATGCATTCTGTCAAATATTTGAAACATCCTTTATTTCCTAGAACAACAATCAGTGTCTGTATTTATACTGTCCTCCTTTAAGTAAGCTCAATCTAATAAATCAAGAAATGATTTGCTCACACCTAACTTTTTTCAACTCATGACTACATGTGGCACACAGAAACATCTTAGAAGTTCCTTTCTTCCTATTTCTTTATTCTCAGACATTGTCAACTGTCCCAAATCTGCTCCCCAAACTCCAACAAATCACCTGTTTATCCAGCAAAGATAAGTTTATTAAGCCAGCTGCAGTAACAGAGAACACCATTACTCAAAAATGTCTCAGAAGGTTCATGTCAGGAGCAGATTTCCATAGGACTCTTGGATCTGGACTCACATGATTTAAGGTAGGTCTTTCAGTGTGGGGCCTGGCTCCATCTGGGACTGCGATACACCCATGATGCAATATTTTAGGTAGACACAGTGAGGTTATGTTCTTGAAATAAGCCTTGATGTGTAAATAGGTGTTTGTTAAGTGAGCTGTTTGCCCAGGTGAGCCATCCACTGTCCCGTGCATGGCCTGTTTACCCAGGTGAGATAAGTGTTTGCTCTGATAAACTGGTTTTCAGGAAGTTCCCAAAACATACAGTAAATGTATTCATTGGTTTCATCCTTTTCTTCCTGGGCAAGAATTTCTTGGAATACATGCTAAAGCTATGTTGACATTGGAGGCCTCAGTTGTCATAAATATCATGGGCACATTTCTAGCAGTTATTTATTTCCTTTTAAGAGAAAAGAGAAGGGTGGCAAACTTCTCTTAGTTCTTAAAAACTATTGGATCCAAGAGACACAGAGAAGAATTGGCTCTGCTCCCTCTTGGACCAACTCCATCTGTCACATTTCACATCTCATGTCCCAAACATAACAGACGTTATAAGGCTCAGTATGTCAAAAAATTGTAATCATGAATAGGGACAGAACTGGAGAGGAAAGTACTAGGGAGCTTGATATAAAATTCAGACTCCTAAGAAAACAAATGAGATCTCTTTTATTGCAGTACTCTATCGCCCAGCTTCTAGCATGAGATCATCATGCTTAAAGGGATTCATCCATAGACATCTGGGGAATCATTATTCTGCCTACCCCAATTTACCCTCTGATTTTCAAGATTCACAAGTAAAATACATTCACCCTATCACAGCATCCTGAGTCTCCATCTGTTCCACAATCAATATTACTACAGTGTGTGTGTGTGTGCGCACTAAGTCACTTCAGTCATGTCCAACTCTTTGCACCAGGCTCCTCTGTTCAAGGGATTCTCCAGTCAAGAATATTGGAGGGTGTTGCATGCCCTCCTCCAGGGGGGATCTTCCTCACCCAGGGACCGAATCCACGGCTCTGCACTGGCAGGCAGTTTCTTTACCACTAACACCACTGTGATAAATGCCTCCTTAATTGTTTAAGGTAGCTACTTTCCTCTCTAGTGAAAGTGAAAGTGAAGTCGCTCAGTCGTGTCTGACTCTTTGTGACCCATGGACTGTAGCCCACCAAGCTCCTCCGTCCATGGGATTCTCCAGGCAAGAATACTGGAGTGGGTTGCCATTTCCTTCTCCAGGGGATCTTCCCGACCCAGGGATCGAACCCAGGTCTCCCACTGTTGACTGAATAGAAGAGGAGAGAATGGAAGAGGACAACATTTTTTTATATGCAGATTTTGAATTTAGGCTTTTCAAAGAATCAGAGCGAAACCATCTTCGGTTTCCTCCACAATATTGCAATGTTTTATCAGAGTGTTTTTCTCTTAATTTCAACAGTACATGGCACCCTAGCAGGTCCCAAGGACCTTCACTCTTACAGAGGGATCAATGTGAGTCTTTATAAACCTGTAGGAGCCAAACAAGTTAAAAACGAAAATGAAATTACCAAATCACCCCCTTTGATAACACTTCAAAATTCAAAGATAGAGAAAATCCACTGTTCTCCAATGTTTGGCTGATTATAATTTCAGCTCATATGTTAACTTGAGGTCAAATTTTGTGGTTAAATTGTGTGTTGCTTCTATTTCCCTCTCCTTTCTTTTTTTAATCTTCTTTTTCCTTCCAATTCTACATTACAGCATCTCTACTTATCTTGTCTTTTAGTTCTAATTCTCCATGGCTCTGTTCTCATACTCGTTTAATGGCTGTCATATAAATTTTTGTGAGTAAATAAGCCTACATGTATACTTATATCTGAGCTAATGATGTTTCCAGTCTGATTATATAGAAAAACACTGGCAAAGGCAGGAATGAAGCTAATTTTTTTTTTTTTTTCAGAAAATGTTGGCAGACCATAAGTTTCTTTTTCTTTTTTTTTTTAACTTATCTACAGTTACAAATATGCTTGCTACCCATGTGCCATACAAAACCTATCTAGGTTGTTCCAATTGAAAAAAAAAGAAAAAAATGTATAAAATCCCAAATGAGAAAGATTTATAGCAGCACAGCTAAGTGTCCAAACACATCTAGAAATTAGCATTATAAAATAGCTTACACTTCTAAAGCATTTTGCCGCTCACAAAATGGTGAGCACAACTGTGAGTGTTATTAGTTCCCTCTGGATGTGTCAGATGTGCATTTGCTAGCTTTTTATTTGGTCAGACTTTTTTCTCCCTAAGAGTTCCTCCTTGCTGGACATTCCTTAAAAAAAAGTACCTCTGACTACTTTGGTGATTCTTCCCTTCCAGTGGTTGCTTAAAATTAACTTAGTTACCAGATTTTGGTGGTCAACCCCAGATCTTGTGTTACCTTCCTCCTCTCCAGGTAGTCTCCTTAAAAGGATTCCTTTTAAAATGATCCCAGGTAGTTCCCATTTGGAAATGTCTTAAATTCATTGGAAAAATCACACATCCCTACACCATTATCCGTAGAAGCACAATTCTCCTTTTCTTTGCTCTGCTGCTTCAAATCCAAACTCCAGGAGAAACATATCAAGTCCTCCAAAAGTCCCCTTGAAACTCTTCTCACCTGCATTGGTTAAGAAAATGTTACTTGTTCCAGACAGTGGAATAAGGGTGAAAATATTTGCATTTCTAGACCTTAACATATCTTCCACAGTCCTTCACAGTCTCTCTTCCCTTCCAACCCTGAATACACAGGCCACATGTTGTAGGAGACAGAACTCTACGATGGAAGAATACTGGATTCCTGTCATCAGTTGGAGAGGAATCACCCAGGATAACCAGTCTATCATGAACATGCATGTTAGACTCTAAGTGAATTATGCAATTGTATGTTATTAGCAGAGAAGGCAATGGCACCCCACTCCAGTACTCTTGCCTGGAAAATCCCATGGATGAAGGAGCCTGGTAGGCTGCAATCCATGGGGTCGCAAAGAGTTGGGCACAACTGAGCGACTTCCCTTTCACTTTTCACTTTCATGCATTGGAGAAGGAAATGGCAACCCACTCCAATGTTCTTGCCTGGAGAATCCCAGGTACAGGGGACCCTGGTGGCTGCCGCCTATGGGGTCGCACAGAGTCGGACACGACTGAAGGGACTTAGCAGCAGCAGTGTTTGTTAGAGCAGGTAATCTACCCAAACTAATGCAGACCTATACCCAGAAGTAGAAAGATGCTATAAGAAAAACATAAGATTTGTGGCTTTAATTTATTAGACATGCAAAAGGAAGGCAAGATTGCTAATATAAAAGTGGATATAAAAGTGATCATTTAAGTTATACAGTGACAAAAATGTTGGTAAAAATGTTGCTTATCATACCTTCAAAAGCATACTATGTGCCTACGGAGCTTGCATCTCTAGGTCAAGAGGATGAACAAAAGAAAATGGTGTTTACTGATTGGTACTGACTGTTTATAGCAAACATTTCATGAAAAACTTAAGTCCCATAAAAATAAAATAGGTTCTTAAAAGGAGAAAGAAAGTAGAGTCAAGAAATTTAAACCTTCATAGCATCGAAAAATCTAATTCTTGGCCTCAAACAATAAGGAACAGGATTTTTAAAAGCTTTGAAAGAAAAGGTCTCAGACATTTTAATAGAACAGAGTGATTCAACCTACTGGTAAAACTCATTAACAGTACAATCTTCCCAACAGGTTATTTTAGATAGCCTCAAGGTACCTGCCAGTTAGTTGAGAAAGAGATATGAGGGAAAGACAACAAGGAAATCAAGTAGGTTTGCAAACTATGTCTTTGAAAGAACTTTGGGTGTAGCTATTAGTACATATAACTGACTAAAGAAATTAGAGCCATAAAAAGATCAGAATCAACTGTTTTTCAGGAAATTACATTGCCAAAGACATCACAAGCCTAGACTTTAAAAGGTTTTTGATTGTTTAAACAGCAGACAACTTCACCTTCCAAGATTTCTCTACCAGCAAGCAGTTGTTCAGTTCTCTTATATCATTCCTAATTTTCTGTTAGGTCTATCTGCTACTTGGAGAGAGAGTAGCAAAGTACAAAAATATGATTAAAGATTTGCCCATTTCTCCTTCCAGTTATGTCAGTTTTTGCTTCAGGTATTTTTACTCTATGTTGTTAGATGTATACACATTTAGGATTATGTCTTCTTGGTGAACTGATCCCTTTATCATTATGTAATGCTCTGCTTTAACTCTAGTAATTTTCTTTTTTTTAGAAATCTATATAAAAATAATACAATTATGTCAGCTTTCTTAAGATTAGGATTTTCTTGACACATCTTTTTATTTTTATGTGTCATTATATTATAAATGAGTTTCCTGTACACAACATATGTTTTGATTACTTTTTTCTTTATATCCATCCTGACAATTCCTAGTGTGTTTTTACTATTTATATTTCATATGATTATTGATATGTTTGGACTAGGGCTACCATTTTGTTGTTTGTTTTTGCTTATTTCCTCTGCTTTTCATTGTTTTTCTTACATCCTACTAGTTTATTGTAACATTTATTATAATTCATTTTAATTTATCTATTGCAATTCTAACTGTATCTCTGTGCATACTTTAGTTTGGTGGTCCCTCGGGGATTAATTTTTTACAATAAACTTAGAATCAGTATTCTAACACTTTGTATGGAATGTAGAAACATTTATCACTATAAATATATATATTAAGATAGAAATATCCTTTCATTCTCCACCTTTTGTTTTAGTTGTTTTATAGATTACACCTACATATATTAAAAAAAAAATCAAACCATGTTTTCAATTTTTCTTTCAATAATCATAAATATATATTTTCCAGTCAATCCCCCAGATATATGATTATGCTTTTAATAACCATATATATTTTAAAGAACTTAAAGAAGAATGATCTATTATGTTAACCTGAATATTTCCATTTCTATTGTTCTTTATTCATTCCTGATGTTCCAAGCTTTTTTCTGGTATCATATCCCTTCCATCTGAATAACTTACTTAGCAATTTTTTTATTATTATTTTTTTTTACTTTACAATATTGTATTGGTTTTGCCATACATCAACATGCATCCGCCACGGGTGTACACGTGTTCCCCATCCTGAACCCCCCTCCCACCTCCCTCCCCATAAAGCAGGTCAGCAGGCAACAAATTCTATTAGCTTCTATTCATCTGAGAATGTCTTTATTTTCTCTCAATCCCTAAAGGATATTTTCACTAAATATAAAGTTCTAGCTTAACTGTTCTTTTCTTTCAGCATTTTAAAAACATCTGCAACATTTTCTTCCAGCTTCCCTGATTTCCAATAAGAAGGTTGTAATCATTTAAATTGCTGGTTGTGCCTATAGGTAATCTATCACTTTTTCTCTAGCTGCTTTCAACGTTTTTTGTTATCTTTAGCTTTTAGCAGTTTGGTTGTAATTTGTAATTTGTCTAGGTATGCATTTTTGTAGATTACCCTATTCCATTTCTTGAACCTGTAGATGTATGTCTTTCTTCAAATTTGGAATTTTTCAGCCATTATTTCTTAAATATATTTTTTCCAGCAATAAAATATTTCTCATTTCCTTCTAGGATTCCAACCTCATGAATGTTATACCTGTTGCTATTTCCCAAAGGACCATGTTGTTCAGATTAGATTATTTTACTGTCCTCAAGGTCAATGACATCTTTGTCATTTTCATTCTGCTACTGAGCATATCAAATGAGTTTGTATTTGTTACTATATCTTTTTCAGTTCTAAATTTTTCATTAAATTATTGTTCATACCTTTTGTTTGATAAGTCTTTCTATTCATATGTTTCAAGAGTGTTGAAGCATTTATGTAATAGCTACTTCAAAGTCTTTGTCAGATAACTTTAACCTCTGTGGCATTTCAGTGGTGATTGTTTTAGACTTTCCCGGCCATATATAAACTGAATACTTTCATCCATGATTTTGAGATTCTTCCATTTTGTTGAGTATAACAGTAATTAACTTTTTTTTTTCTTTGCTAAGCACCTTTCCTAGCCACCCTCCCATCCCAGGATATCTTGTTGCATTACTTTATTTAACATTCTTTATTATCTGTATCACTAACTGAAATCATCCATTTATTTTTAAATTTTCAAATAGAATTCATCATTATTTAGAATGTGTTTGTTTTTTTTTTTTTTTGGTGTGTGCTTAGTGAATGATTTATTGATTTTTCTAACTCAAAACAGTTGATTTTTTTAATTTAAATTTATTTATTTTAATTGGAGGCTAATTACTTTACAATATTGTAGAACAGTTTTATACTTACAGAAAAAAATGAGAAGAATGAACCTATTTGCAGGGAAAGAATGCAGATTCAAATGTGGAGAATGAACTTGTGGACACAACAGGGGAAGGAGAGAGTGGGACGAATGGAGAAAATAGATCACCATATATACGCTGAAAGTGAAAGTCACTCAGTCGTGTCTGACTCTTTCTGACCCCATGGACTATACAGTCCATGGAATTCTTCAGGCCAGAATACTGGAGTAGGTAGCCGTTCACTTCTCTAGGGGATCTTCCCAACCCAGGGATCGAACTCAGGTCTCCTGCACTGCAGGCAGATTCATTACCAGCTGAGCCACCAGGGAAGCCCATTACCATGTGTAAAATAGATAGCTGGTAAGAAGTTGCTCCATAACATAGGGAGCTCAGCCTGGCACTCTGTGATGACCTGGGGTGGTAGGAAGAGACGGGGGTAGAGGAGGGATGCTCAAGAGGGAGATGACATATGTATTATTATGACTGATTGCATTGTTGTACGCCAGAAACCAACACAGCATTGTAAAGCAATTTTCTGCCAATCAAAAATAAGTTACAAATAATAATAATAATAATAAACCCTCACATATATTAAGCTAAAAACAAAGCAAAATAATGAGAAGATAGTACAGAGAGTTCCCATATACCCATCCATTTTATTGACTAGTATCTTACTTTGCATGAATATAACATAATTTGGTAACCCAGTCTCTTGATGACTGATATTTGATACCTCATTCCTTTATATTGCTGAGTTGTGTCCCATTGTATGGATGTACCACAGTTTGTTTTTCCATTTACGTAATGGATATGCTGGTTTTGTTTGTTGTTCTGTTGCTAAGTCACGTCCAACTCTTAACAACCCCATAGACCACAGCATGCCAGGCCCCTCTGTCCCTCACTGTCTCCCAGAGTTTGCTCAAATTCATGTCCATTGAATTGATGATGCTATCTAACGATCTCAACCTCTACCCCTTCTCCTTTTAACAATGATGAATAAAATTGCTATAAACATTCATGTGAAGACTTCTGTGTGACTATACATTGTTTTGACTGTTCCAGATCTCTTTCTTTTCCATATCCACTTTAGAATCAATTTGCTAATAGTCACAAAATAGCCTGCCAGGATTTTGCTTAGGAGTACACTGAATCAATTAATCAAGTTGGAAATAATAGTCATATTTATGGTATTGAGTCATCCAGTCAATCAAGACAGTATATCTCTCCATTTAGTTAGATCTTTTATGATTTCTTTCCTTAGAGTATTGTAAACAAATTGCTTGTCTGAAAACAAATCCTATATGTATTATGTTAGCTAAATATTTCATTTTTAGGTGTTACTGTAAATAGTATTTTTTAATTCCAACATTTTAGTGCTAGCATAATGAAAAGCAATTGACCCTTGTATATAGACCTTGTATTAATTATTTGCTATAATTACTGTGACCTTGCTATAATTACTTATTCTAGAAGTTTTTATTTTTTTATATAAATTTATTTATTTTAATCGGAATAAATATTTTACAATATTGTATTGGTTTTGCCATACATTGACATGAATCCACCACGGGTGTACATGTGTTCCCCATCCTGAAAGTTTTTAAATAGATTATTTGAGATTTTTCTACATAGACAATCATAATGTCATGTGCAGATAAAGATGGTTTATTTTCTTGTGTTTTTTCTTCCCTGCCAATCTATATTTTATTTCTTTTTCTTCTTTTCTTCCTCCTCCTCCTCTTCGTATTTTGTGTGTGTGTGTGTGTGTGTCTTGCTACTCCATCTATGACTTCCAGTATGATGTTGACTAAGAGTAGGGAGACAAAACACCCTTGTTTTCTTCTATAAACTGAGTCTATAAACTGTGTCAGTTTGAGGAGGTGCCCTGATACTCTTAGTTTGCTAAGATTTTTTTATCCTGAATGTGTTGCATTTTGTCAGATGCTCTATAAATTGATATGATCATATGACTTCTTTGTTGTTGTTCAGTCACTCAGTCATGTCTGACTCTTTGTGACCCCATGGACTGCAGCACGTCAGGCTTCCCTATACATCACCATCTCCCGGAGCTCGCTAAACTCATGTTCATAGAGACGGTGATGCCATCCAACCATCTTGTCTTCCGCCGTCCCCTTCTCCTCCTGCCTTCAATCTTGCCCAGCATCAGGGTCTTTTCTAATCCCTCAGCTCTTCACATCAGGTGGCCAAAGTATTGGAGCTTCAGCTTCAGCATCGTCCTTCCAATGAATGTTCAGGATTGATTTTCTTTAGGATTGACTGTTCGATCTCCTTGCAGACCAAGGAACTCTCAAGAGTCTTCTCCAGCACCACAGCTCAATGGCATCAATTCTTTGGCACTCAGCCTTCTTTATGGTCCAACTCTCAGATCTGGACAGGACTACTTTCTTCTTTAGCCTGTTTATTTGGTAGATTATGTTGATTTTCAAATATTGATCCAAACCAGCCATACATATCTGAAATAAATCCCACTTAATAGTAGCACACATTTCTCTTAGTAGTAGCACAGTTCTAATTCTCCTGTTTGTGGAGGACACTGCGCTATGGCAAAGTAAAGAAGTGGGCCTGGTGGGTTTGTTCTATGGCTGAGACTTGATATAAACAGCTCTAACAAACCCTGCAGCCTCTTTCACTCAGAAGACAAGGAATGATTCACGAGCCAGTTTTAGGGTGTGCGTATTCCCTTTTGTCTTCTGCATTCTTCAGAACAATGTCCTCTTCTGCAGAGAACGGTACACACGGCTATTTAAGCCCTGGTCCTCTCTGAACACACTGGAAGGCTGGTGGGTGTGGCTTTTCAGGACACTATGTACAAAGCTATCAGCTTACGGATGACAAAGGGATAGAACAAAGGTAAAACCTGAGTAAAAGGAGAACCTTTCAACCATGAGATTCTAAGAAAAAGATTGCTATCCGGGAATTTTAATGAATTGGTTTCATCACTGACCCCTGGAAAATGTCAAGTTCCACATTTATATGGAAATGGAAAGACACACTGAGGCTTGTTAGCAGCAGTTTATCACACTGACTGCTGTTACTGTGCTTGTTCTCTCTCTCTTCCTCCCTCTGAGTCTATCTATCTAAACATATATACAAACACTCAACACTTATACCCTCAGATCTGTTTCCTCTGAATCCTGGCAGATGACAACAGTGTTGAAAAATGTGGCCAGGTTGGGCTTCAGAAGAAGCCCTGTGCTAAATCATATATGAACCAGCTGAAGACCCACAATGAGGAGCAAATTTGGACACAAGATTTACCACTTCATTTTTAAGTGCTCTCAGTAAGAAAAGTTCCACCAACAGTTATCAAATAGGACCTTGAAATAAGTTAAGCTATCCACTGCCTGTTTTCAAATATTGGAGCCTTATTGCATAATAACACCAGTATTAATAATTATACAATTATTACTAATAATACAAGCAGAAATTGTCCCAGTAGACTGCTTCTAGGTCCTAGTCAGCTAGTAGTAGCTCATCACAGTAATTTTCTCTCTGTTCAGACACCTATCTCTTATTTCTCTCCAAGTTTTCTTTTTATATCTTGCTTTCCCCCCTGCCATTCTTCAAAGCCTTCTTAATGAAGATTTCACAAGTTTAATAAGGATGTTATCATGAAGCAGGAGGTTTAAAATGAAAGTTTTAAAACCTGCTTTGGTATGCCTGGGCATTTGCATTTTATCTAGACAAAACGCAGCAGTAATAATAGCTACAGGTAAAAGCAGGGAATCTTTTGCCTTTTAGGGGCTTTTAGGATTCCACGTTGCTAAGGCAATCTTCATCACAGTGCATCACAATGGGAGAAGAAGTTGTAACCAGAGCTTGGTCAGTCTAAACAGTGTACAGTACTGTGACCCCAGGTCACATTCTCTACCAGCTGAGGAGAGAAAGTAACCAAAGAGGAAGAAAACACCCCCTTGGCAGCTTTGGGGTACTATATGGGCCCTTGAGATAAAGTGAGATGAACTTGGGTGGCTCAGAGACCTGCAACTGAGATGTGGGCCAAGCTATAATGCAGTCCACCCAGGTCCATTAACATTAGGACCATTAAGAAAATATGATTAAAATAAAAATATACTGTCCCCAGCTTAGCTTCATCAGCTTCCATGCTAGCAGGGACAGACATTGAGACTTGTAAGTGGCCATTCAAATTATTTGAGGAAAGTGAGGTCTCCACTTGTTAACCAGAACATCACTTTAAGAGATATCGGACAAGAAATAAATCCAGAATTTAAAACAATGATAACAACAACAACAACAAAAAAAAAACCCTATAGATATAAAAAGACATCTCCCAATCTTGTTCTTGACTGTTCATCTCAGAATAGCAGAGCAGAAAGGCTTTTCAAATTTATCTGCCACTTATTTTATACTACAGTACAGTTGAGGCATAGAGAACAGAAGTGATTTGCCCAAGAATATAAGGCCAAATCGAGCTTAGAATCTAAGTCTCCTAACTAGAAGGCCAAATATTTTCCTATTTGATGATGAACCATATTTAAAGAATCTGCATGCTGATTCTTCTGAGTTAGAAATAAAAGCATCTTGATCTCGTGCCCACCTACAATCAGGATATCTCAGAGACCAAGAAGGATGTTAGTTCCCTAGCAGTATAAATTTCCTTCTTCATATATCTAAAATCTCCAGGACACTGGATTCAAAGTTATTAAGAATCATGTGGTAATTTCTGGTGGTGGGAAAAGCCCACCATACAAATGCCAATATAAAATCTGCATTCCACCCTCCCACCATCCATTCCCAAATGTATAAATGGTATAGAAAGACTTCTGATACAATGGTGTTTTTAAGAGTAGGACATGACTTAGCAACTGAAAAATAACAAAAAATCACTTTCTAAATCATACAGCTTGCTTTGGACTCCCAAATTAACAAAACCATCAAGAAAGTTATTAAATACATCAAATCAACTGTATTCACCACTGTAATTCACCAGAGATTTCCAAAAAGAGTAGTCTATAAGTACTAGAGCCTATTTTCCCAGGGATTGCACAGGTCCATGTAGGCCCAATGCCTTTCTCTCTCCTCATACATCAACCTTTCCCAGTCTTCTTATTACTGTAACAATCTGGAGTCTATAATACTCACTTACAGAGCATCATATTTCTATAAAGAATCCACCTACCAATACAGAACAAACTCTGGGAGACAATGAAGGACAAGGAAGCCTGGCATGCTGCAGCCCATAGGGTCACAGAGTTGGACACGACTTAGCAACTGAAAAACAGCAGCCAACAAAGGAGACACAAGAAAGGTGGGTTCAATCCCTGGGTTGGGAAGATCCCCTGCAGTAGGAAATGGCACCCCACTCCAGTATTCTTGCCTAGGAAATCCCATGGACAGATGAGCCTGGAAGGCTACAGTCCACAGAGTCACAGAGTTGGGCACAACTGAGCAACTGAGTAGAAGGACAAGTACTGCCATAACATCTCTATGAGACATTACAGTGAGCCCAGGAGCCTAGTTACATGCTTTCGATCTCATCTCCATGCTCTTTGGACATATTTCCATAGTTCAGTTCAGCTCAGTTCAGTCGCTCAGTCGTGTCCGATTCTTTGCGACCCCATGAATCGCAGCACGCCAGGCCTTCCTGTCCATCACTAATTCCCGGAGTTCACTCAAACTCATGTCCATCAAGTCGGTGATGCCATCCAGCCATCTCATCCTCTGTCATCCCCTTCTCCTCCTGCCCCCAATCCCTCCCAGCATCAGAGTCTTTTCCAATGAGTCAACTCTTCGCATGAGGTGGCCAAAATACTGGAGTTTCAGCTTTAGCATCATTCCTTCCAAAGAACACCCAGGGCTGATCTCCTTCAGAATGGACTGGTTGGATCTCCTTGCAGTCCAAGGGACTCTCAGGAGTCTTCTCCAACCCCACAGTTCAAAAGCATCAATTCTTTGGCGCTCAGCTTTCTTCACAATCCAACTCTCACATCCATACATGACCACTGGATAAACCATAGCCTTGACTAGATGGACCTTTGTTGGTAAAGTAATGTCTCTGCTTTTCAATATGCTATCTAGGTTGGTCATAACTTTTCTTCCAAGGAGTAAGCGTCTTTTAATTTCATGGCTGCAGTCACCATCTGCAGTGATTTTAGAGCCCCAAAAAATAAAGTCTGACACTGTTTCCCCATCCATATCCAACTAAATAACCACTGCAGTTAATTTAAACATTTAGAAACTGTTTTTTCTATGTTGTCATTGTTTTTTGTCTTCTTATGAGTCCAGATCTCTTCTGCTTGGCTAAGTCTGCCTTACTTATATGGCTTCTCTTCCCCATAAACCAAGCCCCCCCAAAAAAGAGTAACTGTGGTCTCCTAATGAATCTCTGTATATCCCAAAATGGCGAACTGATTCTAGTTTGGGGGAAACATTAAAAAAAAAAAAAAAAAAGACTTTGTATTCTGGACTAAAAGCAGAAGGAAAAAGAATTTAGAGAGAAGGAAAAAAAGATAGAGTAGGAATACCATGAGGATAAAAGCGCTGACAGTTGGTTTCTCTTTTGTAATGCAAGTGACTGACTGCAAAGACTTACACACTGCTTAGACTTACAGATTTACAGACTGCTGTCTTGATAAACGCATTGCCAGCCTCAGAACAGATAGAAAGTCAGGCCAATCCCACCCACGCTGACCCGAGCAGGCAGGCTCTTTTGTTTTAGAGATCTCCGCTGATTTCTGAAACTGACCATTTGAGCCACTTGTTCTTTCTCTTCCCACTCCTATGTTTTAAATTACTCAGCCATTAAAAAGAATACATTTGAATCAGTTCTAATGAGGTGGATGAAACTGGAGCCTATTATACAGAGTGAAGTAAGCCAGAAAGAAAAACACCAATACAGTATACTAACGCATATATATGGAATTTAGAAAGATGGTAACAATAACCCTGTATACAAGACAGCAAAAGAGACACTGATGTATAGATCAGTCTTTTGGACTCTGTGGGAGAGGGAGAGGGTGGGATGATTTGGGAGAATGGCATTGAAACATGTATAATATCATGTATGAAACGAGTCGCCAGTCCAGGTTCGATGCACAATACTGGATGCTTGGGGCTGGTGCACTGGGACGACCCAGAGGGATGGTATGCGGAGGGAGGAGGGAGGAGGGTCAGGATGAGGAACACGTGTATACCTGTGGCGGATGCATGTTGATACATGGCAAAACCAATACAATATTGTAAAGTTAAAAAAAATAAAATAAAATATATAAAAAAAATAAATACATAAATAAATTCACGAATAAAGAGTAACATTTGAAACCCAGGTCCCCCTACTCTACCCCAGGTCCATGTGCACTCTGTCTCTCTTTCTACCCTTATGTGTCATGTAATTTCCAGGACCTGCAATACATACATACATACATACATATATATATATATATATATATATATATATATATATATATTTTTTTTTTTTTTTTTTTACTTTCCTGATGGTTATAGCTGAGGGTATCTTGCAATTACAATAAGAAACAAGGGCCAGTGCAGCTACAACATTGGTACCAGTAGGCTGAGAGCAGCATAAAACAAAAGCACAACCAATGTAGCTCACATCAAGAAAAACTGACGGCAGATTTCCTCAGGAAGCCAAGGGATCATGGACACAGAATGACCTGGCCTTATATACTTAAAAACAAATATCCAGACTGAGAGATCTCCCAGGAATAGACAGACTGACTTATCTTTCAAATGTAGAAGACCAACATTTATCTCTGCTCCAGTACCTTTTAGCTACCTATTCATGTAGGTTTCTCACCTGTTTAAATATAATTTATATCTTGATCCAGCCTTACCAGGTCAGAGAATGAGACAGTTATAACCGACTAGACAATGGGGCTTAGGAGGATGATGTACAAGACGCCTTACTGACCTCCACCTACAAAAAGCAAAGCTTACATCTCTAGAGAATAAGAGAAATTAGCTCAGATGGTGCCAAGCTGATCACATAAACAAAGGCAATACGAGTCTTCCATTGTCATTGTAGACGTTGGCCAAGCTGAAAGTCAAGGCTGAAAATTCAATGAAGTGGGCAGCGCATTCCAATGAAAAGCTTTATAATATATTCAAACAAAAGGACCATCTTCATTAATGTCACTGGTTACTAAGGTAAGTGGCTATGAGTTGGGTTCTTATCTCTCATTGCTCCCAAATAGAACAAAATCTACTGCTAAGGTTTGATTTTTTACTCTAAATTCCAATAGAGTATATCAATGAGATAAATAAGGTCCTAATTTTAAAAATCATAATGAAGTATCTGTTTTTTTTTTATAAATGTGCAAATCTTGAAAATAAGGCAAAGGGGGCATTTTATGTTCTAATATCACGTGCTGCAGTCCGTAGGGTCACAAAGAGTCAGACACAACTTAGCAACTCAACAACAACAAATGCCATTCTGGAAAAACTAACAGATCCTCCCACTGATTCTTTAATTAAATCAGGGGACACAGCACCGTTTGACCTGTCGTTTATTATTTATTAGAGCCAACATTTTATGAAGTTACATATTAAGTTACAGACTTTTGTCTGACGGAAACACAAATTATTTCTTTCCAGGAGGAAAAGATAAGCTCAAAGGTTATGGTTTTATTTTCCTGGAGGACTTTAACCAGTCAGACTCCAACTTAGTAAATTTACCTCAATACAACTTTCCTGAGGGACTCACTACTTTTCTTCTATTCATCTTTTGAACCAGGCTTATTTTCATACTGGTTTCCTTGAATATTAATGAAATAAATCTTTGATGCATTTACTCTATATTTGTATGAAAGCTGAGATTTAATTTTTTTAATAATACTTTGACAGTTAGTGGCACTTTAAGTTCTCGGCTATCCTTACGACTTCTGCAATTTTGCATAATGTCAGTATTACATGAGCCATAGTTGCATAGGGAGTTAAAACAGACAACAGAAAGTTGAAAATGTAACAGAAAAATAAATAAAATATTGTGTTTCTAGCTTCTGTAACATGTGTCCCACTCAGATGTACAGAAATGTTGTTTTTACTGAACTCAACTTGCTCACAGCCTCCATTCCTTTTCAGTAGCTGAAAACACTTCATCTTGCCACTTTAAGTCAACTAAGTGTCTTTCAGTTGAAAACAAGAATTGCAGGTAGAATGGGGGCATATGCTCCTAATGTCCTTGGGCTTCTTTAATATTTCTCTAACTGTAAGGTTGTGACCACAAGGACAAATGTCAGTATTCTTGCTTTCCTGTATCTCTCTCCAGTTCCTTTCCTGGCCCCAAATGAGAAAAAAAAAAAATACAAACAGAACAACTATTCTCTCTTGCCTTGTCCCTTTCTGTAAGTTACTCAACTCTGAATCTCCAGCTTCAGCTCCTTGGAAACCAAATATCTTCTCCTTTCACTAAAAGCCTAGATATTATAAGATGGGTAGAGATCTTGATTCGGGGCTTCCAAACTGTTTTATTTTAAATATATTCCAAGTACCTATTTTTGAATGTGAAAAAATATTTTAAAAAGGAAAACTGAGGGTCATCTTCCCTCAGTTTCAATGGATTAGGATCTTTGGAAAGAAGAAATTACCTGTAATAAAAAAAATTTTGAGGTAGTTGAAGAAATATCCTACTCTACCTGTGACCTTATAATATAATATAAATGAGGTTTACCTCTCATTCTGAGCTTTCATAGGAAAGATAGCAAATACTAGTGTGTAAGAAACTTGCACACTAGTAGAAATTATGAAAACTGACATACCCTCTGTTTTTCTTTGCTTCACCTTTCCTTCTTTCTGGTATTTGTCTTTTGTTATATTTTCTCATTCAGTTACCTGTCTATGTCCATTTTTATTCTTGTTCCCAATGTTGGTTATTCCTCAGAAATCCTAGGGCCTTAGACTAATGAACATACTCATTATAAAGAACTCAAAGTTAGGAAATTTGTTACATATGAAAAAAAATCTTTGATTTTGGGACCATAGTCCAATAAAAAATAGAAAAATTATTAATTGATTGAAATTAAAGTTTACTATTAAAAACATCAATAAAGATATAAGGTAAATAAATTAGTATTAAGCAAAGTTTTATTAGCATCCATATTCCTTTTTTGCTTATGAAAAAAAGCTTCAGAATCTCCACTTTCTATAGTCTCAAGCTTGTATATAATAAGATACAAAAATTTTATATTCATCAGAATTCCAGTTAGCAAAGAAATTATATGATTTTGCTCTATAGGATGCTGATATCCTAAATTTTAAGACTTTCAACTAATAAATTGAAAATCAAAGGTAAAAATTGAAAGTGAAGGGGATGAAGTGATGACATGGGATGTGGTGTTGCCATGATGTACTGGGGAATTGTGTTTCCCATAATATATGTCCACATCCTAATTCCTTAAGCTTGTGTATATGACCTTATTTGGAAAAGGAGTTTTTGCAAGTATCATTAAATTAAGGTGTTCAAGATGTAGTGATCATGCAGAATTTGGGCCAGACCCCAAATCCAATGGCGGAGGTCCTTACAAGAGAAAAGCAGGAGAGCTGGGAGGCACAGAGACAATGCGAGAGGCCTTTTGAAGACAGAGGCAGAGACTGGAGTCATGCTGCCACAAAACGAACAACACTTGAGAATCATCAGAAGCCGGAAGGAAACTTACCTAGATCCTTCAGCGGGAGTATGGCCCTGCTGATACTTTGATTCAGATTTCTAATCTCCAGAACTGTGAGAGAATAAATTTCTGTTGTTTTAAGCCACCATCTTTGTGGTACTTTGTTATGGCAAGACTAGGAAACTAATGTACAGGCTACTGTTTTATTTTGTTTCACTTCAAATATTCAACTAAATTTGAAATAGCTCCACCAAAAGATGTTAGAGAAGCACTTAAATAGGTAGAAATGTTATCCGTGTGACAATAAGGTTTTTCTTATCATGGAAAGCACTGCCTCCACTAGATCCAAATAAGAAAGATTTGTAAATGAAGCCATGTAATTAGGATAAGTGGGTACTTAGAGAAAGAACATGTGAGAGGAAGACACCTTAAAATTAAGACTTTTAGATAATTTTAAGACAAGAAATAAAGTCATAAAACTTTGATCAAGAGAAGAAAGGGTTTAGATATGCTTTCATGACACTGATTTATATGCTATAAAAAGATAATATTAATAGTGCAGGTTTTGAATATGGATAAACCCATTTTTAGGCATTTAAAGAAATTCTTTTTAACAAATGTACAATTTTAAATACAAAAGAGAATGCTTTGGGCATGGTTGTACGATGAGAATTATTTTCATTCAGTCATGTTAAATGTAAGCAAGATTTTTTTGGTGGGGAAAATTCAAGATTTAAACCAAAATAAGATTAGAGCATGGGCTTCTCGGGTGGTGCTAGTGGTAAAGAACCTGCCTGCCAATTTAGGAGACATAAGAGACGTGGGTTCAATCCCTGGGTAGGAAGATTCCCTGGAGGAAGGCATGGCCACCTACTTCAGTATTCTTGCCTGGAGAATCCCATAGACAGGAGCCAGGTGGGCTACAGTCCCTAGGGTCACAAAGAGTCAGACACGACTGAAGCAACTGAGCACGCACACATTCAAGAGTTGAGCATGAAGACTCAAAAGCATATTCCAAAGTGCAAATTTTGTTTGAAGCCAGTTGCAGCAGCAAAGGGAAGTATGCCCCAAATCCTTCAGGCGAGTCTTCAGCAGTATGTAAACCAAGAACTTCCAGAGGTACACGCTGGGTTTAGAAGAGGCAGAGAAACCAGAGATCCAATTGCTAACATCCGTTGTATCACAGAGAAACCAGAGATCCAATTGCTAACATCCGTTGTATCACAGAGAAACCAAGGGAATTCCACAAAAAAAAAAAAAAAAAAAATCTACTTCTTCACTGAGTACACTAAAGTCTTTGACTGTGTGGATCACAACACATTGTGGAAAATTCTTAAAGAGATAGGAATACCAGACCACCTTACCTGTCTCCTGAGAAATCTGTGTGTGGGTCAGTAAGCAACAGTTAGAGCTTTACATGGAACAAATGACTGGTTCAAAATTGGGAAGGGAGTATGCCAAGACTGTATACTGTCATCCTATTTGTTTAACTTACATGCAGAGTATATCATGCAAAATGCCAGACTGGATAAACCACAAGCTGGAATCAAGATGGCCAGGAGAAATACCAATAACCTCAGATATGAAAATGATACCACTCTAATGGCAGAAAGAGGAACCAAAGAGCCTCTTGATGAGGGTGAAAGAGGAGAGTGAAAAAACTGGCTTAAAATTCAACATTCAAAAAACTAAGATCATGGCCTCTGGTCCCATCACTTCATGGCAAATAAATGGGGGAAAAGTGGAAGCAGTGACAGATTTTATTTTCTTAGGCTCCAAAATTACTGCAGTCATGAACTTAAAAGACATTTTCTCTTTGGAAGGAAAGCTATGACAAACCTAGACAGTATATTACAAAGCAAAGACATCACTTTGCTGACAAAGGTCTATATAATCAAAGCTATGGTTTTTCCAGTAGTCATGTACTGATGTGAGAGTTGGATCATAAGGAAGGTGAGCACCAAAGAAACGCCTTCAAATTGTGGTGCTAAAAATGACTCTTCAGAGTCCTGTGGACTGGAAGGAAATCAAACTAGTCAATTCTAAAGGAAATCAACCCTGAATGTTCCTTGGAAGGACTGATGCTGTAGTTCCAATACTTTGGCCACCGGATGCAAAGAGTTGACTCATCGGAAAAGACCCTGACGCTGGGAAAGATTGAAGGCAAAAGGAGAAGAGGGCAGCAGAGGATGAGATGGTTAGATAGCATCACCAACTCAATGGGACATGAATTTGAGCAAACTCTGGGAGATGGTGAAGCACAGGGAAGGCTGGCACGCTGCAGTCCATGGGGTTGCAAAGAGTTGGACGTGACTTAGCAACTGAACAGCAACAACACCAGCAACAAAAAGTGAAGCATAACTGCATGACGAGAGTGATATCAGATGGCTGGGCAAGAAGCAATATTCAAAGGAAATCAGCAGAGGATGGATAATGGAAACAGAAAATTCGCCATCTTCTTATTCCCACAGTCACCAAAGTCTGACACATTTGCCCCCTTGTTATTTCTGGTCTGAAGGACTTTCTTCTCTTAGGTTGGTTTATATAAAATCAAGCAAAGGATGATGGCCCCTCACTAGACACCAGGAGGGTGACCTAGAACCTGGCAGGTGAGCAGAAAAGGTTTCTGAGGCCACAAAAAGAAGCTACTAGATATAACTCAACCAGTTACACCTTTTCTCAGTACAAAAATACACTGGTTAGAGAAATATAAAGATTATCTACCAAAAAAGGAAACATAAAGTGGATTCATTGAGTTAAATGTTTGTCCCTTTTTGCATTCACAAGTGAAGATACAGGTGGGAGGGGATGATAAGATCTATAAATGAAGGTCTAAGCATGTAGCTTTATCTTGTTTTTCATAAATGAGAAAGAGAGTAATGGCACACAGATAAATATATAATTTCTTGAGGGGCAAAGTGAATATTAAAATATTGCAAATAAGGCAATTAAAACTATTCAATTTGACAAAGCACTGGACCCAGTTGAATTGCACCATAATTCATGAGGGAAAAAACAAGAGCAAGGGAAACAGAGAAGCCTTTGGCAAAACTATCTGATAGCTCAATAAGAAAAGAATAAAGGAAGCAATTGCATTTGAGTCACTAATAAGCATTCTTACATTTAAGCCAAACAAAATCATTAAAAGAACTAGTTTTCCCAACTTCAATTACTAAGCACAAAAATAAAGATCCACTCAAATCTATGCATTTGTGATTTACCTAAGGGAACTGGTCTGAACTGGGGAATTTAAGATTTATTTTTATTCAGATTTTAAGGAAACACTGATCATTTTATTAGCATGTTACCTAGTGATAATAAAAGCTCGCTAATAAGCAAAGTGTCCTAGATCACTCTGGATATGAGAGCTAATGATACTGCATTTCAAAAGCTGATAAAAAATAGTCAACACACATAAACAGTATCACTTAAAAACATCTTTTTGTAGAAATATGTGGTCTTTCCCACAGAAACACCTAATAACCGTTATTACATCGAGTACATTTTTTTACAGAGTAGGATAAAACCATTGAAATTCACACCCTCACGCGACACACAAATCATTTCTCCTTTGCCACTCTCCGCTGTCCCTGACTGGGGCACCCTGGATCATGTGTCTTTCCCTGTGATTCTGGAGTGACAAAACTCAGCCTCATCCCAGCTATGCCACCAAAATGACTAAGCCCGGTCAGGCCTGTAGAGCAAGGGGGTCCTTTGTGTAAGTTCTCCCCAGCATCCCCATCTTTGCTTCTTTTCGTCTCTGTAGCTTTTGTCACCCAGACCTCAGGAGTCTCTCTACTTCCTAACACAGAAATGGTCGAGTACTTGAAAAGCGTGAATGTTTGTGACTGCACCATTCTCATGGGAATTTCTAGTACACCTTGAGCAAAAAGGCACAGGCAGCAACATGAAGCCAGGCCTACCATGGTCAGATACTCTGTCTAGTTAAAAGAGAATGTAGTGTAGGAACCTAAAAGGAAAGCCTTAAAAAAGAAAGGAAACATAAAAGAAAAGGTTACGTTAAAGAAGCACAGAGCTAGATCTACCAGGTAATTTAACGAAGGAGTCAGACAAAGCAGAAGAAAACATGTAATGGTCCCTCCCTTCAAATCAGAACTGTCTTAAAAATAGTGCCATCTGCAGTGAGTCACCAGATGAGATCTCCAAGGGTGACTGACCCTTTAGAAAGAGAAAAGGCATGATTTGGTAGATACCTGGAAAACCTCCTCCTGCTCTGAGAGTCAATGGTTCTTTGATTTTCTTATTCAAAGTCAGGTCATGTTCAGAAACTGTCTATGAACAACTATTACTATATTATCCACTTCAAGTACTTTCACCAATAACCTCAGTGGATCGTTGAAGCTCCTCAAAGAAAATTTTAAACTTCTCTTTACCTTTTAGAAACTTTATACAAAAGAGTAGAGGACGGAATTTTTCCCCTAGAAATGACTCCATGTATAATACCAAAGCATTGATTTATTATCAAGAACCACAAGCATTCCTTGACAACATATTGCTACATTATTATATTTATAAATATATAATTCACCCCAGAATTGGCATTAACAGTGAATTAAGTATTTTTCTTTCAAGTTGACTCAATCAAGAACAGAGGTGTATTAATGCAATTGGATTAAATAATGCTGCAATAATCAACAACCTCAAAATAGCTTAAATCATAACAAGCTTAAACATAACAAGGATTTATTTCTCATACACACACGGTCTACAGCAGTGCTGGGGGAGCTCCAGAGCAACAGTCTTTGATGCAGTAACTCAGAGATCTTGTATAATGTTGGTGGCCCATCCTCTAGCTTTTCTATGTCGAATTCATGGTTTCTTCTGTTTGCTATGCCATGATAAAAGAGAACTGGAGGATTTTGCATACATTCTTCTATATTTTGGCCCAGAGGTGAAAGATATCATTTCCAGCTCTCACTCATTGGACACATCTAGCCATATAGCCCCAACTGCCTGCAAGATGGCTGGAAATGTGGATGAATAGATGGCATGTTGGATGATCACTGCAATCGAGCTCAGCTGCAATAAAATAAGGGAAGTGGAAGATGAAGAACATTAACCTGAGGTTCAAGAAACAAGTTTTGGCTGACGACTTCAAAATCAATCTCTTGGGCTCCAACCTATATGTCCTGCTGCTGCTGCTGCTAAGTCGCTTCAGTCGTGTCCGACCCTGTGTGATCCCATAGACGGCAGCCCACCAGGCTCCCCCGTCCCTGGGATTCTCCAGGCAAGAACACCGGAGTGGGTTGCCATTTCCTTCTCCAATGCATGAAAGTGAAAAGTCAAAGTGAAGTTGCTCAGTCGTGTCCGACTCTTTGCAACCCCATGGACTGCCGCCCACCAGGCTCCTCCATCCAGGATTTTCCAGGCAAGAGTAGTGTCTACTTAATAGCTTCTCTTGGATGTCCCACAAAAAGTACATAATCAACATGTCACAAACATTTATGGTTTCTCTGTGCTATACGTTTAGACTAAGGATATAAAAGATAAGAATGCTGCAACTCCAAGCAAAATCTCTGTACAGTATGGGAATGGCTGTGATGGAGGCAGGCTCCATGTGTGCTCCCAGGCTCCAGATGTTACCCTCTGAAATAAGAATGAATAATATGTTGAATAGATATCTCACTTTGATTGCATGCATATCAAGTAGTATATCAAAACTGTTCTGTGTTTAGTCAATTGAAATTTAAAAGCAATGTTTCAGAGTCTTGTCCTTTGGAAGCAACTTTGTGATAATAGACAGCATCATATTTAACAGGGATGTAAGAGATTTGATTAGGCACTCTCTGGGCAGCCCATGACACTAAACATATTTGAAGAAAAGGCAATAGCAAGTAAAGAAAATTGGAGATTTTTATCTTTCAATTACGTCATTACTCTGATCTCCAAAACTCTTTTCCTTTGGGAAATATACTTTGATCAGAACTAGAAATAATTTATCACCCAAATTGCCATAATATCTTCTTGTGCTGTGTGTGTGCTCAGTTGTTCAGTCATGTTCAGCTCTTGCAACACCAAGGACTATAGCCTTCCAGGCTCCTCTAGCCATGGAATTTTTCAGGCAAAATACTGTGGAGTCGGTTACCATTTCTTACTCCAGGGAATCTTCTTGACCCAGAGATCAAACTCACATCTCTTGTGTCTCCTGAACTGGCAGGCAGATTCACTGTGCCATTCAAACATAGGATTTATATTAGTATAAGACCTCAGTTGAGCATAAATTTTATATATATATGTATGCTCCTGAATTTTATAAATATTATTATACTACCAGGAGCATATATAATATTATTATCAAATTATCAGTAAACATTCTTCAATGAAAGATTATAGAAATTTTCACTAGGCATGATTTAACTGGTAGAAAATTATAAGTAGGTTCAAACACAGTTTTTGCTTGAATGATGAACTATATAATCTTAAAAATTACTGAAGTTATTGAGATAGTTCAAATATTAATCTTTTTTCCTTTACCTAGATAGAATATTTACAACTGAAGACTTATGTCCCTATAGACTGATGCCTCTACCAACATTGATTTAATCTGTCCTTTGCTAACAGCATTAATATATTGACATTTTAAATCTAGGGAAAAAGAACTACTGAGTTGATTTACAAAGATGCCATATCAGTAAGAAAAATGAGTATCCCTGATCTTCCTCCTCTCCTGGTCTCTCCCTCCTCCTCTTCACATTTTTCTTCAGATGCAGATAAGTTTAATGACCAGATATTCCCTGGCCTGGGACTTTTTCTGTAACCCTGCTCCCAGCTAAGTCAAATCAAATTTATAGCAGGACAAAGTGTTCTCTACTGGCGACCCCTATAGTCCATCTTGATGCCTACCCTTAAGTAGGCAAGTACTTCTTGTCTTAGAGATTCTTCTTTCACTCTCTAATCAAACTTTCTTTTTTATGACTTCAGGGCACTCTCCTCATCCATTACCATGGAAAAGTTTGACATGGTGATTTACAAAACATAATAGTAACTAAGCCAACCCCCTTTAAGAGAGTAGCAGTGGTACCTGTTAACTACTGAGGGTCTAAAGGGTCCCATCACTTCATGGGAAATAGATGGGGAAACAGGGGAAACAGTGTCAGACTTGATTTTTGGAGGCTCCAAAATCACTGCAGATGGTGATTGCAGCCATTAAACTAAAAGACGCTTACTCCTTGGAAGGAAAGTTATGACCAACCCAGACAGCATATTCAAAAGCAGAGACATTACTTTGCCAACAAATGTCCATCTAGTCAAGCCTATGGTTTTTCCAGTAGTCCTGTATGGGTGTGAGAGTTGGACTGTGAAAAAAGCTGAGCACTGAAGAATTGATGCTTTTGAACTGTGATGTTGGAAAAGACTCTTGAGAGTCCCTTGGATTGCAAGGAGATCCAACCAGTCCATTCTAGAGATCAGTCCTGGGTGTTCTTTGGAAGGAATGATGCTAAAACTGAAACTCCAGTACTTTGGCCACCTCATGAGAAGAGTTCACTCATTGGAAAAGACCTTGATGCTGGGAGGGATTGGGGGCAGGAGGAGAAGGGGACGACAGAGGATGAGATGGCTGGATGGCATCACCGACTTGATGGACGTGAGTCTGAGTGAACTCCAGAAGTTGGTGATGGACAGGGAGGCCTGGCGTGCTGCGATTCATGGGGTCGCAAAGAGTCAGACACGACTGAGCGACTGAACTGAACTGAATATGTACTAGGTACACTGAGCTAGGCACTCTACCACAGAATCTCATTTAATGTTTTAAAAGAGCATAGGTAGGCAGTGCGATGCAGGGACTATTCATTCTTTTCACAGTTGAAAAAGCTGAGCCTCATGGAGATGAAGAAACTATTCAAGATCCAGTGTTAGTGCTGGGATTCCAACCCAGGTGACTCCAAAATATAAGCTCTTTTTATTGTATCTTAACAGAAAACAATGGATTTCTAATAATGGAAATTCAAAGACTGTTTTTAAACTTTGCTAACAGCATTAGTATATTGACAGTTTGGTTAGAGACTTTTTCTTGCCCTTTGGGATTTCTTTGTTTTGTTGTGTTTTGCTTTTGTTTTGCAGGGTGGGGCAGGGGAGCAGAATGGTAGGATGGTAGGGGAAGGGCCTTGAATATCAATTACACTTATCAGAGGTCAGGCACACCACCCATGATCAGAGGTCAGATCTTCCTAAACCCAACGGACCAGATATTAGAACAAAACGTGAAGGCAAGAATTTTGTCCTTTTCTTTGAATTGTAAAAGATAAATTATTTTTCATTAAAAATCCCTTACAGAAGTGAAATGATGACATTCATGAACAGGACATTTATATAAGGTAGCAGTCAGCAAAAACAGCAGCAAGCACAAAAAAGTGCACAGCATGCTTGCTTCACTTCCCCAGGGACCGTCTCACATTCATCTCTGCTTCCTTGTAGTTAAAGCACCTGAGTTGTCAGACAGACCCCAGTGTGGGCTATGACCTCCAATAACCCGATAGGGCTCTACTCTCACTGCAAGGCCTTTCATGTTGAGTGTCATTTGCTTCAAGAAAGCATCTGGGAAGGAATTCTCAGATCCAAGCAGATATTTATTATGCAAACATTTTAATACAGCCCTGTAAAATCTCAGTGAAAAAATGTTATATGCTAAGACCATGATGAAGAAGACACAACAGTGTTATAAGACTATTCCCAGCAACCTCTTCTTTGTTTCCAATTAATAGATGGGAAGAAAGAGAATGTATATGAAAATGCATGTTGGGGAAATTAGAGATATATCTGAATACCCTCCTAGCAAGGACAGTCCAACCTAGAATGAACAGTATGCCAAGATCCACCTCAGGAAAAACATCAGTCAGAAAGAGATATAATGGTTACTCTTGCTGAGAAGTCACTATGCCCTGGCCATTGTCCCAAGTGCCTTCCATAATTTCTTCCAACTTCACAAGTACCCCATGAAATAGGTAAATAGTCTCATTTGACAGGTAAGCCAGTCTCTGGCTTAAGCACATATAAATGACAGAACTCAGAATCTGACTTTCTACAATAGTCAACACACTCAACTTTGATCAATTATTCATTTACCACTTCCAGAAATTTTCCTGTATCACCACCTGAGCAATATCAACTGTACAGTATATAGAGAGAGAAAGAGAGATTTCAATGTAATTCAACATAAAATGTGTTATATATTTATAACTATTATACAATTATGTACATATGTTAATCAATGTAATTAGGTATATTAATATATAAATATATGATATAAACAAAATAATTGTTATTACATATAGCTAACCATTACTACTTACTCTTTCTTTGACTTAAAGAGAAAACCATCTTACAGACTAAACTGAGACTTAATCTTTTGCACGTTCAGAAGAATTGAAAGAGAACAGAAAAGAGAATCACTTTCTCACTATGTGAATTTTTGTTACTGTCTAATGGTGTACTCTTGCACTATCTGAAGTGGTCACTCCAAACACCAGTGCTAGGTGGGAAATACGGCATTATGATGGGTGCTCAAGAGCAAGTCAGACATACTAATTAACTGCAAGCAGAGGAAGGGGAACAAACTCCTCCAGAACTAAAACAGAATGGTGTGCCTAGAATGAAAGCGTTTTGAGTATTTAAGAGAGAGAGAGCAGCATGATTTGGTATAATCATGGTAGACTTAAAGAAAAGAGTGGGGTTTGAGTTGAAGGTTTTAGGACTCAAAGGCAGAAAAGGAGAGGGCGTTCCATGTAAGGCACAGCATGAGTGAAATTAAAGAAAAGAGAATAGTCACAAGACACTAAGAGGAAAGCTGCCTTAAGAGATCAAAAGAGACTGGTGTAGCATACTGGAGAGAGGAAACACCAGTACACTATTTAGATTATTAGACTATAGAACATATTATGATCAAGATTTAAATATGACATGGTAGCTTTTAGACAACCAACAAGGTTTATTGGCTCACAGAACTTTATAAAGTTTCTTTCACTTAATCCTCATAATTGCCCTGTGGAGAAGGCATGAATGTCAAGATTTTATATACAGGCATATCTTATTTTACAGTACTTTGCTTTATAGTGCTTTACAGATACTGTGTTCTTTAGAAATTGAAGATTTGTGACAACCGTGCATTGAGCAAGTTTGTCGATGCCATTTTCTAACAAAATTTGCTCACTTCATGTCTCTGTATCATATTTTGGTAATTCTCACAATATCTCAAACTTTTTTGTTATTATATTTATTATAATGATCTGTGATTAGTAATCTTTGATGTTACTACTACAATTCTCTGAAGCCTCAGATGACGGTTAGCATATTTTAGCAATAATGTATTTTTTAGTTAACCTATATACATTGTTTTTTAAAACAATGCTAGTAAATACTTAATAGACTACAGTAGAGTATAAGCATAACTTTCAAATGCACTGGGACACCAAAGCAATTCATGTGACTTTATTACAATATTCACTTTATTGCAGTGGTCTTGAAGTGAACCCATAGTATCTCGAGGTATGCCTGAATAATAAAAAAGACCCCAAAGATGTTCACACCCTAATCCCTAGAATTTGTGATTATGTTACAGAACATGGTAATGTACTTTGTAATTACATTTAGTGTGCAAATGTAATTAAGATTACAGACCTCAAAACAGAGAGATTATCCCAGATTATCCAGGGGAACTCAATCTAATCATCTGAGTCCTTAAAAGCTGGCAATTTTCTCTGACTAGGAGAAAAGTTATGGCAGAAGAGGAAGGAAAAGAGATTTCAAGCCTGAGAAAGAAGATGCAACACTGCTGGCTTTGAGGTATAGGGGTTCACCTGCAAGAACCAGAGAGAGCCTTCTAGGAGTCAAGGACACCCCCAGCTGATGGCCAGCAAAGAAATGGGACCTCAGTGAGTTACAACCATAAGGAACAATATTCTGCCAACAACCTGAACGGACATGGAAACTGATTCTTCCCAGAGCCTGCCAACGAGTCCAGTCAGTACTTTGATTTTAAACTTGTTAACCTGGAACAGAAAAACCAGCAGAGCTGGAGAAACCAGTCTACATCTACAAAACTGAGAGATAATAAATCTGTTTTAAGCCACTGATTGTTTGCTGTTTATTACAGCAGCAACAGAAACCTAATACATTTACATTACACAAGTTGCCAAATGTCACAGAGCTAATGAAAGACCAAACTGCAACTCAGATTTAGGTATATCAAACTCCAGAATTAATTCTTATGCAGAGACATCACTTTGTCGAAAAAGATCTGCATAGTCAAAGCTATGGTTTTTCCAGTCATGCACAGATGTGAGAGCTGACCCATAAAGAAAGCTGAGCACCAAAGAATCAATGCTTTTGAACTGTGGTGTTGCAGAAGATTCTTGAGAGTCCCTTGGACTGTAAGGAGATCAAATCAGTCAATCCTAAAGAATTTGGAAGGACTGATGCTGAAGCTGAAGCTCCAATACTAAGGCCACCTAATGCGAAAAACTGATTCACTGGAAAAGACCCTGATGCTGGGAAAGATTGAAGGCAGGAGGAGAAAGGGGCAACAGAGGATGAAATGGTTGGATGGCATCACTGATTCAACGGACATGAGTTTGAGCAAACTAGGGGAGATAGTGAAGGACAGGCAAGCTTGGCATGGCTGCAGTTCATGAGGTCACAAAGAACTGGACACGACTTAGCAACTGAACAACAGCAACTGTTATGCTAGGGAAGCCCCTATCACATTTCTAGCTGAACAAGATTACAAAAGTGATATTTACAACCACAGAAGCCAACGCGCCACCATCTGTGGAGCTGTTTGGAAAAGGAGGAACCAAGGGAGGAGGACTCAAGCTGACATATCCCACTCCTCAGAGCAAAGAGCTTTGTCTCTCCTCTCTTTGGTGCCTTCCCTTGGTAAGTAATGAATCACAAAAAAATAATAAAAATAATAAAAGTGAGGTTTTTCTACCATTCAACTTCTTGGGGGAATTTTGAAAATTATAAACTTAATTTTTGAGTGTTGGAGTTCACTTAAGCTTCAAGAAGGAGTGATGATACTAGATAATTTTCACTTCAAGAGCAGGCAGATGTGGAAGAGTTGAGAGCTATTATCCTTAGAATAAAAATGAAACTTATCATGTAGAATTACAGTAATAGCAGTGGCTAAATCAAAACTCACAAATGACAGTATATGATTTAAAACAAATTTTAAACCCATGAATGCTTATTCATTGAGATATTATTTCAAATATACCTAATGCAACTTACAATCATTCTATGAAATAGAAAGTATTACCCCGGGTTTGCTACAGAAGAGAAAAAATGAGACTCCAAACTGTTAAGCAGCTTGTCCAAAGTCATACTATTAGCACATAACCAATGGACGTGAGTCTGAGTGAACTCCGGGAGTTGGTGATGGACAGGGAGGCCTGGCGTGCTGCGATTCATGGGGTCGCAAAGAGTCGGACACAACTGAGAGACTGAACTGAAGTGAACATAAGATTTAAGGTTCCTAACCTGTGGACTCCGTACTATTTCCACAGCATCACCCCGTAGCACTGAGGAAAAGAAAGTATGATTGTTAAATGACTTCACAGAGTTGTCCTCAAAATCAACTGGAACGTCATGCAGGAATAGGTTGTATAAAGATAAACCTGTCATCAATATGCAACATGACCTTGGTCCTAGGTCACCTCATTCTCTGTGCCCCAACAAGGAGAGACTCTCTGGGGGGTTCCCTTCACTTTTTGTTGTTACCCGAAATTCCAGGATCACAAGGTAATTTTAGTTTTAGCATCCAATTCTCATTTTAAAAATGCCTAGAACAGATGTGCCTCTTAATAGTGAAACACTATATTATGTTAGTAAATAAGGATAGTGGGGAAAGAAGCAGGAGGAATTAGGGGTAGCTTTGTTTTTTAAAATCTTGGTCCTCCTCCAAACTTGCACTCATCTGAACAGAGCCAGCACCTCCTTAGGGATCGTGGCTCTGAAGTAGAAGGCAGGCACACATGTCCAACCAAAATCATTGGAAGCAGCTGTTCAGCCAACTGTGTTTATCCTTTCCTGGGGCTCCTTGCTCAGGGTAAGAAATGGTGTGGACAGATGAAAAGATGCTGCTCTGGCACTTCTGAAATGTGCTGAATTGCACCAGAAAAAAAGCAGCTAAAGTGTCAGAGTCAACTCTCCAGGGAAAATACAACTCTCAGCCACGGAAAATGGAAAGCAATGAAAGCCAGGCAAGAGAAATTCTCCTGGTCAAACACTGACATTTGATACACAGGTTCTGTGGATGTTTGCTAAACAGCGATGGAATAATTTCCTATTCATGCTGTTGCTATCTCAGCAACTGACATACAGGAAGAGAACTACAGTGATGGAGATTTCTAGAAAACAGAATTGAGTAGGATGCATTGTCAATGGGGCAGACTATAGAGCAGGGTCAGCTACTCCATGTTCAAGGTCAGGAGGCAGGGCCAGTAAGACAGTAGGTGTTGCAAGAGGGCATCAGAGGGCAGACACACTGAAACCATAATCACAGAAAACTAGCCAATATGATGAAACTAAGCCATGCCGTGTGGGGCCACCCAAGATGGACAGGTCATGGTAGAGATGTCTGACAGAATGTGGTCCACTGGAGAAGGGAATGGCAGACCACTTCGGTATTCTTGCTTTGAGAACCCCATGAACAATATGAAAAGGCAATATGATAGGATACTGAAAGGGGAACTCCCCAGGTCAGTAGGTGTCCAATATGCTACTGGAGATCAGTGGAGAAATAACTCCAGAAAGAATGAAGGGATGGAGCCAAAGCAAAAACAATACCCAGTTGTGGATGTGACTGGTGATACAAGCAAGGTCCGATGCTGTAAAGAGCAATATTGCATAGGAACCTGGAATGTTAGGTCCATGAATCAAGGCAAATTGGGAATGGTCAAACAGGAGATGGTAAGAGTGAACATAGACATTCTAGTAATCAGCGAACTAAAATGGACTGGAATGGGTGAATTTAAGTCAGATGACCATTATATCTACTACTGCGGGCAGGAATCCCTTAGGAGAAATGGAGTAGCCATCATGGTCAACAAAAGAGTCTGAAATGCAGTACTTGGATGCAATCTCAAAAATGACAGAATGATCTCTGTTTGTTTCCAAGGCAAACCATTCAATATCACAGTAACCCAAGCCTATGCCCCAACCAGTATTGCTGAAGAAGCTGAAGTTGAATGGTTCTATGATGACCTACAAGATCTTTTAGAACTAACACCCAAAAAAGATGTCCTTTTCATTATAGGGGACTGGAATGCAAAAGTAGGAAGTCAAGAAACATCTGGAGTAACAGGCAAATTTGGCCTTGGAGTACAGAATGAAGCAGGGCAAAGACTAATACAGTTTTGCCAAGAGAATGCACTGGTCAGAGCAAACACCCTCTTCCAACAACACAAGAGAAGACTCTACACGTGGACATCACCAGACAGTCAACACTGAAATCAGATTGATTATATTCTTTGCAGCCAAAGATGGAGAAGCTCTATACTGTCAGAAAAAACAAGACCGGGAGCTGACTGTGGCTCAGACCATGAACTCCTTATTGCCAAATTCAGACTTAAATTGAAGAAAGTAGAGAAAACCATTAGGCCATTCAGGTATGACCTAAATCAAATCCCTTATGATTATACAGTGGAAATGAGAAATAGATTTAAGGGACTAGATCTGATAGATAGAGTTCCTGATGAACTATGGACGGAGGTTCGTGACACTGTACAGGAGACAGGGATCAAGACCATCCCCATGGAAAAGAAATGCAAAAAAGCAAAATGGCTGTCTGGGGAGGCCTTACAAATAGCCGTGAAAAGAAGAGAAGTGAAAAGCAAAGGAGAAAAGGAAAGATATAAGCATCTGAATGCAGAGTTCCAAAGAATAGCAAGAAGAGATAAGAAAACCTTCTTCAGCAATCAATGCAAAGAAATAGAGGAAAACAACAGAATGGGAAAGACTAGAGATGTCTTCATGAAAATTAGAGATACCAAGGGAACATTTCATGCAAAGATGGGCTCATTAAAGGGCAGAAATGGTATGGACCTAACAGAAGCGGAAGATGTTAAGAAGAGGTGGCAAGAATACACAGAAGAACTGTATATAAAAGATCTTCATGACTGAGATAGTCATGATGATGTGATCACTCACCTAGAGCTAGACATCCTGGAATGTGAAGTCAAGTGGGCCTTAGAAAGCATCACTATGAACAAAGCTAGTGGAGGTGATGGAATCCCAGTTGAGCTATTTCAAATCCTAAAAGATGATGCTGTGAAAGTGCTGCACTCAATATGCCAGCAAATTTGGAAAACTCAGCGTGGCCACAGGACTGGAAAAGGTCAGTTTTCATTCCAATCCCAAAGAAAGGCAATACCAAAGAATGCTCAAACTACTGCACAATTGCACTCATCTCACACACTAGTAAAGTAATGCTCAAAATTCTCCAAGCCAGGCTTCAGCAATACGTGAACCCTGAACTTCCAGATGTTCAAGCTGGTTTTAGAAAAGACAGAGGAACCAGAGATCAAATTGCCAACATCCGCTGGATCATGGAAAAAGCAAGAGAGTTCCAGAAAAACATCTATTTCTGCTTTATTGACTATGCCAAAGCCTTTGACTTGTGGATCACAATAAACTGTGGAAAATTCTTCAAGCAATGGGAATACCAGACCACTTGACCTGCCTCTTGAGAAACCTATATGCAGGTCAGGAAGCAACAGTTAGAACTGGACATGGAACAACAGACTAGTTCCAAATCGGGAAAGAAGTACGTCAAGGCTGTATATTGTCACCCTGCTTATTTAACTTCTATGCAGAGTACATCACAAGAAATGCTGGGCTGGAAAAAGCACAAGCTGGAATCAAGATTGCCAGGAGAAATATCAATAACCTCAGATATGCAGATGACACCATCCTTATGGCAGAAAGTGAAGAGGAACTAAAAAGACTCTTGATGAAAATGAAAGAGGAGAGTGAAAAAGTTGGCTTAAAGCTCAACATTCAGAAGACTAAGATCGTGGCATCTGGTCCCATCACTTCATAGGAAATCAATGAGAAACAGTGAAAACAGTGGCTGATTTTGTATTTTGGGGCTCCAAAATCACTGCAGATGGTGATTGCAGCTGTGAAATTAAAAGACACTTACTCCTTGGACAGACTTAGGTGGCTTAGAGGGTCAAGGATCTTCCTGTTATGCAGGAGACCTGGGTTCAATCCCTGGGTCGGGAAGATCCCCTGGAGAAGGAAATGGCAACCCACTCCAGTATTCTTGCCTGGAAAATTCCATGGACGGAGGAGCCTGGCGGGCTACAGTCCATGGAGACGCAAAGAGTCAGACATGACTGAGCGACTTCACTTTCACTTTACTCCTTGGAAGGAAAATTATGACCAACCTAGATAGCATATTCAAAAGCAGAGATGTTACTTTGCCAAAAAAGGTCCGTCTAGTCAAGACTATGGTGTTTCCAGTGGTCATGTGTGGATGTGAGAGTTGGACTGTGAAGAAAGCTGAGTGCCAAAGAATTGATGCTTTTGAACTGTGATGTTGGAGGAAACTCTTGAGAGTCTCTTGGACTGCAAGGAGATCCAACCAGTCCATTCTAAAGGAGATCAGTCCTGGGTGTTCTTTGGAAGGACTTATGCTAAAGCTGAAACTCCAATACTTGGGCCACCTCATGTGAAGAGTTGAGACATTGGAAAAAAACCCTAATGCTGGGAGGGACTGGGGGCAGGAGGAGAAGGGGACGACAGAGGATGAGATGGCAGGATGGCATCACTGACTCGATGGACATGAGTTTGAGTGAACTCCGAGAGTTGGTGATGGACAGGGAGACCTGGTGTGCTGCGATCCATGGGGTCACAAAGAGTCAGACACGACTGAGCGACTGAACTGAACTGAACTGATAGAGCAGGGTCACAGCCCAGAGGAGGAAAAGGTAAGTCAAAAAGAGTTATTCCATGCTTGTCAGCCTGTTCTGGGCCATCCTACTTTTCCTGTTCTTTTCTTGCAAATGCTCCCTGCATCACTTGTCCTCAAACTTTTTATCTCAAGCTACATTTAAACTCTCAAAAATTACTGAGGACCTGCAAAGAGTTTCATTTTATGTGGGCTATAATCAATTTACATTTAACATTAGAAATTGTAATATTTAATATCTTTAATTATTAATTCATTAAAAAATAACAACACTAAACTCATTATATGTTAATAAAAAGTAGATTTAAGAAAAAAATCATTATATTTCCCTAAACAAAAAATAACAAGAAGAGAGGCAATAATTTACAGTTTCACAAATCTGTGTTATATTTAGCATAACAGAAGATAGCAGGATTGTAATATCTGCTTATATGTTCAATCTGTTGCACATAAGTCATGTGACCTCTGGAAAATTCCAGCGTACACTCGTGAGAAAATAAGAGTCATAACTACAAACATTATCTTAGCATTATTGTAACCGTAGTTTTGACCTCATGGACTCCTAAGTTGTTAGGACCCCCTAGTGTTCCTAGATCATGCTCTGAGAACCACTGTCCTATGCTTTACCTTTATTCTGATTCTGGAATCAGAACTTTGTTAACTCCTGAATCCCTTCTGGACCTGAAAAATCACTTGTGCAATGTCAGAGTTCCAGAAAGTGATAGCCAGAAAGTGCCTGGTAATCTAGTTCAACTTTTTCACTCATTAAATAAATTATTTTCCACCATGTGCCATGCACTGTTCTAGCACTAGGGAAATAGCAATGAATTAAAATAGAGAGATAAGGAATTTTGAGACAGAAGGGAATCTGAAAAAAAATAAACAACAAGGGGAAAAAAGGTAATCTTGGATAGTAACAAGTATTTTAACTGTATCAAAAAGTCAAGGTAATCAAATTACTCTTGGGATTGGAGAGTTTTATGACTTGCTCAAGATCATGCATAGTTAATTAGTAAGAAACAAAAATAGGACAGAGTGCACAAAAAATTAAAGTTGATAATTATTTGGGATATTGGGTAGCACTTTTGGCTTTTCTAATCATTAGAAAATTATTGAAAGTAATTTTACTGATTTTTTTCTCTAAATTTTGTCATTTGACTTTTATTAAAAAACCTGATCACCAGGTAGTTGACCCACAACTGTTTTAAGTTCTCTCAAATCCTCTGTAAAGATGAAAATCGGGATAGAAATAAACATCGTAAACCTTGAATATTATATTTGAATATGTCAGGGAATAAAGGTCATATAACATAGATCTATGAGCCCACAAAATCACCCCCAGGAAACAGAGTTCCCTGCATACACATAACTGGCCCCAAATTTTATCTTGGGTATAGCCCACAATAACTTTTGTTTTGTGTAATTCCATCTACCCCAGCAATCCTGGGCACCACCCTGACTACTTTTTTGGTTGATGCATTCTTCAAACTTCTATGATAGTAAAATACTTATATAGAAAACTGCACAACTGGCTCAATGAATTTTCCAAAACCAAACACTCCTGTATAATGAGCACTTAGATTGTGAAGAGAATCCTATTACCAGAACCCAGAAAATGCTTTTGTACTTTCTTTCAGAAAATATGACTCACCAATAGTAAACAATATTCTGGCCTCTAACAACATAGCTTGCTCTTTTGTACTTTGTATCAGTGGAATCATATAGCATGAACTCTTTTGTGTCTGGCTTCTTGAGCTCAATATTTTGCTAGTGACATTCATTTATATTGTTGCATGGTTATAGATCATTTATTTTCATTTTTATAAACATATCTTGTTGTGTGAATATGCTACAATTTATTCATCCAGATGGACATGTGAATAGCTTCCAACTTGGGGTTATTATGAGTAACTCTGCTATGTTTACTCTAATTCATTTCTTTCAGTAAATGTATGTATATGTTTAGTATTATATATATTTATTAACCATTTACATTTATTAAAATATTAATATATTTTTAAAAGTTTGGTCATAATGCATACTTACCTTCACCCTTAGTAAATACTGTCAAACAGTTTCTAAAGTGGCTATTTCGATTTATACTTTCACCAACAGAATATAAGACTTCTTGAAAATCTCTTTTTTTTCCATTAAAATTGGAGGTGTTTGCCTACTATTTTCTCAGGGCCATATTCTCTACCATTGAATGTCATAAGCAACTCAATGGTTAGTGTCTAAAGTTTATATTACCCACCATTCCAGGAGTACTGATATCCTAATATAGAGTTATTGGATTTGTCATATCTTAACCAAAAAGATTCTTAAATAATAAGACATCAAATATTAATTAACAAGTTGGGAGTAAAAGGAGGGCTTAGGTTCTAGTTCCCTAATCATGTGCTCAGATCTCCTATTACTCTGCAACAAATGTAAGGCTGGTTCAGATTCTTGGCATCAAGATAGAGCCACTGCACTACATATGGGCTACTCAAGGCCCATATGAAAAGAGACAGCCACCTGTAAACCCAGGTCCCCTAAGCTGTAGTCACCACTCAAAGAAAATACATCATGGCCTGAGTCATTCAGTCTTCCAGTCAGGCTATGCCCGTAAAAGGCCAAGGATGAATGCAACATCAGCCGTATTTCAAGCCATCAAGACTTAACTTCACATAGTCTTGTCCCCACAAAAATCTCAGTCTCTTAAATTTTATTGTATTCCCTCAGTCCCAGTCTTTCTTAATTCTTTTTTTTTAATTTTATTTTATTTTTAAACTTTACAATATTGTATTGGTTTTGCCAAACATCAAAATGAATCCGCCACAGGTATACATGTTCCCAAAAGGTACAAATGACTGCATTCCAAGAAGGCTATCAACAGGCTGTCCTTATAACCCTGAGTGTGGGTAAATTTTGTCAATGTAGAGGATTAAATCTCAAGCAACACTGTGCATCAATGCAGCAGTTTTTAGAGCCTTAAAGGGCCCTTCACTTAGGAAAATACCACACACTACACCCTCCTCCCTCCCACCTCACCCCACTGGCATTTTTCCCTCTCCCCTCAACCCTCCGTGATAGCCCTCCACTTTGGAAATTAGTTCTTGTACATATCAATGTTCATTTAAATCAATCCAGTACTATCCCAAAGGCCCATGAATGTTAAAACCTCATCTAATTAAGAAATGGCAGATATATGACACCTGTTAAACATCTAAGCTGGTGAAGGAAGTTTAAGAAGCTTGGGAATAAATATGTGGGTGCCGGGGTGCTTATAAACAACTCCACACGGACACTTCTGCTTAAAAATGAGGACAGCTCCATTGGTTCACACCGTTAAATACTCCTTATTCAAATAGCAGAAAGTTCCAAACATCAGAGAATTTCCCAACCATGCAATAGCTGTTTGGGAAGCAATTTGCCAGATGTCTCTGAGAGTTAACTCACTCTAGGTCCCAGTGCAATCAGGCGTCTAGTTAACAGCTTCAGAGCCATTAAAATCTTAGTACCAGTTGTCTGGTGCAATATCCTTTATCCAGAAATGGTCCCTGCATGACATTAGAGAGGAAAACAATGAGCAGCCTGGCACTGGTGCTAATAAACTCAAATCTTATCTCCAATTGTAAAGCCTGTAAATGGGAGAAATGATTCCCCATCATAAATGGGCCATTAATATACATTTACTGCAATCAATGGTCAAGACTTTTCACTAAAAAGAAACATCAGAGATCATTCAAAAAAAGGAGTAAAGGCTAATAAAGCTGCCATCATTCTTTAGAACTTTAAAGAATAGGATTAAGCTTCTGAAACGTCACTGAGCATACCCTGGCCCATCTTTTTCCAAGGAGTGAAATAAATAAAAGCAAAATATTCACCATCTGGGGAAAGAATTACTAGGAAGACATATGACAAGGATCAGTATTGGAAGGAACCACATATTTTAATTACATATACAAGTGACTTGGTACCGAGGACAAGATTTGCAGATTACGTTAAACAGGGAGGGAGACAGAGCACAGTAAATAATAAGCTACCCAAATGCCAAGCAGCAGCCTAGGATTTACATTATTACATGTTATATGTGGGCTTAGAAGATGGAAAATGCAGATAAGTGTAAATAACTGTCAAATAATGTGCTGGGTAGCCAAGAAATATAGCAAGTCAATTTGAGACCAGGGGAACGGCGCTGCAGCATTTATGATTAGGAGGGGAAGCAAACACAGGCTGGTCACCCCCGAAACAAGCTTCCAAGGAAGCCAGAAATGTTTCTGCACAAATTAGGATGGAAGGAAAAATCAACTGTGCCTTGTACACAAACATCCACCTAATACTTTAAGCACAAAGGCACTGGCATCTCCATCTAATTCATTGGTCATGTGTAGGTACTGTTTATTTGGTACTAAAAAGGAGCATGGGGTTCTGGGGCTGGCTATATTTAGTTCTATTTCCTTTACTGGCCAGTTGATCAACCATGGTCAAGTTTTTTCATATCTCCAGGCCTCAATTTTCTCATCTGTAAAATGATAAACCAGTGACGTCCCTCACATTTATTAGAGGACCTACTAGCCAACCTTTATGACAAATGGCCATGGAGAGCTTTGTCAGGGTTGAGACCCCTCTTTATTGCAGTGGTCCCAGCATACACCAGTGCCTGGGCACGTGTACTTCACAAACTACAGAAACAGTTATGATTCATTGAATGAATGCTTACATCCTTTGTGGCACATTCAGTAAATTCCTTGTTCAAATCTCTTTTGGAAAAGAGTCTCATACAGTTTCAAATATATATTTCCAAATGGAAGTCTGGCAGTCAAGGAAAAATCTGATTCATGATTCATTCAAGAGAGAAAATTGATTTTAGTTATCAGGGTGTTTCTTGCCAAAATACCTCAAAGTTCAGGATATTTTAAAAGCCACTCACTTAGAATCCCTCCTTAGAAGACAATGTGCTTTGCTGTCAGTTAATAAGGCATTTTCACATTTGCTATTTCAATCTGCACTACAGTCATTGGAGTTAAGAATTGTTGTTAACAAACCATCCATTGTATAGATGAGAAATTCAAAACTTGGATAAGTGAAATGACGTACATAGGTCAGATGGTCATTTTCTTAATTGTACAAATATTTCATATAAAAAATAAGAATAAGGAGTCTCTAATATGACTGACAGAAGCAGAAGATATTAAGAAGAGGTGGCAAGAATACACAGAAGAACTGTACAAAAAAGATCTTCATGACCCAGATAATCACAATGGTGTGATCACTGACCTAGAGCCAGACATCCCGGAATGTGAAGTCAAGTGGGCCTTAGAAAGCATCACTACAAACAAAGCTAGTGGAGGTGATGGAATTCCAGTTGAGCTATTCCAAATCCTGAAAGATAATGCTGTTAAACTGCTACACTCAATATGCCAGCAAATTTGGAAAACTCAGCAGTGGCCACAGGACTGGAAAAGGGCAGTTTTCATTCCAATCCCAAAGAAAGGCAATACCAAAGAATGCTCAAACTACCGCACAATTGCACTCATCTCACACGCTAGTAAAGTAATGCTCAAAATTCTCCAAGCCAGGCTTCAGCAATACGTGAACCATGAACTTCCTGATGTTCAAGCTGGTTGTAGAAAAGACAGAGGAACCAGAGATCAAATTGTCAACATCCACTGGATCATCGAAAAAGCAAGAGAGTTCCAGAAAAACATCTATTTCTGCTTTATTGACTACGCCAAAGCCTTTGACTGTGTGGATCACAATAAACTGTGGAAAATTCTGAAAGAGATGGGAATACCAGACCTCTTAACCTGCCTCTTGAGAAACCTATATGCAGGTTAGGAAGCAACAGTTAGGACTAGACATGGAACAACAGACTAGTTCCAAATAGGAAAAGGAGTACGTCAAGGCTGCATATTGTCACCCTGCTGATTTAACTTATATGCAGAGTACATCATGAGAAACGCTGGGCTGTAAAAAGCACAAGCTGGAATCAAGATCACCAGGAGAAATATCAATAACCTCAGATATGCAGATGACACCACCCTTATGGCAGAAAGTAAAGAACTAAAAAGCCTCTTGATGAAAGTAAAAGAGGAGAGTGAAAAAGTTGGCTTAAAGCTCAACATTCAGAAGACTAAGGTCACGGCATCTGGTCCCATCACTTCATGGCAGATAGATGGGGAAACAGTGGAAACAGTGTCAGACTTTATTTTGGGGGGGGCTCTAAAATCACTGCATATGGTGATTGCAGCCATGAAATTAAAAGACGCTTACTCCTTGGAAGGAAAGTTATGACCAACCTAGATAGCATATTCAAAAGCAGAGATATTACTTTGCCAACAAAGTTCCATCTAGTCAAGGCTATGGTTTTTCCAGTGGTCGTGTACGGATGTGAGAGTTGGACTGTGAAGAAAGCTGAGCACCAAAGAATTGATGCTTTTAAACTGTGGTGTTGGAGAAGACTCTTGAGAGTCCCTTGGACTGCAAGGAGATCCAACCAGTCCATCCTAAAGGGGACCAGTCCTGGGTGTTCATTGGAAGGACTAATGCTGAGGCTGAAACTCCAACACTTTGGCCACCTCATGTGAAGAGCTAACTCACTGGAAAAGACCCCGATGCTGGGAGCAATTAGGGGCAGGAGGAGAAGGGGACGACAGAGAATGAAATGGTTGGATGGCATCACGGACCCAATACACGAGTTTGGGTGAATTCCAGGAGTTGGTGATGGACAGGGAAGCCTGGCGTGCTGCGATTCATGAGGTTGCAAAGAGTTGGACACAACTGAGCGACTGAACTGAACTGACTGAATATGACTTAATAGACAATAGCCTGAGTATTATAGAGTCATTGTTAAGAGTAGTTGCTAAGGACCTATGATCTAGATTCAGATTTCCTGAGTGTGGATCCTTGCTTCCCCACTTACTAGCTGGGTGACTTCAGGAAAGTTATTATACTTAAAAATTTTAATGCTTAGCTGCCAGGTCTGTGAAATTACAATAATCATACTACCTACTTCATAACATTATTGCGAATATGAAAGAGATCACACATTTAAAGTAATTAGTAGGTAGAATGTACTCAGTGAATCCAAGCCATGGAGTATGAAGAAAAAACATCTTAAAAATGAACTAAAACAGAGGGGGAGGAGCTAAGATGGCAGAGGAGTAGGACGGAGAGAACACTTTCTCCACCACAAATTCATCAAAAGAACATTTAAACGCCAAGTAAATTCCACAAAACAACTTCTGAATGCCGGCAGAGGACATCAGACACCCAGAAAAGCAACCCAAGTCTTCGAAAGGAGGTAGGAAAAAATATAAAAGACCAAAAAAGGGACAAAAGAGGGAGGGATGGAGTTCCGTCCCGGGAAGGGAGTCTTAAAAAGAGAGAAGTTTCCAAACACCAGGAAACCTTCTCACTGCCGAATCTGTGCCGAGCCTTGGAAGCACAGAGGGCAACATAACAGGGAGGAAAAATAAATAATTAAAACCCGCACATTGCCAGCCCTACGGTAACTCCCCCAGCAGAGAAGCAGTGCAGACGCCTGCATACACCATTAGCAAGCGGGGGCTGGGAAGGGAGGCGCGGAGCCGGCTGCATCGCAAGAATCTGGCCTGAACACCCCGAGCGCTATCTGAGCGAAATAATTTGGGCTAGCAAACCAGACTGTGGGATATCTACCACGCAAAAAGCCAGCCCTAACCTATGACACCGCCAGGCCCGTGCACGGAACAAAGGACTGAACAGAGATAGCCGGCAGCAGACCATCCCCCTCCGGTGATAGGCAGCCAGAGCCGAAGGGGACAATCGCAGCCCCAGAGAGACATTATCTATAAAACTGTAAGCAGACTTCTTTGCTAACTAAAACTTCTTGGGGGTCTGGACGGTCAACATCTGCCTGAGAAGGTGTGCCGGTGCACAACTAGATAACCGAGCGGCGGGGAGGCGATAAGTTGCAGCAATCGCACGCGCAAAACACCTCATCACCTGAGCTGCTCAGATCTGGGAAGGGCACAAAACGCAGGCCCAACCGAGAGTCTGCGCCTCTGAGGACTATCCAAGCGCCTGAACCTGAGCGGCTTGGACCTGGGAAGTACAGGCAGCCCAGGGCCAGCCGCGGATCGTTCCCGGTGGAGTAACCTAGAGCCTGAGCAGCGTGGGCAGAGAGGCTACACGCGCGGTGAACGGGGGGCAGACCCAGTGTGGCTGAGGCACTGCAAGCACACGCCAGTGTTATTTGTTTGCAGCATCCCTGCCTACCTCCCCTCAGCACGACTGAAAAAGTGAGCCTAAAAAAAAAAAAAAAAGTGTCCTCCACCGTCCCCTTTGTGTCAGGGCGGTAACCAGACACTGAAGAGACCAGCAAACAGAAGAAGCTACACCAGAGGGAACCGCCTTGGAAGCTACAGGCAATAGATTAAAACCCTGTGGTTACTACCATCTACATAGGAAGAGGCCTATAGATCTTGAGAAATATAAGTCGGACCAAGGAACTAGCCAAAAATGAACTGAACCCCCAATACTCACAACAAAACCGGAAAAAGTCCTAAATATATTTTTACTATTTGTACGATCATTCTTTCTTTCTTTTTTTTTAATTAAAAAAAAATTTTTTTAAGTCCTCTATTATTCCTTTAATTTCCACTTTTATAACCGATTACTTTGCAAAAAAAAAAAAAAGAAGACCCTATTTTTTTAAAGCAAACTTCATATATATATATTTTTTATAATTTTTGACCTTTTTTTCCCTTCTTTTCTTTAAAATTGTATTTTTGAAATTCCAAACTCTACTCTAGATTTTTAATTTTAGCTTTTTAGTATTTGTTATCAATTTTGTACCTATAGTCATTTTTGTTTTTGTTTTTGTTTTGTTTTATATAATTTCCGTGACCCTTATTTATTTTTTATTTTTCTTTTTCTCTGTTTCTTTCTCTTCTTCTTTTAAATAACATTGTATATCTGAAATTCCAAACTCTACTCTAGCTTTTTAAGTTATGCTTTTTGGTATTTGTTATCAATTTTGTACCTGTATTTTTTTTATATATAATTTATGCGACTTTGTTTGTTCTTGTTTGTTTTTTTTTCTCTCTCTTTCTTTTTCTTCTTCTTTTTTTAACATTGTATTTTTGAAATTCCAAACTCTACTCTAGATTTTTAACTTTTGCTTTTTGGTATTAGTTATCAATTTTGTACCTATATTTTCTTTATAATTTCTGCGACCTTGTTTGTTTTTGTTTGTTCATTTTTTCTCTCTTTCTTTTCCTTCTTCTTTTCTTTAACATCATATTTTTGAAATTCCAAACTCTTACTCTAGATTTTTAATTTTTGCTTTTATGTATTTGTTACGAATTTTGTACCTTTATGAACCCAATCTTCAGTACCCATTTTTCACTAGGAAGCGAGATTACTGGCTTAACTGCTGTCTCTCCCTTTGGACTCTCCTTTTTCTCCACTAGGTCGCCTGTGTCTCCTCCCTAACCCCTCTCTACTCTACCCAACTCTGTGAATTTCTGTGTGTTCCAGACGGTGGAGAACACTTAGGGAACTGATTACTGGCTGGATCTGTCTCCCTCATTTTCATTCCCCCCATTTATCCTCCTGGCCACCTCTGCCACCTTCCTCCTTCTCTTCTCTGTATAACTCTGTGAACAACTCTGAGCGGTCCAGTTGTGGAGTGCACATAAGGAAGAGATTACTGAATAGCCCACTCTCTCCTCTATTGATTCCACCTCATCTCATTCGGGTCACCTCTAACTCCCTCCTCACTCTTCTCTTCTCCATATAACGTGGTAAACCTCTCTGGGTGAAACAGGTTTCAGGGCAAGACATACCAAGCAAATTCTCCAGCAGCAAGGAACACAGCCCTGAGCTCCAAGATACAGGCAGCCCAAAGTCACCCCAAAACCACAGACATCCCATAACTCATTACTGGACATTTCATTGCACTCCAGAGAGAAGAAATACAGCTCCACCCACCAGAACACCGACACAAGCTTCCCTAACCAAGAAACCTTGACAAGCCACCTGTACAAACCCACACAGAGTGAGGAAATGCCACAATAAAGAGAACTCCACAAACTGCCAGAATACAGAAAGGACACCCCAAACTCAGCAATTTAAACAAGATGAAGAGACAGAGGAATACCCAGCAGATAAAGGAACAGGATAAATGCCCACCAAACCAAACAAAAGAGGAAGAGATAGGGAATCTACCTGATAAAGAATTCCAAATAATGATAGTGAAATTGATCCAAAATCTTGAAATCAAAATGGAATCACAGATAAATAGCTTGGAGACAAAGATTGAGAAGATGCAAGAAAGGTTTAACAAGGACCTAGAAGAAATAAAAGAGAGTCAATATAAAATAAATAATGCAATAAATGAAATTAAAAACACTCTGGAGGCAACAAATAGTAGAATAACAGAGGCAGAAGATAGGATTAGTGAGTTAGAATGGTAGAAATAAATGAATCAGAGAGGATAAAAGAAAAATGAATTAAAAGAAATGAGGACAATCTCAGAGACCTCCAGGACAATATTAAACGCTACAACATTCGAATCATAGGGGTCCCAGAAGAAGAAGACAAAAAGAAAGACCATGAGAAAATACTTGAAGAGATAATAGTTGAAAACTTCCCTAAAATGGGGAAGGAAATAATCACCCAAGTCCAAGAAACCCAGAGAGTCCCAAACAGGATAAACCCAAGGAGAAACACCCCAAGACACATATTAATCATATTAACAAAGATCAAACACAAAGAACAAACATTAAAAGCAGCAAGGGAAAAACAACAAATAACACACAAGGGAATTCCCATAAGGATAACAGCTGATCTTTCAGTAGAAACTCTTCAAGCCAGGAGGGAATGGCAAGACATACTTAAAGTGATGAAAGAAAATAACCTACAGCCCATTGTACCCAGCAAGGATCTCATTCAAATATGAAGGAGAAATCAAAAGCTTCTCAGACAAGCAAAAGCTTAGAGAATTCAGCACCACCAAACCAGCTCTCCAACAAATACTAAAGGATATTCTCTAGACACGAAACACAAAAACGGTGTATAAACTCGAACCCAAAACAATAAAGTAAATGGCAACGGGATCATACTTATCAGTAATTAATTTAAACATAAATGGGTTGAATGCCCCAACCAAAAGACAAAGACCGGCTGAATGGATACAAAAACAAGACCCCTACATATGTTGTCTACAAGAGACCCACCTCAAAACAGGGGACACATACAGACTGAAAGTGAAGGGCTGGAAAAAGATTTTCCATGCAAATAGGGACCAAAAGAAAGCAGGAGTAGCAATACTTATATCAGATAAAATAGACTTTATAACAAAGGCTGTGAAAAGAGACAAAGATGGTCACTACATAATGATCAAAGGATCAATCCAAGAAGAAGATATAACAATTATAAATATATATGCACCCAACACAGGAGCACAGCAATATGTAAGACAAATGCTAACAAGTATGAAAGGAGAAATTAACAATAACACAATAATAGTGGGAGACTTTAATACCCCACTCACACCTATGGATAGATCAACTAAACAGAAAATTAACAAGGAAACACAAACGTTAAACGATACAATAGACCAGTTAGACCTAATTGATATCTATAGGACATTTCATCCCAGAACAATGAATTTCACCTTTTTCTCAAGCGCACATGGAACCTTCTCCAGGAAAGATCACATCCTGGGCCATAAAGCTAGCCTTGGTAAATTCAAAAAAATAGAAATCATTCCAAGCATCTTTTCTGACCACAATGCAGTAAGATTAGATCTCAATTACAGGAGAAAAACTATTAAAAATTCCAACATATGGAGGCTGAACAACACGCTGCTGAATAACCAACAAATCACAGAAGAAATCAAAAAAGAAATCAAAATTTGCATAGAAACTAATGAAAATGAAAACACAACAACTCAAAACCTGTGGGACACCTTAAAAGCAGTCCTAAGGGGAAAGTTCATAGCAATACAGGCATACCTCAAGAAACAAGAAAAAAGTCAAATAAATAACCTAACCCTACACCTAAAGCAACTAGAAAAGGAAGAAATGAAGAACCCCAGGGTTAGTAGAAGGAAAGAAATCTTAAAAATTAGGGCAGAAATAAATGCAAAAGAAACAAAAGAGACCATAGCAAAAATCAACAAAACCAAAAGCTGGTTCTTTGAAAGGATAAATAAAATTGACAGACCATTACCAGACTCATCAAGAAACAAAGGAAGAAAAATCAAATCAATAAAATTAGAAATGAAAATGGAGAGATCACAACAGATAACACAGAAATACAAAGGATCATAAGAGACTACTATCAACAATTATATGCCAATAAAATGGACAACGTGGAAGAAATGGACAAATTCTTAGAAAAGTACAACTTTCCAAAACTCGACCAGGAAGAAATAGAAAATCTTAACAGACCCACCACAAGCACGGAAATTGAAAATGTAATCAAAAATCTTCCAGCAAACAAAAGCCCCGGTCCAGACGGCTTCACAGCTGAATTCTACCAAAAATTTAGAGAAGAGCTAACACCTATCCTGCTCAAACTCTTCCAGAAAATTGCAGAGGTAGGTAAACTTCCAAACTCATTCTATGAGGCCACCATCACCCTAATACCAAAACCTGACAAAGATCCCACAAAAAAAAGAAAACTACAGGCCAATATCACTGATGAACATAGATGCAAAAATCCTTAACAAAATTCTAGCAATCAGAATCCAACAACACATTAAAAAGATCATACACCATGACCAAGTGGGCTTTATCCCAGGGATGCAAGGATTCTTCAATATCCGCAAATCAATCAATGTTATACACCACATTAACAAATTGAAAAATAAAAACCATATGATTATCTCAATAGACGCAGAGAAAGCCTTTGACAAAATTCAACATCCATTTATGATAAGAACTCTCCAGAAAGCAGGAATAGAAGGAACATACCTCAACATAATAAAAGCTATATATGACAAACCCACAGCAAACATTATCCTCAATGGTGAAAAATTGAAAGCATTTCCTCTAAAGTCAGGAACAAGACAAGGGTGCCCACTTTCACCATTACTATTCAACATAGTTTTGGAAGTTTGGCGACAGCAATCAGAGCAGAAAAAGAAATAAAAGGAATCCAAATTGGAAAAGAAGAAGTAAAACTCTCACTGTTTGCAGATGACACGATCCTCTACATAGAAAACCCTAAAGACTCCACCAGAAAATTACTAGAACTAATCAATGATTATAGTAAAGTTGCAGGATATAAAATCAACACACAGAAATCCCTTGCATTCCTATACACTAATAATGAGAAAACTGAAAGAGAAATTAAGGAAACAATTCCATTCACCATTGCAACGGAAAGAATAAAATACTTAGGAATATATCTACCTAAAGAAACTAAAGACCTATATATAGAAAACTATAAAACACTGGTGAAAGAAATCAAAGAGGACACTAATAGATGGAAAAATATACCATGTTCATGGATTGGAAGAATCAATACAGTGAAAATGAGTATACTACTCAAAGCAATTTATAGATTCAATGCTATCCCTATCAAGCTACCAACGGTATTCTTCGCAGAGCTAGAACAAATAATTTAACAATTTGTATGGAGATACAAAAAACCTCGAATAGCCAAAGCTATCTTGAGAAAGAAGAATGGAACTGGAGGAATCAACCTACCTGACTTCAGGCTCTATTACAAAGCCACAGTTATCAAGACAGTATGGTACTGGCACAAAGACAGAAATATTGATCAATGGAACAAAATAGAAAGCCCAGAGATAAATCCATGCACATATGGACACCTTATCTTTGACAAAGGAGGCAAGAATATACAATGGATTAAAGACAATCTCTTTAACAAGTGGTGCTGGGAAATCTGGTCAACCACTTGTAAAAGAATGAAACTAGACCACTTTCTAACACCATACACAAAAATAAACTCAAAATGGATTAAAGATCTAAATGTAAGACCAGAAACTATAAAACTCCTAGAGGAGAACATAGGCAAAACACTCTCCGACATACATCACAGCAGGCTCCTCTATGACCCACCTCCCAGAATATTGGAAATAAAAGCAAAAATAAACAAATGGGACCTAATTAAACTTAAAAGCTTCTGCACAACAAAGGAAACTATTAGTAAGGTGAAAAGGCAGCCTTCAGAATGGGAGAAAATAATAGTAAATGAAGCAACGGACAAACAACTAATCTCAAAAATATACAAGCAACTCCTACAGCTCAACTCCACAAAAATAAATGACCCAATCAAAAAATGGGCCAAAGAACTAAATAGACATTTCTCCAAAGAAGACATACAGATGGCTAACAAACACATGAAAAGATGCTCAACATCACTCATTATCAGAGAAATGCAAATCAAAACCACTATGAGGTACCATTTCACGCCAGTCAGAATGGCTGTGATCCATAAGTCTACAAGCAATAAATGCTGGAGAGGGTGTGGAGAAAAGGGAACTCTCTTACACTGTTGGTGGGAATGCAAACTAGTACAGCCACTATGGAGAACAGTGTGCAGATTCCTTAAAAAACTGGAAATAGAACTGCCTTATGATCCAGCAATCCCACTGTTGGGCATACACACTGAGGAAATCAGAAGGGAAAGAGACACGTGTACCCCAATATTCATCGCAGCACTGTTTATAATAGCCAGGACATGGAAGCAACCTAGATGTCCATCAGCAGATGAATGGATAAGAAAGCTATGGTACATATACACAATGGAGTATTACTCAGCCATTAAAAGGAATACATTTGAATCAGTTCTAATGAGATGGATGAAACTGGAACCTATTATACAGAGTGAAGTAAGCCAGAAAGAAAAACACCAATACAGTATACTAACGCATATATATGGAATTTAGAAAGATGGTAACAATAACCTTGTGTACGAGACAGCAAAAGAGACACTGATGTATAGATCAGTCTTATGGACTCTGTGGGAGAGGGAGAGGGTGGGGAGATTTGGGAGAATAGCAGTGAAACATGTAAAATATCATGTATGAAACGAGTCACCAGTCCAGGTTCAATGCACGCTACTGGATGCTTGGGCTGGTGCACTGGGACGATCCAGAGGGAGGGTATGGGGAGGGAGGAGGGAGGAGGGTTCAGGATGGGGAACACAGGTATACCTGTGGCGGATTCATTTCGATATTTGGGAAAACTAATACAATATTGTAAAGTTTAAAAATAAAATAAAATTAACAACAACAACAACAACAAAAGGACTAAAACAGACCAGAAATATACATTTAACTAATGTACAATGAGGCTCAAAGAAGAAATATTTTTGAAAATTTTTATAACATAATCTAAAGATAAGAGAACAGAACAAGACACATAACTCTACATTCACTATTACTTTGTTTATAAGCAACACAAAATGTGATGAAAAGATTGGAAAGATAACTTCTAAGTATTTGTGATATTCATTCCTTTTGTGGAGAAATTATTGATGAATACTGACTTCCTATCTCAAGGATCTTACCAGGAAAGATGAGCCCTTCAGGCAAACCATCTGCATTTATTTAACCAATGGTAATACTGTTAATTACTTCAAGTTTGCCTCACACTTCAGCAATAGGGTCAAACTGACCTAGCATCGGCATGATGAAGGGATGTGTGCTTAATTAGTGAACTCTGCAAAGAGCTCAGCATTACAAGAACACCATCCCTCTAAAGGAGGGTCTTTATTAGCTTATGTCCTGTTAGTACTTCTCTGATCACTGGACATATAAAACAAGAAATCAAGGCTTTAAAATTGAAACACAACTTTGGTTTTGTTCAGTCACTCAGTCATGTCCAACTCTTTGTGACCACCTGGACAGCAGCATGCCAGACTTCCCTGTCCTTCACCAAGTCCCGGGAGCTTGCTCAAACTCATGTCCATTGAGTTGGTGATGCCATCCAACCACCTTGCCCTCTGACATCCCCTTCTCCTCCTGCCTTCAATCTTTCCCAGCATCGGGGTCTTTTCCAATGAGTCGGCTCTTTGCATCAGGTGGCCAAAGTATTGGAGCTTCAGCATCAGTCCTTTCAATGAATATTCAGGGTTGTTTTTCTTTAGGATTGACTGGTTTGATGTCCCTGCAGCCCAAGGGACTCTCAAGAGTCTTCTCAAGCACCCCAGTTCAAAAGCATCAATTCTGCACAGCTTCCCAAGAGGTCCAGTGGTAAAGAATCCACCTGCCAATGCAGGAAACACAGGAGACGCAGGTTCAATCCCTGAGTTGAGAAGATCCCCTGAAGCAGGAAATGGTAACCCACTCCAGTATTCTTGCCTGGAAAATTCCATGGACAGAGAGTCTGGTGGGCTACAATCCATGGGATCATAAAGACTTGGACATGACTTAGTGACAGAGCATGCACGCATAAGACTTCTTTAATGCATGCTTGCGAAAACACAGGTCCAGAGCAGTTACTTGACAAGATCCAGCAGCTGGCTAAAGGTGCAGCCTGATCGAGAGTCCAAATCTCAGAATTTGCAGGTTCCTGAATTTGTCCCAAGCATTCTGATGTCCAAGTGGAAGTACACCAACGTATTCACAAAATCACCTTTAACCATAAATTAATAGGGAAAAGGACACAGATTTCATCAGAGACAACAAAAACAAGGTATTTAACTCCATAATAGCTTTGCAATAAATCATCGAAGTTGCTTTACCTTTATATTCAAATGAAAACAATATTTAAAACCAAACCAAACGAACAAAAAACCCAAATCCCTTATAATGCAGTTTATGCATAGGTAACAGTTACATTCTTATCTTTCAAGGTCACAAATATCCATAGTGCCATTTGGTCATCAAAAAACGGTAATGGAAAGAGAACAAATACTATTACACACAACAGTTACATTTTTCTGAAGAACAAGGTAATAAAACTTGCATAATCTCAGAGATTTTTTTTTTTAATTATAAAAGTAAGATACTCCAAATCCCCTTTTCATGAACTTTTCAAATAAAAGGTTGGCTCACAATCATATAGACAAGCAATGTGGGCAGGATAATTAAGATTCATGACTATAAAGACCTAGAAATGACCCATTCTTCTAGCAATGAGGACTAATACAGTAATTGTGAAAAAAACAGGGACACTGCCCTGGAAGGAAGAGGGAAAAGATTGAGATCTAATAGCTTTGGTCTCTGAAGACTAAAATGGTTCTGCATGCAGATTTGATATGCAAAGCCCACTCCCCTACTGCCGTGCTGCTCAGAGGGAAGGTGCAGTTTGCATTTAAGAAATAACCCTAGTTCTAAAATCCGAACAGCAATTAAGATTTAATAGCTTCTAGGAAGGTCACTTTGGCATCTAGCTTGTCTCCACAAGAAGAACCTGCTTTCATGGCTCTCAAATTCTCTACCCAAGGCTGCTGTCCAATCTTAGAAACAGAGATCTGAGCATTTAAGAGTCACGTCAATTACATGAAAAATGAAGGAGTCCCTTTTCACCTTGATAGCAAGCCACGTAAGTACAGGTGATGTGGTCACCTGGTAATTCACTTCTTCATCAAAGAAAATGAAAATCTTAAAGAATGAAGGACATACCTTGGAAGATGACAAGGAATAATAACTGCAAGCTTTACAGCTATGATAACCAGGCAGCATAAATACAAGTTGAAAGAAATAGACCTAAGAAAGTATTTTACACATTAAAAAAAAAAATTCTTAATTGCCTTCCATGCAAGATTGTTAAAGGCAAAAACCAGGACCATTTACAAGGCAATTAAGTATTATCCTGGGGAAAACATAACATTAAAAAGAAGATTACACTCATTTGTTCAAAGCCTTTTCTTGTGCCCTGTAGGGTCCAGTTCTTTAAACGTGCTGTTGAGGAGCTGACCTTCTAGAGATATCTGATGAGGTTCCACAAGCCAAGCCACTGATGGCAGAAGATGAAGCTTCATTACAGGATGAAAACAGCCCAACTCTGCTGCTTGCTGCAGACCTGAAGTGCCCCTAAATATAATTGGATCATTTTCCCCATCTGAATTCCAACATTACTGCCTGTCACTGACAAGCGACAAACAGAAGACAAATATTATACAGAAATTCCAAGGACACACAAATAAATTGAGAGTTGATTTTAAAACATGAAGCTTGAGGGAAGGTAAAGAAAAAAAGAGAACTGAACAGCAGAGACATTGCCTGACTCTATCAACCCCTCCAATCATCTGCTTTCCTTAGGGCACTCTTCACTCTCAGCTGAACCCTCTCATTCCATAATTTCTCACATTTGAGCCCATTAAATAAAACCCAGGGCCTAGTATTGAGAATGCTTGCTGATATGGCTCACTTGGGGCTTTATAACTGGAATCTCTGTAGAACCTGTACAAAACTCTGTACAAAATTCGTACAACCGGTCACGAATTCCACTGTTCTAACAAGGATGCTGTGCTTGGTATTCTTATTCCCTGGAGTATGTGTTGGTGTTGTTCATTCTATTATCTGCCCCCATTTCCAAGCTCCCCTAGTTTCCCTAAATCACTGTTTTCTCCTCTTTTATCTTCCACTAATTCACTGGGTCAACATATGCCACTGTTTTCCAAGCAGTAAAATATCTGTATTTTATGCACATTTGTTCTGAGCATGGAGTCAAAGTGAAATTCTGTTGGCCAGTACATTTTTAAGGTTACTACCAGCTCCAACCTTTGGGGGCATATCAATCTGAACTACTATTACTAGTAGAAATGAAACTAAAATGGAATGTAATTCCAGAATATCATCACTCATTTTAGGTTATGGTTGGAAAGATCAAGGGTAAAGGGGAGTAATAAATTTGTCAGAACACGTTTTCTTAGGAGCTTTAGCTATGCTATAATTATGCAATAATTATGCAATAATTGGAGAAGGAAATAGCAACCCACTCCAGTATTCTTGCCTAGAGAATCTCATGGACAGAGGAGCCTGGTAGGCTACAGTCCCCCAGGTTGCAAAGAGTTGGACACAACTGAGCGACTTCACCACCACCAATTATGCAATAACAAAAAGCTGTATAGAGTAATGATGAAGATCAAATATCGGACAACTTGGATTTCAATCCCAGCATCCTTGACCATAATATTAGTATACTGTATAATGATTGAGATAATCTCTTAAAAGGCAGGTATAATGCAGATACAATGCTAAGAACTTAACAAATATTAGCTGTGCTGCTGCTGCTGCTAAGTCACTTCAGTCGTGTCCGACTCTGTGTGACCCCATAGACAGCAGCCCACCAGGCTCCCCTGTCCCTGGGATTCTCCAGGCAAGAACACTGGAGTGGGTCGCCATTTCCTTCTCCGATGCGTGAAAGTGAAAAGTGAAAGTGAAGTCACTCAGTCATGTCCAACTCTTAGCGACCTCATGGACTGCAGCCTACCAGGCTCCTCTGTCCATGGGATTTTCCAAGCAAGAGTACTGGAGTGGGGTGCCATTGCCTTCTCCAATTAGCTGTGCTAAGAAAGTGTTAAAGAAAAATTAAGTAGAATTAAGGTTCATTTACCAATATACTAGAAAATTAGTGAAAGCTCAATACATTCAAGTTTCTAGAGCAGAGCTCAGAATCTTCTGGAGGACTTGTTAAAACTTGGATTGCTAAACCTCAGCTCCAGAGTAACTAACTTGGTAAATCTAGGGTGGGGCCCAAGACTCTGCACTTCTAACAAGTTCACAGATGGTGGTGATGCTGCTGGTCTGAGCACTGCATACTGAGACTGCAGTGATAGCAAAAGGAGAGAAAGCTGATTACCTGCTAGGCACCCACTGTGCATCAGTCAACCTGCACACCTATGATATTTAGTTCACCGAAAACCATTGATCTTGCTCTTCAGATATTAAAAACCATATTTCTAAGCCAGTCATAAATAACTGCCATTCAGTTCTAAAAAGTTGGCTGCTATGGAGATAATCTCCTGGGCAAGAAAATTATTTGCAGTTATATACATATTTTTGAATCCATCCTGGCCTATTTTGAATCAGTAGCTCTACTTAATAAACAGACTTTTTATCTGTTAGTATGCTTTGGAGGTTAAATAATACTCTACTTAATCCTCCAAGATTTATTTGCCAAAGAATTTGTCATATCTAAATGAAAAGGAACACAGGGGAGAAAGATAAGTAATAGGTTGGGAAATTAAGCTCATAATAAAAGTATCATTTTTCAACATTATCTTGGCATTAATACAAATTTAGATATCAGTAACAGTCATTAGTAAAATTTTAATATGAATTTTATAATTATATTAATTACTCTTTCTGATTATCAGCACTTTTTAAAAAATACAATTTGCATAATAAAATAACACCACAAAATAACTAGAAGTTTAAATTTATGTTTAAGATTTTTCATGAGTACTTGATAGAATATGCTAAATAAGGAAAGCTGTTTAAAATAAAAGTGGAATAAAGGCCTCTTTTAAACCTTTAAAACTCCATGTTTAAGATGAAGAATGAGGACATTTCTTAACACTTCTATCTTTCATTTAAAATATTATTCAGAATAGAATTTCTGAAGTCAATCAAATCAATAAGTGCCACGAGAAAGCCTGACATAAACCAGGTGACCTCATTAATGACAGTTTCACAGTTTAATGACATTCCATCATACTGAATGTTAAGGTATAAAGTACAAATTAAACATGGCAATAGGAGTGTGCAATTCCATTTCATCTTGTTAGAATGCATTTCTTGACTACAATTAATCTGACCTTCATAGCAATAACCAAGTGAAGTAAGTTTTAAAATAAATGTGTAACAAAGCTTTATTTTGTGAATGTTAATACCTTCTACTTTCAAATCACTCATGACTAGCTTCTAGAGCAAAGCTCCTTACAAAATGCTTTAGTCTTCTACAGAAATAACAAACCAGTTGCATGTTCCTACTAACTATTGGTACCTAAATCTATTGGATTTCCCTCATTCTTCTTGAATTTTTAACTCACCAAGAACATGTTCAAGAACTGCAATCTCATAAACAAAATGCAACGATGCTTCAAAAGGAAAGCATTTCATCTCTACTTTGCTTTATTTTAAACAAATTCCCCTGACTATTTAAGATACTTTAAAAAATAGAAATAAATGAGATCTTGAGAGAAGGGTTTTTGTTTGGAGTAGTTTGAATATTTTTTCTCTAAGCAAAGCACAAATCAGAGTTAAATTCTGCCTTTAAAAATGGGTAATAGAGGGACCTCCCTGGTGATCTAGTGGTTAAGACTGTAGACCCAATGCAGAGGGCCAAGGTTCAATCCTTGGTCAGGGAACTAGATCCCATATGCTGCAACTAAGATCCAGTGCAGCCAAATAAACAATTTTTAAGTGGGTAATAGATATCCTTCTCAGAGAAGGCAATGGCACCCCACTCCAGTACTTTTGCCTGGAAAATCCCATGGATGGAGGAGCCTGGTGAGCTGTAGTCCATGGGGTCGCTGAGGGTCGGACACAGCTGAGTGACTTCACTTTCACTTTTCACTTTCATGCATTGGAGAAGGAAATGGCACCCCACTCCAGTGTTCTTGCCTGGAGAATCCCAGGGACAGGGGAGCCTGGTGGGCTGCCGTCTATGGGGTTGCACAGAGTTGGACACGACTAAAGTGACTTAGTAGCAGATATCTTTCTATACTGTAAACCAAAGTCTAATGCTGATGATGCTCATTGGTTAGCCAGATTATACTGGTCAGCTTTTTGGACACAGACATTTTCTAAAACTTGATATCACTGAGATGATAAGGAACAAAATGTGACGATGTTTTTCTGGTGAAATAAGGAAGTCTAGGCATAAATGAGGAGAAGGCAATGGCAACCCACTCGGGTACTCTTGCCTGGAAAATCCCATGGATGGAGGAGCCTGGTAGGCTGCAGTCCATGGGGTTGCTAAGAGTCGAACATGACTGAACGACTTCACTTTCACTTTTCACCTTCATGCAGTGGAGAAGGAAATGGCATCCCACTCCAGTGTTCTTGCCTGGAGAGTCCCAGGGACAGAGGAGCCTGGTGGGCTGCCGTCTATGGAGTCACACAGAGTCGGACACAACTGAAGCAACTTAGCAGCAGCAGCAGCAGCAGGCATAAATGATGATTCTGTTCACCAACAATTATGGGAGCCAGGCTCCCTACAGAAATAGCCATTTTCTATGCTGTGTAATAATTGATCTTCGATGCCGCACATGAACTGACTTTGGGAAGAAGCACTAATTCCAGTCCCCTTCTGCTTAAATATCATTAATTGAGCTCCATATACCTGTCAGCCATTATAATAGAGATAGCAAAAAGGAAAAGAAAAGAAAAGAAGACACTGACCACCCCATCCTCATAGCCAACCCCAACTCAACTGAAGCCCACGTAGAGAGTTTGCAGTCTCCTGGGAGAGAGAAGCACACACACAGTCTGTCCTTCTCCTTTGCTATCTCGCCTTCTGCCCATGCTCTGAATGCCAGCACCTAGGCTTCATTTAGGTGGTTTAATGCATCATTCTACCTCCTATCCCAGGGCCAGAACACACACTCCTCCTTCTCACTTGGAAAGTGCCCTTTACCTCTACTGTGGAACACATTACTCATTCTTCAGGTGTCAAAACAAATACTGCTTTCTCAGAGAAGTAAAGTGAAGTGAAGTGAAGCCACCCCTAATTCTCTGTTATATGTCCTCAAAGCTCCAAAACTTTTGCTTTATGACATGTAGCACAGTTAATAACCGTCGATTAGTAGAAATATTTGATATATGTCCATATTCTCTACTTATCAACAACATCACATATTCTTGATGGCTTACTATGCCATGTACTGTATTTGGAATATAATAGGAATCAGGATAGAGTCCCTATCCTCATGGAATGGTATGCTAACAGAGAAACACATTCATCAAACAAAAGATCATAATGAAAAAATAGGCAAAAGTTTGCAATTGAGAAAAACCTATTTGATACAATGGAGTTACGGAAGCTGATGCTTCAAGGGTGAGATGGTGCCAAGAGAAAATTTATTCCAGACACAAGGAAAGGCCAGGGCAGAAGGCCTCTGGCAGAAGAGCTTCTTCTGGTGGAAACTGTGACAGAGGCAGCAAGGCTGGGACTTAGTGAGTAGTCGGGAGACAACCATGAGATAAGGATGGAGTGGTAAATTAGATGGTAGAACTTATAAGTCCCCACTGTCAAGGAAATAATTTTTCACTCTAAATTAGCTTTCTGAAAGAGGAGTGAAATATTAGTACAATCGGGTAAGTAGCCGGACAAAAGGAAGGCAAGTAGTTCTACTTAAAGAGTAGTAAGATGCAAAGAGCATCCAAAGTAATATTTGAGCCAGGCCTTAAAGGAATTACCAAGAGAAAAAGAAAAGATTAAGTCTATACACATGGTCTTTGCACCTGTAGATTTCACAGAAAACTGTGTTGAGGAGCAAAGGTACCTTTACACAAAACAAATCCTTTCCATGCCCCCGTTAAACAAGTCTGATGCTATCAAAGACTGCTCTGAGCAGAAATAAATATTTACTGTTAACCCAAGTCAAAGGTGTGTTCAGTTGTCCAGATCAAGGAGTGGCTGGCCAAGTGCTCAAGATACTGGACTGCCGCCTGCATGGCTACAGAGTCAGACAAAGGTTGAAATCAAAAGGTGGGAATCCCTGGGGCAGGGGAGGGAGAGGCGCTACACAAGTCACTGAACACTTGCTTCTAGGGTCCTCAACCCAAGAAACATCAGGAAGTTCATACTTCTTCTCACCAAAAGAGTAGGGTGTCCCAGTAAGTATCAGGAAAAACCCACAGCTGTCCTGGGGTGATGTAACTATGTAAAAGCCCACCAACTAATGGGACCAGAAGCAAAAAGCTGCCCTTCTGACCTGCCCCTTCTGTACTCTGCTGCTGCTGCTGCTAAGTCGCTTCAGTCGTGTCTGACTCTGTGCGACCCCATAGACGGCAGCCCACCAGGCTCCCTCATCCCTGGGATTCTCCAGGCAAGAATACTGGAGTGGGTTGCCATTTCCTTCTCCAATGCATGAAAGTGAAAAGTCAAATTGAAGTCGCTCAGTCATGTCCGACTGTTAGTGACCCCATGGACTGCAGCCTACCAGGCTCCTCCGTCCATGGATTTTCCAGGCAAGAGTACTGGAGTGGGGTGCCATTGCCTTCTCCGCTTCTGTACTCTAGACTGTACCAAAGAAATCTGCATTAACTTTTGAGTAGGTCATTTGCTTACAAGTGAGGTTAACATTAGCACAGTCTGTCCAGATGTAAATTAAGCCACTAAACTGTAAACTCTATAAGAGAAGGAATCACATGGTTTGTTCATCAAGATCGGCGTAGTGTTTAGCTCATAGCAGGTGCTCAATTAATATCTGTTGAATGAAATACTGTGTACATGATAAAATAACCAACAAGACTATCCCAAATAAGCACAAACAATACATACCATAGTAGTTGATGTAGAGAAATATTATTTCCCATGATGGTGTTTAGAAAGGCTAGTCAGAGTAAAGAGGATCTGAGCTAGATTTTGAAGGTTCATCGTCATCATGATGACACATGTCAGGCATTATCCTAAGCACTTTCATACATTAATTAATCCTTACAATAACACTGTGAAGTAATACCTGTTATTATCCTAATTTTCCAGATATGAAACTAAGAAAAACATTAGATGTGCTCTTGACAAACAGAAAAGAATAAGGAGAGCACACTAAAAAATAAGAGGATCAGTAAACAATTAATTTTAAAATGCAAATAACTCAGCTCTTCATGGTATACAGTCACCTCCCTTATGACAGCCAGAGACATGGTAAATAATGATGTCCTTCCAAAGAACTTGTTTATTAAATGGCCTGAACTCAAATGGTTTTACTTTTACCCCATTCCAACCTTCAAAACTTTCTAGGTTTTTGAAAGCACCTTGACAGCTCCCATCATTTTCTGCTCACTCAAATCAATAATTTCTTTCTAAATCAAACAAATCCAGTTCATGGTTCTCCTACTGAATGGAGCAGAGGAGTTGGGCAGTGAGTTTATTCCTCTGATTCCCTGGTAAACTGAAAATAGAGGAGGTGCATCTGGGTTCATCCAGGAGAGGAAACCAAAGCTTCGGCATCTTCCTGGAAGAGAGGGCTAGCTGGCTCAACAATATGAATCCCATAAGTTATCAGTTACACCTACTCTGCAACTTCACCCTGACACTGAGCCTGATAAAATGCAAGTATCTGGCAATCTTCCTTCTCCTTTTCCATGACGTTTTTAGGACTCTTTTTTTTTCACTTCAGTGAATTAAGAAGCTAGTTTCTATATCTAGTATTAGCTATTTCTTTAAAATCCACTTAAAAAAAAAAGTTACAGAGGTCACTGATGCTGACACAAGCCATCAGTTCATGACCAGTGAGTGCACGAGTCAGTGGTTTATGATGTACCAACAGCTGGACCACGTGAGGCACACTTTGATGACACACACGCGAAAGTTATTAGACCTTACTAACCACTCAGGGACAGGCAGCGGACAGCTATATGTAATGAGAAATTTAAGAATCTGCTTCATTTTTAAATTATTACTTAGTTTCATTTACAAAAAAAAAAAGGTCTGGATTCAGGCTATCTGAGTTCTGATACTGGTCCTGCCACTGATTTCTTATGTAACTTTATGCAAGTTACTTCCCCTCACCAGGCCTCAGTTTTTGTATCACATACTAAAGCAGCTGGACTGAGCCACCATTCAGAGACACAACTAACACTCTACAAACACACAGGCACCAGAGAAACAAGAATGAATACCGGTCCCTGACATTGTACAGTTCTCTGTGTAATGTGAATAAAACTGATCACAGGCAAACTCATACTCAACTCTCTTTTCAAACCCACAAGAGCTGTCTCTGGAGATAACTAGTCCTTGAATTGCTGGAATCATGAGCTACACTTTCTTTATCCATTCATTCATCATCCAAAGTCCTCCTTCCCTTCAAAGACATACAAAGAAGAAAATAAATATTGCTCATAGATTGTTTGACATGTTTCTTCCTTTATCACATATTTGGATTAATTAAGACGTTCTCTTTGGAAGCCTAATTCATTCAGTGATCATGTGCTGAGGATCAGCAATTTATAGAGCAATCCCAGGAAGATACAAATATAAAATCCAGAGTCCCCATCATCAGAAACTCACCGGTTATTGAGAGAACAATGTAAAGCACTGTGCTGAGCATAATAACAAAGAACCACAAAGTGCATCAGAAGCCTCTGCACAGGAATCATACTTTCCCTAGACTGAGGAAAGCAAGGAGTGAAGGAAGACTTCAGCTGAAACTCTTACTACATTATTGTACTTATTTTGTCTTCTTCGTAGAATTTATAGAGCTAAAGTAATCCTGTCTCATTTATTATCTATCAATCTATTTATATGATTATTTTCTTTCTTCCCTATAGTAATTTTCTCTTACAAACTGCTTACCTTACAGCTCTGATAGTAAAAAGTCCAAAATGGTTCTACATGCTAAAATCAAGATGTTGGAAGAACTGTGTTCCCTATTGGGAAACTCTAGGTCTGTTTCCTTGCCTTTTCCAGCCTCTAGAGGCCCCTTCCTTTCCTTGCCTCATGCTCCCTTCCTCCATCCTTGAACTATCAACAGCACATCTTTCTCTGCTTTCCTTCTGTACTCAACTCTTTCTCTGAATGACTCCTATTCTCCTTCCCTCCTCCATTTTTATGCAGTATATTCAGCCCATCTAGATAATACAGGCAGAGAAGGCAATGGCACCCCACTCCAATACTCTTGCCTGGAAAATCCATGGACAGAGGAGCCTGGTAGGCTGCAGTCCATGAGGTCGCTAAGAGTCGGACACGACTGAGCGACTTCACTTTGACTTTTCACTTTCATGCATTGGAGAAGAAAATGGCAACCCACTCCAGTATTCTTGCCTGGAGAATCCCAGGGACAGAGGAGCCTAATGGGCTGCTGTCTATGGGGTCGCACAGAGTCAGACACAACGGAAGCAACTTAGCAGCAGCAGCAGCAGCAGCAGCAGCAGCAGCAGCAGCAGCAGATAATACAGGGGAACCTCCCTTTCTTGAATAGAGCTAATTGGCAAACCTAATTCCATCTGTAATTTTAATACCCCTTTGCCATGTAACCTAACAAATTCACAGGTTCCAGGAATCAGGGCATGGACATCTTTGGGAGACTACTATTCTGCCTGCTACATTCCTCTTCTAGAAAGTAAGTCCAGCAAGAGCAGAAACTTTGACTTCGTTCACTATTGTATCTTCAACAGCTTGAGTAGCACCTGGCACATGGTAGATACTCAATGTTTAATTGTTGATTGAATGGCTAATTGACAAGGGCAACTCCAAAAATAAAAGATATTTACTGCTAATATTTCATGTATTAATACTTCTTTAATCTTACTTTCTTTTCACCTCTATATTTGTGTGTGTGTGCTGTGTGAGAAATACATCCATTACTCAATTTTACAGATTTATGACACTGAAAAAAGCTTTCTCAATGGAAATTCCAATCAGTACAACTTTGAGCTGTCAGGATCCTATGGAACTAGATGATTGAAGCGCCACTGAAAAAAAATGCTCAAACAGCATCTTTTCACTACCCTGTTAAATTGTGGCTATAGCTTTAAAGAATTAAAGCTAAAGAGTTTTTTCTATATTGTGATATGCTAGCCTTATATATCCTAGAACACTTAAATATTACAGCCAAAAAAGGTGGGGGGCGGGCAAGGATGAGGGTCAAGACACCCTCAGGAGAACATGACTGGATGTAGGATGCTGTAATTTTTATCTAGGGTTGTCATAACAAATTGCCATGAACTGTGCAACTTTGAACAAGAAAAAAAACGTTATTGTCACATTTCAGGAGAACAGAGACCCCAAGTCAAGGGACTGGCTCCTTTTGGAGGCTCAGAGGGAGAAACTGTCCCTTGCCTCTCTTTCTTAGCCTCTGATGGCTGCCAGAGATCCTTGGCATTCCCTGGTTTGAAGGTGCATTATTCTTATCTCTGCATCCATCTCCACATTGCCTTCTTGTGTCTCCCTGTGTCTTCTCTTCTTATAAAGACACCCGTGTTCTTATAAAGAACATCAGGATATTCTTGTCTTCTCATAAAACACCAGAATGATTTCATCTTCAAATCCTTAACTAAGAATCCACATCTGCCACAGACTTTATTTCCAAATATGGTCACATCTAGAGTTTTTGCGTAGACGTGAATTTTGAAAGGACACTATTCAACCCCCTCTAGATGGTATTCTTGCTCAATGACTTACACTCACAGCTTCTTCAGACTGTAAATGGCAACAGAGGGGTGACTTCAGGTCTAGAATGGTAACAGAACCCTTTCTACTATAAAGTAAACAGAGACTTTGCAGACACTTTTCTGTTTGTCTCCTGCATAATGAGTTTTGACATGCTTCTTTGGAAAAAATATTCTGCACTAATATAGCTCTTCGTATAGTTTATCCTTATCAATAAAACCTCAGGAAAATTAAACCATTAAAAAGTTTCCAAAAAGCATCAGGTTGAAAGAAATCCACAAAGGTTCCAAAGCAAGAATAAAGACTGGGGTTTGTGCCCTCTCCATTCACGAGGCTTTTCAGTCTTTCAAAAAAAGGGAAGCCAGGCACAAATAGACTGCTGGCCTAGATTTGGATGTACATGAATATAAATTACTGTTGGTTTATAACAGTAGAAATCACAAATGCTTAGTGTTGCTTTCATTCAGGTGGGATTTTTTTATGTGGCTCAGGTTTTCTATACTCGGTGATGAAAGAAGCACCTTTTGTTCAGCTTAGCACAGTAAGAAGAGTCCAGGTCTCTCATCAGAATAGGGAGTGAACAGATGGAGCCCCAGGTGGCACAGACCTGAAGGTCCTTTCCTAACATAAAACTTCGGGCTTTACTGTTACAAAATATCAGAAAAGGCTAAGTGCTAGCTTAAAAAAAGTAAGGTCAAATTCTGCAGTTCTTTCTTAGGCAACAATCCCAGATACTCCATGATTCCCTTTGTTCCTTACAGCGGAATAGAGGGCTTCATTTACAAAGCATTACAGGAGAATGAAATGGCAAATGATACTACACTTAGAAATTTGATAGGATTCTGTAAACCTTCTTCCTGTATAATTCTATGGCTATCAGCACAAGGAAGTTTGGGGAAGATTTCAATAAAACAGCTTTTAAGGAAGCCAATGCTATATTTTTCTTTTACTACATATCTTTGGTACCATTTCATTATGTTAGATAGATGGTTACATTCTTCACTGAAGTCAGGACTTTGAAGTTTTGTTGGCTTACTACCTTCTTTCATTAACAACATCCTCAAAACTAATTATTTTACAAGATCAGTAACTATTTCATTTCTGAACTGCAGAAAATTATAGTTCTTACCTCCATATCAATACACAGTGCTTTGTACTTGCTAGACAAACTATAAAAACTGGTGAAATATAAATAAAATGAGACAGAGATAGGAAATTCACTTCAGAAATTCACTCATCAGGTACTGAAATAAAACTGACAAAAAGTAGTACCATCAGTTATTCAAGATTCTAGTTCTTGATGCAGAAGTAGTCCTTTCGCTCCTAAAACTCTGATTGCCACACAGGTGTCCAGACTCTGGAATTTTATAAATTATAGCCCAGGTTGAAAAACAGCACTGGTCTATTTCACTCCAAAGTTGCACACTTCCAAGCCACCTCATACATGTTAAATTTCTTAGTGTTATGATATGTCATTCTTTGGCCTCACAGGAAATTTGAAAAACCACATTGAGCAATCAATAATAATCCTTTTCCTTTTCACAGCATCCAAGCAGCATTTTCTGACTTTGTTTTGATTCACTCAAAGCAAGCTTTTTACGGTTCCTTTGATACATACTTCCATACAGAAGCACATCTGTTTCTGTTTCCAAAAGTCTAACGCCTTTTTGAAATATATTTCTAAAATTATGTTCTGGTAATCCCAGATCATAAGAAAAGCATGCTGAGATATGTGCAGGCTTGGGAGGAGATGGCATTTGAAAGGTGACTCAAGCCAAGTTCTGGTTAGGATAACAGGATAGCGGTTTGGGGAAGCAGACAAGGAGTGTTGAATTGTGCACCTCTAATCACTGTTTCCCAGTTAATGATAACTGCAGTCCTGACTCTGAAAGACCTAGATGGCAATGTACACAAAAACTAGAGGGAAGTAAAGTAATAGGAAATTGTTTGTTTGTTTATTTTAAAGGCTCAATAATTGTGTGATTATGCTATGTGAATGTCTCTTTTTTGTAATCCTTTTTAGAAATTTTTTCCAGAATATTAGCAAAATTAATACAAGTATATGTGTACCCATCACTCAGGGTTCATCTAGATCTTTGCTTTTATAAAAGTATTCAAAAATACTATGGTTAAAATTGACCTCTTTTCTAAACCTCTTCTCAATCATATACTTCTCCCTCTTTTCACTATCCTGTTTTTTTTGACTATGCAATTTATATTTTTATGTATTTGTAATTAATATTCATTTGAAAATAAATATACATATATAATATCATGTAATTTACATAGATGTTATATTTTGTGCAACTTTACACAATTTGTTTGTTTTTACTCAACTTTAGACATTGTGAAATCCACTCACATATATTCATATATTTCACTTACTTCACTGTATTATATCCTTGATAAACAATTTATTTTTCCATTTCCCTATTGATGAGAATTTGAGGATTCTTTTTACCTTCTTACAAATAATGCTGTGATTTGCATAGCTTGTACCCTAGAATATTCTAGGACATATATCCAGAAATGGAATTGTCAGGTCATAGTGTATATGCGTTTTTTTACTATAAGAAACATTGTCATGAGGCTTTACAAAATACTCCTTCAGGGAAGGAGCAAGCCCTTAGAAAGTGAAAGCTGCTCAGTTGTGTCCAACTCTTTGTGACCCCATGGACTATACAGTCCATGGAATTCTCCAGGCCAGAATACTGGAGTGGGTAGCCTTTCCCTTCTCCAGGGTATTTTCCCAACCCAGTAATCGAACTCAGGTCTCCCACAATAGGCTTCCCTCCATAGTTCAGTTGGTAAAAAATCCACCTGCAATGCAGCAGACCCCAGTTCAAATCCTGGCTCGGGAAGATCCACTGGAGAAGGGATAGGCTACCCACTCCAGTATTCTTGGGCTTCCCTTGTGGCTCAGCTGGTAAAGAATCCCCAACACTGGCAACATTTAAACCCATTAATACAACCAAGTTCCTATATTAGGTTCTGTCAAGGTGACTCTCCTCTTTTTTATTAAGTTTACTTAGACTATTAGCTAAATAGACTTTTATTTATTCAAGTACTACTAGAGATATGAAAAAAAGGAATAAAAACACCCTTGCCAGGATCTAGGGAATGCTGACCTGTCTAAATGCCTCTTTTCTTTCTCTGGATCATCTATCTTTACACTCCAGAGGGCCAAAAGTAACTGAATAAACATTATCTTGTCCTTGGCCTTCACCAAGCAAAATTGTTTATATCTGAGACCATTTCCCTTCAGAGTCTGAGATCATTATTTTAAAGTAAATTGTCAAATGCTCCAGAGTTGATCTCAGTTCAGTTCTGCCATTTGCTGCTCTATGAACCAAGTCCAGGGCATGACATTAAGCCTGTGACTACATTACATGAGAAAAATGTTTTAAGACAGAATAAAACATCACGTACAGTTCCTGGCAGTGAATCTTAACAACTGAAATATCCCTGTCCAAGCAAACATTTCAAGATACTGTTTCATAAAATGATAATCATGCCCACCTCACATACGGTTGTAAGAATTTCATGAGATAATGGAAGCAAAAGAACACAGTGCTCAAACACGTACAGTAGATTTTCAATAAGCCTTACCTGAATCAAAATTTCTTGAAATATACTATTATCCCCGATGGAGGAGGGTGAATTTTAACCAAATTAAGTAGTATCCCTTGCAGGAAATATTCTGACCACCTGCCTGCTGGTTCTATCAACTTTGCATTGCCTGATGTATAGCCAGGAATTTTTATCTTTCCCCATTTTTGTACACTGTCCTACAACCTAAATCAGTCTTATATATAATGAGAAAAATAAACTGCCTGTATGATGTTGCCTGATGCATACATAAGGAATTCCTGATTCTGAAACCTCTCCTTTATAATTGTGATTCAAAATTAAAATGTTAGTATCCACATCTCACATTGAGTTGCTGTCGTTGTTTAGTTGCTAAGTCATGACTAAATCCACATCTTAGGTTGAGAAATTTTTACAATATATAAAGTAGGTTCCACTTCTTACTTTAGTTATTTCTGGAGTCATTGTTAATTATGTAGCTCAGGTTTCTGTACCATCATTCAGTTGAGTAAAATGACACCTGAGGTTGTATCCAGGCTGAAGGGCCCCTTTAACCAGCAAACCAAACTCCAAAATATCAGAATGGCAGCACGAGAAAGGTTGGCCCAGTACAAACCCTCCATTCAGTCTCTGGTTCTGAACTGCTCTCCCCACCTGCTTCCTTCACCTGACTCCAGCCTCATTCTAGCACTTTCACTGCCAAAGGACTCCTCACTTTTTTGTTTTGCCACCTTCAAAACCTCCATTTTCATGTGCAGCACTATTTCTGAATCTCTGCTCACATTACATGGTTTCGTTTACTCTCCCTTCCTCCAGATCTTATTTCCTCCAGGGCCCAGAATGCTCTCCATTTGGCCTCCCTGCCCTGAATCTCATTTTCCTCAGAAGACAGAGCTCCCACTCAGCTTTTCAGGCATTGAAGAGGAGAACAAATACATGGCATATTGAGTGTCTTGCCCAGAGTTACATGTTTTATTTGCAGCAAAGCTGGGATTTAGAATCAAAACTGACGTAGTTTCCTGTGCTAACTGAGACAGAGCAGATTCTCCTGTCCCTGTGTGAAACCATTTTAGGACAAAAAATTCTTTCCAATTTCCTAATGGTAATAATTTCTTAAACAATTTCTTACTTCCAATTTCCTAAACAATAACTGATCCAGAAAAAAAAATAACAACTTTTTGCTCTAGGGAATACTTATTCCTGAGTGGTAAGACTGTCAACCAAATAAAATTAACTTGTTGAAACTAGCATCCCATATATTAATGCTGACTTCAAGATCCTTACCTCACTGTGCCCACTAATCCAAAGTCTAATGTCATAAATTCTGTCCAGTTCCAACTGGTAAAAGTACCTAGCCCAAGCCCCCAATATTTTATAATATTTTTATTATAAAAAATAATAATAATAATGAAAAGTCAGAGAAATACTACACAAATGAAGGAAGAAACTAGAAACACAGAAGTCCAAATAAAGAGGAAATAGGCAAACTACCTGAAAAAGAATTCAGAATAATGATAGTAAAGATGATCAAAAACCTTGAAAACAAAATAGAGAAAATGCAAGAATCAATTAACAAAGACCTAGAAGAATTAAAGAATAAACAGACAGAGACAAACAATAGAATTACTGAAATTAAAAATACTCTAAAAGGAATCAATAGCAGAATATCTGAAGCAGAAGACTGAATCAGTGAGCTGGAAGATAAAATGGTGGAAATAACTTCTGAAGAACAGAATAAAGTAAAAAGAATAAAAAGAACTGAGGACAATCTCAGAAACCTCTGGGACAATATCAAATGCACCAACATTCGAATTATAGGTGTCGCTAAGAGTCGGGCACAACTGAACGACTTCACTTTCACTTTTCACTTTCATGCATTGGAGAAGGAAATGGCAACCCACTCCAGTATTCTTGCCTGGAGAATCCCAGGGACAGAGGAGCCTAGTGGGCTGCCATCTATGGGGTCACACAGAGTCAGACACAACTGAAGCAACTTAGCAGCAGCAGCAGCAGAAGAAGAAGAGAAAAAGAAAGGGTATGATAAATTTTCTGAAGAGATTATAGTTGAAAATTTCCCCAAATTGGAAAAAGAAATTGTCAATCAAGTCCAAGAGGCACAGAGAGTCCCATACAGGATAAACCCAAGGAGAAACACACCAAGACACATACTAATCAAACTAACAAAGACTAAACACAAGGAAAAAATATTAAAAGCAGCAAGGGAGAAGCAACAAGTAAAATACATGGGAAAATCCCTAAGCTTAACAGTTGATCTTTCAGCAGAAACTCTGCAGGCCAGAAGGGAATGGCAGGATATATTTAAAGTACTGAAAGGGAAAAATCTACAGCCAAGATTACTGTACCCACCAAAGATCTCATTCAATATTGATGGAAAAATAAAAAGCTTTTCAGACAAGCAAAAGTTAAGATAATTCAGTACCACCAAGCCAGCTTTACAACAAATGTTTTTAAAGGGACTTATATAGTCAAGAAATACAACAGAAGAAAAAGATCTACAAAAGCAACCACAAACAATTAAGAAAATGTCAACAGGAATATATATATTGATAATTATTTTAAATGTAAATGGATTAAATGCTCCAACCAAAAGACACAGACTGGCTGAATGGATACAAAAACAAGACCCATATACATGCTGTCTACAAGAAACCCACTTCAGACCTAAAGACACATATAGACTGAAAGTGAGAGGATGGAAATGGGAAGCAAAAGAAAGCTGGAGAAGCAATCCTTTTATCAGACAAAATAGACCTTAAAATAAAGAATATTGCAAGATATAAGGAAGGACACTACATAATGATCAAGGGATCAATCCAAGAGGAAGACAGAACAATTGTAAATGTCTATGCACCCAACATAGGAGTACCACAATACATAAGACAAACACTAACAGACATAAAAGGAGAAATTGACAGTAAAACAATAATAATAGGAGACTTTAACACCCCACTCACACCAATGGACACATCATCAAAACAGAAAATTAATAAGGAAACACAAGTCTTAAATGATACATTAGAAGAGTTGGATCTCATTGCTATCTTCAAGACATTCCATACAAATGCAGAATACACCTTCTTCTCAAGTGCAATGGAACATTCTCCAGGATAGACCACATCTTGGGTCACAAATCAAACCTCAGTAAATTTAAGAAAATTGAAATCATATCAAGCATCTTCTCTGACCACAATGCTATGAGACTAGACATCAATTACAAGAAAAAAAACTGTAAGAAACACAAACACAGAGATTAAACAACACGTTTCTAAATAACCAACAGGTTACTGAAGAAATCAAAAGGGAAATCAAAAAATTTCTAGAAACAAATGACAATGAAAACACAACAACTCAAAACCTATGGGATGCAACAAAAGCAGTCCTAAGAGGGAAGTTTATAGCAATACAATCCTATCTCAAGAAAAACATCGAATAGACAACTTAACTTTACATCTAAAACAACAGGTAAAAGAAGAACAAAAAAACCCCAAAATTAGTAGAAGGAAAGAAATCATAAAGATCTGAGCAGAAATAAATGAAAAGAGATAAAGAAACAATAGTAAAAATTAATAAAACTAAAAGCTGGTTGTTTAAGAAGATAAACCTTTAGCCAGACTCGTCAAGAAAAAAGGATAAGAATCAAATCAACAAAATTAAAAATTAAAAACGAGAGGTTACAACAGACAATGCAGAAGTACAAAGGATTATAAGAGACTATTATGAACAACTATATGGCAATAAAATGAATAACCTGGAAGAAATGGACAGATTCTTAGAAAAGTTCAATCGTCCAAGACTGAACCAGGAAGAAATAGAAATTATGAACAAAACCCAATTATAAGCACTGAAATTGAAGCTGTGATCAAAAATCTCCCAAAAAACAAAAGCCTAGGACCAGATGGCTCCACAGGAAAAATCCTATCAAACATTTAGAGAAGAGCTAATGCCTATCCTTCCAAAACTCTTTTAAAAAACTGCAGAGGAAGGAACATTTCCAAACTCATTCTACGAGGCCACCATTACCCTGATACCAAAACCAGACAAAGACAACACCAAAAAAGAAAACTACAGGCCAGTATCACTGATGAATATAGATGCAAAAATCCTCAACAAAATTTTAGCAAATAGAATTCAGCAAAACATCAAAAAGCTCATACACCATGATCAAGTTGGGTTTATTCCAGGGATGCAAGGATTCTTCAATATACACAAATCGATCAATATGGTGATACACCATATTAACAAACTGAAAGATAAAAACCATATGATCATCTCAATAGATGCAGAAAAAGCCTTTAACAAAATTCAGCACCCATTTATGATTAAAACTCTTCAAAAAATGGGCATAAAAGGAACCTACCTCAACATAGAAAAGGCCATATATGATAAGCTTACAGCAAACATTATTCTCAATGGTGAAAAACTGAAAGCATTCCCCCTAAGATCAGGAACAAGACAAGGGTATCCACTTTCACCACTATTATTCAACATAGTTCTGGAAATTCTAGCTACAGCAATCAGAGAAGAAAAAGCAATAAAAAGAATCCAGATCAGAAAAGAAGAAGTAAAGCTCTCACTGTTTGCAGATGACATGATACTGTACATAGAAAACCCTAAAGACAGTATCAGAAAATTACTAGAGCTAATCACTGAATTTAGCAAAGTTGCAAGATACAAAATCAATACACAGAAATCACTTGCATATCTATATACTAACAATGAAAAATCAGAAAGAGAAATTAAGGGATCAATCCCATTCACCATTGCAACAGAAAGATTGAATATCTAGGAATAAACTTACCTAAGGAGACAAAAGAACTGTACACAGAAAATTATAAGACACTGATGAAAGAAATCAAAGATGACATAAACAGATGGAGAGATATTCCATGTTCCTGGGTAGGATGAATCAATATTGTGAAAATGACTATACTACCAAATGCAATCTACAGATTCAATGTGATCCCTATCAAATTACCAATGGCATTTTTCACAGAACTAGAAGGAAAAAAATTCACAATTCATATGGAAACACAAAAACCCCAAATTGCCAAAGCAGTCTTGAGAAAGAAGAATGGAGCAGGAGGAATCAACCTTCCTGACTTTAGATCACACTACAAAGCTACAGTCATCACGACAGTATGGTACTGGCACAAAAAAATAAATATAGACCAATGAAACAAGATAGGAAGCCCATAAATAAACCCATGCACCTATGGATACTTTATTTTTGACAAAGGAGGCAAGAATATACAATGGGGCAAAGATAGCCTCTTCAATAAATGGTGCTGGGAAAACTGAACAGCTACATGGGAAAGAATGAAATTAGAACACTTTCAAAAACCATACACAAAGATAAACTCAAAATGGATTAAAGACCTACATGTAAGACCAGAAACTATAAAATTCTTAGAGGAAAACATAGGCAGAACACTCGATGACATAAATCAAAGCAAGATCCTCTATGACCAACCTCCTAGAGTAATGGAACTAAAAACAAAAGTAAACAAGTGGGACCTGATTAAACTTAAAAGCTTTTGCACAGCAAAGGAAACTATAAGCAAGGTGAAAAGACAATCCTCAGAATGAGAGAAAATAATAGCAAATGAAACAACTGACAAAGGATTAATTTCTAAAATATACAAGCAGCTCATACAACACAATACCAGAAAAATAAACAACCCAATCAAAAAGTGGGGAAAAGACCTAAACAGACATTTCTCCAAAGAAGACACACAGATGGCTAACAAACACATGAAAAGATACTCAACATTGCTCATTATTAGAGAAATGCAAATCAAAACTACAATGAGAGATCACCTCACTCCAGTCAGAATGGCTCATCAAGAAGTCTACAAACAATAAATGCTGGAGAGGGTGTGGAGAAAAGAGAACACTCTTGCACTGTTGGTGGGAATGTAAATTGATACAGCCACTATGGAAGACAGTATGGAGATTCCTTAAAAAACTAGGAATAAAACCACCATATGACCCAGTAATCCCACTTCTAGGCATATCTCTGAGGAAACCAAAATTGAAAGAGACACATATATCCCACTGTTCACTGCAGCACTATTTACAATAGCTAGAACATGGAAGCAACCTAGATGCCCATCGACAGATGAATGGATAAAGAAGTTGTGGTACATAGACACAATGGAATATTACTCAGCCATAAAAAGAAATGCATTTGAGTTAATTCTGATGAGGTGGATGAACCTAGAACCTATTATACAAAGTGAAATAAATCAGAAAGAGAACTTCACAAAAAAGGTCTTAATGACCCAGATAACCATGATGGTATGGTCACTTAACTAGAGTCAGACATCCTGGAGTGTGAAGTCAAATGGGTTTATGAAGCATTACTACAAAGCTAGTGGAGGTGATGGAATTCCAGTTGAGCTATTTCAAATCCTAAAAGAAGATGTTGTGAAAGTGTTGCACTCAATATGCCAGCAAATTTGGAAAACTCAGCAGTGGCCACAGGACTGGAAAGGTCAGTTTTCATTCTAATCCCAAAGGCAATACCAAAGAATGTTCAAACTATTGTACAATTGCACTCATTTCCCATGCTACCAAAGTAATGCTCAAAATCCTTCAAGCTAGGCTTCAGCAGAGAATTTCCAGATGTACAAGCTGGATTTAGAAGGGTCAAGGAACCAGAGATCAAATTGCCAACATCTTTTGGATTACAAGAAAAGCAAGGGAATTCAAAAAATAACATACTTCTGCTTCACTGACTACACTAAATCCTTTGGCTGTGTGGATCACAACAAACTGTGGAAAATTCTTAAAGAGATGGGAATACCAGACCACCTGACCTGTCTTCTGAGAAACCTGTATGTAGGACAAGAAGCAACAGTTAGAACCAGATTTGGGACAACAGACTGGTTAAATACCAGGAAAGGAATATGTCAAAGCTATATATTGTCACCTTGCTTATTTAACTTATATGCAGAGTATATAATGCAAAATGCTGGGGTGGATGAATTACAAGCTGGAATCAAGACTGCCATGATAAACATGAAGCCTCAGATAGGCAGATGATACCACTCTAATGGCAGAAACCAAAGAGAAACTGAATAGCCTGTTGATGAGGGTGAAAGAGGAGAGTGAAAAAGCTGGCTGACAACTTAACTTTTAAAAAACAAAGATCATGGCAGCCAGTCTGATCACTTCATGGCAAATAGATAGGATGGAAAGTGAAAACAGTGACAGATTTTATTTTCTTGGGCTCCAAAATCACTGCTGACAGTGACTACAGCCACAAAATTAAAAATACGCTCCTTGGAAGAAAAGTTATGACAAACTTAGCATATTAAAAAGGAAAAACATCATTTTGCTGACAAAGGTCTGTGTAGTCAAAGCTGCGGTCTTTCCAGTAGTCTTGTAGTCATGTATGGGTGTGAGGATTGAACCATAAAGAAGGCTGAGCACCAAAGAATCAATGCCTTCAAACTGTGGTGCTAGCGAAGACTCTCAAGAGTCCCTTGGACTGCAAGGAGATCAAGCCAGTCAATACTAAATGAAATCAACCCTGAATATTCGTTGAAAGGACTGGTGCTGAAGCTGAAGCTCCAATTCTCTGACCACCTTATGTGAAGAGCCACCTCATTGGAAAAGACCCTGATGCTGGAAATGATTGAGGGCAGAAGAAAGGGGGCATCAGAGGATGAGATGGTTGGATGGCATCACCCACTCAATGGACATGAGTTTGAGCAAACTCTGGAAGATAGTGAAGGACAGGGAAGCCTGGTATGCTGCAATTCATGAGGTCGCAAAGAGTCAGACATGACTTAGCAAAATAACAACGAAGTTCCAGACTTTACATGTATTACCTTATTTATTCCTAACATCATGTCAGCAATGCAAACTATTTTCCCCACTCTGTTGTTGTTATTCAGTCACTCAGTTGTGTCCGACTATTGGGACCCCATGGACTACATTAAGTTCAAAGAGGTGAAATAACTATCCTAAGCCTACACAGCTAGAAAGCACTAGAGTTTGGATTGAAATCCAAGCAACTTACCTTGAGAACCCAGAATTTTAAATGTTATGCACTGTTTAGAATTTTTAAGTAGCACTGATTTCAAAAACCTCTCTTTTTCTACTATGTAAAAATGCCCTGAAGGGGCAAAAATATGGGAAAAGGCATAAGACTTCTAGAGGGAAAACTTCGGTAAGATCTGCTGTCAGCCAAGGGGGCAATATAAATTTGGCAAGGGTGGTACTGTAAATTGGTACACTCTTTGGAGAATGCTTTGGCAATGTCTAACAAAATTATACACATAAACACATACATTTTCTTATACACATAAGACATAGCTGAAAAAATACAAGAAAGAGAACATAGGAGACTGGGAAAAGGCATTGGAGGGAAATATCTTTACTAACTTTTACAATTTTTTAATATTAAACCATGTTTCATTATTCAACATATAGTGATAGTCACTCAGTCCGACTCTTTGGGACCACATTGGACTGTAGCCTGCCAGACTCCTCTGTCCATGGAATTCTCCAGGCAAGAATATTGGAATGGGTTGCCATTTCCTTCTCCAATTCAAAATATAAGTGTAATCTAAAAATAAATTAAAAAGGATGGTGTAACCAACTGTTTAAAAGGACCCCTACCCTAGCCAGTTTAGATTCAAAAGTAATTGCTGGTATTATACCCACTTCCCAACTGCTCAGTCCTATTCCCAACCACTGCCTGGTGCATATTTGATGGATAAATATCTTGTAAATATAAAAATAATATAATTTCACGAATCTGTATATGTCAGCAAATCCCACTGGATTTGTATGTTATTTCTACCCAGCCTATTCAATTTTCATCTTGGTTTCAGTATTTTTCAAGAACTATTTCAATCCATGCCTTCCCAGATGCCTTCAACATTTCCAAAGAACATGAACTGAGGAAGGAATCTGTTCATCTGTCAGTGGTAGCATTCTCTTTTTTTAATGTATCTGAAATTCAAATTATTTTTGAAGTGAAAGGAAATAATTTGCAAAGCCTGCAAAGGCTCTGAATTTGTGTGTGTGAATAAATGTAAGAGGATGACTCAACTTCAGCTCTGAACTGTGTGTGTGGGAGGCAGTCACCCGCTGAGCACCACATGTGCCAAGCTAACTTCATTAATGTGGGAGATGGCTCACCAAAGTTAAACAAGTTAGAGCACATTTTTTAAATTTCCTCTCATGCGTGGGTAGTTGCCCTCTAGCCAGTGGAACCAGAACTTAAGTGTAGAAGGAGACAGGAGAGTGCCTGTGAGCAACTCCCATGACTCTGCTATTCAGATTCACAGGCATACCTCTGCCACAGATGAGACAGTGTATGGTGGGGCTCTGATACTGAGGATCCTCTAACTTACAGAGCCCAAGACTCTTTGCGGGAGAGCACATTTCACTACTTCAAAGTCCGCAGTCCTAGAAAAACAGACCATCGTCGACAGCCCTATATGACCTTGATGGCATTATTATTATCAACATCTCGTGTGCGTCTATGTGCTAACCACACCAGCAGGCATTTTTGAATATATTTTTTCCTAACCATCACAATGACTTTAGGAGACAAATGTAATCTCTACTTTTTCAAATGAAGAGATATTGAGGCTCAGAAAGATTAAGTGACCTATTAAGATTACCAGGTTGAGCCAGGAGGGAATTCAGGTCATTCTGACTGCCTGCCCTACACCATCTCCTTGTAAGTACTTAGAATGGAACTATTTACCAAATTAAAAAAAAAAAAACTCAACAAACCAAAGTAGCATCAGACACAACTGGGGTGTATAAACGGTGTCAGTGGATAGTACCATCACTCCGTTCCCACACGGAACATCATCCCGGCTCACTGAGTCACTTGGCAAAGAGCAAGGGTTCTCTGCATCTCACCCATCACCCTCTCCCTTGTGTCTTAAAGCGTTCACTACTCTCCAGTCTAAAAGAAGGATGAGGCTCTAGTTTCTAACCAGTCGCCTTTCTGTGTCATCCACTCTCCCACAGCTCCTCAGATGCCCAGCCTCCTTTTGAAGCATGTATGTTTGTTTCCAGAGCGTGGACTCTTCTCGGAGGATGATTATTTTTCAAAAATATGAAATGAGTCTACTACCCAGAGCATTTTTTCCCCGACATGGCCTTTGCCTTAGTCACAAGTTCATCTCAAGCAGATCTGCTCTGCACAGCATTTCAAATGTGTGTGTTTTGGGTAGCCGACTTCCTTTCTTTTCATACACACCTTCTGAACATCAATCAGGCTTTCTCCAAGGAAGATGATAAGTTTTCTATATTTCTCTCACAGCTTACTAGGAATTCCCTCTCTTCACCAATATGGTTTATCAAAAACCAGTAAGAAGAAAGCGACCATGTCAACGAGGCACTTGGCCTCCTTCTTCACATTCAGGCATGAATAGGGAAGCCACCAAAACTGTGGCGTGAAGCTCCCTCAAAATTCAGAAGAACACAGGGCTTGTTCTCAAAAGAAAAATCCATCCTTAAACGCACACACCCACATCAAATCTTACCCATTCTTTTTTTTTTTTTTTCACTTTTCTTGCAGGCTGTGTCTCCCCTCTAGGTGCTGGAGTGACCACGCTCCTCCCAGTTCCCAGCATGCCCCCTATGCCCTCCAGTGTGCCCCACACTTTTTAGCACATACACATACAAAAGATGATTTTCACACAAACAATTATTAACTTCATAAACTACAGTATAAGTTCCTTGGGAATAAGAGTTGAGTTTTGCCCCATGATACCCAAGACATGCCTTGTCCAGAGCAGACATACATGAAGTTTAAGCATAAAATAATATTTTTAACAGACATTTGAAAACATAAACATTTTCATAAAGACTGTATCCCTTCAGGGTGGTAACCTTGAATGTTACACACATGATTCAAAGATATTTCTGTTATTTAATACAAGCATAATAATTCTCTCATCACATTACTGTCATATTAAATTTGTTCAAAAAAATAATCATCATAAACTATCATGACCCAGGAATTTTGATAGACACTGAAGACTCAAAGTGGAATAAAGCATCAAGCATCAGGAAACATACAAATTCTATGAAAAATTAAGCCATATGTGAAAATGCACCACAGAGCTATGTAGCAAAATTGAGGTGTGAACTTGCACAGCACAAAAAGGTCACAACCAGTTCTCACGAGGAGGTTCTAGGCTTCCAAGGACAAGTAAGACTTTTACAAAGAAAGAATAAGAGAGGCATCTCAACAGCCTAATCAAACGTACAAGTTTTAGAAGCAGACAATACGTATGCTGTACTTGACAAGAGGCAAGGGGCTGACACTCATCTTCATCCTTGGAGGACAGATGTGATTTTCCTTTTGAATTTGTCAAAGGTCTTTATGATAGAATAGCAAACTCTTGGTAGAAACCACTTGAGTTTAAGTACGGTTTATAAACGTGCTCTTGAGTAGTGTCTAAGACAAATTTCATAGATTTGAGTGATAGCAATACAAACAATAACTTAAAAAGTATCCAGTTCTCAACATATATATTTTGGTTAAGTGTTTAAAAATTAATCTTAACTTTCTTCAGTCCAAGCTCCTAATTTATTGTGCAACTAAAGAATTAGTGACTTTTGAAAGGTAGAAGTTAACAAGATCCTGGGTTCAGATTACTATGAAGAGATAAGTCCATGGAATTAGGTTAAACTGGGAACTAGAAATAAGAGCACATGTTTCTTTTGGTCTCAAACTATTACAGCTTACAGGCAAAGAAATAAAGTATTTCAAACTTTTTCTAGAACTATTTGTAAGGATTATTTCATGCTATACTTTAAGAGACTTTATTCGGAGAAGGCAATGGCACCCCACTCCAGTACTCTTGCCTGGAAAATCCCATGGATGGAGGAGCCTGTTAGGCTGCAGTCCATGGGGTCGCTAAGAGTCGGACATGATTGAGTGACTTCACTTTCACTTTTCACTTTCATACATTGGAGAAGGAAGTGGCAACCCACTCCAGTGTTCTTGCCTGGAGAATCCCAGGGACGGGGGAGCCTGGTGGGCTTCATTAGATGCTGTCAAAAGAGTAAACAAACACTTGCCAAAAGCTTATCAAAAACTCAAGTTACTTTTAGTCTTTTGATTATCAGATGACTAAATGTTTATGGTAGAAGGTGTGGAAAATACTAGAAAGCTCAAATAAAAAGAGTATAAAGTACCCATGACTCTCACTGCAGTCATTATTTTATTGTTTCCCCTTCTTTTCTTTTTTTTTAATTTATTTTTTTAATTTTATTTTTAAACTTTACATAATTGTATTAGTTTTGCCAAATATCAAAATGAATCCACCACAGGTATATATTTGCATTTTTTTTCAAAATTGTTATCATTACATAGATGCTCTGTGTCTTCACTATTTTGTTTAATAATATATTATGTCTATTGACCACTAGAAATTTTAATTTAGTTTTTTCCAGCTCAGAAGGCAAAAGAAAAAAGTGTTGGCTTGGCATGGAGTATCATGTTTTTCAATACTGAGGAATAATCAACATGCTTCTTTAACCATGATGTCCTTCTTGGTAAGACTCTCTCCAGGGAAAGCTTATTTGGCAAGACTCTTTGCAGTTTTTAGATAACTAACTCCAAATATATCCTTTGTTTTAATCCATAAAGACAAAGGCTTTCTACTTTTAATGGCATGTGGATTTAATTTCTTCCATGCTGCCTTTCACTGGAGTACCATCCAGTACAATGAGCATAATGACCACCAGCTCGTGTTTGGCCTTTGTTCAGGTAAGTCCTATGCTGTTGCTGAAAGGTAAATTTCCCTGTAAATTCTGTTTTATGTCATTGGAATAAAAAACTAACAAATAAATATTAAAGCATTATTGGAAAAAATATTCATGGAATCAGCCAACATTGGAAGAATTTTCAAGAGAGGGGAAAAAATCAATAATAAAATTTAAACTCACAGAAGAGATAAGAAAATTAATTGACACACTACATGAAGTGCACTGCTTGTCAAATAGCAGTTTACATCAGAAGGTGTAGAAGATACAGGAAAGTCCAAAGAGAAAGAATAAAAATCAACCACGATTTTGCGGCCATTATTTTGGTAAATGACCTTGCAATCACATGGGGTAGAATTCATCTTTCAGTACTATTTTAGTGCAATGTTTTCACACTGCATATCACAACCTTCCAGTACACAGCAAAATCAATTTAGTGCATCATAACTGGAGTTTTAAAGTTTGAAATAAAATAGAAGAAAAACTATTAGAAGGAATTATATAATGTAAGAGTAAATATTTCTAAAGCATTTGTTTCAGGCGTGTGCACTGGTGGGTAAGTCCTGAGTAGATCTGTGGGTCATGATTTCAAATGTTCAAAGGTCCCTACTCAGAACAGAGCTTTCCAAGGGCTATTTTCTTGATGAGCTGAGAATGCATCACAATTAAGTGGGAGATACTGCTTTCATCAGCTCTCAGGGCAGCCTGCCAGGACCTGAGTTTGTAGGAGCCCCCAGACCACCCCTCTGCAGCTGTGAGAAGTCTTGCCTAGGATTCTCAGAAGACACTCTGAAAGTAAAAGAGACTGATGGCCATACAATAGTCCCTGTAGGCAGCACATATGATGAGGGCCCTCTAGAACATGCCGCTTACCCCCACAATGTTGTGGCTCTGGACAAGGTGACCATCTGGATACCTAGTCCTGTAGCCAGCTGTGATTGCACCACTGCCATTGTGGACAAGCAACACTGAAGGAGTTAATCCAGTTTCCCAAGAATCAGAAGATGTGGCTCAAAATAAGGTGGGTGTACAACTGGGGCAAGATGCCCACACAGACCCAGGAAGAGGTCCCACGTCTTTCTGTTCACATATATTATACACATCAGTCCTTTTGCAGTAGATGTGCCTTTTCAGTGGCATACATATATATAGGGGCTTCCCTGGTGGCTCAGAGGTTAAAGCGTCTGCCTCCAATATGTTCAGAAGCTATATACATGTACACACCTATATGTATATATATGCTCTGCAAATTAGGCTACCCATCATTTGACTTATCAACTGGGAGTGACTTCCCTCTAATTTTATTTTACATCCTTGTTCTTTATCATCGATCATGTTCTACATATCCAGATCATAAGCTCCAAGAGAAGCGACTGTTTCATCTAGTTTACCAGGCAGCCCAAAGCTAATAGGTGCACAATAAATGTGTATAAATAATCAAATTGAGGGAAGATATATTTCATCCACTTCAGTAAAAAGAATAGCTACCTAACAGGTATCCAAACTAGAAATTAATTCTCCTCCAGCAGCAATATTTGGCATAAACATGAGAAGTTTGACAATTTCTGTGTAAGACCAAGAAACATCAATCTGCCACATCCAAAGAGGTGTTTCTGATTAATCTGTTCACACGTTACTTTGCCAGTACTATAACAATAATCATTACTTTCACAGACTCAACCAGAACTTATGGTAGCAGATGACTGAAAGTAAAGAGACAGGTTTGTTCCTTTTTTCCACCTTGATTGCAAACTCTGGACTCCCAATTAGACTTTCCTCTTTCACCCACCATAGTTCTGGGTATACAACTATACACCAGGAAAGAAAAAAATCCAGCGTAATTTGAACACATTGGGCCTCAGCGTTTCTTGACTAAGAAAACCACATTATAAGCTTCCTGAGGACAATGACCCACAGCTCTTATTTCTAATTTCTTCCCCCACCCCATTAGCAGTTAATACAATATAGATAAAGAGAGGACACTCAAAAATATATCACAGAGTCTGACCACGTGAGTGAGTGATAGTTGCTCAGTCATGTCCGACTCTTTGCAACCCCATGAACTGTAGCCTGCCAAGCTCCTGTGTCCATGGAATTCTCCAAGCAAGAATACTGGAGTGGGTTGCCATTTCTTTTTCCAGGGGATCTTCCCAACCCAGGGGAAGGGATCTTCCCAACACAGGTCTCCTGAATTGCAGGAAGATTCTTTATCATCTGAGCCACCAGAGAAGCCTGCTATTAAGAGACGTTTCTAAGTATAAAGACAGGTCAACTAAAAAGTATAGAGTCTGACTATACAACTAAAAAAAGTACAGGAACCAAATGTCAGTTCAACCACTAGCAAATTCCAGAAGGCTGTCCTCACAGTTATGATGAGAGGAGAAAGGCAGCCCTGTCCTCTCAGGAGGCCTTGCAGACTGGAGATGCTTCACACAGTAAATTCCCCAAACTGTGTCTTACATGATATAACACTTTTTAAAGGAGATAAAAGTCATCCCTCTCTTCCTGCTTTTTATACCTTTTTATAGTATTTTGGAAACGGCACAGGAAGTGACTCGCAATTGAAAAGCCATTTGTGGCATCGCTGGGCCTCTAATGACAGCCCACTCCCAGCAGGTTTATTTGTAAAAATAGGACTTTAAGTTTAACCTAGCAGGCTGCATGCTTCTCATAACATCCGGCAGTTCACAGCTGATTTTGAATACGCCCCAGGTTCCAAGTGGATCACGGAACTAAATCATCTCTTATTTCAGCCTGCTCTTTTTGAACCAACTCATTTTACACTGTGGTTAGCATAGCCTTTCCAGCTAAGGATGATTGCTCAAAGCACTTAGGGCAATGTTGTCTTAGCCCAGCATCTAGAATGAGGTAGTTGACACAAATTGCATCATATGCTACTTGAGATTTAATGTTGTTACTGCCAGGAGAATATTTTTGCAAAGGTTACTGATGTATAACAAAATAAAACACGCACCAAAACTGAACCCTCCATCAGAATTCCTCTTTAGTCCAAGATTCCAATTACATCTTTTTTCTTAAATGTAGGCTATTAACCAAAACGACAATAAGCAAAATCTGCATTTATTGATATCACAAGTCTTTGGTATAATAAAAATATGAAAAAAATACTGTCCACTGTACAAATCCTTTGGTTCCAAAATAAATACAATGGACACTTCTAAGATTTCAGACCAAAAATGTTATTTGTTCACTGGGCACTCTCTATACTAACCCTAACTGTTACCTGTAGAGTTCAAAAAGCAATGGCAATGATTAATGTATTCTTTCTGTGTTCTACATTAAAGGAAAGGAAGGCTAACATAAGAAGGAATGTTAGCAAAGCACTATAAATATATGGAGGACATACTGGCTATCCTATAAAATGATCTCTGAGTAACAGAACAATTCACTTGCATATCCTAGAAGCATATTGTGCTGGAGGTCATAAAATTTAAAACTGCCCAATTAGATTTTATATCAAGCAATACAATTTAGCCTTCTGTGGATCCATGAACTCTGGCTCACCATGCATTAAACAGTCCTGCAAATCACTACTACAAGATGATTTGCATAGTATGTACATATTCTTATTAATTACTTCTTTAATGCTAATGTAATTAAGAACTGGCCATAATATGTTGGGTCCTTATTTTAATTACAGTTATACATCCTGTAATAAGCTTAAAGAAAGCCCCTTTTGAACCTACCTGGCTTTATGATCAGAATTTTCCTTTTTATTTCTATGATTTCCATTTAATTGATCTGTTCTTCACAGCTCAAATTTTAAATTTAGCTGTGATTAGGCCAAGTGGCTCAGTGGTAAAGAATCTGCCTGCCAATGCAGGGATGCCAGAGACACGAGTTCCATTGCTTGGTTGGGAAGATCCCCTGGAGTAGGAAATGGCACTCCAATATTCTTTCCTGGGAAATTTCCATGGACAGAAGAGCCTGGGAGCCTATAGTCCATGGGGTCACAAAGAGTCGGACAAGACTGAGCAACTGAGCACGGTATGCACAGGTGTAGCTAAATAGCCTTTATTCTCTTCTGGAAAGTTCCATCTAGTCACTATTTGTCTCAAGAACATAGGAAGGACACAGATAAAAGTGGATGCATCTACAAATAAGTAGATTGCATTTGTTCTCATAAACCATCAGCATTAATATGTTGGTGATTTGTTCTCTATAGTCATTTAATCTCGCTGTTGAAAATGACATAACAGTCTTCCAAAACTGGTAGTAGACCAATACACTAAAACAATTTAGGTCTTTCTTCAAGGCCTGAGGTCATCAAAATGATCACATCTTTCATTCACCACACCATCCTCCAGGTGAGGGATGAAGTCAAGGAATCCACAAAAAGGGATATGTCATTAGAAGAGAAAATTATTCTTATTTCCAAACTATGATTTTGGCATATCTTTTTTTCTTTGCTTTCTTTGAAAAGAGAATCCCCCAAAACTTTCAGATGAATAGATTTTAAATGGTTCTAGGAATCTGTTCTGTTGAGATAACCTATCCAAATTTGGAAAACTATTCAATTTCACCTAAACCAATGAAGCTTCTAACATAACCATGGCATACAAACAGTCCTGTAAAATGTTTCTAATTCATATTTCAGCTTGAAAAAGAATATGTAGAAATTCAAAAGAAAAAACAATGGGGGAGTAAGTCCATAAAAATATTATTTTTTGTATTAAATAAATATCTAAGGGTAACTCTGGGATCTGTATTTTTTAAATCTTGTTTACAAAATTTTCAAGATAAATAATGTTTACAGGCATTTTTTAAAAGATCTTAGAGTAGGATAATATAGAATTTTATTTTGTGAGATTGTATGAAACTAAAAATTTAATGTGAATATTTAAGATGATCCAGTGAAGATTAAATAGAAGTTATAAATACATGCTACAAAATAAATGAGCTTTGAAAACATTACACCACATGAAAAAGTAAAAAAAAATAAAGACCACAAACTGTATGATTCCATTTATTTAAAATGTGCAGAATAGTAAAATCCATAGGGCTTCCCTGGTAGCTCACTAGGTAAAGAATCCACCTGCAGTGCAGGAGACTGGGGTTCAATCCCTGGGTCAGGAAGATCCCCTGGAGAAGGAAATGGCAACCCACTCCAGTATTCTTGCCTGGAAACCATCCACAGACAGAGGAGCCTGGTGAGCTACAGTCCCTGGGGTCACAAGAGTCAGACACAACTTAGCAATTAAACCACTAAAGAATATTGATCAGTGCGGCCAGAAGTCCAGGCAGGACAAATGGAGGGGTAACTGCTACTGTTTACAGGGTTACTTTTCAGGGTCATGAAAATGTTCTAAAATCAATGACGGTGATAGTTCCACAACTCTGCAAATATAACAGCTATTGAATTATACACTTAAAGTGGGTGAATTGTATGGTATTTAAAACATACATCAATAAAGCTAATATAATTTTATTGTATTAAAAACAGAAACCTCACAAAATTTAGAGTGTTAATCTCTCCTATGAACTTCCCTGGTGGCTCAGATGGTCAAGAATCTGTCTGCCAATGCAGGAGATGCAAGAGACACTGGTTCGATCCCTGGGTTGGGAAGATGCCTTGGAGAAGGAAATGGCAACCCACTCCAGTATTGTTGCCTGGAAAATTACATGGACAGAGGAGCCTGGCAGGCTACATTTCATGGGGTCACAAAGAGTCAGACATGACTGAGTGACTAACACTTTCTTCACCTTCAATCTCTGCTATGAGTAGGGAAACAATCACCTTGTAACAGGGCTCTTGACAGTGAAGATTAATGGATTTCCTTTTTAAACATGGTTAGATCAGAGTTACTAACATTTAGAACTTACTTTTTAAAGAGGAGGTGACCATCTTATGTACTGTCCCAGAAAAGGTGAAATTGAACAGTGGAAATAATTACCTAAAACCTAAATAATTACCCCTCCATCCTGCTGTTGCACAGGCAGGAGAGCTGCTCAGCATCTACGTTAAACTGATTATCCACTTGATCGGATTGCCCATTTCAGATTGATCACAACCACTCAACTATCGCTCATCTCTCTGGCTAGCTCTCTGTGGTTCTAAACACCATTTGTTTCCAGGTCCTCAGCCACATGGCAATAAACTAACCACATTCCAGCACGTGTTGCGTGGGTATTCTCCCTGCCCATCTCATTGCACTTATAAAAACAGAGATTTACAATTCAACCCACAACTGAAATAAACCTAAAGAGCTCAAAGTGATGGATCTTTCACTCATATCAGAGAACTGTGTCTAGAAAATACAAAACAAAGTTAAACGAGTGAGTCTCAGTGAACTCCGGGAGTTGGTGATGGATAGGGTGTCCTGGCGTGCTGCAGTTCATGGGGTCGCAGAGTTGGACACGACTGAGCGACTGATCTGATCTGAATGTTACCTAGATTCTGCCCTCATTCTTCTAGAATATAGTAATAGTAATGTATCAATACTGGTTCATCTATTATAATAAATGCACCATATATTGATGTGCTAATGCAAAATGCTAATAATAAGAGAATTTATTTGCCAGAGCGCAAAGATAATAGTAACTTTATTTTCTGTTCAATTTTTCTGTGAACCTAAAACTACTCTGAAAAATAAAGTTTGTTTTTAAAAATGAAAAAAAAAAAAAACAAAGTTAAACGAAACACCTAGGAACAGAGCCGGGAGCTAGTTTTACTAACTGATCCCCACCTAATGAAGAGCACAGGTGACAGGGAACATCTCAGAAGAAGTCAGTTTTATTCCTCTTGATAAATTCTTCAGGTATCATCTATTTCATTTATGAGGCAGGGGAGTCAGGTCACAGAGGGTCTGAGCAATGAATTTACTATTCTGTGAAACTAGAAATTAAGGCTCCTGTCTCAACTTCTTTTGGTAAGAAAACAATTTTTTAAAAATTCTCAGATCAAGCCTACATGTTTACCATGCTTTAATTTGGGGAGATGAATGTATATAAATCCAGTAGTGGATTTTAAAATAGATGGAGAAGTAGATAAATAAGATGAAAAAAAAAAGCATATTAAAGGTAAAATGCAAGATCAGTTGAAAGTCATCCATCTAAAGCCAGGGCTGCTCATGTCACTGACCCGTGGGGAGGAGCGATATGTGTCAAAGACAGTACATGCCAAATGTAGTGGGACCCATCGGTCCTTTCTTAGCAATAAGGGAATATTCACCGTTGACTCAGACTAAGTCACTTGTCTGGTGATCCTGGCAGCAAATGTCAGAAAACATTTCCCTCCACTTTATCTGTCACTAACACTTGACCATAGTGTTTTTCTTTCTTCACCAGAGAGAAGAGAAAGTCACCTCAGTGCAGGAGGTGGGGCTGTCAGGGGAATGATGGCAAAAGATACACATTTTGAAGATGATGGATTGCCCCCGTTGAGTCTACACACTCACAGTTCAGAACATTTGGGACAGGCTATTATTATCCTAGTGTGATTCAGAGGGGACTCACTCTTCCCCCAACTTGGAAACAAGTTGAAAGCCTATGACATCTCATCCAGGGAAGACATATTTGGCTGTGCCCACCCAGGGATCTCTCTGATAGTTGGATGAGCATTTCTTCATTTCTGTGGCCTGAAAGAAGCAACTGGAGAGCTATTTGCAGAGGAAGGGGAGTTTTGATTGTCACTGAGTTGGGTTAAATTTTTGCAGACGTCCCAATGGTACTGAGTAGGAAGAGAATAGAGATTCCTCTCCACCTCAATGCAGTCTTTGGGAATTTAGGAAGGTGAAGAAAATAAGCAGAAGATCTATGATGTTCCATGGAGAAGGTATAGGTCTAAGAACAATGCCCACATATCCTAAGCTTCATTTCCCACAGTAAAATCCGAGTAGCAACTGCCACTGGAGCTCGGAAAGAGTACCTGCACTGGGGCACATGAGCAAGAAGAAATAATTCCATTAGATAATCAAGGGTACTGCAACTTGAGAGCTTGCTCGGGGGCTTACTAGGTAAAGAAACCACCTGCAAGGCAGGAGACCCCAGTTCAGTCCCTGGGTCGGGAAGATCCTCTGGAGAAGGAAATAGAAACCCACTCCAGTATTCTTGCCTGGGAAACCCCATGGACAGAGGAGCCTGGTGGGCTATAGTCCATGGGGTCATAAGATCAGACAAAACTTAATGACTAAACCACCATCACTGTAATTTGGAGGCACAAGCTGAGCTAAAGGTACATTTGGAGAAGAGTCAGCCAATCATTCTGGCTCCATCAGACAGTGTTCTTAGACTGCACTTTCCCTTTTGTCAAAAGGAAGAGACACAGGCCGAGGAAAGTGAGGGAATACTTAAGACCCTGGTGATCTGAGAATAACAATAAAGTATGCTCACTCAGAGACAGCTAGCAGTAACAGGCCACAGTCCTTGCAGTACACTTAAACGATGAGCATCCTTTCTATGAGAGATCGCTTCATATTGTATATTGCCAAGAGTCCCACCTAAGACCACAAATTCTGCTTGCCTCATCTCTAGCATTCTGAAAAGGACAAAAAAAGACCTTGCGGAAAGAGGTTACAATTATTCTTGACATTTTAGAAGGCTCCTCTACTGTGTTCAAAATGTTCCATCATGGGTTTTAAAATGTGAACTAGAATAGGAGAGTCCAACCTGAAGTCTTCTTTTGAAATGAGAGCTCACCTGTATCTGATTTTGCCTCACATTCAAACAGATTTTAGCAACTAATTGAAAGGTCTTCATCTTACCCAACTGAAAAACATCAGCAACTCCTTTTAGCTTTACACTGGTTAACATGATTAAGAAGTGAATTGGGGAAATATGGATTTATTTTTTGTTAAGAGGCTGTAAAGAAACATGTCACTCAGACTAGCTCTGGGTGCAAGCCTATTAATGATTCATGTTCTGCTTTATAGTTGCCTACATTCTCCATTTTTTCTTTAAAGGGCATATATTACTTTTCAGGGAAAAAAAAGGGTGGTCGAAAAAAGAGAAAGAAAGAAAAATCTTACCTTTAGTCTTTACCTTGAAAAAGGAATGAGATTAAAATAGAAAGGCAAAATACCAGCGTTAACAGTGACTGACTTTAACAAGACAGTAAGTGACGATTTTTTTTCTTTCAACCCGTCTGGTATTTTTCAAATTTTCTACAAAGAATAAGGATTTTTAATTAAAAAGCACTTTGAGGAACAAAGGAAAACTGGAAAGAAAATGTTGCCTTATTCCATTTTAATTGCCTGGAAATTAAAGTGAAGACTGTACTTATATAACTGGAAGAAATCTGGGTGGACAGGTCCCACAAAGCTTACTGGAGGCGAATGGCAGCAACTCAGCAGCGTCTACCTGTGGCCAGCCTTGGTTGCTAGGCAGATCTCACCATCACCAAACAGTGTGGATTTTAAGGCATCTAAAAGACTGTTCTCCCCTAAAAGAGCACCCATACCAGCCTGCTACTGTCTCTCATGTTCTTGCCAGATTCCTTTCTTCAGCTTCTTGCAATGTGTTCTCCGGAGTTCCCATTTAAATCAAACTGATCTTGAGAAGGGGACTAGCAGCCACTGGCAAATCAGAAAGGTGGAAGTTGTCATGAAAAGATCCCCAATCTGGACCCAGGCTCCCATGCCAGGGTTTTGTCTCTAAGTCACAGTGGACTCTTATGCACAATCTTTGGCTTCATTTGGAAACAATTCCCACTTCTATAAAATGAAGGGATGGACTTAGAATTCCTTATGACACTTCCTGTATCTAAATTCTGTCAGCATTAACTTCTCAGTTTAGACGGCTGCCACCTTGAAAAAAGAAACAGTGCTGAGGGAATATGTAATAAGAGGAACACATGTTCAAGGGGGAAATAGAGGAAAAAGGAAAGATTCAAGAGCCTGGTATATTTCCGAGGATCTTGGTCAACACAAGAAAACTAGATGCTACCATATGCCCCCAAAGGAGATCATCTTCCCAAAGAAAAACTCGATTCACTTAAATTATTTTCTGATTCAGTCTTGATACTGAGTCAAGAGCCTCAGTTTAATGTCTAATCTCAAGAGACCATTGCATATTAAATGAGGTTTTTATTAAGTGACTCAGAAACTACTGAGAGTGATCATTCTATTAACATTCCTATAAGATGAAGATATTAAAAATATGTAGCTATTCTCCTATATGTTTACATGAGTGAGCTCCCAGCTCTCCTTCAGCTGATTGACAGAAGAGGGCAACGTGGGGATCTTTCTAATCACAAATTCATCACAAATAAAAGTGAGTAGAAAACACACACTTAAACAGTAGGCTCTTCTGTGGAGAAGGGAAAGGTTTATTTATTCTCCTCTGTAGGAAACAAAGAGCTTTATTAATGAGGAAAGAGAAAGGCAGTACCAGTTTAAAGGGGAATGAACCAAGGATATGTGGGAAAAAAGACAAGTGTTTCCCTACCAGATGACCTTTTTATTTCAGAAAAACCAAATATGTTCATGTTTTGAATGAATTTTATGTCATGACACAATTATCTTGCTAGGGAACTAATTCTGATAGCATGAAATGGATCAACATGGCATAAAATAAATCCTGTAGCTTTGAAATAGCTTTGGATCACACTCTCGGACTTACAGCCAGCCTCTTACTGCTTGAATTGCAACACATTTTGCCCAGCAGTGAAAACCGAAAATTTTTAAGTTTGACATTACCAAGTCCTCCTTTTCATTATCAAGTTTCCAACCCTGATTTGTCACAGTCCCACCAGTTAGACTTCTCCCCAACTAGATGAACTGAATTGTAAAAATTACTCAGTGGAAGCTGAAAGCCGAAAATGAATTGAGATGATTCATTCTGGAGGCCCTTGCTATTTTCAGACTTTTGGACAGAATTTCTGGCATTCAGAAGTAATAAATGAGCCTGAGTTGACACCTTGATTTGTTAACTCAGAAAAATCCACAGTCAGTCCCACTCTGGATTCATGTGGAGTTCAATGATGCAAAGGTGATGAAGAGGAAAAAAAGTTGCATCACTTTTAAAATTTTAAAACTCAATTTATCATCTGTGTTTTGACACAGTTAGCCAGCAATATTCTTAAAGGATTCATGAAGCAGATTACTAAGAATAATCAGTTACTCATATAGCCAGAATTTCTTTTAATTTATTACACATTTAGAAAAAATAAGCTAGCCAACCATTCCTCTGGAAGTAAAGTCTAAATAATAGATCAATAAGCACCTGACCAAACAATTGAGCTATAAGGTCAAAATTGTAGTTAATCCTTGAAGGGAAGCAACAGATCAGCCACTTACAGGATATACTTTGAGTAGTTTTCCCAGCAGCACCAGTGACCTTAGACTATTTTGTCTACTCTGTCATCAGTCTCTTCCCCTGACTAACCTGAATATTTACTAGATGGTAAAACAAGGTCCAGTGGAAGGCGCTGGGCACCGTGAATGACTGACAGAAGCACTGATCCAGAGACGTGGTGGGACGGGCCACAGGTGTGATCTTGAGCCCTCAACAATTTTCCAGTAAGCCACCAATCCTCAACATCTGCAGCACCATTTAAAGGCTAAGGCAACCCACTCCAGTACTCTTGCCTGGAAAATTCCATGGACAGAGGAGCCTTGTAGGCTACCATCCATGGGGTCACAAAGGGTCAGACACGACTGAGTAATTTCACTTCACTTTACTTCATGGCAAGGAAACAACCCTCTGAAGATGGCAGTGCTGGAAATTTTGTTTGTTTAAAATTGTGTTCATGTATTTATTTATTTGACAGCAGAGTAGGATTTATTGGTGGGCATGAGTAAGGCAGGGGCAACACCACAGCTCTCATGAGTGCAGGACCTGACATTCTTCTGGGAGCTGCAATTTGAGCTGTGTTTGACTCTGTAGCCACCTGGGATGAACTGCTCTTCTGCCACCATGCTTCCAAATTCATCCTCACTACACTCAGTAAATCTCCAGTTCTTAGAGATGTGGATCTTCCCACAGCCAGAGAACTTGAACTTGGCCCTGTGTAGGGCCTCAATCACATGTTCTTTGTTCTTCAGCTTGTTACAGATGGGCATTATACCTTGTCCAATGAGGACCCTGATCACTGTACCCAGGGGCTTTCCAAAGGCACCACACATACCTGTCTGGAGCCTACATTAGGGACAGCATGAAGCCATACATGAATATCTAAAGGAAAGGGCTATCTCCAAGGTCCCTAAGGGAACCCCTAAAGCAACAGGCTGCATATACTACCAAGACGGCTACTGTTTGTAGGAATGCAATGGCTACAACGGAATTTGTTTAAAACTTTTCCTTTTTCAAGTGATCTCTGTACACTTTTTTAAAGTGTGCCAAAATAAATTGAGAGCCAGAAACTGGTTGGTTTTTCCAGCACTAATAACAGTATATGTAGCTAACATCTACAGAGTGCCTACATGTGCCAGATACTCTTCTCAGTGGCTTGTGTATATTAACACACTTAACTCATGACAACAATATCTGTTCTTGTTTGAACCAGATTCTGGCACAGGGTTGATTATTAAGACAAGTAGGTGAAAGAGTCCCTCCTCTGGTCTTTGGCCTTTAAAGGACTTTACTCTGCCCCTTTCCCAGCAGTGCCCCTCACCATATAGGCCACACAATCCAAAGAGGCAAGATAAAATGCCTACCTGGAGCCCACATTCCCCCTCTAGACTCTCAGTAGACAGCATGAAACCTGTTTCCCAGACCTGAGCTTCCTCTTCTCTGGGAACTGGTCATAGTTGAATGGATGTGAAGAAATTAATGATTTAATTGATCAATTAACACACAAACCTTGATGTCTAAGTTTGGGGGGTCTCTTCTGATTGTCAAGAGAATTTTTTAACCCCCTGATTCCATATTTGTTTCCTGGAAAGGAGAAACTATCAAATTCCAATTCTGTAAGGTATCTGATAAATTACACTACAGAAAATAGCATTCAGTGAACACACGTGTGTGACCATGGCACTTTCCGAGACAAAAAAAAAGGATTCTAAATTCTTAAATGCTTGGCTTCTTTCAGAAAAAAAAGATCCTCTTCCAATAACATTTAATTTTACTTTTCAAAAAATACACCTAGCATTTTCAGGTGGCAGAATAATTAACCATATCTCCAAATACTTTTCTGTTCCTTGGCCTTCTGTCACAGATGAAGTATTTCATCTCTTAGTTATTTGGGCCAGGGTCATTCCTGAGTGTTTTATGACTTAATTATGATGATTACATCATGCTTATAGACTATACCCACCCAGCAGAGTGGGCCAGCACCCTGAATATACAAACAGTCAATGGGTATGCTTGTTGGATACAAAACCAGCTAATGGGCCACAACTGTGAAGCCAGACGCTTTTCCAAGAAAACATATAGCATCGTTAGTAGAGGAGACTGTATCTCATACAGCATGACTGGGTGTCTGCTTTCCAATCCATAGACTTTCAGTTCAGTTCAGTTCAGTCTCTCAGTCATGTCCAACTCTGCGACCCCATGAATCGCAGCACGCCAGGCCTCCCTGTCCATCACCAACTCCTGGAGTTCACTCAGACTCACGCCCATTGAGTCAGTGATGCCATCCAGCCATCTCATCCTCTGTCGTCCCCTTCTCCTCCTGCCCCCAATCCCTCCCAGCATCACAGTCTTTTCCAATGAGTCAACTCTTCCATGAGGTGGCCAAAGTACTGGAGTTTCAGCTTTAGCATCATTCCCTCCAAAGAAATCCCAGGGCTGATCTCCTTCAGAATGGACTGGTTGGATCTCTTTAAATAGACCCAACAGTTTCCTTAGTCTTCAACTAAGAAAAGCTCACAGCACAGAGACCAGCTTTCCTTGTTTGTTCTATCACCATGAGAGGCAGCAGCAATCCTCTGGGGGGAAATGCCAGGAGACTATCATGTAACTAGCTGTACTAAAATACAAAAAAGGGATTTTTTTTCTTTATTGAATTTGTTTCAAACCGTGGAAGTTTATATAAGCACCATCATAGGCCAGATTCAAGTACAAGCCCCATCTTGAGTTGTGGGGTGACTATCCAAGCACATTTGAGAGCAGAGTGTCTCAACTGGGTAATTCTACACCCCAGCAGACATCTGGCAATGTCTGGAGACATTTTTTGCTTGTCACAACTCAGGGAAGGAGGGGAAGGTGATACTGGGATCTAATAAACATGCTCAGTAAATCTAGTAAACAGTGCATAGGACAGCTTCTCACAGAAAAGAATTACTCACACCCAAATGTCAATAGAGCCAAAACTAGAAACCCTGCTTTACTGGATCAAGGGCATGAGAAAAATGGTATCTCGTGCTCCTCACTTTGAAATGTAAACGGCTTCCTCTCTCGGGCGTGTATTACCTACACACACCAAGAAGCACTTAGCTTGCTTATGGAGTCAGGCCGGGACCGCACAAATTGAACTTGTGGGCGGCACAGAATCAAATACAATTCCATGCTGCTGTATAACCCCTTTCCCTATGGAGATCAAAATGCTTTTCAGAAAGAGTTATTCCATCGGGAAAGGGAGCTGGAGTAGGAGCGGGCCTCATTTCACAGATGAGAAAACAGGAGGCTAGGAGAGGCTGTCATTTGCTCAAGGTTATTCAATGAATCAGGTTCAGAGCTCAGGAAACAGAGACCTGACGTTGCAGAGAATTCCAAAAGAACGTAAAAGGACAGGAAAGCGCTCTCTGCTAGACGCCATCTTGGAGGCACGAATTTTTTCCACATCCTGAGCCTCTGGTGATGAGAAAAGCAGGATCTCCTGTGATGAATGGCAGTGGTTCTCCCCAGAATCAGCAGCCCCAGAAGAGTCTCACAACCCCTCCCTGCTAGCTGGAGAGCCCTCACCTGACAAACCCAATTCCCAGGGCTATTCTCCACATGTTTACACTGTCAACTGATTTAATGGACTGCAGAAACGAGTTGGTCTGTTCGTTAAAATGGTCATCATAATGAAAAAGATGGACGGCTTCTGCCCTTATCCTCTGTCAGTCTGTCACATCTATGTACCTCTCTCCTATCAATCACCGTAGTATACATTATGTAAATACCAAAGATGAAATGTCAGCCTATGTATCTAATTGTTCTTGTGTGCCATATGGGAAAATGACTGGTGGGCCCTGCTGTTCCCCTTTACAACCAGCATTAATTGGCATCTTTGTTATCTAGTCATGGAGATCCTGACTGGAATGCCTTTAAGGCTCCAGTAACCCTTTCAACAGGAAGCGTGATTCAGGCTGATTCTTACTGAATGAAAAAATAATAATAATACAGAGAAATCTCAGAAACTTTATGATCCCAGTAACATTTGATCAAGAACTTGCATGAAACAGAGTCATTTATTATATTTGTTGATAAGAGAGGGATCCAAAAGGCTTGGAAATGAACATATCTGTATTTCCCCACCTCTCCCCCTAAACAGAGGAGCCTATAGAAAGAGATAAAGCATATTCCCAGATAACTGTGGAAAAACAAAGTTCAGGGATCATTTTTTCTCACTAATTTCTGGACTACTTAGGGGAATATATATTTTGTTCCAAATTCAGGAACAGGATCATGAAGTGTCAGCATAAAAATGGATTTTAAAAGTCATCAATTGAGCATTCTACTGAGGCATGAACCCTACTTAAGATATCTCCAACAGCAAGTTTAATGTCTCTGCTTTGATGTTTTCTATAAATAGGCATCCACTGCCTTACAAAGTTCCATTTAGATGAGTCTAACTTAAAAAGTAGAGACATTACTTTGCCAACAAAGGTCCATCTAGTCAAGGCTATGGTTTTTCCAGTGGTCATGTATGGATGTGACAATTGGACTGTGAAGAAAGCTCAGCGCCAAAGAATTGATGCTTTTGAACTGTGGTGTTGGAGAAGACTCTTGAGAGTCCCTTGGACTGCAAGGAGATCCAACCAGTCCATTCTGAAGGACATCAGTCCTGAGTGTTCATTGGAAGGACTGATGCTGAAGCTTAAACTCCAATACTTTGGCTACCTCATGAGAAGAGTTGACTCATTGGAAAAGACTTTGATGCTGGGAGGGATTGGGGGCAGGAGGAAAAGGGGACGACAGAGGATGAGACAGCTGGATGGACATGAGTTTGGGTAAACTCCGGGAGTTGGTGATGGACAGGGAGGCCTGGCGTGCTGCAATTCATGGGGTCACAAAGAGTCGGACACGACTGAGAAACTGAACTGAACTGAACTGAACTTAAAAGGATGCAAACTCTGAAGTACCCCAGTGCACTCACCATAGTAGAGACAGTAGTATCAAAAACTCCCTATTTCTAAATACAAACTCTCTGTCCAAATTTCTTAAAGTGAAAATGATATTAAAGCTATCTTAAAGTTCCTCACAAAGCTAGGTGATGGAACTTCAGTTGAGCTATATCAAATCCTAAAAGATGATGCTGTTAAAGTGCTGTACTCAATATGCCAGAAAATCTGGAAAACTCAGCAGTGGCCACAGGACTGGAAAAGGTCAGTTTTCATTCCAATCCCAAAGAAAGGCAATGCCAAAGAATGTTCAAACTACCACACAATTGCACTCATCTTAGTTCAGTTCAGTTCAGTTCAGTCACTCAGTCGTCTCTGACTCTTTGCGACCCCATGAATCACAGCACACCAGGCCCCCCTGTCCATCACCAACTCCCAGAGTTCACTCAAACTCATGTCCATCGAGTCAATGATGCCATCTAGCCATCTCATCCTCTGTCACCCCTTCTCCTCCTGTCCCCAATCCCTCCCAGCATCAGAGTCTTTTCCAATGAGTCAACTCTTCACATGAGGTAGCCAAAGTATTGGAGTTTCAGCTTTAGCATCATTCCTTCCAAAGAAACCCTAGGGCTGATCTCCTTCAGAATGGACTGGTTGGATCTCCTTGCAGTCCAAGGGACTCTCAAGAGTCTTCTCCAACACCACAGTTCAAAAGCATCAATTCTTCGATGCTCAGCCTTCTTCACACTCCAACTCTCACATCCATACATGACCACTGGAAAAACCATAGACTTGACTAGACGGACCTTTGTTGGCAAAGTAATGTCTCTGCTTTTCAATATGCTATCTAGGTTGGTCATAACTTTTCTTTCAAGGAGCAAGTGTCTTTTAATTTCATGGCTGCAGTCACCATCTGCAGTGATTTTGGAGCCCCAAAAAATAAAGTCTGACACTATTTCCACTGTTTCCCCATCTATTTCCCATGAAGTCACAGGACCAGATGCCATGATCTTCGTTTTCTGAATGTTGAGTTTTAAGCCAACTTTTTCTCTCTCCTCTTTCACCTTCATCAAGAGGCTTTTTAGTTCCTCTTCACTGCACTCATCTCACATGCTAGCAAAGGAATGCTTAAAATTCTCCAAGCCAGGTTTCAACAGTACGTGAACTGTGAACTTCCAGATGTTCAAGCTGGATTTAGAAAAGGCAGAGGAACCAGAGATCAAATTGCCACCATCCACTGAATCATCGAAAAAGCAAGAGTTCCAGAAAAATATCTACTTCTGTTTTATTGACTATGCAAAAGCCTTTGACTGTGTGGATCACACCAAACTGTGGAAAATTCTTCAAGCGATGGGAATACCAGACCACCTGACCTGCCTCCTGAGAAATCTGTATGCAGGTCAGGAAGCAATAGTTAGAATTGGACATGGAACAGCAGACTGGTTCCAAATCAGGAAAGGAGTACATCAAGGCTGTATATTGTCACCCTACTTATTTAACTTCTATGCAGAGAACATCATGAGAAATGCTGGGCTAGATGAAGCACAAGCTGGAATCAAGATTGCCAGGAGAAATATCAATAACCTCAGATATGCAGATGACACTACCTTATGACAGAAGGTGAAGAAGAACTAAAGAGCCTCTTGATGAAAGTGAAAGAGGGGAGTGAAAAGGTTGGCTTAAAACTCAACATTCAGAAAACAAAGATCATGGTCTCTAGTTCCATCACTTCATGGGAAATAGATGAGGAAACAATGGAAACAGTGAGAGACTTTAATTTTTTTTGCGCTCCAAAATCACTGCAGATGGTGACTGCAGCCACGAAATTAAAAGACGCTTGCTCCTTGGAAGAAAAGTTATGACCAACTTAGACAGCTTATTAAAAAGCAAAGATATTACTTGCCAACAAAGGTCCGTCTAGTCAAAGCTATAGTTTTTCCAGTAGTCATGTAGGGATGTGAGAGCAGGACTATCAAGAAAGCTGAGCGCCGAAGAATTGATGCTTTTGAACTGTGGAGTTGGAAAGACTCTTCAGGGTCCCTTGTACTGCAAGGAGATCCAGTCAGTCCATCCTAAAGGAAATCGGTCCTGAATATTCATTGGAAGGACTGATGCTGAAGCTGAAACTCCAATACTTCGTCCACCTCATGCGAAGAACTGACTCATTGGAAAAGACCCTGATGCTGGGAAAGATTGAAGGCAGGAGAAGGGGACAACAGAGGATGAGATGGTTAGATGGCATCACTGACTCAGTGGACATGAGTTTGAGTAAACTCCAGGAGTTGGTGATGGACAGGGAGTCCTGGTGTGCTGCAGTCCATGGGGTCGCAGAGAGTTGGACATGACTGAGCGACTGAACTGAACTGAACAAGTTCCTATAGAAGTAATCAATCTTCTTGTCTCATTTGCAAATATACACATATATAAATCAACTTCCTTTCATCCCAGAGGACAAGGATTTTAACATATCCTGTACTAGGAGAAAAGTTCTCCCCTACCTCAAATTATGTTCCATCCTATCCTACATACAAAAAGCTGTGAGTGTAATGGTAAGTGCAAAGCCAAATACCAACATAAAACTCAGTCCTGAAATTTTTCAAAGTTCTAGTTGAGTCCATGTTCAAAATGACTCATGTAAAGTTATTGGGGGGAAATGGCTACATACAGTCACCCCAAGTAATGAAGCGAGATTAACAGCAAACAAGACTACTGATGACATCTTAAGTAAAAGTTGATTTTCTCATGCAGGATAAACTAGAATTATTGTATGTAAAGCTGGAGGATCTTGTGCTCCATTTAAACATGACTCCAGACAGGAAAAGATTTGTCTCTCTCCATTCTATATTTACTCTAAAGATGAATAACAAGAAGTTACCATATTGCCCCGAGGTTTTCCCTCCTTGTTTATTTTTAAAAGTGCAAGCAATCCATTAAGGTTAAAGAGATAACATTAAGGAATGCAGCTGCAATGGTTGTACAGTAGATGACTCTGGTTTGTACTTAATCTAGGGCCCTGTTTAAAAGAGCTTTTCAATTTTAATTAAAATAAAATGGGCCCTGGAAGAAAATGCATCTCCTCCAGCGAGGATTGTATTCAGCTTGTTCTCTGTAATTTTGCCCAACACACTGCTGGCTGTTGCTTTTTCCACAGCTCTTAAATGGTGTCTAAATTGACCAGCTCTGTTGCCAAGGAAACGGACAGGACAATGCTAATAGAAGCTACTTAGGACACACTGTGAAAAGCTTAGAAATAAAATTGTTTGACATGAAAGGCACCGTGTCAGCAGCCAGGCAACTCTGTTAAAGGCTGCATAAGCAGAAGATGGCTACATGTCTCCCCCTACTCTTTTCCCTCAAAATCTCTACTAGAAAATTGATTCTGTCCTGGGAGCTTGGACAGCTTTTTCTATCAGAATCACTTTGTCTTTCTAACTCAAAGTGGAGAAAAATCTTCATGTTGTGGTTTCGAAGCACCCAGAATAGACATCAATTTGTACCCATGGAAATCAGCTGCATTTTTTTTTCTCTTCCTTCTAGCAACCAAGTCCTCTCCCCTCATGAATAAATTGCAAATATTCTTCTGAATTTTCTAAGATTGTTAATTAAAATCCACTTGATTTAAGCTGCTTCTCCCATTTTGCACTCACAAACCATAAATTACAGAGGAGGTCAAAGAATGAATGGCAATTTGACATGAAGAGGTTGATTTATTGCTTCAGAAGGAGTTTTTTACCAGATGTGGCAGGAGTCATAAATTAAATGCTAAATGTTATGTATTATTATGCTTTCAGGAATATAAATGTGTCTAAAATGCTATGCAGGTGGAATGATAAAAATATGAATCTACTCTCCTGGCAATTTTTAAAGGCCCTTTAAAGCTGTCAAAAAGAAAATAAGCTGAAAAACTATCTAGATGGGGCCCTCAAATGCCTTTTACAGTACACCTCTGGTTTATAAAAGTAACCCTTTCCTGCAATATACTGGACATTGACTTGTGGTGGTTTGGGTAGAAAAAGAAATAATTCTTTCATCTGGGGAAAAGAGAGAGAGAGGAAAGAAAGAAGATCCAGAGAGCTCTGTGCTGCTGTGACATTATGACATGAATCCAAATCCTTATTTCTCATCCACTCCTCTATAGATTATCATAATTTAATTTATCAAACCTCATTTGAAAGCTAATCTAGACACAATGAAATTTGTCTAACTTCACCTAGCAGCTGTAGTGGCTATAGTTTTTGAGCTTAAAATATTAATATAAAAACAGGGGAAGATTCAGATTTGAAAGCTTGGAGCTAGAAAGAATAGCAGGAGAAAATTTCACTAGGGGGCAGAAGTTGTAAAGGTAGGAAGAATCAACTTTGGGTAGCAGTTCTTTCTGACTTGGAGCTGAACAATAGAACTAAAAGGGACTCCCAGGTGGCTCAGCAGGAAAGAACCCACCTGCCAATACTGGAAATGCAGGAGACGTGGGTTAGATCCCTGGGTCCAGAAGATCCCTTGGAAGAGGAAATAGCAACCCATTCCACTCTTCTTGCCTGGAGAATCCTATGAACAGAGAAGCCTGATGGGCTACAGCCCATAGGGTCACAAAGAGTAGGACACGACCGAGCATGCATGCACAGTAGTACTAACAGCAGTGGCTCATCATCAGTGAAGCCTGGGCTCACAGTCCCTCTGAACACAACTGGGGAAAAGGCAGTTGGTCTGACTCCTGCTTTCCTTGTCCCAGCACTCAATCAGTTCAGCTCAGTTCAGTTCAGTCGCTCAGTCATGCCCGACTCTTCGCGACCCCATGAATCGCAGCACGCCAGGCCTCCCTGTCCATCACCATCTCCCGGAGTTCACCCAGACTCACATCCATCGAGTCAGTGATGCCATCCAGCCATCTCATCCTCTGTCATCCCCTTCTCCTCCTGCCCCCAACCCCTCCCAGCATCAGAGTCTTTTCCAATGAGTCAACTCTTCCCATGAGGTGGCCAAAGTACTGGAGTTTCAGCTTCAGCATCAGTCCTTCCAATGAACACCCAGGACTGATCTCCTCTAGAATGGACTGGTTGGATCTCCTTGCAGTCCAAGGGACTCTCAAGAGTCTTCTCCAACACCACAGTTCAAAAGCCTCAATTCTTTGGTGCTCAGCTTTCTTCACAGTCCAACTCTCACATCCATACATGACCACAGGAAAAACAATAGCCTTGACTAGACAGACCTTTGTTGGCAAAGTAATGTCTCTGCTTTTCAATATGCTATCTAGGTTGGTCATAACTTTCCTTCCAAGGAGTAAGCATCTTTTAATTTTGTGGCTGTAATCACCATCTGCAGTGATTTTGGAGCCCAAAAAAATAAAGTCTGACACTGTTTCCCCATCTATTTCCCATGAAGTGATGGGACCACATGCCATGATCTTCGTTTTCTGAATGTTGAGCTTTAAGCCAGCTTTTTCACTCTCCTTTTTCACTTTCATCAAGAGGCTTTTTAGTTCCTCTTCACTTTCTGCCATAAGGGTGGTGTCATCTGCATATCTGAGGTTATTGATTTTTCTCCCGGAAATCTTGATTCCAGCTTGTGCTTCTTCCAGTCCAGCATTTCTCATGATGTACTCTGCAGATAAGTTAAATAAGCAGGGTGACAATATATAGCCTTGACGTACTCCTTTCCCAATTTGGAACCAGTCTGTTGTTCCATGTCCAGTTCTAACTGTTGCTTCTTGACCTGCATATAGGTTTCTCAAGAGGCAGGTCAGGTGGTCTGGTATTCCCATCTCTTTCAGGATTTTCCAGTTTTTTGTATCCCCTCCTCCCAATTCCCCAACCATCCAAGAACCAGACAAGCAAAGTCTGCATTCATTCAGGACTTCAGCAGGACTTCAGCTGGACTTCAGCTGAGACATTCCATTCAGGCATGCTTTTCCCTGGTTTGAAAATCACCTCCCTGTCTAGTATGCATTCCAGCCCCACAGAGATTATACAGGCAATAGCATCCTTGACTTGTCAAAGTTATCCAACATGGTTCTTCATTAACGACACTTGCCGCCTGTATCCTGCAGGGCACTGACATCATGAGAGACAGGCTGCTGCTGCTGCTAAGTCACTTCAGTCGTGTCCAACTCTGTGTGACCCCATAGATGGCAGCCCACCAGGCTCTGCTATCCCTGGGAGTCTCCAGGCAAGAACACTGGAGTGGATTACCATTTCCTTCTCCAATGCATGAGAGTGAAAAGCGAAAGTGAAGTCACTCAGTTGTGTCCGACTCTTCGCAACCTCATGGACTGCAGCCTACCAGGCTCCTCTGTCCATGGGATTTTCCAGGCAAGAGTACTGGAGTGGGGTGCCATTGTCTTCTCCGTGAAAGACAGGAGCCAGTTGCAAAATGCATGAGGAACAAAGTCACACAGACAGGCAATACATCTGCTCAACAACATTCTGAAGAAAAGGAAGGATTTTATAAGCATTTGGTGCTCTGAGGAAGGTTGCCAGATTAGCAAATAAACATACAGAATACATAGTTAAATGTGAATTTCAGACAATGAATAATTTTTTAGAGTAAGTGTGTCTCTTGTAATACTTGGGACACATTTATACTTTAAAAAGTATTCATTATTTATCCAAATATAAATATTAAAAAATCCTATATTTTATCCAGCAAATCTGGTTCTAAGGTAATACCAATTAAGGTGATTACTAAATTATATCAGCCATATTTGGCAGTATCTTGATAAAGAAAGTCTCTATTCCATGACTATCATGCAGTCATCACATTTCTGTTCCAAAGCAAATAGTAATTACAGTATTCTCACCACCAAATCAACAGAATCATGGCTCAGGAATATTATGGGGTAAACTGAATCAGAAAATTAAGATAATGCTCAAAGAATACAGGAATTAAAAAAAAAAAAGAAAAGCTATGCACACCAGGATTTCCGGATGGCCAGCATATCCTTCTGCTCCTAAACAACACAGAAGAAAACGACCAGGCATGAAAGGCAAATACCAGATGGAACCAGGAAACTCAACAGCAGCTTCTCTCAGCCTGTGCCCAGGTATCCTTTCTCACCATCATAAGTAAAGGTCATTGTGAAAGATCTTGATCAACTGAGACCTTCTTGTTGATTCCAGTTATAGTCTATACAAATAATGTCATGTCACCAAAACCCAACAATAGCCATGTGTTCAAAAAGAAAGCTCTTGAAAGCTGAGGAATGCCTGCCAAGACAACTTCGCAAAATCTCACCCTTTTAGTGTCCCAATAAGAAAAAGACAAAAAAAAAAAAAAAGACAAACTTCACTCTTAACAGCTCTTCTCTGTTTCTCAAAACATAGAATTTCCAGATGACCCAGCCATTTCATTCCCATGTTTATACTCAAAAAATCTGAAAAGAGGAACTCAAACAAATATTTGTACCCCAATGTTTATTTGTTATTCAGTCAGTTAGTCATGTCCAACTCTTTGCGACTCCATAGACTGCAACATGCCAGGCTTCCCTGCCCTTCACTATCTCCCGGAGTTTGCTCAAATTAATGTCCATTGAGTCAGTGATGCCATCCAACCATCTCATCCTCTGTTACCCACTTTCTCTTCTGCCCTCAGTCTTTCCCAGCATCAGGCAAGGTTTATAGCCAAATTCTTAACAACAGTCAAGAGGTGAAAACAACCCAGGAATGGATAAACAAAATGTAGTATATCTACACAATGGAATAGTACTCATCCATAAAAAAGGAATGAAGCTCTGATATATGTTACAACATGGATAAACCTTGAAAATGTTATGCTAAGTGGAAGACGCCAGACACAAAAGGACAAATATTGTATGACTCTACTTATATAACATATCTAGAACAGACAAATTCATGGAGACAAAGTAGAACAGAAGTTCCCAGAGACTGGGGGAAGGACAATATGGAGCTCAAATTTTTTTAAGTGCAACAATAAAATAAAGACATTTTCAGACATGCAAAATATAAATTAACTCATCCTTCACATAGTTTTCTACTTTTCTCAGGAAACTACTGGAGGGTATACCCAGGCAAAATGACATACTAAATCAGTAAAGCCAAAGATCTTGGATCCAGGGGGTTCAATACATGAGAAAGTCAAAGGTGAAAACAAAGGAGGTGAAATAACATCTCTGGATGATGTTAGTAATTAATCTCTAGATGACAATACTAATTAATACTAGGAGAATGTGCCAGTAGGCTCTAGAAGATGTTTCTTCCAGAAGAAAAATTGAAAAATTTCAGATTTCAAAGAACATATACAGCACAGATTTACATACTGAAGTGCAGAGTTTGGGATAGAATTAGTGCTAAGTTCAAATGTATTTTTAAATATTATGCAGGAGAGCAAAAATAACCAAAGTATATCACGGCTTAGGCATGGACAGTTTAACATGGTTGTGAAAATGTAAATGTAGAATATCAGTCTATCCCAAATTACAATTAACCTATACTGAGAGGATGGAAAGTAGAAAGGGTCCACCTACAGAGTGGGACTGGTATTTGTATAAAAGAAAACCAAATTCTCATCTTCAAGAATCCAAAGTTAATAGATCATTTTTAATGAAGCTAAAAGTCAAGAAATAGTAATAGTATCATGTTAAATAGAATTATGGATGTAAATGCAAAAAGTGATTTCCTCTAGGAAGGTAAGAAACATAAGGTGTGCCACAGATATGCTGGTTTTACTAACAGGCAATGTGGAAATACTTGATTCTTTTAACTATATACCTGTATATCACTTTGTTTTAAATTTTTTTTCAGTTATTTTAAAAGAATAACACAAACCTATTATTAGAGATATGGTGGTAAGTATGAAAATAATCAACTGAAAGAGTTGAAAGTGATTATCTCAGGGGAATAAGACATGTGAAAGTCTAGTTTGATTTTTTTAATTAAAATTTAATAATAAAAATACTAATGAGTCCTTTTGGAGACACCTTGGTCTGATGAAGTAAAAATGGATCTTATCAGGAGAGATAGGGTTTTATCCTCTTTCAATGTAACAGCACAAGTTAATTATTCCTACAACCAAAGTAATGTTTCCCCTTCAGGGAGAGCCTTGTTATTTCAATTAGACATATATTCACTAACAGGCCCATAAATATTTCTAATTAGCCTGTTTGCTTCCATTTTACAAGACTGCTTTCAAATTAGCATCCACATTCTATAGAAATGGAAGGAGAGCCTTAGAAGATTGTAATTTCCCTCTCAAGGAAGGAAGAAGGACAACAGATTGCATGTCCAAACAGAACTGCTTATTAGATTCAAGCCATTTATGGTGCATGTTATTTGGAGCAACATACTTGTCAAACTTGGATAGAAGGCTAAAAGTGAGTAGCAGCTTCAACCAATTATTTTCAGGTCTTCAAGCAAAAATGATAGAAGGGTATAGGCAAAGCAGTAGGAGAGAAATAGCATGGTGTTTGCAGCCCTGCTTCTTCAGGCAGTGATCTCATTTGGCCTTCCCTATTGACAAAAAACCACAGGGAGCTCTGCCATAACTGAAGAATGGCCCCCGGAAATCCAGGATTCGAAAGTGCACCAGAGCCCCAAAAGTCAGATGAAATTAGCATTAAGCATATAAGATCACACAGGAGATATACTGCATCTAGAGAAGCCTACAAAAATTGTTCAGTAAGTTACTATTATCATCATCATATTTAGATCAAAAAGTAAAAACTGCATTTTTTCATTAAGTGCTAACTATAGACTGTGCTTGACATTTTACACATATTATCTTTTAATAACTACAACAATTCTGAAGAGCTGGTATTATTAGCTCCAAAGAGGATCTGAGGCTCAAAGAGAAGCAATAAATTCTGCAAGGTAATTGTGGCTGCTCGGTAATGTCCTTTCTGTCTGAGTGCAAAGTCCTATCACCATGGGCAATACTGGGCAAATTGTTTTCCCCATGAACTTTTATGAACGTCATTGTATTATATTCACATAGCCCTTATTACATAGAAAGAACCTATCACTCTCAGTTTTCAAGAAAAGAAATCTTGACTTGGGAGAAAATGGACAATTAGCCCAAAGCCACACGGCTAACAAGGGCAGAGCCAGGATTCCACTCCAGATGGTAAAGTTCTCAACCTACCATACCATCTACAAAATATTATGACTATGCCTATCCCTTTGTGGAAATTCTAAAATGAACCTCTTCTTAGGGTCAAAATAAGGTCACCATATATAACTTACCCAACAGGGCTTGTAAAGGTGAAAGAGGTACTATTAGTTATAATGCTGAGCAACAGATATAAAGCAGCCTATCCCAGGCAAGCCAGGGACCAATGTTATTCTTGCAGGAGAAAGCCCTAGCCCTTATTCCAGTGGAATCATTTCTCCTTGACAGAGGGAGGGAAATAATTGATATTTGGTTCAATTTAATCATTGTATTTGACATCAGGTGAGGAAGACCTTTTGTTTTGTTTTGTTTTTTCTCTTTGAATTTTATTTTATTTTTTAACTTTATAATATTGTATTGGTTTTGCGATACATCAACATGAATCCGCCACAGGTATACACGTGTTCCCCACCCTGAACCCTCCTCCCTCCCCCCTCCCTGTACCTTTTGGAAGAAGCAATGCATGTCTTGTGCTTTAATTTCCTTTAGAAGTTTAGTTTTTCACAGTTTTCTAGAATAGGGGTCAACAAAGAGCAGCCCATTGGCCATACTCTGCTCACTTGCCATTCTTTTTCTAAATAAAATTGGATTGAAACACAGTTTCGCACGTGTTTATGTACTGTCTGTGGCTGCTTTTGTGCTACCACAGTAAAGCGCAGTACTAGCAACAAAGACCATATGGCCCAAGAAGCCAAAAATCTCTTCACAAAAAGCACGTCTGTCCCTGTTTTAGAAGATAAAATCTAAACTCCTCAGCACCTCATAGGAGGCGCTCGATGATCTCGCCCTGCTTCTGTTTCAACCTTATCCTCCACTCTGACATTATCCTTATTCCCATCACCTGTCTATTTGTTTAAAAACTTTTCACAGCCTTCTCCCTGTGCTTGGAGTGCCCCTGTCCCCACTTATATCTTCCGATGAACACTGTTCCAGGTTGTGGTAAGGATTAAGGCTCAGAAGAACATCTAACACACAGGAAGCATTCAGTTAACATACTGTTCTTACTGTTGCTATTTTTATTGTTTTACTCTTATTTTTGCAACATAGTTTTAAATGGCATCTAATTTCTCTCATTTTTAATTTTGCCATCCATTAAATAAGTAAATAAATCTACTACGGTGTCCTTTGGAAAGACTAGCACTCAAAAGTGTGAGTAAACTGGTAAGTGCTGAACATACAGAAGGTTTTAATATTAAAAGATTTAGCTGTTTAGGATTTCCCTTCATTGTTTGTTCACCCAACTCAAACCATGACTACACATACATATATTAAAAAAAGAAGAAGAAGATAAATCAGAAAGCTAAGACCAGAGTCTGAAGAGCTATTTAGGATTACTTTTGACACAGTCTCAAACAAAGCATCAGTAAGCCCAGTAGTAGTTCAAAAGATGGTACCTAAAAACATCAGAGTAATCTTTACAAATAGTTTCAGCATCATCATTATTTATAGAATCTCTGTATTTATGAATGGTTTTTACATTTTGTTTTACACTAATTCTAACTTTTCTTTCTATATTTGTGCAATTGAATGCACTATTAGTCATCAAGTCTACTGATAGCAAGGGGGAAAGAACCACGTGTTAAAAACACACACCACGCACACCAAATGGATCTTTAATTTTAGGCTGCCATTCCTTTCATTGAGCTTTTCTCAGGGTTTCCTGCAGTGTGAATAATAACAGAGTGTCTGGCTTTTTCTTACAGATGCATGAACTGGCACTGGAAGCACTCATCAGAAGGAGAGGTTCTCTCAAAAGAGCTCATTGAAAAAAGGGCTATGGAGGTTTGCACAGGAAGCCATATCATGCAAATATTGAAGCCAAACTGGTCTTAGGCACCAAGCACCTAAATACTTAATTTTGCAGTTAATGATCAGATCAGATTAGATCAGATCAGTCGCTCAGTCATGTCCGACTCTTTGCGACCCCATGAATCGCAGCACGCCAGGCCTCCCTGTCCATCACCAACTCCCGGAGTTCACTCACACTCACGTCCATCGAGTCAGCGATGCCATCCAGGCATCTCATCCTCTGTCATCCCCTTCTCCTCCTGCCCCCAATCCCTCCCAGCATCACAGTCTTTTCCAATAAGTCAACTCTTCGCATGAGGTGGCCAAAGTACTGGAGTTTCAGCTTTAGCAGCATTCCTTCCAAAGAAATCCCAGGGCTGATCTCCTTCAGAATGGACTGGTTGGATCTCCTTTATACGGAAACCTAAAACTGTATAGAAATGTGTTCAAAACCAGAATCCAATTTTATGCTAAGTTTAATTGTCTAACTGCAAACCCATGTTGTGACCATGAGATTAAAATGGTTATAGGCAGAAGCAGTGCCTCAAATTTTCTTGTTACAGATACCCAAATTCATCAACATTGAGTAATTTATTCAAAACTACAAAGTCAGCCAGTTTTTAAACCCAGGTCTTTTGTAAAAGAAATGTATTCTAGGATGTTAGCAGGGGCCCACTCAGAGGTATAAGACCACCTTGAGAACCCAAAGCAGCCAACTCTTAACTCTCTTGACTTCAAAAATATAACATAAGCGTGTCATTTATCACTTTAAAAATTTCCTTGCACCAACATGATTGATTTTTGACCAAATGAACATAAAGCCAAATTAAAAACAAAAGAGGTTACATTCCATGTCTAAAGGTCACACAATTAGATTTTCCAACTCAAAGCCCAGTATTCTGCTCAGAACACACACAACCCATATTCTAAAGATTTCCTATTGTTTCTGACATTCAAAGACAGAGCTAGGTAACTGTCTCATTTGTTTAAGTGTCCTGGGTCCATCTTTTGTTCTGTTTTCCAGCTAAGAATTTTACAAATAAATTTCTCTCAAGAATTAGAGTCACTGAAATCATATAAATCTTACCAGTTAAAGCAGGGTCATCTGGATGATTCTTAGTTATGAAGTTATGATCCACCTCTCCTTTTTTATAATGTGACTTCTGATCTTTCAGAAAAGCCACAGCTTGAATCACATTTATAAAAATATCACTGAATTACACCCTTATGGCAAGAAAATTGGTTTAGTAACTTACGTTCTCAGTCTCTCCATCTTTTCAGAGCCCATTAATTCTATAATTTTATCATTTTTTTTTCCTGCACTGAGAGAGATAAGGAAAAGAAAAGAAAAGAGAGAGAACAGAAACCATACCATGATTTTCTGAGTAGACTGAACAAAAGCAATGTCACGAAACTGGGTTACATCTCACTACAAGAGGCTGTCCAGAGCAATAATGCGGCCTATGAAGAAGCTAAAAAGCTCCTCCTCGGTGGTCAAAGGGGAAAGCAGGATTGAACCCAATGGGATTTTATCTCTGAAGTGGAGGCACAGTTACAAACAGCCTGAGTGTCAGACCCTGTTAAGTACCAAATCTGCAGTATAGGCAGCGTAAGACAAGCTTTCATTTTCTGGGTGACAAACATTACCCTGACAGTCCAGAAGTAGGTGTCTTGCCTCTTTCTCTCTCCCTCCCTCTCTTTTTCTCTCTCCCTCTTTCACACACATACATACACACAAATGGTCGGCTGCATCGCCCACAACCAGAGTCATTTAGTGACTATCTTGTTGATTGCTTCATAATATTTTCAATTGTGTAAAATTCATTTGGAATATTGTTTTTTTCCTGTGCTTTATGAATAACTGAAAAGGGGAATTTGGAAGGAAACCACACACCCCCTATACCTTTTTTGTATCCTAGGTTTCCCTCATCCCCCAAATCAACTTGCTTTAGTCAAGAACTGAAGCGACAATGTATACTCACCATCTGATCATAAGTAGTAAAGACAACAATGAATTTGTTCTAAACATCACCAGGCTATATCCTACTTCTCTACCTTAGGAAGGGAGATGAAGGCTGGGGGGATGGGAAAGGGGTAGACAGAGGAGTTATGGGCCACTTGCAGTCAACAACTAAAGGCAGGATATATACTGAGCTTTTCTCTCAGTGTGTAGCCTGGCAATGGTGCTTTTCCAGTACTAAGAAAGTAGCTGGCCATGGACTACCACCACTACCAATTCCCTCCACAATTTACTCACGGGTATTTTGATGTTCAGGCCACAGTTCTGAGTTCGATGTTAATCAGCTATGGGTAACACCCCTTCACAGAGCTACTCTGCTTCCAGGCACACACAGTTAACTAGACAAAATTCCATATGGTCCAATATGTAAAAATCAGATTATCAGCCTACTTTGGAATGACTGAACTCTGTATTTTGAGGAATAGCCTTAACATCTAAAAAACTGAAACAAGAGTGTTTGTATGGACTAAGTTCGGAAAAACATGTCAAACACAAAGTTAAGTACTGCCTTCTTCTTTGTAGGCTCTGATGTGTTCAATTTCAAATAAAAACCCCAAGTTTCATGTTTATGGGAAGCTAGTGAGTATCAAAACAATTTCTTAACCCTCTTTGAATAAGGTCATTATTTAACTCTGAGTAAACTTTGCTTTCTTTCTTTGTTTCCAGAGTGTTCTCTGAAAAGAATTGAGCACAGGACTTTTATATTTTTATTGTTTTTGAGATTATTTCAGAGCTTGAACAAGAGGCATTATTTTAACCATGCCCCAGATGGAAAAATGCTAAAGAAAAAAAAAAAAAACCAAAGAGATGTCTGTCCTTGGATCCTTTCGGCCTCCCTCATCAGTGCCCTTGTGAAATGAAATGCCCTATCCTTGAGTCAGAGGATCTGAAGGTAACTTTCAGCACCTATCTCAAGCCCCATTTTTGTTATTATCTACTAATTATCTCTAAATTTCATTGGTTGATAAGGTTCAACAGCTCTCAGGAGTGTTTACATGTTAGTTAAAAGTGGAGGCTTCTCAGGAGGCTCAGAGGTAAAGCATCCTCCTGCCAATGCAGGAGGTGCAGGTTATATCCCTGGGTCAGGAAGAGCCCCTGGAGGAGAAAATGACAATCCATCCCAGTATTCTTGCTTGGGAAATCCCATGGACAGAGGAGCCTGGCAGGCTACAGTCCATGAGGTCCACAAAGAGTTGGACACAACTGAGTGACTGAGCACGTGGTTTACATGTACATGGGGGTGGAGAGATATCGCCTTACTGAAATAAACTACCTACGGTATGTTCTTAAGCATGAACACTGGAAGGATCTTAAGCAAGATTGTCATGTGACAACCATGGGCTGAACAATCAACTTATCTTGCTCTACCAAGAGAAGTTCTTCCTTCTTTTCTTTCTTTCTCTCTTTTTTCTCCCTTTTTTTCAACATGTATTTATTATTCTTTTAGTGTCTACATCAAGCTGGGCATTGAAACAAAATTGAAGATGTCAGCACTGGAGAACGTGCATAACCATTCAGTGGAGGATTCTTGATTAAGTGAGAAAACACGTGTCTGGTCATTCTGATAACCTTAAACCAATATTTTAAATAAACTCTTTGACTTTATCAACCAACTTTTGAAAACAATGAACTAATAGCCACTGGCTAGGCTACAGTTCTGAAAATAAACTTATCTGATATATTTTTTGTTTCCCCCTGAAAAGTTTGTGTTACAAGTGACAAATGTATCTTCTCAACAATCGATCAGCTTCACCAGCAGGTGTTGAATTTTCTTTATTTTTCTTAGTAAAAGAGGCAATTCGGAATCATATTATTCTTTATGAATGAGTCACATGGCAAACAAAGTCCTTCAGATTTGACTCCAACCACTATTCCACCCCATCACTCATCACTTCTTCCCCCAAGACTGACCCCTTGCCAACACACTCTCAAACATGTGTGTTAAAGCCACTTAAGATTACCTGTGCAAACAACTCAACCATTTAATACCTTCATGATTTTGATCATGTAAAACTTCTGCTTTAAAGAGATTTTCCTGTTCCTTTCCTATTTACTTTGAAAAAAAACCCAGGTTACTTCTCTATGAGACTTTCACTAATCTCCCACATTCTAGCAGTCTGTCACACAGTCAGTCTGTCACACAGAACAGTCAGTGAAGTTCATGATTCTATACCACATGGGCCCAGCATCAGCCTAAACTAGCATCCAGAAGTATCTGGATGTTTCTGAACTGGTAGGTGAGATTTGCATGTGGGTTCTGAACTGGAGGGATTTCTTCAATCGTCGTTGTGTGCTTTCTTGTGTGCTTGTATATTTTGGTGTAGTGTTTTGTCCAAAGCTTACAAAGGAAGCAACTTTGCATGTATTCCTGAAAAGAGACAATGGGGAAAACATACAACCTGACACCTATGCAATTTCTCCAGTTTCATAAACAGAGCTCAAAAAAATTATATCAGAGCCCATCAAAAGAGAAACTGTAAGCAAAATCTAAAGGGACAATGTTAATGAGGGACATAGTGGTTATGAGGGTTTCCCTGGTAGCTCAGTGATAAAGAATTCGCCTGCCAATATAGGAGATGAGGGTTCGATCTCTGGGTGGGGAAGATCCCCTAGAGAAGAAAATGGCAACCCACTCCAGTATTCTTGCCTGGAGAATTCCATGGAAAGAGGAGTCTAGTGTCCATGGGGTTGTAAAGAGTTGGACACGACTTAGCAACAACAGTGGTTATTAGTGCTGGTTCTGGAAAGTCAAAGTAATCACAGCTACCTAAATATGAATCCTACCACACATCCACCAGGAAATCTACACAGATCAATAAGCACAAATATATCTGTACAATTATCACACTTTTAGCATACACATAAGGTAAAAGTCATTATAAATTGTCTGCATTTAGAAAAACAAATAGTAAATTTGAGCGAAGTTTTCTCTAAATCTCCCATCTATTCAGAAAGTTGAAGGTGAGGGACAGCAGAAGGAGAGAAAGAAGAAAACCTAGAAAAAGTAGGCAGAACATAGAAGAGGGTATTAATTAAGCTAAAATCATCCTAGGTAATAAAATACTGATTAAAGACTACTGGAAGATCAGTGCATTCACTACACGGAAGGAACTTAAAATTGAATGCAGTGTTTAAGGAGACAATCTTGAAACATTCTAGAAGAAAACAGAGAAAGACATGCCCATTGGAGACTGGTGGGGGGAGATGGAAATGAAGACAGTCACTTTAGGATCCTTCCAGACAATATTAAAAAAAAAAAAAAAATCCTACACACAACACTACGCCCTACTGTCCCTCCCAGCCATGCCCCCAAGCCACCTAAAAACTGCAGTCTTCTACTCTGACAGAAGATGGCAAACTTGGACAAGAAATCTGGAGGAAAAACTATAATCAGCCAATTCAATCAAATATATAGATACGTGCAATTCTTCTATACAAACCTACTATTAAAAAAAACAAACAGTGGATTAAAATTTTAAATGTCAACTGATAAAATTCTCCCAAATAAATTATCATGAATTTAAAGAAAAGTGTAACCCAACAAGCAAAATTGAATTATTTATCCTCAAACTATTGAAGATACAAAAAGACACATAAAATTAAAAACCCCAAATCTAAGAACCAAAATGGGGGCTAAAACAAGAAGAAGTGAAACAAGAGTTCATTGATTTCAGGAAACCAATAGAGGAAGATAACAGCATATCACAAAGTAAGCTCAATTATATGGTGCCTATGTAGGACTCACAATGGATTTGAATGAAAATTTAATGAGGAGCATTAAAGTAAGAAAACAACAAAGAGAATTTGGAAGTTTTTAAAAAAAGAAGTAAAAGGAGTCAGAGAGAAATCGGCTGAAATTTAAAAATAGGCAATGGAAAGTCAACATAGGTATAAGTGGAGATCATAAAGAAGAAAGATGATGCAGTAAAACAGAACTATTATTTTAGACTATAATTCAAGAAAATTTTCCAAAAATAAAAGGACACCTGAGCTTAAATATTGTAAGAGCTAAGTTCTGGGAAATTTGATCTAGAAAGACCAATTCTAAAATTTGTCTCAGTAAAACTTAGTAAATGCAAATTTAGAAATTTAAAAATCCTTAGGGCTTCCAGAAAAAAAAATAATTTACAAGGGCAAGAGGATTTAACTAGAATTGTATTTCCCAAAATCAATATGCAAAGCAAGGACAGAATAAGGTAACATTTATATGAAGAACAAGAAAGGAAAGCTTGAACCAATAATTTTATATTCATCCATGCTATCTTTTAAGTATTTAGGCCACAGAATTAGAATTTGAATTTGAAAGAACTCAGAAAATGGAATATCCATGACTCTTTCTTACAGATGAGTTTCATCCAACTAAGAAATGCCTAAAGAAACCTTGTCCAAAGTCTCCAAAATTTTAAAGAATGAGAATAATGAGTATAGTATATATCAGACTCTGACTACATTTAAAGCATTGATCAAAGGAAAATTCATAGCTTAAAACACTTCTATAAATAAAACAATGGATTAATTACATTGGTTTAAAAAAATACCATATAGGTTTAATAGTAGATCTAAAGACAGAAACAAAAGTGACAGAATAATATTAATAATATGTGTTCTGACAAAATAGAATTTTACAATTAATATTTTTATAAAGAGTTAGATGAAGCAGGGAAGAAGATTTTTTTTTTAACTTAGAAGTACAAGTACAAAGATAACTAGAAATGCAAATTTTTCTAGATTTTAAATAAAACTAGAGTTAAATGTCCATGAAGTTCATCTGGGAAATGTGTAGTTTAAGTTCAATATTTCCTATTGACTTTCCATCTGGATGATTTATCCACAGTTCAGAGTGGAGTTTTGAAGTCACCTATTTTATGTTGTTGTCTATTTCTTCCTTCAGGTCTGTTCAGTTCAGTCCAGTCACTCAGTCGTGTCTGACTCCCGGCAACCCCATGGACTGCAGAACGCCAGGCCTCCCTGTCCATCACCAACTCCCAGAGTTTACTCAAACTCATGTCCATTGAGTCAGTGATGCCATCCAACCATCTCATCCTCTGTCATCCCTTTCTCCTCCTGGCTTCAATCTTTCCCAGCATCAGGGTCTTTTATATATTTAGATGTGCCTATGTTGGGTACATAAACATTTACAAATGTCTTCTGATGAACTGACCCCATTATCATACACTGACCTTCTTTACTTTTTTTTATAGTCTTTGATAAATGTCTGCTTTGTCTAACATAAGTATAGCTATACCTGTTTCTTTTGTCTTTCATTTGCCTGGTATATATTTTTCCATCCCTATATTTTCAGTCTATCTATTTCCTTAAAGCTGAAGTTGAAGTGAGTCTCTTGTAAGCAGCATGCAGTAGGGTCTTGTTTTTTGTTTTTGATGGAGAAATCAGCCACTTTGATGGAGAATTTCATCCATTTACATTCAAAGTAATTATCAGTTGATACAGACATATTAACCCCATTGTTTTCAGGCAGATATGTAATTTATTTTTTCCTTTCTTCCTCTCTTATTCTCTAACTTGGTGATTTGATGATTTTCTGTAATGGTATATATAAATTTCTTTCTGTTTATCTTTTGTGTATCTACTATAGATTTGCTTTGTAGTTACCATGGGCTTATGTTTTCGATGTCATAATTCATATCTTCTAGTCACTGTATCCATTAAAAAATTAATGCAATTATTTTAAATATATATATTTATGTCTTAGAAATAGCTTAAAATAGTCTGATGAAATTGCTTAATATTCTTTTACAAAATTATTATAAATTATTTTTTCATAAGCTAGGAGAACTTTGAATGCTCACTAGTGATAGAGAGCTTCAGGTGAACTACTGAAGCAGTTGAGAACAGCATACTAAAACAGAATATCATCCAAAAAGGTCTGGAAGCAAAGAATAAACTAATAGTATTTCAAGTCAAAACATCTGAATTTTCAGATAAATTTAATCTACTTGACTTAAATTCTATCCATAGCCCTAATGCCTAATGATTTTAAATCGCCTAGACAAAACTTTGTTGGTAAAGTAATGTCTCTGCTTCTTAATATGCTGTCTAGGTTGGTCATAGCTTTTCATTCACGGCTTCAGTCACCATCTGCAGTGATTTTGGAGCCCAAAAAAACAGTCTGTCACTGTTTCCATTGTTTCCCCATCTATTTGCCATGAAGTGATAGGACTGGATGCCATGATCTTAGTTTTCTGAATGCTGAGTTTTAAGCCAACTTCTTCACTCTCCTCTTTCTCTTTCATCAAGAGGCTCTTTACCTAGCATAGGAATAGATAATTTGATCCTGGCAAGCATCTGTTTTAGGTTTTATTAGTGCTGGGATGCTTCAGTTTCCCTTTATTACTGGAGTGCAACACTGACTCCTAAAAATTTCGCTTTACTTTTGGACTGTGGCCATTACTTCTAGAGCTTCTGGAGTCCCAATACTAAGACCAGAGGATTTACCAAGGCGTTTATCTTGAGGGACACAAACTTGAACCTGTTTTTTCCCAGTACCTAATTATTGCTGAAGTCTCAGATCTTTTGACTCCTAGCTGCTATTTTCTGTGGGGTCTCTTTGAGATTCACTGTACAAGTGAAGCTTAAGAGTTGGCAGACTACTTAAGGGAAAGTTGCACACAGACTTGTGGTCTCCTTTTCTGCATTTCCCTCATTCACTGAGAGGGGGAAACCCCCCTCTTGGATACTGATCAGCTGCTTTGTGGCCCTAAACTCTTACCTCTATGCCAGCAGAGCAAAATTGCCACATTCTGATTCAATTTCAAAGAGAGGATTTGTAGATGTAATGTTTCGACCCCCCAATCTTACAGCCTTAATGAACCAATCTATTCATAAGTAACATAGCAAATCCTGTATTTTTGTTCTTTGAGTCTCTTTATTAACTGGAACACTGTCCTAGAGTCATGCAAGGCTAAAACTAGAAAAGATCACATAGGTTTGTTTTTTTTTTTTTTTCCCCACTCAAAACCTTATTTTCAAATATGAGAAAAATAAGCTACCCAGAGATTAAATAATAGGTCCAAAATCTCTAATATCTTTCTAAACAAACAACCTCCTACTTCCAAGGATTTATAGAGACTATCTCAATGTGCTATATATCTTATCATTTTCTTCTCTCCCTCTCATTCTAATAAAGTTCTGTAAATTGCTCATGAAGTTTTCTAGTTACTACCACAAAGTAACAATTGTACATTCTCGCTGTTCAGTATGGTTATTCTTGAAAAACTTATCTCCCTAAGTATGCTGGTTGCTTCAGCAAATTTTGATAATGTTATGCTCACTGCTCTCCCTATCCTTGAAGTGACGGTAATAAGGATTTCTTCTTCAGCTCATTCCAAGAAAATGTTTGCCTCATTAGCTCAGGAAACACTATCACAAGCTAATTCATTCAGTAGTAAAGGCAAGACAGATACCATACGGTTTCACTCTGCAAATGTGCTCTCAGTACATTAAAAAAGAGATCAAAGCAACACATTTATCTATGTTTTTGCCACTGTGAAATTAATGTCCAACAACAACAACCAACAACAAAAATCTATACATGGTGACTGTCAAACAGAAGTAGCTTTCATTTCTTTCTGAAACAGACAACATGGCCCACACACTAATTTACCTGCTCATGAAAACTCAGCTACTGTTGGAATTAGAACCAGAGTCTTATGGAAAAATTGATACAGATGTAGTCAGCTGGGTAAAGTTTCTATTTCTTTCAAGCATACAGGGACAGTATTTTTTCCCCTTGATTTGCACATGTAATATATCTCATAATAAAACTGCAAACAGAAGTCACAGTAAAATTTGCTTTGTGTGGATCAAAGCCCAGTTTCTTTCCCTCCGAGCCAAAGAATTAGGCAAAATCTACCAGGCTCCCTTATAACTAGCTATCATTGTGTTCTAGTCACCACCGAATGTGGTCAATTCCAGGTCTGGCTTACAAAGATCTCCCATCTATGACCTTACTCTCTCTTGTTCCCCATCTGTTATCTGCATGCAGAGGAATACAGGCCCTGTAAGGTGGTAGATCCTAATGATAGAGAATACCTGCAACCCAGAGTAATTTGTGGAGAACAGTTCGCCAACCTCTGTTACTATTGATCTACATTGGACTATGCTATTTTTAGAATTTAAGGTACTATTTTATTTGTTTGCAATAAATAAAGTTTCCTTCCAACTTCTTACAACTTTAATTTTTTTTTTCATGATTTACTGCACTGGCTATGTTCTCCAATAAGATGTTGAATAGAGGTGGTGATATGTGGGAGGAACATTTTCAATAGCTTGGTATTATGAGATTTGCTGTAGGGCTTGGTAGGTGCGCTTCATCAGATTAAAATGTTTCCCTTTATTGATACATTGCTAAAAGATTTATCATGAAAGGTACTGGATTTAATTACATACTTCTCAGCATCTATTTAATAAACTGGAAGTTTATGTACCATTTAAGTTAGGAGATTTTCATATACTTGTTGTCTTTAGCATTTAAGCTGAGGACTGTGAAGAAAGCTGAGCACCAAAGAATTAATGCTTTTGAACTGTGGTGCTGGAGAAGGCTCTTGTGAGTCCCTTGGACTGCAAGGAGATCCAACCTAAAGGAGACCAGTCCTGGGTGTTCATTGGAAGGACTGATGCTGAGGCTGAAACTCCAATACTTTGGCCACCTCATGCGAAGAGTTGACTCGTTGGAAAATACTCTGATGCTGGGAGGGATTGGGGGTAGAAGGAGAAGGGGACGACAGAGGATGAGATGGCTGGATGGCATCACCAACTTGATGCACATGAGTTTGGGTGAACTCCGGGAGTTGGTGATGGACAGGGAGGCCTGGCATGCTGCAATTCATGGGGTTGCAAAGAGTTGGACACAACTGAGAAATTGAACTGAACTGACTGATGGAGAACTTAGAATCATGTATGTCTTATCTGTTTGTGTAACTAGAACATGTTTCTCTTGCAAGCAACCTCTAGTTGATCTGGCTACCCCCAGGAATAGAGACAAAGGGCTGCTTAGCAAGTGGCTTTAATCTACACTCATAATATATATCTATCTTATTATCTTCAATCAAGAAGATCTTAGTACATAAATAGTGTACTTTTTATGCAAATAAAACTTCAAAACAATACCTAGTCCTCAATTTCAACTATATTATTGTTTCAAATTTCTCTTAAAAGTGAATTCCAGAGCCATGACTATTACCAGTTCTATGGAGGAACATTTTTGTTGTCCAAACACAGTATATGTATGTCATGAGATTTATATCTGACTCAAGTAGAGCTATTGCATTAAATGGCATACTCTTTATCATCTGAGCCATTAGGGAAGACTGCTGCATTAATTAAAAAATAGTTATTGATCATTTACTACGGGTTTGTCATCTTCTAAATTCTAGAAAAGCTGTAGAAAATGGCATAGGCAAAGTTCCTGTGCTCATGAACTTTATATGAGAGTGTAGAAGAAAAACAATAATCAAGTTAGAAAATACACCCATTTTGATAGAGATAAGTGTTATGAGGAAAATGAAATGGGAAGCAAGAGCTAGTCGAGGTAAAGTAGTTAGGAAAGTAACGCAACTTCTATTAACCCCTCAGATGTCCAGTTGGTTCTCACTTTCTCCCTCTTTGAAAAACCTCAGGTGAAAGTAAATAAAAAGACCTGAAAATGTCACCCCTGTCAGAGACACTAATAAATCAAATTAAAAGATTAAATAAATAAATATATATATACATACATATATATATAAAGGGGGAAATTACAAGAGTGAAATTACTCCAGGGGAAATATTGAAGAGGTAGTCAGCATCTCTCTGCCCCTAAGAAAAACAATCCTGTCGTAGACTATTGCCCACCCAGTTCTACTCATGTTTCCTTAAGATTCTCAGTGAAAGACTTACACTTTGGTACTAATTTTTTTTATCAGAAATAGGAACTGAAGAACTTGATAAGGCACAATATCTGTTCCCAGCACAGTAAGTTCCCAATGCACCGATCTGCCACATTCCAATGCTTTGTGAGTTGGATTTTTGGAACTAAGACTACATTTCCCTGTAGTAGCAATGAAATTAATTGCAAATTAAACCCCTCAGCAAGTTTACAAAAGCCTGCCCAATTTTAAATGCTGCTGAGAGTCTGCAAACTAGCAGTGAAAAACAGAGTTCAGTCACACAACTAGGGAATACGTTTTTTTAAATGCTGAGTGAGAAGCAATTTATCTTAAATGGCATTGCATGAAGGAATCAAGGTTTATGAAGGATTATTAAGGAGGATTCTGAAGAGGCTTTCTGGCAACTTTAAAAATTCTGGTGAATAATAGAATAGGTTAAATAGCTATTGTCTAATTTTAGTTTATAAATTTTGGCCCTCTTTATTCTTGGTATAGCTGCGATAATGTTGTTGAGGGGTGTTGTCTGGTTGGTTGGTTTTTTCCTTTTTGTTCTTCTGATGCATAACTGCCCATGACTAGAGATGGTTGACTCAGGGCTCTTTGCAAGGCTGTGATAGTGTTGGGAACTCATGCAAGGTACAGAGAGAGTTGGCAGGGGTGATGGGGAGTAAGTGAAAAGAGAGAGTTCTAAATCAGAAGTTCTCAAAATTTAGCATGCATTAGAATTCCTTGAAAAATTCTAGAATTCTAGAAAACCTAGACAGTGTATTAAAAAGTAGAGACATTATTTTGCCTACAAACATCTGTACAAGTCAAAGCTCTGGTTTTTCCAGCAGTCATGTATGGATGTGAGAGCTGGACAATATAAAAGGGTGAGTGCCAAATAACTGATGCTTTTGAACTGTGGTGCTGGAGAAGACTCTTGAGAGTCCCTTGGACAGCAAGGAGATCAAGCCAGTCAATACTAAAGGAAATCAGTTCTGAATATTCATTGGCAGGATTGATGCTGAAGCTGAAGCTCCAGTACTTTGGCCACTTGATGCAAAGGGCCGACTCATTGGAAAAGACCCTGATGCTGGGAAAGATTGAAGGCAGGAGAAGGGGCAACAGAAGTTGAGATGGTTGGATGGCATCACTGACTCAACAAACATGAGTTTGAGCAAACTCCAGGAGATGGTGGACAGGGAAGCCTGGCATGCTGCAGTCCATGGGGTCACAAAGTCAGACGCAACTGAGCAACTGAACAACAAAAAAGAATTCCTTGGCTTACTTGACAAAACATAGATTTCTGATCCTCATGCCAGATCATGTGATCAATAGATCTGGGACTGGGCAGAGATTTGCATTTCTAACAAGCTCCAGGTAATGATGCTACCAATTTAGGAAGGACATTTTGAAAACAACTATTCAAAACACAAAAGGTTCAGGTTAGAAACAACACTAAAGTCTTGAAGCAGGCACAGCTGTCAGCCAGGCTAGTTATATATTATCCTGATGCTTAAGGATGTCATGTTACTGACTCACTGCTAATGACATGAGTGATTGGGTCAGGAAGGACCACTGTGTCAAGCCTGTTCCAGTGTCTTAAGGTGTCTGAAAGCAGGTAAAAGGATGACTAATGTTCTTCCCAGATTTCCATGACTCTTCTTCCACTATAAAGAACAATTCCTGGGACTATCTGAGATAATTTTAGAAGCTGATTTAACCCTTTTAGACCACAAATCCACTACTTGATAGGTGTCACTTTATAGCTTACTCAGCAAATATGTATTAAGTGACTACTACTTGCAAGACACTGTGATAAATAGGAGATGGGGTTGGGGGGAGAGAAAATTATTTCATCCAAAGGCAGAGCAATCATGTATATGAATAACTAAAATCAAAGTATCTTAAACACATCCTCAGAATGATACAGGTAAAATGCAATGAGACTCTTAACAGTGGGAAGAATGTTTTCTACCTGGAGAAACAAATCAAGAAAAAGCAACATTTAGGTATAAAATTGACCAAGAGATAAGGTTATGGATTTAAGAAATTGGGAGTATAAAAGGGAAATGACAGACTAAAAATATGTGTCCAGGAAGAGATAGCCATGTGAGAAAGTTATGCAAGTCAGAGAGAGACATATATAGAAGAATGATGAGACGTTCCAGTTGGCTGGAGTTCAGGAAGATGGGAAGGTAAACTAGCGTTAGATCATGAGGCCCTTAAAAAGCAACAAGTAAGTTTGGAATTTACTAGGTAGCAGGAGAACTCTGAAAGTTTTTGAATATAGACATAATCATTCGGAATGATATTTTAGGATAATTTATTGGGCAGCAGAAAGTTTGGAGGTGGTAAGAAAGCTACTACAGTAGCCAAGACAGGGGAAAGAAACTAGGGAAGGGCAGTAAGAAGAGAGTGTTTGAGGAGGATGGGTGCTGTGATGGATAATGTAGGGGAGAATCATCATTACCCAGAACTGAGGTCAAGAATGTAAGAGAGACAGAGATGAAAAAAAAGACCGCTGACATTTTGAACCATAGTGACTCGTCAGACAGTAGCATCTTCAACAGGAATGTGAAAGTTCTAACAAATATCCTAGAATAGCTGGTATCATGGATTCTACACCATAAGGGAGATGAAAATTTTGTCATAAAATCCTAACTTTGTGTGGTTCCATTATTTAGCTCCATTTACCTTGGACTACAACACTGAAATCAATGCTTATCAATTTCTTTACCTCAATCCACATGTGAAAGTGTAAATATATAATTAAAGCAAAATGTCAAGGAGTACTTGTACTTAACCTTCCCACATATAATGCACTCTGATATTTCCTATCCTGTTCCATTTCACTTTTTAAAATACTTGCAACCACCAAATTGCTTCCATGGCTCACTAACGTGTGGCATCACAAAGTCTAAAAAACACTACCATGAGCAGGAAGATTCAGCAATTATGGACATGGTATTGAAAGGCAAGAGTATTTTTTTTTTTACCATATGTAAGATGAAAACTTATGTAGACAGAATGCATCCTTCTTACTCTCTAGAATATTTTACTTGTCCACAAATGTAAGACACATAAATATCAAGCCTTACTATAATGGAAAACTACCCCTACTAAAGAGAAGTATTTTCTGTGTCTATTTTAACCAGATGCTCAAAGTATTAGACACAGTTCATTTGTGTACCTTATGAAAACTTAGTACTGTATATGAAAACTCATATTTATAACCTAAAAAAAAATTGAGATAGGGAAGCTGAACATTCACATTTCAAAGGCAACCTTCACTTAATGAAGGAATTATGTCAATAAGTTTAAATAGAAATAATTCTCCTAATGCACTTAAGTCACCAATAAAATTAACTAATCACTTGACAGAACCAGCCAAAGGGAAACTAGGTTAAAAAATATCACTGTCAATTTCCTTTTAATCAGAGAAGAAAATAGAACATTGAAACAGGGAAGATGTTCCAAGGAAAGATGTCTCCATTTATAAAACTGTTTTTTATAGTCAACTTTTTTAAAGTACCAGGATAAGGCAGAGATGTTACAGTCAGTGATGATAGAATTTGCCTTGCTCCTCAGTTAGGTCTGATGAGAGGGGCAAGAGTTGCCCATGAATAAGCTAAGGATATAGTTTGTTCCAGCTTTCCTGGTGGCTCAGACAGTAAAGAATCTGCCTGCAATGCAGGAGACCTGGGTTCAATTCTTGGGTCAGGAAGATCCCCTGGAGAAGGGAATGGCTATTCACTCCTGTATTCTTGCCTGAAGAATTCCATGGACAGAGGAGCCTGGTGAGCTACAGTCCATAGCGTCACAAGGAGTCAGACACAACTGAGTGACTTTCACACACACACACACACACACACACACACACACACACAGTTTTTTCTCACTAGCTTTTATCAGCCATAATACATCACTTCAATGAAACAGATGCCACATGTGCGCTTCCCTGAAGGAAGACTGGGAAAAACAGAAAAGTAAATCATCTGCTGCTGCTGCTGCTAAGTCGCTTCAGTCGTGTCCGACTCTTAAGTGACCCCATGGACTGCAGCCTACCAGGCTCCACCATCCATGGGATTTTCCAGGCAAGATTACTAGAGTGGGGTGCCACTGCCTTCTCTGAAGTAAATCATCTAGTCACAACCAATTCTTCCTCAATAAGGAACAGAATAAAAACTAACTTAAAGTGGACCTTACTATATGCCAGTACACACACTTGGGATTCTCTTACACAAAGAGGTATGTATGTGACACCCACTTTACAGGCAGATAAACTAGAATTCTAAGAAGTTAAATAACTTGGCCAAAGCTACATAGCTGGAAAGTGCAGAGTTGATGTTGGAAGGTAAATTCCTTAGTTCCTTACACTCCCCAATAAGAAATACAAGGAAGTTGCACAAGAGCAAGTCAACTGATTTCTAGTTGTAGTCCTTTATGGAGCTTTATTCAAAAAGATAATTGGCTTCAGAGTGTATGTTTGGATATACAGTGTATGCAGCAGGAAGGGCAATCAAGACTTCCAACAATAAATCTTCCCAGATGCTTGGCTGGTGAGATTGTTTTCCCCGTTTCTTCCACCCCCTGATCTGTCTACCTCCCTCCACCTTTGGGTTTTCATTTCGTTCATCAGTAGCCATGGTAACACCTAAAGATAAAACACAGGCAGGAGAGTCTCACAAGCATCTTGAAAGGCGGAAGCTTGCCAGCATTTTTCATCAGAGGAATACTGTGCACCACACAAACAAACAGCACCCTTCTCATTCTCCCCCATTCATTTTCCACCCACTTAGTGGCAGCCAAGGCCATTTTTGAAGCTTAGGAGATGACTGTCTGGTACATTTGTATTCAAAAATTTGCAGATCAGTCTTTCGGTGTTTCAAAAAATGCTTGAGCTGGAAACGGTTGAATTTATCTCATTCCTCCCTTATTAACCCTTACCTAAGAATGAGGCATTAGCCAGAAATGACTTTTCTGGAAGATGATCTGTGCACTGTTTCCCATAATCAGAGATGACTTTAAATCATAGCACTCCTCTGGCTTCCCATATAAACTGAATATTCAATACTCTTTTACCACAAGGAGGCTCTTCTGAATTTCTCTGCTAGATTGTGAATATTGATAGATAGGAGAGTGGAATCTGAAAATAGGCTTGGTTCAATGTGTTTTATTTAAAAACAGCCTTGATTAGATTCATGAATATCTGGTTCACCCAGCCAGAATACCTAATTTTTGACTGCATGGCTATAAATCAGAGATTACAAAGCAATGATCATCTGGAACATATTAAAACGTGGAGGGTTTGCAGGCATGGATGCAATGTGGATGGGCACACTGTATGATGCATGTTTGAGAACAGGCATAAAAAATAGTCCTTTTTTAAGCTTTATTATATCTCCAATTGCCTGATTTGGCACTGATGATTATTATTTAGAGTTCTTAATTATTTTAATGGGCTTTCTCTACAAAGTACTGATGACTTTCTAATGGACAAAGTCCTTAAACAAACACGTTATCTCTTTATGATGCGGGACACACTGACCTCATGGTTTCCTGACAACCTCCATTCTAGCAATCAATATTTTGTGACAGCCTATTCCCTGGTGGCTCAGTGAGGAAGACCCTGCCTGCCAATGCAGGAGACCCAGGTTCCATCCTTGGGTCAGGAAGATCCCCTGGAGGAGGAAATGGCAACCCACTCCAATATTCTTGCCTGGAGAATTCCATGGATAGAGGAGCCTGGGAGGCTACAGTCCATGGGGTCACAAAAGAGTTGCACACAACTTAACAACTAAACAACATTAAGTCACAGCCACTGATATTTTATATACATAAAATATCCCACAACCTTTTGTGGTATAGATTTTTCACCTCACTTATAACAGAGGAAATTGATGCTCAGAGTGATTAAATAACTTCCCTGGGTCATTACAGCAAAGCAACAGCAAAGTGGGAATGAGATGAAGGTCCTATTTCTGCCCACACTCTTTCCTTCCAACTTTATGTCAGTTACCCAGAGCTGCAGTCACTTCATAAGCATTCAAAGATATTCCCCTATGAGCCCTCCTTCTGATCACTGTATTTATTTTCTTTTTAACTTTTTATTTTGTATTGGCGTATGGCCAGTTAACAAACAATGATGTGATAGTTTCAGTGAACAGCAAAGGGATACAGCCATACATATACACGTATCCATTCTCCCCCCAAACCCCCTCCCATCAACATAACGTTGAGCAGAGTTTCGTGTGCCATACTGTAGATCCTTGTTGGTTATTCATTTTAAATACAGCCATGTGTACATGTCCATCCCAAACTCACACCGTATTTGTTATATTTGCACATCTTCTGAGTCCTCTGGCCCATTATCCCTTCTTTGTTATACTTTATCAGCATCTTTAGCACAAAATCCTTCCTAGTATGACCAGTTTAGCTTTTGTTCTGCTGCACACTTGATTCCTACAAATTTGTTTCCAATTCCCCAGTTGTACCCACCTTGACACTTACCAACCCTGAGTAAATCCTACACTTGGAGGCCACTGGAAGGCAAGAAAACAAGTGAACCATTTGCAGATAAGTGAAAGTGAAAGTCACTCCATTATGTCCAACTCTTTGTGACCCCATGGACTGGAACCCACCAGGTTCCTCTGCCCATGGAATTCTCCAGGCAAGAATACTGGAGTAGGTTGCCATTCCCTTCTCCAGAGGATCTTCCTGACCCAGAATCTTCCTGATTCTTTACTGTCTGAGCTACTGAAGAATCCCTTTGCACTGTGGTAAGCCTTTGAAGTGAAGTGAAGTCGCTCAGTCGTGTCTGACTCTTTGTGACCCCATGGACTGTAGCCTACCAGGCTCCATCCATGAGATTTTCCAGGCAAGAATACTGGAGTGGGTTGCCATTTCCTTCTCCAGAGGATCTTCTTGACCCAGGGATCGAACCTGGGTCTCCCGCATTGCAGGCAGACACTTTACCGTCTGAGCCACCAGGGAAGCCCGACATCTTAATTTCATCTCTAGTTACATTCTCAAACTCTATTCCAAAACTTTTGCCCTCTGACTTCTAGCCACAATCCCTCATATCTTTATCTCAACAATAAGTTCACTTTCAGTTTTACCAAAGTGATTGAAGCCCTTTAACATGAAATGCACAGTTTCCTCCTCTTCATCTCAATCATTTTTTTCTCTTTCTTCCACCTTAGGGGGAGAAAAATGATTCATCTCAGAATCTCGACCATCATGTATCACCTTTCAACAAATTAAATGACACAAGAAGAAAATAATCAGTCAAATCCAGAATATGAGACATTCTACAATATAAATGGCTTTGCTTTTTCTCAACAAATAAATGGCATGGGAGAAAAGCATTGTTAGAGATTGAAAGAGATTTAAAAGAAATAATTACCAAAAGCAATGAGTAGACCTTACATTGATGCCAATGCAAACAAGGTATATACATAAAAAGACATTTGGAGACAGTTAAAGACAATTAAATATGGAGTATTAAATGACAGTGAGAAATTGATCTTAACTTTTTAGGTCTGATAATACTGTTATGGTTATGAAAACAAATGTCCTTATTAGTTTAGAGATACATACTGAATTATTATGAGTGAAATGATACATGTTACCTGGAATGTGTCTCAAAATACTTTGATGATTCTTTTTTCCCTGTGTGGGGAATAGATGGAACAAATTTTGGAAAATGCTGACAATCAAAGCTAGGTGATGGGTAACTGGGAAATTATAGATTCTGTTCTTGTGTATGTTTGCGAATATACATATTGATTGAAAATTCTGAAAAAAAAAAGCAAAGTGTAAGGGAGCAAAATTTGCCACCCCAAAATGTGTCTCTATGGCATGAGTATTATTTTAAGCTGATTATTTTTAAGAAGCAGAAGACATAGAAAGACTTTCTTTTCACATCCTTCTTAGCTGATAAAGAGTCTGTTCTTTAAATAGAGTTATCACTAGAGGTATCTGCAAAGAATATGGGCTCAATGTGGTGGAAGAAACTCAGCAGAGCCTAGAGGGCAGAGTCCACTCCAGATCCAATGTAGACCAGCAAACATTTTTTTTTAACCAAACATTTGCTTTTCCATCTCCATGTAAATTGCCTTCCTCCCCTTTAAAGTCCCAAACCACTACCCTCAATATCCTCTTTTGTCTTTAGCTGAAGATGGTATTTAAAGTGAGGATTTCAGCCATTTTGGCAAATTATTCACTTCTCCTGGGTCTCTCCCATGTGCCCATATTATTAAACTTTTGTTTGATTTTCTCCTGTTAATCTGTCTCATGTCAATTTAATTCTTGGACCAGTCAGAAGAACCTAGAAAGGCAGAGGGAAATTTATTCCTCTCAGACAAAAACAACTAAAAATGTTTTTTAAATCATTATTTAAAAATCATTCCCCTTCTCTAACATCTTAAATCTCCCTCTATTTGTTCACCCACCCTCCGCCTTCAAACAAGCTGGCCTCTTCTGTCCTAAGATTCTCTGAATAGCACTGCTTCCAGAAGCTATAATTATCTCCCTATCTTTCTTGAAACCCTGAAATTTCAAGAAAGGAATCCAGATCATTTCTGCCTTTCGCAAAATTACATTCACTCTTTACCCCTCCATTTCCTCTCCCCCGGCAGTGACTTCTGCTCTCATCTCCACTTTGCCGGTTCTAAAAATCTAAGGTACCTTAGCACTAACCTTTACACAAACAGAAATCTGTCTCTCTGTCTCTTTCTGTAGCCACCGCTTCTTCTCTTCTAGACCATTCTAAATGCTTTATTTACATTTATTAACACACATAATCATAATTACCCCAACAATCCTATGAGATAGGTACTATTATTATCCCCACTTTACAAAAGGGAAAAATCAAGGCTGGGGAAGGTCAAATAACTTGTCCCCAGTCACACAGCTAGTAACCCGGTGGGGCTGATAGCCTGGGCTTTCTGACCTTCAGTGTATGACCTTGACTGTCATGCCAAAATGCCTTTTATTGGAGGTTAGCATGGGGCACTTTCTTCTCCACAAGCTTTCGTGTGTGATGTACAATGCCACAAGGAGATAAGTATATTCAGGACAGTAAAAAATTAATAAACAGAAACCTCAAGTAAATAAGAGTCTGGAGACCAGAAGGGTAAGCTTTCAAGCCCTGTGATGATAGCAGAACCCCACAGGAAAAAGAAAGGCTCCTCTTCTTCCCTGGCAAGGATGCAGCCAATGAAGAGCCATAGACTCTGTCTTGTTGAACCCTCCCAACTTCTTTTCCTCCCTATAAAAGTGCTCTCCCTCCTTTGCCATGCAGCGACTTGCACATATCTTGCTGCTATTGCAGACTTCAAACTATAATTCTCTGCTAGTCCCAAATAAATTCACATTGGCTAGAGAAGCATCTGGCAGTCTATGTACTTCAGGTCAGCATTTTGGTGGCCTTTACAAGAACCAGAGAAGACCCTTACAGGTTCCAGGGCTGGTGAGCAAACAAATACATTATCCACAAATTGAGTTTTCTGAGCTCACTATTTTTCTCGCCAACCCTGGAGTCTGAAGGTACATCTTTCTCCTGGATCTCAAGAACACACTTTATTGGCCTTTGAAGCTCTCCAGATTTTATTCAGTATCAACTTAAAGGCTTTGTCTTTATGAGAAAGGCCTTATTCTACATGTGAGTACAATATGTTCCCTACATATGAGTGAGTTCCATTCCAAGAGTGCATTCTTAAGTCCAATGTGTTCATTGAGTCCAATAAAGTTAGCCTAAGTACCTGACTAACACAATCAGCTATCTAGTACTGTACTGTAATAGGTTTCAAATACTTTTCACACAAACAGTACGTAAAAAACAAACAAAAAATAAACATTTTTAATCTTACAGTACAGTACCTTGAAAAGTATTGTAGTACAGTATAACAGCTGGTATCCAGGGGCTGGCCTCAAGTCAACAGGCAAGAAGAGTTACTGACTGGAGGAGGGAGTGAGGTGGAAGACAGTAGAGCTGAAGGATCGTCAGCAATAGGAAATGGAGGGAACACTGCAATTTCACTCATGTTTGATATTGATGGCACAGGTTCTGGTTCCTTGCTGGAGCCAGATACACCTTTCCATCTTTGAAAGTTTACAACTTGAAGGTTCATATGTAGAGGACTTACTGTATTTGATACTCTGGTCTGACTTTGAGATTAGACTGTTGTAGTCAAGGCTATGGTTTTTCCAGTGGTCATGTATGGATGTGAGAGTTGGAGTGTGAAGAAAGCTGAGCACCAAAGAATTGATGCTTTTGAACTGTGGTATTGGAGAAGACTCTTGAGAGTCCCTTGGACTGCAAGGAAATCCAACCAGTCCATCCTAAAGGAGATCAGTCCTGTGTGTTCATTGGAGGGACTAATGTTGAAGCTGAAATTCCAATACTTTGGCCACCTGATGTAGAGAGCCGACTCATTTGAAAAGACCCTGATGCTAGGAAAGATTGAGGGCAAGAGGAAAAGGGGACTACAGAGGATGAGATGGTTGGACGGCATCACCGACACAATGGACATGGGTTTGGGTGGACTCCGGGAGCTGGTGATGGGCAGGGAGGCCTGGCGTGCTGCAGTTCATGGGGTCGCAAAGAGTTAGACATGACTGAGCGACTGAATTGAACTGAACTAAATCCAAGCTGAGTGAAAATGTCTTCAGCCCATTTTTTCAGAAACAGGTTGCTTCTCTGAAACTGCCAGTTTTTAAGCCTTCAGCCTGTTCCTTTGGAAGGGCTATTCTTGGGAAACTGGCTGATAAAGACTTTGGTCAGGCTCCTTGAGGACCAAGCTATCTCCTAGGAACTGCTGGGATTAGCCTACAAGCTGTTTGAATTGTGTTGCTTGAGCTGTTTGAACTGTTTGAAAATTGTTCTTTTACTCTAGAGAAAAACCTCTGAGAAATGGGATCTTAGTTATCTTAACCTTTTGAGGGTACCTCCTTCCCCTCCCCTCCTACCCCCCACCCCACTCCCACACACACACAATTGCTCTGGGTAATTTTATGTTTAAAAAACCACAGTCCTTCCTCGGGCACATTTCCAACTAAATGAACAGACCTGACCAAAGGAAGTTTAGAATATCAATAGCCATTATAGAGAACTTTTGAAATCCCCAAACTTAATTTCCTTAAAACTGAATCGGACTACTATAGCTCAGAAATTTCCACACTGGGTGGAATGCTTATTTCAATTGGTATTTTGAGATCTCCCTCCCAGCATTATCAGGGGTATAATACTGTGTCCCTGCCAAATAAGATTTTAAGATTAACTGAGGGAAACAAACAATTGAGGAAAACAAAATGGCTCCCGGAGCCTCAGGCTCTTCTTCTTTGGCTACTTCGTCTCAGGCTCTGCTTCTGGCTCCATCTTGTCTCTCTGCCTTGGCTCCCAGTGACCAAACGCCACCACCAGCACCCTCTGCCTCCTTCCTCTCTGTGTTGTCTACACCTCCTCTGTAGCCCCAATTCCTCCACACAAACTGTCCCTTTTTGCAGAATCTCTCCCCACTCCTTTTTCCTCTGAACTTGTCAGAACCTGTCCCTATAAAATGAAGCCTTCTGAGGATCCAGAAGTTAAATCCTTAATTTCTTACATTCCTTGAAATAAAGCTGAACTGCAAGTTGTAGTTAGGGATTTTCCCCTAAGTAACTGAGGAGTCTCACAGATTTGCTGGAGAATTTAATAGAGTCAGTCACACTTATCAACCTGGTTTCTCTGACATACACCAGTTAGTTCATATGCGTCTCAGTGAAGGCTACCCCAACACTGGATGAAAACCACTAACTTGGAAAATCCTGAAAGATTTCTAGAATTACAGCTGAAAAGACCAGCTTCCCAACTTACCATGTGATAAACTCAGGCAACTGCTAGGTAACTTCATGGAGCAATGAAGTTCAGGGCTTTTTCAAAGTCTGTTGACTGGAACAAAATTCAGGCTTGCACACAAAATTCTAATGAACCTGTTCATGACTATTACAATTGACTTCAGATGATTTTTTTTAATCTTAATCTTCCTTCACATATTGATTCTTTCAGGGTAGTTTTCAACTCTGAGTTATTAATGGACTGAACTGGAATCTTCCCTTCTTGTAAAAAGAAACAATGGAATTGGAAACTGTTCACTCCAGATTTAGTTAATCTGGCACACCAGCTCTCTTACAGTCTAGATAAGTTACCTAAAAGTAAGACAGCCAAAATTCTTCATCTTCAACTCCAAAAAAATAAAGGCACCTAAATGAAATCAAAATACTTCTAGTTTGTGCTTTTATTGCAATGATCCAGGGCATTGGAAATGGGCATCCCTGGTGGCTCAGCTGGTAAAGAATCTGCCTGCAATACGGGAGACCTGGGTTCAATCCCTAGGTTGGGAAGATTCCCTGGAGAAGGGAATGGCAACACACTCCAGTATTCTGTCCTGGAGAATTCAATGGACTGTAATAAAGTCCATGGGGTCTCAAAGAGTCGGACACGACTGAGCAACTTTCACTTCCAGGGCATTGGAAAAGAGATTGTTACAGAGTTAAGTATTTTAGACACCTTCAGCCTTCAGCCTCTAACCAGGCTTCCAATGTGCTCCCAGTTCTCAATGATGGGGCTCCGAGGACCTATAGGAAGGCTTTCCAATCCTTTCTCTCACTCAGCTTGGAGAAACATTTCTCCAGATTGGAAATGAATCTCTTACAGTCCTAAATGACACTGGAGCCACTCTCCATGCTCAATCTCACTCCTATAATAAGTCTCTGCCTCAGAGTACTAAAATAGTTCAAATATTGAGGATCTGTAATGAACCTCAAGAGATTCCTGTCTCTGAATTTGTTCCCCTTTGATTAGGCCCTTTGAGAGATACACACAATTTTCTCCATAGTCTCTCAGCTCTTACTTATTTATTAAGCCAAGACTTCTTAGAGAAGTATCATGTCAGAATTTCTTTCTCCTAAAAACAGGAAATTATTCTAGAATTGACAGTAGTCATCAATGTACCCAGCAAGTTGAATTAAATGACCTTTTGATGTCTTTTATTTGTCCCATCTTTGAAGATACTAGAACTGATTCTGAAAACACTAATTATTTGTTCTTATTAAGTCAGCTACTCTCTTTCTTGTGGGCAAAATATCCAACTGATTTTTGGCAAAATTCACAGTATACCTCCTATCAAGATTAAAATAGATCCCTCAAAACCTCTTCCCTCTAAGTAAAGAAATCCTTCAAAGCACAGGCCCATAAGGATTACAAGGCTCAAGGCCTCATTGTCTCTTGTACTAACCTCTATAAGACTCTCATCTTACCCATGAGAAGAAAATCTAAGGGCCAAGACTGGAGATTTGCCCAGGACCTCTGGGCAATAAATGACATTGTTATCCCTCAGCACCCAGTTGTTATGAACATACATTACCAATATCCATTATCATCAAAAGTAAATTCTTTTTAACTGATTTATGCAGAGCATTCATTAGTATTCCAACTAATGAAGCTATCCAATACCTTTTTTGCCTTCACTCAAAAGGAAAAACAATTCACCTAGATATTAATGCCTCATGGTTTTACTGAGAGTACTTATTTCTCACAAATCCTGAAGGCTGATCTGAATAACCTAAAGTTCCCTAGAGATCCTATTTTGTTGCAATACATGGATGATTTGCTTCTTTGCTCTCTTTCTCAAGCCTCCTCACAAGAAAGCAGAATCCACTCGTTAAAGCTTTTAGTCTTAACAGGATGTAAGATTGAAAAAAAAAAAAAAAAAACTTGCAGTTTGTCCAAACCCAGGTTCAATACTTAGGGCATCTGATATGAGAACAAGAGCTACATCGACATCTAGGTAGACCTCACGGTGTCTAAACTTCTCAAAACCCAAAACCACGCACCAACTGCAAGGGATTCACAGACTAGCTGGTTAATGTTGAACCTGGATTCTAAATTTATGTCTTATGGTCAAATCTCCGTATGTTTTACTAAGCAATAACAATCTTGATCTAATTTTATAGAAAGAACCAGAAGACAGAATCTTCAAGGCCTTAAAGGAGAGTATGATGAATCCACCTGCCCTTGGGCATCTCGATTAGCAGATTTACTTTTTCCTTTTTGTATATGAAAAGGATGGGAATGCCCTCGAGGTACTCAGTCGAAAACAAAGGCACCTCCATCTACTCAGAGGATATTAGCGCCAGCAACTGGCCCTGTGGCAGTGAAAAGTGAAAGTCACTCAGTCGTGTCTGACTCTTTGTGACCCCATGGACTGTATAGTCCATGGAATTCTCCAGGCCAGAATACTGGAGTGGGTAGCCCTTTCCCTTCTCCAGGGGATCTTCCCAACCCAGGGATTGAACCCAGGTCTCCCGCATTGCAGGCGGATTCTTTACCAGCTGAGCCACAAAGGAAGCCCAAGAATACTGGAATGGGTAGCCTATCCCTTCTCCAGGGGATCTTCCCGACCCAGGGATCGAACTGGGGTCTCATGCATTGCAGGCAGATTCTTTACCAACTGAGCTATGAGGGAAGCTATCCTGTGGCAGTGGGATACTCCTTTTGCCTTATAGCTATTATAGCCACTGACCTTTTGGTTAATACCATTGAGCAGATCATTGTGGGAACTTTAACCATTTTTGTACTTCTTGCAGTTGAAGCTCTCCTGAATTCTCATCACACTCAGCATTTCTCTGCTAATTCCAAATAAACTCATCTGTGCTGTAGAAGTATCTGGTAGTCTATTTATTTCATGTCAACAGCACTCTAAGATTCTGTCACAATGTTCTAAAAAATTACACTGAGGATTTTAACCTGGAATCAGACACCTCATACTTCAATCTATCTGCTTACTGAAAGCGTCAGTTCTGTATGACTTACTTGTCTTTCTACATTCAAAGGAGATGCTCAACCATACAAAGATCCTGTCCATTGAATGAATAACTGCTTCACCTAAGCACTTTTACTTGGCTCCAGTTGGGAAACAGGGTATAGGATATGCTGGCTCCAGTTGTCCTATGTATCAAATCTTAAAAGGTCCAATTTAATAAACTTCATCAATGTCATGCCAAGATCCATCTGATTCAGGTCTTTCCAAATATCAATTATAGTACTTTGAAAAAAAAAAAAATCAGTCTCATTTAGTACATCCAAAAATTAACACCGAGCTGCTATTTGCCCTGTCAAGTTCGTCTCATGCTGATTGATTCTGTCACCTATGACAAAGGTTTCAAAAGCCTTATGAGTCTGATTCATATTCAGAATCAGTCTAGTCAAGGCTATGGTTTTTCCTGTGGTCATGTATGGATGTGAGAGTTGGACTGTGAAGAAGGCTGAGCGCTGAAGAATTGATGGTTTTGAACCGTGGTGTTGGAGAAGACTCTTGAGAGTCCCTTGGACTGCAAGGAGATCCAACCAGTCCATTCTGAAGGACATCAGCCCTGGGATTTCTTTGGAAGGAATGATGCTAAAGCTGAAACTCCAGTACTTTGGCCACCTCATGGGAAGAGTTGACTCATTGGAAAAGACTCTGATGCTGGGAGGGATTGGGGGCAGGAGGAGAAGGGGACGACAGAGGATGAGATGGCTGGATGGCATCACTGACTCAATGGACATGAGTCTGAGTGAACTCCGGGAATTGGTGATGAACAGGGAGGCCTGGCGTGCTGTGATTCATGGGGTCACAAAGAGTCAGACACGACTGAGCGACTGATCTGATCTGATCTGATCTGACTGATTTTTAACTTCCCTTCATTCATTATTAATGCCAGGAATATCTGATTCTGTTTGGCCTAGTTGTTTTCAATTCGATTATCCTTGATGTTGCATATTTGAAATAGTTGGAACTTGAATATCATGCCTTCAAGGTATCTTTCCTCCCAAGCAATCTACAGGGATAGCAATCTACATGGTAACAACTCACCTAAAGGAAGGGCTACGTCTTATACCTCTTTCTACCCCCAGTGTGTATTATAGATTCTGGCATACAATAAGGACTCAGCATACATTTGTCAAACTGAATTGACTTACATTCTATCTTGAAAGACCAATATTTAAATAATGTCAGTATCCTTGGTTTTACTTGGGGAGGGAGGTAGAGAGCACAGTTTTAGAGAGCACAATCTTATAGCAGCAGATTTTTTTCCCCTTTTCCCTTCTAGGTTATTTTGCTGGCCTAATAATTAAATTGACATAAAATGGATTAACAGAAGAAAAACTAATTTAATCATGTGCATAGAGGATCCCCATAAAGACATGAGACTCAAAGGCATTCAGGCAATTGAGGCTTATATGCCATCCTGAGCAAGGAGAAGATAAGGATCCAGGGCTTCAACCAGGAAGAAGATGTTTGCCTTGAGATACAGATAAGTCTTTCTGATATTAAAATTTATCTCTGGTAATAGCTCTCTTCTTGACAAAGGCCCCCTATCTAAAATCTTTTAGGCAGTTAAGGGGAAGGTAAAAAGCTCTTTCTGAGTCTGCTGGGCCTTGAATGCCTTCAACTCAAAATAATCCACATGCCAAAGTGGCACATTTGGGGGTGGTGTGTTCTGCTACCCTTCAATCTTGGGTTATGACTTCCTGCTTTTCTATTACATTTCTTCACAATATATAATTACATTAATAGAGTCTCAGCAAACCAAAAGAACATTTCAGATATTATCATCTAATGCCATCAGTATTGCTTTTGACAAAACTAGATATTAACTTTTGGTTGCACATATTTGCAGAATATTAAGCTTTAATAAAGTTGAAGGAAAAATTATTAATTTTATTAATCATTTACAAGCTGGTATCCTAGGTATTCTGAAAAGATAGTTACTACTTCTTCCTTTATTTATTAACTTTAAATCATAAGAGTTTCTTCACTCACATCTGTCCCCTTTTTCATTTTTCCATTCTGCCAGGTATTAAGTATCTTTGGTAAAGACTGGAAAGGGAGTCTCATGTAAAATGTAAAATTATGTAAAATGATGGCACATGTTTGCAAAACATGTTATAGGTACAAAAACATGGTACGAGTAATAAAAAATACTATATAAAAGTCCTCAACCAAACCATAAGCATTCAGTTCAGTCAGTTCAGTTCAGTCACTCAGTCATGTCTGACTCTTTGCCATCCCATGAATCGCAGCATGCCAGGCCTTCCTGTCCATCACCAACTCCCGGAGTTCACTCAGATTCATGTCCGTCGAGTCAGTGATGCCATCCAGCCATCTCATCCTCTGTCGTCCCCTTCTCCTCCTGCCCCCAATCCCTCCCAGCATCAGAGTCTTTTCCAATGAGTCAACTCTTCGCATGAGGTGGCCAAAGTACTGGAGTTTCAGCTTCAGCATCATTCCTTCCAAAGAGCACCCAGGGCCGATGTCCTTCAGAATGGACTGGTTGGATCTCCTTGCAGTCCAAGGGACTCTCAAGAGTCTTCTCCAACACCACAGTTCAAAACCATCAATTCTTCAGCACTCAGCCTTCTTCATAGTCCAACTCTCACATCCATAGGGAGACAATTAATGCCAAATAAAAAGAAAGAGCCAATGCACAGCTTTAAGAACTTTAATTATCGTCTGTGTTACACAAAACAAAAAAATCCTGTTTCCGGCACTTTGTGAACCTGCTAAAGGCTAAATGGAATCTGACATATAGGCATTTCTCTGATAGTTAAAAGAGGTTAGTACCCTAGTACTTTGTAAAGACATTAATTAAATCTAGTTTCAATCTCTACTAAGGCACTGTTCTCTTGAAGTTGTAAATATGAACTGTTCTAAATAGATTAAGTACACTGCACTCCAAAGAAAAACAGGAGTTTCAGCATGTAGATAAATGCATTGTGAATTAGCTCTTTTAGGAAAAAGAAAAACAGAAAAATAAAAGTGAGTTATCATTAACATTACTGAGCTCCACAGAGCACAGTGCTATTGGTGGTGGGCCTCTCATACATACACACGTTAAGCCCCTACTATCTGTGCATCACACAAGCATACAGTGCCCGAAGGCCCTCGTAATCCAGTTGATGAAAAAACACATAAGTACAGAAAAAAGCATTGTCATGATTGCCTACATAGAAAATCACAAGAGAAGTACCTCAAAAAAGCTCTAGGACCAATACCAGGTTTAGTAAGGTCACAGGAATCAAGATCAACACACAGAAATCAATTCCATTTCTATTCACAATGACTACACAGAAAACAAAATTTTAAAATACAATATCATTTAAAATATCTTCAAAGATGAAATGCTTAGGTATAAATCTAACAAAACAAATATAAAGAAAATTCACAACACTGATGAAAGAGATCAAAGAAGGCCTACAGGAATACTGTTCATGGATTGGTAGACTCAACATAGTAATGATGTCAAATCTCTCTGAATTAATCTATAGATTTAATGTAATTTCCATCTAAATATCAGAAACATATTTTGTAAACATAGACAAGTGTTCTAAAATTTATAGAAAAGACAGGACTTAGAATAGCTGAGATAATCTTGAAAAAGAAGAATAAAATAGGACAAATCATTTTAGCCATTTTATGTTAAGGCTTACTATATAGCTACAGTAATCAAAGGAATGTGGGAATTGACAGAGATAATCACATAAATCAATGGAATAGAATAGAGAACCCAGAAATAGACCCACACAATTATGCTCAACAGATTTTTGACAAAGATGCAAAAACAGTTCAATGGGAAAAATATAGTCTTTTCAACAAATGGTGCTGGAGCAATTGGATATCCACAGGCAAAAAAATGAATATCAACCTAAACCTCAAACCTTATGCTAATATTAACTCAAAATAATCACTGACATATATGTGAAACAAAAACTATAAAACTTGTTAGAAAATGCATACGAGCAAATCTTTAGGACCTGCTGCTGCTGCTGAATCACTTCAGTCGTGTCCGACTCTGTGCAACCCCATAGACGGCAGCCTACCAGGATGCCTTGTCCCTGGGATTCTCCAGGCAAGAACACTGGAGTGGGTTGCCATTTCCTTCTCCAGCCTTAGGACCTAGGGTTAAGCGAAGAGTTGTTACATTTGACACAACCAACAAAATGCATAAAAGAAAAAAATGAATTAACTAGACTTAATCAAAACTTTAAAATATTTGTTCTGTGAAAGACCCCATTAAAAGGATGGAAAGATGAGAAAATATTTGCCAACCATATATCTGACAAAGGACTAGTATTTAAAATATATAAGAGACTTTCAAAACTCAACAACAACAAAACAAACAAGTAATCCAGCTAAGGAAAGGACAAAAGAGATAAAGGAACATTTTACTGATGAGAGGACACAGATGACAAACAAGCAAGTGAAAAAAATGCTCAGTATCACCAGTCATTAGAGAAATACAAATCAAGATCACCATGGGACATCACTACATACCCACTGCTGATGCTGCTAAGTCGCTTCAGTCGTGTCCGACTCTGTACAACCCCATAGATGGCAGCCCACCAGGCTTACCCGTCCCTGGGATTCTCCAGGCAAGAACACTGGAATGGGTTGCCATTTCCTTCTTCAATGCATGAAAGTGAAAAGTGAAAGTGAAGTCGCTCAGTCATGTCTGACTCTTCACAACCCCATGGAATACAGCCCACCAGGCTCCTCCATCCATGGGATTTTCTAGGCAAGAGTACTGAAGTGGGGTGCCATCACCTAGAACAGCTAAAATAGAAACTCATGATAACACCAAATGCTGGCAAAGATGCACAGAAAACTAATCTTTCATACACTGGTGATAGGAATACAAAATTGTACAGCCATTCTGAAATACAGTTGGGCAATTTCTAATAAATACTAAATATCCATGTAAGCAACAATGTTCACAGTACAGCACAAGGAACTATATTCAATATCTTGTAATAACCTACAATGGAAAAAGAATCTGAAAAAGTATAATATATACACATATACATTCAGATATATACATATATATGTATCTATCTGAACCACTTTACTGTACAACCAGAAACTTACACTACATGTAAATCAACTATACTTCAATTTGAAAACAAAAACACATACAAAAAAACAAAACACAGAAACCTACATATGAATGTTGGAAAAGAAAGTGAAAGTGAAGTCGTTCAGTCGTGTCTGACTCTGCAACCCTATGGACTATAACCTGCCAGTCTCCTCCATCCATGGGATTTTCTAGGCGAGAATACCGGAGTGGGTTGCCATTTCCTTTTCAAGAGGATCTTCCCGACTCAGGAATCAAACTTAGGTCTCCCATATTGCAGGCAGACTCTTTACCAAAAAATGTTGAAAGCATTAAATAAAATACTAGGCTTCTGCAGTATGCTCAGTACTTTGCAGAAGGTACAAAAGTGAAGTAAACATGGCAAAGAAAATAAGAATGTGACAAAGGTCTAAAAGTAAGCAAAACCGGGGGCATCTGTTTCCTCAAAAAATTTACCAATTTAGTGTGGGAGACATGTTAATTCAATTGTCACCCAAACAAATGTAAAATGATATTTCCAAAGTGCTATGAAGAAGAATTTTACAATGTCATGACAGCATGTATTAGGAAGATTTGATTTAGAGGGACAAAGAAATGTGTAAGGAAGGCTGGGAAAGGCCTCCTTAGGAAGGAATGACTGAGCTGGGATCTGAAGATGTATGCATGCTAAATCAGGATAAAGGCCTGACAGAGAAGAGCCTCCCTGGCACAGGGAATTATGAATGCAAGAGCCTCTTAATAGGGAAGCAAGGTGTGCCTGCCCAAGTGTTATAAAGAAGGCAGAGTGCAACGCAGCAGGCAGCACCCCGCTCCCCCGACCCTGACCCCAGACTTTACTTTCTAAACCACAGTCAAGATTTCAACTTGTATCCCAGGACAAAGAGAATTTGTCAATGGAATGATATAAGCAGATCTACATCTCAAAAAGACCACTATGCTTATCAGGATTAGACTTATGGCACCCAATTATGAAATACTTCATTAGACCAAGTGAGAAACAATGTACTTTGAACTGGGTGTGGGAAAAGTGGAAATAAAAAGAAAGCAAAAATGCAAAAAGTATTTTTAGAAGGTATAATCCATTTAATTTTTTTTTTTTTTTTTTATGGATTTGGCCACCTGATGCAAAGAACTGACTCATTTGAAAAGACCCTGATGCTGGGAAAGATTGAAGGCGGGAGGAGAAGGGGATGACAGAGGATGACATGGTTGGACGGCATCACCAACTCAATGGATGTGAGTCTGAGTAAACTCTGGGGGTAGGTGATGGACAGGGAGGCCTGGCGTGCTGCAGTCCGTGGGGTCGCAAAGAGTCGGACACAACTGAGCGACTGAACTGAACTGATTTGACTATTTTCCAGGGTCCTGGTTTGTAGAACTGACCAGATGGTGGTGCCCTTCAACAGGCTAAGACACAGTGAAGCCCACAGCTGGGGCTGGAAATCCTAAGTTAGAGATAGTTTGAGTTATGTTTGAGACATCTAAGTGGAAATGGCAACTTAGCAGTTGGATATGTAATTCCTGCACTGAGAGACAAGGTTTCAATCAGAGAGGAAATTCTAAGGAAATCTTTTAGACCGATTCAAAGACGTTAAAGTCTCCTACATAGACATAGTTGTAGATGCAGATAGAGAAATGGAATGTTTGGATATATTCATTCAAGTGTCAAGAGAAAGTATAACCTTGTATTTATGGCTCCAAATATTTTAAGAATCATGCATTAAATGATTAAATATCAAAAGAGCAAACAGACAATTATTTTGAAGTGAGAAAGACTGATTCTACAAACATAAACTGGTGAGTTCAAAGTTAAATACCAAAGGAGCCTAGAACCGAAAAATAATAAGATGATATCTGAGCTCTTCGAAAAGAAAACCATGATTACAAGGTGCCAAAACAGGACAAAGATTTGTCGAACTCATTCTAATCCTTTTGTTTAAAGAATTATTGGACTCGGGAAATGTGTCAGAATCTGAATTCAGCGAGGCATTTGACAAACACACTCAAAATATCCTTATGAACAAAGTAATAAGCCAGATGATGAAACTGATAAGTGACTTGACAGTTGGCTCCAAAAAGTGGATTTGTGGTCCATCGAGAAGAAGGGGGTGATCTGCAGTGCTTTACGACTACTCTGTCCTTTTTCTAACATTATTAAGACATTTACATTTTAACATTTGACTACAAGAATGATATTGATCAGATCAGCAGATGATAAGGTTAAAATTTAAAACAAATCTTGAACCCTTATGTCTTCAGAGACATTAGTAGTTTCTCCACTGGCGCTGATTTTGCACCCCTCCCAAAGACATTTGGTAATGCCCAGAGACATTTTTTGTTTTCATAATTAGGGGTGAAGTGGTGCTACTGACATCTATTAGGTAGAGGCCAGAGACGCTAAAAATCATCCTACAGTGCAGAGGACAGCCCCACCCCTGCCCTCATCAACCAGGAAAGAATTATCCATTCCAAAATTCAATAGTACCAATGTTGAGAAGCATGACATAAATGAACAGATTAGAACAAGGATTCAAATATAGCAAAATTTAATACAGATTATTATAACATCCTATATTTACTGCCTCCCAATATCAAGTGTATAAATCACAGGCAAGAAATTAAGAGTCCCTTCCTTCCACAACAGTAGAGGCTGGAAGGAGTCTTCTAGCTCCACCTACCTATTCATTAGAAAAATAGAAACCCATTCCCAGAGACTGACTTTCTCAGGGCTTTTTTTCTTTCTTTGTAGAAAAAGCAGTTGACATGATGGTATTAATTGTAGGCTAGAAAATCTCCCCCCACCCCCGCCAAAAGATGTCTACATCCTAATCCCTGGAACCATATTTGGATAAAGGAGGTTATCTGGGAGATACCTTCATAAAATAACACATTAGATAACAGGTCCCAGGAGTCCACTCAAACATGATTCTGTAAATTAGGAGTCGAGTAAGTCAAGTTTCTATCCTACATTTGCAGATTTGTTCATTTAATGATTAGCCTCTTTTTCAGACCAAAAATGGTGACTTCTTTTGCCCTTACTATTAGTCTTATCAACATTAAAGCACTCTTGACCTTCTCAAACTCTCCAAATTCTTTTGAACTTACCTAGTAGCGGAGCCTATTATAAAAACCAGCCTGGAATCCAAGTGTGACCAATTATTAATATAAACAGAACTAGATAACAGCTGCCTATATTCTATTTTCCTGCTAAACTACCTTACCAACACAAATTCACATTTGCTTTTCTCAAATAGTGAACGGTTAAACCTTTCATCTTCTCTGAGTATTTTTGAACTGAGCATTTTGAACTTCATTCTGAAAAGATCTTTTTGATCTTCCCCATACAAATAAGATAAACTTGGCAGGAATTCCACTTAATTCTACTTATTTCTAACCTTTGTGTTTCTGCTTGTGTGTGCTCAATCATGTTCGACTCTTTTTGACCCCATGGACTACAGCATGCCAGGCTTCCCTGTCCTTCACTATCTTCAAACTATGATCAAACTATGAATTTGATCAAATTCATGTCTACTGAGTCAGTGATGCTATCCAACCATCTCATCCTCTGCCACGCCTTCACCTTTTGCCCTCAATCTTTCCCAGCATCAGAATCTTTTCCAATCAGTCAGCTCTTCATATTAGGTGGCCAAAGTACTGGAACTTCACCTTCAGCATCAGTCCTTCCAACAAATATTCAGGGTCTGATTCCCTTTAGGATTGACTGACTTGATCTCCTTGCAGTCCAAGGGACTCAAGAATCTCCTCCAGCACCGCAATTCAAAAGCATCGATTCTTCGGTGCTCAGCCTTCTTTATGGTCCAACTTTCATCGTACATGACTACTGAAAAAACCACTTTATTGACTATCCAGACCTTTGTCAGTGACGTCTCTGTTTTTTAATATGCTGTCTAGGTTTGTCATAGCTTTCCTTCCAAGGAGCAACTGCCTTTTAATTTCATGGCTGCAGCCACCATCGGCAGTGATTTTGGAGCACAAGAAAATAAAATCTGTCACTGCTTCCACTTTTTTCCCCTCCTATTTGCCAGGAAGTGATGTGACCAGACACCATGATCTTAGTTTTTTGCAAGTTGAGTTTTAAGGCAACTTTTTCACTCTCCTCTTTAACCCTCATCAAGAGGCTCTTTACTTCCTCTTCACTTTCTGCTATTAGAATGGTATCATGTGCATATCTGAAGTTGTTGATATTTCTCCCAGCAATCTTGATTCCAGCTAATGAGTCATCCAGTCCCTCATTGTGCATGATGTACCCTGCATAGAAGTTAAATAAGCAGGGTGACAATATACAGCCTTGACATACCCCTTTCCCAATGTTGAACCAGTCATTTGATGCATGTAAAGTTTTAACTGTTGCTTCTTATCTGCATACACGTTTCTCAGGAGACAGGTAAGGAGGTCTGGTATTCCCATCTCTTTAAGAATTTTCCACAGTTTGTTGTGATCTACACAAAGGCTTTAGCATAGTCAGTAAACCAGAAGTAGATGTTTTTTCTGGAATTCCCTTGCTTTCTCTATGATCCAATGAATGTTGGCAATTTGATCTCTGGTTCCTCTCCTTTTTCTAAACCAGCTTGTACATCTGGAAGTTCTTGATTCACATACTGCTGAAGCCGGGCTTTAAGGACTTTGAGCATAACCTTACTAGTATGTGAAATGAGCACAATTAAGCAAACCATTCAGCATAACAGTATTCCAAGTCTATGTCCAAACCACTGATACCAAGTTGACTGGTTCTATGAAGACCTGTAAGACCTTCTAGAACGAACACCAAAAAAAATGTCCTTTTCATCACAGGGGATTGGAATGCAAAAATAGGAAGTCAAGAGATACTGGGAGTAACAGGCAAGTTTGGCTTTGGAGTACAAATGAAGCAAGGCAAGGGCTAACAGAGTTCTGTCAAGAGAACATACTAGTCATAGCAAACACCCTTTTCCAATAATCCAAGAGACGACTCTACACATGGACATCACCAGATGGTCAATATCAAAATCAGATTGATTATATTCTTTGAAGCCTAAGATGGAGAAGCTCTACACAGTCAGCAAAAACAAGACCTGGAGCTGATTGTGGCTCAGATCATGAACTCCTTATTGCAAAAGTCAGGCTTAAATTGATGAAAGTAGGGAAAACTACTAGACCATTCAGGTATGACCTAAATCAAATCCCTTACGATTATACAGTGGAGGTGACACATAGATTCAAGGGATTAGATCTGGTAGACAAAGTGCCTAAAGAACAGAGGTTCATGAGCTTATATAGGAGGTAGTGACCAAAATCATCCCAAAGGAGAAAAAAAAAGGTACATGATTACATGATCATCACTAATAAAAATGACTAGGGTTTAGAATGCATTTTATTCATATAAAAATGCCATGTAAATGCTGAATAATTATAAGTCATTATTTCAAATCTGATTTGAGAGGCAAAGCATTTGTTTGGCAAGCCTTGTTCCTCTGCTCTTAATTACTGAGCAACCATGAAATTGACTATAAATGACTGATGCCTTATTTACAAAAGCTTTCATATTTTCAGGCTGTAACATTTATGCTTATATTGACAGTCCTTATTTAGTACACCTCATGGAGGAGTCACATAAGTTGAGGCATGTTCAATGAATCGCAAAAATACTTTCTAGGAACTAGACACTTGGCTTCCACCAGCAAGATAAACAGCATGCTTTCAAAAGCTTGATCAACTGGTATATTAAACTGAGTTTACTAAGCCAATTAGGTATAAATTATTTATTAGCATAGAATATATTAAACTCCATTCTCCATAAACGCTAAGTGACTACATCTTTCCTTTATCAAGCAATCCTAGGTTCTATCAAGTATTATAGTAGTTTTCAGACTGTGTTCAAAGGGTCCTGAGGCATCCTGCTCTATGCCAGAATGCTAAATGTAATCTTTTAGGCCTAACCATAGACTTTGCCTGGCAGGCCTCCTGCTGAGAAAGCAGCTGTGACCACTTTAGACTTGGTGCAGAGTCAGGATTCTGCAGTCTCTGGAGGCAACTGCCTTCACAGACTCCACCCATCCCACCCACCCACTAGCCATGCTCACATTTCCATTCCTAGCCTAGGCATCTCCATTCACAAGTCTCTTTGTTTATGTTGGTAGGGAGGGGGTGTCTCCATTCTCCTAGGCCCAAGGTCCATAAAATGGCAAAAATCCTTTTATGTGGGTCTTACTCCCTTAGCAGTGAGACCACCTTCTCATCCCTATCTGTACTGATCTGACCTTTGACCAGAGCCATCGGGGAAAACTGGAGAAGGAAATGGCAACCCACTCCAGTATTCTTGCCTGGAGAATCCCAGGGACAGAGGAGCCTAGTGGGCTGCTGTCTATGGGATCACCCAGAGTTGGACATGACTGAAGCAACTTAGGAGGAGGAGGAGGATGGGGGAAAACGGGACATTAGAGGAACCAACACTCTTTCTTTTTTGGCTTCTTGCTTACACGATCACAGCAGTTAATAAAGGCTTAATTGCTACTTTCCATTTGACTTGTCCTGATTGAGCACTACAATACCTGGAAGCTCTTTAACAAGAGCTGTATGTATAATCTCCATTTTACAGATTAAGAAACTTGAAGGGACTGAATAACACTCCCGAGGTCACATGGAAAATGAGGAACTCCAACTATATTGTAAGCAGTTTTATTACAAACCTCATGCTCCTACCAGAAATGCCCCCTCCACCAACGTTCCAACTTGCCTTCAGTGAAATAACATCTGTCCTATAACTTATCACTTGGGTACCTTAATAACAGGCAAACTAATTCTTTTAGGCTACCAACAAAGAAACATTCCCAGATAGTCAAAAAAGACTACTCATTTCTTGCTCAGACACAAGGAATTAAAGAAAAGCCAACAAACAAAAGCAAAAATCTAAGGGCCCACCAGTCATTGGCCCAATCTGTACTTTACCTCTTTTTAACCTTTTCACCTAACAGTCTTCTCTCCGAGCATGAATGATGAACATGAATCTCACTGGCAAACAGGCAGAGATATCTGATTTGGCTTTTCTCCTAACTCCTGCAATCACTTTCAGTTGCTCCACTCATACTCTCTCTCTTGTCCTGTGATCCAAACTAGGTCTTCCGATTGTAATAATAAAACAGAAAGATGAAAAAAAAAATAAAATAAAATAAAATAAAACAGAAAGATGTTAAACTGACCTGTGTGGGATGTCAGTGGTTTATCGTAAGGGTTTTATTTACCTATATTTTAATTAATTCACTGTTACCATTAAAATTCCATCATCTGCTACACACGACTTCTACCCCCATCACCACCTCTGCTGCCTCCACCACCCCACATTCACTCTGAGCCTACTATAGAGTCTATGTTCAAACAGCAGATGTAAATTTGAGGCAACACAACTTTTGAACTGTGGTGTTGGAGGAGACTCTTTAGAGTCCCTTAGACTGCAAGGAGATCCAACCAGTCCATCTGAAGGAGATCAGTCCTGGGATTTCTTTGGAAGGAATGATGCTAAAGCTGAAACTCCAGTACTTTGGCCACCTCATGGGAAGAGTTGACTCGTTGGAAAAGACTCTGATGCTGGGAGGGATTGGGGGCAGGAGGAGAAGGGGACGACAGAGGATGAGATGGCTGGATGACATCACTGACTCGATGGACTGAGTCTGAGTGAACTCCAGTAGTTGGTGATGGACAGGGAGGTCTGGCGTGCTGCGGATCATGGGGTCGCAAAGAGTTGAATACGACTGAGCGACTGAACTGAACTGAACCTTAAAATTAGCCCACTGCCCAGCTATTTCTCACTTGAATTAATTTGCATCCATGAACAATTAAGCCCTGGCTTTCACTAGTCAGTATGACTACTTGTTAACTACTTCCCAGGAAGCAAATTTCTCAAAGTCACAATTTCTCTATAACTTTCATGGTCTTTCAAAAGTGCCCTAACTAACAGCTAATCCATTCACTCAAAATCCAGTGTGGTGTCCCTGTAAGTGGCGTAAATGGCAAGTTTGCAATCTACTAAGACAGGTGTCATATGGTCTCCACACTCAACCAAAATATAGATGCTCAGTGCTGCTCAGGGCACAGCTGACTCACTTGGTGAAGAATGCAGATGACTCACTGTGAAATCCAAAGATACCACTGATGCAAATGACTCTGTCTAGTGATGTTTTTCCAATCTGCCAGCTCAGTTATAAGATTGGAAGGCTGCATCGCCCATTTCCTGTGTGATTCTTTTTGACCTGAAAACAATAAAAATATCCAAGCCCCTTCCCACCAGGCTGTGTCTTTCTTGATGTTACCCCAAGACCATAAAGGGCAATGATTATAAGAAAGTGCTACTGGAACCATTAACCACACTTGGATAATAGTGACATTATGCTCATCACCATGACCTTGCTGAGATATGATACTGACAGAGACTATCCCTCTCTCTAGGCTGTGTGCACATGTATAGAGAGGAGCTGAGGTCAGTGAGGCAAGAAACAGGTATTGAAAAAGGAACGTTTATATTTTCAAAGGAGTTAACTAAGATGACACTGATTCCAGCTCTCAAAATGTTCATCTCTCTGTAAACTCTTCCACAAAGTCCTAATAGCAATGATTCTTATTTACAGAACCCTTAGTATGTGTTGGGCTTCCCTTGTGGCTCAGCTGGTAAAGAATCTGCCTGCAATGCAGGGGACCTGAATTCAATCCCTGGGTTGGGAAGATACCCTGGAGAAGGGAAAGGCTTCCCACTCCAGGATTTTGGCCTAGAGAATTCCATGGACTGTATAGTCCATGGAGTCGCAGAGTCTGACACAACTGAGCAGCTTTCACTTCATTTCTAGTATGTGTAGGCATTCATTATACTAAGTGGTTTAACCACATCAACATGTTTAATCCTTGCAACCCCATGAAGCAGGTGAGAAGGACCCTCTATCCTTACCTGTGAGGCAGTCAAGCAAAGTAAGTGAGGGAATCCAGAGCCAACTGCTTAGGTTCAAATCCGGCTGTGCCACCTATCAGCTCTATCACCTTGGTCCTACCCCATGGAGTGGTTTTGATGATTCAAGGAATTGACTTATAAAAAATACCCAATGTACAGGCTAGGTATAATTACTACCATACCACCAATGGTTAACTGGGCACCACAGAGCAGGAACATGGGAAGTGAGGTGTGATATAGTGGCTCCCTGAAGACCCGGCTCAAAGCAGCACTGCTAGCCAGGATGGTTAACACTGAGGAACAGCCCTCATCAGCGATTTTAACAAACATCATCCTTCCTTCCATCTGCTGCTTGTTTAGCCATCCACATACCAGAAAAAGGCAAGAAGATGCTATTTCTCTGTTATCACTAAAATCAGTTCCCTGTTTCTAGGAAAAGAACACACTCACAGGTCTAGTCCTTAAGTATAAATTCTGACCCAGTGGTCATTGTCTATTCAGGATGAATCTCCCAGGGAATAAAGTAAGTATAGTTTTTGCTTCAAGTGGGGTTCCCTAGAAGTGCCTGAGACAAGGACTTACTGAACATGATTTATTGAGAGGGTGCTCCCAGGGGAAAATCTAAAAGGAAGCAAATCAGGAGAGGGAAAGGTAAAGAACTGAGCAAGGATATGATCTCAGGTAAGCTGTGGCCTTAGCCTGATCCATGGAGGACTCTAGAACATAAGTCACATCACGAAGTTATTCTCACCTTGAGGCAAAGAATGTGGTGCCTTTGGATTTTTTTCTTTGGTACCCTCCTAATAGTGAGTCATTGGTCCTGAGGTGCTTCCAGGGTGAAACAGCTGTAGTCAGCCAAGGGTAACTCCCCAGGAGAGGCAGAGGATGAGGCAGGGACCCCAGAGCAGCCAGTGCCCATGTGACACGGGGGATTTGGGCAGGGCACCAATACACCTACTATAGTCAGACAGTAGGACTATAAAAACAAAGTCACTGCCCTCATACCCTTTACACAGGCACATGACTCCATAAAGAGTTTGATCCAGAAGAATAAAATGGCCAATCTGCCTTCTTACTCTTAAAAAAAATCAAAATAAAATTTCTACTAAATCCTAAAGATCTACTCAAGCCAGGCAGACTCTCCAAGTCTCTTTGTTTTAGGAGGGGACAAAACAGGCTGGGGCTCCAACAAGACATTCCAGTTAACAGACCTCTTGCCCGGCCCCTGACTAAATCCATCCTTCGGACTTAAGCCGAAATGGACACAGGCAAATGGAAAATCATTCGTCTCTTATCTGCAGGCTACTGTATTTCCTGCCTGAGACAAAGTCAGGGCAGGGCGGGTGGGGTGGGGGACAGTGTTCCCAACCTTCCTTCTCTAAGGAAATTATAAGAGTGAGACAGCTCAGTTACAGGAGTGTAATTAATGTCATTAAATCACTGTTGGGGAATGATTATGCCTTGAATTTAGAGGTCACTTCCCTGCACGGATTCACAAAGGAAAAATCCTCACCCTTCCATTGTCCTACTCATCCTGACAGCACCTCCTGTGAGACAGGCAGACAATCTGCTTTGTTCTACTCGGCCTCTCTGGGCAAGCGCACACGTGTAATTTGGCATCCTCCGGTACTTCCCCTGGAGATCCTGTCCTCCTCAGCCCTTCCTGATGTACACAGGTCCAGTGCCCTAGACAGTGGCACAGGCCAACATATTTAGGAATGCCCCAAGTTTGCTTTAATGCTCTGATGCCACTTTCTTGGAATTCTTAATAATTTCTGAAGGATCACATATTTTCATTTTACAATGGGCCCCACAAATCACATAGCCATCCCTAGATATATGTTTTAAAGCCGAACCTGGGATAGGAGGAAATATGGCAGCAAGACAGCTGTGCCCTGTGACCTTCCCAGAGATTGTGTACCCTACGGGTGTGTTAGTCATTAGTGCTACAGACCAAGCATTTGGGGTTCTCCTTCCAGACACAGGTAGGATTGAACCAAAACTTGTCATTGATAAAATGTTAGCAGGAAGTGATGATGTCGCATCTGGGCAAAAGGCATAGAGGCTAGGGCTCCAGGCACCACGCTGCCTTGCTCCTGGCTGGGTGGCCAAGATGGAGCTTCCCTCAGCCAGTCCCCAAGAAAGACAGAGCCCCCCAGACAATGTGCAATAAACCTGCTCTGTGAGCAAGATAAACGTTTGTGATTTTAAGCCACTGAGATTGTGGGGTTATTTTCTCCCATAACTTAGCCTACCCTGATGGATGCAGAGGGTCATAAACAGATTCTCAAAGGATCCTTTGCAATACTTGGAGACAGCCAGAGAGAAGAAACAGTGTGCATGGCAATGTCTGATAATGAGGAAGAAGCCTCCCACACAAAGACAAGATGGGTTAGAGGAAGCCCACAGAGTATTGTTTAACTGATTTAGGACAACGATTCACCACTGAACCTCTGAAAATATAGCCTTATAGCAGGGTTCACTTGTAATAGTTTCAATAGCAAATACATTTGAATCCGAGGGGGAAAAAAATCTGATTAAATCTGTCTGTCCTTCCATCCCTGCCATTTTGCTCCTCCAACACTCAGCAAGTGCAAATTGCTTCTTTTTTAGGATAAGGAAAAGAGGAAAAGATAAAATGACCCTAAAAGACCACAAAAGTTTCCTGGCGTTGACTAGTGAAGCTCAGCAAATAAGCAGTATTTTAATAAAATGTTTGATGGGCTTGGGAGACGCAGCAGCTTAAAATAAAATCACAACCTATTCATCTCTCCCACAAGCAAGGAATCACAATCAGTGTGAATTTACAGTAGCCCCTGGGAGAGCTCTGTAAGGAAGGGTCTCATCCAGCCTGCAAGTTGGAACATCTACAGTGTTCTTTTATTCATGACCAAATGTTTCCAGAATGATTAAACTGGCATTGTAAATGTGCAGTCTATATCAACTGAGTGACAAGGATTAAGTGAGACTCAGATTAAAATGCTAAGTGAGTTTGTACCAAGATCAAGCCAAATATATAGTTAACACTAAGAAAATACATGCTGAAGAAGAAGTGTACAAACCACCACCTAGAGAAAACCTCAGAAAAACAAATGGCACCAGAGAAAGTGTCTTGAATGGCGAGTCACTCACTGGGGGCCAAAATTGCCTTTTTGAAAGTACAATTGCTCAGCAGTATTTAGGAAAAAAAAAAAAATGCAGCCAGATAAACAACTTAACAGGTATATTCACAGTGGATTTGGTTCAAAAAGAAAGAACAATAATTAAGTCCATTTTTTTTGATACAATACATGTTGATAAACAACATTTTTAGAAACCAAAAATTACTTTAAGAGAACTGCTAGATTTACTACTGCAAAAGAATAAATATGCTTTGAGTCTTGCAGAGCTTTTCTCCTCCAAAATCCACAAGTGAAAGCCAAGATCCATGGAAATTTATTATTTACCAAATATTACTGTGATAGAATTAAAGAAAGAAAACACCATTAGAAAAAAATCTGTAGTCACGCAATGTCTTACATTTTTGTTGCGTAATGAATATAGAAATAAAGTCAAAAACCTCTTGCCAGTGACATTTAAAGTGACCTGAGACACTGATCAATTAACACACAGTCAGCCCTCCATATGTGCAGGTGTCACATCCTTGAGTTCAAACAACTATAGATCTAATATATATTTTTTTAATTTCCAAAAAGCAAAACTGGACATTTTCATGCACCAGCAACAATTTAAATACCATTTATACTGTATTTACATCTATTTATCAGCATGTACATTGTATTAGATGTTATAAGTAATCTAAAGATGATTTAAAGTACACAGGAGGATATTGGCTGGTTGTATGCAATTACTCATCCGTTTTACATAAGGGACTTGGGCATGTGGATTTTGGTACCCACGGGGGTCCTGGAACCACTCCCCCTCAGATGCCCAGGGACAACTGTATGCATGATATTTGAATTGACCCCTTCCAACCTCTCTGTCTGTGGCTTTCATCTTTTTAAAATTTATTTATTTACTTTGCTGTTTTTGGTTGCACCGGGTCTTCACTGCTGTAGGCAGGCTTTCTCTGGTTGCAGAGAGCTGGGGCTACTCTCCTGTTGCAATGCACAGGCTTCTCAACGCAGTGTCTTTTCTTACTGTGGAACACAGGCTTTAGGCACACGGGTCTCAGTAGTTGCAGCACTTGGGCTTAGTTGTTCCATGGCATGTGGGATTTTCCCAGACCAGGGATGGAACCCATGTCCCCTGCATTGGCAGGGGGATTCCTATACATTGTACCACCAGGGAAGTCCCTTTCTGTGGCTTTCTAATTTTTCTAAATCAGCTCACATTCCATGGAATTTTTACCCCATGATTTGCAGACCTTTGCTACAACCTGCATTTTTGGATTTTCAAAGAGAACAAGAAGGACGGGAAGAGACTGGCATCTGTATAAATTTCAGGTAGTGGCTATAGGGGAGAAAAATATGCCACCCCAAAAATGTGTCCTTCTGGCACATGGATTATTTTCAGCTAAAAACATATCAAGGTCCAAAAGACTCAGGAAGAAACTTTGGCTTTCCCCCTAACTACCTAAAAGAATTTAGATAGAGGGCCTATTTCTGGAATAAAGCTATCACTGGAGGTATCTGCAAAGAAGATATGTTAAGTGTGGTGGGGAATCTCAGTAGAGCCTGAACAGCAGAGTCTACTCTGTGTTCCATCTATTTAGCAAAAACTTGCTTTCTATCTCCAAATGAATTGCCTTTCTCCCCTTCAAAGTCCCAAACCTCTACCTCCAACGTCCTCTTTGGTCTTTAGCAAACGTATTTAAGGCACAGGTTTCTGCCATTTTGGCCAGTTATTTATTTATTTATTTATTTATTTTTTTTTGGTGGGGCAATCCTCTCCCATGTATGTGTGCATGCATGCTCAGCTGTGTTCCGCTCTGCGACGCTATGGACAGTGGCCAGTAACCAGGCTCCTCTGTCCAGGGGATTCTCCAGGCAAGAATACCAGAGTGGGTTCCCATGCCCTCCTCCAGGGGATCTTCCCAACCCAGTAATTGATCCTACATCTCCTGTGTCTCCTGCATTGGCAGGCAGATTTTTTTACACTGAATCACCTGAGAAGCCCTCTCCCATGTATGCTGCTGCTGCTGCTAAGTCATGCAATCATCACTTCGATCCTCAAGCACTGAATGGGAACTGTGGAATGGTGAGTCCCTGCTCATCGTTGTTCTTGTTCAGTCCTTCAGTCATGTCTGACTTTTCTCTGATCAATCTATCTCATGTCAATGTAATTCTTAGACCAGTCAGAAGAACCTAGAGTGTAGAGGAAAATTTCTTCTCCCCCAGCTTGTCCTTCTGTCTGAGGTATTTCCCAAGCTGGCTTCATGGAAACACTCCTTCTCAGACCACCAAACACTCTGCGTCTCTATCCTTTTGCCAGTGAGGACATTCACCCCTTCGATTCTCAAGCACTGAATGGGAACTGTGGAATGGTGAGTCCTGCTCATCGTTGTTCTTGTTCAGTCCTTCAGTCTTGTCTGACTCTTTGCGACCCCATGGACTGCAACTCACCAGGCTTCCCTGTCTATCACCAACTCCTGGAGCTTGCTCAAACTCACGTCCATCGAGTTGGTGATGCCACCCAACCATCTCATCCTCTGTCGTCTCCTCCTCCTGCCTTCTATCTTTCCCAGCATCAGGGTCTTTTCCAATGAGTTGGGTCTTTGTATCAGGTGGCCAAAGTACTGGAGTTTCAGCTTCAGCATCAGTTCTTCCAATATATATTCAAGGTTGATTTCCTTGAGGATTGACTGGTTTGATCTCCTTGCAGTCCAAGGGACTCTCAAGAGGCTTCTCCAGCACCACAGTTCGAAAGCATCAGTTCTTCAATGCTCAGCCTTCTTTATGGTCCAACTCCCTGTCCATACTTAGTACCAAATGAGTATAATGGAGGGCCCCGAATTAAAGGAAGTTAGAGGCCATAGTACAGCACTGTAGTTAAGAACAGAGCCTCTTAGTCCATCCAGCTTATGTGAAAACACATCTGTTATCACTCTAGCTTCCACATCTGTAGCATAGGGGTGGTAATAATATAAAACAGACCATAAACAGAATACTCTTTGCACAGAACTGATGGGTTATCATGCACCCACAAGTCAGCAATACGTGGTTGTCATTATGATTATAGTGAATTCTAGCTCTTCTGGGAAAAATGTAAAGACACTCAGTCTCTTGGTTCCTTCCATCTTCTTAGAAGCGTCACAGATCCCCACTTGTGTATGGGTACTGATTCTATCAAGTAGGTGAAAAAATGTTGCTGTCCCAAAATTGGACAGAAAGATAAAATACAGACATTGAAGAAAGGTCAGGAAGAGGCAGATGCCCAGGAAGAGTGAGTTGAAAACAACATTCAAGGTCCGACTCCTGATGAGGTGTTAAATGACGGGTGGGAGCAGTCCCTGCTGTAATCCAGTTAACATTTAGCACCTAATTATCACTTCTCAGCGGAGTCCAGACTAGATAATTGTGAACTGCAACCTCCAAGGTACACAGGAAATGTTTGATGCTACCAAGCCACAGATTCAATCGTTTACCAGACGCTAGCAATCCAGAAGCCAAGTAGCAGGAGATGCAGAATATTACTCTAGTTAATCAGTGAAAGGTCATTGCTCCTCTGGATCTGCCTGCAGTTCAGCAGATTCTAGCCAAACAAGATGTGGGTGATTTAATCCAAGATTTCCTTCTAAAAATGCCTCTTATAACTAACAGTCATAGATATAGCCGAAAATACTATCTGAGTTTCCAAACCTAGATTTTCTTTCCCATCGGATACAAAGCAGTGCTACTGATTCACACCTTTGTTTTCGGGGAGGTGAGATGATAAATTTTCTAATTCTTTAATGCTTCATAAAGACAATTTTCTCAGTATGTAAGTGGGATAACCTCTAGGGATAGAATGATGGCTAAAACACAGGTCCTATTTCAGAGAAACCCTGATATGAAAGTCTAACATAGAACACTGAGAGATGGGGGTAAAGGTTCATGATATAGTAATAAGTGTAACAAAATCATTTTTTTAAAAGGTGGTGGGAACCCACAAGGCAGAGCATTAGGAAAGGCTTGGAAGGCTTTCCACAGAAGCAATGATGTTTATATTCAATACAATTGTTCTCACAATTCCTTGGCCAAGAATTTGAGTATTTGTGTTCCTCTGCTGGAACTGCCAAAGGACATATAACCAACCTGCTAGATACTATGACTTTTCCATGACTGTCTACCAACCTGTGATCAAACATTGCACCCTCTAAGAAATGCATCAAGTTTTATCCTACAAAACTGAGTTAAGTATTTTTGCTATTGAATTACACTAACCCTCAGGAAAGTTGAAGGAAGACTCACAAACAATAACACACACACACACATATACACACACAAATTTACTTGGTAGGTATTTTAGAAAAACTTCAGTGCTTTTAAAATAATTTCAACTTCAATGTTTTTAAAATAAATGGAAAAGTGTTATAATTAAAAGTGTCATAATTAACACTACATTATAACAATTTTCAGATTCATATTAGGGTCCATGAAAAGAAGGGAGAAATTGGGGTAATATATAAGTAGAAAGGATAAAAAAGAAGGGACTATAGAGACACCCTATTTCCTAGTGCCTAAGACATTCTTTCAGAGACATCTTTCAGATGCTCTGATATCAGGATGCATCAGACAACTAATAAAGTTTTATGATCATGAGGTAAATATTATGCCAGACTTTTGTGAAAATCTTCTGACAATTTCTGAAAAGATAAAAAAAGGGACAGAATCTGAGTACACTGGAATTGGTGAAATGTAACGGGAAAGGATGAGGACATGTGGGGCAGTTCCAATCCACTTTAAACAAGCACTTTGTAGAAGAAGGATCTCCCTTTTCACACTGTAGAGTTCCCTGGGGTTTGAGGGACAGGAAGCGAGGCCCTGGTCATCCTGTTCAACATAGAAACTGTCTTTTGTACCCTGGAAACACCCTGGAGGGCAGGAGGAGAAAGGGGCAACAGAGGATGAGATGGTTGGATGGCATCACCGACTCAAAGGACATGAGTCTGTGCAAGCTCCAGGAGAGGGTGAAGGACTGGGAAGCCTGGCGAGCTGTAGTCCATGAGTTCTCAAAGAGTCAAACAGAACTTAGCAACTGAACACCAACAAACACATTCTATTGTCAATCACTGCAATGTCAACCAAAAACAACCATTGCTTTTTTCAATAAGTGCCTTTTGGAAGGAAATTTTATGGTCTTACAAAGTATGAAGAAATGACTTAGAATGTTATTTGAAAAAAAAAGAAAAATGAAAGGTCTTTAAGTGTTAAATTCTTGATTTTACAGACTTGTAAAACTGAAAACAAACCCAAAAAAAGTGATCTAAGATTGCATTTAAAGCATATTTAGAACTCAGTATTTTAGATAATACATAATTCAATATTCTAGATAACTTTTTCTGTTACTATATGCTGCCTGTCCTTTGGAGTGACAAATGTAAATTTCCTACCTGTGCCAAAAAACTGTCATGTCATCTTATCCTAATCTTTAGAAGTTATGGCTGCTTCATTTGGTAATATCTGAAGGTAACACTGAACCTTTCAAATCAAATCCAGACTTCTGATCTAATTGGATCTTAGTTTGTACAATATATACTATGTTTTCATTGCAAAAATTGTGCCAATTATTAGAACATTCACCTCAGGGTACTGCATACTATGCTTGTTCAGTACACAACAAACTCAAATAAAAATGAACTAGAACTCCTTCTGATATAACTGTCCTAGAAGCAATATTCATAGATCTTCAAACACTGTTACAGAGCATCAAGACACTCTTCTCTAATTACTGTGGCCAATAGCAATCCAGTGCTTAGCTGCACAAATGTCACTCCATCTTCTACTGCAGCATCTGTCACCTAGGGGAGGTCTCTTCACCTCTTTCAGGGTCTCCCACCTCTCTCTATCATTCTTGCTTCTGGTCTTATTTCTTGGACTTATTATATTAAGCTTTCAAGAAGAATACCAAACACATACTTCCCCAGTCCCATTTCCATTACAAGTTTTTCAATTCCCTTCACTCTAAGAGGTTCTGAGAGTTTCTCTGGAAAATACTCCCAAATTAGTCCCTGTTTTAGACTCAAGCACTGATGATCTATATTAATGCACATATGATATGAAAAGGGAAGTTTATGAATTATGCATTATCAAACATTGCTACTGTAGCTTTAATTTGCTTATCAGGTTGAGCTGCCAGTCACCTAGCAGGGCATTAAGGGAGGGACACAGGAGGGATAAATTTTGACAATACAATGTCTACATCATGGCTGCTCTCAGAGGAGGCAAGCATAGATGAGCAAGCTCAGGGAGCAGTGTCAGGAAAACACCAGAGGCAAAAAGAAAATCAGTAATAACAAGGCTGCACAAAGAAATATCCTAACTTAGTGACCTGGGTTGAGATCTAACCTCTGATATCATGTCTTCATCCTTGTGTATATCTGTCTGTCTGCTTGTCTCTCTCTCTCTCTCTCTCTCTCTCACACACACACACACACACACAACAAATGAACACACACCATTCCTTAGCCCCATATTCAGGGGGGAGACAATATTCCACTAAAGATGACCATTATTGCCATTGCTATGTGGTTACTGAGTTAATACATGCAAAGCATTTAGAAGTGTACCAGATATATGGTATGTGGTCATTCACCTAGAGCCAGACATCCTGGAGTATGAAGTAGGTGGGCCTTAGGAAGCATTACTACCAACAAAGCTAGTGGTGGTAATGGAATTCCAGCTGAGCTTTTTAAAATTCTAAAAGATGATGCTATTAAAGTGCTGCACTCAATATGTCAGGAAATTTGGAAAACTCAGCAGTGGCCACAGGACTGGAAAAAGTCAGTTTTCATTCCAATCCCAAAGAAGGACAGTGAGAAAGAAAATTCAAAACTACTACACAGTTGCATTCATTTCCCATGCTAATAAGGTTATGCTCAAAACCCTTCAACCTGGGCTTCAGCAGTACATGTACCAAGAACCTCCAGATGTACAAGCTGGGTTTAGAAAAGGCAGAGGAACCAGAGATCAAATTGCCAGCATTCGCTGGATCATAGAGAAAACAGGGGAGTTCCAGAAAAACATATACTTCTGCTTCATAGACTATGTTAAAGCTTTTGACTGTGTAGAACATAACAACAAATCACTGTGGAAAATTCTGAAAGAGATGGGAATACCAGACCACCTTCACTGTCTCCTGAGAAACCTGTATGCAGTCAAGAAGCAACGGTTAAAATCTTACATGGAACAACTGACTGGTTCAAAATTGGGAAAGGAGAACCACAAAGTTATAAATTGTCATTCTGTTTACTTAACCTATATGAAGAATAGATCACATGAAATGCTGGGCTGGATGAGTTACGGGGTCGAGTCAAGATTGCCAGAAGAAATATCAACAATGTCAGATATGCAGGTGATACCACTTATGGCAGAAAACAAAGAGGAACTAAAGAGCCTCTTGATGAGAATGAAAGAGGAGAGTGAAAAGGCTGCCTTGAAACTCAATATTTAAAAAACTAAGATCGTGGCATCCAGTCCCATTACTTCATGGCAAATAAAAGGGGGAAAGGTAGAAGCAGTGACAGATTTTCTTTTCATGGGCTCTAAAATCACTGCAGATGGTGACTGCAGCCACAAAATTAGAAAACGCTCGCTTCTGAGAAGTAAAGACACCACTTTGCCAACAAAGGTCCGTCTAGTCAAAGCTATGGTTTTTCCAATAGTCATGTATGATGTGAGAGGTGGGCCATAAACAAGGCTGAGTGCTGAAGAATTGATGCTTTTGAACTGTGGAGTTGGAGAAGACTCTTAAGAGTCCTTTGGACAGCAAGGTGATCCAACCAGTCAATCCTAAAGGAAATCAGTCCTGAATATTGAAGTTGAAACTCCAATACCTTGGCAACCTGATGTGAAGAGCCGACTCACTGGAAAAGACCCTGATGCTGGCAAAGATTAAAGGCAGGAGGAGAAGAGGGCAACAGAAGTTGGGATGGTTGGATGGCATCACTGACTCAATGGACATAAGTTGGAGCAAACTCCAGGAGATAGTGAAGGACAGGGAACCTGGTGCACTGCAGTCCATGGGGTCACAGAGATTCAGCAACTTAGAGCATTCAGCAACTTAAGAGATTCAGCAACTTAAAGAGAACCAATAGAGCAAATGTTAATAAGCCTTCTCCTTTGAGCCTGGTAGGCATAATGAGAGGTTATGTAGATGGAAGGGAAGGTATTTGAAAATCAACTGCAGTTTTAATAAATTTGAAAACTTGTTACATTTTCTATGATTCTAAGACACAGCACGATTACATCACTTGCACAAGCTCTAGTTGCCCCAGAAAAAGCCTACTAGGTGAACAAGATGTGCCCCCTTTCCTGTGGGTTCCTTTGTCAAAGCTGATAGGAAAACATCTAAATAAGCACTACTACTACTACTAAGTCATTTCAGTCGTGTCCGACTCTGTGCAACCCCATAGACAGCAGCCCACCAGGCTCCGCCATCCCTGGGATTCTCCAGGCAAGAACACTGGAGTGGGTTGCCATTTCCTTCCACAATGCATGAAAGTGAAAAGTGAAAGTGAAAAGTGAAAGTGAAGTCGCTCAGTCATGTCTGACTCTTAGCGACGCCATGGACTACAGCCCACTAGGCTCCTCCGCCTGTGGGATTTTCCAGGCAAGAGTATTGGTGTGGGGTGCCACTGCCTTCTCCACTACTAACAATAGTAATGATAGCTAACATGTAAGGACCACCATTTATGTGGCCAGTGTTTTATCTTTATTTCCTCTAATCTCTATACATACTCTGAGGCAGATATTATTAACTGCATTTTACAGGTGAGTTGACCAAGACTCAGAGAAGTTTAGAAACTTTCCCAACATGACACAGCTAGTAAGTAGAAAACCCAGATTAATTTCAAACCCAGATTAACTCCAAGGCCCCAAGTAAAATGCCTCCTCTAAAAGGCTCATATTGCTCAGAGTAAGAGAATAGATAGCCATCTCAGACCTGGGAACTGGTGGCTGAACAAGATAACAATATATGAGACCTGGATTCAGATCTCGGGGGTGCCACTTGCTAACTCTATGAGCTTTGAGCAGGTAACTAAACACACAGACCTTATGTACAAAATGGAGATGGTTCTTGAAAGAATTATTACATTACATTTCATGTCACAAAAGTGCCAAAGCAATACATAGAACATAACAGATTCTCATTTGAAACAAGTTGAACTGAATAAGTATATTTCACCTTAGGAAACCAAAACTAATGTGCCAAAATTAGAGGTAGCCAAACCCTCATGCGAAGAGTTGACTCATTGGAAAAGACTCTGATGCTGGGAGGGATTGGGGGCAGGAGAAGAAGGGGATGACAGAGGATGAGATGGCTGGATGGCATCACTGACTTGATGGACATGGGCCTGGGTGAACTCCGGGAGTTGGTGATAGACAGGGAAGCCTGGCGTGCTGCGATTCATGGGGTCGTGGAGAGTCGGACACAACTGAGCGGCTGAACTGAACTCAACTGAAACTCATATTTCCATTTCCAAAGAAAAGAATTCCTCTAGGACACCATTAACAGCAAGGTATTCTTAATGTGCATAAAATATAATTTAGTTTATAAATATTAACTTAATACAGCTTCCCAGGCACATTTATTTCAGCCAACAAAGTGCACCAGAAGTCTAGTAATTGAAACAATACATTCCCCTTGCAGTTCTAGATTTTAAAAACTGATTTCAAAACAAATCATCAACAAAACAAAACACAAAATTTAATCACTCTATTATTTAATATTCAAATCAATGGTGAAGGAAACTATACTATGCACCTCTCATGTGCTAGGTTCATTATGTAAGTTTCACGAGGCGGCTTCACTCATAATGACCACAAACACTACACTCTTGATAACTCCAGACCCTGGGATCACGTCAGTCATCACCCAGAGAAACAGTCAGTCTATGTGCAGAGATTTCTCTCATCTATAATTATAGTGACTTCAAATATTCTCTTATCATCAGACTATGTCTCCCAACTATGAGTTTGAAAAATGTGTGCATGGTATCTTTAAAGCCAATTTAAAGTATGGGTTTCTCAGAAACATGGAAGGAAGGAGAGAGAGAAAGAAAAAGGAAAGAAGGATGGAAGGAAGAAATAAGAAAAGTAAAAGAGTGAGGAAAGAGAGAGAAAGAAAAAAAGAAAGAGAAAAAGAACCTTTCCCAAAAAATTCTAAAAAAGAAAGAAAGAAAAAAAAAAAGAACCTTTCCCTTCACCCACACATGGACCACATCAGGCAAGCAGCACACTCATCTATCCAGGAGATTGATGTGATAGCCACAAGGGATTCATTTACAAGGGGAAATTACAACCCTCAAAGAGGCAAAAAGTATGAGTACACCAGGCTTAGCAGTAAAGCCTCATCCATTTGCAGGTCTGTCTGCCCTACCATCCCTTCCCCCAGCTCCCCACACCTTTTCATGTTATTCGTGGTCATTTGCAGAACTAATCAACTGCTAGATGAGGTGTGAATTTGGGCTTCTTTGCTTGTATTTGGCAAGACTGCTTCCCCTACCCTGACAAATTAATTACCTGAGAATACCTCCTAGCAGCTCTGGACTCTCTAAGATGAAGGAACAGTGGGTACCCGTGCTCACCAGTTCAAAATGAGAGCATAATAAATGAAGTGATCAAAACACAAGGCTCTGACCTGGAGCCAAGGACAGAGAGCCTGCTGTGGGTTCTTTTTGACATTGTTTTCCTCCGCATCAAGGACCACAGAACACCAGCCCCAGGACCGCCAGCAAAATAGATGTAATATTATCATGTGGGAGGAAGGAAAAGACACAGAGGCAAAGGAGCTGTTAGAGAGAGGCCCTGTGTAACTGGGAGGTTCACCCTGGAAAGTTTTTGTGAAGAGGGAGAACATTTTTAAAGATGCAAGAGAAAGAGAAGAAGGTGACATGGCAGGGACCTGCTGCCATGGAGAAGCTGCCTCCCCTCTCTGGGAACAGAACAAGGAGAGGCTGCACCTGCATAGGCTGTCAGAGCTGGTCCTGCGAACGCCAGGTCCCTGTGTTATATTAACCCTTAGGGCCAGAACTCTCATTATATTTGCAGGAGCTTGCTTCCAAGTTACCATGCAATTTCCCCTTAATTGTTCCACCTAGATCTGAGCTTCCAGCTGGTTTTTAATGTCTCAAGGGCAGGCACCAAGTTGGCCATTTCATTTATAACTTTCTACAGGACTGGGCAGCAAAAGAACATTTGTATAGGGCTTCCTAGCTTACAGATGGCTTCTGGTACCTCAGCTCATTTGTTCTTGACCACAACCCTGAGAGGTGGGAATTATTACTATTCTGATTTCATGTGGTCAAAGTTCAATGCATATATGAATACTGCTTTGTCTGCGGACGATTAGTCCATTTTGTTAAAAGCTAATATGTATTTTAGATGGATAGATAGCTAGATACTAGGTACCTATAACACATATAAAGAAAAGAAAATATCCACAATTTTGTGAACGGTGAACTATATACAAGTTAAAGGCTTGCAGAATCTTAAATATAAGTTTTAGCTCAGACTACCTCCCAGGAGTATGAAAGGATGTGACAAAAAATGAGATTACTTAAGATCGGCCTTGGTCTTCAAGTAAATCCAGTTGAAAGGCTTGCAGGATTCCCTGGAGGAGAAATTCCTTATCTGTCAGCATAAGGGGTTCTCCAAACCTTGTGGACACCAAGCACCATCTATAGCTGAATCAGTAGTGTCTGACACATATCGGGCTTCCCTGGTGGCTCAGACAATAAAGAATCTGCCTGCAATGCAGGACACCAGAGTTTGATCCCTAAGTTAGGAAGAGTCCCTGGAGAAGGGAATGGTTATCCACTCCAGTATTCCTGCCAGGAGAATTCCATGGACAGAGAAGCATCATGGGCTACAGCCCATGGGTCACAAAGAGTCAGACAAGACTGATTGACTAACACTTTTGCTTTTCTAATATACACAATCACAGTTAAGAATTAGGTCACTCAGCCTTTCTTCATACATATATTCTCAAAAAAACAGTTCCTAGAAGAATAAGTGCTTTCCCATGAGAGCCTTTATACAGGGTCCTCATACGGTAGATGGTCTCACTGCCCAAGAGCCAGGATAAGACCTTGGAATGGGCCCTGGCTTCCTGAGCTCCAGCTGACCCTGGGGACCTGAGTGAGCAGGTGAGATGTCATACTGGAGAATATACCATAGGCATCAGCTACTCCTGAATGATATTTGACCTCCTTAATCAAAGGGCTCTTCAGATCTCTTCTGTGCTGTATTCTGAAGGACTTAATTCAGGGGAAAGGGGTCATCTAAGTAGACAAATGGTAAAAAGAAAAGATGGTTCATCACATCACAATCATCTCCACTTGTCCCAACAGGACCCTATTTGGAACTCCAAGAAATGCCCTGGCAGAAATCAGAAACCCATCCTTGTCATCTTCATCAACAGTATCATTATCCTCATCAACTCCCCTAGAATAAAGCTATGTATTCAACATGATTTCAATCAAAGCCCAGTAGGTTTCTTCATGAAACATTCAAACTGATTCTAGAATTCATTTGGAAGAGCAAATGGTCAGGAAGAGCCAATTTTATAAAAGGGCAGAACTGGAACCAGCCCCGCCAAGTATCAAGACATTAAAAACTATAGCAATTATATGGTATCAGTGTCTGAGTAAATGGATTGTTTGAGGAGAATCAAAAATAAAACAGAGTGATAAATATGTAGGAATTTAATAAAGAGAAAGACGACTCTGTAAGCCTATGAAGAAAAAGATTAGTCAATAAGTAATGTTGGGAATAACATTTTTTGAAGCAAAAGAAAATTTGTTCATACAGAGATTCATATGAATTTAAAACAATTCACATAAATTAAAGACTTAGGGACTTCCGTGGTGGTCCAGTGGCTAAGACTCTGCATGCCCAATGCAGGAGGCCTGAGTTCAATCCCTCGTTGGGGAACTAGATCCCACATGCTGTAAGTAAAACCTGGCACAGCCAAATAAACAATAAATATATTTTTAATGTAAAAAACTTACACACATCTTTAAAGCCCTGAATACTCACCAGAAGGATTGATGCTGGAGCTGAAGCTCCAATACTTTGGCCACCTGATGTAAACAGCCAACTCACTTGAAAAGACCCTGATGCTAGGACAGATTTAAGGAAAAAGGAGAAGAAGGCAGCAGAGGATGAGATGGTTGGACAGCCTCGCCAATTCAATGGACATGAACTTGGGCGAACTCTGGGAGATGGTGAGGGACAGGGAAGCCTGGCATGCTGCAGTCCATGGGGTTGCAAAGAGTCAAGACATGACTTATTGACTGAACAACATCTTTATAAAGTGTTAAAAAAAAATTAAGGAATATCGTTATGACTTTGAGGGTAGGGAAAGTTCTTCAACAAGACACAAAATAATTTTTTTAATGACAAAAAGAATGATAAATACAACTATATCAAAATTTAAACTATTTATCAAAAGACAACATAAGCAAAAATTGGAAGAAAATAATTGCAACACAGAGAACAAAGGATTGGTATTCCTTATTAATAGTAGAAAAATGGGTAAGAAATATTACCAGGCAATTCACAGAAAAGAAAATATAAATGGCCAAGAAAGGCATGAAAAATACTCAGCCCCACTGGTCATTAGCACGTTAAAACCGCAAATGATATACCTTTTCTTTTTTCACTCTTAAAATTAGCTTTTGTTAAAAGTGTTGACAAGTTTGACAAGAGAGAATGGAAAAGAAGTACTCCCGTGTGTCATGGTTTGAAATTTAAGCTGGTAGAGTCACTTTGCTGGTCATTATGCAGAACTGGTTGGAGCTAAAAATGTGCACACCTTATGATCCTACGTATCTAATTCCTGATGGCTTCCCCAGAGAAATACTTGCACAAGAGAGCTGGAAAGGTATCTATTCCAACATTGCTTATGTAAGTGAAACACTAGAATTCACTGAGATATCCATCAATAGGGAAATGGCTTTAAAACATATCATGCACACTTAATAAGGGACTCTGCAGTAGTTAAAAATAATAAAGTTATTTAACATCTATTAACTTGGGTAGATTTTGAAATCACAGCTGAATAGGAAAAAAAGATATAGAATAATACTATGTATTTTCTCTGGGGCAAAAAAGAAATTTTATATATCTCAATGCATAGCAAGGGGCCAGGAAAAATACACCAAAGATGACAAAAGTAATTACCTCTCAATAGAGGGTAGAAGGCTAAGAATGAAATCAAGGAGGAGAAGTGGCTTGAAGAACACTTGTTCTTATTGAAACATTTCAATATTTTTATGAGATGACATATTTGCATATAATTAAAATTTAATTTAAAACTAAAACTGTTACTTGACGTTTATTGGAAATTTATATCAGGCACTGTGCAAAGTGCTTTATGGGCATTACTTCATCTGAAACTCAAAACAAGCCTCCATGTGTTACTATTCCCATTTTACAGGTGAGAAAGATGAGTCCAGGAGAAAGTAAGTTATGGGTCTTGTTGCTTTCTCTTAGAGTGAGTTGAAATGATGCTTGGCAATAGCATGTCTCCTGGTTCACCTAAGTCTTTCTCTAAAATAGATACCAGGAACTTGAATTTCTGGGTCATAAAGTACACACAGATGGAACTTCAACAGATTAAGTCAAATTGACTCCCCAGGGTTGTTATATCAATTTATACCAAACTAACTCTTTTGGTTGTTTGAGGAGGAAACTCTGGCCCAAGAACCGGAAGACTAGTTGGTCCCAGAGTTCCAGGTCACTGTCTTACCCCATATATTCTATCACAAAACTTCATTCTAGTCCCAGACTGATGTTTCACAAATGTTGGGCCAACGGGGTGATGGTTGAACACATCCATGAAGTGAGAGTCAAAGCCAAACAGTGTTAATCTTCCACTGAAGGGGCCCTGCAGCTACTGGCAGTGGGTTTTAACTGGGTTTTCTATTAAAGCAATTTTCTCAGTGATGTATCATAAAGAAGCAAAAGAATTAAGTCTCATTGGAAACACTAATGAATTATTTAGCATGGGCCAAGCAAAAAGATGCTTGCTCCTTGGAAGAAAAGTTATGACCAACCTAGACAGCATATTGAAAAGCAGAGACATTACTTTGCCAACAAAGATCCGTCTAGTCAAAGCTTTGGTTTTTCCAGTAATCATGTATGAATATGAGAGTTGGACTATAAAGAAAGCTGAGCACCAAAGAATTGACGCTTTGGAACTGTGGTGTTGGAGAAGACTCCTGAGAGTCCCTTGGGCAACAAGGAGATCCAACCAGTCCATCCTAAAGGAGATCAGTCCTGGGTGTTCACTGGAAGGACTGATGTTGAAGCTGAAACTCCAATACTTTGGCCACCTGATGCGAAGAGCTGACTCATTTGAAAAGACCCTGATGCTGGGAATGATTGAAGGTGGGAAGAGAAGGGGACGACAGAGGATGAGATGATTGGATGGCATCACCGACTCAATGAACATGAGTTTGAGCAAACTCTGGGAGACAGTGAAGGACAGGGAAACCTGGCATGCTGTAGTCCATGGGGTTGCAAAGAGCTGTACACGACTGAGCAACTAAGCTAAAGCAAAAAGAAAACAGAACCTCTGTTGGATTCATCTGGAGTAAAGGAAGACAATTTTGAAGAAACAGGTTAAGAAGAGTATAGGATGTGGGGGAGTGGAGAGTTATGTATCAAAACAGCTCACTATCTAGTGTTCCTCCCTCTAGTGGGCTTCTCATCCCAGTCAATTCACAAGATAAATCTTGGTAAAATTCCATTTGATCTATTTTGTCCCTGTTTTTCACTATCTAGGGAAATAAGGATAAAGACCCTTCATCTGACTTTCAACTCTCATTCTTCTTTTCCTAATTAACGTAACATTGGTTGATAACAATGTCTCATGTGCACAATATTATATCCAACTTCTGTATACACTACAGCCTGCTCACCAAGAAGAGTTTCATTTCATCTGCTGACCGCCTTTATCCATCCTGACTCCCCCTCACTCCCTCCCCTCTGGTAATCTCTACTGTGTTCCTTGTGGAATATAAAAAACAAAATCAAATGAACAAAAATAAGCCAAACAAACACGAGTGTCTTTATAAGGAGCCTGTCCCCACTGGTGCTAAGCACCCCGATACATCTGCACAGAGGAGACGTAACTCTGGAAACAGACCCAGTTTATCCTCACACCAGCAAAGGCTCAGATCTATCCAGATGGAAAACCCCAGCACATTCTCTAAAGATCTCCACTAACCTGGCAGCAGATTCAACTACAAGCCTTCTTACTGCTGCCTGTGTGATGAAGAGAAAAACATCACAATTTACAACAGCCATCTCTGCTGGCAAGAGGGACAAAAAGATGCTTCTCCAGAAAGTAAGCTTTCTGAAGACACTAAGTGCTTAGACACAGTGTCAATAGAACACAAAAACAAACCAAAACAACAATGAATTCATAGCGATTACCAAGGTCTGTGGTGTAAACACTCCTGCTTTGCCCAACTTCAAACTACCTGTGGGCCCTGAATTCCTGAATATCTAACAATCACCTCCTTCTAGCCAGCATGGGCCAACTTCAGCACACAGAAGACTCTGACTGGATTCTTAAAATAGGGAAGGCAAGCCCCAAAGGCAGAAAAACAAATAGCAACAGAACTATCTATCTGCTCACTGAAGCTGGCAGTTGACACAAGAAACTAAAGCAGTAAATGCAGGAGTTTGGGGAGGAGAGCAAGCCAATGGGAAATGCTTGTGATGATCTCCTCTGAGGAGACTTTTAATCAGGCAGGATATATTCATTTGATTTAAGTGATTTGCAATGTTGTAAGACAAATTCCCTCTATAACTCTGAAGCTCTTGGTAAGAGCAGACTCCCTCTCAATCTGGTGGAGATGGTATTCCTGGGAGCTAAAGCACACCAGAGGGTTTCCAGCCTGGAATAATATTCATTAATTCAACAGGGTGCTGAGGCTGAGACAAGCGCAATAAACTGGATGAATTCAATAGAATCAAATAAACAGAATTAATGAAGGAAAACATCCCATCTCATCCTATGCATTCAGAAGCTTCCCCCATCCCTCCTCGAGAGACTGGGAGCATCCCACTGCCAGAAAAATAAAGGTTCAGGTGAATTCCATTTGACCTTTAAATGCCAGTGTGATCTCAGTGAATATCTGTATTAGAGTCAAAATAAATTGCTTTCTTTCATGTTTCGCCCCTATGTATCATGTGTTAGACACCAAAAATAAATAAATAAAATGAAATTAAAACAGGGCAGACTGGAAGAGTCAGTCCCAAAGTCAGTTGCTATGAATCTAGCAGAAAATAAAGTTGGTTATAAGCAAAGTATGAGGCCAAGAAATAAGTAGAACAACAGATCTGAACCAAAGTCCAGGAAGCAAGCACGGGTGAGGGAGGAATAGGAGGGGAAGGTTTTCCAAATAGGCAAGTCAGATTATGTGTCCAGAAAGTCAATATAGTTGAGTAGGACAAACATTTAGTGAGCTGAAGATAAATTAGCAGTATCTCCAGGACTAGGGACTCAGCAGAAGCAAAAGGCAGAGGTCAGTATCCCAATAGATGGCTCAGGAGCTAAGGAGACAGCTTTCCCCTGGTGAGATGATGGGGAATTGGATATATACGTACATGTGTGCTTAGTCACTCAGTCATGTCTGATTCTTTGCAATCCCATGGACTGTGGCCCGCCAGGTTCCTCTGTCCCTGGGATTTTCCAGGCAAGAATACTGGAGTGGGTTGCCATTTCCTCCTCCAGGGGATCTTCCCAACCCAGGAATCGAAGCCAAGTCTCCTATGTCTCCTGCACTGGCAGGTGAATTCTTTACCACTGAACCACCTGGTAAGTCTGAGGACTTGGATGTTCATCATCAAAACAGCAGCGGATGCTCCTGGCCCAGGCGTGGGCACCCCTCTTCTCCACATGGGTGAGCAAAAGCCAGCTTGTGGTGGAGGACTGCTGGGGAGGGGTGGGGATCACAGCCTGTGGCTACAGCTGACAGTCTTCTCCAGTGGTTTTAATGGTCCCTTAGCTCTGCTTTCAGGGCATGTGGCAACGGTGTAGGCTATAACTTCCCTGATTAAACTACAAGTGGACAACCAGTCATCATCAATTTTTTTCCTTTCAGTGGGAAGCCAGTTTTTAAGAAGTTCCTGTCAGTTGAAAAGTTTAATTCATCCCATGTGATGAACCTGCTGACTCTAAGTAGGTGACTATCTTTCACCTTTGGAAACCATAAAGGAGAAGACACTATAATAGCTTTGGTGAGAGGAGGGGAATATTTTATTGGAAAATTTGATGATCAGCAAAATAAAAACCAAGACTTATTGAACACCAAATAGCCAAGAAACCCCACAGCAACTGTAATATGGACCAGGAGTCTCACGTCTGGCATCTGGGGTCCTTTTTGTCCCCCTCTGCACAGAGAACAATGAACTAAGGAGCAATATACTTGTGAGAGGGCTGCTTATTTTGAAACACTTGCATATTTTTTTCCATAGGAATAAATTCTGTTGGTCTTTAGCCCCATGCAGCTCAGAAAAGAAGAAAGTTGGCAATTAGCATGCCTCCTGCACACTCAGAAAAATCTCACACAGTCAGATACACTCTGGAATTCATCTTGGTGATTTCATTAAGTCTCACTCAGCTCTAAATTACTGAATCTGAGCTCAGAAATGGCACCACAGGGGGCTGAAAGAAGTCATTTGGATTCCCAGCGTTTCCAGTCCTCCTGAGTCTTCTGGTCAATACACCACTGCTGAGGAAATCAGGCGAGAATCTAAGCTGTAACCATTTCTCAAAGCCTTTGCTTCTCCCCAGCCCCCGACACCTCCTAGCTTTGACCCCCATCCTCTCCAGGAGTCTTCCCATATCCAGTCTCATCCCTCCCCAGCTTCCACACAGCAACGCAGAGTGATCATTCTAAAGAACACATCTGATTACATGACTGCTTTGTTTAAATCCACAGCATCAATTCCTATTAAGATGCAGGACCGACTCCTCAACCTGACATGATCTAGCCTCTGCTTTCATCCCTAGCTTTATCTCTAACCATTGTCCTCATCACATGTCCCCATGCTCTAGCAACACTAAATGTCAGGTCCTGGAGCACCCTCCTCTTTTCGATTTCTGGACCTTTTATATCTGCTGAGCCCTCAAGTGAAACAGTGACTCCTGCATCTTGGCCTAATTAAGTCTGATTCACTCCTTCCAAGTTGGATGCAGTTTACTCTGGGAAGCTTGTCCTGATCCCAAGACGTGAGTGAGGCACTCGGCACCACTGGCCAACATCCGCCACAGCCCTTGTCACATACTCCTTTCTAATGCGCTCTGATTTTTTGTCGGGGGGTCATGGCCACACTGAACTCAGGAACAGGTCTGGTCTGGTTCACAGATGCATCTCCGGCAGGCATCGTAAAGCCTGCATGTAGTACGTGTGTAATCAATATCTACTGAATACACAAAAGAAAACAAGAAGCTTTGATAAATATAATAAAAGGAAGCATTATCCCCAGTAATTAAAGAAAGCTATTAACACTTGAATGAAACCTCAACATTTTTTTCTGATTGTGTGTGTGCGCGCAAATCTCTGATCCAGTCACAGCTAAGATGAGGGGGTTGGCGGCCAAGTGTTCATTTGCAACCTCAGGAGTTACCCTAGATGAAGTCTGAAACTGGCCCTTATGCTCAGAGGCAAGGAGACACAGAAAGAAGAGGCCAACCATCCAGATCGGTAGATGGCAGGTCTAGTAAGCAAAGAGAGTCACTAGCAAGGCTCATCTGATGGATGCACCCCACCCGCCCATACACACCAGAATCTTAAACGTTTATATAGAGCCCTTAATTGAGTTCAGTCACATAGTCACTCCAGATGTTGATTCACTCATCAATTGCTCTCTCGTGGCTATGTCCTTGAAAACAGCTCCTACTGTGGGAACAGTGGACAGAAAGTATATTCCAAGGATAGGGGCTGCAGAGGCTCTGATCACCCAGCTCCTGCTCAACGGTCAACTGGCGGGCACATCCTCTCGATGAACTCCTCCAACAGCAAGGCATGAAAGCTGGGAGAGCTGTACCTTGCCTCAAGTCCTCTGCAAGGTCTTCCTAGAGCCGGTGCTAGACAGTCCTGATTGAGATGCCCACCCCCCGACCACTGCTGCACATGGGAAAATCTGACTTCTACCATAGAGAAGAGCCTCACATGTTGTGTTCTTGCATGCACACATTTAAAGAGCAAAATAAGTCACCATGCCATCTATGATTGTCTTCAGAGAATTTTTAGGCTGTCAACTGTTTTCCATTTTCTTCAAATTCTTGGAAGAAAAAAAATTCATACTACAGACAGTTTCATTCATCCATTTCATTTTTAATGGGAATATATTAAGGTGAGAGGAGATAAAAATCTAAAAATCAAAGAAAGAACCATTTTCTTGACACTCTATAGCATCAATCAAAAGGCGAATGCAGGGAGGAGGCCAGCTGAGATAGAAGAAGGGAGTTGGCCAGTAAGAAAGCCCAACTTGTCTGTTTTTCTGCTCTCTTGAACTTGTTACTGCTTAGCAGACCTTGTCTCAAGAAAGTGCCACCCACACCCAGCAGCTGCTAAGAAGCCCTGTCTAATTACCTAATTGTCAGAGAGAATGAGAGAGACAGAGAGAACCACAGCCAGTCTTTCCTAACTACCTCCAAAGGAACCAATGCAATTATAAGGGTTTGAGAGCCTTGGAGGTAGCAGCCCTTCCTCATCTGCTCTCTTTACAAAACAATCTACAAACATGTCTGAGTAGGAAGACATCAACAAGACATTAAGCACCCACTACATACCTGGCCCTGTGTTTGGTGTAGTCCAGTATTTAAGGAAAGCATAATAAGTAGAGGCTATGCCCTCACAGAATTTCAGATCTCACTGGAGAGCAAATACACATGAAAAAAAGAAAGATACACTAAGCACATATGCACAGAGAGATCTGCTGAAAACAAAGCATGATAGTCCAACTTGCCAGACCACAGTGAAATACCATTTCACAAGCACTAGAAGGTCTAAAGTCAAAAAGGCTCAGAACACCCAGTGGCCCTCCCTTACACCGCTGATGGGGTTGTAAAATGGTGCGACCACTTTGGAAATCTATTTGGCAGTTTCTGATAACATTAAACATACACTTGACCCAAAGAGCTTCCTGTAGTACCCAAAAGACGTGAAAATATATGTCCACCAAAAGGCCTGCATGAGAAGGTTTATAGCCTTCTTACTCATAAGTAGTCAAAGCTGGAAACAACCTCAAGTGTCTACTAACAGAAGAATGGATACACTATGGTAAATCTTTACAATGGAAAGCTACCCAGTGATTAAAAATAGTATCTACTGATATACAAATGAATCTCAGAATATTATGTTGAGTGAAAGAAACCAAACACAGATGAGTATACACTGAATGATTCCATTTATATGAAACACAAATACAGGGAAAATGAACACATTATGAGAGAAATCAGAAAGCTGTGGCTAGTTCAAGTTACAAAAAAGATGCAGAGAGGGATTTCCTGATGGTCTGGTGGTTAAGACACCGCCCTTCCAATGCAGGGGGTCCAAGTTCGATTCCTCCAAGAACTAAGATCCCGTAGGCTGCACGGCATGACCCAAAACACAAAAAGATGCAAAGAATTTTCTGAGGGGATGGAAATTTTACATCTTATTTTGGGTGGTAATTAGGTAAGTGTCTATATACTTTTCAAATTCATCAAATTTGTCTTAAATTCACAAGTTTTATTTTATGTTATTTCTCAATTAAAAAGGAAAAAGCCTTATTTGCCAATATGGCAAAAGAAACTCTATTCCAAGTCACCAGATCACCCTAGTCTATATAACTTTACCACCAAGAGGTCCTTCTTTCTTAAACCTTTTATATGCCCCAAACCTTCCAGAAGAGGAACTTCTCAACATCTCCAGGTTTTCAGGATAGATATGGTCTTTGGAGAAGGTAGACATTAGTATTTCATTTTACAATAAGGAAACAGAAGCTCAGAGGGATCACACAGCTCTCCCAATGTCTCCCAGATGGTAAATGATAGAACAAATATTCAATGTCAGACTACCTATCTTTAAAGTTGATGCTCTTTTCTGTAACTCTATGACATCATTCTATTCCCCAAAATTAAGTACCAAGATTCTGTATCTGGTGTTCCAAAAGAAGAGGGAAATTTTATGATCTGCAGAGTTTCTCAGGGAAGAGATTAATACCCATTAGCAGGAATAGGGAAAAGCACATACTTACAACGGAGAAGGCAATGGCACCCCACTCCAGTACTTTTGCTTGGAAAATCCCATGGACAGAGGAGCCTGGTGGGCTGCAGTTACTTACAACGGATCTAACAAATCTTAACCTCCAAAAGATATAAAGACATCCTACAACTCAGTGAAGAAAAGCCCCTGAAGAATGGCTGCTGCTGCTACTGCTAAGTCACTTCAGTCGTGTCCGACTCTATGCGACCCCATAGACGGCAGCCCACCAGGTTCCCCCGTCCCTGGGATTCTCCAGGCAAGAACACTGGAGTGTGTTGCCATTTCCTTCTCCAATGCATGAAAGTGAAAAGTAAAAGTGAAGTCATTCAGTCGTGTCCGACTCTTCGCAACCCCATGGACTGCAGCCTACCAGGCTCCTCCATCCATGGAATTTTCCAGCAAGAGTACTGGAGTGGGGATCTGAAATATCAATTTATAGAAGAAACTTTTAAAAGGCAAAAAAAAAAAACAAGATCAGGCTTGTTTACAGTTAAAGAACCACAAAGTAAATAATCAAATACAAATTCTGTCCATAAGTTTGTCAAACGTTTTTAAACACAGATAGTAGCCTATGTTGGCAAGAATGTGGACTATTCATATATGTGGTATAAGGCAGTCAGACTGGCATAGCCTTTTGGAAAGATAAATGGCTTCCCTCATAGCTCAGTCAGTAAAGAATCTGTCTGCAACACAGGAGACCCGGGTTTGATTCCTGGGTTGGGAAGATCCCCTGGAGAAGGAAATGGCAACCCACTCCAGTATTCTTGCCTAGAGAATCCCATGGACAGAGGAGCCTGGCAGGCTATATAGTCCATGGAGTCGCAAGAGTCAGACACAACTTAGTGACTAAACCACCACCATCAATCAAAATATTAAACAAAAATTCTCCCCAACTCACAATCCCACTTTCATTGTACAGAAATTCTAGCACAAATCCTCAAAGACATATATGCATGGATTTTCATTAAAGTGTTGTTCGCAATGAGAGTAATTAGAAGCACTATAAATGCCTATGAAGAAGGAACTGATTAAACAGATGACGTTAAACCATATAGTAAAGTATTATGCAACTGTTAAAAAGAATAGAGTGGTCTTAAAGCAGCAAAGAAAGGATTATATTTGGAAAGTTGTCTGTGATACACAACTAAGCAGAAAAAGTACAGTGCACAAAATGAACATAAAATGTTGCTATTTTTATTTTAGGGCAAAGTAGAAGGCAATGGCACCCCACTCCAGTACTCTTGCCTGGAAAATCCCATGGATGGAGGAGCCTGGTAGGCTGCAGTCCATGGGGTCGCTAAGAGTCGAACACGACTGAGTGACTTCCCTTTCACTTTTCACTTTCATGCATTGGAGGAGGAAATGGCAACCCACTCCAGTGCTCTTGCCTGGAGAATCCCAGGGATGGCGGGGCCTGGTGGGCTACCATCTATGGGGTCACACAGAGTCGGACATGACTGAAGTGACTTAGCAGCAGCAGCAGCAACAGGCAGAAGCTAAACTATGCCCTGAGCAATGATTCCACACTCACTACACTCTCAGGGATTGAATAAGATAACGTATTTGAGCATAGTAGGAACTCAAATACAGTTTAAAAGTTAATTTCAGGAATGCTAAGAGAACAGATGCTGGTTCTTGGCAGGAATCGTAGGAGTAGAGGCAAGGTCCCATCTTGATAATCCACTAAGATACAAATGACAGCAATGTTTCTTGTTTCTTCAGGACATCAGAGTTTACGGGGTACTTTCACATGTATTCTCTCATTTAATCTAATACTCTCATCGATTTCTGGAGGTTGGCATTGTCATCCTCATGCTGTGACAAGGAAGCCTCCCAATAGGTGAAATGGATAACATACGTCAACTCCAGAAAGATATCAAACCTGATCAGTTCCCCCACAGGACCTCAGGCTCCTATCACAGTGCATCGCAAAAGGGTGAGGAGGCACTCGAAAATTCATCTGGTGAGTGTGTGAATGAGTGAGCGAGTGAAAGTGAGCAAGTCAACCCCCAGGTCTTCCGTCAGTCGACAGAACCTCTTTGTCTGACTCGGGTCCTTGGACTGTAACCAACAGAAATTTCAGTATGAATTGATGAGAGGCCAGATGAGGAACTCAGGCAAGGCTTCACTGGGACTCCTTCTGCAGCACGAGAGTGAAAACAAATAACAGGGACCCTGTTGGCTCCCCGAGAGGGCAGCCTGGCTCCTATCATTATAGGTGAAAGTGGGGAATGGATCAGCAGATTGGGAAGGTGGGATGGGATGACTTAGGAGGTCTGCAGACCCCTTTGGAGGTGCTGTGTGCAGGGCTCATGCACAATACCCTGCTTTGGCTCCTGGAGCCTCAGAAGTTTGGCCTTTTTGTATCTTATTGTTCATAATTATTTGTAAATAATTATTTATCATAATAAATACAATTATTTTTAGTTCCCTACAGCCTCTTTGTATTCTGCTGCTCGAGGAGATGTTGATCTAGGTGTAAGTGCTCCAGTAAAGGGTCCCAGGTCCTAAACTATCCCATTTCCACTTGCTGCCACCACTGTCAGGAGGCAGGCAGGCAGGAGGGGATCACTATGAGACAAGATTGCAGGAACAGAAACCAGAATGTCCGGCGGCCTCGGCTCCACGCCCTACAGTAGTGAGAGCCAAACTCTGCAGGGCAGAAGCAAAGGCACCTAGTTCTGAGCACCTCTGCAGCAGAGGTGCAGGCTTCCGTAGGCCAGCAGATGCCGACAGGGCGGACTCTGGGGCTCAGCCATTTCTGTGAGTCCTAGCTCCCACCTACTCCCTGATGCTTCTTGCATCAAAACGGGGGGAGTGCTACAGAGACCTGACTTCACAACTCTGCTTTCTCCCCTCTACCTTCATGGACGGAGGCACATCCTGTAACTTCTCTGAGTCTGTTTGCTCATCTGCAAAAGAGAGACGCTCACAGTTGCTACCCAGCAGGTATATGAAGCATTAATGGGATCATGTAGGTTAAAGGACAGTATCTGATACCTAGCAAACACTCAATAGTTTGCAATTAGTTTCTAATTATGACACGGTGGGGAAAATATCAAAAATATCACAGAAACCCTGCAGAGAACACATGAAGCAAAGATGGATGTGTACAAATGTGTGTGTGCATGTGTATACATTCGTGTGTGTGTGTGTGTGTGTGTGTGTTTAAGGAGAGCAGGGAGCCAAGGTCCTGAGCAGAGGTGGTCTAGTGTGTTTGTTAACAGAGAAAAGGCTATTTCAAAGAAGCTCTCTGAAGAGAAAGGTTCTCAAACTGTGTTACTGCCCTTTTGGAAAACCATTAAGACAGTTCTCAGGCCCAGACTAAAGGTTGGAGTCGCCCCAGGCAGCTCTTCCCTACCTGAGCAGCCTCTCTAACATCCTTTCACACACATTGGTACAATCGGGGCTCCTGTAGGAAGAAGGCATTCTAATTGGAAGCTTGCTGTTCCATCATTCAGCCCCCCAAGTAGTGATGTTTCGTTACCTGATTATTGTAAAGAATGAAAGCGATGCCGCAATTTGCTGTGCTTTTGTGATTCAATCACATTTGTTAATCAAGAGTCTCTATTCCAACATGGTACCAAAGCGTTAGCACTTCAAATTGGAGATGCCTCTGTTAGCAATTTTGCTCAGAGTCTATAAACACTGGGGAAATGAAAAGAAATAGCTTTTCTGTTATCACTCTCATCTCCCACCTGAGATCCTTCACATTCCCGTTGTTAATAGAGCAGCGCCAATCACAGGGACTCAGCTGCATTTTTCCCACTGGCAATGTTGCCATGATACTCTGAGCAGGCTGCACCAGAGGGCAGAGCCTGGGCTGGGCCATCATTCTCACTACAATCCTCTAACACAAGATCTTAAAAAATATCATGGAGTGGCACAGGCAACAAAGAGGAACGGGAGACTTTCCAGAACAATCATGAGCCTCCCCAACACCCTTGCTCATAAATTGAGCATATCTCCAGCAAAATTTCTGCTGCTTTCTGTTTCTTTCCAAAAAAGAAATGAGGGCAGCTATGGTATAGTCCTCAACAGCCTGCCAGAATTCTGATGAGCACACATGGGGAAAGACTGTACTGACCGGTGGAGGCTGCCTATCCTTTATCAGGGAGTAGGGTCATGTGGTCATCTGTCTATTTTAAGGGCATTAGAGGCCCTGGGAATCTGATACATATTAATGCAGAAAGCCATAGGGTTGAGGAGGCCAGTGAGGAGGGAGAGACAGTTGGCTGAGTATTGTTAAGGTAAAAGCATACAGGGTGGCCTCTTCCAATAGTCTCCACATGAGATATCTGCTATAGACTCCAAGCAATATTCCTGAAAAGAACAACACAGAAGTTCCAGTTTTAGGACACTAAATGCACAGATCATTGTCTTAACCTTAGTAAATAAAAATGAGCATAGCCAGGCCTGGCCCTTGAGGAACTCATCTTCCAAGAAAGTGAAAGTGAAGTCGCTCAGTCATGTCCGACTCTTTGTGACCCCATGGACTGTAGCCTACCATGCTCCTCCGTCCACGGGGTTTTCCAGGCAAGAGTACTGGAGTGGGTTGCCAATTCCTTCTCCAGAGGATCTTCCCAACCCAGGGATCGAACCTGAGTCTCCCGCATCGTAGTCAGATGCTCTACCATCTGAGCCACAAGGGAAGTCCATCTTCCAAGAAGGTTCTTGGAATTCCCTGGCAGTCCAGTGGTCAGGACTCCCCTTCCACTGCAGGAGGTAAGGTCTCAATCACTGCTGGTGGTTGGGAAACCAGGATACCGCATACCCCGTGGAGTGCAGTCAAAAAAAGAAGAAGGTCCACCTGCTTACGTTACTCACATAGTTCAGGCTGTGTGCAAGATCCAGAGATGAAGCAGGGGCTTGTCTGGACTCTCAGGGCATATGGAAGCCAGGGTGGGAGGGACAGGGACAGGGAGCAGAAGAGCTTCCCAGGGCTGGCAGTGACAACAAAAAGAATCATCTTCTTCAGACCTACGTTCTCTGAGGCTGGAATTGGAATGGACAAGGGAACAGAGTTTACTTTGCTTATTACTTAGATAACTTTAATTCTATTTTCTGTCTCAAAGGCTGTAAAGCTCCTATATAGATGTCAGAGTCTCAGGGCCTGATTGGTTTGCAAAACGAGCTTTCACTCATGCCTATCAGCTCCCAGCCCAGTTCTCAAGCCACATCTCTGATAGGAAGTAAGATTAAAATTAATCAGCCAAAGAGAACTGTATCAAGCAATATATGTGCTGGCAATATAAAAATAAAAACATGCACATTTCTCCAACTCTTTACCAAGACTGAGGACAATCATTCTAATTTTTCACTTCAGTAGATATTTTAATTAAGCTCAAGCCATACAATGGAATAGCACTCAGCCATTAAAAATCAAATTTTGAAAAAACAGTGACAGAATACAATACTGATATGGTTTGAATTGTGTTCCAAAAAAGATACTTAGAAGTCCCAAGCCCTCACTACCTGTGAATGTGACCTTGGTTGGAAATAAGATCACTGCAGATGCAATCATGTTGAGATCAGGTCAGTTAAGGTGAGTGCCAGCCATTATAAGTATCTTTATAAAAAGAGAAAAATACCAGTGAAGACACAGACACAGGGACAGAACATTATATGATGTTATAATCATTATATGATTATATATATAACATATATATTATATTATAACATTATATGATGTTATAATCATTATATGATTATATATATAACATATATATTATATGATGACAGAGGCAGAGGTCATAGTGATGGAGCTACAAGCCAAGGATTGCCAGCCATCACCAGAAGCTAGAAAGAGTCAAGGAAGGATTCCATCCAGAGTCACAGGCCCTGCTGACAACTTGATTTTGGACTTAAACAGTCTACAAAACTGTAAGAGAATACATTTCTATTGCTTTATGCTATCCAGTTTGTGGGACTTTGTTACAGCAGCCCTAGGAAACTAATAAATTTTCCACATATCATTAAATGAAAAAAAATAAATAGAAAACAACACAACTTTTATTTGCTAACTGGTGAGCTGTTAGTATATTTTTCACCATATATTTACTGGATCTCTTAGTTTCTTATGTGAATTATCTGTTCACACACTTTCAGGAAAGGTAATTCTTGAGGTTGAGAGTTAGCACTCCAGACCAGGGCTCTGGGCACTCCAGGGGTGACCATTTGGCCAGCCCCTCAAGTCTCCTTTGCTCTACTCAGAGCAGGAACTCAATGCTCTGAGGGTTAAAAATCTCGCCTCCATTGCCTCTTAGTTCCCTTCCAAGAGCTGGTCTGGTCACTGACCTGAGCTTCCTCTTTGGCACAGAACAGATTTAATGCAAAATTATTTAGTTTAAATTACTCCCAGTGTTTCAAACACGTTTCCAGTTCCAGGACTACAGAATCAATACAAGTACCATAGCTTGGAATTCAACATTGCATAAATTGCCTGGTTGGACTCACTGCTGTCAAGCTTTTGGCTGAGCTTCCCTGGAATTTAAGATAGGTCCAGTTGGCCAAGATGCAGATACCCTTCCTTTCCTTTCCTTCTTCACACAAGCTTTCCACCCTCAAACCCCAACACTGTGGAGTGGGAACTCACAGGCTTGAGAATCTTCAGCCTTGCTCAAGGCCCCTTCCCATCTTCAGCAAGCCTCAGCCCCTCTCCCTCCCCAGAGGAAGCTGGCCACAGGGCAAGGCTGTTGATAAGGGGGCAGGGCATGATCATTTTACAGGAGATACTTTATTGTATCAGTTGCTTGCTAAGTAGCTTCAAACTATACACCCTCCTATATTTAGAATATTATATTCTGAATATAATTGGCAATCATTAAAATTTTTCACAAGTAACCTATTATCTGTTTTAATCCCAAACTAATGAGTCTTAAATTGGGAATACTCAAAATAGCTATCGAGTATAAACCCTTATAGCCCTTATGTGTTGCTTTATGCATATACATGGTTTTATGTAATGCATTGGTTTCCATACTAGACTAAGAGCTCTTACATTCAGGGTTATGATTTCCTCAATTTTGTGTCTTCCCAGCTTTATCTTGTGTGGTATGTGCTCGATATACTCAATGTCCTTTTTTAAAAAAAAAAAAAAAAGATTATCAAAAGCTTAATCTGAACATCTTTAGCCCAAAACTGGGACATATAGAAAGAGGTACAGGAATAATCAGGATACCCTTATGATGCAGTAGTTGGAACAGTTTAGAGAAGGTCTCTCATGTGGGCTGACCTTTTAATTGAGCCTTAAAAGATGATTATGATTTCATCAAATGGGAGCGGGAATCATACAAGAACCAGCACAAGATGGTGCACAAGCAAGTCTTTGGCAAACTGTAATTCGCTTGCTATGGCCGGAGCATAAGATGGGCAGAGGACACAGTGGAAAGGTACAAAAAGCATTTTTTCAGATTAGCCCTTCACCAATAATGAGCAGAGGGCTTCCCAGGTGGCACAGTAGTAAAGCATCCACGTGCCAGTGCAGGAGACTCAGGTTCAATCCCTGGGTCAGGAAGATCCCCTGAGGTAGGAAATGGCAACCCACTCCAGTATTCTTACCAGGAAAACTCCATGGACAGAGGAGCCTGGTGGGCTACAGTCCATGGGGTCACAAAGAGTCGGACACGACCAAGTGACTGAGCACAATGACGATGAATAATGAGTGTAGTCATTGTACTGTGGTCTGTCCTCCACTTTGACTCCAATCATGCTTTCTTTCATTCAGCAAACACACTGAGTATGTACAGAACTTGGGGCACTTCGTTAAGATCCATGTATCTGCCTTAATTACACCCCTACAGCAGGTCATCCATTGCTTCGGAAATGTGATATGGATGCTTAGTGTAGTTTGTCTTAGTTATGATCTCATAGGATAAGCTAGAGACTGCATCTTTCTTTCCTTAATATCTTTCAAAACAATCTGCATAAGTGTTTTGTAGACACTGTTTAATAAATGCTTTCAAACTGAGTTAAGCCAACCTCAACTGGAAGGATAGTAGAAGGAAGACGGCTAATAGGTAGAAATAATAAATATGAAAAGGAAGACCTAGAAAAGAAAATATTAGTGCAAGGAAGGAAATAATTAGAGCTAAGAATAAAGGAGATTTCATTAAAATATGTTAAAGAGCATAGAATCTTAAGTCGAGAAGGAATGAATTTAGGTTTCGATGGATTTCTACAAGCCACCACTTGAGTGGTGAAGAAGAATAAAGAGTCCTCTACCATTCTCTCTAATGCCAAGGTTCTAGGCAGTATACAGCAATATTACTTTGACACATATTTGATTAGGCAACTGTAAGACTATTTAAATATCCCCAAAGATGTGGTCCTTATGCCAATGTTTTGAGCCATCTGGCAAAAGGTGGAATGGCAGTTACAGCAGCTGAAATAACTCCTCAGTCCTGGGAAAATTAGGCTGATAGAAACTCAAAACATTTTTTAGAAGTCACAATACACTTTCTTCGTTATTTCAAAAATACAGTATTCAAGTTCTGAGCCTGTGAAACCAGGGGACCCAGACTGGATTACATTATGCACCACACTCATTATTTCTGACAGGCCAAGTTAACAGCACTATTTCTAACTTGTGCAAATCACACTGCTCTTCAAATTTGCTGCTTCCTGATAGAAGAGACATCCCTCCAAAGTCCCGTTTCTCCATTAGGGTCTCGGTGGGCATTTGGGCCTCATCACAGTGATACATAACTTTCTTGTACTGTTGTTATTACAGCGGGTTCAAGTGGACCTTGGGCAAACGATGACTAATGACACCTCCTCCTCCTTGGGTGTGGAATGAATCAGATACCACACCAGGAAGCAGTGGAAATAGAAGTAGATTATGAATCAGGAGGCGTGGGTCTTAGTTAAAGTTTTGTCTCTAGCTAGTGAGGAACTCTTGCAAAAGTCCCTCCAGTCATCCCTGATGAGCTCCTCTTTAAAATGTGTTCCCAAAAAACTTTAAATCACTGACTCTCCACTACTCCCCCCAAGTCTAACTGAATTGCTATTTATTGTGAAATAGGTTTTATATTTTCATATAAATATGTTCATATAAATATGAACACTTTGGAGGACCAAGTATTCCACCCAGGTATTTGGATACCTGCTGAAAAGCACCTAGCTTATGTTTATCTGTCTCCATGACAGCAATCTGAAACAGAGGAAGCCTTTGGCACTGATTCCTCTGAAACTTAGAGAAGCTGCTTTATACAAGGTCTGTCATTTAGTTAGATGGCATTTTTTTAGGGCTTGTGCATGCAACCAGCAAAGTTGGAGCCAGGGTAAGCTGGGAGAATGAAGCTATCACACAGACTTAGGCATTTTACATTATACAAGCATGCTTTCATTTCTCCAAGAATTCAAAGCACTAATTAGACTCAGTTTCTATTAGAACTGAAAGAACGAGAAGAAGGAAGGAAAGAATAGAGGGAAAAATGGGAAGGAAGAAGTAAAGTTGTCTTTGTTTCAGAGTGATATGATCTTGTATAAACTTCTAAAGATTCTACCAAAAAAAAAAAAAAGTTAGAACTGATCAATAAATTCAGTAAAGTTTTAGGAGACAAAATAAATGTACAAAAGTTTGTTGTGGGACTTCCCTTGTGGGACGTCCCCTCCTAATCCAGGGAGCCCAGATTCCATCCTTAGAGAACTAGATCCCACAGGTCGTAACTAAGAGTTTGCATGCCACAACTAAAGCTCCCCTATGCCGCAGAGATCAGGGAGCCGGCATGCCACAACTAGGACCAGGGGAAGCCAAATAAGTAAATAAATAAAAAGTTTAAAGAAAGTTGTGTTTATATACAGATATACCTCTCATTTCATTGCATTTTCCTTTACTGGGCTTCACAGAATTACATTTTTTACAAACTGAAGGTTTGTGGCCACCCTTCATCAAGCAAGGGCATCAACACCATTTTCCGACAGGCTTTGCTCATGTGGTGTCTCTGAGTCACATTTTGGCAATTCTTGCAATATTTCACATTTTTTCATTATTATTACATGTGTTATGGTGATCTATTATCAGTGGTCTTTTATGTTACTATTACAAAAAACTTATAACTTGCTAAAGGCTCAAATGATGGTTAGAATTTTTCAGCAATAAAGCATTTAAAAATTATTTATATTTTCAGATATAATGCTATTGCACACTTAATACATTACAGTATAATGTAAATATAACTTTTACATGCACTGGGAAACCAAAAAATTGCTAGGATTCCCTTTATTGCTATAATTGCTTTGTTGCAATAGGCTGGAAGCAAATCTGCAACATCTTCAAGGTGTGACTATATGCGAACAATGAAATATCTGAAAGAGAAAAAAAAAATCTGAAAGAGTGCTCCATCCTGTCACCTGCCCCCACTCACTCAAGGCTAAGTACTGCTGCACCCTCTGTCCACACAAATCTGTAAAGATTTCCTGCAAAGAGGGAGGCTGGGTCTCAGAACTGACCAAACAGAATTTTTCAGCCCAGGATTTCAGAAAATGTGAAATTGGATCCTGATCATTGGGAACCTGCCATCATGGTGAAGCAGAAAAAAGCAGACAAGACATCTGTTCTATCCAGGAACACAGACAGCATACTAATCACAAGCTACTGCCTGGTACAGAACACTGTGGCCTCGGTGGGGCAGGCTCACTGCCAGGCAGACAGAGACTGACCAGGCTGCAGTCAACCCAGGAGCAATTGAGGCCACCATCAAGTGTCCAGTGGCTGAAGGCTCTGCCTTTCATCAGGGAGTAAACAAATTATATGGAGCCCCTTCTCCATCCTCCTAAGGATCCTACATCCCAGGAACAAATATGAGAACTGAGCCTGCAAGCTGAATCTTCTGCTTTTTTATTCCCTAAGCCTGTCACAACACTCTCTTCTCTCCTCCATTTATCCAAAACACATCAACCTGTCAAGCCTCATCTCCAGATCCCATCACTCATTCACTAATTTATTCATTTACCATAAGTGAGTACTCAATTTTTACAAATTGACGGTACTAGGCATAGTGTAGATTACATAGTGGATGGTGGGTAAATCCTTGCTTCAGGAGTTTACAAGCATAACAAGGGAGAGTAAATAGATATATAAATAATGCCAATGCAAGGCAAAATGGTTGTCTGAGGAGGCCTTATAAATAGCTGAGAAAAGAAAAAAAGCTAAAGACAAAGGAGAAAAGGAAAGATATACCCATTTGAATGCAGAGTTCCAAAGAATAGAAAGGAGAGATAAGAAAGCCTTCCTCAGTGACCAATGCAAAGAAACAGAGGAAAACAATAGAATGGGAAAGACTAGAGATGTCTTAGAAAATTGGAGATACCAAGGGAACATTTCATGCAAAGATAGGCACAATAAAGGACAGAAATGGTATGGACCTAACAGAAGCAGAAGATATCAAGAAGAGGTAGGAAGAATACACAGAAGAACTATACAAAAAAGATTTTAATGACCCAGATAACCATGATGGTGTGATCACTCACCTAGAGTCGGACATCCTGGAATGTGAAATCAAGCAGGGCTAAGGAAGCATCACTGCGAACAAAGCTAATGGAGGTGATGGAATTCCAGTTGAGCTGTTTCAAATCCTAAAAGATGATGCTGTTACAGTGCCTCACTCAATATGCCAGCAAACTTGGAAAACTCAGCAGTGGCCGCAAGACTGGTCAGTTTTCATTCCAATCCCAAAGAAGGGCAACACCAAAGAATGTTCAAACTACCGCACAATTGCACTCATCTCACACACTAGCAAGACAATGCTCAAAATTCTCCAAGTCAGGCTCCAACAGTACATGAACTGTGAACTTCCAGAGGTTCAAGCTGGATTTAGAAAAGGCAGAGGAACCAGAGGTCAAAATGCCAACATCCATTGGATCATTTAAAGCAAGAGAGTTCCAGAAAAATATCTACTTATGCTTTAATGACTATGCCAAAGCCTTTGACTGTGTGGGTCACAACAAACTGTGGAAAATTCTTAAAGAGATGGGAATACCAGAGCATCTGTCCTGCCTCCTCAGAAATCTGTATGCAGGTCAAGAAGCAACACTTAGAACTGGACATGGAACAACGGAGTGGTTCTATATCGGGAGAGGAGTACATCAAGGCTGCATATTGTTACCCTGCTTATTTAACTTATATGCAGAGTACATTATATGAAATGTGCTGGGCGAAACACAAGCTTCAATCAAGATGGCCAGGAGAAATATCAGTAACTTCAGATAAGCAGACAACACCACTCTTATGGCAGAAAGCGAAGAAGAATTAAAGAGCCTCTTGATGAAAGTGAAAGAGGAGAGTGAAAAAGTTGGCTTAAAGCTCAGCATTCAAAAAACTAAGATCATGGCATTCCGTCCCATCACTTCATGGCAAATAGATGGGGAAACAATGGAAACAGTGAGAGACTTTATTTTTGGGGGCTCCAAAATCACTGTGGATGGTGACTGCAGCCATGAAATTAAAAGACGCTTGCTCCTTGGGAAAAAAGCTATGACCACCCTAGAACAGCATATTAAAAAGCAGACATTACTTTGCCAACAAAGGTCTGTCGAGTCAAAGCTATGGGTTTTTCAAGTAGTCATGTGTGGATGTGAGAGTTGGACTATAAAGAAAGCTAAGCACTGAAGAATTGATGCTTTTGAACCGTGGTGTTGAAGAAGACTCTTGAGAATCCCTTGGACTGCAAGGAAATCCAACCGGTCCATCCTAAAGGAGATCAGTCCTGGGTATTCATTGGAAGGACTGATGTTGAAGCCGTAACTCCAATACTTTGGTCACCTGATGCAAAGAACTGACTCAGTGGAAAAACCCTGATGCTGGGAAAGATTGAAGGTGGGAAGAGAAGGGGACAACAGAAGATGAGATGGTTGGATGGCATCATCAACTCAATGGACATGAGTCTGAGTAAGCTCTGGGAGTTGGTGATGGACAGGGAAGCCTGGCATGCTGCAGTCCATGGTCTCGCAAAGAGTCGGACACAACTGAGCAACTGAACTGAATGCAAGGCAAAAATAAACGTATAAGTACAAGACAGGTAAGGATAGAGATTTTCTTATAGGTGTGTATATACAGTCAAAATAAAGAACAATGAATCGTACTCAAGTGTATCAAAGAACGCTGTATGAAAAAGATGCGGGTCGTGCTAGGACCAAATGCACAGCACTTGGAGACACAGATATGAGGGGGGAAGCACAGAAAACCACTGAAGTAAATAAAGAGAAGGAAGGAGGTGCACGCTGTGCTTGAAGAACACAGAATATGTTCAGTGAGATGAGAAATGAAGTTGGAAGGCAAGCCGTGAAATATAAGGTTACAAAGGCAGGCTGAGGCCAAAACACAGCTTCCCTCTGGAAAACAGCTCAAGGAGTCTGCAACCTCACCTGACCTCTCTTCTCTGTGACTTTCCAAAATGCTTCTGTTTGTATCTCTCCCTTTGTGCTTTAAATGGCAGACACTCGATAAATGTGTGTTGAATAATGAATTAATAAGATATTCACTGGTAAATGTTTCTATGTAATATAACTCAGGGAAATTGTGCAGTGTGTTTGAAGGGAACACTTAGCTGCTTCAAAATTATCTTCTCTGTTCCCTAATGCTTGTTAGGCTGATAAATAAAAACCATGGTTTGTACAAGGCAAAATAATGCTGATAAGTCACATTTTAAGGACATCTTGGCATATGTAACTGATATCTTACTTTATCTCACTGATTCAAGTCACTTCAGATAGAAAGAAATCCAAAGGGACATAGAAAACACTGTGCAAATATTGGATGTTATCTTACGTATAGAATGGCTGTGCAAATATTAACTATTTTAGTGATCATTTTCATCATAGGCCACTTACCAGGGGTCTGCAGAAAGTCTCATGAAGCAGGGGTCGTTGTATTTATATGCTAACCTGCCCACACCTACACACATTTTTCTGAGATGCTCACAGGTAATTTTCTAGGGTGCTTGCCTTCGTGTATTTGTGTGTTTTTCTTAAATATCATCATTCAATTCATTTTCCTCATCATTCTTCCATCTCATCCACGTAAGTCCCTGGGGTCAGGGACAAAAGGAGACACTGAAAGTGTCCAACCGCTGACAGAAGTGAGAAGTTTCTTTCAGGTGGGCAGCGCTTCGCCAGCCGCGCAGTTCCTCACCTCGTGTCTCATCAAGGACAAAAAAAAATAGGCTCAGGAAAAGCCTCTACCAATGGGGGTGGTGTGAGTCTGCCTCTCCGACCACCAAAAAAAATACGCGTGTGAAGCCTGCTAGGTCCATTCATGGTGCTGTGCAGGGGAAGAACACTGGACAAGGTAGAGAGGATGCCCGGGCCCGCGCTTGCACAAGGCACAGGACCCCGCCTTCCAGAAGGCCCAGGGACCACCAGACTCGGGACGCAGGCAGGAAGCAGGGCTGGCCAGTCCAGGCCCCGCCCACTCGCTGCACATCCGCGCCCCTTCGGCGGCGGCAGCGGCTGCGCGGGCCTCGGCTGCGCGGGCACGCGGGACGCCCAGCTGTCAATCACGCGCAGGCTGAGTTCGGCGAGGCGGGAGCGGCGGCGGCGGCGGCGGCGGCGGCGGTGGCGATGGGACCCCAGCGAGAGATCTGCGGCTAACTGGCTGCATTTGCTCCACGGGTCAGGGGATCGCAAGGGGGCAGGTAAAGCCTTGCGGAGCCCAGGGGTGAGGTTTTCTAGGCTCGATTTGTCTTTCTCCCTCTCCTCCCTTTTTCTTTCCTTTCTCTCTCCTCATGCACAAATATTCATATTCTCTGTCTTTCACACACACGCACACACACACACAGGCGCGCACGCACACACACACTAATTCGACTACATTTATTATATGGGCACAAATCTCTATGAAATCCATGCATGTTAAAATCCACCAATACGTACAAATTAGGAGTAACCAACTCCATTCTTCGGCTGTTTGTGGTTTATGTTATGTAAGAATTTGGGAGGTATACAGGGTGAACTCGGGAGTTTCTTTCCCGTGAGACAAGAAAAGTTGTAATATTAGATGAGAGTAAAAATATATGTATTGGGGGTTTGCAAAGCTGAATTGATTTCTTTTCCAGGCTGAATGTATCCACTCCTTGCCCTTTCCTCTCCTTCGCCTTATCTAAAGATGTTTGAGTTTTTTTATATGATCTCAGCACCTACTTCTTTGTGTTGTTAGAATGAGGCATTGGGTGCGGGTCCGACCAAAGCTGATGACCTCAAAGAAAACAGCAGAACAGCTTTTATTTACTTAATTGGTTCCTGGCTCTGTAGCAGAAATATTTTCAGCACCTTGAACAGCTCCTTGGGCTCCAGACCAGGCCAGCCTCTGGTGAAGGGTATGTGTGGAGTCAATTTTTTTCAAAGGAAGAGAGGACGACGACAGATAAAAAGAAGGATCATTTAATGAGAGAGAGAGGCACAGACGAAAGACAGACAGACTTGTTTTCTGTTACTTATCCAGACCCAGAAATACAATAAAATATCAGGACAAACTAATGTCTCGAAGAAGGTTGGTTTGGCCATGGTACATAAAAAGTCAACCAGGAAAATATTGAAAACAGTTTTTCAGGCCTCGGCCATGCTTACACACCTCAAGCCTTTGAGAGTCTCCTGAAGATGGATGGGGAACTGTTCATCAGAAAGAATTCTTAACGCCTCTTGAGAAATACCGTCCCAGTTCTTATTTTCTTTCACATGACTAGAGTAATGTAGGAAACCAACAGCTCTAGAGCTGGCAATGGCTTTTTAATTAAATCTTGCATGGGCACCTGCTTTTCTTAGGCAGATGAAAAGTAAAATGATCATGATAGGAAGAAAATGGATATAGGAGTAAAAAAATCGACCTCTTGAGTAAATCATCCGAAGAGCCTTAATAAGTCTAAAATGCATGTAAATAGATTAGAAAACACAATGGCTATAAGATTATTTTACATTATAATGGAACAGGCACCAAAGAGATCAAGTCTGGAGTCTCTATCGGAAGTTAGTAATCTTTTTCTTTAGAATTTGTAAAACACAAGTGGGTCAGTCTAGTTGGTATTATTGACTGCATGGAATAGAATTATATCAAAATAAGAATATATTTGTATAATGTGTTATAGTTTACAAAGTCCTTTTCATTTACATTATGTCCTTTATAAACTCTTATGAGAGCCCATTAAAAAGTTATAAAATATGTCGTACTTTTCTAAAAAGAAAAAAACGATCTCTGCTCTTGAACAGGAAGTCCTTTGTCAATGTTTTTGTCGATGTTAAATGATTCCTTACAAGTTATAAAAATGACTTATGAAATTTAGACTTTTATCTGGATCACATTCTGCAGAGATTTTTATTCTTAACTAGGTTTGAAGAATGAGCCATTAAAAGGAAAGGTCAAAGAGTAAACAACAAGAAGAGGAAGAGGAGAATTTCAAAGGTAAGACTCAAACTTTGTCACATGTAAATTGGTAAGCACCTTGTGATCTGCACATCGATAAAGAAGTTTAGTGTGAATATGGATTCTTTTGCTCTGCTCATTTTGGTTTGGGACTTTATTTTATCTAACTTAAAAATACATCTCAAAGAGGTAAAGATCATAAGATAACTGCATATCATTATCTCCCCTCCCCCTTTAAAAATTATAAGAGTGACTGCTAATCTACTAACTTAGAAGGAATAAAAATTAACATGGAGAGCCACAATCTCTACCACTGTCCCTGGACAATGAAGTATCTCTGAATGAACCATCGTTCATTAGTAGAAACACATTTTCAAGTTTTAAGTTCATGCTTATATAATTCCAGAATGCTTGATTTGAAAGTAAAAAGCTGTTAGCAGGCTTTCATGCCATCCTGCATCCATTCTGAGTCTAACTGATTCTTTAAAGTGAATTGACCTTTTGCTGTGGTATTGGATAAATTATCTAAATCAGCTTTGTACCTATACCTTGCATCTGTGGCCCAGAAGTGGCTCTAATGAGAACTTCACTCTCATTATCTCAGAATGATTTTATGGGAGAGAAAAACAGTATGAAAAAATTGAATGATCTTTCCAAGAGAATAAAAAGAACAAGGTCTGTGCCTGGCTTCACAGCTGACTCACACATAGAGCCATGGGAAAACACTCATCCTTTTTGGGCCTCAATTTTCTGCCTCTCTTCTCTCGAGGAGACCATGAAGACAAGTAATATAAAATCTCTGGTATTCTTAAGGCTTCATGAGGCATAAAACCTTATTTCTATTTTCATGACTGTAAACATTTTTCAAGTAAAATAAAAAGTAACTGCTCCTATTAGACTGAAATTCAAATTTCCAAGAACTGATATCTAGTGTAGTGGCACACATAAGGATCATGGTAACACATGCATGGGTTTGTTAGCTGAATAGTCATTCAAGGGATTCTCAGTATTTATACTTCTTCCTGCTGCAAATACCTCGTTTCAGTGCCCATTTCGTTGCACATACTACTTCAGAAGTGTTTCTTCTTCTAGCCCAAGGGTCAACTGAGAGCAAAATGTGTGCCCCACTCATCTTTGGAACCAGTGTCTCCCATAATCTAGCATATAACTAGTGCATTAAAAGCACCAAAGGAAAGGAGGAATGAAAAATCAAGGACCACTCAGACCATCATGCACACCAACTCATCTAGAACTCTGTGCCAAGAAATTTCAAAATGGTAAACAGGATAGAAAAATGTCCCTGGCCTCAAGAAGTTTTCAGTTGATCATGTATACAGTCTATCAGACCATCAGATAAACCACATCACAGAGGACTGGTAATAACAAGTGCTATGAAGAGAAACAATTCTGGATAAGGGGATAGAGAGTGATAGCAGGCTGATATTTATTGTGCTCACTGTTGAAAGCCTCTCAGAAGAGTTGGGGAGTGAGAGCAGTTAAGGAATGATTTTTCTGTCTCTATGAGTCCCTGGTATATAATAGGTAGGATATGTGGCTAAGAATTGAATATCCATTTAATGTACAACAGTTAAGATAGATACCATATACAAGAAAAAGAAGAAGACTATGGATGTATCCTCACTTATCCACACCCAGAAAGTCCTTTTGGAAGAATGAAGGCTATTCCCACTCCATAGATGACCAAGTAACCAGACACCAGGGTTGCTTGTTCTCCATCGTGAAGGCCATGCTGGCAGTGAGGATGCAGCAGGCTTCTCTAGAATGTGAATGAAATGAATACTCGTAAGGACTCACTTAAACACACTATCAGAGAATATTTTACTCACTTCCCCTATTCATACACTTCCTGGGATGTTAAAGCTTTCTCTAGAGAAAGGAGCCCCTTCAGGATCCATCACTTAACAACAGCCATAGATTTAACATTACTGTTTTTGCTGACACTACTATACCTATCGAAACACAAACCAGAATCTTCATGAAACCTTACTCATTAAATAAATGCTAAGACAAGCTAAAGTGCCTTTGCATATACCATCACTTTCTTCTCAATCCTACTTTATCATGTAATCATCACCCAGCTTTTAAAATGATGTTGTGAAATGGTCTTCTGTATCCTCTTTATAATATTGGAGGTGTCAATCAACCAAGTATAACTGTGACATTTTCTATGCTAGGACAAAAAGTTACTAGGACAAAAAGTTACTGACTTTCCTATGAGGAATATAACTCTCTGTTGAGATTTTGTAGGTGCAAAATTTCTACTATAATATGTTATATTTTAAAATTCATGTTCTACCAAGTGATCCATCTCCCATAAGAGTGAATCCCAACAAGTTATATGTTTGGAAAGATGTATGAAACCCAGGGACTACCTCTACTGAAATAACATTAAACAAACACACAACTGTTCAGTCTCTTGAATACCAAGTAACTAATCTAGCTAGTAGTTTATACGCTCTTTTAAACTGAAGCTTCATGCATACGATAATAAACCACTCTAACAACCAATCATTCAGAACTTGGGAGGAGGAGGGAAATCCCTAAACCTAGTTGTTTACCCAACAAAAATCAACTCATTCTGTAAATACATTTACAGAACAAATCCTGAAAAAACTACACTTAGAAGGAATTAGAGGTCATCAGGTCCAGCCATCTTATTTTAAGGATGATGAAACCATAACCCAGAGAGGTTACCAAGCTTGCCCAAGATGCCAATACCAGTAAGTTGCAAATCAAGAACCAGCATTAGAGCCCTTTCTCTGCTCTGTGTGGTTGTCACCGTCAAAGCCATGTCCTTGTACTTTGTATGCCCAGAGAAGAGAATAAGACTCTTTGGGATTTCTCTTCTGAAATGTATCTAACATCACTGAAAATCCATTCTGACTTAGAGTAGAGCCATCTATCACTCAGCCTCAAAAGCATTTGTTTTATGACATCTTCTCTCTCTTTTATGATGTTACCCATATCGTGTTTAGCCAAGTTGGACTGCTGGGTCTCATCCTCTGAAGCAGAAACATTTAACCTAGTGCTCTGGAAACAAGCTGTGCAGGGAAGGCTCTGCACCAAAGCTAAATCCTGAGAAAGGACCACTTCAGCATCAAAGGAAGATAACCCTTACTAGTGTTATGAGGGACTTTTTTTATACCTATCATATCTATTTTTGGCCTTTTTTAATGTTAAAATCTCTACTGCTTTATAGAAAACCTGAACATATGTATTTGTATGAGCTGGTTCTGATTATGCAAATCTATTAATCAATCCATACTCCCGTTTATTGTTTTGTCATCTTTCATCTACTCCCTGACTCATATAACCTTTAGTAGATAACTTTTCTATGCCTCAATTTCCTCACTGACAAAGCAGACTTAGTAATACTAATCCCTTCTTCCCTTGACTGAAAGTTTATTAGAATGTCTTAGAAGAAAGTGCCTCTAAAATTATTCTACTTCTATATCACTAATAGGCTCTTATTAATCATCTTCATTGTGTAAGCATGAAATAAAAGGTACTGAAGAGGTCATCCTAGTATTTAAAATATGAAATCTAGGTTAACAAAAGAATTTGGTCCATTAGATGTTATTGCTCTAATCAGGCAAAATGCACTCTGAAATCTTGATATTGTTACAAAATAATATCCTTTTGAAATGTTAAAAAGCAAGCACACACACAAAAAAATTTCTTTCCCTGCTCTCTCCTCCTGGTTGATTTCTTTAGAAGGTAATTGGACCTGAAACAGGAAGAAGCCACTGGAAGGCAGGCACTGAACATAACGCTGACCAACACGCATAAAGATGAGGTCATCAGTCACCATCAGTGACACCTGTTTGCACCGTTTTTCTACGATCAGGGCCATATTTTCCTATACTTGACTACAATTTTTAGCCAAAACCCACTTGTGGCTGAGGGCACACAGTTGCAAGCTATTCTCCAGGTTTCACTTTGTGGCTATGGGTCAGTGAATCCCTTAGTTCAGCTTTGATTTTAGCCCCATGATTATATCCAACCAAACTAAGTGGCCACACAGGAACACTTGCTAGAATTTTAGATTAAGTTTTTCTTGTATATAAACAATACTGCTTTGGTTTCATGACAAGTAATTGAAAACACTTAATGTGTGTTTTTATTGTATTATATAACATAGGCCCTGAGAAACCCTGGTCCAGTAGGAAGATACCTTTGAATGTTGTTCCTTGCTTTGTCAGGTTGAGACAGGGAAAACCATCTAGATTTTAAACTGTGCCCACCCAGGGAAAACCATCTAAAGGATAATTGAAAAATCTAAAAAAGTATTTCACATTTCCAGCTACCTGTTGATCTGCTTATATAGAGATCAGAAAACCAAAGAAACAACAGAATGAGAATTCTCTTACCAAAATTTCTGTCCTTCAGTAATTCCTTGTTTGTTTGTTTTTTCCACGTATTAATAACCAAATGCCTCTCTTTAAGGTCAAATTAGATCAAATTAAATTGAAATTTCCATCTGAAGAAGGCAGCATCCTAAACAACCTACCCAGAGCTTAGTTTCATTAAACAGTTATGTGAATTTTTATTTATAGTAGACACTAAATGGAAATAGTAAAAAGTAGGTCTACTCTCTACATTATGCTCTAGCATCCCATGTGATCAGATGGATCAACAAATAATGCCTGAAATATCTGGAGTTAGAGTCAGTGAGGTGTTAATTATGGACCAAGCCATTTGTGATGAATAAAGTATGAAGCATAAATTGCTCAGCAACTTTTTAATGAAGCTTCTGTACACCTTGTCAATTGTTAGAAGAAGATACATGAGATCCAAAGGCAGAATTTCAAATTGCTATGTAACACCATCTAGCTTCCACAAGGGAACATGGTTAAGCATTGACGAGGACAGTCCAAGACAAATTTCATCTGTAGCAAGTGAGAGTGCCTGCCTAATTCTTTAACATGAAAGTGTAAACACTACTGGATTCTAAGAGATTGAAGCTTTCTTGTCAAGACAACTGAAAATCTCAGCTTCCTTGCTGCATTTCTCACGTGCTTCCTGCTTAAATTTTTGCAAGTGTGCTGCACTGTTAATGTCTCGTTTCACTTATGGAGAACCAGTTCTGGTCATTGAGTGTTTGGGGTGATTTTGCATTCAGTAAAGAAGATCAGCTTGGGTAAGAAAGACAAGTCTTTAAAGGTATCTTTTCTGCCCAGAAAAAGAGCATTGTTCAATTAGGCTGACATTATTCAACCTGGTTCTTACCTTTAATATGCCTTTTGATCCTGAGGCCAGAGCTCATCGGGCTGATGCCTGTGGATGTTTTCATTCCAGCCAAGAAGGATGAGTTCTTGCAGCAACGTCTGTGGGTCCAGGCAGGCACAGGCTGCTACCGAGGCTGGGCACCAGCGCTACGGAGTCCGGTCCTACCTGCACCAGTTTTATGAGGACTGTACCACTTCCATCTGGGAGTATGAGGATGATTTCCAGATCCAGAGATCACCCAACAGGTGGAGCTCAGTATTCTGGAAGGTAAGTAAAGAGCATGGGTTTAACTCAGGAAATGGAGAAGTCATTTCATACGGTAAGTAATTCAGCTGCAGAGAGCTGAGAGGTCTGGGACTCTGTATGTGCATTCCTCTTGGTGATACTGAGTGCAGTTTTCTTCCTTAGGAAAGGAGACTGTAAACCTTGGGAAGAAAGCCTCTAAACACAGCACAGTTGTTGATTTTCAGGTGAAATGTAAATAGGTATAATCGCCATCATTATTATTTTTGCTACTGTTATTAATGTGCCACATAAATTCACCAACTATGAAAGCCGTTCAAAGGCAAAACATGCTTTAAGCCTCCCCTGCAGGTTTGGATGGTATCATTTTAAAAGTTACAATAATAATTAAAAGAAATAGTTGGGTACTGGAGAGAGTTAATGCAGAGGCATAATACAGTGGTCAGTCTACCTGCCCTACTTCTACTAGATATGTGGTCATAAAGTTCTGTGAGCTTAAGCTTCCTTGAAAGGTAGGAGCCTTGCTGGACAAGAAATTCAGTCATTCAGTATGAATTAGTGAACACCTACTCCATTCAAAAAGTTGCGAAGTGCTGAAAATTAAAGCGGTAAATGGGAGAAGAAAAAGTCCCTGCCCTTACAAAATTTACAATCTATCATGGAAAACATACCATAAACAAATAAACCACACAATAATAGTAGAAAGTAGCAAGTATTAGTCTTGCAAGTAGCAAGAATAATATGGCAAGTGCTATGAAGAGAACTAAATCAGAATAAGAGGCTAGGGAGGGATAGAGAACTGATATTTAGTTATGCTGATCACAGAAAGCCTTTCGAAGAAGATGACCTTTGAACAAATACCAGGATACGCTGAGGGAGGAGACCATAAAATTAATGGGCTGAAGGTCATTCTCGGCTGGGAAAATAGCAAATCCAAAAGCTCTGAAATGGGAACAAGTTTGGTGTGTTTGAAAAATAGCAAGAGATCCAGTCTGGGTGAAGAGGAATGAGAGGGAGGAAAGAACAGGTGACAATTTCAGAAAAATTACGGGACACAGATGATTTGTGTGAAGCCTCGGAGGTGATTGTGAAGACTTTGGCTTTCCCCTTGAGAGACACAAGAAGCCACCTGAATGTTCAAGTAGGTGAGTGATGCGACCTGACCAATATTTTAGCAGGATCATTGTGGCTATAGCACAGAAAATAAATTACAGAACCACAAAGATCAGATCAGATCAGATCAGATCAGTCGCTCAGTTGTGTCCGACTCTTTGCGACCCCATGAATCACAGCACGCCAGGCCTCCCTGTCCATCACCAACTCCCGGAGTTCACTGAGACTCACGTCCATTGAGTCAGTGATGCCATCCAGCCATCTCATCCTCTGTCGTCCCCTTCTCCTCCTGCCCCCAATCCCTCCCAGCATCAGAGTCTTTTCCAATGAGTCAACTCTTCGCATGAGGTGGCCAAAGTACTGGAGTTTCAGCTTTAGCATCATTCCTTCCAAAGAAATCCCAGGGCTGATCTCACTAAATTATTTAAGAGTCTATTGAAGTACCCAGGGGCAAGAGAAAATAGTGGCTTAGATTAGGAATGGTGTTAACGGAGATGGTAAAATGTAGTCAGATTTAACATGAAATTTGAAGGCCAGCTGTTAAGACACACTGGCGAATTAGACATAAGAGAAAGAAGAGTCAAGCCTGACTCCAAGACTTGCAGCCTGAGATCTTTGGTGGATGATGTTATAACTCACTGGGATGAACACCAGGAGAGCAGTGGGATGGGTGATGAGTCAAGACTTTGATTTTGGCGTTGCTACATTGGCAAGTCAGATACGACTTAGCAACTAAACACCACCACCACATTGGAGGTGCCTATTAATCATGCGAGTGGGGATCTGCAGAAGCATTTAAATATACCAGTCTTCAGCTCCTGAATTGGGAGTCACTGACCTATAGAATGTATATAAGGTACCAGACTAGAAAAGGTCATCCAAGAAGAGAGTACAGACATAAAAGAGAAGATGGCATTGGATGTTCCAACATTTATAAATCAGGGAAAGGACAAGGATGTAGGAAGGGCTACTGAGAAGGTTCAGCTTTAGGTGATGCCTCAGATTCCCTCCAGTCTATAATTCTGCGTTTTAGAGATTTCCAATCATCCCCAACTTTCTCCCAAAATATCACAGAAATTTAGACACTGATACTGACATAACCTTCCAATATACTGGCAATAGAATTCAACAAGAGGCAATTAACAAAGTAACGATTATAAGCATGGACTCTGTCCTCGGCTGTTGTTCAGTCGCCCAGTCACGTCTGACTCTTTGTGACCCCATGGACTGCAGCACGCCAGGCCTCCCTGTCCCTCACCATCTCCTGAAGTTTGCCCAAGTTCATGTTCATTGTATAGGTGATGCCATCCAGCCATCTCATTCTCTGACGCCTTCTTCTCCTTCTGCCCTCAATCTTTCCCAGCATCAGGGACTTTTCAGTGAATCGGCTGTTCACATCAATGACCAAAATACTGGAGTTTCAGCTTCAGCTTCAGTCCTTCCAATGAGTATTCAGGGTTGATTTCCCTTAAGATTGACTGGTTTGAGCTTATTGCTGTGCAAGGGACTCTCGAGAGTCTTCTCCAGTGCCACAGTTCAAAGACATCCATTCCTCGGCTGACATGGGTTCAAATCTCAACTTTTTCATTTAATAGCTATAACTATTATACCAGGTAATTCAGTGGTAAAGAATCCACCTGCCAATGCAGGAGATGTGGGTTTTGTCCCTGGGTCAGGAATGTCCCCTGGAGGAGGAAATGGCAACCCACTCCGGTATTCTTGCCTGGAAAATCCTACAGACAGAGGAACCTGGCAGGCTACAGTCCATAGGGTCACAAAGAGTTGGACACGGCTAAGCACGAACATGAGAAACTTGACCTTAATGAGCCTCTAACAGTGATACATATAATACCTACCACATACTTGTGAGAGTTAAGTAAGATAACATATGAAAAGAGCTTAGTACAATGTCTGGGAGGTACTCAATAAGCATTTAATGTATTAGCTCCTATTACCAGATGTCATATGGAACACTGAGGTCTGAAATAGAAATAAAACTGGAAACTTAGTTAATAAGTAAAATATTGGGTAATATAGTTGTTACTATGGTTTACCCAAGACCTCTGTTGATTCAAAATCTTACTACTGGCAGGTTCCCTGTATTAGAATTGGTCAAGCCAGCCTTTTTATTCTGTACAAGTGTTACCTCTGAGGAATTGGTACTGGCCTGGACCAGTGAAATACACAGCCAAGCTTGGCACATCTTGTATTTACCCAGATAAGTGGGTGGTTGCTTCTCTATGTGTCAAAAAAACAAATATTTGCCTGACAGGTCTGTTGTGCCAAGAGCCTAAAATGCCTCTGACATACAGAATATTGCAAATGCTGGTGGTTCCAAAACACTAGTGGCTATACGATTTGTGAAGCTATAAATCCATCAAATAATATACGGGTATGGATTTACAATAAAGAACTCTCAGTAAATTACCAACCCCAGAATTCAGATTTCAGTGTTTTCTCTCTTCTGTTTTATACAAACAAGATCCAAAGGTATTTGTTCCCTGTTGTACTGGACCTAGTTCAGAGAATAAAGCCGAGCAAACATCCATGGCATCATAGAGGTTATATACCAGCAAAATCTAAATCCTAAACTTACATCCTAATCATAAAACCCTAGGTGGGGCTTTGAGAAGCTTACAGTCAACCAGAAATACCCAAGAATGGAGTGTCTTAGAGACCTCATCTCTACCAAGGGAATACACCAGCCACTCCTGGGTTGCCTCCTAGGGAATATAAGGGAACTCTTACCAGTGAATGTATGAAGCACTTTGTATCAACACAGAGAAAGGCACTGATTATGCATGTTTCCATTATGATTCTTTTTTATGTTTTTTTTTTTTTCAAACTGCATCTTGTAAATAGTTCAAGATGTGGGCTCCCCCGACCTCTCTTCCACTATAGCGTTGCTAAGGCCACAGGGGTCTCTCACTGGGGCCACACTCACAGAGCCCCAGCAGGGCTCTGCTGCTGAGCCAGCTCCTTAGTGTGGGCAGCAATGCGAGGGGGCTTAATGAGAATGGAGAGTGGAATCAGTCGGGCCTGAGTTAGAAACTTTATGGGACTTCTCTGGTGGCTCGGATGGTAAAGAATCTGCCCACAAGGCAGGAAGAGGCGGGTTCAGTCCCTGGATCGGGAAGATCCCCTGGAGAAGGAAATGGCAACCCATTCCAGTATTCTTGCCTGGAGAATTCCATGGACAGAGGAGCCTGGAAGGCTACAGTCCATACAGTCCATGGGGTCCCAAAGAGTCTAACACTTAAGAAACTTTGCTCCATCCGTGGATCGACATAACCTTGTTCCCACAATGCTGTTCTTTTTTTAAAAAAACAAATACTTATCTGTCCACCATGCACAAGGCTCTGGGTTCAGTTGTGAACATGACACTTCTTTGCTTGTGAATAAGGTATAGCCTTGACCTGACAGAGTTCACAGTCAAATAAGGAAGATGGTTGTGTACGGAGATTGTTACAATCCACTGTAACAAGAGCTGGATCACAGAGACTTTGAAAGGCTGTGAAGTAGAAATGTCTCCAGAACTTTCCAACTTGATTGAGTACAGTGAGAGGCTAAGGTAATAAATCAAGACTGTCTTGGGAAGGTTGTCTCACAAGCAGGAACAAACAGCCTCACCGCACCACCACCACACCACACACACACACAGTGTTATACACATTCTCTGTGCCTCACATTCTAGATGCCTGCGTGACTGCCTCTGGCACTGCTAACCTCCCCAGTGCCTGCAACTGCTGCTGTCTGCAAAAACCTGTGTGACACGGTCCCATCTACCCACTGCTTCTGGCCAAGAACCTAACAGGCTGGCGTGGAATTTTTCTTTTTCATCCTTGCACCTGACCTTGACTAAGATTGCTGCCACTATCACTGTGCAGCAAACAGCCAAAGTACAGCAGGTGTGAACTAATGGAAGCAGTCTTCTCACCCCAATCGTTCTTTCCTCACCCTAGGATTATCCTCCTCCTTCTCAGCTGATATTAGAAATTTCCCAAAGGATGTGGCTCAGACGGTAAAGCGTCTGCCTACAATGCGGGAGACCCGGGTTCGATCCCTGGGTTGGGAAGATCCTCTGGAGAAGGAAATGGCAACCCACTCCAGTGCTCTTGCCTGGAAAATCCCATGGAAGGAGGAGTGTGGTAGGCTCTAGTCCATGAGGTCGCGAAGAGTCAGACACGACTGAGCCCTTCACTTTCAAAGGATGTTCAACAGCAATGGGCAGGTACAAGGCAAGACTGTTTCCTCCCAAGACTTAGTAAAAGTGAAAATGATCCTGGTACCTCTACCATCTCCCTAGACCCCCTCCCTCCTGTTCCAGTCTCTCCAGTTTCCCCCCTTATTCTGAATAAGCTAAATCAGAATTTAAACCTACATCTTGGATTTCTTTTCAAAGTCTTGCTTAAAATGAATAAGGAAACCCCTTAAGAAAAAACACGTGGTATTATTTTCTAAAAAGCATTTTTCTCAGATGGCATGTGAAAAATGGATGAAGAAAGATGAGCCTAGCCAGGGGGACGATCAGAATGCTGTTGCAATGACGTGAGCGAGAGTTAATAGTGCTCTGTTACCATTAGGGCAGCTGTGGTGATGGAGAGAGAAGATTCAAGAGAATCTTATGAGGTAGAATTAATAAGATTTAATTGTCCATTGACTACCAGCATGAGGAAAGACTCAGTGAATGGATGGATGGCAGGAATGCAGAGAAAATTAAGCAGAAAAGAAGAAAATATCATTTTGAATATTTGGGGTTTGAAGAGCCTTTGGGACATCTTTGTGTAAATCCTCCCATTGACTATCATAAATATGGGGCTACAGACCGGGAGAGAAATCTAGACTGGAGTTGGAGATTTGGAAGCCATTGGTAAATAGGTGGGAGTTGAAACTGTGGCCACAAAATTAAACCCTAGAGAGAACATATTGAGTAAGCAATGTGGGTCAGGGCTGGGACCCTGGGGAACACCAATAATTTAGGAGTTTCTGGCAAAGCAGGTTAGAGTGAGTCGTTAAAGATATAGATGTGGACGCAGGAGAGAAATGTGTCAGGGAAAACCACTGGTGATGGTCTTAAGAAAGCCTGAGTGCTGAAAATCAATGACTATAGGATATACACATGGAGAAGAAAAATTGGATTTGACAATTGGGAGGTCATCGGTGACCTCAGAGAAACCGGTTTCAGTGCAATGGTAGAGGACTAAGCTTTTCTGCCAAGGGTAGGAATGAGTTCAAGCAGTAGCTAGAGGGGAATGCAGGGTTCTGGAATAGCTTTTGAAGATGGAAGTGATCGAATGTGCTAACTGGCCGGAGGGACATAGCTAGAGGAGCCCAGGAGGGCTGTGGAAACTGTACCAGGTGAGGCCTACATGGAAGGATCTGGATCCCAGCCTGGCATTGGTCATTGCTTTGTAAAGCTCAGTGTCCCTACAAGAGGGTCAGGCCAGATGAGTTAGAATCTGCCATCAGTCTGGGAGGGGACACCACTCTGAGCTCAGGTGCTGCTAAGGAGAGGTCAGCCGCAGCCCTCAGAGCAGAGGAGGATGAAGGAAGGCCCGTCTCCACTCTTGCTATGCTTCTTCTGGATTTTACCTCAAATCCAGATGGCTCCTTTCACATTTAGCTCCATCCAGCAATTTCCCCCCACAGGCTGCTCTTCCCTGCCATGCTGGTTCTGGCTTCCAACAGTCATGACTGCCTCCTCTCTGCCAGAACAGCTGCCTTGCTCCTGCTGCCAGCTCTGCTTCTTGGAGTAAACTGCATTTTCAGATCTCATCAGCTCGCAGACGGAACAACGAAGGGGACGTTAGTCAAAATAACAGCAGTTTCTGGCTCACGGCCCCCAGCAGCAGAATTTCTGGAATCCGAGCTCTCTTCCCTGTCCAGTCCTCCTTTCCAGCAGCAGATACTGGGTTTTCACTGCTCCACCCCAGAGTCAACAGAGTCATCAGAAGTCACAGCACAAAAACTGCCCTTGTGTATAGTCGCTCAGTCAAGTCCGACTCTTTGTGACCTCATAGACTATAGCCCGCCAGGCTCCTCTGTGCATGGGATTTCCCAGGCTAGAATACTGGATGGGTTGCCATTTCCTTCTCCAGGGAAAACTGCCCTTGCTGCTGTCTCTACAGTCAGCGTGTCATCACCTGGAGAGGCCCTTCTCTCTCACTAGGGGTGTTGATTTAACCATCCCACAGCACCCAGCTACTCTGGGCAGCCCCTCTCCCAGCAGCCCTGCAAGACTTTTGCATGACCCCAAACAGAGCTGGTTTACTGTCTTCAGTTCAGTTCAGTCGCTCAGTCGTGTCTGACTCTTTGCTACCCCATGAGTCGCAGCATGCCAGGCCTCCCTGTCCATCACCATCTCCCGGAGTTCACTCAAACTCACGTCCATCAAGTCAGTGATGCCATCCAGCCATCTCATCCTCTGCTGTCCCCTTCTCCTCCTGCCCCCAATCCCTCCCAGCATCAGAGTCTTTTCCAATGAATTAACTCTTCGCATGAGGTGGCCAAAGTACTGGAGTTTCAGCTTTAGCATCAGTCCTTCCAAAGAACACCCAGGGCTGATCTCCTTTAGAATGGACTGGTTGGATCTCCTTGCAGTCCAAGGGACTCTCAAGAGTCTTCTCCAACACCACAGTTCAAAAGCATCAATTCTTCAGCGCTCAACTTTCTTCACAGTCCAACTCTCACATCCATACATGACCACTGGAAAAACCATAGCCTTGACTAGACGGACTTTTGTCGGCAAAGTAATGTCTCTGCTTTTCAATATGCCATCTATGTTGGTCATAACTTTTCTTCCAAGGAGTAAGCGTCTTTTAATTTCATGGCTGCAGCCACCATCTGCAGTGATTTTGGAGCCCAAAACAATAAAGTCTGACACTATTTCCACTGTTTACTCTCTTAGAACCTTTAAGAGAAAAGCCTGTGTTGCCTTTCTTAAACTTTATTTAATAGAACCTCTTTTCTCTTAGACCTAGAACTACTTCAAGTCAGAGCCATGTCCAGAGACAAATTTTTTGATCCTGTATGGCCTCACTCCAAAGTTCTTATTCCATTCAGTACGCTTAGATGGCACCAGGATTACACTGATATATCTCAGTATCCCTCCTCACTACCATGACGCTCTCTGTGAAGTATTCTCAGTGTTCCTCCTTCATGCCTACCACCCCAAGCTCTTCCTGATGTGTTTGAACAGGTTTGGAGTCACTCTCTGGGCACCTCTTTTGGAGATCCTCATTAGACTTGCACGGGTGGCACCCTCAGAATCCTGGGGATTACGTACTATTCATTACGTCATGCTCCCCTCCACGGATGGCAAGCCTCTCTCTCCAATCCTCTGATATAACAGGGACAGGGGCAAGACTCAGGGAGGCCAGCCACTTTCCAGTTCTTGAAGTGAGCAGTTCTGCCATCTGCAAGGCATCGTTTGCCTTTTAGCTTCTGACTGATATTCCAAGAGTGGATTTTAATCTATAAAACACTGCTCAGTTGAGGAGCAAACTTCTCTGAGAATCAATCACCTGGCTCCAAGTTCAGCAGTCTGGTGGTTTAAGTTAGTCCGTCAGGAATATTTATTGGGCGCAAGACTAGACTGACTGCTACAGAGAGACAGGACAGAAATAGAAGACGGAGCACCCTGGCCTCCCTTGCTCTTAAGAACCTTAGAAACGAAGATGGATACGTTTTTGCTGCCCTCAATTTTGGAGAATTAGTGCCAGTTCTTGAGGAGGGAGGTAATTTAGTGACATACGAAGCATGTCACCATGGATATTTAAGTTAATTTAGTTTGGGCATTCTGAATTTTCCAACATGAGTCATTTTTTAAACATTATAAATAACGGTTAGTCTTTGAAGGTGAATTGATTTGCCACCATTCTTGGAAAAATGTAGAAAGCCATCCAAAATATGATATTTTACAACCCAATTTTTTCCTGCAATACTTTATCTTATGTAGAATACTTTTTTTCAGATGGCTGACTCTTCTTTTTCAGTTTCTTTACAACATTACATAATGGAAATTTGTTTATATATGGTGACAAACTCTATTGTAATTTTTTAAAAAATAGTAAAGGCAATGTACAAAATATCAATTTGGTGAAGTCTCATGGAAGAATGAAGGTGGGAACTGGGGCTTGGAAGTCACACAGAGCTGGCAGAGTCGTCACACCACCTGCTTAATCAGGGGACCTTGAACTATGTTTCTTCAACCCTATAAACCTCAGTTTCTCATAGGTGAAATAGGGATAAAAATATCTACATCTCATGAGACGCTAGTGAGGATTAAGTGAAAATCACAGTGCCTGGGTCATGATCAGTGCTCACTAACATTAGCTCTCCTCCCCTCTTTGTTAGAGTGATGGATTTGCAAATGTTTTCCTTCTGTTATCCCAACTTTCTACTAAAGAAGTATCTAATAAGGTGTATTTCCTTGAATTACAATAAGTAAGTTAGATAAATATACTTTAGATGTTCAAGATTAAATGGTGTTATGCATTTGGTTATTTTTCCAACCTTGTTATTCTAACTAAAAGCAATTAGGAACAGGAGGAAATGAAAAATGTGTTTAAAAAATAAGCTATATTAGCTGTTCTTTATCCCAAGTACTGACAGATTGTTGCAATGCTCTTGCCAATGTAGCATAATTTTACAAGAGGCACATTTCCAAATAATAGTAGTAATAGCTACTTATTGCAATGCGTGACTTAGCCAGGCCCAGGGCTGAAAGCTTTCATGCATGGTCTCCTTTAGTCCTCACAACTTTATGAGGTAGGTACTATTATCATTTATCATTTTATAAATGGGAAAGTTAATGAGAGTGTTTAAGTAGCTTTCCTTCTATGATTCAAGTACTAGTTGGCAGTGCTGGAATCCAAGCCTGAGTCTGTTCATTCCAAACCTCTGAGCTTAAACCACCAAATGGTATATCACTCTCCATCTTCAGTGGGTTACATTTTATTGGAACTTGAGCTAATGCAGTTTCATCTCCATCTGCTGTTCTTTATGTTTCTCAACCTCTGCACAAGTAAAGTCCAAACAGCTACATATTAGAGAAGAAAGAACACTGGCCTAGGGGTCTGACCTGTGGCTTCTAGCCCATCCTGTGCTACTTACTACCTGTCCTCCCTGTCCCTCCTTGGGGCAGTGACCTACCCTCCATGAGGCTACATTCCCTTGCCTTTAACTGGTAATCATGGTTCTTTCTCCACCAACTTGGAGAAAGGGAGAGTTGTTCCACACTGTCAATGGCCTCCAGCCAAAATCACCAGGAACACACTTCTGTGTTGAACAAGTTGAGTGTATTGCTCATCACAGTGAGAGAAAATGACACCAAAGGGCATTTCAATAAGAGAATGTGAGAAAGGATTATAGGGTGTGGGCTTTGGTTGGGTGATTTGAGGAGGGTGGGATAGGCGTGGGGGACTGAAGAGTCTACAGGAGCCAGAGTTTACTTTGGATTATCAGGGACAATTCTATGATTAGGTATAAGATAATAAATCTTATCTATCCCAAGGGCAGACTGCTGCTAAGTTGCTTCAGTCGTGTCCAACTCTGTGCGACCCCATAGACAGCAGCCCACCAGGCTCCTCTGTCCCTGGGATTCTCCAGGCAAGAATACTGGAGTGGGTTGCCATTTCCTTCTCCATGGCAGACTAGAGTGAGACTAAATAAAACTGTAATTGGTAAAGAATCAACAGTCATTTATATTATGCAGGGTGGGAAGAACATAGTATTTTCTGGTTTGTAAATGACCTTGTTTTTGTCTGTGCTTAGACAAAATTATGAAGTGGTTTTAGTTTGTCTCACTTCGTCATGAGTACAGAATGAGCTTGTCTGATGTTGAGGTTCTGTGAGGTTGATTGTGCCAAGAGAACAACATGGCACCCATGGGGGTCCCAGGCCAGCTTCTGGCGGATAGAGTGATGCCAGCTCTTAGGTATGGGGCTGTTTTTCTCTTGCTCAAGACCAAATGAGACAACATAAGCCAAAGGGATTTTGCCAATTGCAGAGCATCAGACAAACAGAAAACTCGAAGGAAAAATCAAGTCAGTGATGCAGCACCTGGCTGGTATCAAAATCAGAAAAGTCCTCCTTTCACCTTCTTTTTTAAAAAGAAAATTATGTAGGCTTCCAACTGGGAAAAATCTCTCCTTTTAAACAAGACCTGCCCTGCCCTAGGGAGCTGAAGTACCACATTCACTCTATCTTGTTTGTGTCTTTCTCTAGGTCGGACTCATCTCGGGCACAGTCTTCGTGATTCTCGGATTGACTGTCCTGGCAGTGGGATTTCTTGTGCCCCCCAAAATCGAAGCCTTTGGCGAGGCCAATTTCGTGGTGGTGGACACGCACGCTGTCCAGTTTAACGGAGCCCTTGACATGTGCAAGCTGGCGGGCGCCGTCCTCTTCTGCATCGGGGGCACGTCCATGGCAGGGTGCCTGCTGATGTCGGTGTCTGCAAAAAGCTACTCCAAAGAAGAGAAATTCCTTCAGCAAAGGTTTAAAGAGCGAATCGCAGACATCAAGGCCCACACTCAGCCCATTACAAGAGCTCCGGGCCCGGGAGAAACAAAGATACCGGTCACTTTGTCCAGGGTTCACAATGTCCAGCCCTTAGCGGCAACCTGAAATCTTTTCCACCCAACCCTCCCCTCTCTAATTCACACCCAGTGTTGCAAGGGAACAGGCCAGTTTGGGAGATGACAAGGCTTTGGCATTGATCTGCCCCAGAGCTGTGCTGGGCAGTGGGCAGAGTGGTGACTGAGCTTAGGCTCATTCCATTCAGTGGCCCTGGGGACGCTTGACGCAGTGGGTCAGCGTGGGCACATGCACCCAGCTGCCTAAAGAGGTGCGGCTGGGTGCCCACCAGGAGTTCTCTGGACCTCCTCTCTCATACAGTGTGACTTTGTGACATTTTCCGTGTTCTTGGAAAGCACTCAACAGTTCAGACCAGCCTACCAATGGCTAACGTGGTCCATTTTACTTTCTTGTGTTGTTTTTTCTAATTTTCTAACCTTTCCTGTGTGGTGCTGCCTTCTATTCCTGGTCTCACTACATGTAAGATATTGTCGTGTGTGTTCATAGAAAAATCAAATTCCCTGATTTTGACCCCAACCTCGGTCTTTTAGCTCTAACGTAATATGAGTCCTTAAGATCAGAAACAAACTTTTCAGAATTCTCCACAAACCTTTCTTTCTTTGTTTTGTTTTCTCCAGTTTTTTCCACTTAAAGAGCTCAAATTGCCAACTTTAGAGTCTTGGGAAAGAAATTACTATTAGGAGAATCTATGCAGTGACCAAAAGCACTGAAGTAAAAGTCAAGAAATTTGAGTTCCTGTTACTCACTAGCTGCATGGTCTTGGGGAAAGCACCTAACCTCCCAGGCCTCAGTTTCCCCGTCTGTAGAATGGGGGTCCTGGTCTGTGATGTCTCGTTTTGCCGTGTGTCGTTGTGTGTCCATGACCAAGGATGTTTACAGCGCTCCTGTGGTCTCGCCACAGTGGGATTCTTTCAGATCTGGACTCCCAGAAACTTGCCAAGTCAGGATCCTCATGCCACCTACTCCTAAATATCCAGCCCCAGCAGTTTATACAATGCTGTCATATTTTTATAGAGACAAAAGTAAGCCATCCTCCACTAAGAAACCCCCTGAGTAGATATAAACCTTAAGAGGGTTTTCTTTCTCGAAAAAGGCACTTTCTTCTCCTGTAAAGTGTTCATCTCATCCCTTTGCACTTCTGTTTAGTCTGTGGATTTAAATTAGACTGAGGAAAACAGAACACGTGAGCTTGAGACCCTCTCAGAACCTGTGCCACCTTCGAATTCTGTCTTTTTGTTTTTTCCTTCCTTCACTGGATAAATAAAACATGTGAACGAGCAGAACTCGAATTGCCTTGTCATTCCTTCGGTGTGGCTGTTTTCTCTCCAACGTGTGATTTTCCATTCTGAGGCTGAGTGAGCTCTGCAGGTCCCCTGGGGAAGTGGAAGAATAAATGAAGTAATTAGTGCTCTCGTGCACATGGTTTCTTTTGCATCATCCAGCATCAAACATGCGGCAGATCAGCATCCTTCACAAGGATCGTTGGCCGCGTTTGGGAGAAACTGTTCTAGTTTACTTGGGTTCTTCACTGCCTGTGGCAATGCCATTTTACTTGTGTTCTCAGAAGCCTCATTCAAGCTCCCAGGCACCTGTTCAAGGTAACACTGTGAGGTTTTCCATGTTGACTTCTATGATGTGTAGCAAGGGATCTTCAAGAATGAGACTTGACTTTTAAGAGCCTCCAGAATGAAAAATACATACTTCTGGTTCCAGTCTGGTCTCTAGTGCTTGTAGGCAATACACCACTAAATTCTCCCAACTGGTGGAGGTTTCAGTATCTGCAGAACAGCTCATAGGTGTTGTTATGCGTATCCAAGAGTCAGACGCGACTTGAGCGACGTTCACTCACTGAGGAGGAACCAGGACCCTGCCCCCAAAGCTGCACTACTGGTTTTTTTGACGGTTCCTCCCTCATCTCTGACCCATTAGAAGAATGTCCACGAGCTGATCACACCCTCTTTGAACCCTTACCATAAAACTTCTCACTACACCCCCACCCTGCATGCCAAGGTGGGATACACAGTTTTGAGGGCTTTAACCTGCTGTGGTCTCTTTTGCCTGGCAAAGCAATAAAGCTGTATCTTTTCTACTTCACCCAAAACTCTGTCTCCGAGATTTAATTTGGTGTCAGGGTAGAGAGGCCGGATTTGGCTTTACATGCCACCTGTTAAACGGAATCCCTGTTGTTACTGGTGTTGTTTAGTCAGAAAGTCATGACTCTTGCGACCCCATGGACTGTAAGCCCATCCAGCTCCTCTGTCCATGGGGTTTCCCAGGCAAGAATACCGGAGTGGGTTGCCATTTCCTTCTCCAAGTGATCTTCAATAGGTTGCAGATTCCCTGAAGTCATTAATTGTCTTGCTTACTATGTGCACAGCACCTCAAGACGGAAAACTGACGATGAGAGATTGTGTAAGCAGCAATTCCATGTGCTTCCAAGGCCTCCTGTCATCCGGTCCAGCTCCTTTCTACCTTTATTCTGGCATTTACCCTGGAACCCTATGTTCTATCAATAGCTATACTCAACCACTCTCCATTCTAAGTGTGCCTTCACTCACCAAGCTTATTTTACCAGAAATAACATCTGCCCAGTCTCTGACTGTTGAACCCTTCCTTCAAGACCACGTCAAGATACAACAGCAACACTGGGAAGAACTAATACATACTGAGTGGGAGGCACCATTGAAGCATTTTGTACAGAATTCATTTTATCCTCACAAAAACCATATGAGATTGGGGCTACTATCATATGCCCATGATACAGGGGAGAAAATAGGCAAAGAGAGGATAACTTGTCCAAGGAGAACTAGTAAGTGACAGAGGCAGCCTGGCTGCATTTTCATCCAATATTCTCTTCTGCCTCTAGAAATGTCATCCTCTCTATGCAGCTGTTCCTCCAGCTCTCTCTGTCTTTTGGCTCTCATTCTCTCTTGCACACATGCTCTCTCTCTCTCTCTCTCTCTCTCTCTCTCTGTCTCTCTGGCTTTCATTCTCTCTTTCTCTTTTACTCTCCCCACGGTTCAGACTTAATGTCTCTTCCTCAAGCACAAGCATTTTGTGCAAACACATTCTACGGCACTTATCTCTATTATAGCGATTTGTTTACATATCTGCTTCTTCCATTAGAAGCTAGACTATTAGCTGCTTGGGTACAGGGAGTGTGTCTTAATGAGTGGTGAACCCTCCGAAGTGAATATATAAAAAGCTATGTGCTATTATATGGTCATTTAAAACAATTACTGCATTTTTACTTAGAGCCAAGCATTGTGCTGGCCCTACAGAAAAAGAGATGATTAATAGGGGCACTAAAGTTTTTGCATATCTAATGTGTCTGTATGTGTGTGTGTGTGTGGGTGTGTGTGTGTGTGTACAGAGGTGAAAATGGATTTTTGGAGAGGACTAAAAACTGATGGCATAGGCTTGGGTACCTATGAGTAGAACTCTTCTTGATCTAACATTTGGGTTGCTGGGAGCTTGGTCTAAGGGTTAGCTGGCCATTTGTTGTTGTTGTTGCTTAGTTGCTCAGTCATGTCCAACTCTTTGTGACCCCATGGACTTAGCCCATCAGGCTTTTCCGTCCATGGGATTTCCTAGGCAGGAATACTGGAGTGGGTTGCCATTTCCTTCTCCAGGGGATCTTCCCAACCCGAGGATCAAAGCTGGTTATTACTACATTGCTGCTAAGCTGCTAAGTCACTTCAGTCGTGTGACCCCATAGACGGCAGCCCACCAGGCTCCCCTGTCCCTGGGATTCTCCAGGCAAGAACACTGGAGTGGGTTGCCATTTCCTTCTCTAATTACTACATTACTTTAGTACAAAAGTATTACATTACTTTTGCTTGTAAAAGCAAAATTCTCCAGCCAACCAACCCTGCTCTTGGACGCAGAGTTTCCAGTTATACTTTCCAATCCTGGGAGAGACAGATGGAAAAGATAGACCTGCCTAGTCATGAGCAAGTTAAGTTGTCTCCTGCAGTCCTGAATAAACAATCAGATCTTCATCCTTAAACATGAAAGTAAAATCAGAATCATCAGACACCTGAGGAAAAGCCAGCACCCTGAAAGAGTATATGGTGGTGGTGGTTTAGTCGCTCAGTCATGTCCGACTCTTGTGACCCGATGAACTGTAGCCCGCCAGGTTCCTCTGTCCAGGGGATTCTCCAGGCAAGAATACTAGAGTGGGTCACCATTTCCTTCTGCAAATTAGAGATTATAAAGCTACTAAAAATGAAACATAACACTGGAAAGAAGAGATGAAATAAAATGAGATGTAGAGAAAGTAAATTAAGCCCTCATCTTTCATTATAGGAAATCAATCATTAATGTATCAGTTAATAAATCAGTTAGTTCAGTTTCTCAGTCGTGTCCAACTCTTTGCGACCCCATGAACCGCAGCATGCCAGGCCTCCCTGTCCATCACCAACTCCTGGAGTCCACCCAAACCCATGTCCATCAAGTCGATGATGCCATCCAACCATCTCATCCTCTGTCATCCCCTTCTCCTCCTGCCTTCAATCAAGATGCTATAAATAAGTACACTATTTAGGGTCATGGAAGAAGCCACTAGAATAATTTCAAACAGGATACATTAAAAGCGGTTGCCTCTGAGAAAGATTGGGGGAGGCCAGGGGTAAGGTCAGACTCTATTGACTCACATAATGAAGACAAGAGAGCCTCTATTCCTGCCGCTGTGGCCTTTGTATAGACTGTAAGCAAATCACTGTTGTGTTAGATGTTACAAAAAAGGAGTATCAAGGGATATATATTGTTTAAACAAAAGGATTTTTCCTAAATTAAGGTTGTGGGAATGCCTCACTGATGTAATGATATTTAATCTGTATCTTGAAATATAAGAAGTTAACTAGAGTGATCCTGGCCTAAGGAGGAATTTGTTCTTTTTGTGTTGGGGGTAGGGGGCCGTGAACTAAGGAAAGAGAAAAGAACTGTGTTCTACATGAAACAGCCCACATGCTCTGCACAGAGTGTCTGGGATGCCAAGGCCACCCATCTGCATGCCCCCTACCTCCAACATGAACAACGCCCCCTAGAGTTGTGCAGCAGGCTGTACTGGATGATGAGAGTAAGCAGTGGTGCAGGTTTCCTACAGAAAACAAAGATCAGGCCAGAAGAGGCAAGAGCAGCTTGAGGATTCCAGAGGACAATTTAGAGCAGCCACTGTGGGGAAAGCAGTTGAGAGTCAATCAGAAGTGAGTAGGGACCTGATGGAGGAGATGACCAGTGCCCCAGTGCTGGGGGACTCTGGCTTCCTCTCAGTCTGCTGTCTCCAGCACATCACCAACCTCAGAGTCTAGTCCAGAGGACTTGCCACCTTGCCACTTGCTCTGCCTTCTGAGAAATGAAAAATGCCAGTAAGAAATTCTGAGCTTGTCATGCCCCTGGATAAATCTACCATCTGCTCCAGGGGAGGGGTAAAAGAAGAAAGAATCGATTATGTTTGTTTTGTTAAAACAGTCTCTTCCAGAGTGAAGCTTCCCAGGTGGCTCAGTGGTAAAGAATCTGCCTGCCAATGCAGGAGACATGGGTTTGACCCTGTGTCGGGAAGATCCCCTGAAGAAGGAAATGGCAACCCACTCCAGTATTCTTGCCTGGATAATTCCGTGGACAGAGGAGCCTGGCAGGCCCCAGTCCATGGGGTCATAAAGAAATGGACATGACTTAGCGACTAAACAGCAACACTTTGAGTCCTGCATGATGCCATGGGACTAAGAAATGAAACAATGCCCAGAAAATAAAAAAAGCTTATATTAAGAGCTTTCTCTGTTGCAGAGAAACAGAAAGCAGAACTTTCTCTGTGCAGTTCTTGCACATTGCAAAAATGTTGCAATGTGACAACATTCTTACGCATTTTTGCATTTTATTTAATCTATTCTTGAAAGAATGTTAAGGCTGTCTACTATTACTTCCTCTATTTTACAGATAAGAAAATCTAGGCTCAGAGAGATGAAGTAATTCACCCAAGAACAGGCAGACAGAAAGTGATCAAACTAGCATTTACTCCCAGGTAGGGGTTGCAGAGAGTTGGACAAGACTAAAGCAACTTAGCACACAAGAACGCACAGTGACTCAAAGATCTCCCTCCTTGTGGACAGATTCTTCTGAAAAGGATGAGAAAGTAGGTGCATCTCATCTCTGTTCAAAATGTCCCAGATTAAACATGCCCTTCATCACAGAGCTCTACACTTCTATAGAGCATTAAAAAAAAAAAATGGGCAGGAAACATTATATACATACGTTACCACTACATGGAATTCAATCTAAACCTGTGCAAGGCAAGACTCCCTCTGAACTCAAGCACTAAGTTTATTTTAAAAATCCATCCAGATTGCTATTTCAGTTTTCCCAGAAATTTGGTAAAGGGCAAATCTGCAAATCTGTGAGCTCCTTGAGGTCAACACTTTGTCTTGTATTTCTCTCCAATATCTAGCACAATATCTGGTTCCCTTTAGAAACTCAATAAAAGTTTGCTGAAGCCAGGTGTTTTAGCTCCAAAAAAAAAAAAAAAAAAAATTCTCTCCAATCTGACCTCCTGGTGACCTCTACCCCTCCAGATGGCACTGGTAAGAATCATGAATCCCCAGCAGCACCTGAGCACCTTGCATGCTTTGCTCTGTCTGAAAGAGCATTTGCTGGAACTCCCAAAGGTATCAGAGCCTTGAAACCCATGGGAGGCTTGTGCCTCTTTAACTGTGTGAGTAAAGCCCAACGCTAACTGAGGGTGCATGGGAGCCTACAGGTTCTGGACACAGGCTCTGGAGTCAGACCTCATCACTGCATAGACTATAGAACTCTAGCCAAATTACTACAAATCTCCATGCCTTGGTTCCCTCTACTATCAAGAATGACAAGAGCATGCATCTACAAATGTTGTTGAGGATTAAATGAGTTAACACAGCTAAAGTGACTCAGAACAGTGACTTACACAGAGCCGCCGCTGCTGCTAAGTCACTTCAGTCATGTCCAACTCTGTGCGACCCCATAGACGGCAGCCCACCAGGCTCCTCTGTCCCTGGGATTCTCCAGGTAAGAACACTAGAGTGGGTTGCCATTTCCTTCTCCAATGCATGAAAGTGAACAGTGAAAGTAAAGTCACTCAGTTGTGTCCGACTCTTCGCCACCCCCATGGACTGCAGCCTACCAGGCTCCTCCATCCATGGGATTTTCCAGGTAAGAGTACTGGAGTGGGGTGCCATTGCCTTCTCTGCAGAGCTAGCACTTCATAAAAGCTAGCTGTTATTCATGGGGTGTGGCTCATTTAAAATGCCCCGTTAAAGGCTCCAGGGAAGGCAGAAGTCTCCTCTCCACACATTTGCAGACACCTCTCCAGTCACCCCTTCTGTCCAACTGAAGTGATTTGGAATGTGCCAGACAGGGCACTGACCTTTTCAACATCAAGTTTAATTAAGGCTGGTGAGGAGCTAACATGAAATGTTTCATGTCTTTCCATGTAGTTCAGTGAGAAAGATTTATTAACTCATTAAAATGTCTTGTTAGTTCTTTTCAGCTGCTCAGAATGACTGCTCTTTCCAGCCAGCCACTTCTCCCGGTGAAGACCAAGAATAGAATCTGACCGTGTTGACTTCTGAGGCTGGCATTTGCGTCTCTAGACCATGTTACTCCAACAGGAGGATCAAAAGTTTAAGCAAGCGTGGAGCTTTATTAAAACTCACCTGCCTCTAGTGATAGCAGAAGGCTGTGGATGTGTCAAGGTGAGGCCGTTAGGCTAGAACCTTCTCCTGCTTCTCCTTGCTATGGGGTGTTGCTGGTGTTTGAGGAATCCAGTGCCAAGGAGATTGGGTTCCTGGCATGTGCTGACCTTGCTTCCTGAAGACCAACTGTCTGAGCCCATTAAACTCAAGCTAATTCACCCCCCTCTGCATTTAGCCCATCACACTGTATCCAGTTCTAAAACGACCTCAGCTGCTTCCCTATCTGCCTCACCCTATCTCTTCAATCAAGTTGCAGATGTCTCCTGTTATTTTGTTTTTGAAAGCAGCAGAAATTCTCTTCGATATACAATTCCCCAAATTTCTTTCTCGCCCCCATCCCCACCAGGGCTTCCCTTGTGGCTCAGCTGGTAAAGAATCTGCCTGCAATGCAGGAGACCTGGGTTTGATCCCTGGGTTGGTAAGATCCCCTGGAGAAGGGAACGGCTACCCACTCCAGTTATTCTGGAGAATTCCACAGACTGTATAGTCTCTGGGGTCGCAAAGAGTCAGATACGACTGAACAAATTTCACTTCACTTCACTTCCCAACCTGAAAATTGTCCTTAACTCTAGTGGGCAATAATAAATCTGCATTTGCCTTGTTTGTCAAGGTATGCTTCCTCTCTGTTCTTTCTAGTGTTCTCTGGTTAGATTCAGTTCAGTTCAGTCACTTAAGTCATGTCCAACTTTTTGTGACCCCATGGACTATAGCACACCAGGCTTCCCTGTCCATCACCAACTCCCAGAGTTTACTCAAACTCATGTCCATTGAATTGGTGATGCCATTCAACCATCTCATCCTCTGTTGTCCCCTTCTTCCACCTTCAGTCTTTCCCAGAATCAGGGTCTTTTCCAATAAGTCAGTTCTTTGCATCAGGTGGCCAAAATATTGGAGTTTCAGCTTCAGCATCAGTCCTTCCAATGAATATTCGGGGCTGATTTCCTTTGATGGACTGGCTGGATCTCCTTGCAGTCCAAGGGACTCTCAAGAGTCTCCTCCAACACCACAGTTCAAAAGCATCAATTCTTTGGCACTCAGCTTTCTTTATAGTCCAACTCTCACATCCATACATGACTACTGGAAAAACCATAGCTTTGACTAGACAGACTTTTGTTGGCAAAATAATGTCTCTGCTTTTCAATATGCTGTCTAGGTTGGTCATAACTTTTCTTCCAAGGAACAAATGTTTTCTAATTTCATGGCTGCGGTCACCATCTGCAGTGATTTTAGAAGCAGTAAAACTTAGTGGTTAATAAGGTGAGCTGAGAGGGGAAGAATCCAGACCCTTTTTTTTACTAGTTGTGTGACTTTTAGCAAATTATTTAATTCATGTCTCTCACACTTTGACAATGGCGTAGAAGTCATTATAGTACCTTCCTCATATGGCTGTTGTATTAAATTTTTGAAAAACCAATTAAAGGTTTTAGAAAGACTGTTTATCAAAGTTAAGTATCAGGTTTTAATACTATCAGGTTTGTTGTTGCAGTTTTGTTGCAGTTGTTATTGTTACAAGCTGCTGGTGGGCAGGGGTCCAATCGCCCACTCATAGGGCCAAGGAGAGATAGATATTTAATAAGCTTCTTTGGATAATGGCTATTGATGAGGATAAGAAAGAGGGGAGAAAAATGCCAAAAAAAGGTCTGGGTTTTTAATAAACTAAAGTAGGCAAAAATGATTTCCCTAGCAACCAAATTTCTGAATGCATTTCCACCATCGTCTCTAGCTTCCTATTTATTATGACAATTTCCTGCTTTCAAATATTGAACACTAAACAGGAAATTAGTTAGAGGACGATGGTCTCCAGCCAAGGAGAGGAAAGCAATTTCCGTGGCAGAAGTAACCAGACACTCTTGCTAAGACATTTTCTTCAGAAAATGGATATAATGAACATGGACCTTGAAATAATCTCAGTGGACTTAAAAGTTTCACTCCTAGAAATGAAGGCAAAGTTCCACTTCACCTGAATAGCCCAACTCGTCATCATGATTATGTTTTAATTTCTAACTGGAGATTGCCTTTCAGAAATCCAGAGAAGGACCTGATGCTGCAGTTGGAAAGTGTGTGGGCCCCTGGTGATGCCCTCATTGTGTTGGGGTCACTTATATGTACAGGAGCAGAGAGGCTAGGATGGAGCCTGGAGGCACAGTGCTATAAATGCAGGTGTTACCTATTTAGGGTCTTTGGACACTTTAATCACTAGAAATTGGTAACAGGCCAGATGAATTCAGGCAAGGCTTTATCTGGACTCCTGCCACAGCACAACAGAGCAAAAACAAGTAAGGAGGGAGGGCTGGTCCCTTCAATGGAGTGCAGATAAGGGCAGATTGGAGGGTCAGGCTGGAGGGATGGCTTAGATGGTCTGCCCACCCATTTGGTGGTGCTGTGTACAAGGATCATGCACAGAACCCAAGGTTTTTGACCTTTTTGTACCTTCCTGTTCATCAGATCAGATCAACTTAGATCAGTCACTCAGTTGTGTCCGACTCTTTGCGACCTCATGAATCGCAGCACGCCAGGCCTCCCTGTCCATCACCAACTCCCAGAGTTCACTGAGACTCACATCCATCGAGTCCATGATGCCATCCAGCCACCTCATCCTCTGTCGTCCCCTTCTCCTCCCTCCCCCAATCCCTCCCAGCATCAGAGTCTTTTCCAATGAGTCAACTCTTCACATGAGGTGGCCAAAGTACTGGAGTTTCAGCTTTAGCATCATTCCTTCCAAAGAAATCCCAGGGCTGATCTCCTTCAGAATGGACTGGTTGGATCTCCTTGTTCATAATTTGCCCCAACTGCCCATGCTTGCCATTATTTTTAGGCTCTAATAGTTTCCTTGTATTTTGTTGATCAATGTTTCATTTAAAGTATTATCCCTGTGATTAACCCTTGCACAATTAAAACAAAACTCCTTAAGCAACACCATAATTTACATCTATATCTGTATTTGTATATACTAAACATCTATGGCTGAACAGGTAAAGAATCCACCTGTAATGCAGGAAACACAGGAGATGTGGGTTCAATCCCTGGGTTGGGAAGATCCCCTGGAGAAGGAAATGGCAACCTACTCCAGTATTCTCGCTTGGAAAACCCCATGAACAAAGGAGTCTGGCGGTCTACAGTCCATAGGGTCACAAAGAGTCAGACATGACTGAAAGACTAAGTATGCAAGGATAAATAAACATTTCATTAATGATGAAGATGATAAGTTTTAAAATGTCACACTAATGTGATATCCATACCAATATCTAGTTACTCACTAGTGTTTCATAGGAAGTCTACCACTCTGGTCATTTCACAGATAACCACATTCATGTAACAGAAAGTTTCCAATATGCATCCTGTGGTTATTTCACTTGGGCTCATGAGTTGGAATTAACTAAGGCTCTAGTGAGAGAGTGAGTGAAAGTTGCTCAGTCATATCTGACTCTTAGTGACCCCATGGACTATACAGCCCATGGAATTCTCCAGGCCAGAATATTGGAGGGGATAGCCTTTTCCTTCTGCAGGGGATCTTCCCAACCCAGGGATCAAACCCAGGTCTCCCGCATTGCAGGCAGATTCTTTACCAGCTGAGCCACAAGGGAAGCCCCAACTAAGGCTCTAAGGTAAATACAAAGATGAAACCTCTGAATTTTACATATAAACAGCTTGTGTTATCACTGTTGTTATTGTTGTTGTTTAGTGACTAAGTCTTATACAACTCTTTTACGATCCCATGGACTGTAGCCCACCAAGGCTCCTCTGTCCGTGGGATTTCCCAGGCAAGAATACCAGAGTGGGTTGCCATTTCCTTCTCCAGGGGATCTTCCCCACCCAGGCATCGAAACTTTGTCTCCTGTATTGCAGGTGAGTTCTTTACCACCAAGCCACCAGGGAAGCATAATCAATGTAAATCTTCCCAAAATTAATGCCAAGCAGTTTGATCCACCCCACTCTCATCCATACAGATACACACTAGCACCACCGTCCATGCCATCTCAAGATAAAACATCCTGAAAGTTAATCAGCAACTTTAGTAATAGTCAAAAGTTGTGAACCTAGCTGATCCAAGCTAATCTATGTACAGCAAGACTGAAAATATGAGCTTTGGAAAGTATTTTTGTCAATAATGGAAAAGTACCAATAGAGAAATCAATTCTGGCTCAAAGACAGATAGTAAAGATGTAGTAAGAAGCCAGGGAAAGTTGGCAGGAGTTTCAAAAGCAGCAGCCAAAATCCAAGTTAGAAAGCTAATAATCCTAATATCTAACAGCTGTGGAATGGTTACTCTCTGCTGACTACTGTACGTGCGCTCTTTCTGTATGGCCTCCCAGGTCAACAAGGTAGCTGCTATTCTTTTCTCTTTTACGTAGATAAGCAAACAGGCTCACAGAAGTTGAAAACGTTGTCTAGTAAGTGTTCACATAGTAAGTGTTGTCACATAGTAAGTTGCTGCTGCTGCTGCTAAGTAGCTTCAGTCGTGTCCGACTCTGTGCGACCCCACAGACAGCAGCCCACCAGGCTCCCTAAGTGTTCAAAGACAAAATTCACACCAGATCTGCTTGGTGCTGAAGCCGTGTTTAAGCTCTAGGGACAGTTGAAGTGACCCAGAAGAAGGGAGTAGAAGAGGCAGCAGACGGAGGACAAGCCCTGGTCATCCAGGTCCTCCGTGGATGAGGTATTCTGGCACAGCAGCACACCAAGAGCCAAAGCCATATGTGTCCACCCATGGCATCTGTGTCTCACATGAAGTAAAGAATCCAAAGATGGTTCTGTACCAACTCCTGGGGTCCTCGTTCTTCCCCACCGAGGACCTGACAATGCCCCAGGGCACTTGCCTAGGCTTTGAGTTCTTTGTCTTAGGTTATGCCCCCCTAGGTGCAGAACCCAAGATGGAGATTTTCATATGCTTTGTTGAGGGAAGTTTCTTAGAATAAGACGAACGGTGAAAACAGGTGAGGGCAGAGAGGAAAGGAGAGCAAAGATTTATCTCAGCTAAAAAGTAGGCTGATTCCACAGGGAGTTCTGGAGCACAGACGGCACCACAGAGTTAGTCCCACCTTGAGAGAGAGGGTGGCCATCTTTTCCACCCATGACAGTCAGTCATTGACCATAAGTCGCCAGGAGGAGAATATAACCTCCTGGAAAAGGCAGCTTCTGTTTGGCTGAGGGGAATTCTCTGCAAAGTCAGCCCTCATAGCATTTGGTGGACAGGTGCCTTGGCCAAGGAAAATGGGGTCTGGATGGGGCACCAATGTCTCCTATACATACCCGGTTACCCATAAGTCAATGAAGAAACAGAGAAAATTACAAAAAAAAAAAAAGAAAACTATTTAGAGCCAAATAACAACAGCAACAACAAAAAAAGGATTCTCTATCAAAACTTGTAGTTATAGCTAATGTGATACATACTGGTTCATTTATAGCCTCAAAAACATATGTTAGAAATGAATAAAGCCAAAATATATTAGAAAGGCATTCAACTTGAGTTACAGAAAACACAGAGAAAGTAGAAGGAAAGAAATATTAGTGATAAGAAAAGAGAGCAATAATGAAATAGAAAAATAGTGCAGAGGATCAAAAATTCTATACTTTAAAAACATGAATAAAAAGAAATAACCAGTATTATTGAACAAAAAAGAGAAAAGCACATATAAACCATATTAGAAATGAAAAACAGAATATGACTAGATTTACACAAGTTGTTTTAAAAGTTCTAAAATAATACTATAAATAGTTTTGGCAAATAAAGTTGAAAACATTAAAGAAATGAACAACTTTCTAGATAAATATAAATTGCCAATTTGATTCAATAAACAGAGGACCTGAACAGACATATAACCTACTTCAAACATACAAACACAACCCCAGGCTGAAAGGTTTTACAGGTAATCAAATCCTCAAGAAAGATATCACCTGTACCCACAATTGCTTCAGTGAGTAGAAATGGAGGAAAAGCTTTCTTCCTCATTTTATGAACAACTGTAATAATACTAAAACCAGGAAGAGGTCAAATAAGAAACAATAAAAATAGATCACTTCCATTTACAAACACAGATATAAAAGCTCTAAATATTAACAAAGCTAGTTCAACAACATGTAAAAATGAATTCTACATACTACCAATTATTACTGTTTGTCCTAAGAATGTAAGAATGGCTTATTAGGGGGTAATTAATGAAGTTCATAATATTTAACAAACTAAAGAAGAAAAATAATGAAAATCTTAAAGGATGCAGAGTCTTATAAAATTCATTCATGCTCATTCTTTCAGTTTTCAAATAAAACACCTCTTAGAAAACTAGGAGTTAAAGAGAAATTTACCTTGATATAAGGTATCTACTAAAAAATAAGCAAATATTAAGCAAACACTAGAAGAATTCCCTTAACATCAGGAGAAGACAAAATTAACTACTATTGCTGCTTCCATTGAAGAAATGCTAGAGGTTCTAGCTAGTTGAATAAAGTAAGAAAAAGATGATGTTTAAGACTGTAACAGAAGAAAACAAATGTTACTATTGCAGGTAGTATTGTAATCTTCATAAAAGTCCTGCAGAAACTAACAAACCACTTCTAATAAGAAAGTTCAGCATGGTGCTGAATACAAAATCAATACACAGAAATCAGTGACATCTCTAGATACCATTAATTTTTAAAAACTGGAAAACAATCGTTTAAGTTATTCCATTCACAATAGCCACAGAACTGTAAGATAACTGTAAGACGGCTTCCCTGGTGCCTCCATGGTAAAGAATCTGCCTGTCAATGCAGGAGATGCGAGGTTCAATCTTTGGGTCAGGAAGATCCCCTGGAAAAGGAAATAGCAACCCACTCCCGTATTCTAGCCTGGGAAATTCTATGGACAGAGGAACCTGGTGGGCTACAGTCCATGGGGTCACAAAGAGTCAGACACGATTTAGTGACTAAGTAACAACAATAAATAAGATGACTGGGGGTAAACATATTAAAAGATGTTCAAGACCTTTACAAATGTTTGGAAGGAATTTTTTAAACACTTAGGTAAATGGATGTTTAAAATTATAGATAGGATACCTCAATGTTATAAAGAGCTATGCAGTTCAAATCAAAATCTCAACAGGGTTTTTCACAGAACCTGACAAGTTGATTCTATAAGGACCAAGATATTCTTGAATTGAGTAGGCAGAATCACTCAATCAGACATCACTTCTTTTTATAAAGCTACAGTCAGTAATTTAAAAAGTGAAGTTTTGGCATGGGGAGCCCAATAAAACAGAATGGAAGCAGACCATCAGACCAGAGAATCTATGGAAAAACCACCCTGTACGGTTGCCCTCATGGGCTTCCCAGGTGGCCCTAGTGGTAAAGAATCTGCCTGCCAATGCAGGAAACAAAAGAGACGCAGGTTTGATCCCTGGGTTGCGAAGATCCCCTGGAGAAGGAAATGGCACCCCACTCCAGTATTCTTGCCTGGAGAATCCCATGGACAGAGGAGTTTGGTGGGCTACAGTCCATGGGGTCACAAGACACGACCTAGGTGACTTAGCACCCTGTACGGGCCATCATGAACAATGTTTCCTGCACCTATGAATACAAGAACTAGATACGCTTCACAAGGAGAGCTGGATACCTGCAGGCTTGGTCATTCCCATCCCAAGAGATCACATCTAACAGTTCTAAAAGAGGGAAGGTATAAAACATGGAGCAGCACATGCCCTTTTATATTGAATACTGTCATAAATATTTTGGGCTTGCTTATTTTCTAATTTTTCATTAGACAAAAACCCTGCCTTTCGATACTTTATATAAGACATGTTTTCCATTGCATCTCACTACTGTCAGCCATCCTGAGATAAAATAAAATAATAATTACCACACTGGTGAGGAAGCAGCATCAGATTAAATCTGAGGAGCCTGACCCCACACGGCTCCCTTTGGATCCTCTTCTCTATAGTCACAGCCTCTAATCTAATACCCTTCTAAGGAAGGGCACTCATTAGCGGAAGACAAAAACTTCACGTTATCTTGAGTATAAAATAAACAGAATTTGTCAAAAAAAACCTTCTAAATTAGTATCTTCTTTTGTATATTCACTGACTCCCCCACCAAAAAAATCCTATTATGTAATTTAGGACTCAACAAAGAGAAGGGATGTGTCTTGGCCTGCTCAGCCTCCATAACAAAATATCACAGACTGAGTGGCATAAATAAAAATTATTTTTTTTATAGTTCCAGAGCTCAAATTCCACAGTCTGGCAGATTTTGTCTCTAGTGAGGCCTCTCTTCTTGGCTGGTAGATGGTGACTTCCTGCTGTGTTCTCACAGAGCCTTTCCTCTGCATGTGTCCAGAAAGAGAGAGAGTGTGTGTGTGTGTGTGTGTGTGGTCAGTTGCTCAGTCGTATCCGACTTCTTGTGACCCCATAGACTGTAGCCTGCCAGGCTCCATGGGGTTCTCCAGGCAAGAATACTTGAGTGGGTTGCCATTTCCTTCTCCACAGAAAGAGAGTAAGCTCTTCCAGAGCCTCTTCCTCTTCTTATAAGGACAGACTTATAAAACAAAACCCCACCCTTATGACCTCATCTAATCCCAACTGCCTCTATAAAGGCCCTCTCTCCAAATACAGTCACATTGTGGGTTGGAAGCTTCAATCTGCAAATCTGGAGGGATGTAACTTAGTCCATAGCAGGACAGTCCTCCAATCTTGGGCCAAGAACGTCCCTAAAACACGTGAGAACTTGGGGTAGATCCCACTACAAATTAATGAGGGGAAAATAGCATGTTCAATCAATGGTATTAGTGCAATAGGGGCGGGGCTGGCCCACAGCCATTAGAGACTGTTAGTGCTGGACCGGATACCGTGAGAACCTGGGTAGGGAGGACAGTTAGGGTGAGACCCAGAGTGCAGTTAGAGAGCCACTTGGTCAAAGGTCAGCCTGACAGTGGTCCTCGTGGCAGAGAGTGCAGTGTGAGTCGGATCAAAGCCTTCTCCCCGGGGTTCTCCAGGCCCTTGGTCCTTGAGTGAGCTAAAGGTGGGAACTGTGTCCCACAGGTTGCTCCAAGAAATTTTGAGAAGGAAGAGAAGTCAGAATATTAGCAACCAGAGTCAGGAGAAGGTCAGGACAGTCACCAGAGTTCTCTGCATCCAAAAAGAACAAATACAATGAAACCAAGAGGAGTGTCTCATTGAATTTTAAACTTGAAGTGTATTTTTTTTTTTTTGCAATTCAAAATCATTTTTGTTATTACTAAACCCATAATAAATGGAAACAGAAGTGTAGGCCATATCCGAATTATTTGTCTTGTTAATGAAAGATCGAGTTTGTGAGGGCATTTGAGAGACCTGGACAATGATCTAATAGATTACAGTTCCATTCCGAGGGGAAAAAAAAATACTTAGAAACCTGCAGGAAAGCTGTATATTTATTTTCATAAATAAGAATTTTATAGCCAATGCATGCTAACCATTTTACAACCCCTTGTAGAGACTACAGTTCTTGTTGGTTGTGGGAAGTTTCTAGTGACAATTAGTCATACGGTCTAAAGAGACTTTGGCAATCTAGATGCCTCCTCCATTGCCCAGGTTTGCCCTTGAAATAACAAAGATACAGAGAGGTCAACTGCATATTGACAGTTGACAGGTACATTAATGTGCTCTCAGTTATGGTAACTGAATCACACACGTTGTTATTATGTATCAAGAAGGCAAAATGCGTACATGCTTAATTGCTTTTGTTTTTCAAGCACGAAAGGAAAAAAACAATTTTAACTCAATAGAATGAAGGCAGTGAAAACCGAAGCAGAATTTTAACCAATCTCTTTGTAAAACTGTGAATTTATTCCTATAGCTCTAGCTACAAAAATGTGAGTAACTTTCCCTGTTTTAAAGATGTGTTTATTTATCGTAGCAAAAATTCTGAACCTGTGTTTCTCTAATATCATTTCATAAAAGAAAAAAACAATTTTTAAAAAAAATTCCTCAAATTTTTATCAGCTAAACAACATGTATATGAAGCTATAAAAAAATTTCTTTACAAATGAGGTTTAATACCTATGCCAAATCGAAACAGAAGTATCTTTTACTGTGCTGAATTTCCACATGGTTCAAATGAAAAGTTACTATTATGCTTGTGAAAAATATCATATACAAATTAATACATGAAATATTAGCAACACAACATTATAAACAAACAACTATTCAAACACATTTTAATTATATAAAACACAGATTTGCTAAAAATAATACAGCAAACTTATATTTTAGAGTGAGAAAAAATACAGCAAACATATTTTAGAGTGAGCACTGATACAGAAATAAAAACCTAAAATTCTCATAATTTGATCAAAACATAAATAATTTTCCTTACAAAGAGGAGTTCTAAACATAAATAATACAAAAATGATAAGCTCAACTTAATTTTTACATAAAACTTCAATAATCACCCATTATCTTTGGACATATTAAGGATTTAAGACAAAGGAAAAATATTGAAGCAGAAAAATAGGTTTTCTGCAATCTTCTTCTAAAATTGACTACTATCATTTCTTCTTCCCATATGCCATTACATTTATGACAATAACTCAAACCTTCAATTAAAATATATGGTTTAAGCAGATGAAACTACAGAGAACTCATTTGGTCCCATTCATAGATTAAAGCTAAGTCGTTGTTGGCTCAAGTCAATGAACCTGCATTAGTCATCTCCTGATTTTATAAATGCTTTATTATTATCAAGACATTTTTTTAATTCTTTTCTAATTCCCCATATCCTACAGGACATTATGTCTCTTCAAAAACAGTATTTTTCTTCCTCATCAACATGTGGGGGCACATATTTGTTCTCCATCCAAGTCACTTAGACTTCATGGTAAGAAATATACAAATTTCATGTAGTAAGAATAAAATCAGACCCATCCAAATACCGGGATATTTTCTTAAAAGCAAAAATCTTACACTATTTACAAAAATGATATTCAATAATGAAGAACTGTACATGCTCGTCACCTCAGAAAAGCAGACTAACCTTAAAAAAAAAAAAAAAAAACTGTTCCATTTCAGGATGTATCACTCATACAAGGAACCTAAAAATCTTCTGCACTAAATTTGAAAATTAGATAAACTAATAGATTAATAAGTCAGACTTTTATTCTATTTGTTGTGAACTTGGCTACTTGATGCCAGAGTCCTCTCCAGATGTTCACAGAAATCATACACACATTAACAAGCAGTAATGACTTTTCACAGATCCTGTGTTGGCAGGACATATTCTGCACCTGAAGTTTTTGGTACTTAAGACTGATGACTGAAGAACTGTACTGTAGTTAATTTGAGAAAATAAGGTTATATAGATACATATCTCACCCTCCCCTAGAATTTTCCATTAAAACGCTGGTAGATTTTTATTTTGAGAAGAATTTAAAATATCCTATAGTCTTTGGGAACCAACTTTTAAAGCACCATGATATGCATCATTTCTTAGCCTTTCCTAACAGTTTATATCCATTGCTTCTCTCAAGAGCCTTGTTGCATTACTAACGCTGTGCCTGAGGAAGTCTTTTTCAACATTTTAAAGTGTGTGAGTGCATCTGTGTGAGTGTCTGGTATGTGTCTATGTGTATCTATGCGGTCTATTTCTGTTCAGATTGGCAACACTTCAGATGTGAAGCTTTCTGCTTAGCAATTAATCTGCTTTCTAAATTTTTGCCTTGGCTCCTTGTTGAGCAAAAAATGAAAGGATAGAGCTGATCCTTTAGGAGAGTCAGTTAACAAAATAAAGACGACTTCCTGTTGTTCAGTGGTCACAATTTTAACTGGGTGAATTTGCTTTATCCTTTGGGTAGAAGATAGGGTATTCAGTGAAATTTTGGGGGATGTTGGTTTATGAACTGTAAACTAGAAGAGTTAACGTAAGTTCATATTAGTATGGCTTCACATTTGTGAGCCTACAAAGAGATCTAACTGACTCCAAGTCATATATATATATATATATATATATATATATATTTATATTTATATTTATATGGGTCTACATTTACAGACGACAACAAGAATTAACACAGAATAAAACGGAAGGCACAAGAGGGTATTAATCTCTTCCTATGAGTCTGGCTTTCTAATACCGCCCCTCCAAAAATGTCTTAAATAAAAAGTCATCCTATGATCATAGAGAAATATAATGAGTAAAAAGTTATCTCATGGCCAGAGTATCTTGTTTTATATGAGAAATCCATGGATGCTCAAATGCTATTTAAATGGAAGCTAAACCAGATAAACTGTCCTTTGCATGAAAAATGACTTTAGTTCAACTGGATGGACATGAGTTCGAGTAAGTTGGTGATGGACAGGGAAGCCTGGCATGCTGCAGTCCATGGGGTGGCAAAGAGTCGGACATGACTGCAACTGAACTGAACTGAAAAATCTTCCTTATTCTTACTGTGTAACTCCCAGTGTTCCATTTCAACTAACAAACCCATTATTGACAAGTGTGTTAAATGCAATTAAATTTAAGAAAAGCATTTGATTAAAACTATGAAAAATAAAATTAAAACTGAAAACTATCACAAGAAGTAACAGATCAAAACATTCTATGACTGGTCACCACATAAAAGCTCCGTCGGTTTTTCATAGAACCCTTTATAAAACAATACCTGAAGCCTAACCAAGATCTCTTCTGCTCACTCACATAAATGGTCTCCAAACCAGTCAGTGAGTCTCAATTTGTGGAGCTAATCTTCCACGGAGGCCACCATTCCCAAAGAAAACTATCGTTTGGGAGGTGAACTAATTTGCATCATTTGTGTTAAAGTCATCTCCAAAATGACCGTTTACAGAAATCATCTGTTAATGATTCTTCTTTGGTAAGAAAACATTTTTTTTCTTTTTTTTTTCTTAGTAACATATGCTTGCAAAGTGTTTTAAAGTCATTAGTGATTGTTCATTCCTCAAGTTAGGTCACAATTATATCTTATAGATAGGTGGTGAAATATGCACATAAAGTATTATATCCCAATGTTAAAACTTTCTGCCACAGTTATTGTAGCCTATCACTTTCTTAAGTATATTTAAATACCAAAAGTTGTGTTACATTTAAAGTGACATTGTGCTTCACTAAGATGACTCTTAAAAAGTTCCTCCAAACCTAAATGTTAAGTGTGTGTGTGTGTGTGTGTGTGTGTGTGTGTATTAGTCGTTCAGTCATGTCTTACTTTGCAACCCCATGGACTGTAGCCTGGCAGGCTCCTCTATCCATGGGATTCTCCAGGCAAGAATACTGGAGTGGGTTGCCATTCCCTTCTCCAAAATGTTGAAGCAAATAACAGGAAAAAATGAGAGACAATATCTTTATTGAAGAAGGAAGAGACAGATAAAATCCTCATTAAAGAAAGAAGAATCACCTTGATAATTACTTATAATTTCTTATATGCAATCTTTTATTTTTATAAACTATTTGAAATCATTAACTCCAGACCCAGTAATGGTGTAGGAATTTAACAGTAAAAAACATAGTAGTCTATTGCCCTAGCAATAAAGGTTATTAAGATGATTGCCTATCACCTGTAAAGCTTTATACTGTCTCACTTGAAAAAATAAACCTACTAGTAGAAAGAACAATCTAGAGTTTATATTAGAAATATAGTACCCCATTTATAATTCATCCTCCTAAATTAATATACCTGTATATCAGTATCTCTTTCCAATACTGTTATAGTCACTGCATATACTTCCTATTTATGGAAAATATTAAAATAGCTTTTAAGAAAAATATATCAGTTTTCTATAGTATTATTGAGCACTTTATATAACTTTAATTCCAAATGATTGGTTATGAAACCTGGATGGGGGGGGGGTAAATCTTTCAAAATCATCATTAATAATGAATTTGATGAAAGCATAAGAAGTTAAAACTGCAAATTTCTACATAACTAACAAAAAATATTCTTTAATATGAGAAAACATATTATTTCTATATTTAAGGAAGAACTACATCATCTCTTAAAAATTCAAAACTAACGTGACCTTTTTTCCCCACATATACCTGACGAGGCAATCTGTTTTAATTTAATTAACCCTAGAACTGTAATCAGGAACTGGTTTCATTATGACACTTTTTAAACTTTTTTCAACAATTTCTATCCTATAGCTTCAAATTATAGAGAAAAGAATCTCCTTAAAAGTCTAAATATAAGTGACCATGAAAAGAAGTATTTGCTGATACCCCTAAGGGAAAAAATACGACAGGGCAGTTCTAATAAAAAATAACATAAAAAGCAAGAGAAACTGAGGTGTGACAAAATCTTATAGCCTAAGTTTTTTTTCCTACTACACAACCTTGCTCTTTTTGTTAAAAAAAAACTGTTTGGAGAAAATTCAATCTTTGGAATACCCAATATTGAGTTTTCTAATATAATAATATGAAGAGAGGAGTATTATTGGTAATGGTAGACTGGATCAGCTAAAATCCATAGGTTACCAGAATCTGTAAACCACCCAGACAGGCTCAGTGATATAATTAGGTGTTCTTTCTGTAATTCCTTCCTGAGTGTGTGTCATTAAAGCCAGACGATTAAAATCTGCGGTACTTAAGGGAGGGGCATGACAATATTGTCGAGGAAAACATTGAGTGAATACTTCCTCCTTCCAAAATGAATACCTTGCATTATCCTTTTAGTTCTTTTAAGGTGGATTTTGGCTAAGGAGGAAGAAAGAAAGGAATGTCAACAGGACACAGAAACATTTCAGTCTATTGCCATCTTCAAATTATCTCTGAAACTAAGTTGCAATGAGTTTATTCAAGAGTTTATTGCTTTAAAAAAAATAGTACATGCTTTCCTATTACCATTTTTTTTAATTCTATGCCCTCTTAGATAAGGGCTTTAGCATCGGCTGCCATCCAATAATCTCACTTCTCAAGAACAGGTGTGGTCCTGTGTTTTTTCATCTTTACAAAGACAAGTGGCTAACTGTCTTCCCGTGAAAAATCCCCTCTATTACGCTTAATTTTTCTACATGACTTTTAAAAACACAGCTCATAAAAAGAAGTCACTCTCCTTTAGTAGCTATTCAAAGTTATCTAGTCTTTCCCATTAGTCAGGCCTCTAATTTTAAATTTCAGTAGGTAGTATTCAACCACATTGCCACATTATGTTCAGCAATAGCTATATACTTCTTCTTCAAGTATTTAATCCTTCATTTTTCTTATACTCAATATACTCTCTTTTAAAAAATCATCCATGCTATGACAAATTATCCTTGTTTTGTTCGTTGTCATCATTTTCTTGTGGACTAGTGATTTTTACTTCTGGTTTTGGTGGTCTTTGAGGGTCCAAGTCAGCCTGAGGGAAAAATAGATGAAAATAAAGTATTTAGCTCTTTAGTTACAGAGGCAATAAAATTTACAAGGGAAAAAAATGACTCAATATTGTCTTTAACCCTTATAAATAGTTAATCCTTATAAATAATCCTATAGAAATACCTCTTCATGTTCACTGCCAACTCCTTGAGACTTTATTTCCTCCTCCACCGCTTCTTGAAGCTCATTATCAACCTGCGCCAGTTCCTCGCCATTTTCTTCATCGGTCCCTCCGTTCACACGAGCAGCAGAACCTGCCTGCTCCTCCCTGTGACCTGGGATCTCCTCTGCTTGCTCTGCAGCTTCAGGCTCCTCCTGGTCTCCTTCTTCCTCTTTAACTTCACCATTCATTCCTGAGAAGTCGTCCTTCTGTTCCACCTCCTTGTTTTCCTTCTCTCTATCTTCTTCCTCATCTACTATTTCTGCTGGCCTCTGATGGATCAAAAGAAATAATGGATAAAGATAGGAAGCAGACCAGAGATTTTTCCATGGCACATTATAATCATATAATTATAGTATGACTGTCAAGTAAAACTTCCGTACATTTGCACATATACAGTATGTCCTGTGTAACCTCCACTGCATAGCTATAGATACCACTCTTTGCAAATATTTTCTCATTGAATTCTCACAATGATCCTATAAGGTTGGTAGTATTCCCATTTTACAGGTGAGAAAACTAAGGTACAGGGAGATCAAGTATCTAGGCCAAGATTCCACTGCTTATAAGTGGAAGAGCCAGAATGAGAACAAAGCATGTGACTCCAAAATTAATGTTCTTACTCCCCATGGCAAAGAGAAAATTAATAAGATCCTTGGCCAATGTTTAGTGGAATGTCTGGCCCAGAGGAGGAGATTTTAAAAAAATTCTTTGGAGAGAGGTTATCATCCCCATCACTAGTGTTTGGTATGTATTTAAATTTCTAAGTGTGAAAAAAGGGGACAACGATGCCAGGGATGTGAATCCAGGTTTTCTAAAAAAAAAATGCGGATAGCTTTCCATATAATGCCTAAGAAAGCTGACTGTATATCTGCAAATACAAAAATTGATTGTCGTGAAGATCCAAAGCCAAGAAATAATAGGTTCTTTCTATGAAAATGCTTAAGTACTTTGTAAACTCCAAAGGAGCTTTTACTGTTCTTTGGATACCTGTAAGTCTGTTTTAAAAGAGAACAAGAGGCAAAATTCCAGAGGCAAGATTTTGGAGAGAGAAAGACCCAGGTTCAAGTCTTGGCCAGGCACTGTCTATTACCCAATTTCTTTGAATTTCAGATTCCCCACGTGTAAAATAAGAATGTAATAAAACTTCCATGGGGAGTAAATAAGTTATATATAGTACCTAGCAGAGCACTTGGCACTGCATGATCCTAAAAAATAATAATAATAAAATAAAATATTTTCTCATTTGTTGTTCTCTTTCTTTCCTGCACCTACCATATTTCTTCATTGCCATAAATAAAATAAGTTTTTTTTTGTTTTAAGGATCAGGTAGAAAGAACATAGAATTTATTTTATGTTAAGACCCCATACCTGCCTCTTTCCAGCTATCTGACATTGAACAGGTCCCTTAATCATCTGGAATCTGGAAAATGAAGGTTTGAGGTGCAATAACTCTGACCTCCCTTCTAACTCTGGAGGTCCATTCTCCTCTAATGGCCCAAATTCTTCTTGTGAAGTGAAAGCCACTCAGTTGTGTCCGACTCATTGCGACCCCATGGACTGTAGCATGTCAGGCTCCTCTGTCCATGGAGTAAATTCTCCAGGCCAGAATACTGGAGTGGTAGCCATTCCCTTCTCCAGCGGATCTTTCCAACCCAGGGATGGAACCCAGGTCTCCCACATTGCAGGTGGACTCTTTACCATCTGAGTCACCAGGGAAGCCCCAAATTCTTCTTATGGGGCTATAAGTAGTCTTCTTATAAGTCACCATAATGTGCTCAGTTTTGGAAGTAAAGAAGGGAGGAAATGGAGCAGAGTAGACTAAAAATTCTGGATAAAATTCAACACATTATTTTGAATAGGAAAAGACATCAAAGAATGCAGAGCAGGGCAGTTAACACATCACGTGATTGCAGGGCAGGCGGAGAGAGCAGTAACTCAAGGTGGGGTGAGGTGGCCTGAGGCCAGAGCTCACACATCTGTGCACAGAGATTTCTACAGGACGGCATGACTGCATTTACAGGTGGAGAACAAAAGACAGGCAGCAAACACACTAACCACCCATCACCCGTAAGAGTCAAATGTCACTCTCAGTCCTCATACATTCATCATTTCCTAAAACCCTCACAGAAACCCTACGAAATAGGCTTCTGATGCCCATTATATGAATTAGGAAAATGAGAAATCACTCAATGCTGCCAGCATCACAAAGCAGGTGAATACACAGGGCTAAGGTGGAACCCAAGGCAATCCTGTCCCAAAGTCCTGTATTCTTCCTCACAGTAATAACACTAGCAGTTGATAATTTACCCAGTTGCTGCTGTAAGCACACTCAAGGGTACTTTCAATGGCCAGAAAATACGACACATGCAGCTGACAATAATACTTTTACTGTTTAAGGAATTACTAACCTGAGAACAAAACATTTCTGAATTTCTATTAAAGACCAGTCGATCGAGGGAAGGAACATTATGAAGATTATTAGGCGAGTATGTGAAGCAGGACAGGACAAAATCCAGAAATATCATAGCACTAATAGCCAGTAAGAATAAAACAATTTCTTTGCAAATTATCTCTGAGAATTGGATAATTGTCTATTAGTCTCCTGGAAAATGTAACCTTTATTATGCCTAAACTTGCTTTAGGGTTTCGATGGTGGCTCAGATGGTAAAGAATCAGCCTGCAATGCAGGGGGCCGGGGTTCGAACCCTGAGTCGGGAAGATCTCCTGGAGAAAGAAATGGCAACCCATTCCAGTATTCTTGCCTGGGAAATCCCACGAACAGAGGAGTCTGGCGGGCTATAGTCCATGGGATCATAAAGAGTCGGACACGACTTCACCACTAAACAACAACAAAACTTGCCTTATTAAAAACAACTTTGGGTTTTGGTTTTAAAGAGAAGTTAGCATTTTTTTTAATACAAAATCTTTAATAATAACAACAGAAAACTCAAATTTTAGTGTAATCATTTAGGAATCTAGATAGGTCCCTTGCTTCTGAGAATGTATTACAAGAGCTTGCTGAAGTCTGCTAAGGTAACTACTGCTGTCTCAGTGGGGAAAAGTCTGTTTTCCTTTACTGACATCTGGATTTATACCTAAAAGTTGCCAAATGATAGAGTGTTGGTTTCTGGTTTTGAGTTTCTCATCTTACTCCTTTCTTTACTCCCAAATGTATATTCATTTTTTTCCCCTTTAATGAAAAGACCTGGGCTGCGACATGCGCTAATCTCCGTTTACGGACAGAGATACCCAGCCCTAAATCCAGGCTCTGTTCTCTTTGCTGTTATTGTCATCACTACTAACAAGCAGTGTTATGTTTTTACCCCATTATTTCTATTAGACTTTCCCCAGAACAGCTATTTTAGTAGTCATCAAAAGAAGCCATATCTGGTTAGCTCAACTTTCAGAAATGCAAGGTTATGGGGCTGAAATACCAATTTGATCAATTTAAATAGGATGATAACATTAGTTAAAAGGCTTATAATCTTTTAAAATACCCTGAGTGTAGTACGAAATTTACTACAACACTACAATTCAGGGCAAAAAAAAATAAATAAATAAAAGAAAGAAAAAATGCTTCTATGACAGATCTGTAATGAATAAATGAAAAGCAATGCGCTTTTTGGTGTAATCTCCTTTGAAGCAAGCATTAAATTATTAAAGATGTTTCCAGTGTATACATCAATCAAATCATCCCCAGAAGGAACACTGAGTTTTATACCTATATACACACACAAGGATAAAATCTATACCGTAGTAAGTAAGGGCTTGCAAAGAAGTAAAAAATTTAAAAACCACTGCTTCTATAAGAGAGTGGGCGTCCATTAATAGACAGCCACATTATATTTTAAGTGTGATCTCATTCCACTTCATCAAAAAAAAAAAAAAAAAAAATCTTAGCAACTATTTAATTTCTTCAAAATCCCCAAGTTCTGAGTCCCTGCTTGTTAAGCTGAACCTGGCTGATTGCCAGCTAAACAGGGAGTCACATCCACCGGACCCCTGTGTCAGCGCACTGAGCGGGGGTGACCTGTGTACGGAGCCCACGTCCCACGCCACCACTCACCCAAAGAACCTTACAAGATCCAGATGAGGTTAACAGTTTCAACAAAGGAGAGTAGACACAGCACCAAAAGGGCAGGGTTGGAGGGTTTGGGGAGAAAGAAATGGAAAAGGTTCGAGTAAGAAATCACAAGTTCAACTTGAGAAAGTGAAGAAGGAGGAAGAGAGACAGGCAGGGAAGAGCCCTTTTTCCCAGGTCAAATCACACTGTCCCTTTTACAGTGAAGGGAAGCAGAGCTCTCATACATGATGTCACCTCTCCTTCCTGCAAGAGCCAGTTCTCACATGATCCCAAGGGACTGTGTTCAGACTTGAAGAAGATCACGAGGTGGGGGGTGGGGGCGGGGTGCGGGGGTGGGCAGTGGTTCCTAGACAAAATTTCTGCCTACTGATGTCTTCTACAATGGTGATGTCAACTGGCAGTGTAAAATATATACTGTGCAAGATGAGACAGCTGTGGGCTGGTGGAAATAATGACCGCACAGAATTGAGTAAGGACCAAATGAGATCATGTACATGAAAGACCATTATAAACTGGAAAAGCTACATACATATGCATATATATATATGTATGTATGTTTATTACTGTTACCACTCCATTTTTCTTGTACTGAATGGAAGGAGTTGAGAGGTTGTCTGTGAAATAGTATAGTATAGGATTTGCACTAATGAAATTGTATTCTAGTGAGCCACTTAGAGCAGTATCCTTTCTAAATCACGTTCACAGTGAAAACAAAATACAGCAAGACACAGCAGTCATCTTGCTCTTTTTGGTTAACACAGGTAAAATGCAGGCTGATGTTCAACTTCCAGTCCATTGAGACGGCTAGGTGTGATTTTCATAAACTAATCACCCTTGCTTTTAGTTACTTACTTTTATCTTTGCTTCTGAGTGCGCTGTCAGGCGCTTTTCACGACAAATTTACCATTCAATAGCTTTCTTTGTTTCTGAACTCTATTCACTCTTAAAAGTAATACAAATGTGTCACCAAGAGATACCAAAAAAGGATGACTTCCATAGATTAGTATGTGCACTTCAGCAATGGACAACTTTTCAGTTGTAATGACAAGTCGGCAGTAGCCATTCATCCTGTTCCTTCTACCTTTGCCTGGAAGGATCTACCTTCCCTCTGATAGATCCACCTTCTCTCAAAGCTGTCCTTGTCCCCTCAGGCCAGTTGTCACTCCTTATCTGCACCCTCAGAACATCATTCAAACTCTAATCTCAGTGTACTGTTATCCTCTGCTTTGTGAGATATGAAAACAGTGAACATGAATTGCAGTCGAGTAGATGCCTCAGACAATGCTTGGAATGATTGTGGAATAATGGGGAAACATCAACCTTTAGCTTTAGGGAGGCCTTCTGGAAGTTTCTAGAAGCAAGGGTTCTTTCTTATTCATCTTTGTGTCCATCACCCTGTTTCCCACAGGACTGCAATTCGTTGTCTTAAACTAAACCCAAATGTGCCTCCTACAGATAAAAGCCAGCATAGTGTGTGCCTGAAGGGACAGGTGATGGTGACAAGACTCATGTCTATTGGGAACTCCATCCAGTACCTGATCTTATGTTCCATGTACTTCATATGCATGATCATACTTAAACTCACTGATAGGGCCCACATGGGATCTCATTGTTGAGATGGCTCATTATGTTCACCTCACAAACAAAGAATAAAACGATCAAGTGATCATTTTAGTGATCTCAAGTGATCCTTGAGACTGCCCAAACTGCCCAAATGACATTCTGTTTTCTCACTGGCACCTACCTTCTCAAAGCTACGAGACCACCAGATTCTAGACCTCCAGCTATGTGACCACAGGGCTCAACAACAGGCTAAAAATTAACCATCCCTTCAGAGAATTTTTCATGGGCAGAGTATAAGAAAGACCCCATCAGAAAGTGAGGACACTGGTTCTCCTGAAGGGCCAGTCACCCTCTCGCTTCCCTCTAATAAATTTCCCTTTTCTTGCCTGACTGCCTGGCTAGCTCTCTTTTTCTCTACACTCGCCTTACACTAACCTCACCACCATTTGAGGAAACTGCTATTCTCATCCCAACTTGCAGACAAACAAACTGAAGCATAAAGAGTTAAACTTGTTCAAAACCCCACAGTAGAGACAGAGGGTATGAACACTTTTATGATCATGAGACTATACTATTTCCCCAAGATAATGTACGGAGCAACCTCCCAAACTGAACACCATGTTAAACAGTTACTTCCAGTTTCATGTCTTCTAAGCCCGTGGTTCTCCATCACCTGGCATCTTGTGAAATGCAAATTCTGAGTCAGCACTTCTGAGCCTCCGCATTTCCAACAGCTCAGGTGTGCTGATGTTGCTGGTCCCTAGAGGGCACTTCAGTTCAGTTCAGTCGCTCAGTCGTGTCCAACTCTTTGCAACCCCATGGACTGCAGCACGCCAGGCCTCCCTGTCCATCACCAACTCCCAGAGCTTACTCAAACTAATGTCCACAGATTTGGTGATGCCATCCAACCATCTCATCCTCTGTTGTCCCCTTCTCCTCCTGCCTCCAATCTTTCCCAGCATCAGGGTCTTTTCCAATGAGTCAGTTCTTCGCATCAGGTGGCCAAAATATTGGAGTTTCAGCTTCAGCATCAGTCCTTCCAATGAATATTTGGAACTGATTTCCTTTAGGATGGACTGGTTGGATCTCCCTGCTGTCCAAGGGACTCTCAAGAATCTTCTCCAATACCACAGTTCAAAAGCATCAATTCTTCAGTGCTTAGCTTTATAGTCCAACTCTCACATCTGTAAATGACTAATGGAAAAACCATAGCTTTGATTAGATGGATAGCTTGACTAGATAGCTTTGACTAGTTGGTAAAGTAGTATCTTTGCTTTTTAATATGTTGTCTAGGTTGGTCATAGCTTCTCTTCCAAGGAGTAAGTGTCTTTTAATTTCATGGCTGCAGTCACCATCTGCAGTGATTTTGGAGCCCAAAAAAATAAAGGCTGACACTGTTTCCACTGTTTCCCCATCTATTTCCCATAAAGTGATGGGACCGGATGCCATGATCTTCGTTTTCTGAATGTTGAGTTTTAAGCCAACTTTTTCACTCTCCACTTTCACTTTCATCAAGAGGCTTTTGAGTTCCTCTTCACTTTCTGCCATAAGGTGGTGTCATCTGCATATCTGAGGTTATTGATATTTCTCCCGGCAATCTTGATTCCAGCTTGTGCTTCTTCCAGCCCAGTTTTCTCATGATGTACTCTGCGTACAAGTTAAAGAAGCAGGGTGACAATATACAGCCTTGACGTACTCTTTTCCTATTTGGAACCAGTCTGTTGTTCCATGTCCAGTTCTAACTGTTGCTGCCTGACTTGCATACATATTTCTCAGGAGGCAGGTCAGGTGGTCTGGTATTCCCATCTCTTGAGGAACTTTCCACAGTTTATTGTGATCCACAAAGTAAAAGGCTTTGGCATAGTCAATAAAGCAGAAATAGATGTTTTTCTGGAACTCTCTTGCTTTTTCCATGATCCAGTGGATGTTGGCAATTTGATCTCTGGTTCTTCTGCCTTTTCTAAAACCAGCTTGAACATCAGGGAGTTCACGGTTCATGTATCGCTGAAGCCTGGCTTGGAGAATTTTGAGCATTACTTTACTAGTGTGTGAGATGAGTGCAATTGTGCGGTAGTTTGAGCATTCTTTGGCATTGCCTTTCTTTGGGATTGGAATGAAAACTGAACTGAAAAAATAAAGAAAAATAAAGTCTCTCACTGTTTCCATTGTTTCCCCATCCTTTTGCCATGAACTGATGGGAATGGATGCCATGATCTTAGTTTTCTGAGGCTTTTTAATCCATGTATATAACACAGGCAAGATCATAAATATACCACCACCCCCAAAAGATATCTTTGCTTAAAATTTCTAATTGTAATAATGCCTCACTAGATGAAAGTCATATTTTTAAGTTAAAAATACCAATTTAATTGAAAATTGGGAGAAAATAGGACTGACTGTTGGGCTTCCCGGGTAGTGGTAAAGAATCTGTCTGCCAATGCAGAAAATGCAAGAGATGCAGGTTCGATCCCTAGGTCATGAAGATCCCCTGGAGTAGGAAAGGGCACCCCACTCCAGTATTGTCGCCTGGAGAATTCCATGAGCAGAGGAGCCTGGCAGGCTACAGTCCACGGGGCCACAAAGACACGGACACAACTGAGCATCTAAGCACAGCACTGTTGACAGAAGTTCAGCCATAAAGACAGCTCTGCAAGATTTATTCTAATTACATCACCCTGCCACTCTTTCTTAAGAGTCACTTTATAAAAAAGAAACACATCATTGCCAAGGCAATAAACTAGGAAGATATTTTTACCTATGCTTAAAGGTCTTCTCCCTTGGTGTTTATGTCGAATTTTAGCCAATCTGTGACTAAAATTTGAAGGGAATAGTTTTAAGGTAGATACTGAAAACAGCTCCATCCTGACCTTTCAAGATTAGCTCATGCCTATGAGTAATTGTGTAATACTGTATTCTGTATAAAGCACAATTCTTACATTTCACTGGAGTCAAGAAAAGGTATTCATTATACCTCACCCCCTGCACTCACTAAACTGATACACATAATGATCCCACAAATCATGCAGATAAATTTCAGTCTCATAGTCTCACTGACTTCAAGAACATCCAGAGCGCAGCTAGATTAACAGACATATTACATATATGTGGACAGTTACAGAAAACATGTACCCTTAAACATAGAAGTTTTTGTAAGCTGAGACTTTTTACCTTTTTAAAATCACGTTATCTATCATAAACAATTGCTCTTAATAGTTACTAGAAAAGTTATACTAGATTTTCTCCTTAACATGACAACACTGTTGATATTCCAAGTGCCTTTTTGCCTGCATTTGCCTACATGCATACCTGATTATTTATTTTGTAAGAGCCCATCCTGAGAAAATGGTTGATTTGTATGGCAAGACAGAAGAGGTCTGGTACTTATGATTGCTGGCTGCATCCAAGCACGGAAGGCTCAGGGGAAACCATAAGTATTCAGGTTTTCTAGATAATATGTGTTCAGCTACAAAGGTTAACTTAGGATTCCTGAGTGGTAAGAGGAAAGAAGATGGAATATGGAAATCATATGGAAATAAGCCACAAAATATAGGAAGCATCAATTACTTGGAAGGCATTTTCATAGACAGATGGGACTGCTTAGATAACTTACACTTTAAACTCACATCACACCTTTGACCGTAACCACAGCACCAAAAATTAGAAATGGGAAAAGCATTTAAATAGCACCTACAGCTGATGTCCCACCCACTTTAGAAGTAAATGTTGATTTTTCTTATATCAGAATTCCCCAAGAAATGTATTTGAAACTTTAAAACCCTTGCTATCTGAGGTAATAGCACAAGCTAGAACTTTCCAGGCAGGAGAGCCTACCTAACCACCCAAACATCCTCTCCATTCTTGCCTATCATTCCTGCTCCATCCTTGAAACATCCTAGACCTAGAAACTGGAGCTCAGAACACTACCACCCCCCCCCAATAAAAATACCACCTTAGATGTTCATTTCTCGGTGTAACATTTGCTACCTTTGAAATTTAGGAGTAGGATATGTTATAGGTGTTTCTGTGGATTTGATGACAGAATTCAGGCAGAGATGCTGAAAGTAAAGAAGTTCCTGCACTTGTTTGATTTCTGTTCCCATGGAGACTAAAATCATCTCCCACCCAAGCTGAATGAGGTGTTTGGAAATAATCAGTTTCAATTTTTCATGACAGCAAAGTACTGCTTCCTATTTTCAGCTTTCAGAGGCTTAGTTTCACAAGGTAGGGGAAAATGGTTTGGATGTGGTTTGAAGTACAATGACCTACAAAAAAAAAAAAAAGTGGCTCTATTCACAGACATGACGCTGTCAGGACACGGAGAGGGAACGTTTGGCCTGGCCACCCGCTGACAGCTGACTAGCCTAGACCCGTTGAATTCCACAAGGGCCCAGACACTAGTAGGATAAGATATAATACTTTGAGAATTTATGTTTAGATAGCTATTTTTGAAAAAAAAACCTATCCCATTAAGTTTTCTCACTTGGCAAGTAAATGTTATCTTCTTTCACTTACATCAGAAATTCCTGAAGGCTACATGTTAATGTTTTAACACCATTTTAACACCATTCCTATCAATTAAACAGATCAACCAAGGGGATGTCACAAAAAGCCTCGGTGCTGATGCACAGGGAAGTTTAGAAGCAGAGCATCCTCATCTTAACTCTTCCTGCAGTGAGATGCCTGCAGCACCAAATAGGAATACAATTCACTAAAAGGAGGTTGACTTGAAGCTGAAAAGGCCATTTGCATACAATTCCTTTCATTTCAGGGAAGGCAGTGGAGGCCCAGCAGCCCTCCACTCAGGTGGAACCTGTTTCCATTTGTGAGATACTTCAGTTCAGTTCAGTTCAGTTCAGTCGCTCAGTCGTGTCCAACTTTTTGCGACCCCTGCAGCACGCCAGGCCTCCCTGTCCATCACCAACTCCCGGAGTTTACTCAAACTCCTGTCCATTGAGTCGGTGATGCCATCCAACCATCTCATAGGGCCTCTGTTGTCTCCTTCTCCTGCCTTCAGTCTTTCCCAGCATCAGGGTCTTTTCCAATGAGTCAGCTCTTCACATCAGGTGGCCAAAGTATCAGAGTTTCAGCTTCAGCATCAGTCCTTCCAATGAACATTTGGAACCGATTTCCTTTAGGATGGACTGGTTGGATCTCCCTGCTGTCCAAGGGACTCTCAAGAGCCTTCTCCAATACCACAGTTCAAAAGCATCAATTCTTCAGCAATCAGCTTTCTAGTCCAACTCTCATATCCATACATGATTATTGGAAAAACCACAGCCTTGATGAGACAGACCTTTGTTGGCAAAGTAATATCTCTGCTTTTGAATATGCTATCTAGGTTGGTCATAACTTTCCTTCCAAGGAATAAGTGTCTTTTAATTTCATGGCTGCAATTACCATCTGCAGTGATTTGGAGCCCAAAAAAATAAAGTGTGTCACTGTTTCCACTGTTTTCCCATCATTTTCCATGAAGTGATGGGACCAGATGCCATGATCTTAGTTTTCTAAATGTTGAGCTTTAAGCCAACTTTTTAACTCCCCTCTTTCACTTTCACCAAGAAGCTCTTTAGTTCTTCTTCACTTTCTGCCGTAAGTGTGGCGTCATCTGCATATCTGAGGTTATTGATATTTCTCCCAGAAATCTTGATTCCAGCTTGTGCTTTAACCAGTAGAGCATTTCTCATGATGTACTCTGCATATAAGTTAAATAAGCAAGGTGACAATATATAGCCTTGACGTACTCCTTTCCCGATTTGGAACCAGTCTGTTTTTCCATGTCCAGTTCTAACTGTTGCTTCTTGACCTGCATACAGATTTCTCAGGAGGCAGGTCAGGTGGTCTGGTATTCCCATCTCTTGAAGAATTTTCCACAATTTGTTGTGACCCACACAGTCAAAGGCTTTGGCATAGTCAATAAAGCAGAAGTAGATGTTTTTCTGGAACTCTCTTGCTTTTTGGATGATCCAATGGATGTTGGCAATTTGATCTCTGGTTCTTCTGCCTTTTCTAAATCCGGCTTGAACATCTGAAAGTTCGCAGTTCACATACTGTTGAAGCCTGGCTTGGAGAATTTTGAGCATTACTTTACTAGCATGTGAGATGAGTGCAATTGTGCGGTAGTTTGAGCTTTCTTTGGCATTGCCTTTCTTTGGGATTGGAATGAAATAGAAGCCCCTTATCTCCCAGCTTCTGTTCCTTGAGGTGTCCAGACAGAACGCCAGATAGTGTAGGCCCCCCACTTATGCCCCCAGCAGGCTGTATCTGTGTGGGGAAGTGGCTTTTCCTACTACAGTATGGGGCTTTGTTCCTTCCATGGCAAAAAAAGAAGTCAAGACCCGCTTCCCTTCTGGTTCTCAACATTTTATAATTATTGTTTTAATACTGTAGTTGATGTGAGCGTGCTCAGTCGTGTCTGACTCTTTGTGACCGCGTGGACTCTACCTGTCAGGTTCCTTTGTCCTTGGAATTCTCCAAGAATACCAGAGTGGGTTGCCATTTCCTCCTCCAGGGGATCTTCCCTACCCAGGGATTGAACCCTCATCTCTTCCATCTCCTGCATTGGCAGGCAGATTCTTTACCACTGAGCCACCTGGGAAGCCCTTATTTTAATGTATCAGTCCTGAATATTCATTGGAAGGACTGATGCTGAAACTGAAACTCCAGTATTTTGGCCACCCTTTGCAAAGAACTGACTCCTTGAAAAAGACCCTGATGCTGGGAAAGATTAAAGGCAGGAGGACATGGGGAAGACAGAGGATGAGATGGTTGGATGGCATCACCAACTCAATGGGCATGAGCTGGAGCACGCTCCAGGAGTTGGTGATGGACAGGGAGACCTGGCATGCTGCAGTCCATGGGGTCGCAAAGAGTCAGACACGACTGAGCGACTGAGCTGACCGGCCAAAAAGTTCATTTAGGTTTTTCCGTAACCTCTTAAGGAATGAATAAACACATTTCACTGATTTAATAAATCCATTTCACTGAAGTAGATTTAGGGGTCTGGTCAGAAGCAACAGCCTTCTTCATCTTTCTCTGTGTGTTTTATGGCATGTGAACAAGTAACAGAAACAAGCTCTCCATCGACCTTATCATTCATAAGAGAAGTTGTAAGTGACCTCTCATTCTCTAAAAGGGACAAAACTATGTCAGTGGGCATAGTTGCACTTCAAACCTCCTATTTCTGGTGATAGCTTCTAGGCTGCAGATTCTTTAAAATGCCATTGTGTTCTGTGTGTGTAGATCATGCATCACAAACTCAAATGACCCCAGGGGTTGGGCAAATAACATAAATGTGTAATTCAGGACAGGTGTGAAGTAATAGGGAGTGCTGAGACCTGTGATAAACAGAAGAGTACCCAGGGCTTCCCTGGTGGCTCAGGGGTAAAGAATCTGCCTGCCAATGTAGGAGATATGGGTTCAATTCTTGGGCCGGGAAGATCTTACATGCCACAGAGTAACTAAGCCTGTGCACCATAAACATTGAGCTTGTGCTCTAGAGCCTGGGAACCACAATGACTGAGCCCACGAATCACAACTACTGGAGCCCACATGCCCTAGAGCCCATGATCCACAAGAGAAATCACCACAATGAGAAGCCCGTGTATCACAGCTAGAGAGTAGGCACCGACTTGACACAACTAGAGAAAAAGCTGTGCAGAAACAAAGATCCAGCACAGCCAAAAATAGATAAATAAAGAATTTTTAAAGAGAGAGAGAGAGAGACAGAGCATACAAGGCCCACTAAGGAGATTCTATATTGTAAGCCTTGTGCCAGCCAAAAAGATTCTCATAGGAGCTTGGTCACAGGCTGCTAGTCTGTCATCCAAGGTGCAGAGAGTATGTAGACAGTTTATTTTCACAGTGATGAATTAGTGTGAAAGTGATTTCTGGTTAAACACAGCAGACTGAACAAATGTGTGGGGTTTTTTTCTTAGCTGTCTTCTGATTCCCATCTAAAATTTAGGTAAGGGAAATTTTTAAAGGGACGAACCTCTAGGGACACAGTTTCCCAGCCCCCAAACCTGGGAAACTGTCTAAGCCAGTGGATATGGGGCCAATAACAGCAGAACTGAGGAAGCTAAAATTTGAGTCTGTAGGAAGGGAGGGAGAGCCAAGAAGCAAGCTTTGCATGTTGGAAAAAACTATAGAAGGGATTGGAGGCACCATCTATCTCCGAAAGAAGGGGCATAAAGCGTAACTAGAAACAGGTGGATTGGCTTAGTGTCTTTGAAAGAAGGAGGTAGGCTTCCAAGATACCCTTTCTGCCCTTGGAGAAATAAAGGAGGCTTATTCTTTAAAGATGTTGAACCTTAGAGAGGCTGGACCCAAGCATAGTGAGAACAAAGACACCAAACTGAAACCCAGAAGAATAAACGTCTCTACTTAAACAGTCTTTTACTTAAGGTATGCATGCCTCCTTCCCACAGTCAGATCCCAAAATGCTCACAGCCAAGCTTACACCATCGTGACAAGAGATTGAAAAATTCTACATAACAGAAACAGACCAACCCAAAGGAATAACACAGATATTGAAAGCTGGAGGTATGCCAATGAAATATAGCAAAATCAACCACTAGAGTGAAACTTCATTAGCTTAATGAGCTCTGCCAATGCACACAGAGTTCCCTAAGCTAAACAGAGTTTAGTTGCTTCACTCTAAACTCTAACCAAACATACACCTTAAATTTATACAATGATACATGTCAAATATATTGCAATTTTTAAAAAGTCTAACCAGACAGCCAAGGAAAACCTCTAACACGGAAACAGAGATCATGAAGGCAGAAAGAAATGAGGGAAAAAAAGAAACAAACATAGTTCAGGAAAAGAAAGTTTAAAATAATAGATTAATCCTTGGAGAGAGAAGGGAAGATATCACATACATAAAACAAGAACAGGATGCTATAAAAAGGAACAGTCACAGAATATGAAAGAGTTCTTAAAAATTAAAACTGCAATGGCTTGAAAAAAAATCAATAGATGGAAAATAAATTCTGAAGCTTGTTGATTTTTTTAAGTTGAGAAAAATGGCAAAAAAAAAAAAAAAAAAATCCATAAAGATATAGGAGGTCCTATACCCAAATACTTGGAGCTTCAGACGAAAGGTAGAGAAATGGAGAGAAGAACATTACCTAAGAAATATTTTTTTCCAGAACTGAAAAATAAACGTCTTCAGAATAAAACAGCCCAGTAAGTACCCAGTCCAATAAATAAAAAGATCTGCACCAAAGCACGTAACTGAAACTTTTCAGAACACCTAGAACAAAGAAAAGAGTTTAAAAGCTTCCAGAGACAGAAAAAGGATTATTTACAGAGGCCCAGGAAACAGAATGCCATCAGACTTCCCAACCATTCTGGACGGGAAGGACAGTTGAGCAACGCTCTCAGGATTCTGAGAGAAGCTATGACTAAGCTAGAATTTTATATCTAGTCCTGCTTATAATCAATTTTGAGTAAAGAAAAAAAAAGACATTTTCAGACATGCAGAGTCTCAAGAAATGACAGTGCCTCCCGTGAAACTTTTCCCAGGCAGCTGCTAGAGGTGAGCTCCACAAAACCAGCAAAGGTATGACCATGAAAGAGGGAGATGCAGAACCTAATAGGGAATCCACCCACTGGAGAAGCAAAAGAACTTCCCAAAATGATGGGGAAGAAAAATACCAGGAGAATTCAAAAAACTAGATCCAAAAACCAACTAACCAGCCTGATGACTGAGGCAGATGACTGAAGGGCTTGAGGAAAAGACGAACTTGAGATTTATTTATTATTGTCACTGTGTACCTGTCCTGGAGAAGGCAATGGCACCCCACTCTTGCCTGGAAAATCCCATGGACGGAGGAGCCTGGTGGGCTGCAGTCCATGGGGTCACTACGAGTTGGACACGACTGAGCGACTTCACTTTGACTTTTCACTTTTGTGCATTGGAGAAGGAAATGGCAACCTGCTCCAGTGTTCTCTCCTGGAGAATCCCAGGGACGGAGGAGCCTGGTGGGCTGCCGTCTATGGGGTCGAACAGAGTCGGACACTACTGAAGCGACTTAGCAGCAGCAACCCGTCCTGGTAGTTTGCAGATGGCTTGGAAATAGCTACACAGATGACAAAACTAATCAAATGAAAACTTAGAAAACTAAGAACAAAATTTTTTTTAAAAACATAGGCAATTACTAAAATAGGGAGGAGGAAAACAATATTACACAAGAAAGAAAAAGTGACTATCCTATATGGCTCAGCTAAAATAATACTTCCAGAGTAAAAATAAGGTGCAGATAGAACACTGATTTGGAAAAAAAAAAAAAATATTATAAAACTAGAATGTAAAGAAAGAAGGAGAAAGGTGTGTGTGTGAATATGGCCTGATTTGGTGGGGTGCGGGGGGAGGCAGGGGTTGGTAAGAGATCTAAATAATCATCTTCCATCATCATTACAGGTAAAATTAATAAATAATATCTAAATTGAAAAGTAAAAGAAGATATTTAAGATGTCACCAATTAGAAGGATCTCCATTATGTTATATGTCTTAGAATTTTTAAAATGCCAATTAAACTATGACATGTCATCACTTGTAAGGCTCAAAGATCTCAGAGGTATTAAAATAGAGTGAAGAGAACATGTGGTTTAGAAACATAGCCATGTATTTGATGAGAAATAGCTAACAGCTCAAATCAGATCTGTAGAGCAGGAATCCAGGTGGGAACGGCTGGGGCAAGTGGTTGCTATTTTTGTCATAATTTTTGTTAGATTGGTTGATTTTTTAGAAGAGTATATGTGCAACTTTGTTATTAAGGATTTATTAAGTTTTAAATCAGTCAATAAGAAAACAGTATATATCAAAACTCCAATTAAAAAAAGAAAGCTTTCACTGCTCCTGGGTTCATGATGCTGGCTTAAATGTCATTTAAAGAAACTATTTACCATAAAAAAAAATCTTGGAATTCTCATTTTATTACTGGTTTTAGTGGTTTTAGTTGCTAAGTTATGTCCAACTCTTGCAACCCCATGGACTGTAGCCTGCCAAGCTCCTCTGTCCATGGGATTCTCTAGGCACAAAAACTGGAGTGGGCTGCCATTTTCTTACTCAAAATCTACTACAAATGGATGGAAAATGCTATAAAACAATCCAAGACCACTCTGAAGTTACTATCTACGTTTTCTGCTCTCTTTTCTCAAAAGGCACAAAACCCAAAATATAATTGCTTCTCACCCTATTTTATAGGTATTTATTTGCCTGTGTCTTTTGAGATGGTGGCTTCTCCTGCCTGATCGTTACCTACTAGAGACAGTGTACTTATCTATAATGGAACAGTCTCATTTCTTGCCTCCTTAGCTTGGAAAAGCATCCGTTTATAAATGGAGCATACTGACACATGCGTCATCAGTGCTAGGGCACACAATCACAGGTACTGGTTAATCAGGCACTTCCTTCACTGCTTATGGGAAACCAGGCTGATTTGCAATGTGCATGCAAAAAATTATTTTTTAAAAGAGTATTTTATTCTTATGAGACCTAAACTCCTCCTTGAGAAAAGAAGTTGGTTTTGCCCTCCCCAAATCCATGAAAGAATGTGATATTCCTTAGTTTCCCACTGGTTTGGCAGTATTAGATGCAGGATTGTTAACTTGTCTCTAAAAAAAATTAGGCATCTAGACCTTGGGACAGAGCTCAAACATGGATTTAGCTGAAATTAGTACACAATGCCCCATTACACACACTTAAACACACAAACACAAAGCCAGATGGGATGCAGAGGCTGTGAGAGATCTAAAATTTTACCATACTTAACAAGCTGACACATTAGCCTGCCATCTTTCCATGGATGCTGGCAGAAGATAAGAGACAACTGGCTCAGAGACAAAGGACTTTACTGCTCACAGCAATGGCAGTAGCCAGAGGACTGGCATTTGTACCTACTGCCCAAGGCTCCGTTCCCACAGGGCATTGTGAAGGGGGCGAGACACATGGTGGCTTGCATTACAGCAGAAGAACCCCAGGCTTAGGGAATCCAAATCATTTTTTCCAAATATTTTTATTTTCATGAAACAAACATAAAAATTTACCATTTTAACTAGTCTTCAGCATACAATTCAATGGTTGCTGCTGCTGCCAAGTCACTTCAGTCGTGTCTGACTCTCTGCGACCCCATAGACAGCAGCCCACTAGGCTCCTCTGTCCCTGGGATTCTCCAGGCGAGAACACTGGAGTGGGTTGCCATTTCCTTCTCCAATGCAGGGAAGCGAAAAGTGAAAGTGAAGTTGCTCAGTCGTGTCCAACTCTCAGCGACCACATGGACTGCAGCCTACCAGGCTCCTCCGTCCATGGGATTTTCCAGGCAAGAGTACTGGAGTGGGGTGCCATTGCCTTCTCCCAATTCAATGGCACCACATCTTTTATAATGGATAGTAAACCTACCTGACCTTTGCACTATAGGGAGGTATTATCTTTATTAAACTGAACCATAAACAAACCTAGCCTTTGCTCCAAACCAGAATTTTTTAATCTCAGCACTGTTGACATTTTGGACTGGATACTTCTTTGTTGTGAGGACAGTCAAGTTGTGAGGAATTACAAGATACTGAGCAGATTCCTTGCACACTACCCACTAGAGGTCAGTAGCACTTGATCATTTATAATGAGCCAAAGTGTGCCCAGAAATCGCCAAATGTCCCCTTGGAAGCAAATCACCTTCAGTTGAGAATGACTGTTCCAGAGGAAGTCACTATCTGTGTTTGGAGGCTGTTCACCAGGCAAATATCCTTGATAAAGCAGTCCCAAACAAAGGCAATCTGTGTCTCAGCTCACAAAACATGCAAAAACACCAGAGATCGATGGTGAACTGCCTCTCAACAGAGGCCTTAATCCTCACTTCCGAAACTAGATCTGCTTTTCAGACATGTATAAAGTACTTGGTCAATTTGCACTTGATATTTACATACACACGCACATACACACACACACACACACACCCTTCTTCATGGTCCTTTGACTAAAGTTACAACACGAACCATTGAGATGATGAGAAACAAGTCCAAAGAAATTAAGCAGGTATGGCCCCCCCAAAAAATATGCTGCTGTGCTGTGCTTGCTGCTGCTGCTAAGTCACTTCAGTCGTGTCCGACTCTGTGCGACCCCATAGAAATGGCAGCCCACCAGGCTCCCCTGTCCCTGAGATTCTCCAGGCTGTGCTTAGTCATGTCCAAATCTTTAAGACCTCATAGACTGTAGCCCACCAGGCTCCTCTGTCCATGGGGATTCTCCAGGGAAGAATATTGAAGTGGGTTGCCATGCCCTCCTCCAAGGGAACTTCGCAACCCAGGGATCAAACCCAGGTCTCCCTCACTGCAGGGAGATTGTTTACCATCTGAGCCACCAGGGAAGCCCAAGAATACTGGAGTGGGTAGAAGATTCCCTTCTCCAGGGAATCTTCCCAACCCAGGAATTGAACCAGGGTCTCCTGCACTGCAGGTGGATTTTTTACCAGCTGAGTTACCAGGGAGGCCCCAAAAGGAAATAGCTGAGCCCAGGAGTATATGATGGACATTTCCTTTCTTATGCAAGAATTGTTTCCGTTCCTTGGGTTAATAACTAACTTTTTGCAGGGAGGAGGGCATTTAATACTCTTTCCCCAGATCACTTCTGTGCTTTGAAGTTAGACCTGGATACAAATCCCAATTCTTCTACTTAACAGTACAACTGATGAGCAAGTAATTCTACCTGTAGGAGCTTACTTTTCATATATAAGGTGGGGGTGATAAGACCTACCTTACAGGGTTGTCATCACAATTCCATGAGCTAAAGTGCCCAGTACAGTGCCTGGCACTCAGTAAGTACTGAATAAATTGTAGTTATTGCTTCACGAACATCACCATTAGGGCAGGTCCTCAGCATCCCTGGTGGCTCAGATGGTAAAGAATCTGCCTGCAATGCAGGAGACTGGAGTTTGATCCCTATGTAGGGAAGATCCCCTGGAGAAGAAAACAGCAACCCACTCCAGTATTCTTGCCTGAAAAATGCCATGGACAGAGGAGCCTGGCAGGCTACAGTACATGGGGTTGCAAAGAGTCAGACACTATGGAATGACTAATACTTCCACTTTTTTCTTTTCTGTTCTTACTATGGTCAGCTTTACACTAATGTCTCCACACTCTCACTTGGTTTTCCACAGTATTTATGACATAGCTGCTTAGAGCAAAGATCTATGGAGCAAAGATTACCAGGCCACAGAGAGAAAGATTCTAAGACCTGACTTCATAAGCATCTCGTGCCAACCCCCTGAGCTAGACAATCCCAGCTCCATTACCAATAGGTTCAAAGAAATACCTAAATAGGTCAAAACCTACTCTGACCTTTTGTTACCTGGTTTTCTTTTCTTCAAACTGACATCAATGTGTTGAAATTGCCCAGCCTTCAGCAATCTGTTTAATCAGTCTCTCTCGCATACTTGTATTTTTAATAGGCTAGCATTCTTGTGTCAAATCAAGCTCTGCGGACTCTTTTCAAGGCTGTTCAAGTATTATCGAGATCAATTTCCCCTACATCCCCTCCTCTTCCCGGTGATCATCCAACAAGCAAAGAAATACCTATCACAGATTACAAAACTTAAGTGATTAACAGAGAGATCTCCCTTCCATAATAATGCTATGACCTTCCCTTGATATTTGGCATTTTTGACTCTGGAATATAAATTAGTCTTGGTTCCCACTGCTATTAGGTGTTGTACATACGTGATCTTCTTTGTCTTAAAATATAATATTTAATTATAGCTTCACCGAAGACTTAAAATCCCAGTTTCCCTCAGGGAAAAAATACCTACAACTGGAGTTTATGAAAAATTGTTAGTTGTAGCTAATCCTGGGTAATAAGTTGGATTTTGGAAATCTGTGTGATTTTTAACACACTAAGCTTTTCCCCAGGAAGGCGACGCTTACAGAAAATGCCTGTGGAATAATCAGGCAGTAACTTCACTGCTGCACTGGTAAGACAAACACAACTGAGAACATCATCTATGGAATTTGTTGGATTGTGGAATTTGCTCTTTGAAAAGGAAAAATCACATAATAGCCAGAGAACAAGTGGCAATTTCTGGTGATTTTGTATTCCCTTGAGCCTGGGATTATGAATTCCCCCTCCTCGCTTAAATTCCAATCCTCCACTTAGAATTGTAAGGAACCTGACTGAATTGTATTAAAAAGCCTAAATGACTTTTATTTCTTGTGTCATTTAGCCAGAATGAATACTAGTCTCTTCTCTAAGAACATGCGTGTACACACACACACACACACACACACACACACACACTTCTACAGCACAGTGTTCCACTGGCCAAAAAAGAAAATCAATACACACTTAGCAAATATTTGAGCTGCATTTATGTAAGCAATTCCTTCACGAAAAACAAATTCCAACCATAGCCATTTCAAGGACCCTAAAGGACAGAAGACAACAGCACTTTCAAACTGCTGTTCTAAATGGAGGACTTTTTTTTCTAGATAAAACCCCCAAGCCAATGCTCTTTTGTATCAAACCTTCTCCCTCTGTTTCTCATACCTGACTCCAACCCACCTCATTCTTCAGTGCTGTTTATTAAAGATATACAACTTTCTGTAATAAAGACTGCCCTAATGGCTCCTCTTTGTAGGAATACTAGGAAAAACTGAAGGTGTTTTATTTTTAAGGTCATTCGGTCACATAGCTAGCACCTGAGAAGGTTTAACTTATATCTGCATGAGAACAGCAACCCACCAAACTTGAAAGAAAATGGTAGTCATTGGTTCACACGTCTTTTTAAAGGCATGGTGGCTACCTGGTCCACTGGAATCTCAACTTGAGTGTCTTCATCTTCTTGGACTTCAGCTGCCCCCCGCGTTTCTGATCTCTCCTCTCCAGCTTTGAAAACGCCTTCATCTATAATTTGAGACAAATACACAGTGAAAATCAAAATCCAATTGTGACATCATGTGGCTGAATGTTGAAATTACAATCAAATTCCTATTGATTCTTTTTTATAGGTATTCTGGTTCCCCTTGTATTGGCAAGATTTTTGTAGCCTCCAATTCTTCTAGATTTTCACTGGAAAAAGGTTCAGTGACCAACACAAGGCTGACCCAGAGGAGCAGGGCTATGTCCCAGCCTCCCCCTCACCTTCTGGTACTGATTAAAACAACACAATCCTGCACAGATATTTAGAAGGGCAAGATTTCCCACCTATTATCTCTTTTCTCTCCTCCTAGCCATGAAGCAATGATGATGCTTGGTGCTTGCAAATACTACTTTTAGCATTTTGCCTTTCCCAAAAGAATGCTATACATTGAAAATTATATATTAGAACAATTCTCTCCATTCTGAGTAACATCAAAAATATTTTTACTGCAACAGAATCAGAGCTAACTCCGTATCTCACACAAATCAATCTTTTATTTTGCAGGTTTCCACAGGATTTTCACAATATATGTCTTAAAATCCTTAACTGTAAAACAAAACCCAGATCTTTAAGATGTTAGGTTAAGCTCCTTCGATTTGTTCTCCTATAGAAAGCAATAAGGACTGTTCTCCATATTTGCAGTCATTTCAACATCTTCCCTCTGTCTTCTCTTCACAGGCCAAGTAATCAAAGAATCACAGGACCATTTGTCATTCTGTCTATCTGTTTGCCTCAGGACAGGTCTAATGCTTCAGTCATTCTCATGGATGTTTTCTCTGCCCAGTCATTTACAGTCTCCAGGGATGGAGATCCCACCTCCTTCTCTGATAATCTATCGCAGCATATGATTACCCTTACAGTCTAGAAAATGTTTCATCTTTTGTCTTAAAAACCCCTTCTACTTCTCAAATGGAAACTTCTCTCTCAGAGCACAAATATTTAACACATTCCACATGAAAATATTTCATATTGTCCAAGTTGTGAACTCACTCTTCATAAAGCATAAAACACAACTTTACATTCGCTGAGGCTCAATTGTATGTGAAACACAATAGGAGCCAATGTGGCCATATAAGATATAACTGAGATTTAGATTTCTTTCAAGTTGCTTATAGACTAATGAGCAGATAGAAATATATACACATCATCAATAAAGTGCCCTGATGTAAAAGGAATAAGGTCTATAATAGAGCCCTGTGGAAGCTTAGGAGGTACGGCCAAGTGAAAAAGGAAGAAAGGAAGGGAGAGAGGAAATATAACCAAACTCAAGTGCTTTTCATTTCTCCTAGAGAAACCATTTTCCTTTTTAATTACTTCTCTGCTATCCTTTTTAAAAACCAGGAATAACAGAGCTGCCCTCAAAGCTGATTAGACATGTTAGATTAATTCATTTTTTACTGAAGGATAGTTAATTTACAATGGTGTGTTAGTTTCAAGTATACAACAAAGTGATCCAGTTACACACACACACACACACACACACACACACACACATATTCTTTTCCATATTTTTCCACTGAAGGTTATTATAACATATTGAATATAGTTCCCTGTGCTATACATTAGGTCCCTGTTGTTTATCTATTTTATATATCCGTTCATTTCAGTCACTCAGTCGTGTCTGACTCTTTACGACCCCATGGACTGCAGCACGCCAGGTTTCCCAGTCCATCACCAACTCCCAGAGCTTGCTCAAACTCATGTCCATCAAATCAGTGATGTCATCCAACCATCTCATCCTCTGTCATCCCCTTCTCCTCCTGCCTTCAATCTTTCCCAGCATTAGGGTCTTTTCTAAAGAATCAGTTCTTCTCATCAGATGGCCAAAGTATAGGAGCTCCAGTTTCAGCATCAGTCCTTCCAATAATATTCAGGACGATTTCCTTTAGGATGGACTGGTTTGATCTCCTTGCAGTGATCTATACTATTTTATATATAATAGTATATATATGCTAATCTCAAACTCCTAATTTATCTCCCCCTGCTATCTTCTTTGGTAAGCATAAGTTTGCTGTTGTGTGTGTGTGTGTGTGTGTGTGTGAGTCTCTTTCTGTTTTGTAAATAAATTCATTTGGATCATATTTTAGATTCCACATATAAGTGATATCATGTGATATTTGTCTTTCCCTGTCGGACTTAATTGGTCTAATGGTTATGTCCTGACTCCATCGAATCTTATGACTGAAAATGTGGATCCAAAATGAAATTGCAGCTCAGCATATCAGAAGAAAGAATAAAGAAAAACAAAACAGAAAATGTGGTGATTTTCTCATGTACTGATGTTTAGCTTGGAGTAAATGCAGAAAGTTTTGGTCACAAGCTCAACAAAGAGATTCTTGAGCTAAGAAAAGTACAGGGAAGGACACTTCAAGGGGCAAGGAAAATAGCTTATAATTATTCTGTCCGAAAAGAAGAAAACTGAAAGGGAGTAATCCAAGTCTATAAAATCGGAGTCAACAAGAAGAGGGTAAGTGGATATTTGTCTCTCCATCAAATTCTGGAACACGAAACTCAACGAAATAATAAACATTACATTGATGGTAGAAGACATTAATTAAATGATAGAAAAATAAATTCTCCTTTACTCACATGTGGAGCTCATAATTCTGAGAACGCATAAAGGCATAATAAACTAATTTCAAATAGGGCTGCACATTTTATCAAATGTTATTTCCGAAATGGTTGAAAAAGGAAAATTCACTGTGTTTGACATTCCTTTCTGCCTTCTGAATTACTTTAAAAGGCAACAATCATAGTAATCCACACAATGTCCTTTAAAGACAGATGCTGGTCCTGGCAGACTATGACCTATGTCTGTGACTTTTGGGGATGACATATTTGCATCCGAGCGTTGCACTTGCTTTCAAAGAGACCACAAAGAGAAACCTACAGATACTAAAGAAATATATTTTTGGTGCTCACATTCATTGAAATGTTTAACTGTATCCGAGCAGCGCTCTGGATGGCTTGCAGATGTGTTTTAGGATAAACATTTCACAGGAAAAGAAGAATGAGATCAATAATAACAAATAACATGGAAAGGGCACTGGAATGGGAAAATGGCAACCATGAGGACAGAAACAGCAAGTAGCCAAGTCAACAAAGCTCAGCATTGTGTACAGTGACAAAAACAGAGAACACAAAGGGAAAAGTGTTTGGTTGGGGTGTGGCGTAGGATTTGTTCCTCACCGAAAGGAGATGTGCGAGCCACCTCCTTCAGTAGCACGGAGCAAGAAAGGAAGGCTGGAAATAAACAAACAGTGATGGAAAAAAGAACAGCGAGAAAGTTACTTTATGATCAGAAAAAGGACTTGAATTTGTATTAAAAATGTTGTATGAAATTTAAAATAGAGGAATACGAATTTCTAGTGGAAATTTTTTAAATCGCATTTTTTGATTATAGATTATTTAATATGCATGCATGCATTTTAGAAAACTTGGGAGATGAAGGAAATAAACATCCCGTGACCCAGAGATTCTCTCCCCAACTCTCACATGTTCACACACAGACACTCATAAAACTGAGACCCTAATGTATATATAACTTCAAAAGATTTTTTTACTTTAAAACCATGTCATGAGTATTTCTCATGTCAGTAAATGTTATTAGAACACATAATAAATTGATGGGTCCATACTGTAATTAATGGATGATGAACCCAGATTCTTGCATATTCTCATACTTAGAAAAGAAATAAAACCATTAACTAAGTAAGCTATCTGCTCCTCAAAAATAGCACTGACCTTCTACCAAGATGATGCTGGATTGAACATACCCTTTTGTCAAAATCACATATGTACTGGCCTCCCCCTTCACCACTTCAGAACAGTTCTCAAAGCTCTCAGAGACAACCTCCCAGGTTAAAATCCTCAGATTGGCTCAAATAAAATTCTCCATTTCTTTCTTAGATTGACTACTAATTTTTTTCATTGAAACCACTGGTTTTTTTTAGATGAACATACCTATGATAAAGTTTAATTTCTATCAATAAATTAGGCACAAGAGAATATCTGAATTTCCAGCACCACTCTTCTTTTTTTAATATTTTATTTTTACTTATTGATTTGGCTGCACCAGGTCTTAATTGTGGCATGCAAGATCTTTCGTTGCAGCATGTGGGATCTAGTTCCCGGACCAGGGATTGAACCCAGCCCCCTGCGTTGGGAACACGGTTGTCTTAGCCACTGGACCACTAGGCAAGTGCCCAGCATCACTACTCTCGCACTTCGGGGCCACTATTAAGTAAGATCAGGGTTCCTTCGAACACAAGCACTGCAATACCTCTACAGTCCATCTGGTAATCAAGAGGGTTACTGAAGTGTTTAAAGAGTGGGATAAGCTGGACAAAGGGCTGATTCACGTCCTGGACAGGAAGAGGCGGGAGGGCGTGAGATTTCATCGTGCTTCTCACAACAGCATGCAATTTAAAACTTATGAATTGTTTGTTTCTGGAGTTTTTCATTTAATATTTTCCAACCATGGTTGACTGTGGGTGACTGAAACTGCAGAAAGCAAAACCACAGATAAAGGGAAACTACTGTACTTCATTCAGGGCCAAACTGGATGTTCAAAAATATGACAAACATTCATGATGAGTGTTCAAAGGCATGTGAATGTTCAAGGTGAAAGTTCAAAGGCAGGCCTGAAAACTAGAAAATTAAAAATAACACCAAAGAATTGCCAACAAGGCCAAAATACAATGGTAAAGAATTAGAATGATACAGTATGTTCCCTTTCTGTCAGTGCCACAGTAAACGGGGCAGATGGGGAGGATAAGTTGGGAGATTGGGGCTGAAATATACACACTACTGTAGATATACACATATATATACATAACAGATAATTAATAAGAAGCTACTTATAGCACAGGGAACTATACTTAATACTCTTAATGCTCTATATGCAAAAAGAACCTAAAAGAAAAGTGAATATGTGTTTAACTGATTTACTTTGCTATATACCTGATACTAACATATAACACTGTAAATCAAATATACTCCAATAAAAATGAATTTGAAAAAAAGAAAATCACAAAAAAAGGCTACTAAACACACACCCCATGGAAGAAGGCAAACATAAAACATTAAAAACTTAAAACACCTGCTTGCAAGGATAGATAACACATGAAATTTTAAATTTTTGTGAAAATATTAAGTGTTTCATCAAGGGCAGTATTATGCAAGCACTTCAAAACCTACTTTCCCTTTATTGTGACTGCTCATTTAAACTTGTACATAAAGTTAGATCATAATGGCAACCATTATGTGCAATGATTGTATAGGTATTGCTACCAATACCTCAGATGTCCTAACCACAACTCATTAAGGGTAGGTGCTACCTAGGGTCGGCTTTCCAGGTGGTTCAGTGGTAAAGAATCTGCTTGCCAATGCAGAAGATGCAGGTTCTGTCCCTGGGTTGATCCTGGTATCCTGGAGAAGGAAATGGCAAGCCACTCCAGTATTCTTGCCTGGAAAATTCCATGGACAGAGGAGCCTGGTGGGCTATAGTCCATGGGGTCGCAGAGACATGCCTGAGAGACTTGAGTATACAAGCTACCGAGAGTAAGGGGTTTAGCCTCTAATGGGACACACAATTACTTTTATTGTCCCTCAAATTTACATAAAAACAGAAATTTAGTCTTATTCCATCCCAACATCAACAAGTGCCCCCTTTTTGTCATATATTGCCTGCCTGTGAAATTTTGGTGCACCAATAATCATCTGACCCACTTTCAAGATTTCTTCTAACCCTTATTACAAGCTTTAACATAATTTTCAACTGCTCATGTGCCAAAGACTCTCTAATCTACACCAGCCTCTTCATGGATCCCCAAGTTCATATATCCAATTACCTAACTTGACAACTCACCTTGGATGTCTAATGGGCATCTCAACCTTAACATGGTCATAAGAGAACTCTGGGTCCCGAGCCTAAACTGTTCATCCTCTATATTCCTCATCCCATAACATAGCACCACCACTTAATCCCAAACCTGGGAATTCTCATTTCCATCTTGCTTTCACTCCCTATATCCATTCCATTCTAGCCCTGTCAATTCAATCCTTTTAAATACACCCCAAATATGTGAATATTATTTCCAGCTCCACTATCAACTTGGTTCAATCACCACTATTGGTTGGAGGGGCTTTTACAACAGCTTGCAAAGTAGCGTCCCTCTGCTTCTACTCTTGCTTTCCTCTAGATTGTTCTCCACACAATAGTCAAGTAATATTAACAGATAATCAGAATTACTAAGAAACTCTCTAACACTTTCCAATATACACAGAATCCAGGTTCCTTACCATGGTTTACAGATGTGTAATCTGATCCTGAACTCCCTTTTAGACCACATTTCATACCAGTTTCTCTTTGCCCATTAAATTCCAGGTACATTTTGTTTCTCTAACAGCAAACTTATTGCTACCTTATGTCTTTGTTGTTTTTACACCTTCTACCTGGAATGCTCTTTACTCCCTTTTGCCATGATTAGCTGTTCCTTCTCATTCAGATCTCAGGAAACCTGCCTTGTTCCAATTCAAGTCATTCACCACAATACTCGGTTTTAACTCTCTCACTAGCGTTTATTACTAGCTGGTATTTTTCTTGCTTATTTGGTGTTCTAGTGTTTCTCAGTCTCCACCAAAGTGTTGGCTCCAAGAGAGCAGGTACCACACCCTACTGTTCACTGTTCTGTACCTAGCATAGAAGACAGCATGGCACACAGGAGTTCAAAAGGCGTTTGTTGAAAGAATGAAGAGCAAGCACCCAAAAATATTTGCTGCATGGAGACAGAATATAAAGACAGTACAATGTAAAAGCCACTGCTGCTGCTGCTGCTGGTGCTAAGTTGCTTCAGTCGTGTCCAACTCTGTGCAGCCCCATAGACGGCAGCCCACCAGGCTCCCCCGTCCCTGGCATTCTCCAGGCAAGAACACTGGAGTGGGTTGCCATGTCCTTCTCCAATGCATGAAAGTGAAAAGTGAAAGTGAAGTCATTCAGTCGTGTCCAACTCTTAGCAACCTCATGGACTGTAGCCTACCAGGCTCCTCCGTCCATGGGATTTTCCAGGCAAGAGTACTGGAGTGGGGTGCCATTGCCTTCTCCAAAAGCCACTAGCCCGGTCCATTAATTATTTGTGTTGTTACAGGGTTTTTGCCCCAGTCTGGCCACACTTGGCACTATAGCATTTAAATGAGGAGAGGGATAGAGGGAAGTGAACAGAAAGAAGACTAGCATAAAAGCTACACAAGGATCCATACAAATGAGGCTATGTGTGGTAGGCAAAATAATATGCTACCCAAGATCTCTCCACCCTAATCTTCAGAAACTGAGTAAGTCACTTCGTGTAGCAGAGGTGAATAAAGATTGCAGATAGAATAACCATTGCTAATTAGCTGACCTTGAGACGGGGAGATTATCCTAGATTATTCTTGTGGACCCAATGTCATCACAAAGGTCCTTGGAAATGAAGAAGAGTGGAGGGGAGATCAGTGTCAGGTGAAGGACCATGGGGCCATTGCTGGCCTGGAAGATGAAAGGAGGCCATAAACCAGGGAATTGCAGCCAAGCCCTCAAAACTAGCAAAGGGCAAGAATAGAAAGTTTCCTCTTAGAGACTCTAGAAGGACTAAGCCCTTGCCAACGCCGTGATAACAGCCCAGTGAGGACCATTTTGGAAACTCTGAGCTCCAGAATGGTAAGATGACAAGCTTGTATGCTGTTTCAAGCCACCACGTTTGTGGTAATGTGTTACAGCTGTAACAGGCAACTAATACACTGACTGCTCAAAACTAATGATCTGGAAAGAATAGTGGGGGCAAGAGCTTTCACAAATCAGCTTTCTGACTCCTGCAGACACCTGCTGAGGGAGGGCAGACACCCTGTTCCTCCTGCTCTGAAGGCACTGGTTACAAAACCTCCTGCAAGTGTGCAGCCTTCTGTTTTCCTTCTCTGTTATTACCTCCATTTCTCACTCCCCTACAATGTACAAAAAAACACCCACCCCAAGATACCCACACATCTGCCAGAAAGGAGAAAAGGGATTCAATTTTTTTAAAGTCCTCCCCTACCCTAAAATCTTCATTATAAAAGCCATTTGCTAACAAACTAAAGAGCGAGGATAAATTTGATACACAATACTGCTTTCATTCAATTACTACACTGAGGATCAAATTCAATGCTTGGATGCACACTACACCGAAATTCAGCTCTAATCTTTTTCCTTTGAATCATGAATAGACATTTTAGTGTATATTACACAGCAAAGCAATAACAAACACTCTAGTAAAAATAAAAATGCTCCTCAATTATTTTTCACTTATCCCTTATGAATTTTATTGCCTAAGAAATGAAAGCAGAGCTGCTGAGGTAGGGCGGTCATGTCATCACCATGTAGTTTGTAACAAATACGAACCTGTTTCTCCTACAGAAATGGGATACAAATGCTTATGCATTTTTAGCCTTTCCACAACTACAATGGCAGAAATGAAAGCATTTCCTTATTTCAGTGCATCAGTATCTAGTTTAGTAACATTACAGAATTTTAATATGTTAAAACTGTCAATGTTAAGTAAGAAAAGTGGCCAAATAATGAATGATACGTTCATGTAATTGGTGATAATCAGTATTTAAGCCCAATAATCTTGTTTAAGGCTCCTCTCGTGACTCAGTGGTAAAGAATCCACCTGCAATGCGGGTTCGATCTCTGGGTTGAGAAGACCCCCTGGAGTAGGAAATGGCAACCCACTCCAGTATTCTTGCCTGGGAAGTCTCATGGACAGAAGAGCCTTGTGGGCTATAGTCCATGGTGTCACAAAAGAGTCAGACATGACTTGGCAACTAAATAACAACAAAAATCTTGTTTAAACGATACATTCTCACCAGGTTTATTAAAAATTCTTTTAAAATTGTATTATAAACTATAATTGAATGTGTTCAGTATTTGAAACTGATTAGAACTTATCAGGACAGAAAAAAAGAAAAATAACAGAATAATGGCCAGTTTTAAATAGTTTCTGGAAATACAAGATATCTATTAAGTGGAAGCTCTATATGTAAATAAGAAAGTTTAGTGTGACCATAAACATTTTACCATGCTTTACTACTGAGACTTTCTCATAAAAATATTAAATTAACTATAAAGCATTAACTTTAAAAAGCAGCTCATTAAACCCAGTAAATTACTGAGAAAAAATGTGAGCAGCAAGGAGTTTATGGCTTTCAGTATATAAGATAATATTCTAAGAAGGGAAAAGTACACAGCTCTCTTTATAAGGAAAAATCATGCTGTCTTTATCTGTGTCATCAATCACTAGAGGCAGAATTCGAAGTAAAATTGGTAAGGTGACACCCAAATAATGTTCATTAGCTAATATGGTTATTGTGAACTATACTCATATGTGAAATATATTTAATTTCCAATCAAACCCTTCCCAGATCCGGATTGTGGTCATCACAACATCTTAATGAAATTCAAAGAAAGCACTTTTGGAAAGTGGACCCCGCCTGAAGTTTAGCAAGTAGTGATTTCAAGAAGAAGAGGGATTCCCATGTGATAACACTTCCTGATGAAGAGGGTACTGGCCAGCCTTCTCTGATCCTCATAACAATTTGTACAATATCTCCTTTATAGTGCTACCCTGAATTAAAGTTCATTATCATCAGGCAGAATGAAAAACTAATCAAGTAACAGCTAATGTTCTGAGTACATCTAATTTAGTACAGCCATATAACCGGAATGTTTTTTAATCACTAATCTTCCCCATATGTTTCATTATGACCCATAAACTCAAATGGAAACTCTTTACAGGAACAAGACTATCACAAGTGAGTGATATTTTTCTTTGGAAATTTAGAATATTATATGAAAATAACCTTATCTATCCACTTAAATAGGCTGAGTTTTCTTAACTGCAGCTTGAATGGTATCTGACTTCTTTCTGTGTTCTGACTCCTACTCTAGATATTATCATCTGTTATGCAACTGATGTTTAAATTTGACTATTAAGTCTTTGCACAGACTTAATCTTAACCATTTTGATTATTTTACCTTGACTTTAAATGGGGATAACAAAATTTGCTAAGTGTAGGCAGAAAATAAAAGTAGTATTATTACTATTGATTTCCCCAGATCAAAGATAATTTTGTTCTTATCCCTTCATTTCTATTTTATTCTTTTTAGATGTTTTAGATTTTCATCAAAATCAGCAATATCCAAAGAACAAAGAATAAAACACACATATATATATAATAATTCATGACAAAATTATTTTATAATCTATATCAATTTTGATATACTTTATAAAGTTCATAACAGATACATGGATCTGAGAATAATAAAATACTTCTGAGTTGGCTTACCTAAGCCAACAAGTATACATAGCTTTCATTTTTTCATTTCTAATTTTGTAATCATATAAAAATTACACTGCAAATTAGATTTAGTTTATCAGAATAATTGAATTGTTCCTCATTGGGTCCCAGTGACTTGAAGTTACTTAATAAGTGACTTAAAATTCACGATTCCTGTTCTTATTCTGGCTAATCCAACTACCTCCAAATGACCTTGTGTATTTTAGTCTGTAAAAGAGCTCCCCATACTCAAGTTACTTCTCTGCCATAGAAAATGTATCATGGCTGTTGTTCAGTTGTTAAGTTGTGTCCCACTCTTTGTGACCCCATGGACTGCAGCACACCAGGCTCCCCTGTCCTTCACTATGTCCTGGCATGAATTTGCTTAAATTCATGTCCATTAAGTCAGTGATGCTATCTAACCATCTCATCCTGTGCCGCCCCCTTATCCTTTTGCCTTCAGTATTTCCCAGCATCAAGGTCATTTCCAATGAGTCAGCTCTTCGCATCAAGCGGCCGAAGTATAGGAGGTTCAGCATCAGTCCTTCCAATGAATATTCAGGGTTGATTTCCTTTAGGATTGATGGGTTTGACCTCCTTGCAGTCCAAGGAACTGTCAAGAGTTTTCTCCAACATCACCATTCAAAAGCATCAATTCTTCAGCATTCAGCCTTCTTTACCGTCCAGCCCTCACATCCATACATGACAACTGGAAAAACCATAGCTTTGACTATACCTTAGGTTTGACTATCATGGTAATAAATGGCATACTTTCATATAACAGAAAAAGGCTTATTGTCTAGTAGGAAACTTAAATGGAAAAATCAGTGGAATAGAATGATAACATAACTAGTGCTACACAGACTGCTAAATATGCATAGAGGGGATTCCCCTGGTGGTCCGGTGGTTAAGACTCCAAGCTTCCAAGGCAAGGGGCATGGGTTTGACCCCTGGTCAGGGAATCAAGATCCCACAAGCTGAGAGGAGTAGCCAAAAGGAGGAAAGCTACAGGCAAAGTGAAAATCAACTGCAAAGGAGTAATCAGTATTAAAGAGTGTCCTCCAGCTTTGGCATCGCAATGATCTGGTCAACTAGGTGAAAGTACTTTTCAGTTTAGTTCAGTTCAGTTGCTCAGTCGTGTCCAACTCTTTGCAACTCCATGGACTGCAGCACACCAGGCCTCCCTGTCTATCACCAACTCCGAGTTCACCCAGACTCATGTCCATTCAGTCAGTGATGCCACCCAACCATCTCATCCTCTGTCATCCCCTTCTCCTCATGCCGTCTTTTCAAATGAGTCAGTTCTTCGCCTCAGGTAGCCAAAGTATTGGAGTTTCAGCTTCAATATCAGTCCTAATGAACACTCAGGTCTGATTTCCTTTAGGATTGATTGATTTGATCTCCTTGCAGTCCAAGGGGCTCTCAAGAGACTTCTTCAACACCACAGTTCAAAAGCATCAATTCTTTGGCACTCAGCTTTCTTCACAGTCCAACTCTCACATCCATACATGACTACTGGAAGAACCATAACCTTGACTAGATGGACCTTTGTTGGCAAAGTAATGTCTCTGCTTTTTAGCAGAACATAAAAATCAGATTATATTGGGGTGCAGAATAAAACAGTGTGCCTATCAGAGAACAAGGGCAATATGAACCACTCTTGGAAGATGATGGGCTATGAACTGGAGAAGAGAGACCATAGTCATAAATCCTAACTCAGAGGCCTGATGCCACAGAGTTAGTAAGGGCTGAACAGGGTTAAATCCCACTTCTTCTGACTCCTGCTTTCCAAAGAATTTGTCACAGATGTCAGCACCAGAAAGTTGTTGCTAAACCTATGTCCCTAATGCACAAGCATGTCTAATGAAATCCAAGCCTTCTTGCAGGAACCCAAACAATCCTCATTCACCCATGGCCAAGTTAAACCAAAACGGATCATCTTCATGTTGATAATATAAATGCAGCTGGAATTGTATTTCATGAAAATACCATTCTTACTATACAGACATTTATTGGAGTTTGAACCTTAGCCAAAAATCCTAAAAGGATTACAACAGGACAGGCTGGCTGTAGGTTGTAAGGGATGTGGGGAGAGAAGCCCACAGGCATCAACCATACCAGGAAACAAGTCACCTTCAACTGGCACGCTTGAGTGAAAGCATTCTATTTAACACTAATGTGGTCATTCAGGATCATTTCAGACAAAGAAATTAAAACTCCTTAGATTCAGGAGACCACTAAGAATTCATGCAAGGAATCTAAAAACCAAGAGAAACCAGAATTACAAATTTTCAACTTGAGGTTTGAAAGGTGGAACGACTGAGATGGAAGACTGAGATCCTGCTTCTAAATATTTTTCCCAAATTACATATACACCATATACTTAATGGATTAAACCTAGCTCAGATATGCAAATAAAAATGAACTGAACTGAATTTCCTTTTTTAAAAAGTTGGTTATTAATCCCAATTATTTCTAAATTACAGTTTTAATGATCTAAGGCCCTAACATTCACTTTCCACTTACTAGCAATAGTATGCTTTAAAATACTATGCTTAAAAACGCCAATCCTGCTAGAAGTGTAAAGTAAGTATAATATCACCACTTTCAAAGCTAACCTAATCCTGAAGTGGGTGCTAGTGATGCTGTGAACTGCGGTCCTCACTCAGGGTCGTGACATGTACTGTGAATGTGCAAATCCGTGCAAATCGGTGCAAATCAGTCTTCCGGAAAAAAAGAACGTGGATACTTTTACATCAAATCTAATTGGCACAGGTAATAGATCTGCATTATTCTTTAAACCTGAGTGATGTTGTTTTCAATTTAACCCAGCATTTTACAGGCTTGTATGCTTCCATTTGCTTTAGAGAATCAAAGTGAGATCTCTTTAAATGCTTGGCATTTAAAGGTGTTTTTATCTGTTCCTCAGCAATTTTTGAAGAGGAAGATAAATTGTTATCAGAGCTGATGCTTTGCTAAAGATATAACTTAGCTTTGATTGGTAGCTAATCTTCCATCTTAACATAAAATGGGAAGTTAAAATATACCCAATTTAGCATATCTGTGAAGACACATGCAGTCTACAACTCAAGGAACTGCTGTTAATAAATAGTAGATAAAAATAAATTTTTGCTTACATTTTTCTCTGCAGTATCTACTGTGTCCCGAATTTTATTTAAAATAGCCTGAGATAAATTCATTTAAATGAGTCTGTTGAACTCCATGTGAAGATGCTTATCTAACCACAAATATTTCCATATATCATGTACAAATTTGTATCAGCAATTGATAGACCATCAGATATAAAGTGACCATATATCAACTTAGTACCAAATTTGAGAGAATCAAGTAAACATAAAATGCCCAACCATCAATGGGAAGAGAGCTAAACAGCCTCAATTAATAATGAGAAATATGTAAATTAGCTACAAAATAGTACTATTTATTATGAAACTATCAAGGAACAAAATTCAAAACAGATTAAAATGAATCAGCCAGTATTTTGCTCACTTTGATTTGATGCTGTTCTGACAACGGGTATTGACTGAATACCCACCAGATTCTGCATTCTTTTCATTTAATGTTGTGACTTAGGGATTCAGTTTGGGTCTATAACAAAAATCGATGTATGCCGTATGTTTGCAAAGATAGAAAACATTCTCCTTTAGCATTTTAACCTATGATTCAAGTTTATCATCTAAGAATTTCACTCCAAAAGGAATAATTCTGGTCCCTTAAGCTAAGGAATGATATCTTTCAGACATCCTTGCTTTTTTTTATTAAACTGGTAATTGACAAATACCAATCATCTACTTGTTTTAATCTTGGAGAGAAGGAACAGAAATAAAGTAATCTTTCATTGAGTTTTTCATTACATTTAATTTTTAAGTATTTTCATTGCATTAAGGCTGGTAAGAATTAACTTTCATTTGATTATTATAATATTTCACATATGTGCAGTCAAGATAAAACACAAAGATTGGTAAACCTAAGACAGTATCTATTTTAGGATGAGCGGAGATGCTTACTGTTCAATAAAGAAACTTTTTCTTCTTCAGCATTTACCTAGAGCAAGATGTAAATTAATAATAATGGTAACAATATTAATGGTGATGATCAGCTAATAATTATTGGATGCTTATTATATGACATTCATCATGTTAAGCATATTACATGTATTAACTCATTTAATACCAAAGCAGCTTTATGAAGTAATTACTAATATTTCCTGCATTTTATATATGAAAAACAGAGGTCCTCTAAAGGTCATAGGCAGCGAGCAGTGAAGCAGGATTCAGACCTGGCAATCTGACACTAGAGTCTATGTTTTTAATGGCATGTTTCCCAATCTACCGATTGTGGCTCATTAGTAAATTGTAACATCAATGTAATGCACTACAACTGTTTTTTTAATAAGATAGAAGAAAACAGAAAATATATTGTCAGCTTCATGAGCTTGTGATCTATACTGTCTCATAAGGCCCCATTCTATGAAAAGCCTCTAACTTGGCTTAATGATCTGCTGCCAGCATCTTGAAACTCTGAATAATTTTCTTTTTGACAGGAAGTCCAATGAGACAATGCAGCATGTTCATGAGGAGAGGATGCATGCACGATACCTGTGCCCATGGTTCCGTGTCTTAGGTGATGCCGGGTGAGTAAAGAACTCAGGTGGACCCAGGATGCATGGGCGACTGTCAAGACCCAGAGTGAATACAGGATAAGCACGTTACGTCTGTATCCAAGAAAGGTGTGGTGGGACCACACTTTGCAATAAAACCAGAACTTGCTTCCAAAGAAGAAAGAAGGCGATGGCCTTCTAAGAAATAAGAACGACTGAGGATAATCCTATCCTACTCTTTCTTACTCGTGTTACTTTCCTGTAGTAGTCAATCGCTTCTGCTGAAAATGATGACATAGAAGAAAAGGGAAACATAAGACAACCCAGAGTCCTGTTCTTTTTAGTCCTTCCTTACTCATCAGTACCCCTAAGGTAAAGAGTGCTGTAGAATGTACATATTAAAAATGAAACAAATAGTTGTGTTAGTTTTATATAGTAAAAACTGTTCTGATAAGAACAAAATGCACAGGCAATATGAGCTAAGAAATACAAATTGTACAATTTTGGTGATTTCATATATTAGCTAAGTGATCTTATACTATATCATTCTGGCATTGCAGGTTATAAAGACAAATGGTACAATTAATCTTAATAATTTAAACATCTAATTTAATTTTTCTTTACTTAGAATGACAACAAAAGCAGAATAAACAAAACATCGTGACAAACTGAGAAAGAAAGAGACCATGGAAGAAAGGAAAAAGTATATATTTAAGTACGTTTAACAGCACCTTTTCCCTGCATTTTAAACAAAAGGTCCCACATCTTTATTCTGCATAAGACCCTGCAAATTATAGCGTCGGCCCTGTGCAGTACACATACCAGGGTAACCACTGTTTCACAAAACTTTTATTTCATGAAACAAATATACACAAGCAATATGCAGGGCTTCCCTGGTGGCTCAGCGGTAGAGAATCTGCCTGCCAATGCAGGAGATGTGGGTTTGATCCCTGGGTCGGGAAGATCCCCTGGGGTAGGAAATGGCAACCCACTCCAGTATTATTGCCTGGAAAATCTCATGAACAGAGAAGCCTGGCAGACTACAGCAAAGCAATCAGATACAACTTAGTGACAAAATAATATATGCAGGTGTACTGTCTCATGACGTAAAAAAAAATTTTTTTTCATATGATGAGTCAAAGAGAGTTTAAAAAATCACTTCACTACACTGGAGAAAATAAAAGGCATAAAAACGCTCACTTCTTGCCACCCTGGAAGATAATCCACTTAACGAGGACAATGTAATTACCTGAATTCCTGCTCCCTGTTATGTTCTGTTTCAAGTCTAAACTCCTCTGTTCAATTCCTAAAGACCCTCATACTTTGGACTGACTTTCCTACTGACTTTCCATAGCTCTGCAACTTGACTCCTCAACCCCAGGGGAACATGATGGTGCTCACTTCCGTGTACTCTTCACTTCCTGGCCTCTATTCAAGCCATCTCCTCCCAGCCACAGCACCGGCCCATCCTTCCTTCCAGACACAACTCAGGGGCCCCTTCCCCCAATGTCTTTGTCTTTCACGTCTTTGAAATTTTTATATTTACTCCCTGTACCGTAACGGTACCACATTATGGACAATTCAGATGTTGCCCCAGAAAAGATATGAGATTATCTCATACTCATTTCTCCCACAGCCCATGAGGTTTAAAGGGTTGGGCTACATTGTAGCACTCAGTATGGAGTCAGGAGAGGGAGAAACAATGCAGTTTTTTTGAACATTTACTATATATGTTAACCACACTCCCCATGACTACCCTGTGAAGTAGGTGTCTGTGGATGACTTTACAGATAAAGAACCTGAGGTTTAAATAATTTGCCCAACTTTCATAGAACAGGACCAAGGCCTAAGCTTCTCCCAAGGCCTAAGCTTCTCCCAAGCTCCTGCCTTTTAAATGGTACCTTGGAAAAAGCATCGCCAATGTTAAGGTAATGAACAACTAATCATGCTAATTAGACCAAACCTGAGCAAATGCTTTATAAGTCACAGGGGAGAGCTGTTTTCGTTTGTTTGTTTTTTGAACTTTAAGGCTGCCTTCTAAGTTATGGATGAAAAAAGGCAAATTCAAATTTGAAAATGGAAATAGGAGGTCAGGGTGAGAAGCTGGAGGGGCATGTGAAGGAGGGTGAGTAGTTTTGACAAACAAGACAAAGGAAGAGAATACTCTTTTATATAAATTAAAATTGTAGGATAGTGTGAGAAATTAAACTCTGGAAGAATAACAGAGAACTGTCAATTTTTAAAAATTGATGGCTCAGGCATAGAGCACAAGGCATGAGCTTGAGCCTGGCATATGCTGTGCAGGGAGCTGGCGAAAGAAAAAAGTTTTATCTGTTTTGTTTCATGAATGGAAAGTAGAGGACTCTATCTGTGAGCTTTTCTTTAAAATCTTTAACCTACTATTGAATCTTCTAACCATCTCTTAGAATAATTTTTCTTCCAGATGAAGTAAAACAACATTTTTTCCTAACTGAGGGTTTAACTGTTAGACTCCTTCCATAAAAAGCATAATTGTCAAAATAACCACAAGGTTTAATACCTGATTATATCAGAAATCTCAGTGGAAATAAAAATGTTAATGTAGGATTCGAGTGTAACAGGCATTAATACGCAGTACGAGAACATCCATAATGATTTTATTCTTAGCTCAAAAGTGAAACGCAACAGATTTAATTTCAGTGTTAAAGAAATTCTGGAAAACCAACTGTTTTCCTTAGATGTTCCTGAAGCTTCTGTATATCCTTTCTCATTGAAAGGAGAGCTGAGATCCCTATAAAATAACAGTGCGTCCATAAGACAGTGGAATCAACTAGAATACAAATAAAAATAATCAAAAAATCAAATCACTGTTTAAACAGTGAAGTCACAAAGTTTCACTATAATCCAAGTTATTTTTATTTCCAATAATATTTGCTTATTTGGATATATTTTCTTTTGGGGGGAGCAAAGGCTAAACTTTCATGAAAAAAAGAAGGACTGATTAAAATGTGTATTTTCATACAAGGATGTGTGCATTAAAAACAAATCATGAGGTTCTTCCACAAAAAGTCCATGGCCAAATGGACTGAGCACACATTAATGAAATCCACTGCTGCTGCTTCTGCTAAGTCGATTCAGTCGTGTCCGACTCTGTGCAACCCCAGAGACGGCAGTCCACCAAGACTCCCCCGTTCCTGGGATTCTCCAGGCAAGAACACTGGAGTGGGTTGCCATTTCCTTCTCCAATGCATGAGAGTGAAAAGTGAAAATGAAGTCGCTCAGTTGTGTCCAACTCCTGGGTATAAATGGAATCCAGCAATCCCCTGTCAGAAAACTTTTGGAAAAGGCTTTTAAGCAAAGAGAGAGCTCATGATATCATTGCGATTGTGTCGAAGTGAACTGACTTCTTTATGAATGCTATTCTAAGAATATTCATGCAGTCCAATTTGACATTTAAATGTGTTACACATTGTTCTTAAGTATATTTTAGGCTGCACATTTTTAAATGAGATGATAAAACCATATGCAATGGTCTTAAGGAGCCACAAAGGAAGCAGAGACCAGGATGATATTTCTGTATGCATGTGAGCTGGGAAACTCCACTCCAACAAAGACAGCTATTCACTGTTCTTTTAATTTAGCAACTGCAAAACTACCTTTTGTGTATTCAGCATCCCCTCTCACTTTCCCAATATTTTACAAAATTCATGAGGCTTGCAACAATTTTACCTTAATTTTAGAAAGACCTTCAAATCGTCAGAGAGGGTACACACTGGCAAATTAATAATGCCATAAGTTACTTATATTTTATATACTGCATAAAGAGAACTTGTAAATAGGAGGGTTTACCTATACGACTACCCACACACATACACACTTGTGTGTGCATGCACACACACACACATACACACATGCTATTATGCATGTTCTGAGACTATAGCTCTTTGGTGGACCCGAAGCTCTCTTTTTATTTTTAAGGAAATTTTGAATTCTCAGGTATTTCTAGATTTTTTAAAAATTTATTTACTTATGGCTGTGCTGGGTCTTCATTGCTGTGCAGGCTCTCTAGTTGCAGCAAGAGGGGGCTACTCCCCAGTTGCGGTGCATGGGCTTATCATTGCTGTGGCTTCTCTTGTTGCAGAGCATGCGCTCTAGGGTGTACGGCCTTGTAGTTGTGGCGCGTGGACTCAGCAGTTGCAGTTCCAGGGCTCTAGAGCAGAAGCTCGGTAGTGCATGGGCTTAGTTGCTCTGTGGTATGTGGGGTCTTCCAGGATCAAGGATCAAACCTGTGTCTTCTGCATTGGTAGGTGGAGGCTTTACCACTGAGCCACCAGGGAAGCCTCCCTTTTCCTTTTTAATTTGACTGGTTTCACCTAAATATATATTCCTCCCCAAATCCTGACAATTTCTTGCTTTAAAATCATGTGCTCCCATTCATACCAAAGCAGTAAAAAACACAGTATATCACATGAAAGCATAATGAGCAAACCTCCCTACACTCCCACATAACACTGTGCAACACTGACATCCAATATTTCTGCCATATGTCTACATCCTACAGTTCCACTTTCTCCTGCTTATAGTTTTAATCACGAATTACCCAACAAGTATTTATTCTTTGTCACCTGTGTGCCTAGCATTGTATAAGGATAAAAAGACGTTTAACATGTAATACTTTCCCAATAATGGATATGTATTCTAATTGGAAGTGGACATCCGCTGACTGACAAACCTCGGTTGATACCTGCCCCCCACCCACTTTGATCCCAGTATAAGGCCAGCATTCAGGACACAAAAATGAACAAATGCACAATCCCTGCCCTAGAACAGACCATGTTCACGATAAATAACATTTTATATAACAGGTACCATAATGAAGGTCTGTGCAAAGGGCAAACAGTACCCTAAAAAGAGTGCTTATATCTGGGACTTCCCTGGTGGTCCAGCGGTTAAGAATCCACCTTGCAACGCAGGAGACGTGGATTCGATCCCTGGTCCAGGAACTAGGATCCCACACGCCACGAGGCAACTAAGCCCTCGCAATGCAGGACACAACTTAGACCTGAAACAGCTAAATAAATAAAAAAATAAATATATTTTTTTAAAGGAATGTTTATTTCTGACTGAAGGCTCAATGAAGGTTCGACAGAGACACTAAAATCTAAGCAGACTCGCACAAGGCACTCAGGATCCCAGTGGCTGGACCATCCTTATTTGAGTACAAGCCAAGAAGACGAGAGAGACAGGGTGGGCTCTGGTGAGCAAGAAGCCACCAAAGTGTCTAAGATAGAGTCCTGATCCTCTCTGCATTTCAGATGATAACTTGTGACTGTCAAGAAGAGAAGAAGGGAGAACAGGTCTGGGAAACTGTGAACCCCTGAGATGGGACTGCTCACAGGTAGAGGATACGAGCCGGAGCAACGGCTGTGGGGGCCAAAGGCAGAACTGATTCCAGAGATGTTAGAGACAGACCCGACAGCACCTGTGGGCTGCAGCAAGGAAGGAACACAGCCAACAGATGACTCTGAAGTTTCTCACTGAGGCGTGTTCGGAGAATACAGGAGGAAGACATAACTGGAGGGGATCCACAAAAGGGCTCAATTTAGAACCTAATTTAAGCTTGAAAATTCCGTGACATCAGTGAAGGCATGCAGGAGGTAGCTGGGATGCAGGACTCGTGTTCCATGGAGATGCAGATACAAAGAGAGAGCCTTTGACCTAACTCTGAAGGTCACTACACTTAAAGATAGACTGTTACACAAAGGGGTTGACCTTTCCTCTCGGACTGAGAAGGAACATAAAGGAAAAGGGAAAGGCAACAGACAGAAATCTCACCAAAACCCACAAAAGACAGTGGAGAAGATGGCAGGGTGCCTACCACATATCAGCTTGATCCACTGATCTAATTAAGCAAAAAATAACATGGATACCTTTTTGAGAATAAACCTCTAGCTAAGATGCCAGTTTTGTGACTCAGGAAGTAACCGTGAAAGGTTAAGGTCAGTTCAAGTGAGGATTATAAAGTCTTCCCTGGAGGAAACTGTATCACTTCCTCTGGACGCTTGGAGCATGGAAGCCGTGGAAAAGAGATATGGTGGGGCAGGACGTGCCAGGCAAGAATTAAAAATAAGAACAGAGCACTGGAGGGGCAGGGATCACCAAGGCACTTAATTAAAGAGATCGATCCTCTTGGATTAATGGTGAGGGGCAGGGGGAGATGAGTACCAGTCATCTCCAAGGCTATCATGAAGAGCCATGAGGGTTGAGCAGAGATGCTGGGACTGCCACCGTGCAAGGCCCCGTGGGGCTCCTGAGCACCCCATTGCTTTGGTAATAGAAAACTGCCTTCATTCAGCCTCCATGACCTTCCCTGAAGTACAGCTGGCAGATATAAGCAGTTGCTGATTATGGAAGGGAGAGGATGGAAGATCAGGGAGAAACAGTCAAGAGCAGCCTTGGGGCAAGATCCAATTTTCCCCATCAAAGGATATACACAACGGTATCTTTGAACTGTTCGGCAGATACTGAAACCCCCTCCACGTGGCAGAAGTGTTAACAGTGGTATGCTGCCCACAAACATGCAGACCCTGGGCCGGCTGAACCTGAAGGTTGATGTTGCTGACTCCCACTTACCTCACCACCAACCCATCAGAAGTGTGTCCACAAGCTGATCATGCCCTCTTTGGACAATTACCATAAAACTTCTCACTATCTTCCCCAAGTTGGGACACTTGGCTTTCAGGGTATTAGCCCGCTGTGTCCCCTTTACTGGGCAAAGCAATAAGGCTACTCTTTTCTACTTCACCCGAAACTCTGTCTCTGAGATTTGATTTGGCACCAGGGTATAAAGAAGCTGAGCTTTCGGCATCAGGACCATCCTAGGTCAAGCTGTACATCCATCCACGGTCTCGTCTACCAGTTTCTCCTTGCTCCTGCAACAGCCCCAGATGATTCTTGACAACTGTTTCCATACTAGCTCCTGTCCTGCACACTGGCCACACAAGGAAACAGAATGACAGAATCTGCCTGCTGGTTTTGCTCTCAACACAGGCTGCAAATGACCCCTTGTGCCCATTTTTCAGCTGACCCTGCCTAGCCACTGTTTAAAGCTGATTGCCCCTCGATTCATCTGGTAAACAGAAGGGTGCATTTCAAAGGTGTCCAGGGGCTCACCCCTCGGAAGTTCTCATTAACCTGACTATCGGGGTGGGAGAGAGAGATAAAAGACCTGTGCTTCCTCATCCCTTAAAATGCTGCTGATTTGATCTTAAAAGAGCCTTGCAAGGGAAGCCCGGAGTCTTAGCTGGTTCACTTTGCTGTACAGCAAAAACTAACATGACATTGTAAAGCTACTACACTTCAATTCAAAAAAAGATCAAAATTTAAAAACAAAGAGTCTTGCAAGGTCAGAAAGACCACTGTTCACTTTTTCTCCCAGCCTCTTCTTTCTCTTTTGTGGTTCTGCAAAAACATCCTTGTTTTAATTCGTAGGTGGAATGTTGGTAAGCTTCAATAATCTTTTGCAATTTCTACTAAACACACATAGCGACAGATTATATGTGAATTATCAGTATCCTAAATAACGGATCCCAATGAACAGGAAGGGGTTTCACTCTTAAGTAATTAGGTGAAAATCAGTTCTGGCTTCTCTTTGGAATCTGAAAGCAGACAGGAGCAAAAGGTTACAGTAAATTTGAAGAAACGCCTGCACCCAGCTTGGAGAAATTTACACATTGGCTTCTTAAATGAAGGCACTTTTTATAGCATTAATTGGAGATTTTAAGCAGCAGGTGGTGGTATTTCATTTTATTTTGTAAGGAAAAGTCTAACAGTTGTCAAATGGCCTGGGTAGAAGTGAATTATTTTGAGTTTTTTTCCTCGAGCTCTCTGAAATGAAGCTTTTACTGCCTGCCGTGTAATGGCCTTCTTTTGCCATGTAAATGTGGGATCAATCTAGTTTTAAACAGAAAGATTTTTCTAATGCATTCTTGGTATTTTTCAAGCTGTGATACAGCTGATAGGAGTTCTTATAAAATGTGAATTAGAGGAAATTCATATTTATAAGCTTCTGCAAGTAATTTTAGAGCACTGACTTTTAAACATCTGTTAATGAAGAATTCCAAGAGCAGCACTGTGTACTAACTTTTAATATTCCCGTACACATCTCTCTCCCTAATCCCGGCCGTGATGGAGGAATCCTGGCTTGAGGCCTTGCCAGTGGGAATCTGTTTTCGTGAGCTCTGGTCACTGGCCTGAAGTGAGGGTATGACTCCAGTCCCCGGAGGGAAGTTACAGTGGTCAACGCCAGGTTCAGCCATCACAGACTTCTAACGTGCTCTGTGGTTCTGTATTTGTCTTTTCATTTTCCCTGGAAGAATACTGAAAACCATTGCACTGGGAAGGGGGCGTGTGGCAAGTTTCCCTTTACTCTCTCTCTATTGGTTTCCAATTGCTGCTGTAACAAATGACCCCAAACTTGATGACTTAAAACAACATAGTTTTATTATCTTACACTTCTGAGGTCAGAGGCAGAAATGTATGTCATTGGGTTAAAAAGCAAGGTGTTAGCAGGGCTGTGTTCCTTTATGCAGGTTCCAGGGAACAATCCATCTTTTTGCCTTTTCCAGCTTCCAGGAACCATCTGCGTTCTGTGGCTTGTGGTCCCCTTCGATCTTCAAAGCCAGCAGCGGCCCATCATCAAGTCTGTCTTACAATGCCATCTCTCTGGTTCTAACTCTTTTGCCTCACTCCACATTTCAAGGGCCCTTATGAATCCACTAGGACCCACCAAGGTAACTGAGGATCATCTCCCTGCTTTAAGGTCAGCAGATTAGCAGCCTTAACTCTCACCTTGCCCTTTAACACAACATATTCACAGATCCTGGGGATTAGGACATGGATTTGGGATGGGTTGCGGGGGGGGAGGTGGGCATTATTCTGCCTGCCACACTCTCACTAAATTTTTCAGGAAAGGAGCACCAAAGGTTGTCAAAGCTAAAGTAAATCAGCTGGTCAACCAGACAAGGTTGGTTTCATCCGCAGGAAGAGTCTCCTCAGAACATACACTAGGAACTTCACTGGTGGTTAAGAATCCGCCTTGCAATGCAGGGGACGCAGGATCCATAGCAGGACCCCATATGCCTCGGAGCAACTAAGCCCATGCACCACAACTAGAGAGCCCACGAGCCGCAGCGAAAGATCCCATGGTGTACTGAACATTCAGCATGCAGCAGCTAAGACCCAAGGAGGCCAAATAAACTTTAAAATACACACACACACTCATAATATGATTAAAACAAACAAACTTATGACCATGTCTTCTTACAACTTGCAAATGAAGGTAAACTGTAAGTACGTCTCGGTTCCACTGTTTTACACTCATGTCCTTTAAACCAAACCACAGAGGGAGGAGTTTCCTGTGGACACTTAGACCTGACACCCTCAAGACAGTGGGAGACGTCAGAGGGTCTCCAGCCCAGCAGATGGCTAGCTCCCACTCACTCCATTTTCGCTTTGAGATGCCCTGGGGTTGGGCCACTGGATTCCCTGCTCCCCCCCCGACCTCCAGCCACACAAACACACCCCATCCACATTATCCCGCCACGTGGACAATGTGCCCCCTTCTACCTGAGTCAGGAACAGACGAGCACTTGCTCCTAACCCCTAAGTCCCGCAAACAAACAAACAAACAGCCCTTGTGATATTTTTCCTAAGGGACTTCACTGGGTTTTTTGCTGTTGTTTTGGATTTTGTTGATTTTTTTTTTTTTCATCTTTTGTCTCTTTAAGGAAGAGGTGGGGCAGAGCGTGGGTCTGCCTGCCCTCCTGCCTTACTGCTTTGCACTCTCACCCAGGACTGAGTCCTCAGGAAGCAGCCAGGCCTCACCACGTGGCTTTGAAAGATACCAGAAAGACATGTGTGGAACCAGAGGTGGGGATTCACCAAAGAACAGCGACAAGGTGATATCTTTGGAGGCGTGCGCTGATTCCATCAGAGGCACAAAGGAAAAGAATCTCAAAGTGAAAGAACAGTTCGGACACCTACTGAAACTCTGAGAATCACTTACAAGAAAAACTTGCGTAGGTTCTAAGCCTTGGGGTGACTTTCAGAGGGGGATGGACCCACAGGTGACTCACTGACCTGCACGGTCCTTCTGGGATCGTTAAGGTGACTTCCACCAGCACTGAGCCCTAATGGAGGCCGAAGTCAACATTGCAGATGCTTAAATCAACCTTTTAAAAACTGATCATAAATTAAAAAAAAAAAAAAAAAACTTTTATCCTTTGAAGAACATTTACTGAGCACCTACTATGAGTTAAGCTTTTTTCCAGGAACTAGGAATTCAGAAGTGAACATAAGCAGAAATCTAAAGGCCACATGGAGGTTGGGAGCAGGAGAAACAGTGAACATTCAATGGATACAATAAGCAAGAATATTACATCATATAAGTGCCATGTAGTGTTAGACAGAGGGTGCAATATTGAAGCACTAAGGAGAGGCCTCATTTTAAAAACAACATGACTTAAAAAGCATGAGGAATGGATATTGAGGGGTGGGGGACATTTCAGGGAGAGGGAGTGGCTGAGTCAAAGGTCCTGAGGAGGGACAGAACACAGAGGAGTTACTAAGTCTTAGGAGGGTATAGATTTTTCACAACAAAAAGGCTAAAATTCATTTCAATGCAAAAAGACTTGATCTGATTTTTTTAATTGTTTTCATTTTTTTTTAAATCTGAAGACTGTCTATTCTTTTAACCACCAAATATCCTGCCATTCTCCATTCCAAAACGGCAGGGCTGAACCAAGGACCTAAGGGAAACTGGAAAAAGTCACTGAGTGTGTGTGTGTTAGTCACTCAGTCGTATCTGACTCTTTGCAACCACATGGACTGTATCCCACCAGGCTCCTCTGTCCATGGAATTCTCCAGCAAGAATATTGGAGTGGGTATTGCCATGCACTTCTCCAGGGGATCTTTCCAACCCAGGGATCTAACTCAGGACTTCCACATTGCAGGCAGATTCTTTACCATTTCAGTTACCTGGGTAGAAGTCATTGCTCCAGGGGCAAAAATGATACAGAAAAGGTGGGGCAGGGGGAGGTGTGAAAGACACACTTGCCTGACTCATGACTTGCTCTCCAAATGCAGAGATGGAGCTGTGAGGAGGCGTGTGCTCAGGGCACCTCTTCCCACGTCACCGGGACAGCATTTCTGCTCTCTGACCTGCCTTACTTCTCCGTTTCCTGGTTCGTCATCCCTCTCCCTCATGAGAATGTGAGAACATTCGCTCCCCAAGAGCAGAAATGGTACCTGACATCCCTGGATCACCAAGAGGACTCTGGCCTGCCCAGTCTAGTCCTTAGTCCCAGGATATATAGGCTGTCCTTTCTGAGACCAGGCCAGGAGCCCTGGAAACAGAAGCAAGCTTCTGTGAAAAGAAAAGATACAAGCTCAACCTTTCTCTGGAAAAAGTAGTGCAATTTCTACACAGAAGAAAAGTTTACTCTGCAAAGAACAAGCTCCTGTGTCCTTGTGCAAACCTTTCCAGTCAGCTCAGACCTGGGTCCATGTTGAAGCAGAGAAAGCACCTTCCCCCACCCCACCACTACCCACAAGTGTCAGGACCTGGAGAAACCTTTATCTGAGAAGAGAGCCATCTTTCTCGCTCAGATAGATAGTGGTTGAGATGGAGGTGCAGTATCAGCAGGAGGCATTAAGAAACTCAGAACTATAATTATTTACATGATGAAAAGGTTGTGCTGTGCAGAGACACGGTGTGATGGAACTATTCCCATCGCATTAATAATAATAATAAAAAGGCCTTCACCTCCCATGACAAGAAGCTGCAAATCTAAATAATTTTATCTTCTCCTCTGATTATTTCCCAGGATACAAGAGTAGCTCTCGGGCAGAGAGAAATTATTCACTGGGAACATTAAAATACTCCCTTTCAGAAATGACTTCAAGATAATATTTGCTATGTGACTTTGGCAATTTTATGCACACACATACTAAGTTTCTTTCACTAAAATGCTCAATTTCGTTGATGGAGCAGTTTAAACTTTTTATAGCAATTTCATCCACTGTAACAGATACAAAAAGATGTATGTCTCGGCTGCGTCTGAAGCATCAGGAATATCCATTCAGTGAAGCAGTGCATTTAAAAATTTGTTCATATGAAATGCTGTAAAAATCAAAGCACCACATCTCAATGAACCAAGCAGGGAAATATTTTAATGATTCTTGTACAGCATAATAAATATTAACTCATCAAGTTTCCAAACACCTAAGCAATGGAGGTTTATGCCTCCCCTATGAGGAGAAGGCTGTTTTCCCATTTAAATGAACACACTGTTGCCGTTGTATTTCAGAACTTTGTCTTCTGTGCAAGTTCACAAAGTTAACTCAGTCAGCATGTTCAGGCACTACACACACTCACAAATACTAAAATGGAAGCCAGAAGGCCATCAAAATTAATTAGATCATTCTATTTTAGAGCCTCAAAGGACTCGAGAAAGCAAATGGTTCAACCCTTTCATTTTCCAATTGAGAGCAGAATCGCGCGATAATTTGCCCAAGGCATGACTAGACCTATATTTCTCACTTAACACAGGCAATGCTCTTTAATTTACAGGAGGCTGTATCTGGTTGATAGACTAAATATTATTGGGGGGCAGAGGAGTGTGGAACATGGAAAATCAATTCATGGTGTTGCTTTAGCAACCATGGAATTCTCTCTGTGGCTTAACGTAGTGCCTTCTGGAGAGTCAGCGCTTGGTAAATGATAGCTAAAGGGATGGAGTTCTTGGAAAAAGCCTATTTGCTTCAAAGTGTACTTCCTTCTGGCCATGGGGAAAACCTGGCAAGTTTTCCTTTTATGTGCTTGCCAAGGAGCAGCCTAGCAAACAGCTTTCCTCAGTCTGAAGACAATAGAGCATGACTCTCCTGGGTAGCAGGTGATGCCTTCCCCCGTGTTGAATTCACTTTTTTCTTCTGTTTCTAAAGCGGTTTCAAGTGGATGCAAAGTCAGTCGCAAGAGGTTCTTACGTGATTACAGTAGTATCAGTCTTCATGAGAAAGTTCTGATAAATAAAGCCCAATTCCAAATAGTATACCATTTTTCAATTTAGGTGTACTGATGTGCTCATTTCTAGAATAACCCTGGTAGCCTCACAATTCACTCAACATAAAATCAAGAGAGGTTCTGCTTCCTGGATCTCCACCAGATTCCCTTCCTAGATAATTTATATTTTTTTGTAAATTAAGCTTCTGCCCATTCACATGTGATATGGTTGGTTATCTGTTTTCTGTTTGTTTAAATCGCCACTGCTTCATAAAAATGCCAAACACTTATCATCAGTGCCATTCTTCTTTGATATTGGACCATTTCCTGAATTTACTGTTACCTACTTCATGTGTATGGCTGCTTCTGCCAATGAAATTATAAATTGCTTACTGTCAAGAGGCACATTTACAATATCAGAGGGAGTAGTCAATGAATTCATATTATTTTACCTCCAGGTTAATTGTCTGAAGCTATTGGAAAGAAAGAACTATGTAAAAAGTGCTCTCCAGTCAGGCAGTTTAATTAGAAATCTACTCCTTCCAGAATTGTTTGTGTCTGTTTAGGAAAGAAGTAATAATGGAAAGAAGTCCAAAGTAAGTTCACTTAGCATTTCATTATTGAGGGAATTTCTTTCTTTTTTACAAGGTTGCTAGTTTGATAAATGAAGAAAGCACCAAACACAGAATATTTGCATTTCAACACAACAGTTAACAGACTCACTAATCTATCTACCTTTGTGTTGTTGCTTAGGCCCTAAGTCATGTCTGACTTTTTGCAACCCCATGGATTGTAGCCCACCAGGCTCCTCTGCCCTAGGGATTTCCCAGGCAAGAATACTGGAGTGGGTTGCCATTTCCTTCTCCAGTGGATCTTCCTGACCCAGGGATCGAACCCACATCTCCTGCATTGGCAGGCAGATTCTTTACCACTGAATCACCAGGGAAGCCCATACCTTTGTGTATGTGATGGTAAAATTCGGGTTGGGAAATAACGAGAGTATGTGTATTTAAGTGGGTTCACTCATCCATTATTTTATTTAACAAATATTTGCTAAGTATCTAGTATGCTGCTGCTGCTAAGTCACTTCAGTCGTGTCCGACTCTGTGCGACCCCATAGATGGCAGCCCAACAGGCTCCCCTGTCCCTGGGATTCTCTAGGCAAGAACACTGGAGTGGGTTGCCATTTCCTTCTGCAATGCATGAAAGTGAAAAGTGAAAGTGAAGTCGCTCAGTCGTGTCCGACTCTAAGTGACCCCATGGACTGCAGCCTACCAGGCTCCCCTGTCCCTGGGATTTTCCAGGCAAGAGTACTGGAGTGGGTTGCCATTGCCTTCTCCAAGTATCTAGTATGATTAAGTGCAAATTATGGTCACCCTTCCTTTGGTATCCACAGGGGAATATTTCCAAGACCCCCGTGTATACCAAAATCTGTGGATACTCAAGTCCCTTATATAAAATGGCATAGTATTTGCATATAACCTACCATAGATTATTTATAATACCTAATACAATGTAAATGCTATGTAAATAGTTGCCAGTGTGCACAAATACAAATTTTGCTTTATGGAACTTTCTGGAATTTTTTTTATATATTTTCAATCCTCGATTGAGTATGCAGATGCAGAACTCATGAAGGAGCACACCTAGGCCAAATCTTTAAAATAAGTAAGTTTTGAGAAAAAGAAGTTTGGGTTGCAGTATGAATAAGGAGAGGCTTCCCCCGTAGCTCAGTGGTAAAGAACCTGCCGGCAATGCAGGAGACCCAGGTTCAATCCCTGGGTTGAGAAGATCCCCTGGAGAAGAAAATAGCAACCCACTCCAGTATTCTTGCCTGGGAAAATCCCATGGACAGAGGAACCTGGAGGGCTACAGTCCATAGGCTTGCTAAAAGTTGCACATGACTGAAGTGACTGAGCATGCACACTCATGAATGGAAAGAATCTCAGGCAAAGAAGCCAGTAAAAACCAAGAGGGAGTATGGGGCAGGGAGGAAATTCCAAGCCATTTAATGTTGTGAGGGTATCAAGCCCAGGTTAGAGGGTATAGGAACATGAAGATGCAAAAGAGTAATGAACTTGAAGACCTTCAGCTTTGTCCTGTAGGTGACAGGGGGCCACCAGAGGGTCTTAAGCACGTGAACCTCACAGAGTCAAATTTTGGTTCAGACAGGTGACGTTGGAAATGAGGACAGAACTCAGGGGGAAAGACCAGGGGAATGGACACCTGTTAGAGGTTACTGTTACCTGTTGAGAGCAAACACACGCCTAAACGAGGGCTGTGGTAGAGAGATGAACATCGGGAAACTGTCCTAATACTTAGGAAGTAAAATTCAACAGGATGTGGTGAACAGTTGGGAACAGGTGGCAGTGGGAAGCAAGAAGTCAAGATCATGCCTAAATTTCAGGCACAGGTAGACAGTGATGATGTTATCAAGATAGAAAGTCTTGGGGTGGGAGACAGCTGTTGTAGAGTTAGGAATGTTGGATACAAAGTCTTGGAACCCCGCCCAAAATGCTGAACCACATCCAGTTGTCATTTTGAAGAAAAGTCTCTCTCATGGACTCCTATTTGCTTCAAAAACTTATAAAAATAGTTGGGTACTATGTAGATTACACTGCCAAATATCCAGATGGAAAAGATAAGTTACAAAATCAGAACCCAAACGATGTAGACAGGCTGAAATATACATCAACAAAATTAAATTTAATAGGAAAACACGAAAAATCTTGCATTATAGGATGGGAATATGTAACTTGGTAGCTCTCTACATGAGTATAAATGGAAATTTTAGTAGCACTTAAACTTTATATAACCTATATTGAGTCTGAAAACTTGGACTCCATTCACAGAAATATGTACTATATTTTTAATAATACATTTTTCATATCGATGTTGGCCACAGAATCCTCAGAGTTCCATAAAAGTATTTCAGCAGCATCACAGAACATGAGGAGGAAAGGCATGAGTAGGTGGGCCTCCCCACCTGTTCAGAAAACTCCTTTCAATCAGAAAAGATCTCCCTTTATGTTTTACACAAAGGGGAATTTTGGTAAAATTTCCTCTAACGAAAGAGTTCCGCTTCCGAAGAGTTCCACTTCCCAAACCACTGACTGATCCTAGGGTGTAATCAGCCCACAGCAAATTCTGCACAAATCAAACCACACCTTGGATGTTTGTGTTCCGTTTCAGGCATCTCATATTAAAGTAGCCACTGAAACACCCAGAAGTTTGCAGGTAGAATGTAGCCAGGATAGGAAGATGCAGCCGTCTTTCTCATCTTTCTCTTTCTCTCTAAAGAGATCATTCTAGAAAACAAAACTTAGGAAATAACACACCAACCCAAGCTGGGGTGAGGTTCACAAAAAATGGAAACAAAATAAATTACGTATTTCTATTTTTCAACTAGGAGTATTTTTGAGCACTAACAATGCAGCAGGTGATATGTAGGTGCTGGAGATAAGGAAAACAGTCATGTAAACCAGCCAGTACAGGTACGGACAATGCGAGTGCACATAAAACTTTGGTGTAGATGTCATGAGTAAAATATGCATAAAGATTATACATGGCATTATTTGTAGGTTAAAGAGTCAAAATATTTGAGGACCAATCCACAGCGGCACTGACCAGTTAGAAAACCATGAACACCTAGTGCGGCCATTGCCCATAGTGATAAGTACCAGCTGAAAATCAGCCCTGATTAGAGTCAGAATACTTTTTAAATTTACCCTAAAAATTAATTATCCTCTTTAACTCCTCAGTGACTTTCAGGGGATACATTAGAAAGTAGGAAGAGGTGAGAGGTAATAATTGAACATTGAGTTCATGCCAGTTTTTCTGATTACAGGCATCATGCAATTTCTCTCCTGCTAATTGAACTATAAAGTTTTTTCCATGGGGGCTTTTGGGCTAAATTTGGAAATGGGTGGACTTTGACAAACTCCTTTGGTCAACAAGGTAAGAACAGGCCTATTCAGTTGCATTGCTTTTCAAGCTCTTTCTGTGAGATAATTTACATATGGGCCTTGGTGGTGGAAAATCATTAATGTTATTACTTTGATTATAAGGCATTTTGGAATAAATGACTTACAGACTAGAGGAACAGTCCATTTCAAAATCAAAATAATCCAAAGGGGCTAATCAGTGCTCTGCCATCACATATGGGCTGGATTGACAGAATATGTTTAGTAGCATCATGCTGGGGGCAGAAATAAGACATCGCCCCCACAGGGAAGTACCTGAAAAAGCTGGGAAGACAAAGAACCAATCCTTTATGCAGCTGAGAATAAACGATACTCATAAAGCTTCCACTGCCCAAAAGCAGCAGGGGCAACTTCATCTCCATTAAGAGAATGGGAAGGAAATTGAATATTATAACAAGAAAATGGGCTCCTGCTTGTGCACAGCAATTTGTGTAAAGTCAGAATGTCTGCTGACAAAGTGCCTGATACTGGTATTGAGACAATCAGAGAAATGTAAGTCATTCTTTTCCCTAGTTATGGGATGCAAGTGCTTGTCCATCTCTGCAACAGAATATAGGTGCCTGGTGGTACAGTGGATACGAATCCGCCTGCCAGTGCAGGGGACACGAGTTTGATCCCTGGTCCGGGAAGATTCCCCATGCCGTGGAGCAACTAAACCCATGTGCCACAGCTACTGAGCTCGTGTGCTGCAACTCCTGAAGCCCACGCACCTAGAGACTGTGCTCTGCAGCAAGAGAAGCCACCACAATGCACAGCTAGAGAGTAGCCTCTGCCTGCCACAACTAGAGAAAGCCTGCATGCAGCACTGAAGACCCAGCGCAACCAAAAATAAATTAATTAAAAAAAAATAGAAGCTGAAGTTTCACCATCAGTTTAGAAGTCTGTGAGCTTCAGCCAGCTGGGGTTGGAAAGGAAGCAGTTTGATGATCTGTGATAGCTATGCATAAGGAACATAAACAAAAAAAATGGCTTGTGTTTTACTTTTATCAGTAATTCTCCTATAGGCCTTTCCAAGGCTATGACCAGAAAAGGACGGAAAGATCTATGAGTCTTTAGCTTGTACAATGTTAGCGTTTTCTACATGGAGTTTCCAGGAGGGCAGGACATTTTACTTAAAATACACTTCATGTCACTGCTCATGAAAGCTTGACAAATCATATCTCATTTATCTGTCAAAATTAAAGGTACAAGCACCCAGCTTGCTTCATATTTTGATGGGAAGACTTCAATGAAGAAGCGAAAATTAAAAGATTTGGAGAAAAAGTATGCAGTGAATCATAAAATACCATATGTCCTTTGGAATTTGAAAATAATCTCAAATATATTCCTTAGCTATAAAAACTCAAAGGCAAAAAAAAAAAAAACTCTAAGGCAAAAAAACCCCACTATTTTTCCATATTCATGAAAAGTTCACTAGGGAGAATACCCAAATACCTTTTGGCAGTGTTACGAAGCACGCAGAGAGTAATCCCAAAAGAAGGTATTTAAATAGGCTACCCTCCCCAAAGCTCTTCCAATCTGTGAGTATTTGCAGTATGTCTTTCTATATTTTAATGCCTTATTCCTAAAAGATTGTAGGATATGTTTCATATTTCACTGGCTTCACAACTGGAAAATACAATTTTCTCAAAAAGGAATGGCCCGATTTTGTCAACTAATATTTTGTTATTATTTCACGGCTCCAGTATCATCTGCAAAATAAAATCCCAACCCCTCAGTCGGGTCCCCAGGGCCTGTTGAGCTCTACGCGTGGTCTCCTTTTCCAGCTTCGTGTCCCTCCCCTCTCTTCCCTCAGTTTCCTGACCAGCCCCTCCAACCCACTGCATTCACCCGACATGCCAGTTCTCTGGCTGGAACACTTTCCTTCTGTACTTGTCTACCTGGAGAAGGTTTATTTCAGCCTCAGTTCTAGAGTCTTCCCTGACTTCTCCCTGTCCTCACCGACCTTCTAGGCAGAGCCAAGCCTCTGTTACAACACAGACCACAGTTAGGAAGCCATAGCTGACTACCCACACGGGACCCTCAGCTCCTGGAGGACAGCCACTGCCCCTCATTTACCCACCACAAAGCCTGATGGGGCAGACAATCAAGAGATGAATGAATGAATAAATAAAATGTCCTATTGAGACAGGCATGGAGATTTCCAGTCAAAACAGCCTTGGAGTCTATCCTCTGAGGAGTCTATCCTCTGAGGAATCTCCAGTCTAAGCATATAGCAATGAGGTCTTTGCTGGTAGTCCAGTGGTTAAGATTCCCCACTTCCATTGCACAGGGTGCAGGTTCAATCCCCAGTCGGAGAACTAAGATCCCGCATGCTGCATGGTATGGTGAAAAAAAAAATTTTTTTAATAAATATACACACAGAAATGAGGGAGAAAAAAATTTTAATTTCTGAGTCAGACTCAGAAATAAGCTAAAGCTCTCAGTAATCAAAAACGGAACAGGCAAGTCAAAGTGGTAAGTAGGGTCAAAACCTTGGGCTTGCAAGTTCCTCTTCTATAAACTGTAATTAGTATAAGAAACACCATACCTATGGGGTAACCAAGTCTTATCCCATCTGTAATAGGGAGCAAAGTCAGGCCTGGTGGGAAGCTGTCTACATCTGCAGAGTCAGATGGTCTATATTTAATCCAGGCTCTTCCACCTGCTAGCTGTGTGATTCTGGCCAAGTTATATAACCTACCTGTGCCTCACAAGATAAAAGAGTAAAAATCACAAGAGATCAAATTCCATCTGTCCAAATTCTAAAAGAGCAAGTTGCATACTTTCCCATAAAATAGTTATAAATCAGGAAAGTATGTAATGTTTACTCTCAAAAGATTATTTCTATTTCTTCTAAAAATTTATCATTCCAAGTGACTAGATTTTTAGCAGCCAAATTTTAGAGAAAATTAATTCCCTAACCCACTTAATTATGTACCATATGATTTGGACATGAACTTGAACAATCTTGAACATGAACTTGAACTATCTCCCTATCCAGGAGATACTAGAGGATAGGGAAGTCTGGTGTGCTGCAGTCCATGGAGTTGTAAAGAGTCAGACATGACTTAGCAACTGAACAGCATATACGTATTTACTTGATGAACCTCAGTGTAAAATCTGTCTTAGATAATGATGAAAAGTCTCAGATTGGTAAATGGAAAAGAGCCAGTTTGGGGGTTTTTGGTTTGTTTTTAGGTAATGTGTATCTTTCCTATATGCATAAATATGCATCCTATTGCTTTGCTTCACAGTACACACTTAATGAAGAGAGACTATTGTGAAGTCCTATTTTCTCACTAATTTTCATTATAAAATCAGAAGTGCATATCCATAGAAAAAGATAACCCCAAAAGAGATTAAAACACCCTGTAAAACAGCTTATTGAGGCTCAGACTGGTCTTAATATACATAAAAGGAGTTAACTACAGTTATGTTTTGAAGAATCCCAAGAAGACCACATGAACAATCTTTTCCAGCCAGTGCCCAAGATCTGGAATTCCACTAAAATAATCTCAGCAAATGCCAATCAACAACATATTATTATTTTGAATTTGGTGCAACTGAACTTAATGTAGTCTTCTTCAACAGGTAATTTTATTGGGGGAGGAACAAGAGTTGGCTGGAGGGCTCTAGTCATCTAAAGATGAGGTATACTAAAGATGGATGCACTAAAGAATGGAAACAGATACCGAAAGAGAGAAAGGAGAATCTGCCAAACTTCCCCCAAAAAACCTCCATTCAGTCACTCACAAATATTGGGTTGGCCAATTAGATCATTTGGGTGTTTCTGTAAGATGTTATGCAAAAACCCAAACGAACTTTTTGGCCAACCCAATATATGCTGATGGACAGGGAAGCCAGGTGTGCTGCAGTCCATGGGGTCGCAAAGAGTCGGACACTACTGAGCGACTGAACCTGAACTGAATATATGCTGGGCTCTCTCGAATTCAAATGAGAACTGGTCATGTATCATCACACACAAAAACAAAGTAGTTTAAAAGAGAGCAGTTTGGAACACAGGCAGTGCAATGGGCTCTGAAGCCAGTGACCTATTTTGAAATGCAGCTCCATCCCTTAATAGCTGTGCAGTCTTCAGTATGCTCTTTAACTTCTCTTCAACTCATTGGTAGGTTGGAAATGAAACACCTTCAGTTGTTGTGGGTATTCAAAGAAAATACATTGAAAAGCGCTTTGCAGAACACCAGCACTAAATATCTGCTGAAAAAATTCAGCCGTCTTTGTTACTGCGAGACGTGACATGAGGGAGTTCTGGGGAGCTGGGCTTTGAATGCAAACCTGGACCTCTTCACTTACCAGATCTGGGACTTCACACACAAGTTACACAGTTTGAACTTCTTCAAGTCTCAGGTCCCTTATCCATAAAACTGAGATAGTAACTGCCTCATGGCACTGTTATGAAAATTAAATTATACCACGTGCATAGAGGGAGCAGGAAATGGGAACCCACTCTAGTATTCTTGCCTAGAGAATTCCACGGACAGAGAGGCAAAGCAGGCTGAAGTCCATGGGGTCACAAAGAGTTGGTCACGACTTAGTGACTAAACAACAACAACAGCAACACACATAGAGCATTCAGCACACAGCACATAGGCTGGCACACAGAAGTCCTTAATCGGTAGTGGGCACAATTTGCTAAAGCCAATTTAAGTGGCAGGGGATGTGTGATTAAACAAGGGACACCATAGGACCTCTGGAATAGTAAGACACTGAGAGGCAAATTTTCATTGGTAATTCCCTTGCAGGCAGAAACATCTGTTTATTATATGCCTGATACTCCATGTATTGATGACTAGCCCATACAGAAAGACGTGCCGATCCATCTCATATAAAAAACCCAACAAGTAAAAATGACTATAAACACTTTCAAAATATGAACTTCTGCATACATGTTAAATTAAAATGGGAGCTCAGTAGGGAATAGCTAGAAAGATGTTTGAAAATATAAAGCATCTGTCTTCACAGAACGCCAATTAACCCAGTGCCCTCGCTCCTTTAAAACTGTAACTGCCAATTACCAACGTGCCATCCCGTGAAAAGCTTTAGTTTCTTTTTTTCTGTTTAATCATTTTGGGTATTTGTTTTCAGGAATGAAATAGAAAGGTGTAAAATGAGGTGACTGTAATCTTGAAGGTTCCTCTACTTTGATTTCCGTTATGCTCATTCAATATATTAAAACTCAGTACTACCAAAAAAAACACATTCATTCTGAAGTGACTCACTTAAGAATACTGGGTGATTTCCTAAACAAAGGAATTAGTAACGTGAAAGGCTGTGCTGTACGATTCCATTTAAAAGAAAGCTAATGTGAGCTGATTGCTTTCAATGCCTCCATAATTAAAAATATACTACAATCACAACTCTGTGGAGATGGGTTAGACTTGCTGAAACCTATTGAACTAGTATAAACTACTAAAATTCTACGTAGGGATCATATGGTTTGAGTTCCCTGTAGGAAGACAATTTTCTATTCACTAAGTTTTTTTTTTTTTAATTTACTCAATTGAGAGGTTCAATACAGCTTCTTTTCTAAAACTTTCACATAGTAAAGCCCCAACTTTGTTCACAGCTGTGCTGCTATGTCATACAGTAACATAGTCTTTCCTGAGCGAATAATTTCAGCAGTTTCAAGATAAGGGATGGATGTGTTCATTACAAAATGCCTATATTTTAAGTATCTAGCTTCATTATACCCTCGTGCATATTTTATCCAAACCTAAATAAACCCAACCAAAATTGTTCCATTGAAAAAGAAAAAAGTTAAGGGATGGAGAGTGAGGAGAGACTTCACTGAAAGGACTGACCATTTGTTACTTGGAGAACCACATTTCTCATGAATATGGTAGACTTAGCCCAGTGCTTGGAGACAGACTTGTTGAGTGAGTGATTCTGGTCCCTCCCTGACCCCATTTCCCTTTATGCTAACTACATTTAAGCAGCAATATTATTTGAACTGCAATTTTAAGAGTTAAAGCTCCTTTTTTTCCTATGTCAATAGGAAATAAGACTATTTTCTAATAGTGATAATAGAAAATAGCACTATTTTCAATAGGAAATAGTGATTCCAATGGGATCACTGACTACAGTCTAACAGGATGAAATACGTTATGTAGGCAGGAAAAAGAACTTTTACTCTGCCCTCTGCCAGCTAAAAAACTGTCCTTCGCCACCAGGTTCCGTCAGAATGAAATCACTAGCTGACCTTCAACACACTTTGAAAGGAGTTCAGGGTGGGAAGCAGGAATGAGTTCCCAGCCTGTGCTCTGCGAAAACCTGGCAGAATAGGCCTTCAGATAGATAGATATTTTCAGGAGATTTCATGAGCCCAGTTTCTTGCATCTTGTCATATCTAGAAAAGCACTAAATCATCAACAGGGACTTGTTACTAGGAGCCAGCCTCTGCCCAAAACGCGTACTTGACTACACGTAACCCCCTTCATTAAAATCGCTGGCCTGCCCCTGACCGCTTGGGAACAGTTCTTCAGAGCTACCTGAAAGACCATCGTCTTAACTCACAACTCTTACATTGTGCTTTTCTTTTTTTTAGTTGACACTTCTAATGTTTTGTGACTGGGGTTTGTGAATTAAACTGACAAAAAAAAAAAATGAACAAAGGCAAAGGTTTATTCATGTACATGTGGAGGCTTCACAAAAAAGAAGTGAAAATGGAAAAAAAAAAAGTGGCTAGGATGGGGGCTTGTATACCATTTTAACAAAGGGCAGTAAAGTGAGTAGACAAAGGACCAGGATCTGGGCCTTCTAGGGGTGGTAGAGTGCTAGATGGTAACTATGTGGGCGAAACTATTGGAGGATAAGGGTTATTTTAGCAAGGTTTGTTTACACAGCCTTAAGTCAGTGCCCTCTCCAGAGGCATGAGCCTTCCCCAGTGATTAAGAGTTGTTCTCTTCCCAGTATGGGAGGGGGAGACAACTTTACAAATGGAAATTTATGCATTTTGGTGCTCTAAGGCAAAAGTTATTGGTGGTACAATCATAATACACACAATTTACATACACAGATATATATAAGATATGTGAACAATTCTTTAAAAAGACGGCTTTGGAATGGAAATAATACAAATTATTTTGCAAAATGTCATTTCCCAACTTACATTCCAGTCCTGACACCTACCCTATTAATTCAGTACTTAAAAAAAAAAAAACAGAAAATATAAATCATACCCCTAAAGCACTACTATGCCAGGCACCAAAATTACATAGCATGATGATGCATAATTACAGCACTTTCAAACAGCATTTGAGAATGTGTCACAAGCGATGAAAAATGTAATTTATTTCTACTGACAGATATTAATTGCTCTGTGTTAGAAAACGTTTGAACCATTCCTGATAAGGAAAAACGGTAACATAAATGCCTCAAAAACAACTGCAAGGGAAGAGGCATAGTTCTAATCATAAAAACTCCCATAGCATAAGGAAAGGCAATTTCTCAAAGAGGACATCTATTATTAAAATTTGCAAGTCGTTGCCATGACACAGTAGGAAGGGGCTCAAATGTGAAGTCGCTTCCAGCAGGTCTAAAGTGTTATTAATCTCTGATAGAGCAGTGGACTAATTGGAGTTTAGGATTCTGCCTTGTTTCCTTAGCAAACTGTCTTTGTTAAGGCAAAACTGGATAGTTGCAGAACTTTCAGAACGGACAGGCACATATGTGTAGAACAGATTGCTCCTTTAAAACTGAACCCTAAATGGTCACAAATGAATCTCACTTATGGTTTAGCAGAGCCATGCTTTTCGCTTGTTACAACTAGAGCTACTCTAACTATTGGTGGATTTTCACCTGCTACTTTATAGATTATGGAATTTGGGTTGCAATGTTAGGTTACATCAGCTTCCACAGCTGGAGTGGCAGACAGAAGTCATCAGAAATTTCATGAAACTCTGCTATTTTCAAGACAACTCTAGGCAAGCTCCACCAACTTCATCGCCTCCCAAAACCTGTGTCAACACCCACACCATTTATACATTATTAGAGCCTGTCTAATCTCATCCATAGCTGTATACAGCAGTACTTCTAACTTTCTGGTCTTGGTACCATTCTGACACCTCGTGTCTAGATTCTGTCCCCATATCCTTAGGTCCTTATTACTGGGGGGCTGGAAATTGAGTTAATCATGAATGGCCAGTGATTTCATCAATCATACCTACATAATGCAACCCCAAATGACCGGGTACAGAGAGCCTCTGGAAAGATGAACCCATCAGGTTGCTGGGGTGGGAGGAGGGGTGGTGCCCTTGGAGAAGGCATGGAGGCTCTGTGCTCCACCTCCTCTCACCTTGCATCTCTCCCATCTGTTCTTGAGCTGCATGCTTTAAAATAAACCAGGAATAGTAAGCAAAGCACTTTCCTGAGTTCTGGGCGGGGGTGCACGGGTATGGTATACAAACCCCCAACTTTATAGCCAAGTCAGACAGAATGTGAGGATAACCCAGAGTCCTGATACTTGCAACAGTCACCTGAAATGAGAGCTGCTTTTCAGGGCTGATCCCTTAAACCTACGGAGTCTGATGCTAACTCAGGCAGAGTCAGGACTGAATTGAATTGTAGGACACCCAGTTGATGTTGGTGAGTTGGAGAAATGGTGTGGAAAAGACCATGTATTTGGTGTCAGAAGGGAAAAAAAAAAAAGACCTCACACTGAAAATGTTCTGTTTTTTTGATCTGGCTGCTAGTTACATGGGTCTACTCAGTTGTGCTGGAGAAGACTCTTGAGAGTCCCTTGGACTGCAAGGAGACCCAACCAGTCAATCCTAAAGGAGATCAGTCCTGAGTGTTCATTGGAAGGACTGATGCTGAAGCTGAAACTCCAATACCGTGGCCACCTCATGCGAAGAGCTGACTCATTGGAAAAGACCCTGATGCTGGGAGGGATTGGGGGCAGGAGAAGAAGGGGATGACAGAGGATGAGATGGCTGGATGGCATCACCGACTCGATGGACACGAGTTTGAGTGAACTCCGGGAGTTGGTGATGGACAGGAAGGCCTGGCATGCTGTGATTCATGGGGTTGCAAAGAGTCGGACACAACTGAGCGAATGAACTGACTGGACTGACTGACTGACTCAATTTGCAAGATTCATCAAACTGTTGACTTATTTGAGCACTCTTCTGTATATATGTTAGTGAAAGTTGCTCAGTCATGTCCAACTCTTTGCGACCCCCGTGGACTATACAGTCCATGGAATTCTTCAGGCCAAAACACTGGAGTGGGTAGCCTTTCCCTTCTCCAGGGGATCTTCCCAACCCAGGTATTGAAGCCAGTTCTCCTGTATTGCAGGCAGATTCTTTACCAGCTGAGCCACCAGGGGAAGCCCAAGAATACTGGAGTGGGTAGTCTATCCCTTTTCCAGGAGATCTTCCCAACCCAGGGGATTGAACCGGGGTCTCCTGCATTGCAGGTAGATTCTTTACCAACTGAGCTATCAGGGAAGCCCAAATATGTTATATGGTATATGTCCCTGAAAAGTTTACTTTTAAAAAATGTGCCCAGGGTATACCAGTGTATGTGTCTATGTAGCCACTCGCTCTTCTGACAGATCCTGGGCTGCCCAAGGAAAGAGAAAGATCTCCAAAACTTCAGACATTTCTTCTCCTTGGAGCTTAAGAGAATAGAGTACAAAAAAAAAAAAAAAAAAACAGAGAAGAGTGAGTAGCCTGGGTCTGTGTGAGAAGAAGAGAATCATCAGGAGGCTGACCGAGCCTTCTGTAAAATTTCATGGCGGGGGTGGGGGCGCTCAATTGAAAGTTATGTTCCACCATTTAAAGTGAGAAAATAGAAATGTAAATAATCTCCAATCCAAAGTGGCTTTTAAATCCTCTATTAATGGAAAATTCGATATGTAGACAGTACTACACAAAGAATAATTTCACAGTATAAATTGAGGAAAATTTATCAGTTCAGCTTAGTTTTAATAGCCTCAGTTTTTTAGTGGTATCTTCTTAAAACTGTTATCTTGGCAGCCACAGTACACCAATTCAGGGGCCATCGAACCAGGTAGATTTTCTAAATCAAATTATAAGGAGATTAATGTTTCAGTTTTCCCCACGTAGAGCCATATATTGCACCTCAGCTTTAATATTGATTTCTTAAGTAAGCAGTCTTTTTCTCTAACCAATTACCTCCCCTTGAATTTAAACAAAATATCTCCACTTACATGGATGCATATCTCTTTTGCCTGGACACTCTGGCAGACAGAGACCTTGTGAATCTCTATGTTACTGGGAGATATCTGATTAGCCAATTTGATTTAATCAAGCTAACTCTCACCAAGAAATGTCATCATAAATGATTGCAATGCCTAAATTCAAATAAAAGCATAGCAAAAAAAATGTCATACTTTGGAAAGTATGTTTGGAAAAATTCCATCATGCTCTCATCACACTTTATGGAGAGCTAACTATTAATATATGTTAGCAACTGAGCCAGATGCTGGACCCTGGAGAAGATGAATAACACACTGATAAGGAGGAGTCCTGGCTCTCGAACTGTTCACAGACCAGTGGGAAAAGGCCATGTAACGTGCACTATGGCACAGTCACGTACTGCTGTTGGAGCCAGAGAGAGGAAGACTCAACGCTGAGAGTGTTGGGACCAACGTGACAGATGCCATGACACCACAGTGAGTCTTACAGGTGATAAAGTTGATGGGAACTGGGAGGGTATTCTAGGCCCATACAGAGGACATGCAACAGTTCATGCCATCAGCTCTAGATGAGTCCTGTGACGTGTATGCTGGAGGCTGGTGGAAGATGAAGTGGGAAAGGAAGGCCATGGACAAGAGAAGCTCCTAAAGGAATTCCATTAGAAACGGGTTTGTGGTTTTAGGACATGGCTGGCAGTTATGAAGGACAGACTGGAGGGCACTCAGAAGATCTGACCTAGAAGGCTGCAGAAGTCTACAGGATAAACAGGGAGCTTAAATCAGGAGGGACCAGGGGAGCAGAACCAGATTCAAGAGACTCTGTGCAAATTAGCCCTGACTGAGGGACAAGCAGGGACAAGGGAGACTGAGGGACAAGGAAAAGTCTAGGCTGACTCTAACGTTAACAGGATTAAAATGATGGGAGGCATGAGGGGAAGGGGATTAGAAAGGAATGGAGCAGGGACTGGTCTTGTCTTGAATATCCACTGCCAGCTGGCAGGAACTATAGATGCCTCCTCTGACCCCACCCACGAACAACCACTCCCAGGCTTCTTTCTGGCTTCACAGTGTGGTGAGACAAGGAATATGTGAGGAAAACTAAATCAGATCAAATCAGATCAGATCAGTCGCTCAGTCGTGTCCAACTCTTTGCGACCCCATGAATCGCAGCATGCCAGGCCTCCCTGTCGGTCACCAATTCCCGGAGTTCACTCAGACTCATGTCCATCGAGTCAGTGATGCCATCCAGCCATCTCATCCTCTGTCGTCCCCTTCTCCTCCTGCCCCCAATCCCTCCCAGTATCAGAGTCTTTTACAATGAGTCAACTCTTCGCATGAGATGGCCAAAGTACTGGAGTTTCAGCTTTAGCATCATTCCTTCCAAAGAAATCCCAGGGCTGATCTCCTTCAGAATGGACTGGTTGGATCTCCTTGCAGGCTTGGAGAATTTTTTTTTAGACATGTGCATGTAGAGTGCCTGGGAGAAATCAAGGTAGACACTGCAAGTCGTCAGAAATAGAACCCTTAGTCTAAGAAAAGTGGTTGAACCTGGAGACAAATTCCAGTGTCCTATCCATAAGGATGAGTTAAGGGTGTTTTATGGTGAGGGATACATAAGAATGGAACTCCTTCAGTCACTTTAAGGAGAAGTCACCATTTTTGTTGTTTTTATGGGCAACGGCCTTCAATGTAAACTGTGATGTTCTCTGTCACCATTACGATTTTTAAGAAGAGTACATGAGCACCTCTGAGTTAATCTTAGAAAGGATATAAAAATAACATTATAAGATTAAGCCATCCAGGAAAAGCCCAGAGGGGAAAAAAAGACCAGCAAATAAACAAAAAATCACAGCAATTCTCCACTGTCCAATAAACAAATCTGTGAAATCCCTGTCCTTCCCTGCCCACGTTAAATTAAATTACTATTCTAATTTGGAGGATTAATTAACATTTAACTACTCTGGGTTTAAGGAGGGTTCAGGATGGGGAACACATGTATACTAGTGGTGGATTCATTTTGATATTTGGCAAAACTAACACAATTATGTAAAGTTTAAAAATAAAATAAAATTAAAAAATAAAATAAAATAAAATGCATTCAAAATTTAAAAATGCTGAACTCAGTCTTGGTTTTCCTTCCTCCCATCCCCCATTCTATGCCTAGAATATCTCTCAAATATCAGTTCCCGATCTCAACAGTCATATGTAGCCTCCCTCCTCTGCTCTCAAAGCCTTTTCCATGAACCCTCTTCTGCTATCCATAATATCCGACTTTGATCTACAGAAGTTTTTGAGTCTCCAACTCAATTTTAATCTTCATGAGAAGAAAATCATGTTTTTCCCCATCTTTATGCCTCTCCTCCAAGGAGCAGACTCATCATGCTGACAGTAAAATGCAACGAAGCAAATAGAGAAAGATTAACCTAGAAACTGACTGGAGTGAAAGAAAATGAATGAGTAGGGATATTTTTGGCTTTTAAAAATGTTTTAGAAGGAATGATTTTGCCCCCACCCCACCGCTGACCTTTTTCTTTTTCTCTTTCCTCCTACTTCTTTCTAAGCCTACCAACCTTCTTTGAGTTTTTCATCATTCTACAGAGACTTCCTTAGCTTTGAGCTTCAGACCAGGGTGGCAAGTGAGTCTTTAAAGAGAGAGAAAGGGAAGCAATAAGAAGGCAGCTACCTGGGGCAACATGAATTAATAATGGATCCCCTCCCTAATGTAAACTGGGGTAACCATCATGGGAAACAATAGAGAGGTTCCTTAGAAAACAAAAATAGAGCTACCATATGATCCAGCAATCCCACTCCTGGGCATATATCCAGACCAAATTATAACTCAAAAAGATACACACAACTCTTATGTTCATAGCACCACTACTGACAAAAGCCAAGACATGGGAACAACCTACATGTCCATCAATAGATGAATGGATAAAGGTGATGTGGTGTGTATTTATATACATAAAGGAACACTACTCAGCCATAAAAGAGAACAAAATAATGCCACCTGCAGCAGCATGGATGGACCTAGAGATTATCATATAAGCAAAGTCAGTCAGAAAGAGAAAGACAAATAACATACGATGTCATTTATATGTACAGTCTAAAATAGGATACAAAGAAATGTATCTACAAAAGGGAAACAGACTCATAGATGACAGATCAGACTTGGGGCTGCCAAGGTGGAGGAGTGCTGGGGCGGGAAGGACTGGCAGTTTGGGATTAGCAGATGCAAATTATTATATATAGGATGGATAAACAACAAGGTCCTACTGTAAGCACAGGGAGCTATATTCAATATTCTGTGATAAACCAAAATGGAAAAGAATATGAAAAAGAAGATACATATGCATATATATATATATAACTAAATCACTTTGCTGTACAACAGAAATTAACATTGTAAATCAACTATACTTCAATAAAATTTAAAAATTCAAGAATTAAAAAAACAATGAGGACCCTCCTCACTTCCCCATCTCCAGGCTCCCTAATTCTAGATACTAAAGTTCTTCATTTCTGATGTGGAGACCATTCAAACTAATTCATATCTCCTTACATAGATACTGCTATTAACCACTAGCCTCTTTAGGCACTTGGTACTTTATCCAAGTGTTTTCACATTCATTTTCATTAACGTTCCATTATGATGAAAATGCTAAATAACCATAATCGTGCTTCTAAATTAGAACCTCAGGGTGAACCTGGGAATAAAGTCTAAAGAGAATTTGATGATTCTCTCAACTAATTTCTAAAAATTAGACAGCAAACCTGCCTGCCTCATGAGTGAAAAATTGCCTTATATCTATCTACTACAGAAAATTTTTATTCCTTTTGTCCCTTCCATCTGATGTTTGCTCCGAAAATAAAAATTCCTAAGGGGTGAACTCATCCATCTAAATGCTATCGGGTGCTGTGGTAATTAGATCTGGAACTCTTGTTTCAGTTAGCAAAACTTACCAAGCTGAAAGTGTAATAGATCCAAAACATTCGAGGATGAAAAGCACCAGAGAAAATATGGAGACCGTTTGTTAGTAACTGCGCTTACTAGTTCATTTTAAGTTTCTGTCCTAGATGGCTAACCCTCTCATCTTTCAGAACAATGACAGCCCACAACACTCATTCCGAAATTAGATGAAGCCACTGGGCCCCCTGGTGACTCAGACAGTAAAGCGTCTGCCTGCAATGCGGGAGACCCGGGTTCGATCCCTGGGTTGGGAAGATCCCCTGGAGAAGGAAATGGCAATCCACTGCAGCACTCTTGCCTGGAAAACCCCATGGATGAAGGAGCCTGATAGGCTACAGTCCATGGAATCGCAAAGAGTCGGACTCGACTGAGCAACTTCACTTTCACTTTCACTGAGAACTCTGGTGCCAGTGAGGAACAAAAGACATCTTCTTTAATTAAGTAAAAGTCATTGTTCCCTTTCGCTCTTAATTCAACTTGGGCTTATCTCACATGGGAACTGTCTGTTCGTTCAATTGGATATTTTTGGTAGCTTTACAGTTATGGAGGAATAATCATTCATTTTCAGACTGCAAAATCTTCACCTCATACAAAAAAAAAAATTTAGAATCTTGAACTATCATTTTCTTTGAATCCCTAAGTACAGTTTAAATCCATTTTCTTGCTATTATTTGTTGGTGTTCAATGACTCTACAGAATGACTCTGCTTTTGTTTTTGATCTGAGATGTCAATGCATTTTTATCTTTCCTGGTGCTGTGCACAGAAGGTTTCTGACCCTGATCTAGGAACAGTGACTAGAGGAAGACCACTGCACTGATGGGACATAAACTTCAGAGTTGCACCATTAACTCTGCGTTTGGAATTGGTCACCCTTAATTTCAATCGTGACCGACCTACACACACACACAAACACACACACACTCTCAACACTGAGTGCTACTCTGAGCAGAATACTTTGCTGGCTGGTTATCTGTGTGTGTACGTGTGCACGTGTGTGAGCTCAGTTGTGTCCGACTCTTTGCAACCCTATGGACTGTAGCCCACCAGGTTCCTCTGTTCATGGCATTTTCCAGGCAAGAATACAGGAGTGGGTTGCCATTTCCTCCTCCAGGGCATCTTCCCACCCAGAGCTTACCTGTGTCTCCAGTGTAAATGATGCCCTCGCAACTGCTGATCCTCTAATAGACCAAGCCCCTCTCCTGGTTTTATTTCACTGCAGGGCTGGCAACAGAAAGAGGAAGCTGGGGAGGAGGAAATGTAATAAATCCCATGACTACTTCTTCCCCTTCCCTCCACCCTGTCACCTCCCACTATCGGCGTCACAGACATTCCTGATATCAGAATCCACCAGGAAGTCCCTTGCTTCCCGTTTTTATCCTGAGTTGCCTGTGATGAGGAACCATGCAAGTGCCTGAGCTGGTTCATCAGCTGAATGAAAGCAGCTCAAGTTTCCATGTTTCCTGATCCGATTCTGAGGATGAACTGCTGTAACGCTTCAAGCTCAGGGTGATGCAGCAAACCCCACGCAGGTTGTAAGTATTAGAAAAATTCAAGAGCATGACTACCCAAGGGCGGTCACCCAGCAAGGTCACAATATTCAAACATCCTTCCCTGGCCATGCACCTGCCACCCATCATTCATGAGTCTAAACATCACACGATCCTTGGAAATTCATTGAACAATGCTGGGAACAAGCCAGGAACTACATCGAGGGTACTAGCCCGCGTGTGTCTACGAGCATGCCCACACATGGAAACAGAAAGGGAATCGCATCCTTCAAAGGAAAACTAATCGTGGGGATTCCCTGACAGTCCAGTGGTTAGAACTTCGTCCTTCCACTACAGGGGGCACAGGTTCACTCTCTGGTAGGCAGATGAAGACCTCGCCTGCTGTGCTGCATGGCAAAAGAAAAAACAGGAACAGGTCTTGGTTTTGCTTACATTCTAATTGTTGTTACTTTAGTCATCTCCCACTCTTTTGAGACCCCATGGACTATAGACCACCAGGCTTCTCTGTGCATGGGATTTCCCAGACAAGAATACTGGAGTAGGTTGCCATTTCCTTCTCCAGGGATCTTCCCAAACTCACATCTCCCTACACTGGCAGGCAGATTCTCTACCACTGAGTCATAGGGGAAGCTTACATTTTAATACTCTGCTTTAAAAAATATATAGTTATCAATACCACTTAAACCACAGCAGTACAGACTAAGCTATTTTCTCTATAGCTTTCCCAGTATTTCGAAGGAGCCTTAAATCCACTATACTTCCTGTGTTCCGAGAGCTCTAAAAACACTAAATTTTTAATGTAAAAATTATTAAAAATATCAATGAATACAATCAATCCCAAAACACTTTAAAGCAATCATTATTAAAATTTTTCTCAGAGAGGAGACCATAACTAGTTAACAGCCTCTGAAACCTATCTTCAGGCACCACTCAGGTGGAAAGTGTAAGGAAAACATGTGCTGGTCAGTTAAGCCGGTATTTAAATGCAGCACTAAAAATGCATTTCACGCCCAACTTCATCAATCACCAACCAATCTTACTTTGCATCTTGGCTACCAAAAGAAAATGAGATTTGTTTCCCTGAAGAAATATGTCAAAGCTCTGCTTGAATTATTAAGCTTTACTATTATAGAGAGAAACTGAGTCGGGGAAAAAAATGAAGAAAATAGAAAAAGAAATAAAATTAGACCCAGGTTGCCATCTACAGACTGTTATCAGCACTGCTCACTCCTGAAGCACTAGATATCAGAATATCAATAAATATCAGCAGAAACATAAAGGGCCAAAATGTATAACTATAATTGTAATAATTGCAAAAATCAAGATAGCCTATGAAGTCTCTCTTTTTTTCTAATTAATATGAGAACACTAAAGAACACTGATAAAAAAATCTTCAAAATTTAACATATGCTCTGAAGGAAGCATAGTTATGCATCTTAACTCTAAAATTTTAACACTTAGAAATAAAATTGGATAGATTACATCATTCCAAATTTAAAATATTTTAAGTATCAAAAACTGTTTCATCTCTAAAATAGAATTCTTGCATTTTTTGATGTGATATTTGTATATATTGAGAATTGATAATCACAATAAGTCTAGCCAAAATCTGTCCCCATTCATGGTTACAAAATTTTTATTCTTGTAATAACTTTTAAGATCTTCCCTCTTAGCAACTTTCAAATATGCAATGCAGTATTAATTTCCTGCATTTTTTGGCTCATTATCTTGATTCTCTATATACCTTTCCTTTCATTTTGTTTCAAGTTTTTATTGCTTTTCCCTTTCTAAAGAATAAGAGCCCTCTGGAGGCACAAATGTCCAAAATCACACACTTGGTTCTAATTACTAAAACAGATGCTATTAAAGCAAAAAGCAACTGCAATAATAACTGAATTTGGAGACTGAAGGAGGAAAAAGAAAGAGAGAAATAAAGACCAATATTTTTGCTAATATAACCTAGAAAATCGCCTAAAGCCAAAGACATCTGGAGGGAGATCTGATAAGGAGAAACAGCTCAATTTTCAAAAGTAGGGATTTAAGCTAATATCCTTAAACTTATCAAGTGATGATTTAATCTTGTAAACGGTACAAAAGCTTTTTTTCATTTTCCCTGGGAAAATTGTTTTGGAAGCCAAGATTCATTTTCCAGGTCATATGTTCTTTCTATCAAGATGAAAAGATACAAGATGCTTCGTCTAAACTCTTATATATGCTTCTAAATCCACGGTATAGGCCTCTTGTGCACATGTGCATGCTAAGTTGCTTCAGTCATGTCCGACTCTGCGACTCCATGGACTGTAGCCCGCCAGGCTCCTCTGTCCATGGGATTCTCCAGGCAAGAACACTGGAGTGGATTGCCATTTTCTTCTCCAGGGGATCTCCCTGACCCAGGGATCAAACCTGCGTCTCTTACGTCTCCTGCACTGGCAGGCCGGTTCTTCACCACTAGCACTACCTGGGGAGCCCGAAAGCCTCTTACTGGGAACGAGAATTCCCCAAACCTTCATTTAAAAGACACCAGCCATTGTCCTATGTAACACCGGGATATAGCGGTGAAAACCTACTATCTACACATTATAAAACCACATTGCAAACTGTACTTAAAATGGGCAATTAAAACCAGTGCAGATTCTCTAAAGACTGGGGAAGAATAGCTGAGGGCTTCTACATTTTCTTAGCACTTTAAAAATGTGACTTGTTTCCGTGTTCAACATGTTTTGGTTATTTTCACCCCCACAGATGAAACTATTGTTGAAAACTATTTGTGGGGACTTCCCTGGTGGTCCAGTGGTTAAGACTTTGCTTTCCAAAGCAGCAGGTAGGGGTTTGATCCCTGATCAGAGAGCTAAGATCCTACAAGCCTCACAGCCAAAACACTAAAAAAACTCAAAACAGAAGCAATATCATAACAAATTCAATAAACACTTTAAAAATGGCCCACATCAACAACAAATCTTTTAAAGAGATACTTGAAAATATGGGGAGAAAATCTTTAAAAAAAGAGAAAACTATGAATTTCTACAAAGGCAAAAACACTGATAATTCAACTTTTTAATAACGGTTATTTTCCTGTAAAACATGGAAATGCTGATTCAGCCTCTTGTGTTTCCATGTTTCCATGAGTGAAATAACCTGAAGAGATGATGGTCCCCTCTTTCTTGAGGGAAAACTGCTAAATCTAAAGATTTTCAAAAAATAAATTGAGAGCAGGAGCTAGGATTTTCATAAGCCAATAAGAGCCACACAGAAAATAAGCAAGTAACATTTCATAAAAGCCTTTAATCAAAAATGATTCATGAAAAGTTTAACATGAGTCTTGTTTTTTAGTGGATTTTAAAATATTACAGAGACATCTATTTTGTAACTTCCATCATTCATTCACCGATATTTATTAAGTGTCTCATCTTTCAGACCTAGTTATTGGGGGTTAAAAAAATAAACTAGTAAGACATATCCCATGGCCTTGATGGTTTTCCAATCTAGTATATAAGGATTAAAATAAACCCTCTATTATGTTTAATGTTCACATGTAAGGCATGCTTTTCAGGCTAGCTTTTTCCTTTGGTGCCTGCCATACAACAATGGTAAAGAATCTGCCTGCAATGAAGGAGACCTGGGTTCAATCCCTGGGTCAGGAAGACTCCCTGGAGAAGGGAATGGCAACCCCACTCCAGTGTTCTCGCCTGGAGAATTCCATGGACAGAGGAGCCTGGCAGGCTACGCAGTCCATGGGGTCGCAAAGAGTCGGACACGACTGAGCGACTAACACTTTCACTTTTTCCATACAACAAGCATTCACTAAACATTCATTGACTACATTTTACCCTGGCTTCCCCACTTCATGGTCACTGGAAAGGACTGAACAAACTTAAAGATAAAATCAAAATTATAAAGATAAATCTTAATATGAACCCACATGTTACAGAAAGCTAATGGGGCCAAAGAAAGTTAAATGACTTGCCCAAAGTCAAGAGCAGAACTGGGACAAGAATCTAGGACTCTGGGCTTCCAGCTAATTATCATTTAAATCTCTGAAATCTTAAGCCCCCTCCACTTTCTTCTCTGTGGAATTGACTCCTTCATTTCACCTGCTCTTTTAACTTCATCTCGCACGTCTCTCTTCTGACCCTGTAACCATCTGAGCAGCATCTTCTAAGCCCTCACACAAGTTTGTGCTCTCTCCTTAGCAGAGAACCCCACATGAGCTGTGATTCTAATGTGACACTTTGTATGGACTTTGAAGTGAGCTGGAGCTCTCAGGAGGAAGACAGAGCTCTGGCCATGAATCTGAAACTTGATCCCATTCACCCCTTTTCAGAGCAGCCCAGCACGTCTTCCTGCGGAGGTGAGTGGATCCCAGGGGGAGGGAGAAGCAGTCACTCCTCCAGCGGTGTCCCAGCCAGCCCAGCTGCCCACAGCATCACCCGACACTCATGTGTTCACCCCACTGAGACCACGCTTGGAGTGAAACCAAAAAGAGCCCATCTTCACAAAAAGCTAATGTGAAAAGGTCACAATTCTGAGAGCATGCCTCCTTAGTCAACCCCATGGATCATACAGACCATGGCATACTCCAGGCCAGGAGTGGAATAGGTAGCCGTACCCTTCTCCAGGGGATCTTCCCAACCCAGGAATCGAACCCAGGTCTCACACATGCAGGTGGATTCTTTACCAGCTGAGCCACCAGGGAAGCCCTAGTTTATCACACTTTTATCCTATAATCTTGTATTAATGCAAAATGCTTTAAATTATTTTATACCGTCTCTCAACTGGTAATGCAAGGTATGTAACTATTAATAATTCAGTACATAGTGTTTATTGGTAAAGTTGTGTGGGTGTTCTCTTGGATATCAGTGAAACGCCTTTTTGAAAAAGTGATCTGTGACTTAAAAGCAGTTAGTAATAAATGTGAACAAGAGTTGTAGACACACAAATAAGAGAGATCACAAGTAGGTGGTAAAAATATTAATCAAGCACTTTTAGCTGGAACACAGGATGGTAAAATTTACCTTTCTCAATAAGAACACTCAAGAAATATTTTCTCTTGAAGCGTATCCTCATAGCACAATTGCTAATTACAACTAGAAATTAAGTGTGAAAAATACCAGCAATCTCTCATACACAGAAAGTCTTCTTTGAAAACTCTCATAAGTGACAAATACTCTGTGAGTCCAGGAAAACAAACAGATCTACTTACAAATTAAAACTGTATCACAGCCTTAAGATAATGATCATCAGTAATAACAATATAATAATAATAACAAACTTACCACTGTTTGGGATTGTTTTCGGTGAACTCTTTAACTTGGCATTTTGTTTCCCTTTCGTGGGTTTTTCCGAATTCACATGTTTTTTCCCTTTCCTCTTTGGGGGCTGAGGAGATGAGTTGTCACTGGATCCAACCGTCGACTTAGACTGGCGATCATTTCCCTACGTGGCAAAAGATTAACTCTTACTATCGGCTGATGAACGCCTTGAGTGGTAAGTACAAGTCACTAACGTGGTGAAAGGGGCAGGGGCCACAGGTGGGCATTCTGTGCTGATTCTGCTTCTATCTATTACCTACATTAAATTCTTCCTGGTGGCAGAGGAAGGGTCTACCAGGGGAAGGAGAATAAAAATAATAGCACTTGAGGGACTTCCCTGGCAGTCCAGGGGTTACAACTTCTCCTTCCAATGCAGGGTGTGCAGATGTAATCCCTGATCAGGGAACTAATCTCTCACATGCTTTGCAGTCCAAAAAAAAAAAACATAAAACAGAAGCAATATTGTAACAAATGTGAAAGACTTTAAAAAAATGGTCCACATCAAAAAATATTTTTAAACAAATAATAGCACTTGACAACTGCTGAGTGTTGATATGTACCGGGTGTTGCTATGAAACTGTCTCACTCAGTCCTCATAACCTGAGAAACAGGTACTGTTATCGCCCCATCGTATAGACAAGCAAATGAGGCTTAGAGGTTAAGCCTGGCCAAGGTCACATAGCCAGCAAGGACCAGAGCCAGCCTGCTGTCTCAACCATCCTCTTCCTCCTGCACCTTTCAGAAGAATCAGCAGATAGCTATTGGATGAGGAATGATGACAAAATCCAGTTTGATCAGCTGATCGAGAAATACCTTTTTAACTAGTTGTCACAGTGAGCACACAGGTACCATCATACAAGCAGACGCACACTGTGCTTAAAGAAAACCTCCGATACTGACTCATCTGTCGGTGACTTCCACCATCTCTATGAATCACAGATCCAGAGCAACATAGACACAAGCAGCTCAAGACCACATACCCCCCACCACCATTCCTGCAAGACAACCCCGCTGACCACACCTATGGCGGTTGCCTCTGATTCCCATGTGCATCTCGAAATGAAGACCTCGCATCTGAAAAGGGGGCTTCCCAGCATGAAGATGAGGTTGAGCTCAGCGGCTGCTGTGGTGGGCTCATGTACAGTTCCTGGGGAGCCACATAAGAGCCACTACAGTGCTGGTCACTGTACCCAAGGAACAGCTGTGCTGATTCTCAGTGCAAGACATTCCCTCCTAACAAGACAGCCTTGGCCTTAGGACACTCAGGTGCTACGCCTACCTGAATGTGTGAGGTGTGAGGCTGCAGGTAGCAGAAATAATGCAAGTTTTAGAGACCCTGACTCAGAGTCACGGCACTGCCACCAACCACCAATGGGACCTTGAGGTAACTAGTTCCTACCTCTTGGAACCTGTTTCCTTATCAATTCAGTTGAGTTCAGTTCAGTTGCTCAGTCGTGTCCAACTCTTTGCGACCCCATGGACCCCTTATCAATTGAATGGGGTTAATGTGCCTGCTGTTAGGTCTCTTACATGAAATGAAATGGTAACATTTATAAAGTAACCGGTATAGTGCCTGGTGGGCTTCCCTTGTGGCTCGGCGGTAAAGAATCTGCCTGCAATGCAGGAGACGTGAGTTTGATGCTTGGGTAGGGAAGATCCCCTGGAGAAGGAAATGGCAGCCCATTCCAGAAGTCTTGTTTGGGAAATCCAAGGGACAGAGAAGCCTGGCAGACTACAGTCCATGGGTTTGCAAAAGAGTTGAACACAACTTACCGACTAAACAAAACAGTGTCTGGCATGTAGTTTTATTCAAAGACTATCAGAGGGCTTCCTCCAAGAGCAGAGAGTTAATATCTTTTTCTTAAAAATCATATCAAATTTACACCATATTGGGTGCAATTTTATGCAACATCTGTACTATGCTAGTATCTGAAAATAAATGTAGTAATGTTAAATAAACAAATCTGCCTAGAAACCTATTATAACTGCTCATTTTAAACATTTAGATATTCAGTCATCCAGAAGTGTTTAAATAGCTTTAGCTATCACCCAATTAAGAATAGAAAATTTCACAGCTTTACAAATGAAGTTATTTATGCTATTTTGTCATAGCCTACAAGAAAATGAATTATGCATAGATTTATTAACAGTATGAAAACTTGTCCAAATCTATAACATTTTTTTGCATAATTTAATTTCCTATTCCAACTGCAATTTAAACATACCGTTTCCACTTAATTATTGCATTAACTGCAACCAGAGTTGGGGTCTTTTTTCTTTCCTTTTCTTCAATGATTATTTCTTGCAAAGCCATAAACTGCCAGGCAGGAGAAATGGCTAATGTGATTACAGTGGAGATTCCAAAAGCATCATATGAGAAGGAAGCATCAGCCTGGTCTCACATTCTAGTCTCTTTTCAAATTAGTTTATTCATCTCAAGATTCTAAAACTTTAAAAGCCTTGAATAAGAGGAGTAACCCTTCTAGCAAGCCTACTAGAATGTTCAGAGGTGCTGTTCAACTTATCAGGACTAAAATGAAACAAAGAAAGCAAAACTCTGGATTTCATCATGAGAGGTTTTTTGTCTTTTTTTAACAGCTGTCTGGGAAAAGTCTTATTCACAAAAGGGGTAAAACAAGGGAGAAACAGACAGTCCATCCTGGGGAGACTGAGGATTCACATGGTTTTTAGCATCAACTCTTTTGCTGAATATACAGGAAGTTCTGATTTACTGCGTTTCTGATGAAAGTAAAAGTGAAGTCGTTCAGTCATGTCTGACTCTTTGCGCCCCCACGGGCTGTAGCCTACCAGGCTTCTCAGTCCATGGGATTTCCCAGGCAAGAGTACTGGAGTGGATTTCCAGGGACACCCAAAAGACCGATTTTGAAAAAAAAAAAAGACCGATTTTGGAAAATCAAGAAAGTTTAGTTGATTCCAATAACTATATGAGGCATAGCTTTGGTAACGGACACTCATGCATTCAAATACTGATTAATGACTAATTGCCAGGCACTTGACAAGAACTTCCCTGGTGGCTCAGGCAGTAAAGAATCCGCCTGCAATGCAAGAGACCCGGGTTCGATCCCTGGGTGGGGAAGATCCCCTGGAGAAGGGAATGGCAACCCACTCCAGGATTCTCGTCTGGAAAATTCTATGAACAGGGGAGCCTGGAGGGTTTACAGCCCGTGGGGTTGCAAAGAGTCAGATACGACAGAGTGACTAACACAGCACAAATTAAACTTAGAAAAAAATAATTGTTTTGTAATTAGAAAACAGGAAAGAATTCAGATGTTTTCTATTTTAAAAAGAAAACACGTTCTATAGCACAGGGAACTCTATTCAATATTCTGTCATAATCTAAGTGGGGAAAGAATCTGAAAAAAATGGATATATGTATATAACTGAATCACTTTGCTATACACCTGAAACTAACACAACACTGTAAATCAACTATACTCCGATCTACAATAAAAAAGAAAGCAAGACTCATCTAAAAACTACAAACATGTGTAATAAATTAACAGACATAAATAGATCATATAGTATAAATTATATACTTATCTATTTACACAGTTTATTATATAAATTATAGATAATACATAGACAAATTATATAGAGAGAGGGAAGGGCAGAGTGACTCATAAATTGGATAGTCATTGCTATTTATGGGGCATAGGGAATAAAATTGTCATCTCATACTGCTATGTTAGTTGATAAGATAACATTACTCAGTAGCTCCTGTGTGCTAAATACTCATCAGATCAGATCAGTCGCTCAGTCGTGTCCGACTCTTTGCGACCCCATGAATCACAGCACACCAGGCCTCTCTGTCCATCACCAACTCCCAGAGTTCACTGAGACTCACGTCCATCGAGTCAGTGATGCCATCCAGCCATCTCATCCTCTGTCATCCCCTTCTCCTCCTGCCCCCAATCCTTCCCAGCATCAGGGTCTTTTCCAATGAATCAACTCTTCGCATGAGGTGGCCAAAGTACTGGAGTTTCAGCTTTAGCATACACTTATCCTTCCAAAGAAATCCCAGGGCTGATCTCCTTCAAAATGGACTGGTTGGATCTCCTTGCAGTCCAAGGGACTCTCAAGAGTCTTCTCCAACACCACAGTTCAAAAACATCAATTCTTTGGTGCTTAGCCTTCTTGACAGTCCAACTCTCACATCCATACATGACCACAGGAAAAACCATAGCCTTGACTAGATGAAACTTTGTTGGCAAAGTAATGTCTCTGCTTTTGAATATGCTATCTAGGTTGGTCATAACTTTCCTTCCAAGGAGTAAGCGTCTTTTAATTTCATGGCTACAGTCACCATCTGCAGTGATTTTGGAGCCCAGAAAAATAAAGTCTGACACTGTTTCCACTGTTTCCCCATCTATTTGCCATGAAGTGATGGGACCGGATGCCATGATCTTCATTTTCTGAATGTTGAGCTTTAAGCCAACTTTTTCACTCTCCACTTTCACTTTCATCAAGAGGCTTTTTAGTTCCTCTTCACTTTCTGCCATAAGGGTGGTGTCATCTGCATATCTGAGGTTATTGATATTTCTCCGGGCAATCTTGATTCCAGCTTGTGCTTCTTCCAGTCCAGCGTTTCTCATGATGTACTCTGAATATAAGTTAAATAAACAGGGTGACAATATACAGCCTTGACGAACTCCTTTTCCTATTTGGAACCAGTCTGTTGTTCCATGTCCAATTTTAACTGTTGCTTCCTGACCTGCATACAAATTTCTCAAGAGGCAGATCAGGTGATCCGGTATTCCCATCTCTTTCAGAATTTTCCACAGTTTATTGTGATCCACACAGTCAAAGGCTTTGGCATAGTCAATAAAACAGAAATAGATGTTTTTCTGGAACTCTCTTGCTTTTTCCATGATCCAGCAGATGTTGGCAATTTGATCTCTGGTTCCTCTGCCTTTTCTAAAACCAGCTTGAACATTAGGAAGTTCACAGTTCACGTATTGTTGAAGCCTGGCTTGGAGAATTTTGAGCATTACTTTACTAGCGTGTGAGATGAGTGCAATTGTGCGGTAGTTTGAGCATTCTTTGGCATTGCCTTTCTTTGGGATTGGAATGAAAACTGACCTTTTCCAGTCCTGTGACCACTGCTGAGTTTCCAAATTTGCTGGCATATTGACTGCAGCACTTTCACAGCATCATCTTTCAGGATTTGGAATAGCTCAACTGGAATTCCATCACCTCTACTAGCTTTGTTCGTAGTGATGCTTTCTAAGGCCCACTTGACTTCACATTCCAGGGTGTCTGGCTCTAGGTCAGTGATCACACCATCGTGATTATCTGGGTTGTGAAGATCTTTTTTGTACAGTTCTTTTGTGTATTCTTGCCATCTCTTCTTAATATCTTCTGCTTCTGTTAGGTCCATACCATTTCTGTCCTTTATCGAGCTCATCTTTGCATGAAGTGTTCATTTGGTATCTCTGATTTTCTTGAAGAGATCCCTAGTCTTTCCCATTCTGTTGTTTTCCTCTATTTCTTTGCATTGATCACTGAAGAAGGCTTTCTTATCTCTTCTTGCTATTCTTTGGAACTCTGCATTCAGATGTTCATATCTTTCCTTTTCTCCTTTGCTTTTCACTTCTCTTCTTTTCACAGCTATTTGTAAGGCCTCCCCAGACAGCCATTTTGCTTTTTTGCATTTCTTTTCTATGGGAATGGTCTTGATCCCTGTCTCCTGTACAATGTCACGAACCTCATTTCATAGTTCATCAGGCACTCTGTCTATCAGATCTAGGCCCTTAAATCTATTTCTCACTTCCACTGTATAATCATAAGGGATTTGATTTAGGTCATACCTGAATGGTCTAGTGGTTTCCCCTACTTTCTTCAATTTCAGTCTGAATTTGGCAATAAGGAGTTCATGGTCTGAGCCACAGTCAGCTCCTGGTCTTGTTTTTGCTGACTGTATAGAGCTTCTCCATCTTTGGCTGCAAAGAATATAATCAATCTGATTTCGGTGTTGACCATCTGGTGATGTCCATGTATAGAGTCTTCCCTTGTGTTGTTGGAAGAGGGTGTTTGTTATGACCAGTGCATTTTCTTGGCAAAACTCTATTAGTCTTTGCCCTGCTTCATTCCGTATTCCAAGGCCAAATTTGCCTGTTACTCCAGGTGTTTCTTGACTTCCTACTTTTGCATTCCAGTCCCCTATAATGAAAAGGACATCTTTTTTGGGTGTTAGTTCTAAAAGGTCTTGTAGGTCTTCATAGAACCGTTCAACTTCAGCTTCTTCAGCGTTACTGGCTGGGGCATAGACTTGGATTACTGTGATATTGAATGGTTTGCCTTGGAAACAAACAGAGATCATTCTGTCATTTTTGAGATTGCATCCAAGTACTGCATTTCGCACTCTTTTGTTGACCATGATGGCCACTCCATTTCTCCTGAGGGATTCCTGCCCACAGTAGTAGATATAATGGTCATCTGAGTTAAATTCATAAACACAAATTTATCAAATGCATAGATAGGCATTTTTTCAGTAAAGGAATTAACTTTCTCAAAGTTACCCAGGTTTGATTTTTCTACTACTGTTTTTCAGATAAAGGAATTAACTTTCTCAGAGTTACCCAGTTTTGACTTTTCTACTACACTGATGCTTGCTAGTTCCCAAGGGAATAGAAACAGCTATCATATGGTTTGGTTCCCTTAAAAAGTCACCTGGAAATAATAGATTATGATTTTATCCCAAAGTGGAAGAAATCAAGCAGCAGCCTCATTTTACGGGGCATACCATGCAAACACTAGACCCTATGTGATCATTCAAGCACTGTCCTGTTTTTTTCCTCACACACATATCAAAATACCTGATAGAAATAGCAAACCTCTGGCTCAGACCAACAGAAAACTAAAAAGAGCCCTTCCATCACCCCCTTGCTCTACTCAAATTGGGATTGTTTTAGATAATTCCCTAGGCTCTTTCCAACAAGCTCCAGTCAACTCAGGTTTCTGTCATTACCACGGTAAACTCACTTGAAGCCTCCATGAACATGTGCCAAAGACACAAAAGCCATAATGCATCACAAAATCCCTCGTAAAGTGATTTTGTGCGGGATTTGCCGCATACAGCAGCACTCACAGCGTGTGTATTTCAGCGAAGCATCCAGGAGACCTTGTGAGCAGGGGACCACACTCAGACTCAGGCTGGTGTTTCTCTGTGTATTTGCTGATGGGAAGTGTGAGAAATCTTTTTATCCAAACTGGACACAGGTTCCCAAAAGGCAAAATGGAGTTCTGGAAGCTTAAGAATCGACCTTTCACCGTGACTTTGTGATACACGGATAATTATGTTTTCTCACCAAAACCTGAGCAATTGCCATATTTGAATCTGTAAATTGCTGCTCACAAGATGTATTCGCTACTTGGGAATTAAGGACAACTGAGGACTCGATGGACAAGAGTTTGGGTGAACTCCAGGAGTTGGTGATGGACAGGGAGGCCTGGCGTGCTGCAAGTCATGGGGTCGCAAAGAGTCGGACATGACTAAGCGACTGAACTGAACTGAGGACAAAGTAAAGGAGTCTTTGGCTCCAACTTTCAAGCACGTCCCTGATTTTATGTCTCTTCCACTAGAGGGTGCTTGGACTCTTTGTGCTGAAACCTCACAGCTAAAGGACAGCCTCCCGCTGGTGGGTTAATTTTTCAAACTTAATAGAACTTCAGAGGATTCAGTTATCTCTTCCTTTTGTTTCCAGGTTAGAATCTCAAAGTACGTGTTTCTGTGACCCGCCCCCCTCCCCGTCTGTATGAGGGGTGACTTCTGGTCTTTTCCTGCTTTGCACAGGGCATTGCCTGGCTGTTTTGAAAGCGTTGCTGGATCCCCCACCAAACCTCCTCACATTTACCCCAAACCCTATTACCCACACTTCCTACCACAAGGGTGGGACCTTGCTGACCCATCACTCTTGCACAGGAGGTTCTCTATGGAGAGTGTAGCAGCTTTCTCTCTCTCTTTTTTAAGCTCTATCCAGCCCCCACCCACACTTCCCTTCATTATGCAATACAGCCATTCCTAGAAAGCTTGCGGAGAAAAGAATTCCTAAAAATCCAACTCTGGGTCCTCTTTGATTTGCATCACAAGTTCAGGGATGCCTTCCCTTGAACTGAACAGTAAGTAGCTCCTTAAGTTGTAAGCCAGCTCACCCATCATCCCCTTCACTCACACTCACCCCGACTCCGTGCCAAGCGGTTAAGAATCTTGAAAATATGTACATTCTGCAGGGAACCAATTAGTTAAAGGAAAGGAGCAAACTGATCCTTCCCTTAAAAAGTTCGTGAGTTTGTGACTTTGGAATGCCCAACGTAGAATATTCTCTCCATGTGGTTCACGGCCAGTCACTCACAAATCCACTAGATAGGTTTCGTGGAACCTCACTGTGTGCCCAGGGGGTTATGCCCCTCTGCTGAATATAATCTCCTACAAGAGGCCCACCCTGGCCACCCAGGGGGTACTGCACCCTCTCTTTCTCCTCCCAGATCCTGATACATGTTTCTTCAAGTTTATCCCGATTAATATCAACTGTGTATTAGTTTGTCTTTTTCCTCCTCCAGAATGGAGGCTTCAGACATTTATGGTTTTCTCTGGAATCTCTGCCTCCCCTTCCCCACAAGCACTATAACAGTTCAGTTCAGTTCAGTTCAGTCACTCAGTCATATCTGACTCTTTGCAACCCTATGGACCACAGTACGCCAGGCCTCCCTGTCCATCACCCAACTCCCAGATTTTATTCAAACTCATGTCCATGGAGTCGGTGATGCCATCCAACCATCTCATTTTCTATCGTCCCCTCTCCTAGTGCTCGGGACATAATATGGACTCAATAGATGGCTCCTGAATGAATGCAGCCATCAGTGACAAGATACAATGTCCCGCCTGCCTCCTGTCCCAGTCGCCCGCATCACTCAGGACTCCAGCCGTCCCACTGCCTCCTGCTGCTATTCTTGCCCCACCCACTTCTTTGCAGACACCACAGCCAGAATGATCTTTCAAAAATAGAAATCAAATGCTATCACTCCCTTCCTCTGCCCCTCAAATGGTAAGGAATCAAATCCAAACTCCACCCATGGCCTGCACCATTGGGCCCTGCCTGCCCCTCCAATCTCATCACAGACCACCCCAGCCTTCTTTCTGTACCCTTTCTTTATGCCAAGCTCTTTCCCGAAGGCCTTTGTGACTGTTTCCTCTGCTATGGAGGCTCTTTCTCCCCTGCCCCCACCCTGTATGGCTGGCTGCTTTACCTCATTAAAGTCTCAGTCTCAGAACATTTTATATCAACAAGTGCCCTGCCACATCTTATTGTCCTCATGGCACTTATCACCACCTGAAATTATATATTCGTTTAGAGACTGATAGTCTGTCTACCCCCGTTCTTCCACCCCGCCCCGCCCCACACAGACACAGGCACTAGAACAAAAGTTCCGTGACGTCTGAAAGCTTGTCACCAATCTCTGCCAGCTGCTTGAAGGAATTCCTGGCACTCAGTAGGTGCTTGTTAAACATGTGTTGGATGGATGGCTGGATGACCAGATAAATGGACAGATGACTCTATAGAATGCTTCGTGAGAAAGCATTGTGAGAAAAGGGACAGACTCTGCTATCACTGTGTTATTCTAAGTCAGAGCATGGCAATATAATGTTGGGTCTTTGCTTGTGTACGAGATGGAAACTCCTCTCAAAACATAACTTTGAGTTCTTAAAGGTCACTTCCTCAAAGAGACCTTTTCCTGACACACATATCTAAATTCTCCTTTTATTTTCCTGCATATGGTTCTATCCTTTTCTCTCATTCTAATCACACTTTGCAATTATACACTGCTTTGTGGTATCGCTTGTATAACTTTGTCTCCTTGAGTAGGACAGAGCTAAGAGAGAGTGTTGTGTCTTTTTGTCTCCTTGTATAACTTTGTATAACTTTGTATATATATAACTTGTATAACTTTGTCTCCTTGAGTAGGACAGAGCTAAGAGAGAGTGTTGTGTCTTTTTGTCTCCTTGTATAACTTTGTATAACTTTGTATATATATAACTTGTATAACTTTGTCTCCTTGAGTAGGACAGAGCTAAGAGAGAGTGTTGTGTCTTTTTGCGCAATACTATCTCCCTGGGGCTTAGTTCTAGGCCAGACACACAGAAGACATAGCCAGTCATCATTAGATGACCCAGTATTCACAGCACAGATTCGAAAGAACTTCCAAACAAGTGAGCAAGAAAGAGGTGCATATATGCCTCCTGTGTATGGATTTGAAAATTGGAAACACATTTTTAATTTAAAAAAAATCAGACATTCTAAATTTCAGAATTATAACCACCTAATCCCAAAGTTCAGTCATTGTGAATGTAAAGACCTGAGTCCTGATCTTGGTTCTGACATGAACTATCCCTGTGATCTGAGTCAGTTATTCAACTACACTTGGTCTCTGTTTAACCATCACCTTTCCAGCTATACTGTGAGGGTTAATGAGCTCCCATGCGCATGGTACATGGAAGAGATTCCACTCCAAAGTCCTGAAGAAAAGCAGAAGGGTAGTCTCCCAAATCTAAATTCCTGGACTTTATTTAGCTTTATGGGCTTCCCAGATGGCCCTAGTGCTAAAGAACTCGCCTGCCAATGCACAAGACTAAGAGACACGGGTTTGCTCCCTGTGACAGGAAGATCTCCTGGAGGAGGGCACGGCAACCCACTCCAGAATTCTTGCCTGGAGAATCCAATGGACACAGGAGCCTGGCGGGCTACAGTCCATAGGGTCACAGAGAGTCAGACACAACTGAAGTGATTTAGTATGCAAGCATACGTTTAGCTTTATGATGGTTACAATGTATTTTTCAGTTACTGGAATACTCTCTCTCCCCTTGCTCTCCATATCCATGAAGTTATGGGTCCTCTGTGGCTCTCACTGTGAGCTCTGCCCCCAACCCTCTCTATGCCCACTTTCCCATCCTCCCACTCAACAGTGTGCTGAAGCCAGCTCCTCGCCAGGCTGTGATGGGTGCGAGGAAAGAACGTCACCATGACATGCCTCTGCTCTTCGACTATGACCGTCACGTGGATGAACTTGCGAATTTTCATCTGATGTCCTCAGTCTCTGCCATTTAGTCTGCAGCTAGATTCCATTTAGTCTGCAGTGATGACATTGATAACTCAATGCATTAGAAATTAAGCAGGTGATTCTTTCCTCAGCTGCCCTCTAATTAGCTATAGTACCACCATTTTCTCAGGCATCCAAGCTCATAAACTTAGCCAAGGTCAGCACTATTTCTTCACACACAAAAAAATCTTTTTCAAGAATTTCACATGATGTTACAGAAAAGGGGGAGGGGAAGGAATATCTAAATCATCATTAGGAGACAATATCATTGTCCAGAAGCCTCTTATTTTACAAGACACCAATTAAGAGTTCTGCTTATTTAATTCAGAAAGGGAAAATGTCAGATCAATTCTCACCTCTACAGGTCAGGAAATTCAACCAAAAGAGCAGAAAGAGAAGTTTCAGCTAAGAAGACCTGTCAAAGCAATACTCCAGCAGGACATAAAGCTTATCCCCATGAGGGGGTATAGATAAAACATACAAACAGGTTAAGAAGTTACCTACTAAATGCCTGTCACAGTTCCCACATAATTGGTATTCAATAGATTATGCTGAATTAACAAATAAATGAATGAACGGTGGATGAAAAAGATTCTGATAAGGACCTAACTATTTAGACTGATTCTCAATCTTTTTAAAAAATATAACTGAGGATTGCCATTCTGTTACATACTCTTTCTTTTTAGTCTTTGTCAGTGATAGAAAATAACACTGGGCGGATCAGTGACGTGGCCTAAAACAGCGTTTCTTCTCACTTATGTATTATTGCCTAGATTTCAAGCTGGTATAAATTTTATCAAGTCTATATATTAGGAAAAAAATTATCTCTTGAAATTCATATTTTAAAAATATTAGCTCTCCTTTAGAAACTTTGTTGTAACGTTAATGTTCTAATGTTGTTTCACATAATTGCTTATATGCCACAAGTTTTATTTCTTTGAATTTAATTGAAACCCAAAGGACAGTCTCTCTGTTATGGTATAGAAATACAGAACATTAATGAGTAAAGTATATGATACTCACACTGCCTTTAGACTTTCTGGATCCTACAATTGGAGGTAGTGAAGAAGTTTTCTGACTGTGAAAACAAATTACAATTTAGAAATCTGAATATTACTCACAAATAATATACAAAGCAAGATAATTAACATCTCAGTTTGTCACCCCGACCTGGAACTCAACTATTTATAGACGTCAGTATTCCGCAATAAGTACCACTGACTTTCCCAATTTCATAAAGACCACAAAACATTTCCAAATTCCATTCCAAAACATTATTGTTTTTAATTGGAGTATAATTGCTTTACAATGTTGTGTTAGTTTCCACTGTCCAAAAGATTCTTAATGTTTTCTTGTATAGCATTTTAGTTGATGCTTACAAATAAATTTAGTACCACCTTTAACTTTTTCATACCACTTAAAATAATCCCTAAATTTTTTATTTGCATTTCAAAAAACAGGCATTTCCCAAGCTGAGTGAGGATTTTGCCAGATTGTGTTTAAGACTAAAAATGATAAAGTTTTTTTTTTATCGTGTCTATCGTATCTGGTAGAAGCACAGAATGGTAAAACACTGGCATTTATATTCAGGGAGTTTCTAAACCAGTCATTCTCACCAAAAATTTAAAAACTGCTCTTCAGCTCTAAGTATTTTCCAGATGTCTCTTTACAGGAAAAGATCCCGCTCGAAACCCAACCGAACCTCTCTGAAAATAAGAAGTCACGCAGTTAAAGGCAAGTTTCGCTGACCTGCCTGAGAAGGCCACCGTGGGCAAGTTTTCTCACCGCCATCAAGTAGAAGCACAAGCTCTCACCGCGGTGCATACTGCGACCCACAGCAGCTAACCCAGTGCTGCTTCTCAGGGCAACGCTGTGAACGACTTGATTTCATGGATGGGTAAGGATGGTTGGCAATAGGTCTGGTAAGTAGTTCTAAAGTGCTAGAAAGCAATGTGCTCTTTGCGATACTTCAAACACCACCCCTGAAACTCCATTCCACCTATTCCGTATTGAGGAACCCTTGGTTAGTCTCTCCATCAAGCTACACGGGACGACAAATCAATGGAGAACACGCTGGTGACGTTCTGCTCTATCTCTGTCACACGTCACCCATCCGAGTAGGAGCAACTACACAAAGTCAGTTTTCCAGCCAAGTAGACACGGAAAAGCAGCGGCAATGGACCGTAGGGCACCATGAGCAAGCCCAAGGGTCCCTGCAAGCAGGGGCCGAGGCTCTTCATGCAAACGCAAGCCTGGGCAGCCCACCTACTGGGCTGAAAGAAGGCCTTCTTCACAAATGCACGACATCTCACAGAGCAAAAGGGTTCTCTATGCATTGTGTGCAATTATAAGGGTAACCTTTAAAATTTTGCCTGAAATAACTATACACCCAGCCCTCCACTTATTTGTATAAAAGAAATATCATTTCTATATTTTACCATTATTATTTTTAAGTAGAAAATATTATTTCTTAACCACCTGTAGATATTTCTCTATGCATCAACTGAAAAATTATTCAATCAAGTTAACATCTTTAAGACTTCTAAAAGCATATGTTATAAGAAGCTCACTGCCCTGTACCTTTTTCACAAATCTAATCTTTATATTTAGTACAAATTCATAAGTGAATGGCTAAAAAATACTATATAGTCCATCACAGATTCCTCAATACCATATTTTTATGCAATAGTTTTCAACCTCCAATCACAGCAAAATAAACAGCGATCAAGGTGTGTCAGACATCCTTTCCTTTCTAACCGATAAACATGATTCTAAAAAACAGCATAAGATTCAATGCTATTTCAAGTGATAACTAAACTATGAGACGCGAGTGAGGATGCAAACATACCCGTAAGACTTTCTCATCGTCGACTTGTCGAAAAGTAATTCACTGTAAGGCAACTTCTTGAACCTATCTCTGCCGACAGCCACATAAAACTGCCCATTCTCCAGCTCTGCTCCACTCTCAACCAGTTTTCCTTCTAAAGTGTAGAGTCTGCCAAAATATGAATGCCAGCAATTCAAATGTTAACAAGCATTTCAAGAACTGCTAAAATCACAGTCAATTAAAAACTCTATTCCTAAATTGGCTCATTTGATACTATGCTAAACACTGAATTATAAATGTCTCAAAGTCATAAGACTCAGCTAAGTACCAATGCAGATACAATTATGGTCTAGCTGTACAGAAACCGGACAGTCTAACATAAGGATCCCCTATTGCTGCCATATTTAGAGTTTAGAGGGAGAAAATTAACTTGTAGAGAATGTGTGTGTGTGTGTGTGTGTGTGTGCATGCGTGTATGTGTGCTCAGTCGTCTCCGACTCTTTTGCAACCGCATGGACCGTAGCCTGCCAGACTCCTCTGTCCATGAAATTCTCCAGGCAAGAATACTGGAGTGGGTTGCCGTTTCGAGAATGTCAAATTTTAAATGAAGCTTGGTTTCCACTGAAGTTTGATTCTTCTCTTTATATCCCATGAGCACTTAGAAAATTTATTTTCTTAATGCACTGTTCAGGTGAACATCTAAGAGCAGCCCTCAGACAGAATTTTCCATAGAAACACACAAGAACTAGGTCAGAAAACAAGAGGTGAGAGGGCAGGAGGTAAAAGAACCCATTGCCAGCATTAATGATGCAGAACTGCATAGCGTTCATGCTTCTCTTTTTTTGCCTTCCGTCATCTTCCCAGAATCAAGGGATTTCACAAGAACCTCCCTTTTACTGTAAAACTGCTGCTGCAAACTACAATGTGTTACTTATTAGGAGAACAGTGATAACCTTGCTAGACGATTTAAAGTGTCCCCACAGTTTGTTTAAAGAGCAAGAAAAAAACAGACGGCTTAGAAAACCACGCCACAAAGAAGACAATGCATGTTTTTGAAGGTGATAAACAAGAGTTAGGAACTGAAAGGATTTTAAGATTATCGTTTTAAAAGTTCTCAGACTTCTTATATCACAAAATTAAGGGTAGTGACATTTGCAAAGAAAAAAAAATCCATTGATCTGTCTAAGCAGACAGGCCGTATCATATGGAGTCAAGGAGTAAAATAAAAGCAGCCACTTAACCCCCTAAAGTGTGTTGGTGTTGAGTTAGTATGAAGATGCTAAAGTAACGCACTTCTATCCCTACAAGTCTAAATACCAACACTTAACCCAGATAATCTGGTTTTCCTGCCTTGACCTAGACCAGCGCCTCTGGACATTATTGACGTTTTGGATCTGATAATTGTAGGAGAGGTGGGAGGCTGTCCTGGGAATTGTAGGGTGTCAACAGCACCCTTGGCCTCTTCCCATGGGATGGGAGTAGTAGCCATCTCTAATCCCTATGACTCTGGACACTGCCAGCAGCCCCTACTGGTAAATCTGCCCCTGGTGGAGAACCTGTTGGAAACCAACCCCTAGATGGAGGCCTAGAGCCATACGTTCTTCTTCTCTCATTTACCTTCAAAAGAGGAAGATCTGAATCCATCATTAACTTTTACAGCTAGAAATTAAAAGACAGCAAAGTTGTGGATCTGGCAACAGCCAAGATTTGACTGGTTTTCTCTACACAGGTAAAGGACACTGAATAAATTCTAGCCTGTGAACTTAGCCTTCTTTTATGCGACTCTTGCTGACCTGCTTTCTTCCTTTGCTACAAAACATGAGAATTATAAACAGGGAGTTGAAAGAATTTGTGTGGGATGTTTTCGATATGTATACTGATGCCCAGGAATGGTCCAACCATAAGAATTACTCATGTTCTGTTTAGCTCAGTTGTAAGGAATCTGCCTGCAATACAAGAGACCCAAGTTCAATTCCCAGGACAGGAAGATCCCCTGGAGAAGGAAATGGTAACTCACTCCAGTCTTCTTGCCTGGAGAATCTCATGGACAGAGGAGCCTGGCAGGTGGGTCCATGGTGTTGCAAGAGTTGGACGTGACTTGGCAACTAAACTACCAGCAGGTATTTTTAACCCACAATGTTCTGTTAAGGGAGTGTGGGGGTGTCCCAAGCGAGTAACATGAAAATCTCACTCATGTCTGGCATTACACTGAGAACTAAGCTTCTCCAACATGGAACTCTGCTCAATGTTATGTGGCAGCCTGGGTGGGAGCGGAGTCTGGGCAGAATGGATACATGTGTCTGTGTGGCTGAGTTCCTTTGCTGTCACCTGAAGCTATCACAACATTGCTGGTTGGCTATACCCCAATACAAAATTAAAAGTAAAAAAAAGAAGAATTAAGCCTCTCCAAGCTTTTGAACTGTGGTGTTGGAGAAGACTCTTGAGAGTCCCTTGGACTGCAAGGAGATCCAACCAGTCCATCCTAAAGGTGATCAGTCCTGGGATTTCTTTGGAAGGAATGATGCTAAAGCTGAAACTCCAGTACTTTGGCCACCTCATGCAAAGAGTTGACTCATTGGAAAAGACTCTGATGCTGGGAGGGATTGGGGGCAGGAGGAGAAGGGGACGACAGAGGACGAGATGGCTGGATGGCGTCACTGACTCGATGGACGTGAGTCTGAGTGAACTCCAGTAGTTGGTGATGGCCAGGGAGGCCTGGCGTGCTGTGATTCATGGGGTCACAAAGAGTCGGACACGACTGAGCGACTGAACTGAACTGAAGTATTCACATATTCAGGGGACATGTAACTATATTCTCATTTCTGTGTTTGTCCTTGCCTATATTTTATTTCTATTTATCAATTTGTTCACATCAATATATGTATGAATAGGTGTATCTGGGCATGCAATTGTGTTTATATATATTTGTGTGCTTCAGAGCATTTATTGAGTGGGTTTACATCTGTGTATGTGTCAAAAGACAAAACGATATATCTTTTTTAAAAAAATCAATATATAACTATTGCGATCTGCCTTTACTCCTGATACCAAGATAAAATCCAAAAGGATCAAAGGTTTAAATGAAAGTTAAAAGTTGAAAGATGAAAATGTGGAATAATTTTTTATAATCTAGGAGTGAAGAGAACCTAAGCTAATCATAGAACTTAATGATCATAATGAAAGACTGAAAATTTGATTGCATCAAAATTTAACATAACTGCATGAGAAAAGCAACATAAAAAGTAACAAAAATATAAACTGGAAAACAACCCTACAAGGGATGAACAATTATATGCCCATTTTACAGATAGAGAAACTGAGGCACATAGAGACAAACTAGTGACCTGAAATTCAGATCTAGGACCAGTGTCTCAAGGGCCTCATGGGAATATCCTCAACAATTCTGAATCCCATCCACTTGCAAGAAGATTACTCTGACATACCTGTGGACAGCCCCACTCCTCAGAGTTATCTTTTCTGTGATCATCTGCAGTACATGATCCCACTGATTCAAGGCTTTTCTAGGAATGAGGAGTCGAGAAGCCGGGTTTATGAGGTCTCCATTTGCAATCAAGCTGAAAAAAAGGTAAAGCCAGTGAGGCAAACCATTTGACACAGTTATGCCTTTAAACTACAAAAGAAGTCCCAAACCAAAAGGAAACCACCACACAAATTTTGACCCGAAACGTGAAGGATTCCAACTTACAAGATAGTGCAGGGTTCCAGAAGTGGCTTTCTAAAGCGAGATGACACATTGATCCTGCTGTGGGTTACTGGTTTCACCTTTAAAAATAAAGAAATACAAATCATTGTACTTATGTTAGTGTTTTTTTTCCTATGAGGAAAAACTAGAGGTTTCCAGGGAGCTGGCTGAGAACTGCGATGCCTTTGTTAAAACCTTGCTTTTTTTCCCCCACTTATATAAACCCTCTGTGCTTACCCTCTATTGATGGCATATAGCTTTAACAGAGCTCTCAAGAAAAATTTCCTTTAAGCCCTGGGCATACTGCTCACGATCTGTACCAAAAATTGAAACTATTGAGCTATTGTGAGAATTCCAACGCCATTTTTAAAACAGTTCCTTTCTGTCAAATAAAAGTACATAAATGTATAAAATCTTGAACGAAGTGCCCTCCCCCTCCAGGCACAACAGAGTGTTTGGTCATCTCTGCCCATCCACCCACTCCCTAGAGTCACTGGTCCTTGCCAAGCACTTAACCTCCTCCTGTTCTCCTAAGACTGACTCCATCAACTTTTCTCAGCTTCACTTCCTCCTCTGTTCACCAGCCACACTCTAAACAGCACGTTCCCTTCCCAACCCGCTTGCATCTGGGTGGATCTGGTCATCTTTCTGGTCCCTTTTGTTTCCAGGGTCCACGCTGTTGTATTAAGAACCACACGGCCCCTTGGGCACCTTCGACTAAGACAAGGCTTAGGCATTGGTCAAGCCTCTCCTCCTCCCGAATCAACTATTTCTTATATTTCCCACAGTGGATTGTCCAAATCCTCACCTTTCACCCTAAATCCTAAAATCTCACTCCAGGCACACTTACTCTCAGCACATCATTTCCTTCCAAACTTCAAGAGAATAAAGCTCAACAGGCATGAAGTTCTCAACCTCACTTCCCTCTATGCTCACTTCATCTACATCTTCACCCCTTTTTCCCTTTGCTATCTGTTTCAGAAGGATCCTGACCCCTTTACAAAGCTAAGCCTGCATGTCTTGATTTTGTCCTCTGCTGCCTGTTCCATTAAATATCTAAGGCCCTCCACCCCCATTGTCTTCAATTTCTCCCTTGACCCTATGGCTCTTTCTCTCCTCTTCATCATTCCTCTTCCTATTTCCTTCCACACCATCCTCTCCTCAGTCTTCTATAATCTGGATTCCAATGAAAGATAAATCCCAACTCTTTTTTTTTAATTAGTTAATGTATTTATATTTGGCTGCACTTGGGCTGCCTTGCTTCATGCACTGGCTTTAAGGTGCGTGAACTTCAGCATTTGCAGCACACAGGCTCAGCGGTTGCAGCTCACGGGCTCTAGAGCATGGGCTCAGTAGTTGTGGCACATGGACTTAGTTGTGCTGTGGCATGTGGGATCTTTCCAGACCATGATTGAACCTGTGTCTCCTGCTTGAAAGGCAGATCCTTGACCACTGGACCACCAGGGAAGCCCTAAATGCCAACTCTTAAGCTCGGCCTACAAGGACCCCCATGACCAACACTGCTTACTTGCTTCCCTCATCTTCCACCAAATACTCCTTCCTCCCCAACCCCTAGCCTAGGTGTGACTCTAGGTCAAACCAGCCGACTCCCAATCCATTGTCCAAACACACTCTGAATCCTCTTCCACACCTCTGCTCATCTTGCCCCTGCCTAAAATGCCCTCCCCTTTCTTCCAGCTTCTGAAATTGCACTCACTAGTCAATACCTAGCTTGGTTATCACCAGTCCTTCCATCTTCATCTTTCTTTACCTTCCTGTCTCAAACTGCTACAGCTACTACAGGATTGATGATCACACCTGCTTAGAGGGTTTTTTTTTTCCTCCTGATTTGAAAGGGAACTGATAAATGAAAATAGCCAACATTTACTGCACTATATTTAATGACAAGCCCTGTACTAAGTAAATGCATTCTATATCATTAAAACATCAAAACCATGCCCTGAACTAAGTACTTATTATTTAACCCCATTTTACCAACAAAGAAACTAGAAGTTAATCATTTACTTTGCCTAAAGTCACACATACTAAGGGGGAGGGCTGTCCATACCTATGAACCTCTACTTGCTTTGCACTTCGGTAGTTATTTTAGAGATAAATTAACCCTAAATAATTTATGCAACTCTCTTCTGCCAAATTATGCCATTTCGAGATGAACAAGGTGTAAAATCCTTGATTTGCCAGTGCCTAAAACAGTGCTTGGCAATGCCTGTTAGTTGCATATAAATGTTTATTGAAATTTAATTTTAAAAAACGAATTTAGAATAAACATCTTTGTAATCAATCATAATAATTTTCTTTCATTTTAAACCCAGAGATTCTTGGCCCTAAGCTAACATTTACAGTGATGTTGACTTTTTTAAAAACTTTAACAGATAATGTATGCACCTGACCAAAATTCAAGTGGTAAAATGGAGGATACAGTCAAAAGGAGGAATATCCCCCCCTCTGGTCCCCCAACCACAAAGCTGCAACTAACTTAACGATGTTCATTCAAAGACAGCCTACATCTACATATGCATATTGTTTTACGTAGACATTGTATACATGTAATTTTCAAGCACAGGGATCACTTGCTATGCCTATTCTTCTGCACCTTGCTTTTTTTCATTTAACAATTCACCGGGGACACTGTTCCACATTGGTAAAGGTTGCTTCATTCTTTATAAAAGCTATGTATATCCACACTGTGAATGTACCATGATTTATTTAATCTGTCCCTCAATGACAATCCTTCCAGTTGCTTCTAAACTTTTGCTCTTGCAGGGAATTCCCTGGTGGTCCAATGGTTAAGTCTCCATGCTTCCACTGCAGGGAGCACAGATTAGACCCCTGGCAGGGATCCTGAATGCCACATGGTATGGCCAAAATAAGTAATAAACTTTTGCTGTTGCAAATAATGTCATGCTAGATTTCCTCACAATATTTATTTGCACGAATATGTAAGTGTATCTGTCAGTCAGTTCAGTCACTCAGTCGTGTCTGACTCTTTGCGACCCCATGGACTGCAGCATAGCAGACCTTCCTGTCCATCAACAACTCCCAAAACCTGCTCAAATACATGTCCATTCAGTTAGTGATGCCATCCAACCATCTCATCCTCTGTCGTCCCCTTCTCCTCCTGCCTTCAATTCTTCCCAGCATCAAGGTCTTTTCCAATAAGTCAGTTCTTTGCATCAGGTGGCCAAAGTATTGGAGTTTCAGCTTCAGCATCAGACCTTCCAATGAATATTCAGGACTGATTTCCCTTAAGATGGACTGGTTGGATCTCCTTGCAGTCCAAGGGACTCTCAAGAGTCTTCTCCAACACCACAGTTCAAAAGCATCCATTGTTCACTGTTCAGCTTTCTTTAGGTCCAACTCTCACATCCATACATGACCACTGGAAAAACCATATCTTTGACTAGATGGACATTTGTCGGCAAAGTAATGTCTCTGCTTTTTAATATGCTGTCTAGGTTTGGTCACAGCTCTTTTTCCAAGGAGTAAGAGTCTTTTAATTTCATCCATGGTGACTGCAGTCACCATCCACAGTGATTTTGGAACCCAAGAAAATTAAGTCTGTTACTGTTTCCATTGTTTCCCTATCTATTTGCCATGAAGTGATCAGAGAAGGCAATGGCACCCCACTCCAGTACTCTTGCCTGGAAAATCCCATGGACGGAGGAGCCTGGAAGGCTGCAGTCCATGGGACTGCTAAGAGTCGGGCACGACAGAGCAAATTCACTTTCACTTTTCACTTTCATGCATTGGAGAAAGAAATGGCAACCCACTCCAGTGTTCTTGCCTGGAGAATCCCAGGGATGGGGGAGCCTGGTGGGCTGCTGTCTTTGGGGTCGCACAGAGTCGGACACAACTGAAGCGACTTAGCAGCAGATGGGACCAGATACCATGATCTTTATTTTTTGAATGTTGAGTTTTAAGTCAGCTTTTTCACTCTCCTCTTTCACTTTCATCAAGAGGCTGGTTAGTTCCTCTTTGCTTTCTGCCATAAGGGTGGTGTCATCTGCGTATCTGAGGTTACTGATATTTCTCCAAGCAATCTTGATTCCAGCTTGTGCTTCATCCAGCCTGGCATTTCACATGATGTACTCTGCATATAAGTTAAATAAGCAGAGTGACAATACACAGCCTTGATGGACTCCTTTCCCATTTGGAACCAGTCTGTTGCTCCATGCCCGGATCTAACTGTTGCTTCTTGAACTACATACAGATTTCTCAGGAGGCAGGTCAAGTGGTCTGGTATTCCCATCTTTTGAAGAATTTTCCACAGTTTGTTGTGATCCACACAGTCAGAGGCTTTGGTGTAGTCAATGAAGCAGATGTTTTTCTGGAATTCTTGTGCTTTTTCGATGATCCAACAGATATTGACAATTTGATCTCTGGTTCCTCTGCCTTTTCTAAATCCAGCTTGAACAACTGTAAGTTTTCGGTTCATGTACTGCTGAAGATTGGATTGGAGAATTTTGAGCATTATTTTGCTCATGTGTGAGATGAGTGCAACTGTGCAGAAGTTTGAGCATTCTTTGGCATTGCCTTTCTTTGGGATAGGAATGAAAACAGACCTTTTCCAGTCCTGTGGCCACTGCTGAGTTTTCCAAATTTGCTGGCATATTGAGTGCAATACTTTCACAGCATCATCTTTTAGGATTTGAAATAGATCAACTGGAATTCCATCACCTCCACTAGCTTCCTAAGGCCCACTTGACTTCACACTCCAGGATGTCTGGCTCTAGGTGAGTGAGCACACCATCGTGGTTATCTGGGTCATTAAAATCTTTTTGTATAGTTCTTCTGTGTATTCTTCCCACCTCTTCTTGGTATCTTCTGCTTCTGTTAGGTCCATACCATTTCTGTCCTTTATTGTGCCTATCTTTGCACGAAATGTTCCCTTGGTATCTCTAATTTTCTTGAAGAGATCTCTAGTCTTGCCCTTCTTATTGTTTGCCTCTATTTCTTTGCATTGATCGCTGAAGAAGACTTTCTTATCTCGCCTTGCTATTCTCTGGAACTCTGCATTCAGATGGACATAGCTTTCCTTTTCTCCTTTGTCTTTTGCTTCTCTTCTTTTCTCAGTTATTTGTAAGGCCTCCTCAGACAACTGTTTTGTCTTTTTGCATTTCTTTTTCTTGTGGATGGTTTTGATCACTGCCTCCTGTACATTGTTACAAATTTCCATCCATAGTTCTTCAGGCACTCTGTCTATCAGATCTAATCCCTTGAATCTATTTGTCACTTCCACTGTATAATCACAAGGAATTTGATTTAGGTCATACCCGAATGGTCTAGTGGTTTTCCTTACTTTCTTCAACTTAAGTCTGAATCTTGCAATGAGTTTATCTGTAGAATATACTCCTTTATCTATAGAATACATTATTCTACAGTGTATCTGTTGAATACGTTATTAGAATTGAGAAACTGCTGAAATAAAGAAAGGCAATTTTTTTCAGTTTAATGGAATGTACTGCAAGCTTTATTCTTGATTGATCCCAAGTCACTTGATTTATTTAGCTCATACTATAGTATAGCCTTGGAAGAAAAGCTATGACCAACCTAAACAGCGTATTAAAAAGCAAAGACATTACTTTGCCAGCAAAGGCCCGTCTAGTCAAAACCATAGTCAAAGCTATGGTTTTTCTAGTAGTCACGTATGGATGTGAGAGTTGGACCATAAAGAAAGATGAACAATTGATGCTTTTAAACTGTGGTGCTGGAGAAGACTCTTGAGAGTCCCTCGGACTGCAAGGAGATCAAATTGGTCCATCCTAAAGGAAGTCAATCCTGACATTGGAAGGACTGATGCTGAAGCTGAAACTCCAATACTTTGGCCACCTGATGCAAAGAACTGACTCACTGGAAAAGACCCTGATGCTGGGAAAGATTGAAGGCAGGAGGGGAAGCAGATGACAGAGGATGAGATGGTTGGATGGCATCACAGACTCAATGGACATGAATTGGAGAAAGCTCCAGGAGTTGGTGATGGACAGGGAAGCCTGGCATGCTTCAGTCCATGGAGAGGCAAAGAGTCGAACATACTGAGCAACTTAGCTGAACTGATAGCATAAGAAAATATGCTATTTTCCGGAAAATATTCCAGAATTATTTAACTGCAAATGAATCTTTGCATGTGTGAAGGACAGGCCTTTCTGATTCCACATCTACGCAGTATCTTCCTCATGAAATTTTCCCCATTTCTTAATACTGCCACCCTGGACACTGGGCTTAAAACTTCTGCCACATCCCTAGTTCTCTATTGCCCTTCCCTGCCTTTTTTGTTTTTTAAATAGCATTTACCATCATCTAACATATCATACATTTTACTTAATCTAGTTTTCAATTTATTGTCCCTACTGTTACTTCACAGTAACTCTCAATATTAACTAGTAATGTACTAAGCACATACTTCATACCAATTGTTATTTTTTCAAGTGGTTGGTTGACCTTGATTGCTTAACACCTGTTGGATTGTTGAATTAAAGATGAAGGTGAATACATTAGAAAAACAAGTAACTTTGAAAATGCCTGGTGAGTTGTTTGATACATGCTATTCTTCTTGACTGCATACTTGTCTATAGTTACTATACACAGAAATTCATAAATAGATGATTTTTTGAATAATTATATAACTTTATTCTAAGTGTATATATTGTTGCTTGAATTAAATCAAACCATCTGTCTTGAATAAGCTGCTTTCCTCATTCAGTATGACAAAAATATTCCCCAAATGTTCATGATTAACCACTGCAAATTGAAAACTAACCTTAAATATACATTTTTTTGAATCATTATATGTCTGTTTCCAGATATGGTAATAAAAGAATTTGGAAACACAATTCAAGTAATATATTTGAATTGAAAAAACATATGTAAGACCATTGTATAAAACAATTAGGATTTTTGAGGGGAAAAAAGTACCATTTTTCACTAAAAATGCAATTTTTCTAATTGTCATTTTAAATAATAACTTAAATCACAAACAAATTAAGCAAATCAACTACACATAAAAGGAACTTTCCCAGAGCTCATATCAGGAGTCAAGTGTTGGTCACTTGGTGCTAATCTAGAAATACTGTAACTTAGATATAAGAAGCATAATAATGAAATAGAATATATTTTTAAAATATGTATATTTTCTTATTAGCCTGTACACTTTCCCATGCCCTTTGAAAATAATGTTTGAAAGATGAAAATAACGTTAAGTATCAATACACCTGGTGACGGAGGGATGGGCCCCAAAGGACAAAGTAGCGGTACTCCCACACGGACCCACATGGACCAGGAATGTCTTGTTAATGAGCATCCTGGCCAGTGTTAAGTATGTGGTCTGTGACTATGGAAGCAAGTCAAATGAAACGGTATCCATGCAAAACCCAGACTTTCATTTTGGACCCAGCAGAATGCATAGTCCTGGTGGGCTTTATCAGTGAGTGAGGGAACCGCTACCAAGCAAACGAAGGACATGCTTACAGCACTCCTCTCATCTTGATTCTGCACAGGGTTCAACATTGTCTTAGAAAAACCCAGTTTGAGAAGGAGCTTAGCGTGGTGAATCAGAGAGAAGAGGCATTCCCTGAGTGGAAACTAGGTAGGTAGACAGATAAAGAAATAGATAGACAGACAGACTAAATACTTGGCTAACAGTTTTTTGGAAATAGTCCAAACATAAATTTGGAAATATTTCAGAGTCCAAGGTGGCAAAGCGACTTAAGTCGTGTTCACTCTGTTACAATGGAACAAGCCAGCTCTTTGGATATAAAGCACATGTACCTTCCAATATATCACTCTGCCTCTGGCACCTTATTTAGATTGTGTTTATATCATACGTGGCCATACCAAAGCCAGGAGAAGGCAATGGCACCCCACTCCAGTATTCTTGCCTAGAAAATCCCATGGATGGAGGAGCCTGGTAGGCTGCAGTCCATGGGGTTGCTGAGAGTCGGACACGACTGAGTGACTTCACTTTCACTTTTCACTTTCATGCACTGGAGAAGGAAATGGCAACCCACTCCAGTGTTCTTGCCTGGAGAATCCCAGGGACGGGAGAGCCTGGTGGGCTGCCAGACGTCTTTGGGGTCGCACAGAGTCGGACACGACTGAAGCGACTTAGCAGCAGCAGCAGCAGCATACCAAAGCCAAAATAATAGTAATAATAAGCAGGAAAAAAGAGTTATGTGAATTTGATGTCTATCATTTAATTTAGTCAAATTCCATGTGACACTTGGACAATACTGCAGCTGGGTCAAATTCAAGTTAAAACCTGCATGACCTTAAAAATATTAATTTCTATTAAAAATAAACTCAATGAAACTAAAATTATGGTTGTGCAAACACATACCTGGATTGATAAAATCAAGATCTACAAACTGAGGAACTGACTAAAGGTCTGAAATTCTGAACTCCAGGACTGATAGCCAGTTCAATGCCTCACATCTCATTTTCTTACTCTGTAAAAATAAGGATAATCCTGCTAAACTTGCCCAAAGGGATGCTCCATGAGCTAATTAATGAAGCTGCAATACCACTCCCTGGGGCTGTTAGGCTGAATGCTTCAGAGACTCCACCAGCCTCAAAACTCAGCACTCACCACCTCTTGAAACCCCAGGCCAAGTAAACCAATGTGAGGCTAAGGACCTGAGGAAATGATGCTGTTAAAGGACACCCTCATGAAAATCTAAAGACCACTGATCCCTGGTTTAAAAAAAAAAAAAAAAAACTCTTGATACAATTAAAAGATTCCATTTTAAACTGCTTTTTAAAAAATATATCATGTTTTTATAACCGTCCATATAAAAATGGTCCTTTTATAACTAAATCCTGAAGACTTAAGCTTTTAGGGACAAAAACATACTGAAGTTACTCATTGGCAACACACAGCTCAACCCACACAAAAAGCCTTCAACTCTATCTTCCTCCAGAGGCCGCCACTGCCTTTAGAGCAAGTCCGTGTGTCCTGGACTTGGGTATTTGAGATCGTATATGAGTATTTCTTCATACTCTTAACCTCATTTCTTCACACACTTCATACTCTGGCCCCATTCCTTCATAATCTAACCTCATTTCTCACTATCCCACCACCTACCCTTCACTCATCTGGATATAATTCTCTCCTCAGAAATTCCATATCATCTTGTCTGAATCTCTCAGACAACATCTTCCACAGGTATAACATATTTCCCTTATATTATCAATATTTTCATGTACTGCATCTCTCTTTTATTTATTTATTTTTAGTAAAGAATTTCAACTGTAACGCAAAGATCCATTCATGGTGCTGTGGACATAGAATTCACTCAGTAAATACTTTTTTAAATTGAAGTATAATTAATTTACAGTGTTGTATTAGTTTCAAGTGTACAGCAAGGTGATTCACACACATGCATATATTCTTTTTCACATTCCTTTCCTTGATAGATTATCATAAGATACTGAGTATAGTTTCTTACGCTATACGGTAGGTCCTTGCTGTTTATCTATTGTATATATAGTAGTACTTGTATGTTAATCTCAAATTCGTAATTTGTTTACCCTCCTTTCCTCTTTGCTAACCATAAGTTTATTTTCTATGGATGTGAGTCTACTTTTGTTTTGTGAATATATTCATTTGTGCAATTGTTTTAGATATCACATTTAAGTGATATCATATGATATCTGTCTTTCTCTGTCAGACTTCATGATAATCACTTATAATGATAATCTCCAGGTCCATCCATATTGTGGCAAGTGGCATTATTTCATTCATTTTTGTGGCTCAGTAATAGTCCACTGTGTATGTGCATGCACGTGTGTGTGTATGTGTGGGTGTGGGAGGGGGATGTCTTCAGTAAAAAATTAAACAAAATTAGGACCAATTATTTTGAGCACATACCATCCCCAGAACTGCATCAAACACTGTCCATATTTACCTTGATTTTTCACAATATCTTTGTTAGTTATTTTCAGATAAATTTATAATTGTAAAATACATCAGAATTTATTAAGTGCTTTCATTTACAGTGATGTTTGCTCCTCAAAATAATATGATGAGGTTAGTATTATCCCAATTATATAGAAAGGAAAAGATGACCCTATCCACCCCTCAAGGTCACACAGAAAGCAAAGCAACAGTCTCACGGGTCCACTTCTGATTTCCAGCCTAGAGTTCATTCCTACTAATGTTGCTCAAGGCAGAAATGGGCCACTAGCAGAAACAGTAGACACATATTTGCACCCATTTAAATAAGATCTTTCTTGAATTATATACAACTAAATATCCATAAACATTTTTATATATTGGCATATCTAGACCACCCTTATTCAGTGGTTCCAGCATCTTCTCAAGATCACTCAAGTTTCTCTCCCCTTTGCTGCTACCTGTAAAATATTCCTTACATGATTATATCAGTATAATTAATGGGACTTCAATAGAATAAAAACCCCTGAAATTTTAGAAATTCCAGAAAGGCAAGGCAGTGACAAAATCATCACAGCCAATGAAATATTTTCATCAGCACTGTTGTATAATGATGAAAAATTCCAACCACTCTAACTTCAGCCACAATCTAGTTATAGGAGATGTCTCTAATTATAATGAACCAGCTGTTTAGAACATTCCCAGAAGGGTCCAATTAGTTTCTCTGAGCTGATGAAACCACTCGTCTCTGCCTCGGTCCTCTACAGGTCCCCATGTTGTTGTACCCAGTCCAGGGGCTGATTCCCAGAAGAAAGGTTAGGATTCATCTGTCGGGTGTGAATTATCATCTTATTCAGAGGGTCATTTTTCTGCAAATAACAGAGATCTTAGCATCAGTTTGCATATTTGTCTTTTGAACTGTTCTCTAAATGAATGTGTCTCTTTGCTGAAGCAGGAAAACAACTCAAATTCACAAAGAATATGACTATTCAAAACAGCAAGGTAAAAGATTTCTCTTTGGCATAAAAGTGACCCCAAAGTTACACGTCGTTATACATTTGTCTAAATCTAGAGAATATGTAACACAAAGAGTGAGCCCTAATGTAAACTATGAACCGTGGGTAATTATGACGCGTCAGTATAGGTTCATCAGTGGTAAATTTACCACTCTCGTGGATGACATTGATAAGAGGGAGGTTATGCACCTGTAGACAAAAGGTATATGGGAGATGTCTGTACCGTCTCCCCAGTTTTGCTGTGAACCTAAAGTTTCCTTAAAACATAATGTCTAAAAACTTTTTTAAACTTTTAAAAAAGTGACCCAAAAGATAATATATCCATCATTAGTAATACCTTTCTTGAAAAACGCAAGTGTAGCCATATATTTAAATGTGTATATACTGCTAAATCTTTTTGTCTGCCAAAACAAATGACCACCAATTTCATCAAATTTTGAACCATCAAATTAACTTCCCAGCATATCACAAATTTTTAAACTATTGGCATTCTGGTTTAATTTTCTCTCTTCTGTGCTTTGTGGAATATTTTAAAAGACCAGATAATCCTGAGCATTCTGAATATATAATGTTAAGCCTCTCATTTACTAACTTTATTCTACAATAATTATTGGCAATGGGAACTCTATCTTATAGCAAAACCAAACAGGACTTGAGTCATTTTTAAGGCATTCATAAGTAAGTCAGCATGGGTTTCCCTAATGCTATGCTGGAGAGAATAATATGACCCTCATAAAGTTAAAAAATAACCAATTAACTCAAGAGCACCCTTAGGAGAAATTACGGGAACCACCACTAATAAAACATTGAAAAAAAAATGTTTTTATCATCAGACTTTTCTTTAATATTTCTTCTTAAATTACTATCCCTTGCTTACTATTTCCCCATTGTCATTTTGGTTTGTTTGGTTTGTTTTCCCAAATGGGATTCTGGTTACCAAACCAATCGAGGCAGTGGACTGTAAAAGTTCCACTAGGAATGCAGAGCAGCTGGAAGTGTATACATGACAACGCAAGATGAAAGTCAGCAATGTGGAGCATGCAGGAGCAGTCCAGGTGGGCAGAGTACAACCTCCACCTGCATTTAAATAAGTCATTTAGGCCCCAGGATTCCCACTGAAGAATGTGCCAACTGTACAGGATCTACCTGCAGTCCTTCATAAATACTAAGAGAGCTATTAACCTACTACATCTTATGATGCTAGAAAGTAATTGTGTTGTGCTCAGTCGCTCAGTCGTGTCCAACTCTTTGCGACCCCATGGACTGTAGACTGCCAGGCTCCTCTGTCCATGGGGATTCTCCAGGCAAGAATACTGGAGTGGTTGCCATGCCCTTCTCTAGGGGATCTTCTCAACCTGGGGATCGAACCCAGGTCTCCTGCATTGTAGGTGGATTCTTTACCATCTGAGCCACCAGGGAAGCCAAGAAAGTAATGACGTGCTCAAAAAAAGTTAATCTAGTGTTAGTTGCTCAGTCGTGTCCAACTCTTTGCCACCCTGTGAACTGTAACCCACCAGGCTCCTCTGTATATGGGATTCTCTCTGTACATGCAGTGGGTAGCCATTCCCTTCTCCAGGGGATCTTCCTGATCCAGGGATGAACCCACGTCCCCTCACTACAGGCAGATTCTTTATTGTCTGAACCATGCGACAGAGAAGCCATCTTGAAAGAGTCCCCATGGGCAAAGCAGGAATAATTTAAGTAACAAAATGAAACATGTTGGTGCTGGATTTTATCCCAGAAAATAAAATAAATATCCACAAGTCCATACTGGTATAAAGAAATAATTGAATGAATGAATGAACAAATAAATGTGAGAAAAAGGACAGCTCTCCCATATGCTAGAATTCCAACAAATACATGCAAAAGGCACAACGGACATAGGAAATTACCATTAGGTAAACAGCACTGTAATCATTGTTGCAGGCAGGAACCATCCGTGGATGATAAAACTTGTCCGTAAAATCCTGAATGATAACAAAAAGTATATTTGCATAGTTCCAAAGTATCTCCCCTCAAAATATTTGATAATCACAAAGGAAAACACTAACTTTACAGTGGGGAAAGCTTTAAATTACACCTTAACCAAGAGATCAAAACTGATATAATTAATAAGAAGACATATCAGCATTATGTACTCTAAGAAAAAAATATAAATTAAAAAGGATTAATTCTCCACGATGCAATCAAGAGATTTTCCTTCCCAACTTCGTCCTAGAGCATGTACTTTAGAAAACTTGCAATTATAAGCATTTTCTCCTCTCTTTGAAAGGTATGTACAATCTTTCTAAAGATTAAGATAGGCCTTTGTCAACTTTATTACTTGCTAATATCTCTCAAAGACCTAGGATATAAACATCAAGGGAGATAACACCCTTATTTTTCACTTTCTGTTGGGGGACAGAAGCCTAATTTTGGTGGATATCTTACTCCAAGCTGCAAGCTACTTCCTTTCATAAAGATATGAGTATATCAGTTTATATAAACTGATATATATATCAGTTTATAAAATATATAAACATATATCAGTTTATATGAAATTATATTCTTTCATAAAGATATATAGTTTTTCTTCTGGATAAAGCCAACTAACACAGATAGTCACCCTAAATACGAGGTGAACTGACAATGAACGGTGTGTGACAAATGGTGCTTCCAAGTCCTCACACTTTGGACCAGTTATTATCTTGAAAACATGTATGTATGCTGTGGGTGGCACCTGCTTGACTATATAAAAGAGTAAAATTTCTCTCTGTCATTGAAATCTCTTAGTAGATTGCCTGTGATTCACTGATCACATACTCAGACTCTGATTTAATGCATATTCAGTAACAGAAGTGCTTTCTTTCTCTGCCACCTTTGTGGAAAGGATTTAAGGATTGAGAGATTTTTGTTTTCAGTTACATTTCTCCAGCAGTACCTTCTGATGGGATGCACTGAGCAGGACACAAGATCATTTCTTGAAATTCTTGTCAAAAAATAAATAACCTCCACCCAGTCACAAGAAAACATCAGGCAAACCCAAACTAAAGGGACAGCCTACAAAAGAGCTGTCATTTCACAGTTGTGAAAGGGTTAGTCATTTTCATGTCTGATTCTTTGCGACCCTGTGAACTGTAGCCCACCAGGCTCCCCTGTCCATGGGATTCTCCAGGGAGAATACTGGAGTGGGTTGCCATTTCCTTAGTTGTGAAAGCCATGAAAAACTGAGGAGCAGTAACCTGTTAGTAAAAACATAGGCAACATGATAAATTAAAAGTAGTGAGGAACACTGGATGGGATCCTGGCCCTGAAAAAAAGACTTTGGCGCAAAACCCGCCTAAATTTGAATAAGATTTGTAAATTAGGTCATTGTATCAATTTTAATTTCCTGCTTTCAGTAATGATTCTATGGTTATGGATGACGTTCACTGAGGAAGCTGGGCGAAGTAAAGCATACAAAAAATTCTCTGTACTCTTTGGCAAAATTTATCTGAAATGATTTCAAAATAAAAAGCTAAGCAAGTAATAATCTTAAGTATCCCTTACCATAACTACCCACTCCAGTATTCTTGCCTGGGAAATCCCATGGACAGAGGAGCCTGGCGGGCTACAGTCCGTGGGGTTGCAAAAGAGGCGGACACGCCTCAGTGACTGAACAACAACTAAAGATCTGATACACAGGAGTCCTCCCTTGCCCAGTCTTCCCCTCCTTCACCCTGTTTTCTCTCAATAACTGTGCACAACTCTGCACTTAAAATGTAATGTAAAAAAATACTTCCTGAGATAACCAACAACAGTTGTCACTTGTAACTAGAGTAAACTTAAGCACCTACGTCATGTGCTTACATCTGGTTTTTGGTTTAGTTTCAAAGAAACTTGACCCTCTACTACTTTGTTAAACCAAGAGACACAATTTGGAAAGAACAACAAAAAAAAGTCATCCTAAATTTGACACTAAATAATTGCTCCACCACTAAAACAGAGAAGCAAGCACAGTTATCTCTGAGATCAGTCTTGAGTTTTGTCCCTTGTTGGCAAAAAGTGGTGGAGGGAGGATCTTGTTTCACATACCAGGCCTACTAGCTCAGAACAATAAGAAACAATGGTTTGTTGTTAACCAGTGAACCTCACTTAATTGGGAAAATATTTGCAATCCCTTACGGTAGAACTAGGTCAAAAGAACCTCACCTCCACATCAAAATTGCACCATGCAGGAGGTCAAAGCACATGATGTAGATAAAGAAGAATGTTCAAGGTTCAGTGAGGTTTTATTTCTCAAAAAGCAGCAGTTCAAGACTATCGATGGTACAATGACCCTCCCCTCTGTAAGGAACCCTCCCTTCTGTGGGCTTATCTCCAGGCCCCCCCAAACCCAGACCCTTACCCCCCACCCCTCCCACCCCCTACCACTGACCCCCCACCTCCGCAAAAAAATATCTTCACCGGAGAATCAAATACCTTCACTGGAGAACTAGGACAAATGACGGTGTAATTCTTTTAAGTAAAACACACAAAGAAGTAAAATCTATATTTGGCCTAGACCTTGTATTAAGGCCTAAGATCTTCAAAAAAAAAAAAAAAAACAATAGTTTATGATTCCTTTGTGTCTCGATTGTAAATCACTGTTAGTAAGAAAATCAAAGTCTGTCCCCTCTTTGTCCCCTCTTTTTCACACTTCATTTCCTTCGCTATCTGGACTGCTTGGATGAGGGCAACCCTTCCAAGAACAATGGCCTTTGGGTCATTCTGGTATCTAAACTGGGCTTCCCAGGTGGCGCTAGTGGTAAAGAACCTGCCTGCCAATGCAGAAGACATAAGAGACATGGGTTCAATCCCTGGGTAGGGAAGACTGCCTGGAGGAGGGAATGGCAACCCACCCCAGTATTCTTGCCTGGAGAATCCCATGGACAGAGGAGCCTGGCGGGCTACAGTCCATACAGTCACAAAGAGTCGGACACGACTAAAGCAACTTAGCACACACTTAGCGTGGTATCTAAACTATTTGGGCTGCAACACAAAGGACAGAAGAAAGCGCTTCATATCAAAGGCAATTAAATAAGGCCAAGTTCATTCTACTTCCAATCTGACTGCTGCAGGGAAAGCTTTGGAATCAGGAGGTCCCAGAAGTGAACTGAATTAATCCAAAACCAAAATCTTCAAAGAACCCATGTGGTTCAAACTCAAACACTCCACCTAGTGAGGGAACAAGACGTTCACTTCCTCATATACTGCCCCTTTCCTCTCAAGTAAAGGGACTCATTCACAGGCCACCGTCTTTAATTACTCCATGAGCAGTTTAGGTTTTTTAAAAAAAATTTTTAATAATGAAAATGCATTTTATTTTAAATATAGCAGTGTGTACGTGTCAAGCCCAAACTCCTGATCTATCCCTCCCCCATCCCCCTCCCATCCTAGTAACCATAAGTTTGGTCTCTAAATCTGTGAGTCTTTCTCTGTTTTGTAAATATGTTCATTTGCACCATTTTTTTAAGATTCTGCATATAAGCTATCATATGATATTTGTCTTTGTTGGACTTGATGCTTTTGAACTGTGGTGTTGGAGAAGACTCTTGAGAGTCCCTTGGACTGCAGGAGATCAAACCAGTCCATCCTAAAGGAGATCAGTCCTGAATATTCATTGGAAGGACTGATGTTGAAGCTGAAACTCCAATACTTTGGCCACTTGATGCAAAGAGCTGACTCATTTGAAAAGACCCTGAAGCTGGGAAAGATTGAAGGCAGGAGGAGAAGGGGATGGCAGAGGATGAGATGGTTGGATGGTATCACCGACTCAATAGACATGAGTTTGAGTAAACTCCAGGAGTTGGTGACGGACAGGGAGGCCTGGCGTGGAGCAGTCCATGGGGTCGCAAAGAGTTGGACACAACTGAGTGACTGAACTGAACTGAATTGACTTATTTCACTTAGTATGATAATCCCTATGTTCATCCATGATGCTGCAAATAATATTATTTCATTCTTTTTATGGTTGAGTAATAGTCTATTCTACTGTACTGGGTCAAAAAGTTTGGGTTTTTCTGTAAGATCTTGTGGAAAAATCCGAATGAGCTTTTTGGCCAGCCCAGTATCTGTGCACCACATCTTCTTTATCCATTCATCTGTCAATGGACTTTTAGGTTGCTTCCATGTCTCAGCTATTGTAAACCCGGTGGTGCCAGGAACATTGGGATGCATGCATCGTTTTGAACCATGTTTTTCTCCAGATATACCCCCAAGAGTGGGATTGCTGGATCAAATGGTAGCTCTATTTTAGTTCCTTAAGGAACCTCCATACTTCTCTCCATAGTGGCTATACCAATTTGCATTCCCACCAAGAGAGTAAGAGGGTTCCCTTTTCTCCACACCCTCTCCAGCACTTACAGTTTGTAGATTTTTTGATGATGGCCACTCTAACCGGTGTGAGGTGATAACCCATTGTAATTTTGATTTGCATTTCTCTAATAATTAGCAATATTGAGCATCTTTTCAAGTGCCTCCTGGCCATCTGTATGTCTTCTTCAAAGAAATGTCTCTTTAGGTCTTCTGCCCATTTTTTGATGGGGTCATTTGTGGTTTTATTGATATTGAGCTGCATGACCTGTTTATAACTCTTGCAGACTAATCCCTTGTCAGTAACATTGCTTGCAAATATTGTCTCCTATTCTGTTCTCTCCAAGAATAGTTTGAGCATTACAATAAATAATAAATTATAAAGTCCTTCTGATTGGAAAAGCAGCATGGAATGTAGGTCCTGATGCCCTCTGGAGAAACTCTGAAAGTCTTGAAACCTCAAACCATCCATCTTGGGAGGATAACTTAGGCTTTGACCCACCTGAAAAGTCAGAGGGGACTTTGTCCTCTACCCTGAAAGACAAGATATCCCTCACATCCTGAAGACAACACAGGGGAGTCCTGCTGTCCCCATCTCTACAAGGCAGTTATGCAAAGAATGAGTCAAAGATTTCAGTTACATTAGCACTTCTAGTCCAAAGTGAAAGTGAAGTCGCTCAGTCGTGTCCGACTCTTTGCGACCCCATGGACTGTAGCCTACCAGGCTCCTCTGTCCATGGGATTTTCCAGGCAATAGTCCTGGAGTGGATTGCCATTTCCTTCTCCAGGGGATCTTCCCAACCCAGGGATCGAACCCAGGTCTCCCGCATCGTAGACAGACACTTTACCGTCTGATCCACCGCAAATAACAAGAATCAACTCTAGTCCAAAAGTTTTAAACAAATTTGTTCCACAAAATTTTGTTACTCCAAGGTACATTTAGCAGGTGGAGAGGATTGTTATTATCTTTTAAAATAAATTACAAGAGAAAATCCAGCACATTTTTCTCATGACGTCTCTCTTTTCTTTGTTACCACTCTCAGATCTCAGCTTGCAATAGGATTTATATTAGCATTATATCAAGGCCCTGTTTATATTAAAAAAAATGAATACTATACATGTAAGTGGGAGATGGGAGCTTCCCTGATGGCTCAGATGGTAAAGAATCTGCCTGCAATGCAGGAGACCTGGGTTCAATTCCGAGGTCAGGAAGATCCTCTAGAGAAGGGAATGGAAACCCACTCCAGTATTCTTGCCTGGAGAATCCCATGGACAGAGGAGCCTGGCAGGCTGCAGTCCATGGAAGTGCAAAGAGTCAGATACGACTTAGTGACTACACTACTAAGTGGGAGAGGAGTCACATTTATTTGACCATATCTCTGATTTATAAATAAAATTTAAAAGACTAAAAACCATGTCAGTCTCACAACCTCCCTATTCCTTTTTTCTTCTTATTTTTTTAAAGACATTTACTGTTTTTCTTTTTCTGGCAGCACTGGGAGGCATGCGGGATCTTAGTTCCCCAACTAGGGATCGAACCCATGCCCCCTGCATTGGGAGCACAGAGTTTTAGCCGCTGGACCGCCAGGAAAGTCCTACCTCCCTATTCTTAATACCAGAATATTTACTTGCTATTACTTCAGGTCTCCCTTTCCCACTGCCATGGCAAAACTCAGGCCACAAAATATAATTTCTCTTTATTACCATCACATGTGGAACAGTGCAATTTCAATTGTTGATCAAGTTTCATGCAAAGTTCCAAAGCCCCAAAAAAGGAAAGAAGGAAAAAAGAGAAAATTTCTGTTCTGGTCATAATGGATGAAGCATATGTACCTATGCATAATTGGCAATTTTGTTAGTAAGCACATCTGTACAAAACTTCCAATTCTCCCTGTTGATGGAGAAGAAAAGAGATACGGATAATCAAAGCATTCAGTAATACAAAAGTCATTTAAAATCTAAATCAGCCTTTTTTATTTTTCCAATGTATTAATTATCTCCCCTTTTGACTGAAACTAACATCTACATGAATGTTTATTTCTAGAATACATAAACCAGCAAAAAGATGTCCCCCCCACCCCCGTCACTTCCAGGATAGTAGAAAAACCAGTTCAAATTTTAAAGTTTACTGTAGATGATCCATAAAATTGAAAATTACACAGACATTAAGAGCTATTAAAAGGACTGACATATATCTTTACAAGGAGAGCAGATAAATCAGTTTAGTGGGAGAAAAACAAAAAACATGATATCAAAAAATGGTATCATTCATATCAATAAAAACCAAGAATGTATGCAGAACTTCTCCTGACATTCTAATTTAACCCTTGCTTATTCTGGTTATAGGATTTGTTGCCCACTGTCTCCTCAGACAGTTCACTCCATCAGTGCAGGGACTGTGTTTTTCCACATCTCTATTTCTGCAGCACATTACAGGCAACAACAGCAGACACCTATGGAGCCCCCGACATGATCTTGAACAAGTCAGTCAGGGTTCCTAGACTATGAGAGCTTATGATTAACTGCATAGTATGTGTTTGATGAATTGAGCTGAACTGAATTAAAAGGAAACCCAGGTTAGAACAGTTGTTGCTGTAATCAACAATTCAGAGTTGAGGAAACTGAGGCCATAAAGCAACCCAGCCAGGACTTCGAACTAACTCCTGAGATCTTTCTACTTTACATAATAAGCATTTTATTTTCATTTCTACTGACACTTTCTCTGTGAACCCTACACTTACTTAAAACTAATCTCTTCTAGTATCTTCAGCATCTTTAGTAACTGACAGCATGTGATTTATGTGAATTTCAGATACGTCATTAGTTTTCATTGCAGTGACCCATTTTTAATCAATCTCTTAACATTATAAATTTATAATGAAGATATGGGGTGTTACTAGCAAACAAAATGAATATTCTGTTAACAACAAGGAAACACAGCCTAGTGAATGTGCTAATATGTCTTCCCACTTGCATTTATTTGTCTCTGCTTAATATATATTTAGCTTGATTTATACTTTAATGCCCCACATTTGTTATTCTCCAACAGATGGCTAAGATGGCAAATGCAAAGAAATGAGGTCCAGATGAATATCCTTCCCTTTTCAAGGAAGAAAATATAGACTACCTTCTGAGTGTAGTATAAATTCCCTGACAGTGAACAAGAATAGTTTGCATGTCAGAAGATGTCTAACAAATAGTATTTGTTCAAGAAGCAAAGAGGAATACTTTCTTCAAGAGCATACATCCCCTCTACATCTACAGAAACTTGAGAAGCTTGCCTGCTCAGTCACAGAGTAATTCTAAGTCCCCTGCCTATTGGCACTGAGTTGTTGACAACTGTGGATTTTGCAGTGGATTCCCCTGTGGAGATTCACCTTTACAGTTATTAGATCTCAAGGTAATAAAGAGTTTGGATTCCTGTAAAGTACACTACAAGGGACATTAAACTAGCTGTGCTTTGGATATCTGAATATGCGATGCTTGTGAATTCAACTCATTGAGTCCATAACTTGAGTATCTGAATGATCTTTGGGCAGAGTGGTAATTTGTATAGCTAGAATAACCCAAGAATTGAGGATCACTGCTTTGCGGACTTATTATAGTCAAAAGCACATTTTTGTCAAGTTCGAGGCCCATGGCTTACCATACCCAAGAGGTCATTGCTCAAACTATTGGCCAATGCAGCTATGAAATTTTATGCATCTATGTACTTGCCCTGGTGGCTCAGATGGTAAAGTGTCTGCCTACAGTGCGGGAGACCCGGGTTCGATCCCTGGGTCAGGAAGATCCTCTGGAGAAGGAAATGGCAACCCTCTCCAGTACTCTTGCCTGGAAAATCCCATGGATGAAGGAGTGTGGCAGGCTACAGTCTATGGGGTCGCAAAGAGTTGGACACGACTGAGCAACTTCACATACATACATACATGTACTTGCTCATGGCCTTCATAATTCACCCTCAAGATGTTTATTGAATTTACTGATTTTTCAAGATCTAGCTCCACTCTGAAGTGTCCTTTCTCTGACCCCCTTGCAATGCAATATTAATTGCATTCCTTTGCATTCCATTGTGTTCATCCACAGTGAGCTTACACACTGTGCATTTATCACATTTTACTACTGTTATCTGCATGCATATCATTCCTGAAAAACAACAAGCTCTGCCCTGGAAAGTAGGGTAACATAGTTCTCATTTTTCACCCCAATTGTTCAGCTTAGCATCTGACACATGGTAGATATTTACTTAATATTTCTTAATAACTACAACTTCAAGACAGAGATCATTTCTCCCTGTTATCCAATGAGGAGACAATACATTAGGCCCGAGGATTAGGATTGAAACTTGGGCCTATTTCGTTCCAAAGTTCATGCTCTCTCCACTAAACCCTGCCCTCTCTCAATGAAAAAAACAACACTAAACTGAAGCATTTAGATAAAAATGGATGGACACTCATCTACTGGTAGAAGCATACAAATTGTGGACAGACAATTCAGGTTCAACAGTTTTGGTTACCCAAAATGCATGTAGATGTAGAGCTGAGTAGGGCATGCATGAATGCTCAGTCGCTCAACTGTGTCCAACTCTTTGTGATCCCATGGACTGTGGCCCACCAGGCTCCTCTGTCCATGGGATTCTTCCAGGCAAGAACGCTGGAGTGGGTTGCCATTTCCTTCTCAAGGGGATCTTCCTGACCCAGGGATCAAATCTGTGTCTCCTGCATCTCCTGCACTGGCAGGTAGATTTTTACCACTGAGCCAGTAAGTAGGGAGTGAGGAGGAGACACAAGTGAAATCATAAATACTACAACTGAAGAAGAATGTTTACCCCCATTCCCTTGCCGCGTTAAAACAGACTTCTTGGAAAGCCTTTATCGAGTTTGTTTGTCTGTTTTCCTGAGCATCAACTGTTATATTAACAAGAAAAAGAAGTTCAGGGACATCTCTGATCAACTCAAGTTTGCTGAAAGACGAGCTTGAAAACACTACCACTGCATTTTTACTTCATTTCAGCTCATATATACCCTGCAATCCCCAAACTACAAAGAAAAGGTGAAGGAGAATGGTGATAGCTTGGAACTAAAAAAACAGTGGAGACAAATAAGCAACAATATTAGCCACCTAATGTTCCAAAAGGAATGGAAAATTGGTGAGGGATGCCTTCTATCACCCCCAAATTGAAACCAATCTACTTCCATGATTAATCTAGGTTTTATAAGAGGCCTCACTTACTTTGTGCCTTAATTACGTTCAACACAACTCAAGAAATCCAAGAGATGACACAAAATCCTTTCCACACGGAACACTGTCTTCCCTGTATTAGCTTCTATTCCACCTGTGTTTGTATCTATAGTGCCAAAATGAAGACATGAATGAATAAAATGGGCAGGGGGCATTCAAGTCACCATACTGTGCTCCTTTCCATTTTGCTGTAGTGCTTAGATAGTATGAAATACTGAAGAAAATAAACTACGTTTATTTAAGAAAGCAGAACTCTTACACTTGCTTGGATATGGAGGAAAACACCCAGCTATTTTAACCCGTAAATGAAAAAGAATGATACTTCATCCAGGAAGTCTTCAGTGAACACATTACCAGGAACTGTGGAATTTTTTTTTTTTTTAAGTTCCACTAAACATGCCTCAGAATTACTGTACCCCAATTAGCGATAACCATAAGCTAGAAGTCAGTTTTGTTTGCCAGGGATGTGGAGTCCATTCCTGGCTGATCCCTCCTGGTATTGCTTTCATTATGAGCACTCAGAAGAATAACTCTGTTTGGATGGCTTGTTGTTGCAATTAGGTTTCCAGGTTACCAAGGACCAAACAACCCTGGACTCAATGTGACTTCTAGATACACCGGTTCCAAACAGTCTAATATCTGCCATATGCGTCTAGTGATAAATCCTAATCCTCACACCCGTGGGGAGTAGAATAATAAGTCAAAGAGTCACTCTGTATAAACAGTATTGGTTGGGCAACCTTGCAGTAAAATCATTCTGTCTAGCTTCACAGGAGGAGGAATTTGGCCTCCCAAACTATCTGAAAAATTGGCCTTTAAAAGTGGACCACCTCGAAGAACACTTAAGGGATTTGAATCTTGTAAATTTGCTTTGTGATTGTGTAAGACAGGCTATCTTCCTGATTCAACATTGGGCCACCTCTTTAGAGACTGATGGGGGCAGGTAGGATCCCACAACTCAAGACGGACAGAGAGCATCTGGAGAGAAAAAACCACAGCCACAGAGACGGAGGGAAACAGGATCCAACGGAATGATGCTTTAAAGGGTCACTACTCAGAGGTTAGGATGTAGGTGGGGCTTTGCAGGTGGTGCTAGAACCCACCTGCCAATGCAGGAGATGTAAGAGACGCGGGTTTGATCCCTGGTTTGGAAAGATCCCCTGGAGGAGGGCACAGCAACCCACTCCAGTATTCTTGCCTGGAAAATTCCATGGACAGAGGAGCCTGGCGGGCTACAGTCCATGGGGTTGCAAAGAGTCAGACACTGAAGTCACTGAAGTGACTGTGCACGCACGCACAGGCTGTGGGTTAATCATATTTTTCAACTTTCCCAAGCACAGGGGGAAGATTGTTTGTGTTCCCAAAAGGCTTAAATTGCAATTTTAGAAATTGGGCATTTTCATTATTAAAATGAATTACAATGAAAAGCAACTGGAGCATTTTCTGTACTCTGAAAACACAATATTGGGGGAAGGGAGAAGGGAATACTAAAATAAAAAGAAGGTAAAAATTGGGTGTTCTTCCCTTGTTCTTTCTGGTATGACAACAACACATATATCAGCTTGTCCTCTTGGGCTCCCAGCTCTTCCAGATGTCTCCCTTCCTTCACTCAAAGAGCTACTGAAACTGCAGCCATTCTATCTAGAGACAGACAGAGAGTTCTCCCTGGTGACTTAACTTCCTCCAGTTCTCCTTTCACTCACAGTCCTATAACATGCCTTGAGCCATTGCTTATACACAATGTTAATAAATCAATCAATGTCCTAGTTCAATGTTTCTTAAATTGTCTTATACCCTTATCAGCCCTACCTGTCTCATATTACAAGCTCCTCAATGACTGCCGCCCTCTCTTCTAGATAAGTAGTCTGGCAGGGCAGCATGATGACTCAGAAACATCAAAAGAAAGCAGCAGATTTTTGCACGAGTGCAGTGCAAAGAGTTGATATGAACCGCTTTATTTTGTAATTCTATGGTAAAGTCTTGTTTTTAATTTCTTTAAAATAATGAAGAAATCACAAAGTTGACAAGTATTTGCTTCTGAAAAGTAAATGTATCTCAGATCAATTAAGAAAAAAAAACCCTTTATGTGGTTTAAAGAATAAATGAAACTGACACATGCTTGTCTGCAGTTGTACGATGCGAGGCCCTTTAACTTTGATTAACTTCTAAATCATATCCACATCTCTCCTCTTGGAAGGAAATAGGAATTACTTTTGACAAATTACTAGTGAATTCTCTGTATGTCTTCCAGTTACCTAGGAAAAGATTTTGTATCATCTTCTATAGTATAGTGTATAGTGAAATTCACTCAGTCGTGTCCGACTCTGCGACCCCACGGATTATACAGTCCACGGAGTTCTCCAGGCCAGAATACTAGATCGGGTAGCCATTCCCTTCTCCAGGGTATCTTCCCAACCCAAGGATCAAACCCAGGTTTCCTGCATTGCAGACGGATTCTTTACCAGCTGAGCCACCAGGGAAGCCAAGACTACTGGAGTGGGTGGCCTATCCCTTCTCCAGGGGATCTTCCCAACCCAGAAATCAAACCAGGGTCTCCTGCATTGCAGGTGGATTCTTTACCAGCTACCTGACTCCAGCCATTTTTAGCAAAATAGTCTTCAACATTGAGCAACAGAAAATTATATTTCCTCTAATGAGAATGGATGATATATATACACATATATAAAATGGTAATGTTTTAAACCTGATCCTTAATTTGATAACAATCTCTAAAATTACCTAAACATGGTGCAGACTCTGACATTTAGATGACAGTCAGCTCAGCATGGTATTACAAGGAGTTACCTAGTTACTCATTCAATCATTCATTCCTTTTTTTTTTTTTTTTTGCACACATTTTAATTTTATTTTATTTTTAAACTTTACAATATTGTATTAGTTTTGCCAAAGATCGAAATGAATCCACCACAGGTAATACCTGTGTTCCCCATCCTGAACCCTCCTCCCTCCTCCCTCCCCATACCCTCCCTCTGGGTCGTCCCAGTGTACCAGCCCCAAGCATCCAGTATTGTGCATCGAACCTGGACTGGCGACTTGTTTCATACATGATATTATACATGTTTCAATGCTATTCTCCCAAATCTCCCCACCCTCTCCCTCTCCCACAGAGTCCATAAGACTGATCTATACATCAGTGTCTCTTTTGCTGTCTTGGACACAGGGTTATTGTTACCATCTTTCTAAATTCCATATATATGCGTTAGTATACTGTATTGGTGTTTTTCTTTCTGGCTTACTTCACTCTGTATAATAGGTTCCAGTTTCATCCATCTCATTAGAACTGATTCAAATGTATTCTTTTTAATGGCTGACTAATACTCCATTGTGTATATGTACCACTGCTTTCTTATCCATTCATCTGCTGATGGACATCTAGGTTGCTTCCATGTCCTGGCTATTATAAACAGTGCTGCGATGAACATTGGGGTACACGTGTCTCTTTCCCTTCTGGTTTCTTCAGTGTGTATGCCCAGCAGTGGGATTGCTGGATCATAAGGCAGTTCTATTTCCAGTATTTTAAGGAATCTCCACACTGTTCTCCATAGTGGCTGTACTAGTTTGCATTCCCACCAACAGTGTAAGAGGGTTCCCTTTTCTCCACACCCTCTCCAGCATTTATTGCTTGTAGACTTTTGGATCGCAGCCATTCTGACTGGCGTGAAATGGTACCTCATAGTGGTTTTGATTTGCATTTCTCTGATAATGAGTCATGTTGAGCATCTTTTCATGTGTTTGTTAGCCCTCTGTATGTCTTCTTTGGAGAAATGTCTATTTAGTTCTTTGGCCCATTTTTTGATTGGGTCATTTATTTTTCTGGAGTTGAGCTGTAGGAGTTGCTTGTATATTTTTGAGATTAGTTGTTTGTCCGTTGCTTCATTTGCTATTATTTTCTCCCATTCTGAAGGCTGCCTTTTCACCTTGCTAATAGTTTCCTTTGTTGTGCAGAAGCTTTTAAGTTTAATTAGGTCCCATTTGTTTATTTTTGCTTTTATTTCCAATATTCTGGGAGGTGGGTCATAGAGGATCCTGCTGTGATGTAAAAATATGGAACACTTCATGAATTTGCGTGTCATCCTTGCGCAGGGGCCATGCTAATCTTCTCTGTATCATTCCAATTTTAGTATATGTGCTGCCGAAGCGAGCACCATTCATTCATTTCTTAAGCAGCTCTTTCATTCATTAAATGTTGCTAATTGCGATTTGTTTTTATCTTACCTATAGTTTTGACTCCCTGGTATTTCAAATCCATTTCCCATTTCCTATTCTACTCATTAATTCAAGTCAACCACAAATGCCACTTGCTAAAATGATATGGAGTATTTTTCACCAAAATTAACATGTTAATAAAAATATTATCAAGAAATAAAAGGTGATTGGAGTGGGGAGGCAAAGAGGTGGCCAATGACACATGCACTTGATCAAAAACATCTTGCATGTTAATCAAGACATCACAGCATACATTTTTAAACTTCGAAAATAAGACATGAAGCACACTGGACAGAGATGAATTGAGAAGCTGGCAGCTGAAGTTTTTTTTTTAATCATGTTTAATAAGCAAAGTAAAGGCTAGAAGTTGAACACAAGAAGAGTTTAAAGAATAATGAATAAAGAAGATAAAGAAATGAAAAAAGAACTTAAAAGTTGAGAGAAGAAGGATGGGGATATCCAGAATGCAAAGTATAAATCATTTAAAAGAAGGGAAAATAATATTTGGAAAGAATGTAAATATGACTTAATTTTTTAAATTAAGCACAATAGTTATTAGATTTAAAATTGCTTTCTCTCTACTACTTACATCTAAATACACATATTTTGACATAATAAAAATACTTAATACATTTAGAAATATCTAAATTCTTTCAACTACTTCCTCATAATTATATGAAGTCATTTTTTTAGATTATCTGCATGTGAGTGTTCAAATTTATCAGATGAATAATATTAAATAAATCTACATATTAGTAGTAAGTGTTTACTCAGTTATACTGACAAATTAAATTTCAGAAAATCAAATTAAATGGATGAATACCACAAATATCTCTGAGAAAAAAAAAACAGGTTGCAAAAGAGCAAATAGAGTATGATTTTATTTACATAAATTCCAAATTTAACTATATACTGCTTAGGATTATATACATATACATATGTAGTAGAACTATTAAGAAAAACAAAAGGCAATGGGAGGATAAATATAAAAGATAGTGTTTACATTTTGGAAAGAAGCAAGAAATGGGACTAAACAGAGAGAGACAAGAGGAGCTTTAACTATATTCTGTTCTGTTTTTTAAGCTGAATGTAGTACACAGAAGTTCATTTTATTGTTCTACAAACTATAGCTATGATTTCTCTTTTGTATATGTAATTTATAGTATTTTAAAAAAACAGTGAAGTTATGGAAGGCATCAGCAATCCTGTATCAACAACATTACCAAGAGCTCAGATCCCTCCAGAATAAATATTTGGATCACCCAACTGGTTAAGAATCCTAAGCAGATAAGTGTTAACTAAAGGTGAGAAGGATGAGGGACTTCCCAGGCAGTCCAGGAATTAAGATTTCCCCTTCCAGTGCAAGGGGCACAGGTTCAATCCCTGGTCAGGGAGCTAAGAAGGATGTAGCAAAGGAAATCATGAATACTATCTCTAGTCTCATGATTCTCTGAAGAAATACCCTCATTTCCTTTCTTGTGATGTCATGTATATCTTGGATATTGTCTATCACTGCATCTTCCCCACCCCCTTTATCTCCTTGACTTATATGAGGTAATAATAATTATCTTTATATCAAAATATTGAGTTGAGAAAGTAGTAGAACTAGGAAAAGAATGGACATCATCCAGACATCTTGACTAGGAACAAGATACAATAGATAAAGAGACTTTGGGTAACCTCCTTCTGAAGAAGAGGATGCGTATGTTTTCAGAGGTATAAGAAGCATTAGCATTGATTCTGGCAGAAACAAAAGATATGCTGCTCTTGGACCATTAAAAGATGTGTGACAACTATTTGTCAAATGTCTGCTTTCCAGCATCTGAATGCATTTTCTGTATGAATGAATACAGTTCCCACCACAGGAAGCTGGGGGAGAAGTAGACGCCACACCACCAGCCACAGAAAGTGAAAAACGCCGACGTTCACTTCATCAGCCCTATTGTAGCTAAGCCATCACAACGTGACCTTTGCTTGGTCCTCTGCCAGCGAACATGATGAAAGTTTAAAAACTCATTCATGGTTCTTGGCTCATTATCTCTTTCTCCAATCTCTTCCACTCTTGTAAATTTCCATGTAAAGATATTTTTGGTTTCCTGTGGGAACCCTTTTAGAAGTAGACATGCCAAAGCCATTTCAAGTACTGTATTGGAAACACTCAACATAAATATCTGTACTATAGGGAATATTAACAAAGGCAAAAAAAAAAAAAAAAGTCAATTAAGAATACAGCTCAAATAACTAGGCACTTTTGTGGTTAATGATAACTTGTTAAATAAGGATATTAAGGAAATTAAAAGGAAATTATGCCTCTCTTCTGGACTTCCTTCAGTCTTCTTTGTATATCTTTTTCTTTCTATCATTATTAAATCAAAGTACAGTAAATAAACAAAACCCTTTGCCCTCCAAATGCCCTGTCAAGAGCAAAAAGACACTGTATGGTCATCATCAATTAAATTCTGTTAACTCAGTAGGAAATGCTTCCCTTTGCACTAACACAATATATTTATTCACAGTCCCTCTTGACTGTGAGCTCTATAAGACCATGTCTCAGTCATCAATTTCTTCCTCCATAAAATGGGAATAATAACAATCCCTACTTCATACGGTTGCTGTGAAGATTAAAATAGATCATTTTTATATAGTATCTAGAACTCTACTAGGGCTTCCAGGTGACTCAGTCGTAAAGAATTCACCTGCCAATTCAGGAGACTTAGGTTTGGTCTCTGGGTTGGGAAGACCCCCTACAGAAGGAAAAGCCAACCCACTCCAGTATCCTTGCCTGGGAAACCCATGGACAGTGGAGCCTGGTAGGCCAGGGTCCACGGGGTCCCAAAAAAGTTGGACATGACTTTGCAATTAAACAGCAAGAAGAACACTACCAAACACACAGTAAAGAAAAATACACACATGTTCACACTCACAATGAGTTCTGGTTTGGTGCATCTTCCAACATTTTTTTTATGTTGGCTCAATGTTCAAAGTTACTACCTCAAATATGTCTGATTGTCAGTGTTACCAAAAAACAAACCATTCCCCCATCTCAGTGAAGGGCAGTTACTATCTATGCAGTGGCCTGAGCCAGAAACTCAAGAAGCATCCAACTCATCTCTCCTCCTTACTCCACATCCAACCAGTCATAGTCCTGTCTCTCGACTCTGATCCTTCTACCATCTCCACAGCCTCGGCCAACTCTGATCCTTCTACCATCTCCACAGCCTCGCCCATCATGAGTACCACATTCATCCCCATTAAGTGGTCTCCTGACTTCCAGCCTTGCTGGGGCAGCAAAAGTGATCATATCAATTCCCCGCTGACACCCTATCAACAACTTCCAAATTGGTTTTAGGAGAAAGTCAAAACTCCTTTTAAAAACCTTTATGACTTGGTCTCTCTCTACTTGCTAAGTCTCTTTGGCTCGTACATCTTTCCAACCCTTCCATCCCATGCTTCAGGCAAGCAGAACGTGTGTAAGTTTTCCAAATGTGCCATAATCTCTCATCTGCAGACATTCACACATGCTGTTCCCACTGCCAAGAATACTCTTCCTCCCTCTGTTTGCCTAGCTGACATCTACCCATCTCTTCTAGGTCTCAAATGTCATTTCTTCCTGGAAGCTCTGAGGATTCCCAATGGTAGCTACTGCTCCAGCACCCTGTCCCTTCCACCCTCTCCCATCCAGCAGATGCCATTACAAGTGCCTGCTTGCCAATCTCTCTTCTTCACTATACAAGCTTCGTGAAGCCTGTGGCCTTGTCTGACTTTTTTGCTGTTGTAAGTCCAATTAGCATAATGCCTGGCACATAAATCAATGGTCAGAACTTTTCTGATGAAAAAATCTGTGATGTTAATTTTTTTACTATCAAAAAGTGAGAGCTGGGACTTCCTGGTGGTCCAGTGGTTAAGATTCTGTGCTTCCAATCCCAGGAAGCAGGGGTTCAAGCCCTGGTTGGGGAACTGATACCCCACATGCTATTTGGTGAGGTCAAAAATAAATAAAAGCCAATTCCAAGTTAAAAAAAAAAAGTGAGAGCCATAACTTTGTGATTAGTGTCACTCCATTGAGCTCCAAACCCTCCCACATGCAAGGAGGACTAAAATAACAACAGAGACACAGAGCAACTCATTGCCAGACTCCTCTTCTCCAGACTCCGCAAACAAAGCCTTCTTCTATCAACATAATCCTTTAGGATCGTTTAGATGGAGTAGAAAGACTGCCATTATGATTTTATAATTCTGTCTATATACTCGGAGTAACCCATGGGGCCTGGAACACAAGCTAAACTGACATGGGTACAGATAACAATCTAGACATATAACCAAGACCGCCTTTCTAGGATAAATTCATTTATAATAAGCATTGGACATATTCTCTTGATACCAAATTTGATGCACACAACTCCGCTAACTTGATACCATAAACTAGAGAAAAAGAAATTCCTAATCAGGGAACTATAATATGAATATGGTTCTATACAAGCAAGTGAATTAGGAAAGCGGAAGAGAGGAAGAAAGTTTAGGAATAAATAAGAGTCAATATGTAAAAATGCTGAAAAACCCCAGTGGCAAATCACATTGCCCGTACTTCATTATAAACATATCTACGTATGCATGTTTAGATAATAGGCAAGAAGAGCAGACAATGTTAATATTATTAATAAAATAATTAAAATAGGATTAACACAAGGGAATAACAACCTGATTAGAAGAAGTACCAGCTAGAGGAAAGTTAATTCAATCCAATTTCCATATACTATTTGACTAATTTAAATATTAGCCAATTGACAGTTCATGAGAAATCAGCTACATTTGCAAAAGCCATACCAAAAAAAAATCTCTATGCTATGGTAAATATATATATCTATAATTTTTAATTTGATACTGAAAATCATTTTTTAAAAAATCATTTGTGGGAGATCCCATGCAAGCTAACACAAAACTCATAGTACTGGAAATTGAGTTCTCTGTTCAGTTCTAGAAAAACAAGCTGTGACTATGGCATTTTATCAATCAGCATATAATTTACAAAACACAACTTGGGTAACATTTGATGACTCCTTTTATAAATATTGCTAAAAGTTGGCTGCCTGGTTACATTACATTTTATAATTTGAAATAGCAAAGATAGGCATGGAGGTTCATAAATCTTTGAAACTCAAAAATACTGCCAGAAAGGGAGGAAAAAAACACAAAGCATCAAGGACTGACTGCCGCTAGAAATTTCCTAGAGAGAAAGGTCCCACGTTAAACATTAGACATTGCAAATATACTGCGTCCATTTAGTTTTCACTCTCCCACAGGCCCTCACCATCTAGCTTTGGCCCCAGCTAACAGGTGGACTGAAATCAACCTTCTTTCAACAAACCAAACATCCAAACTATGTAATCATGGGCTGACATCTGAGCTGGATCTGGCTGGCCGCTTTGGAGTCTTTCACAATAATAAATGGGAGTTTTCATTGTTGACCAAGCTAGATACGCCTTTATTCTTCATGCTGTAATCAACCAAATGCAAACAAATCACGCTAACCTTAAAAAAAACTGCCTTATATCCTCCATCCATCCATTTTCAAGTACAGTGAAATATGTTTTATTTTGTACATAAAGATAAGACTATTAGCATACCAGCGGGACACAGACCTTTCTAGTTGATCTCCAATATGGTGACAAGATGTAAGCTGAATCTCACATATATTCTGACCTATGCTTTAACCAACACCAGACTTGAGGTGGCAGCTGGATACTGGGGGGACAATCTAGGGCCGAGGACCTAATGGGATTGAGAGGGGACCGTGGGGTCCGAGTCCGAGTCCCTGGCTTCATCAGCACAGTGTGCTCACCATGCTGCTCCCCCAGGAACGGTCCAAGGATTTATCGCTGCTCTGTGCTACTCTGGGTGTTTGAAACAAAGTTTCCACAAGTTAGGCATTTAAAATTAAACCCGGGACTTCCTTGGTGACACAGTGGATAAGAACCCGCCTGTCAATGCAGCAGACATGGGCCTGACCCTTGCTCCAGGAAGATTCCACAAGCCTCAGAGCAACTAAGTCCACACATCACAACTACTGAGCCTGTGCTCTGGAGCCCGGGAGCTGCAACTTCCGAGCTCGCATGCTGCAACTACTGAAGTCCGTGCGCCCAGAGCCTGTGCTCAACAAGAGAAGCCACTGCGATGACAAGCCTGTGCACCGCCAGGAGAGGCTAGCCTCCACTCCCCTGAACTAGAGAAAGCTTGCCCAGCAACGAAACCTAGCACAGCCAAAAATAAATTAATTTCAAAAAAAGATTAAACACACACACATATACAAATCTGTTCTGAATTAAAGAGAAATATAATTTAAACTGAGAAGTTTCTACATCCTAATCAAAAATGGAGACATCACCACAGGTGACCTCATAAGCTTAATTTCTTATTACCGATTCCTCTGAGTTGCACTTCCTGTATTCCTTTAACACATCATTCTCTCGGGTTTTCTTTTCTGGATGAACCATGTGTGGAAGAAAACGGAAACATCTCTTTGGATGGTTGTTATATCTATCGGGATACTAGGCTAACTCTATAGTTACAAATACAAAATCCACACTCCAAAAACAGGAATCTTCTCCAAACCCTCTACTCTCATGGTGTGGCTTCAGATTTTCTTGCTTTTTAAAAATTCTGACTGAAAGTGCCAGCAAATCACAGCACCACCTGCTTATTGACCCTGAAGAACTCTCTGAAACTTGAGAGATCATGACAGAAAGTGACAATTCAAATTGCCTCCATGAGGGAGTGTGACAACCTGGGCTTCCCAAGAAGACTCTGACAGCCACCTGCCCCACCAAACCTTAGGTGAGAGGGCAACCTCAGTTGACCCCTGTCATCTTGGTATACAACCAAAATGTGCCAGCCAAAGAAATGAATGGGTTTATATTTTAAAATAGATGAAAAAGAGATAAGACACCTTCTTTCAATAAATGCCTGGTAATCTTTACCAATTCTTTAAAATCTTTCTTTCAATCTGACTGAAATTCTTCAAACTTCACACCACAGCTTAATTTTGTTTCCCCTTTTATGGTACCCAGCTGTGATGGAAAAGATCTAGTCACCACATTCTTTATAAGCATTGAAGCTAATTATTAATTAGGTCTACATAAATAGCTGACTTTCTTCGGATTAACAACCGCTGGTATTACTTTTCCACCCTTCTATACTCTTTCAAAACTCTTTTCAGTCTCTTCCAATGACAATTACCTTGTTGTCATTTTTGATTGGCACATACTCAGTGTCTTAATGTGGCTAGAATCCAGCCCACTGCCTGGCATTCAGCAGGCTCTTGATAAATATTCTCAATGCTTTCGCATACTTGAGCAGCATTCAGTAAGTGGTTCAGCACAATTTGTCTTCCTTGGCCATACTTGCTATCTGGTTACATTTTCTTATTATTCCTATCACATAGAAAAATCATACTTCCATCATGAATTGTCCCTTTGACTCGAGAAAATGCAATAAGCTCATTACAATTACCCTAAAATGTGAACCTAAGTATTGATTTTCTAGTAGGTGCATAGTATCCATCAATGAAAAGTTTGGTATACCTTGGCAGAACTTCAAATTATAATACATATGCCTAAAAATTCATCATCTGTGTTTCTAAATCTCATGCATCATAAGAACAAGATGTTCTTCTCTGTTCCACAGGGGATGCTGTTAGTGTTGCCAAAAGGACTTTATCTTGGGGCAAATAAAATGTCTTATTGAGAGTATTTCAATACTTCGATTAAGTGACTCTTTTAAATATTCACTGTTAGCTAGCAATTTAACTATTTTATTAGATACTTTTCATATTTTTTCTTAAAAGGCTGATAATCATTTTATAAATGGTTTCTTATTAAATGTCTGTCTTTGCTTAGAACAGCTTATTACTATAAATAAAAAATATAAACATGCTCTAATTTGTATGTCTTCCAATTTCATAGACATTCTAAATCATACCTAAATGCCAAGCAGAGAATGCAAGATATATGGAACAATCCCACAGCACATGTTTAATGGAAAAATTAAGACCCCAGCCTCTAACTTTTAGTCAGAGCTGATTAGGGTTACTAATGGATATTTTTCATTAGATCAATATTTTCTAGGTTGACACAAACACTCCTCTGTTTCTTCCTCTTATTCCCCATGCCCCCTCCCCCCACACACAGTTCAATACCAAGAAAAGAGATAAGACAGGAAAGTGTGAAAGAAAAATGAAATATGTCAGTTGTTCTTTAACAGAAAATTCTGTCTTCCTAGAGCCTTGGCAAGGTCATAGTCACCTTGGAATCGCCATGACTACTGATGTGAACTAGCTGTCCTTAAAAGAATCCTTCTTACTCTGCACTTACATTAGAGAGATGGGGGAAGATGTAAAATAAAAGACTGGAAAAGGGTTTCAATTATTGTTGGAAGAACTCACAAAAGTGGGTTTCATTTTCTTTGATGTTTTGATAAATTAGTAAACTTGATTAACATAATCTGGAAATCTTTCCCCAAGTTAAAGAAAGAAACATTTAGGAGTTTAACTATTTCGTAGTCCCCTCTTTGAACCCAGAATTCCAAAGCTAAAGATTAGTGAGTTAAACCACAGAGTCCCAAGCTTTCCCACACCACAGTAAGGTTAATAATTACACCTGATTTGATGTCTAGAAACCCATTCCCAACCCAAAGCCTTTAAGTAGCAAACCTCACAGTATGTTTTATTGGAGATGATGCCTAATGATTAAACTGAAATGTGAAGTTTTAATAATGATATTCAAAATCTTAAAGACATTCACTGGAGTGATGGACCCGAAGTACAACACATGCTCCCACAAACTTTTCAGACCAGGGCAAGTTCTGAGGTTTCAAAACCTCACTTCCTTTGTTTCCTCCTCTCCAAGGTTCTTCTGCAGCACTCCCCCCCAACAAAGAAGAAACAAAGTTATCCAAATTCTCCATTGATGAAAATCTAAAATGAGAGAAGGGTATTCAAGAGGATCCAGTGGGATGCTTATTCGAAGAGGAGACATTCATTAGTGTCTTTGGATCTTAATCTGAAGATTTCTGCTTAAGACAGCAGGTCTCCCAACTGCAGGATGGGTCACTTTGAAGATGGTGAGACCTGACCAGCTCTCTCTGCTTAGCTGTCACTGCACCTGTGACTGGCTCTCCACTAGCAGGTGAGGATGAGCAGGCAAATGAAGAAGAAAACCAGAGCCCTGATTTTTCTTCAAGTTCTGCAGCAAAGATCAATGCTGGCAGAGTTAAAAGTAAAGGCACGACAAGCAAGGTCGGCTAAAGAGCAGTCAACTCCATGAGGACAGGGGCCATGTTATTTGGTTCTCGGGTGACAAGCACACAGTCACCTGGCACATAGCAGGCACACAATAAGCCCTTGTTAACTGAATAGCATTCATTCAATACAATTTCAAAGTATGCTGCTGCTGCTGCTGCTGCTGCTGCTGCTGCTAAGTCGCTTCAGTCGTGTCCGATGCTGTGTGACCCCATAGACAGCAGCCCACCAGGCTCCCCCGTGGGAGAATCTTGCCTGGGATTCTCCAGGCAAGAGTACTGGAGTGGGTTGCCATTTCCTTCTCCAATGCATGAAAGTGAAAAGTGAAAGTGAGGTCGCTCAGTCGTGTCCGACTCTTAGCGACCCCATGGACTGCAGCCTACTTGGCTCCTCCATCCATGGGAATTTCCAGGCAAGAGTACTGGAGTGGGGTGCCATCGCCTTCTCCGCAAAATGTACTGGAGACAATAAATGTACACCAAAACGTTAAAGGAGAAGGAAATGGCAACCCACTCCAGTATTTTTGCCTGGAGAATTCCATAGATAGAGGAGCCTGGCAGGCTGCAATTACGACTGAGCACACACGCAGCAGATTCTAAGAGACAATAAATACACAAAGGTTTAATTATAACTAATTTTATCCCTGAAATGATAGATAGTAGCCATGAAGACTTATAAGTTATTTGAGACATCCCACTCATACATGAAACAGCATCACCAGGCACACGAGGAAAACAGGTATCTCCCTTAACTATGATAAGGAATGTTCAAAGCTATAGAGGATTAAAACTACTACCAGCCTATTAGAGACGCCTGGTGGCTCAGACAGCAAAGAATCTGACTACAATGTGGGAAACCTGAGTTTGATCCCTGTGTCAGGAAGATCTCTTGGAGAAGAAAATGGCAACCCACTCCAGTATTCTGGCCTGGAGAATTCCATGGACTCGGGAGCCTGGTGGGCTGTAGTCCATGGGGTCGAAAACAGTCGGACATGACAGAGCGACTCACACACGCACCAGCCTCTTAACGCTAGGTATTATACAGAATGAGCAGACCTCCCAGAGACTACAATCTAACCAGCAGCTCTGATGCATGTGTTAAAGCCTCATCAGGTGAAGACTATCAGAAACAGGAACAAATCTGTAGTCAGACAAAATCAGATTTGTTGATTTTGTGCAGTGAGGGATGGCACTTGGAGAAGTCACAAAATGATGCTGAGAAAGAGGAGAAGGGAATCATCTTTCCTAAGGTTTGGGTTCTCACTGGAGGATTCAAAGGTGAGTCTAGAGGAAGCAGATTCACTTCTGGGCTGAGGGCAGTTTGGAGGTGAAGTTACAAGTGGGAATTAACTAGGGGCTGTTATGAGGTGAGGGAGGTTTAGCAATTAAAGATGCCGGGTAGGGAATTCCCTGGCAATCCAGCCGTTAGGATTTGGTGCTTTCACTGCTGTGGCCCAGGGTTCAATGCCTGGTCAGGGAACTAAGATCCTGCAAGCTCTGTGGCCTGGCCAAAAAATAAAAAGATGTCCAGTAAAATACAGGAGTAGTACAGCAAGTCTAGAATGTCATCCACCAGAATGCAGTAATCACAGGAAGGGAGGCCCTTAGGGCATCTTACAGTGACAACATGACTGGGAGAAGCAGTGTTCTCTGTTAACTGTGGGCTTCCCTGGTAGCTCAGCTGGTAAAGAATCTGCCTGTAAGATCCTCTGGTGAAGGGATAGGCTACTCACTCCAGTACTCTTGGGCTTCCTTAGTGGCTCAGATGGTAAAGAATCCACCTGCAATGCAGGAGACCTGGGTTTGATCCCCGGGTTGGGAAGATCCCCTGGAGGAGGGCATGGCAACCCACTCCAGTATTCTTGCCTGGAGAATCCTATGGACAGAGGAGCCTGAAGGGTGATAGTGCAGGCAGCTGACCTGCTGTGTGTGTGTCCTCCAAGCCTGACTCATGGCAAGGCTGCCTTTGTTGCTTTTCTATCCAGTTGATTTTCACTATTTTTATTAGAGACAGGCTTTGATCCCTATACAGATATAAACATGAAATTATCCTCCTTAATCAAGAAGGAGAAAGGGACATTCTCAAAACCTTAAGCTAAGAGAAGTGGGTGAAAAATGAAAGATATTTGAAACTTAAAACTGGCTAACCCATAAACCTATGGATTATGGATTATGTAAACCCATCCACCCTTTTTCAGTCCTCCAAACATTCTTCCAGCCCAGCACATGTGCCCTCAATAATAATGGTTGATTTACTTCCCTGTCTCATCCTCTAGACTCCAAACTCCTAAAAGTACTCATTTTATACCTGGTGAGTCACAGCTCCTAGCACATCCTAAGTGCTCTGCACACTGCTTGTCTTCTCTGTAGAGAATGTGTTTCAGGGCCACTTACAGTGAAACAGATTTTGGACCCTAAATAACTATTGAAGAATGTCATAATCTAAAGGATTCACTACATGGAGGCAACAGGGTGGAGCCAGCTGGCAGCATCTACAACCCCAAGTCAAAGAATGAAGCTTTCCTTTGATGAGTTCACAGATGACTTTGTTGCCACCTGATAGTTGAAAGCATTGGAAATAAATAGCTCAACACACACAGGGTTGGACCCCTGAATCGCTTAGTACGCAGTACTGGAAATGTTCATATATCTGTCTTTTCAGCAAAATTGTAAATTTCTTGGAGGTAAGAGGTTAGGCTTCAGCAATACATGAACTGTGAACTTCCAGATGTTCAAGCTGGTTTTAGAAAAGGCAGAGAAATCAGATCAAATTGCCAACATCCGCTGAATCATCGAAAAAGCAAGAGAGTTCCAGAAAAACACCTATTTCTGCTTTATTGACTATGCCAAAGCCTTTGACTATGTGGATCACAATAAACTATGGAAAATTCTGAAAGAGATGGGAATATCAGACCACCTGACCTGCCTCTTGAGAAACCTGTATGCAGGTCAGGAAGCAACAGTTAGAACTGGACATGGAACAACAGACTGGTTCCAAATAGGAAAAGGAGTACGTCAAGGCTGTATATTGTCACCCTACTTATTTAACTTATATGCAGAGTACATCATGAGAAACATTGGGCTGGAGGAAGCACAAGCTGGAATCAAGATTTCCAGGAGAAATATCAATAATCTCAGATATGCAGATGACACCACCCTTATGGCAGAAAGTGAAGAACTAAAGAGCCTCTTGATGAAAGTAAAAGAGGAGAGTGAAAAAGTTGGCTTAAAGCTCAACATTCAGAAAACGAAGATCATGGCATCCGGTCCCACCACTTCATGGGAAATAGATGGGGAAACAGTGGAAACAGTGGCTGACTTTATTTTTCTGGGCTCCAAAATCACTGTAGATGGCAATTTCAGCCATGAAATTAAAAGATGCTTACTCCTTGGAAGGAAAGTTATGACCAACTTAGATAGCATATTGAAAAGCAGAGACATTACTTTGCCAACAAAGGTCCGTCTAGTCAAGGCTATGGTTTTTCCAGTGTATGGATGTGAGAGTTGGACTGTGAAGAAGGCTAAGTGCCAAAGAATTGATGCTTTTGAACTGTGGTGTTGGAGAAGACTCTTGAGAGTCCCTTGGACTGCAAGGAGATTCAACCAGTCATCCTAAAGGAGATCAGTCCTGAGTGTTCATTGGAAGGACTGATGTTGAAGCTGAAACTCCAATACTTTGGCCACCTGATGTGAAGAGTTGACTCATTTGAAAAGACCCTGAGGCTGGGAAAGATTGAGGGCAGGAGGAGAAGGGGACAACAGAGGATGAGATGGTTGGATGGCATCACCAACTCGATGGACATGGGTTGGGGTAAACTCTGGGAGATGGTGATGGACAGGGAGGCCTGGCATTCTATGGTTCATGGGGTCACAAAGAGTTGGACATGACTGAGCGACTCAACTGAACTGAACTGAAGAGGTTATGTATGTCCTGTTAATCTTGCTTCCCTGCCCTCTGCCTACCATGCTGCACAGTATGGGAGTGTGATCACATGAAAGCTAAGTGGGTAAAGTAGAAAAACAAGAACGTCCTTCAGTTAAGGCAAAAGGCTAAAAGGACAATGCGGGCTGGTAAGGAAGAGGAAAGGTGTCCACATGCAGACCAGAGGCTCCCAGTGCAGGGGGTCGGAGGGCTCCGCAGACTGCTTGCTTCCCTGACAGAGGCAAGGGGGAAGCTGGAACATGGAAGCACAGAATGAAATCTAAAACCAGGCAGAGAGTGGAGGTGAAAGGAAGCAAAGAGAGGACTGAGAGGACATAAATAAAGAGATGAACACCAAGGTCAGAAGATGAGAACAGTCTTCATTAAAACCACTGATACAGGGAAAGTAGGAAGAAAGATGAAAATACAGATCAACACAATGACAGGGGAATAGAGGCAGGAGTCCAAGGAGAGCCTAGAAGATCTCTTGAGTTGGCTGTTAGTAAAAGCAAGAGCTGTGTGTAGAGAGGAAAGGAAAGGACTATTGCTGTTGCTGCTAAGTCGCTTCTGTCGTGTCCGACTCCGTGCGACCCCATAGACGGCAGCCCACCAGGCTCCCCCGTCCCTGGGATTCTCCAGGCAAGAACATTGGAGTGGGTTGCCGTTTCCTTCTCCAATGCAGGAAAGTGAAAAGTGAAAGTGAAGCCGCTCAGTCATGTCTGACTCTTCGTGATCCCACGGACTGCAGCTTACCGGGCTCCTCCATCCATGGGATTTTCCAGGCAAGAGTACTGGAGTGGGGTGCCGTCGCCTTCTCCAAAGAAAAGGGCATTGGCTCAAAACCCACAGCACTGCCCAACTTTGGAGCAGGTGCAAACCACCAGCCACCTTTTGGTTTTTTCTTTTTCCCATCTCCTTTTCTTCTCCATCTATCCTCCTGCTTTCTCTCCTTCCCTCCTGCTACAAAAAGTGTTGGCCAAATAAGACCACATACTTCTTTCAGGTTAGTGGAATGGATGCATTCAAGTTCTGCCTTTTTCTGTCTCAGTAACATGGGTATAGAGAAGGACTAGATGTCCTTCTAGTGTCTTTTCAACAATGAGCCTCATGGAATAGAAAAGTAATGGCAGAAACCACAACAGACCCTAGGACGTCAAGGTGGCATGCCTCATTTCGTGACTTGCAGTCAGCAAGTGGATACCATCGTGTCTAAATTATTGACCATCTAACGAACAACCAAATCATATTATGGACTCTGGTGTTCTGGGAAGAGGGGAGGAATGCTACTGACTCCGAGCACCCATTGGCTGGGTTTCCTTCCACGTGTGAAAATCTAGCCACCACAGCTGGGACCCAGGGCCACACATTCTACAAAACTGTGAAGGTCCTTCTACTATAACATGTTGTTGTTGTTCTTATAGTTGTTGTTTAGTCACCAAGTTGAGTCTGACTCTTTTGCAACCTCATAGACTGTAGCCCACTGGGCTCCTCCTTCCATGGGATTCTCCAGGCAAGAATACTGGAGTGGGTTGCCATTTCCTCCTCCAAGGGATCTTCCTGACCCAGGGATCGAACCTGGGTCTCCTGTATCAGCAGGTTGATTCTTTACCAATGAACCACCTGGAAAGCCCAATTATAACATGCACTGAGAAGAATTAGAATTAATACATTTTAAGCAGTTAGAAAAATGGAATCATTTACCTTAATGCGGTGACTTTTATCATGCAGCCTCAACACCAAAAACTTAAAACAATATGAAATATGTCAGATTTGAGGGAAATGCCCCCAATTTCGATGAGTAAATAGTTTTACTCACTCTTCATATTTAAACATCTTTGAATAAACATTGTTTGTGCTACTACTGCACTGAAATTTCTTCCCTGAAACAACTCTAAACTCTCCAATTCCATGTATTCATGTTCCCATTTCTAAGTTGTCTCTGAGTCCCTCTCTGTGATTGAAAATGTGTTAACTTACTCCAAAGAATGGTGGTTATCAACAGTTTTTTACTAGGTGTGCTTTTTTTTCCAGTAGACACAAATGTTGAAAGGAAATCACCACCTTAGATGGAGAAAATAGAATCTATATTTGTGAAAGGCCAGATTCTGTCAAGTTCGTTCTCAGACTTTGAACATAGATCATCCCCTAACTCACAAACTTGTTGAACTCTATAAGTTTGATGGTAAATCACCTGTAGAAAAAAAGGGAGGTGTTTATGCTCAGTAAGAACTTCACAGACAAAAGTGAGGTTCTCAGTGCAGCCCACGAAAGCTTTTCTGACCTATGCTCCACCTAAAACAGCAGCAATAAGGCTATAGAACCAACAGTGAAAGTGAGATCTCTATTGGGAAAGGCATTCAGCTTCCCCATTTTGGATGCCAAGAACCCAAAACTCTCCCTTTCTGACAATGAAAGCAGGGGTTCCTTTGCTCAAAGCAGGCTTGGAGTGTGGTCGTGGTGTGGACATTGGGGAGGAGGGTCTCTGTGAAGACCAAGACTGGAAATGCATAGAACTTCCCTGGTGATCCAGTGCTTAAGACTCCAAGCTTCCACTGCAGGGTCATGGGTTTGATCCTTTGTGGGAAACTAAGATCTGGCTTACCAAGCAAAGGTGAGGCAAAAAAAAAGAGTAGAAATGCACAGTGAGGGAAGTGAAAACACTGTTCAGACTGGGAAAAAAGATTGTTCAGATCGCTCAGTCATGTCCAGCTCTTTGCGACCCCATGGAATTCTCCAGGCCAGACTGCTGGAATGGGTAGCCTTTCCCATCTCCAGGGGATCTTCCGAACCCAGGGATAAAACCCAGGTCTCTCACATTGCAGGCGGATTCTTTATCAGCTGAGCCACAAGGGAAGCAAGATTGGTGGGGGGGTTGGGGGAGAGCGGGCCAGGGAGGACAAAAGAGAAAGGGGGACTTGGGTAGGTAAAGGAAAGTGCTGAAGGTCACAAACAGTTTCTTACCTCTTCCTCCCATCTCCTTTGCATCCTCAAAATGTCTCTTTTTTGGCTCCCCTTTGCAAGACTGTGTGGGGAAGGATGGAGATGTGAAAGGCTCCAGCATATCCCACAAAGTTAGAGGAAATAAGAAGGCGCAGGTATCACCAGTAAGAAGTAAAGTGGGAGAGATGCGGTGTTCCAGAACAGAGAGAGATGCTAACATCTAGTTGGAGATGAGAGGTGGGTTTGTCACATGTAACATGTGTATTCATAAATCAAAACCTTGTCTGTGTAGCCTGGGCACCGGCCCAAAGAGAAATCAATAGTTACTGCTCCAAAGTGGAAGAACAATTAGCAAATAATTAATTAACTATAGAGTCCTTGTGAATGCTTCTTCTGTTAAGGTTAATATTTTTTTAAGTATATTCCCCAATTTTTTTGCACACCTCTTGAAATTTTCCAGGCATAATGTCTTCATCAAAGGCACTAGAATCCAGAATAAATATACATTCCTACTTTTTTTAGGAACTCACACATTTTAAATTCTATTGCAGAAAGTCGGCTTTAGTCACCAACCTCAAGCAAGGTGACTTACTTCAACCAGTCGTGTGGCCTTCAAACAAAATTATATCCGGAACTAATTTCCTAATGTCTTTTTTTACTACTTGCTACAGATTCTAACCATCAGTCATTCTCTCCCTGTAACATAAGTACTGCCTGAAATTTTTCTATTTTTGTCTATTTTAAGCTATAAATCTTATCACGTTCATGTTCAACTTTTCACATATTGTGTCAGCTTCTCACACATTGGATTAACTTATTTCACACGTTGAAAATCAAAAGTACAAATAATATTAATTATTTAAACAATGTCTGGGATTACCACCTCGTCTCGCAAATTATTTAAATAATGAATTTAACCTCACATTATTAAAAATACTGCACAATTAAAATATTTTCCTATGTGTTTTTTTTCTAGAGAGACCTATATGATCCTGTTGGCATAAACACAGTATAAGAGGAAATGGAGAGAGCTGAGGATATTCCCGGGGGCGCCACACTACGAAAGAAGAAGAACTCCTTTCACTGTTGGCCATTTCTTCACTGGCGGAACACACCAGGAGCAATCGACAATGTGGGGGTCAAAATGGGAGAAGGGAAGTCTGGTCTGGTGAACAGAGTCCAAGTCTGGGTTTAACTATCTTTTTCCTTCTCACTGGGACAGTTAAAGCTGTTGCCTTAACTTTGCTTTTAATCTATTTTTTCATCCATGAGCTAAGAATACGTCCAGTAGAATACCCACCAGGGATGATTCCACTAGGGGTCCCAGATGCTACGTGGAATATAGTGTTAGGAACATCTATTTGTCAAGGCTCATTGCCAGTCTTCATGCCAGTTTTTGGTGACCACCGCTCAAGTGAACTTGAATGCCAGTTAAAATGGAGGTGTTTTCCTGATATTACAGGAAGTCTTAACACGCTCCCCTGAAAGCTTCCGGGTCAGTCAGGGTGATCCTGGTCATTTCAGACACTGAGCTGTCGGGAGTCGTTTAGCATGAGGGTGGGGGGTGTAGTTTTGGCAAAGACTGGTATCACGGTTACTAAGAGTCTCTTCCCACTTGACAGGGAAAATTCCTACAAATTCCAACCAGAGAATATACAGCTAGAAAATGGGAGAATAAGAGCATGTTGTATCTTGTCCTATATGCCTGAGGACGACTACTCGGCCTGTTTGTTTCCACTAATGGTCCAAAGGAAGAGTTATCTTTGCCTTAAAACATGTAACGTCCTATTCATATACATTAGACAGTTCATCTCTTACGATCAGGATGCCATCCAAATCTCTAAGACAGCAGCATCAGAAACAGAAAGCGGTGCTGTTACTATTATTTGCATTACCTCTGTCCTCACAGCTTCCATTGGTCTTTTCTTGATTTCTCCTATGTCCAAGTAACTGGGGGGAATAAAAAGAATAAGGGTTCTTTTTATTACTTTTGAATCAGCTGTGTAAATTTCTTTTTTTAATTATTAAAAAGTAAAGCAAGCCATAGGACATGCTTAAGCCAAAAGCAAAAAAGTCAATAGCTACTAATCTAAAGCCATGAGAGTCACAGGAATGGCTTTCAGAGCTGACACATGTCTACTCTAAACCTGAATGAAATTGAAGCCTTAGAGATACATAGTTCTATCGTGGAACATTGTCCCCCACAATGGCTAGCTACTTACTGCATATACATTATTTCTCATTTTTATATCCATTTCGATACAAAGAGCAGTTTGTGTATAAAGCTCCTTAATGGTTCTATGAATCACAGACTTTAGGCCAAAGAGAGTCGTACAGATGCCATGCATTAGAGTAACAACTGTGAAAGGCTGAGAAAGCTTTTTCCCTAGGAGAGCACTTTAATGATCCAGAAATGCTCAGCCATGTGGGATGGTTTAGGCTCTGGTTCAGCTAAGAGACAGATGAGTGAACTAGTTAACCTCTGGAGACCCCTATTATTCCATAACTACTTGCTATATACATTAACTACTGATCATTCTTTAGCTATAGCGTAAGCACAACCTAAAAGCTTTATACCTTTGTCAATTTCCAAGCTATATATCCATCACTGTGATCTGGTCCCATTGTGCTTCATACACAGAAGGTGATAAATAAATGTTTTAATATTAAAAATAAATATAAATCTAGCATTTAATTTACAACCATAGAAAGATACACTCTCTACCTCAACTACCAGAATTGCTGAGATGCCCCCAAAAAAGCTTATATCAGAATTAATTTTGGCTACATCTTATTTTGTTGTTTTTTGGATAGAATGCTTCAGTCAATCATGCCTCTAGAAATCATCATCTATTTCCCTTAAATAAACTGTTATTACTTGCATAAAACAGTGCAAATTCTCCCTCTGTTTAGCAGATAATGGGTCTTTTGGAAATCTTCAGGGACTGGTTTCTGACAAAATAACAACACATTCTAACTGTCATGTGCAGGAAAGTCATCTCAGATCCACCAGATTAATGCAGTAGGATCAACTTCTCAAAATGCATAAGGAAAACTTTGGGGAAAGTAATAATCTCTAGATGTCTCTTCTATAAAATAAACAGTTTGATAGCTACCTGAAGTTTAATCATGGTTTCAAAAATTTTAGAAGAAATATGAGTAAAAGATATTCAAGAAGAAAGTTGATCACTTTCATTTGAAAAATATTTTCCAGCATTTCTATCTCCCCCAGCATCATTCAGGGTCTTCCTGACATGAATTACCCTCAATATGTTTGGATTTTCCTTTGTTCTGCCAGTTTCCTAATTTGTTATATAAACTGAAAACTGCTAGTTGTATATTCAGCAAATATATTCAGCATTTAAATCTTCTTGGCTCCTATCATTATAACCATAGATACTACCACTTTAACACAAATAAATAAATTATTCATCTGTCAGCATGGAAAACAAACCATGGCCACTGTTATAACACACTCGGGGTTTTTGTGTGTGAGTGAAAAGCAAAAACAGCCGTGTAAATCTCTTATTATATATGTGTGTGTGTGTGTGTGTAAAGAATGATTTGAAGTGCACTTTCTATTTGATTTGGAACTATACTTGTTTTTATCTTTTGAGTTGGTAATGCTAAATAAACAAAAGAGAATATGAATTATTATTAAAGTGAGCCTGGAATTTTGAGCTGTTAATAGATTCTGAAGCAGGTTTCCATCCTCATGAAATTGCTTCATATGAAAGTTTTAACTTTAAAAATTAATGAAGTATATGATGAAAGAGACTGGACACCGAGATGCTTTGCATTCACAGAACACTTTGGTGCTTACAAAACACCTTCACATCCACAGCACTTACTTTCTACAATAACCCTGTGAGGTAGGAATGGTTATGTTCCTTTTCTGTGTTAGGAAACTGATAATTCACAAGGATTCTCAACTGAACTGCACAACGAGACTGAGCTAATAAACGGCTCAATCTCAAGTCTCCTGATTCTCAGTTTTAAGTTCTAAGTTTCTTTGAAGCATAGTTTCATTTAGCGCTTTTCTAAGAAAGTTAGACAAAGCATACTAAAGGAGGTTTCAGAGAAGGGAAATTAAAGCCAAATACATCCCTCACCTCCCGTAAAAAGAATATCTGCATAACAAAAAGCGGAATACTTAGAACTCAACCTAAACAAATACATAAGGAAGTATATTACACAAATTTAGTGATATTTAGGGAAATAGTTCTATACAGTTAAAACCAGAATTCACAAGCACAGATTTTATGGTAAAGATTTTTTGGCCATCCTGAGGCCCAAGGTGAATTTTAATTAAAATACATTAAAAACTATGGGGGGTTAACTACAGAGTTATCATACAATCCAGCAATTCCACTCCTAGGTATATACCCAAGAGAAATGAAAACTTGCTGGGAGCCGGCATATTGCATATTGAGTGCATACTGCATATTGAGTGCAGCACTTTCCACAGCATCATCTTTCAGGATCTGGAATAGCTCAACTGGAATTCTATCACTGCCGGTAGCCAGCGTGAGGAACTCCGCCCATGACAAAGGTCATGAGGAAGGAGGCTCGGCATACGCAAAGTCGGGATCGAGCTTCAGGAGTCCCCCTGGAAATTCTCGAGCATATACCCCCAAAACCAGAGTCTGCCTACTTTCTGCTTTGTGCTTTCACCTACACCTCTGACTTTACGGGGGGCTGTCCCCCACTACCTCTCTGAAAAAAGAGTTAGCTTACAGCTCCAGTTAATAATTCCTGGGTGTGACAGTGTTTAACCTACAAACTCCTTTGGAAATCCTCTAGCCTGCCTGAATAGGTTTTTCCGGCCACATGTGATTGTTCAGAGCCTCCCAACTGTGAGAGGCAGGAGATGTTCTAAACTGTCTAAATACAGATTCCTTTGAGCAGTTAAAAGATTGATTAGAAATTGTATTGGTGAAGGAATTTTCACTTGTTGGGCCAATGTTTGCTGCTAAGTCTCCATATCCCTTACCTGCTGTGTCCCTGGCAGTGTATTGATTAATATAATTGGTGTAAGTAGTAGCTTTAATGTTTGTAACCTGGGACCCTTGAGTTAATTCTTTTTCTTGTTATAGCCCACCACACCTTTGCTCTGTAGGAATGCAACTTTATCTAATGCTTTTGGAGGGTGGCTCCTGACCAATCACCTTTAGAGAAAAATAAGTTTTCTGAAGAAAAGGTCTTAAAATGTTAACAGGCCTCCGGGCCAGAAGATGATGCAAATCACCTAAGCTTTTGCATATGATAAGTTTGCAGGAAGAAAGCCTGGTTTGCTGCAAGACTCTACCCCTTCCCCCATTATCCTCTATGCATAACTTAAGGTATAAAAACTACTTTGAAAAATAAAGTGCGGGCCTTGTTCACCGAAACTTGGTCTCCCCATGTTGTTCTTTCTCTTACCTTCTGGCTGAATTATTCAGCCTCTTTTCTCCACTGAATTTCCTCACTGAGCTATCCTTATTTCAGCCTCTTTTCTTCACTGAATTTTACTGAGCTATCCTCATTCTATTACTCTTTATATCCTTAATTAACATTTAATTAAGCAATTGTCTCCTGATCTTCGCCTACGCCGTCTCTCCTTCGAATACCCTGGATCAGCCGGGGCTGGTCCCCGGCAAAAACTTATGCATAATTGTTCATAGCAGGGTTATTCATAATAGCCAAAAGTGAAACAACCAAATATCCATCAACGGATTAAAGGATAACAAAATGTGCTATAGCTATATTACAGAATATTATTCAGTCATGAAAGAAGGAAGTGAAGGGAGACAGAAACACACAAAGTCACATATGACTACTTTTACAGGCAGACCTTGTGTCATTGCACTTAACCAATATTGTGGTTTTCTACAAATTGAATCAGGTTTGTGGCCACCCTGAATACAGAAAGCCTATCAGTGCCGTTTTTCCAACAGCATTTGCTCAATTCAGGTCTCTGTGTCACATTCTGGTCATTTTCACAATATTACACACTTCTTATATTAGTGTATTTGTTATGGTGATCTGTGGTTAGCGATCTTTGATGTTACTATTATGACCTGCTAAAAGCTCAGATAATGGTTAGCATTTTTTAGCAATAAAATATTTTTTAAATGAGGCATGTACTTTTTTTAGACGTAATGCACACATAACAGACTGCAGTATAGTTTAAACACAACTTTTATATATACTCGTAAACCAAAAAACTCCTGTGACTGCTGCTGCTGCTGCTGCTGCTAAGTCACTTCAGACGTGTCTGACTCCGTGCGACCCCATAGACGGCAGCCTACCAGGCTCCGCCATCCCTGGGATTCTCCAGGCAACAACACTGGAGTGGGTTCCCATTTCCTTCTCCTGTGACTGGCTGTATTGCAATACTGACTTTACTGCAGTGGTCTGAAATAGAACATGCAATATCTCCAAGGTTTGTCTGTATATAAAATATCCAGGATAGATAAATCCATAGAGACAGAAAAACTAATAACTACTGGTCAGTGGTTACCAGAGGAAGGGGAGATGGGGAAATTGGGAAGGTACAGGATTTCTTCTGGGAGTGATGGAAATGTTCTAACATTAGTTTGTGGTGATGGTTGCAAAACTCTATGAATATACTAAAACCACCGTGGTTTATGTTATGTGAAATCTACCTCAGTACAACTGTAAAAAAAAAAAACAAAACACCATGGAATATTAAATTCTACATGTCCCACAGTACCCACCCCCACGAGGAATAATTTTTCTCAACCCCCATATAATTTTACTTTTCTAACTGCACTCACCCCTTTGTACTTTGCATTAAAATTACTGGTGTGCACATAGCCTATCTCCTGTTAGATTGTGACCTCCCAAAGAACAAGTTGTGTCTTATCTCTGTTCCCTTCACAGACCAAAGGCACAGTTTGCCAATGCACTGAACACCCACAGTAAGTGAGCTCCCAGCCAGGAACTGGGGACAAGCATCACTAACGACCCCTGTCCTTCAAGATTTAACCATCAAGCATCCGGTGACCGGCTTGCAGACAAATACAGTAAGCCAGTAAACTTTTCCAAGCATCGAAGCAATCCCCTTAATGTACAGGTGGTGGGAGGAGGGGCCGCACAAAGTGGGGCGTGGTCAGTTCTACTCGGAATGGAAGTCTAAAGAATTTCAACAGTGAGGAGAACGTGCAGAGAGCACTTTCTCCACTGGTGACATTTCAGTATCCAGTTTTTCCGAGTCATTTTTAAGAACATTATTTCGACTAAATTGATAGATTTCCACACTGTAAATCAACTATACTCCAATCAAAATTAAAAATAAAATGATAGGTCCCAAGAAAAAAGTGGAAAGAGAAAAAGAACATGAAATGCGAAATATCTAACATGACGTATGTGCTACTCTTTCCAAATAGCTAGTCATTCAATACTTTTTTTTTTTAAAGATTCTCATCCATCATCACACCTTTAAAGTCTGTTCCTACTGCTCCCTAAGTGAGCTTTCTTCTCCAACCACGGTTTCAACCTCTAATGCAACCGCAGAGGGAGCTTTGAGGGCCATCAACTCGCACAGCCACAGCCCCTGAGCCCACCGAGGTGGGGGTTACTCCTCTCCACCTTAGCAACCCCTGAAACGATGGGCGGTGGGGACAGACGGACTCACTTGAGTTTCTTGAAGGATTCCTGGCCCCCGGCCACGTAGTTGCCCCCGCTCTGGATCTGGTCTAGCCTCCAGATGCGGTGCCCGGTCCGCGGGGTGTAGATGTTCCGAACCGCTCCGAAGGGCGCCTGGACGCCGCCCGTCACCTCCTTGAGGAAGACGTCAAAGCTGGACACCTTCTTCTCGTGGAAGACGACACGGCGGCCCGTGAAGAAGGGGTCCCCGTTGCGGTACACCAGCACGCTCTTCACGACCGGCTGCGACAGGTGCCCGGACCTGGCACTGGTGCGACTCATCTTCCCCTCGGGACTCCCGCGCGGCTCGCTTCTCCGGGGGGAGGCACCGCGGCTGCCCCAGCGGCCTCACAGCACACGCGCGGCGCGGGGTCGCGTCCTGAAACGAACGCGAAACAGACAAGCCCGCGCGGGTCACCGCAAAGCAACCGCGCGCGCCCGGCGTCCACCCGGCGGAGACCCTGCCGGGGCAGGACTCACCCGGCACGTTCAAGTAGTTCACCCGAGTCTGCACCACCAATCAGCGCTCGCCGTGCGCGCACACACCTGTTTCTCTCGCTACCGGCGGAATCAAGGTGTAACCACCTCTGCACCGGAGCTGCGCCAGGGGCGGGAAACAGGCAGACTGCGTGCGCCTGGGTGGGAGAGAGGTGGGAACACATACACATGCACGAACTATATAATCGTAAATATGCTGAAACTTCTTTCCTGGCTCCCACTTCTCAATCTCCTGTTTGTTCCCGAAATCAAGTAATTAGGGTTTGCGCTGAAACTGCCCAGCTTTTTCCTCGCTGGGAGATATATGCCTAAAGTGCACTGAGATAGAGGAGAGTCGAGCGTCCGAGACCCCTCGCCCCTGCCTCATCCGCAGCCAAGACCTGCGCCGCCCCCAGCGAAGCTCCCGTGGGCATCCTTTGAACACAGCGAACAGGAGCGCGCAATCAAGTCCCAAGGTGAAGGCGTGGGGGCGGGGGGGGGGGGGTGGAGGTGGTCCCCGGGAGGCGCCCGCGGCAGGGGTACCTACCGACACAGGAGGGCGGGGTGGGGGTGGGGCACGGCGCTGCGGCTCGGCTGGCACCGCGGTGAACTCGCCGGGGGCCGCGCGTCGCTCCTGCTGTTCCTCCCGCAGCCGTTGTCTCTGCGGGCCTCCCTCATCCCAGGGGGAACGGAGTTGTTATTTCCCGCCGTTTCCATAGTAACTGCAGCCCCGCGCAGGGAGCGGAGTCGGCGAAGTAGGCCTGGCGCGCTCGCGGATCCCTTGGGCTTTGCCCTCGGCGTCTGGCAGCGACTGGAGAAAGTGAGTCTTTTAGAGGGAAGAAGGGGAAGTATCAAGCAGTCACTCTATAAACGGACGCCTGCTGGGTGCCTGCGCTGTGCTAGAAGTTGAGGGATACAGCGGTGTAGAGAAAAACCTAGCATTTTTGAGTCCCTACCATGTGTGTGTGTAGTTCTATAGCAAGAAAAGGAGCCTACTGTTTGTGTAGGTTGGATCCGTGTATGGATAAGAGTTGGACACGACTGAGCCACTGAACTGAACTTGTGGGTTAAGAAGTGCCGGGGACAAAAAAAAAAAAAAGTGCCGGGGACAGGGAGGCTGGGGGGTGGGGTGAGAACTTCAGTAAAGGGGTGCTTTGTCCAAGCTACTCTGGGACATATATATTGTGGAACAAGAAAGTGTTCTTTAAAAAGGTGAAATCTTCCAGCTCGTCTCTGCCAATGTTTCCCTGTTCCTCCTAAGACGCCAGTACTATGTGTCGCGTGCAAATATCATTACAGGCGGTACCTAATTCATCATCTATGAATAAAAATTATGGTCATAATAACTACCATTAATTGAACACTTATCATGTGCGTTGTGTGAGGCGCTTTAGATAGATTATCTAATTTAATGTTCAGAGCCTTCAGAGGTAAACATTCTTTCCTCTGATGAGGAAACAGAAGTAGAGAAGCCTCAGGTCACGTGGGAAAATTCAAACCGAGTTTTCTGTGATCCCCGGACCACTTTAACCACCATGACATACCATCTGAGAGATGAATGTATGGGACGTTGCAATCTGGGGCAGAAACATTTATTAAGTAAAGTTACTTAATACATCAATGCCTTGAAAGTTAACAGTTTTCAAAAAACCAAAGAGAAGAGAAGAATACAGAGGTAAAATAGAGGAAGGAAATTTTGTGAGCTGGTTGTGAAGAATACAGGTTGGACTTCCCTGGTGGTCCAGTGGTTAAGAATCTGTGTGCCAATGCAGGGGGCACAGGTTCGATCCCTGCTCTGGGAAGATTCCACAGGCCGGTTGGACCTGTGCGCCACAATTACTGTGCCCACACTCTAGAGATGGACAGCCACAACTAAAGAAAGCCCACGGGCAACAACAAAGACCTAATGCAGCCAAATAATTTTTTTAAAAAAAGGATTATTAAGAATACACAGGTTGAGAGGAAAATATCAGTGAAGATGTGCTGCCAAGTGGTAAATAGGACAGAAAATCAGTTTTGAGGGGAGAATAGCAGTAAGTCTAGCAACCCCCAGACCACTTAAACCTCCCTGTTCCCATACCCACACCAGCCCAGAGCAAAATAAAAACACGTGGCCTCTCATTCAAAAATTCAAAACTTCAAGATGGCAGCAGCAGAATAATAAGCACGTATATCTTCCAAGCGTGAACCCTTGTCACCAGCCCAGGAGGCAGCCCCACGTCTGTATTCTAATGCCTCCCCCAACAGTACCTCTGGCCCAAGTTTGTTTCCTGAGCCCAGACTCATTTATCCAGTTGCTTCTTAGACAGTGATATGGTGATAAATGTTTAACTACTGGTTTGCAGAGTGGGGAAGGCCTTGATTCACAACATTTGCCAACATTTGTAGTTTCAGTAGCACAAACCGGGCCAATTTCCAGCTCCAATCTGACATCCCTGGAGGCATGAGTTGTGTAGTCACAAGTATGGTATTTCCTCCATACAGATGCAACAGACATCTAAGGAAAGGAAAGGAAAGTGAAATTGCTCAGTCGTCTCCGACTCTTTGCGACCCCATGGACCATAGCCTAACAGGCTCCTCTGTCCATGGAATTTTCCAGGCAAGAATACTGGAGTGGGTTGCCATTTCCTTCTCCAGGGGATCTTCCTGAGCCAGGGAATGAACCCAGGTCTCCTGCATTGCAGGCAGACACTTTACCATCTGAGCCACCTGGGAAGCCCAATAGACATCTAACCTCAGAGATAATAGTAAAATGGAGGTGGTGATGAGTTTTGAGTCATTATTATCTTTGTTTTTTTATTTATTTAATTGTACATTTATGCAATTTAATTTTTAATAATGACCATGTTTAAAATTCCTGGAAATTTAACAACTGAGTCTTGCAAGTCAGTAGAAGATGGTTCTCAGCCCATCCTTTCTCCTGGACAACATCCTTAGACCATCAAAAAGGCAGTCTGGACTCAGAATGCTCACAGGAGCTCACATTTTCCTCAAAATCTCTTTTCCTAAGATCCTTACCTCCATGAATGGACCCCCATCTAACCCATTTGTTCAAAGCTGGAACACTCACATTAATAAATGGGCTAATTCTTATTTAGAAGGAAGGAAGAGAGGGAAGAAAGCGGGAGGGGTGGGTGAGGGAAGTAAGAGAAGGAAGAAGAACTGGGAGGGGGGCCGGAAGAGGAAGAGTTGGAGTGTTTGGGCATGCATGCTAAGTCACTTCAGTCCTATCTGACTCTGCATCCTCATGGACTGTAGCTTGCCAGGCTCCTCTGTCCATGGGATTCTCCAGGCAAGAACACTGGAGTGAGTTGGCATGCCCTCCTCTAGGGGAATCTTCCTGACCCGGAGATCGAACCCGTGTCTCTTATGTCTCCTGCCTTGGCAGATGGGCTCTTTACCACTACTGCCACCTGGGAAGGAGTGTTTGTGGGCATTCAGCAAAGAAGAAAGGAATGGGAGCAATAGCCATTGGATGGGACCTCCCAGGGGAGATGAGTCTTGAGGTGGGCCATGAAGAATTGACTGGATGTGATATAGTGAAGAGCTGGAAAGGAAGTTAAAGGAATCTTCATGAGGAAAACAACATAAGCAAAGACAAGATGGAGAAATAAGCCAGGGAAGAATCCAAAGAGCAGACAGTCGTCTCTGACCCAGGCCTGGCCCGGGAGAAGGTGGGTGGGGTGGCCTGTGTCTGTTGGGGGAGCCTGGGGTGAAGGTCAGTGATGCTGGATGGCAGAGTCCCAGAAGCCAGGAGGAATCAGAGGCTGCCGGAGGAGGCCCAGCCTGAGGTGGCCAGTGTCCACTCTGAGGAATGTCAGAGCCTCCTGAGTTCTTTAGCCATCTTGAGGAATCCAGGTTCTATGCTCCTGCTCTGTCGGAAACAGCCCACAGTGATTGGAGAAACCCCTGCTGTTCATCGTCTCGCGCTGAACTTTGTGACATCTGGAATTCCCTAAGAATAAGGAGGATGTGGGCTTCCGCTGCCTTCTCACCATGATCCTGCGCCTGGGCTGGGACGTCCCTGAAGCTCCCCTCCCTGTGGGATGAGGTTAGAAACCCTGAAAACCATATGCCCAGAGGCCCCATTAGAGTGTGCAGGTGCGCTGGGAGTATGGCTGCACTCCAGGAGGGACCTACGGAGGCTCGCTCCAGCTAGGGCCCTGTGAGTCAGGGTCCCTCATAGCGTAACAAGAAGAATCCCAGCGTGCTACCTGGGTGAGGGGAACAGGTCACCCAGGAGTGAGTTCAGGGTACAATCCCACTTTGTGCATCTCTAGGGACAAGATGTGCTCTCTGAGAGGATAACATACAATAAATAAAGGTATGTGAAGTGAAGTGGCTCAGTCATGTTCAACTCTTTGCAACCCCATGGACTGTAGCCTACCCCGCTTCTCTGTCCATGGGATTTTCCAGGCAAGAACTGGAGTGGGTTGCCATAAATAAAGGTATAAGTATTGCCATTTTCTCTGCACGGACTGCCTAGGTACCAGGTTTTTAAGTATGGGTGTGTCTTTCTTTTTTAATAGAGGAAAGGATGTTGCTTGGTTCCTTTTTCTTTTTAATTTTTTTACTTATGGCCGTGCTCGGCCTTCATTGCTGCACGGGCTTTTCTCCAGTTTCAGCGAGCGGGGGCTGCTTTTTGTCGCAGTGTGCGGGCTTCTCATTGCGCTGGCTTCCCTGGTCACAGAGCACAGGCTCTAAGGGCGCAGTGCAGTAGTTGCCACATGTGGGCTCAGTACTTTCGGCTCCCGGACTCTTAGCACAGGCTCAATAGCTATGGCACATAGGCTTAGTTGTGCCACAGGGAGGGAGGAGAAGGGGATGAGAGGATGAGATGGTCGGATGGCATCACCGACTCGATGGGCATGAGTTTGAGCAAGCTCTGGGAGTTGGTAATGGACAGGGATGCCTGGCGTGCTACAGTCCATGAGTTTGCAAAGAGTCGGACACGACTGAGCAACTGAACTGAACTCAACGGGCTTAGTTGCTCCGCGGCATCTTCCCAGATCAGGGATCGAACCCGTGTCTCCTGCATTGGCAGGTGGTACTTTACCACTGAGCCATGTTCTCCTCATTAGAAAGGCCTCCCCTGAGAGCCTTATGTGAAGTATCCCTTAGTCACTGTAGGTCACAGCACACCTTCTGTTTCCTGTTTGTAGCACTTGCCACTCTGCAGAATGTTCAGGAGGGTAGACCATTGTCAGATCTCTGACTGCTCTATATGAAGTACTTAGAACAGTGCCTGGCATAGAGTTGAGCAGATGAATATTGTGTGTGTGTGTGTGTGTGTGTGTGTGTGTGTGTGTGTAAAGAGAGAAAAGGCAGTAGGAGAGAGAAAGGAAGGGAGCAAGAGGGGAGGAGGCAGCAGAGAAAGGAAGGTGTCCTAGCTCAGGTCTCCACTGTGACCCCTACAGGGGTTCACATATGTCTGAGTGCATCTGGTTGGACCCACCAGTAATGTATCCTTAGGAAACACTAAGGCATCACTTGAAAATAAATTCATCCTAAAGTAAAAGACTGTAAGAGACGTCAACCCAGTAACAAAAGCTAGCTTGTGGTGGTGGGGGGTGGGGGGCAATCTGAAGTTTAGCGTCTCATCTGCCAGGTTCCAGTCCCCATGTACTCATTACAGGGAATTGGATGTGGCTATTAGCAAAACCTGTCATCAGTATTTCACTGTAAATTCTATACAGCATTGAGCACAAACAGCTCTTCTTTTATGCTGTCTGCAAAATGTAATGTGGAAGGGAGATGGAGAAGAAGGCATGCTCATGCAGGGAGCAGAGTCACCTTGGCAGTGCCTCCCTGGACCTTGTGGGCTATAACATAGCATCCATGGCGCGGGGACCTGGCAAGAGACAGCATCACCCCGTAGAGGTGATGGTACCTAGGTGGCAGTACCTGGCTTCACAAGCAGCAGAGGCCTCAGTAGGAAAGAATACCAAAAGGAAGGAGCTCCAGCAGGGAACGAGGGCCATGCAGAGACTGGACAGTCTTTAGAACTCACTTCCTCGGAACTCCTAAAAGTAACTGGGGGAAGTTTAGGGGGGACATTTATGGGGCTGCACATGTATGTTTCATAGGAAGCAAGAGCCTGCCAGACTGTGCCTTAATCTTTTTGACCAGTTTCACCCCCTGGCCTGATACAACCTGAGAAAATATAGGGGTTTGAGACACTGAAAGTAAGGAAGAGAGGTACATGCAAAACAATTAATAGAACCTAGTAATGCCGAAAAAGGCAAGAGAGTAACTTTTAAATTTCAGTGTGGAATTTTTTTTTTTTTTTTTTTAAAGATAAGTGAAAGTCACTCAGTCATGTCCGACTCTTTGCAACCCCATGGACTATACATTCCATGGAATTCTCCAGACCAGAATACTGGACTGGGTAGCCTTTCCCTTCTCCAGGGGATCTTCCTAAGCCAAGGATCAAGGATAAACAACTCTCTATTAGAGAGTTTCATGTGGAGATTCTGAGATGCAGATCACATCTGATTTATGATTGCTTCACACATGCCACTTCTGGAAATCTCATTCTAAGGGGTATGATTAATGAGATTCTTTGGCCAATAAGGCCACTTGTAAACTACAGAAATCCTCAGAGGGATTCATCAATGCCCTGTATGCCTTCTGGAGGCATTTAACTAGCCACCTGGAGGATTCCCGTGTCTCTGGACAATTATTTCACAGCAAGAAAGAAAAAAATCATGTGAGGTTTCCAACCAGTCAAATTCACTGGAGTCAATAAACATGTCAGATTTAGGAAAGAGTTGTATCTATTTCATAGGGATGGTCTCAAGATGGATTTTAACTTGCTTCACTGAAAATGCCAATATATTTCAAAGTAGATTGGTTGTATGGTTTTATTTATACATGATACTTAAAATCCGGTTTTGAATCTTGGCTCCATCACTTAGTAGCTATGTCACCAGGGCTCTGGTGACAGAGGCTCTGTTACTTTACTTTTCTTAGTTTCCTCATCTATAAAATGAACAACCAAACACTACCCATATAGGATTAAGAGAGATAACGATGAATCCCTAGTGTTTACAGAAGTGTCTGACACTTTGTGTCCGACTCTTTGAGACCCCACGGACTGTGGCCCGCCAGGCTATGGGATTCTCCAGGCAAGAATACTGGAGTGGATTGCCATTCCATTCTCCAGAGGAACTTCCCAACCCAGGGATCAAATCCTGGTTTCTTGCATCGCAGGCAGGTTCTTTACTGTTTGAGCTACAGGAAAGACATATAGTATGCACCAAATAAATATCTCATTTTTTTAAGATAAATCTGTATTCTTCTCATGTGCAAATGAGTGTGGACAATTTTAGATATTACACATACAAAGTTTGGCCAAACTCAGTAGAATCTAACAGTCAAATCGGTGGTGCTAGTGGTAAAGAACCCGCCTGCCAATTCAGGAAACATAAGAGATGCAGGTTCGATCCCTCGGGCAGGAAGATCCCCTGCAGTAGTATATGGCAACCCACTCCAGTATTCTTGTCCAGAGAATCTCATGGGCTGGTGGGTTGCAGTCCATAGGGTCACAAAGAGTCAGACAAAGTAAAGCGACTTAGCACACATGCAGTAGAATATAACAGACCAGAGAGAAACAGTCCTGCTTAGGGTTTAGTCTCGAAGCCACTCGAAGCCACCCTAAGACAGATAGTATCAGCACTCAGCCCAGTTCCTCTCGGATCCCTGTGACCCCATATGTCCTACCCCTGATTCTATGTGCCACACCTGTGACTCCTTCGCAGGCAACCTTGTGTTCCTGAAGCAGCAGCATTTGGACTGTTGAGAGCTGGAATGCCTGAGAGTTTACCCTTCCCCACCCCCACCTCCATCTGTCACCTACCACCACCCCACACATACCCTTAACCTGTGACTGACCAGTGCGAGAGTATGAAACCCCACCTCCGTTGCTTTAGGTCGAGTTAATCCTAAAGCATAAAGTACACTTCACGGCTCCCCTGTGGAATCAACTTGAAGCCACTCTCAGTGGGATATTGCCTGAAATCACACCCTTACCTGGCTTCTTACCAGTTACTTTAAATGACACTGCCCATTCTGACTCTTAAATCTCTAACCTGGACCTTAGCTGCCTAACGCATTCATTCATTCATTATCAAATACTAGCTCAGAACCTACTCTGGGCAAAGCTCTGTTTCTCACTTATGTAGTCAATATTCTGTCCTTTCTCCACATTCAGTGCACTAATTTCCTCTTCTTCAAAGTATCCCAAACATATTGGATTAGGACTCACCCTAATGATAATTACCTCTTTTGTTGTTGTGTTCTTTAGTCAGTCAGTCATGACCAACTCTTATTCAACCCCGTGGACTGTAGCCTGCCAATCTCCAGCCCATGGGATTTCCCAGGCAAGAATATTCGAGTGGGTTGCCATTTCCTTCTCCAGGGGATCTTCCCAATCCAGGGATCTTGAACCCAGGTCTCCTGCATTGGCAGACAGATTCTGAGCCACCAGGGAAGCCCCAATTATCTCTTTCAATTCAGTTCAGTTCAGTTCAGTCGCTCAGTCGTGTCTGACTCTTTGCGACCCCATAAATCGCAGCACGCCAGGCCTCCCTGTCCATCACCAACTCCCAGAGTTCACTCAGACTCACATCCATCGAGTCAGTGATGCCATCCAGCCATCTCATCCTCTGTCGTCCCCTCTCCTCCTGCCCGCAATCCCTTCCAGCATCAGAGTCTTTTCCAATGAGTCAACTCCTCACATGAGGTGGCCAAAGTACTGGAGTTTCAGCTTGAGCATCATTCCTTCCAAAGAAATCCCAGGGCTGATCTCCTTTAGCTTGGACTGGTTGGATCTCCTTGCAGTCCAAGGGACTCTTAAGAATCTTCTCCAACACCACAGTTCAAAAGCATCAATTCTTCAGCGCTCAGCCTTCTTCACAGTCCAACTCTCACATCCATACATGACCACTGGAAAAAACATAGCCTTGACTAGATGGACCTTTGTTGGCAATGTCTCTGCTTTTCAATATGCTATCTAGGTTGGTCATAACTTTTCTTCCAAGGAGTAAGCATCTTTTAATTTCATGGCTGCAGTCACCATCTGCAGTGATTTTGGAGCCCAAAAAAATAAAGTCTGACACTGTTTCCACTGTTTACCCATCTATTTCCCATGAAGTGATGGGACCAGACCATGATCTTCATTTTCTGAATGTTGAGTTTTAAGCCAACTTTTTCACTCTCCTCTTTCACCTTCATCAAGAGGCTTTTGAGTTCCTCTTCACTTTCTGCCATAAGGGTGGTGTCATCTGCATATCTGAGATTATTCATATTTCTCCTGGAAATCTTGATTCCAGCTTGTGCTTCTTCCAGCCCAGCGTTTCTCGTGATGTACTCTGCATAGAAGTTAAATAAGCAGGGTGACAATATACAGACTTGACGTACTCCTTTTCCTAATTGGAACCAGTCTGTTGTTCCATGTCCAGTTCTAACTGTTGTTTCCTGACCTGCATACAGATTTCTCAAGAGGCAGGTCAGGTGGTCTGGTATTCCCATCTCCTTCAGAATTTTCCACAGTTTATTGTGATCCACACAGTCAAAGGCTTTGGCATAGTCAATAAAGCAGAAATAGATGTTTTTCTGGAACTCTCTTGCTTTTTCCATGATCCAGCGGATGTTGGCAATTTGGTCTCTGGTTCCTCTGCCTTTTCTAAAACCAGCTTGAACATCAGGAATTTCACGGTTCACGTTTTGCTGAAGCCTGACTTGGAGAATTTTGAGCATTACTTTACTAGCATGTGGGATGAGTGCAATTGTGCGGTAGTTTGAGCATTCTTTGGCATTGCCTTTCTTTGGGATTGGAATGAAAACTGACCTTTTCCAGTCCTGTGGCCACTGCTGAGTTTTCCAAATTTGCTGGCATATTGAGTGCAGCACTTTCACAGCATCATCTTTCAGGATTTGAAAGAGCTCAACTGGAATTCCATCACCTCCACTAGCTTTGTTTGTAGTGATGCTTTCTAAGGCCCGCTTGACTTCACATTTCAGGATGTCTGGCTCTAGGTCAGTGATCACACCATCATGATTATCTGGGTCATGAAGATCTCTTTTGTACAGTTCTTCTGTGTATTCTTGCCATCTCTTCTTAATATCTTCTGCTTCTGCTAGGTCCATACCATTTCTGTCCTTTATCGAGCCCATCTTTGCATGAAATATTCCCTTGGTATCTCTAATTCTCTTGAAGAGATCTCTAATCTTTCCCATTCTGTTGTTTTCCTCTATTTCTTTGCATTGATCCCTGAGGAAGGCTTTCTTATCTTTTCTTGCTATTCTATGGAACTCTGCATTCAGATGCTTATATCTTTCCTTTTCTCCTTTGCTTTTTGCTTCTCTTCTTTTCACAGCTATTTGTAAGGCCTCCCAGACAGCCATTTTGCTTTTTTGCATTTCTTTTCCTTGAAGATGGTCTTGATCCCTGTCTCCTATACAATGTCACAAACCTCATTCCATAGTTCATCAGGCACTCTATCTATCAGATGTAGTCCCTTAAATCTATTTCTCACTTCCACTGTATAATCATAAGGGATTTGATTTAGGTCATACCTGAATGGTCTAGTGGTTTTCCCTACTTTCTTCAATTTAAGTCTGAATTTGGCAATAAAGAGTTCATGATCTGAGCCACAGTCAGCTCCTCATCTTGTTTTTGTTGACTGTATGGAGCTTCTCCATCTTTGGCTGCAAAGAATATAATCAATCTGATTTCGGTGTTGACCATCTGGTGATGTCCATGTGTAGAGTCTTCTCTTGTGTTGTTGGAAGAGGGTGTTTGTTATGACCAGTGCATTTTCTTGGCAAAACTCTTCATCTTTGCCCTGCTTCATTCCATATTCCAAGGCCAAATTTGCCTGTTACTCCAGGTGTTTCTTGACTTCCTACTTTTGCATTCCAGTCCCCTATAATGAAAAGGACATCTTTTTTGGGTGTTAGTTCTAAAAGGTCTTGTAGGTCTTCCTAGAACCATTCAACTTCAGCTTCTTCAGCATTACTGGTTGGGGCATAGACTTGAATTACTGTGATATTGAATGGTTTGCCTTGGAAACAGAAAGAGATCATTCTGTCATTTTTGAGATTGCATCCAAGTACTGCATTTCACATTCTTTTGTTGACCACGATGGCTACTCCATTTCTTCTGAGGGATTCCTGCCCGCAGTAGTAGATATAATGGTCATCTGAGTTAAAGTCACCCATTCCAGTCCATTTTAGTTTGCTGATTCCTAGAATGTCAACGTTCACTCTTGCCATCTCTTGTTTGATCACTTCCAAAATGCCTTGGTTTATGGACCTGACATTCCAGGTTCCTATGCAATATTGCTCTTTACAACATCGGACCTTGCTTCTATCACCAGTCACATCCACAACTGGGTATTGTTTTTACTTTGGCTCCATCCCTTCATTCTCTCGAGTTATTTCTCCACTGATCTCTAGTAGCATATTGGGCACCTCCTGACCTGGGGAGTTCCCCTTTGAGTATCCTATCATTTTGCCTTTTTATACTGTTAATGGGGTTCTCAAAGCAAGAATACTGAAGTGGTTTGCCATTCCCTCCTCCAGTGGACCACATTTTGTCAAATCTCTCCACCATGACCCACCTGTCTTGGGTGGCCCCACGGGCATGGCTTAGTTTCATTGAGTTAGACAAGGCTGTGGTCCTAGCGTGATTAGATTGACAGTTTTCTGTGAGTATTGTTCCAGTGTGTCTACCCTCTGATGCCCTCTTGCAACACCTACCGTCTTACTTGGGTTTCTCTTACCTTGGGCATGGGGTATCTCTTCACGGCTGCTCCAGCAAAGCGCAGCCACTGCTCCTTACCTTGGACAAGGGGTAGAGCCACTATTTGGAATGGGGCTTAGGACTTCAACATATGACTTCCTAAGGAAGTATACAATTAAGCTCATAACATACATTATTTGTAATTCGAGTAGTGCTAATTCTAGCAAATCATCACTCTATTTTACACATTGTTCTAAAGAACGTCTAGTTCACATCTATTGGGCTTTCCAGGTGGCACTAGTGGTAAAGAACCCACTTGCCATTGCTGGAGATGTAAAAGACGTGGGTTCAATCCCTGGGTTGGAAAGATTCCCCTGGAGGAGGACACAGAAACCCACTCCTGTATTCTTGCGTAGAGAATCCCATGGACAGAGAAGGCTGGCAGGCTACAGTTCATAGGGTCGCAGAGTCAGTCACGACTAAAGTGATTTAGCACACACAGGTCTTAGTTTAAACTCAAGCTGAGTTTAAAGCTGATGATGAATGGAAAACACTAACCATCAAATGTGTCAACAAGCCTTTAAATACTAGTTCAGCAGCATGAGGTGCCAGTGAGGGATACCACACAATTGGAACTACAGTGATTTCCAATTCATTCAGTCAAGTCATTACCAAATTTACTCACGCTTTGATCTGTTTCAGTGTATCTGTTGGCAGTATACATCATTTGTATCATCGATTTGTTTTGTTCTTATACACTAGAGTTTCTGGAGGTACTACACTATTTTACAGAAAACCAGAACCCCTTTTAGACTTGATTGGTTATGACAACTGAGGATGAGAGCAAAGAGCTTCGCTTTTGAAAGGATTTCTGCCTCAGTGGGAGGTGTAAGAAGCTGCTAGCCTGACTCTGTTTGTCTGTAGGACAGCTGGGAGCAGATATAATGTTGATACTTTTAAGTAATTCCACTTACAACACAATCTACTCTCTCCTACAAGGAGTCTGTTGTGATACTTTGATTCTTAGAACAGAAAAGCTGTTTAAACAAAGCACTTTCTCTTCCATGGTGATTTAACTGTCCAACTATGGGGAGAAAAATAAAGCTTTCACAAACCCAGGTAACTTAAGCTCAAAATCCTTTCAACACTTCAGGCAATTCTCCATTCCCTTCAACTTAAATGATTTTTGTCACTCTCAACAGGAGTAAGACTCCCTTTGATGCCAAGTTAATAAAAATTGTTAACTCATTTTCTTCAGCTTGATGCTACAAACTAGCAAATACTTGAAGAATGGTTTAACTATGCCAAACTAAGTTTGTTTTTCTATTTCCCAGTCCTCAATTATCTATATGCATAATCATTAAGTAACTGGGTATAACTATCTTATTTACATAAGTCAGAAGTAATATTTTTAAAATAAATGTGTGTGTGCTAAGTCGCTTCAGTCATGTCTGACTCTTTGTAACTCCATGGACTGTAGCCCATCAGGCTCCTCTGTCCATGGGATTCTCCAGGCAAGAGTACTGGAGTGGGTTGTCATGCCCTCCTCCAGGGGATCTTCCCCATCTGTGTCTCTTATGTCTCTTATATTGGCAGGTGGGTTCTTTAGCACTAGCACCACCTGGGAAGCCCCAAATAAACAAATTTAAATATAAAGAAATAAATTTAAAATAAGTATATTTATATTTGAATATAAAGAAATAAATTAAAAATAAATAAAGCCAAACTTAGTAATCAGTTAATGTCTTCCCCCAGACCCCCACACCCCAAGGAATTCAAAGTACTCTAGTCTCTGACTAGCTTACTGCCTCTCCAAGTGATTATTAGATTTCATTAAAGTGAAAAGTAGAATAATGCTCACCTAAGGTTGATTTTTTTGTTGGTCAACCATGCTAATCCTTTTATAACTCAGATTTGGAGCACTAGAAGAACAATGAAAGTCGGTTAGTTCTGTCTCCAACATTCCAGGGGTTTCTTTCATATTTTCACACTACTAACAGACTACATTTCTCCATAGATCGTAATTCTACACAAACTCAGAACTGTTCTCTTTTCTTTCCTTTTTTTTCATAACAAAATGAAAATTGCTGTCCTTTAACACCAACAAGTGAGCTTCGGTGGCTAAGTACCTGCCTCTTTCATCATTAAAAGGTTACTGCTGGGGAAATCTTAGATGTCTAGTTTGAACTAACAACTTTTTCGGTATTTTAAAGGATTTTCCTCAGGTTGCTGATAATTACTGAGGTAAAACAGTACTATCTCTTAGTACCTGGGGAGGGTTTTGTTTTGTTTTAGGGTCAAATGTGGTATTTATAATAAATAGAAGATTTTGATGAAGGAAAACTACCCCCTGCTGTGAACAAGCAAGAGAGAAGTTAACCATTACAAAGGAACAATTTTGCAGGAAATTATGTCACTAATACAGAAGTTACTGGTTAACTGCAGTTTGGTTTCCAAATTAGTGGAAACAGCTGCATTAGGGAACTATGATGTTCTGATGTTATTTAAAGTTTGGGAATTCTAACTTAAAATTTTTTTATCGCTCACTAAGACCATGACTAGCATAAAAGCCAGGTGGCTCAGCGGTAAAGAACCCACCTGCCAATGCAGGAGACGTGGGTCAGGAGGATCTGAAGAAGGAAATGGCAACCCACTTCTGTATTCTTGCCTGGAGAATCCCATGGACAGAGGAATCTAGCAGGCTGCAGTCCATGGGGTCACAGAAGAGTCGGACACAACTTAGCACACACACCACGCCATAGAGGATAGCATTATTAAAGCTAGATGCCCTAATGTTTTTTATTCACATATATCAATTTCTAACTTAGTTATAAACTACTGAAGTTTCAGTGATTGCACAATGTAACATTTTTTCAACTCTCCGTTTTATGACCTATTTGATCACTTCCCAATGACATGTTCAAGTAGTGGAACAAAACCGTACTAAGGGCAGATTTGAAAAGCACTTAAACATCCGTGTGAACAGAGGACAAGATTTAAATACCATTTAAATTAAAATGCAGTAAAAACTTTTCCTAAGAAGACCCCAGGGAATTTCCTGGTGGTCCAATGGTTAGAGCTGTGCACTCTTGGTGCTGAGGGTCCAGGTTCACTCTCTGGTTGGAGAACTAGGATCTTTTGAGCCTTGTAGACAGCACAGTGTCTAAAAACAAGGATGAAAGAACCCAGCACACCCTGTGCTGTGCTTAGTCACTCAGTCATGTCCGACTCTTTGTGACCCCATGGACTGTAGCCCTCCAGGCTCCTCTGTTTCCAGGCAAGAATACAAAGTGGGTTGCCATGCCCTTCTCAGCACACCCTGAACCCTGCCTAACTAATTTTTTCCCATGATTAACTTAAATTTAGTCTGAAAGAGATAAATGACAAAACAAGTTCAAAATTTTACTCAGGCCAAAAGGGAGAGGAAAAAAGAAACAAAAACCATCATACAACTTATATTTAAGATGCATGTTTTTTCCCCCACCATCTTTGCATCTGTGAAATGAGGGTGAAACAAAAATGGGGTTTAGCCAATTCACCATCAGCTAAATCTGAAAGCCATTCCCTACACTTTCTGGTAAACTTCAATTATGCTGTTCTGTATTATAAGCTGGATCCTGGGAGACCTTTCCCTGGGCATTAGGGTTATATTAAAAATGTCTGGATGCATGTCTATCAGTTTCAGAACTTCACTTCCAGGTCTGGTAAACTGGGAAAGGTCTAGAACATGCCCAGCCTTCCTGAAAAAGTGTGCTTAAGTTCTAACATCTTCCTAGATGATTCCTACCCGAACATGGCTTCCCTTAGTACTGGCAGAGGGTGTAAGAAGTGCAAGCTCAGTTCTTTAAAAGAATAAAATGGTAAAGTTTAACAAATTATACACCATGTCATGCAAGGTTTTAACTCTACTTAACTCTATCTCCTACTTTTAAATTTCTTGAGAGTAAATTTTCACCAAATTTGCCATATCATTCTTGTCTATTGCCTGGAGCCAAATCAAGCACACGACAGTATGAAGTACATTTATTTATGAAAGAATACAGAATAAGGTGTATTACCTTCACAAGCCAAAAGTGTAAACATTTTGACAGATGCTGAATGTTTATACAATTTTTTTAACTGTTGCTTTATATTAAATACCTTTTCAATACACCTGTAGTTAGTACTGGAGAAGGCAATGGCACCCCACTCCAGTACTCTTGCCTGGAAGATCCCATGGACGGAGGAGCCTGGTAGGCTGCAGTCCATGGGGTCGCTAAGAGTCGGACAGACTGAGCGACTTCACTTTCACTTTTCACTTTCCTGCATTGGAGAAGGACATGGCAACCCACTCCAGTGTTCTTGCCTGGAGAATCCCAGCGACGGGGGAGCCTGGTGGGCTGCCGTCTATGGGGTCGAACAGAGTCGGACACGACTGAAGCGACTTGGCGGCAGCAGCAGCAGCATAGTTAGTACATCAAGGTGGAGACTGCACCAGTTATCAGACGTTCACTATGTGTTTTCTCCAAAGATGGATGTTCTAGCACTTTTATTCTGAGAAATCCTTTAAAACGTCTGTGTGGTGCCACAATCTTTCATCTACAGGTGTGCATGGACAGGCCACTCAAGATGGCTTTTCTCTTGCTCTCTGGCCCCACCGGGGCCTGCTTCTGCTGCTGCTAAGTTGCTTCAGTCGTGTCCAACTCTGTGCGACCCTGAGAGCTGCAGCCTGCCAGGCTCCTCTGTCCATAGGATTCTCTAGGCAAGAACACTGGAGTGGGTTGCCATGCCCTCCTCCAGGGGATCTTCTGGACCCAGGGATCAAACCCAGGTCTCCTGCATTGCAGGCAGATTCTCTACTGCTGGGCCAGCAGGGAAGTCCCACCTACACCCTATTCACATGACTGACCTTCCTAGGAATTTAGCCCAGGCCCCAGCTACTGATAGCTTATCAAAAGGGCAGTGAGGGGCATGCCCCTCTGCTGATTTCCCTGGTAACTAATAAGCCCAACTGGTAATAACTAATAACCCCTATAACTAGTAATCTCCCCTTCCCCCGACCAGATCCTGTCCCCCTTCCACAACACACAGTGGGATGCAGCTTTAGGACCTTGCTTCAGTCACATAAGCTACCCCATCCTGTAAACCTCTGATATCTCTGATTGCTGACATGGCTGTTTCTTAGGTCCTGAAGCTGGGCTAGCACAGACATTCTAGTGCTATCTTACACTACTGGTTTCAAAAAGTATAACTGAAAAAATAATTGAAATGGCAAGAGGGTCTGAGCTTAGATTTTAAAACTACAGATGTGGTTAGATGCTTGATGTGTAAACTAGTCATGGTGGTTGATTTTATTTGCCAACTTGAAACAGGCCATGCAAGTTAAACATTATTTCTGGGGATCTTCAAAGGTGCTTCCAAATGAAACTAACATTTGAATCAATGAACTCAGTAAATTGTTCTCCCCAGTGTGGGTGGATGTCACTCAATCCACTGAGGGCCTGATTAGAAAAAAAAAAAAAGCAAAAGAATTCACCTTCCCCCGCCGCCGCCCCCGCCTGCCTTACTATTTGAGCGGAACATCTACTCTCATCTTCTCCTGCCCTTAGACGAGCATTTATAGCATTGGCTCCCCCGTTCTCAGGCCTCAGACTCAGACTGAACTGTCTCCCCAGCTTTCCAGGGTCTCCAGCCTGCAGATGGCGGTTCATGAGACTTCTTAGGCCTCATTATTGTGTGGGACAATTCCTCATAATAAATCTCCTTTTATCCTTTTGGTTCTAATTCTCTGAAAAATCCTAACTAGTATACCAGCTGTGTTTCTGATTTCTGTATTAGGAATTCCCTGCATCGCTGAACTCTGTGGGACAAACATGCATTAAAATAGTTAATAAATAAGCAAGCATAGGAATAGTGCTCCCTCTTGTGGCCGAATTTCTTGAAAAATTTCCAGCAAGGGAACGCGCACCCTCTTGCAGACACCAGGTGTGCTGTGGACCCAGCCCTCAGAGAAGCCCACTTCCCATTATAGGTGCTAGATGTATACAGGAATGTGATTTTAAAAGCTGGGATTTGGATTTGGGATAATGGACACAAATCAGGACACACCTTTAAGTCATAAAAACAAGGAAAAAATGTAATTCAGTGCTGGAGTCTGATGACATTATATTTTCACTTTTTAATTTGTACCATATGTGAAGAATATGTCTGCTGCCGCCAAGTCGCTTCAGTCATGTCCGACTCTGTTCGACCCCATAGACGGCAGCCCACCAGGCTCCCCCGTCCCTGGGATTCTCCAGGCAAGAACACTGGAGTAGGTTGCCATTTCCTTCTCCAATGCATGAAAGTGAAAAGTGAAAGTGAAGTTGCTCAGTCGTGTCCGACCCTCAGCCACCCCATGGACTGCAGCCTTCCAGGATCCTCCATCCATGGGATTTTCCAGGCAAAAGTACTGGAGTGGGGTGCCATTGCCTTCTCCGAAGAATAGGTCTAGAAACATCAAAAAGGACATATCTTCTAAAGGCAAAAACAGTCTTGGGGTTTTTGGATTCTTCTCCTTATTATAAAATACAGTAAGTAGCTCTCAGTGAGGAGTGATTTTTGTCCCCCAGGAGAGTGGTGATGTCTGGAGACTGGAACCTACTGGGTAGAGGATAAGGATGCTACTAAACATTCCACAAAATACAGGACAGCCCTCACCCACAAACTATCTGGTTCAATATATCAATAAAGTTGAGATTAAAAAAAAAAAACTGAAATAAGAATATTCTTATGAACTCAGTCTCATATCTGACTACATACTTTTGGATTATGCATTTTGTCTTATAATCTAATATATTTACAATGTTTAGCCATTGTTCTTCAAAACAGAAAATATATTTGGACGTGTTGGTTGCTAGCGATGGTGAGATTGAAATTCAGATATTCTATTCTCAGCAAAATGCTTGGAGAGTGAAGTTTTTAAATTAATTCCAGGTGGGCCTGAAATATTTTCATTAGAAAAACTTCCCTGCTAGCAACAGATGCATTGAGAGCTGGAGAAAAGAGAGAGAAAAGATTGACTGCAACATGGTTAGCTACCCCTCTGGCAACCAAGGAAAAACAATTCGTTTAGGACCAGGAGCCCCAGTCTGGGATCCCTGAATCCTTAGGCGCTCTGAAAATAAGAAGAGTCTGAAAGCTATTTTCAACATTTTAAAAATGCTCTAATAACAGTTGAACATGTATAGGAAAATGCCAGACTAAAATGAAAACAGTATATAGATGCTTATCATACATACAAGTTCATCTCAGATACCTGACATGATATTGTAGGAATTTCAAGATCCTTGGGGACCAAATAATATAAGGAGTCCTTTGTGGTTAACAGAAAGTTAGAAACTACTGCCTAAGGAAACCTAGCAGTTGAGATAAGCGTGAAGAAGTAAAATCCTAATACAATATTGCACTGGTTTTTTTCCCTCTAGTTTACTATTTGCAGGGCTTAATCACAGTGCTCGGTTGTCATTTAGTTGCTCCATCGTGTCCGACTCTTTGCAACCCCATGGACTGTAGCCCACCAGGCTCCTCTGTCCATGGGATTCTCCAGGCAAGAATACTGGAGTGGGTTGCCATTTCCTTCTCCAGGGGATCTTCTCAACCTAGGGATCGAACCTGCATCTCTTGCATTGGATTCTTTACCACTGAGCCACCAGGGAAGCCCAGTACAGTGCTTGGTATATAACGATAAATTCAAATATTCTGGCTTAAGCCATGACTTTAAAAAGAAGTAGAGCCACCTCAACTTCAGAATGGTGGTGATGGCAGTAAGAAAACTCCAAGGGAAACAACAGAGGGATGATGGAACTGACTCCTAAACCCATCACAGAGAACCCTGCTCTCACATCGGCCCTGAGGATCTGCATTTGTTTTTAATCAAGGACCTATGGGTTGTTCCCTTGTGGAGCTTTAGTGAAATTTAGAGCTCTAGTAACTTCTAGGCCCTCACCATCACTACTCCACCACCATAGTCAAAAACAGTGTGCTTTCAGGGTAACTCCACTGTTTTATTTGGGGTCACAACTGTTTAGGCCAGTACATGCTAAGAACAGGCACAGAATCCACCCTCAGTCTCCTTTGCTGACTCTTCCTCTGTCCCTCCAGTGTTGGCTGATGTGCCTTGGAGACTGTGATCTGGACACTTTTCTCCCCTCTTTATTATACCCACCACCCCCAGGCAATCTCCTGCCCTCCCACAGCCTCACTTACTACCCATGTGCCAAAGCCCTCTCATTTATTCATCTAGCCTAGACATTCTTCTTAGCTCCACACCAACAATCTATTAATAACTCTTTATTCAGTTGGATATTTACTTGGCATTCTCAACCAGTCCAATGTAGAATTCCCGATCTTTGCTCTAAACTATCTATTTCTCTAGGTTGCCGTCACTCAGTATTGCTGCTGCTGCTGCTGCTAAGTCGCTTCAGTTGTGTCCAACTCTGTGGGACCCCATAGACGGCAGCCCATCAGGCTCCCCCGTCCCTGGGATTCTCAAGGCAAGAACACTGGAGTGGGTTGCCATGTTCTTCACCAATGCATGAAAGTGAAAGTGAACTTGCTCAGTAGTGTCCGACTCTTAGCGACCCCATGGACTGCAGCCTACCAGGCTCCTCCGCCCATGGGATCTTCCAGGCAAGAGTACTGGAGTGGGTTGCCATTGCCTTCTCCGGTCACTCAGTACACAGCACTGTAATTCACTATTTTACTTCTCCCAGAATCAAGGATAATGGTTTAATTAAACACATAGTTTATGCTCAATAAATATCTGTGAGATAACTGAATGCATAAATAAGTAAATAAAAGAGGTACAACAGAGTCAGAGGTGCTGGGGATCACAGGCGCTTCACAGAGGTGCCAAGACAGGGTATCTGCAGCAGAGCTGGCCACCAGATGGCTCGTCAGATGCAGATTCCCCAGGGAACAGTCTGAGCCGCTGTCCTAGAGCTCTTCCACCTCCCATCCAGATGGAGGCTACAGAAGGATGGAAAGACTAAGGACGTAGGCACAGGTATCATATGGAAGATTTGGAAAAAGCTGTGCTTGGGAAATCCCACCACTATCATGACCATCAGGAGAGAGGGGTAGGGAGGGTGTTGTCCTCTCACTCCAAATCTAGTGAGAGGAACCTCTTTAGAGCACTCCAACAGCCTGAAGAGATCCTAGACTCACACCCGGGCAAGGGAGACCAACTCTGCAGAGAAGTAACTGCATTCCCTCTAAAGGTGCATAAAATCCTGCATGCAGACCTGACAACAGGAAGGTCAATCTGGGTTTGTTTTTTTTTTTTTTAATCTTTCTTTTCATTTTATTTTTTAATATAATTTATTTTAATTGGAGGCTAATTACTTTACAATATTGTATTGGTTTTGCCATACATCAACATGAATCCGCCATGGGTGTACACGTTTTTAAAAGGATCCTGCCCCCCAAGAGCAGCATGGCCAGAAGAGGGGAACCTACTTGAGGCAAGAAGGGGCAGAAACTGAAAGTGATCAGGAGGGTCACTGCCCACATCAAAGGAATGCCAATCAGATGTGTCTGGGTGGTGGTGGGGAGGAGGGAGGGAGGGTGGGGGAGAGAGAGGGAGGTGGTCCTCTGGAGATCTTGAATATGCCCACAAGGAAATCAGCTTAAAATCTGCCCTGCCTAGAGATAGCATGGAGCCATCATTCAATGAACACTTTTGGTTCATTCCTACTTTGCTTCACTGCCCAGCAGAGTCAGAAACAGCAGCCATGGAGTATGAAAGATAGTGGGAAAGGGGTAGGGGGAGCTTCCCAGAATCTCTACCTATACCTCAATTTCCTGTTTGTCCCCAGGCCTGACAAGGAGTGTAGAATCGTCTTTCCTTTGAATGAAGAGTGAAGCAGCGATTAGTATACTGGCTCTGACAGTGTAAATTACTGGTTTATATACAGAGTGGATGTTTTATTTTTATTGAGGTAGAGTTGATTTACAATATATTAGATTCAGGTGCACAGCATAGTGATGCAAAATTTTTATAGATCATACTCCATTTATGGATATCATAAAATATTTGTTATATTCCCAGTACTGTATCCTGGTAGCTCATTTATTTTATACATAGGTGTTTGTACCTCTTAATCCCCTCTACTTGACCTGCCCCTTCCTGCTCCCCTCTCTCTCTTTGTTCTTTGTATCTATGAGTCTGCTTCCATCTTGTTATACTCATTTATTTTTTTAGATTCCACAGTAAGTGGAAACACACAGTATTTGTCTTTCTCTGTCTCACCTATTTCACCAAATACGATAGGGAGTGGATGTTTTAAATTGCTGAATTGAGATTATAACGAACATAAGGACTGAGAGACCGGAGAAGTCATGGAACCTGCTCAAGTTTTCAAGAGGCAGGAGAAAGACCAGACCCACTCAGCAGAATTAAAGAGACAAAAAATAAAGTGGCTCCTGTGATTACATCCCATGAGGGCAACGTGCTCCAAGTACAAGTCACAGTGGTTTCAGGGATCAGTTACATAAACTGGGTTGGGCAGAGAAGGGAAAAAGGCCAGGAAGGCTCTGCTGGGAGAATATAATCATTGTGGGTGTAGAGTCTCCAGGAGGCTACGGTGTGCATAACTGGGATAACATTTCTGAGGTGAAACAGTTCTGGGTGAGAACCCAGTGTGAGCCTGGGATTAGATCACCGACCTGCTTTGAAGTTCAAGAGGTAAGGAAAGGGGCTTCCCTGGTGGCTCAGTGGCTAAGAATTCACCTTCCAATGCAGGAGACTTGGGTTCAATCCCTAGTCTGGGAAGATTTCACATGCCAGGGAGCAACTAAGCTCGTGCATTATAACTACTGAGCCAACGTGCCCCAATCACCGAAGCCCATGCGCCCGGAGCCTGTGCTCCGCAACAAGAGGAGCCATCACAATGAGAAGCCCTCACACCAAAATGAAGAGCAGCCCCCATTCTCTGCAACTGGCAAAAGCTAGCAGCAAAGAAGATCCAGTGCAGTCAAAAGAAATAAATCTTAAAAAAAAAAAAAGATTACAGGATCTTAAAATCAAATTGTTATATAGATGCAGAAATCTTCTGGGATCCTTTCATAGCTTAGGATGAAAAGAAAGATGATGCTCAATTCCTCTGTGTGTGTACTCAGTCGTAACTATAGCCCACCAGGCTCCTCGGTCCATGGGATTTTCCAGGCAAGAATACTGGAGTGGGTTGCCATTTCCTTCTCCAGGGGATCTTCCTGACTCAGGGATGGAACCCGAGTCTCCGGTGTCACCTGCATTGGCAGGCAGATTCTTTACCACTGAGCCACCTGGGCGGCCTACCACCCTGTGAAAACTGCTCTTATCAAGATGACCAGTGAGCTCCACAGCATCATATCCTATACAGGCAATTCTCATTTCTCACCTAGCAGTAGCATTTGATGTAACTGAGCACTTCATTTTTTAAACACTTTCTTCATTGGATTTCATGGATCCCACCCTCTCTAATTTTATTCCTCTTTCCTGGCCATGCCCTCTCATATTCTTCTGCTGGATTCATCTTCTCTTCTTAACCATTTAATGTTAGAAGACCTAGAACTGAATCACAGGAACTTTTCTCTTTGAGAGAAAACTTTTCTCCTAAGAGGAGACACATGGCTTTAAATATTTCTCTATAGTCCCAAATGTGTATATCTAGCTTCAAAATCTCCCCCAAATTCCAACCGCTTACTTGGTGTCTGTGCTCAGATATCTATCTGGTAGAGCTCTCAAATTTAATATGTCCAGAAACAGATGCCAAGCCACAGTCTGCTCTACATCTAAATTTGCCCCTCACCAAAATTCCCTATCTTGGTAAATGGCATCATGATGGCCCAGTTGTTTGAGCCAAAAAAATTTGAAGTTGACTTCTGTGCCTCTTTATTTACATCCCATCTACCAATCTTGTCAACTCAGCCTTCAGTTTATTGCACCAAACCCAGCCAATCTCCCCTCCTCCATCACCCCCACCTTAACCCAAACCATCACCATCTCTCTGCTTCCACATTTACCTTTCTATAGTCCCACACAGCCAAAACAATCCATTTAAGTGTAAATCAGATTTACATCTTTGCTCCCCTCCCATAGCTCCCACCCTCTCAGATTAAATTCCCAATCCTTGACATGAATTACAAGGCCATGTGTCTGGCCACATCCCAGAGTTTTTCTAAGGTTTTGTAAAGGTCACCTTAAACAGAGGTGTCTCATCATGCTGGTGACTTAAGTTTTAAGAGTTATCACATACCGTTTCGAAGAAATGTCTCTGATGGCATGCACTGTTTTTGAATTTCATCATCTTGTATTTCATCATTGTCGCCTTAGTTAAATGAAAATTCTACCAGCCATGTACTATATACTTTCCAGAGTTTCTAAACCGCACTCCACCCCACCCCGCTGCCAAGGAAGCAGTGCTTCAAGTCCTCCTTTGCCCTCCATGCTCAAGTCGATCATCCCCTGTTAGGTGAAGCCTCTGTCTACTGGCCTCCTAGTCACCTTCAGTCTCAGTACCCTACAGGGAGAAAAAAAAAAGATTCTCTCTTATATTTCTTTAGTTCTGTGTTCATACATAGTGATTGAACGGAAATCTGTGAAATTTGTGTCTACTGTGCATTTCTACTTGGAAGGGCAAGTCTATTAACTCACAATTTAAAAATATGCATATATGTTGTATTTAATCAATTCTAAGCCTCACTTTTTCTCATATTTTCAAGGTTGAAAATGAGGGCACTCTTAAATGATACAATTAGAGAGCAAAGTTTTTCAGCGACTTTTCCTTCTTGGTGGTATATAAAATAATGGCACCTTGAAATTGATACTAGCTGGGGGCTCAGAGGTTAAAGCGTCTGCCTCCAATGCGGGAGACCCGGGTTCGGTACATGGGTCGGGAGGCTCGCCTGGATAAAGAAATGGTAACCCACTCCAATATTCTTGCCTGGAGAATCCCATGGACAGAAGAGCCTGGCGGGCTACAGTCCACGGGGTCGTAAAGAGTCGGACACGACTGAGCGACTTCACTTCACTTATATTTGATTAAATACAGAATATAAATCCTCCGCGTTTATGTTCCTCTGTCTTCACTAGCAAAAGTTTAATATATCATTCCATATGAAAGTTTATTTTTGTTGCATTAAACTTAATTATAAGTTTAGTTGGGAATGGGTAATAACTTCTCACTTCCAAATTGTAGATTGCATCTGTATGAAAATTCTCCAGAAATTGTAAAACATTATATATATCCTGCGTATTTTTTCACATTTAATGATTACTATTTAATAGACCGGAGAGGCAATGGCACCCCACTCCAGTACTCTTGCCTGGAGAATCCCATGGACGGAGGAGCCTGGTAGGCTGCAGTCCATGAGGTCGCTAAGAGTCGGACACGACTGAGCGACTTCACTTTCACTTTTCACTTTCATGCGTTGGAGAAGGATGGCAACCCACTCCAGTGTTCTTGCCTGGATAATCCCAGGGACAGAGGAGCCTGGTAGGAGGCCGTCTATGGGGTCGCACAGAGTCGGACACGACTGAAGCGACTTAGCAGCAGCAGCAGCAGCAGTTAATAGAAGTAATCAACACTTTCCGCGCCGACCAGACGATCCTAGGTCACGCAGTTCAACTCACGCAGGTACACGCGCCCCACCCACCCCGGAGCCGGTCCATACACACTTGACAAGTACACACACAGGTGCAGAAGGCAAAGCTCTGATTGGCCGAGCGTCACGGGACGCGCACGCAGAGGCCCCCTCGGAGCATGCGCGGGAAATTAGACGCAGGCGCGGCGCCCCCCGGCGCATGCTCAGTATGCCTCGGTCGCAGCTTGGGCGCCGGCGCGGGGTCGCGAAGTGCCGGCCGCCCCGCCACTGTCCGGCATGAAGGGCTGGGGTCTCGCAGCTCCCTCCTCCCCGCTCCAGCGCCATGGAATGCCTGCGGAGCCTGGCCCAGCTCCTGCCCCGTGCGGTGGGGCTGCCCCGGCGTACCCTGTGTGCTCTGGCCTTGGGCCTGACCCCCGGCACTCGCCCCGTCGTCGCCTACGGCCGCGCCACCGAATTGCTCGGAAGGAGGCGGGCCGCGCCGCTGTGCTGGTCCCGCCGGCTCCCAGTGACAGGTACCGTTGTCCCTGCCCTGCAGTCCCGCGACGCCAGGCTTGCGGTGATCCCAGGGCCAGACCCGACCGCCCGAGCCCACGTGGCTGTGGCTGCCTGCCCCGCGGCCTGCTCAGTCCTCGGCCTCTGGGTCGGCCCTGGGCGCCAAGGGCCTGCCCTCTTGCACAGGTCTGCGGGAGGAGCTGTGTCCACCAGCTCCGAACTCGACTGAGCACCGTCCCCTGGGCCCTGCTAGAGTCCCGCCAGCCCTCTGTCCTCCCCACCGGTCCAGCTGCAAACAGGGCTGAGTGCGCCTGTGAGGTTTTTGAGAATTTCGCCCCCATCCATCGTAATAGTGCTGAAACCAAGATTAGGCTTATCTACCTGGAATGTTTTTTATAAGTACTTCTCCTGTCTGTCTCTTTCTTTTGAACGGACACATTTAGACATTTGTCCAGTTGCTCAGGAAAAGGATAGTGAGGCTGAAGACTTCAGAAACTGCTTCTGAGAAAGATCTGAGTTTTCTTCAAGTACTGTATAACCAGATAGAAGGGGATGGAGGTAGAAGTCTGAGGTGTTCCCCCCTCCCCCCCAAATGATAAACCACGATGCTACCTTGACATTTTCAGAAATGTGACAATGTGGGTGCTGCTGCTAAGTCGCTTCAGTCATGTCTGACTCTGTGCAACCCCATAGACGGCAGCCCACGAGGCTCCCCCATCCCTGGGATTCTCCAGGCAAGAACACTGGAGTGGGTTGCCATTTCCTTCTCCAATGCATGAAAGTGAAAAGTGAAAGTGAAGTCGCTCAGTCGTGTCTGACTCCTAGCGACCCCATGGACTACAGCCCACCAGGCACTCCGTCCATGGGATTTTCCAGGCAAGAGTACTGAAGTGGGGTGCCGTTGCCTTCTCCGAATGTGGGTGCTAATACTGCTCAAAAACCCAAGTCATGTATGGCTTCTCAAAAATGTTCTCAAACAAGTTTTCGCGATTGTACTCTAAAAACGCTCCTAAAGTAGCTCACTATCTCCACCTGCTTCCTCATGCTCATTAGGAGAGTCTTTCCAAATTGGGTTACATTTCACATTCCCTTCCTTTGGTAACTGCCTGAGAAACCAGGCTTAGCCGATCTAACCTTTTAGGACAAGCATTGAGATTCAGAATCTCCCTTTGATACCTTAGGGTGAACGATGTCAGATTTGTGATCTCTGAAGAAGATTTAGTTTTGGGATCAGAGACCAGGCTTGACCCCTCAGGGCTCTTGTGTGGCAGTTTTATTAAAGTGAAAAAGAGACAGAGAAAGCTGACATAGACATCAGAAAGGGGCGAAGAGTGCCCCATTTGCTAGTCTTAGCAAGGGAGCTGTATACTGTTTTAATTATTACAATAAATCAAAAGACTGTCTCAAGGTTGTAAAGATCTTACCAGACCCACTCCCACAATTTACATTTTACGATAACGGGATTCAGTTCAGTTGCTCAGTCGTGTGGGACTCTTCGGGACCAATGGACTGCAGCATGCCAGGCCTCCCTGTCCATCACCAACTCCCGGAGTTCACTCAAACTCATGGCCATTGAGTTGGTGATGCCATCCAACTATCTCATCCTCTGTTGTCCCCTTCTCCCGCCTTCAGTCTTTCCCAGCATCAGGGTCTTTTCAAATGAGTTGGTTCTTCACATCAAAGGTGGCCAAAGTATTGGAGTTTCAGCTTCAGTATTAGTCGTTCCAATGAATATTCAGGACTGATTTCCTTTAGGATGGACTGGTTGGAATAACAGGATTAGAATTTAACAATAGAAAGATCTTACCAGACCCACTCCCATAATATACGTTTTAAGATAAAAGTATTAGTCAGAAGGTTTTCAGGAAGAAGAAACTGTCCTCAAGCAGGATATGTTGTTGTTATATAATCCTTAGTACAGAGCTTAAACTGAGTTGTTTTGTTTTGTAATCATCAGTTCCAGGCTTAAAGAAAAAAAATGTTTTATGTGACTAATACTAAGGAATGTAGAGCAGGAAAAAAAGACCTTTGTCCTTTCCTCCTCCTTGAGAACTCCAGACCCCTATCTCCTCTTCAGGAACCCCAGACCTGTCTCTCCTCCTTGGGGACCATGGACTTCTTATCAATCTCCCTAGAAATTGACTTTCTCACCTCAGGTAACACTTGATCTAACTTGTGATGTATTAGCAAATGCTGATTTGTGGCGCTGTAACTTTTAGTCTGTCTATCAGATCTAGTCCCTTAAATCTATTTCTCACTTCCACTGTATAATCGTAAGGGATTGGATTTAGGTCATACCTGAATGGCCTAGTGGTTTTCCCTACTTTCTTCAATTTAAGTGTATATTTGGCAATAAGGAGTTCATGATCTGAGCCACAGTCAGCTCTTGGTTTTGTTTTTGTTGACTGTATAGAGCTTCTCCATCTTTGGCTGCAAAGAATATAATCAATCTGATTTCAGTGTTGACCATCTGGTGATGTCCATGTGTAGAGTCTTCTCTTGTGTTGTTGGAAGAGGGTGTTTGTTATGACCAGTGCATTTTCTTGGCAAAACTCTATTAGTCTTTGCCCTGCTTCATTCCATATTCCAAGGCCAAATTTGCCTGTTACTCCAGATGTTTTTCTTGACTTCCTACTTTTGCATTCCAGTCCCCTGTAATGAAAAGGACATCTTTCTTGGGTGTTAGTTCTAAAAGGTCTTGTAGGTCTTCATAGAACCGTTCAACTTCAGCTTCTTCAGCATTACTGGTTGGGGCATAGACTTGGATTACTGTGATACTGAATGGTTTGCCTTGGAAACGAACAGAGATAATTCTGTCATTTTTGAGATTGCATCCAAGTACTGCATTTTGGACTGTTTTGTTGACCATGATGGCTACTCCATTTCTTCTAAGGGATTCCTGCCCACAGTAGTAGATATAATGGTCATCTGAATTAAATTCACCCAGAGGAATTGGGGGCAGGAGGAGAAGGGGACAACAGAGGATGAGATGGCTGGATGGCATCACTGACTCGATGGACGTGAGTCTGAGTGAACTCCGGGAGTTGGTGATGGACAGGGAGGCCTGGAGTGCTACGATTCATGGGGTTGCAAAGGGTTGGACGCGACTGAACTGAACTGAACTTTTATTCAGCTGACCCTCGTAAGGTGGTTTGTACAGGGGAACCAACAAACCTCAGGTGGTAACAAATTATGTCTTTGAATGTATAGGAAAGAATAAGATCAGAAATGAGAATATAGCTTCATATTCTATGGATAGGAATTCTGCCCATGCTTCTTGTGTTTAGTACTGTGAACAGGGTCCTTTCTCAGGCATTAAATTTACTTGGTTATACTTGAGAGCTTTTCTTCAACTTAGTCTAATCACGTTTTCAGGTAAAGGTTTGCCTTTATTCCAGTTCACCGGGGTCTTTATTCCAGTGCAGTGAAATATTTCACAAGTATTCACTCTAAAGTATATCAGTGGATGTAGAAAATGGACTTGTGAAAATGCTGGGTAAGGAGAGGGTGGGATGAATTGAGAGAGGAGCATCGACGTATACACACCATGAGTAAAATGGATAGTTAGTGGGGAGCTGCTGTATAGCACAGGGAGCTCAGCTCGGTGTTCTGTGATGACCAAAAGGGGTGGGACCGGGGCAGGGAGGCTCAAGAGGGAAGGGATGGATATGTACACATAGCTGATGCACCTACAGCAGAAACCAAGACAACATTGTGAAGCAGTTATGCTCCCATTTTTAAAAATAATTAAAAAAGCATATCAGTGGGGAAGAAATTAAATATAGAGTTAAAATCTGTAGGTGTCATAATTTATAGATTAATCAAATAGTCCTGATATTTGAAATGCTGAGAGGTCAGGTAGTTCTTGGAATGTATGTTTTCTGAACTATGTCTTCCAATGTAACTTTCATGAAGAACCCTTCTACATTGTATGAAAAGGAATAGGCGTTTTACTTTAATCTCAGAACATTGTTAACACATTTGATGTCCAACTACAAGATATAATAATTAGAAAGGAAAAGGGGCGATTGGAATCCATAAATTTTTCTAATGCCTCACCTAAACTATTACTTTTTAAAAACCATGTTTTGCCAAACCTAACATCAGATCAGATCAGTCGCTCAGTCGTATACGACTCTTTGCGACCCCATGAATCGTAGCACGCCAGGCCTCCCTGTCCATCACCAACTCCTGGAGTTCACTCAGACTCACGTCCATCGAGTCAGTGATGCCATCCAGCCATCTCACCCTCTGTCGTCCCCTTCTCCTCCTGCCCCCAATCCCTCCCAGCATCAGAGTCTTTGCCAATGAGTCAACTCTTCACATGAGGTGGCCAAAGTACTGGAGTTTCAGCTAAATGTTAAACGTGTTTCTTATTTTCCTTCTGGGAAAAAAATTCAAAACATAGTGAAATAGTTTGAAGACCTCTACAGACTATGAGAGTTGTGTCTTAGCTATATGTGAAAACCAATCGTATGCTCACAAGGAATTCTCTAATTCACTCTTCAGGTGAAATTTACCGGAATAGAACTTCGGATGTGTCTCAAGCCACTTTAGCCAGTGTATCCCCGGTGTTCACTGTGGTGAGTATGTGTGATCCATTTGATGACTTACAGAGAGTACGTACTTATTAAGTTAACTGGGCTGGACTGATCAGCCATGAAACTACTTACTTAGTTTCATAATGTATAAGTCATTGTCTTTTGTTTAGCCAATGACTTGAGTGCCAGCTAGATTTGCTGCATAGCACTCTTGAGTCTTTGCTAATATCTGCAGAGCTTGTCTTAGTACTAGAACGAGTGGCTCAAATCACAATTCAGAGCTTCCTAGTTGAAACTCAAGATTTCTCCAGAAATCTGTTCAGAAGTCCTTGAAGGCTATTAGCCACAAAATGGCTTGAACCTGTGCTATGCAACATAATACATGCAGAAGCATTTTGGAGGTAGCACAGGGTATTACTTAAAACTGCAAGCTTTGTTGGATCTTGATCTCTGCAATGCTGTCTAGAATGGTTCAGAGAAAAAAATTGAATAAAACAACATAAATGGTGTGTATCTACACACACATTTAGAGAGAGAAAAATAAGGCCATTGGGGCACATATTAACAAAGGGAGACTCTAGGTCAAGGTTACATGGAAATTGGTTGTAATATTCTTGTAACATTTTTGTAGGCTTTTAATTTTTTTAAATCTTAATTTTTAGAGAAAGTGCTTGCTCTGAGCCGGAGTTTGTAAATTCAGATCTCAACTGTGTCTCTTACTAACTAGACGGACTTGGACAAGTTACGATAATATCTTTGTGCCTTGGTTTTCTCATCTGTATAGGCTGGGAAAGATTGAGAGCAGGAGGAGAAGGGGATGACAGAGCATGAGATGGTTGGATGGCATCATCAACTCAATGGACATGGGTTTGGGTGGACTCCGGGAGTTGGTGATGGACAGGGAGGCCGGCGTGCTGCGGTTCATGGGGTCGCAGGGAGTCAGACACGACTGAGCGACTGAACTGAAACTAGGAGTAATAGTACCTACCTTGTAGAATTATGAGATTTAAATGAACTTAAATATGTAAAACCCTTAAAAATAATACCTCACACATGGTAAGCGTTCAGCGTATATATTAGCCATTATATATTGTCATTATTATTTAGGCTTTTTAACATAGCTTTTCTTTATGAACTATACAGAACAAGACAACTCCCAGAACTGCATGGAGAAATTGTCACTGTTATTCACTCTTCTGGGAGTTAGCCAGTTTAATTAAACAATACAAAGTCAGATGTTAAAATTGAAAGAAGGTTCTTTGCAGGTGAACTCATTGTCTACCAAGAACACTTAAAATCAGTTGATGCTATTTGAAATAATGTGAGTTCCTTTACAATGTAAACATTTTTTAAAAAACCAGTTTGTATGATCTCATTTTTTAATTAAAAAATCCCATTAAAAATGATACAGATAAATACAAAGATGCAAAAATTTTCATCATACATTGTTCAGTTGAAAGGAGAGGAGAGACTGCAAGGAAGTGTATGTAGCGTGAATGTATTTAGTAAGAATAAGTCTGGAAGGGCATTTAGTAAAATATTAGCATGGTTTTCTCTAAAATTTGTGACCAAATAGTTTTATTTGCGAATTTTCTGCAGCAGATGTATGTATTTGAAATAAGCTTAAGGAGGAAAGCTAGTATATATTACACAAAACAAAACTTTCCTTGATGTAGGTTTCCCTTTAACTCTGATGTTTTATGGTACTTATATATTCCTATTGATGTTATCTTTGCTCACAAGAAGCGAGCTGAAATATACTATGCAGTTTTATTGTGGTATTATTAACATAGCATTCATATTTAGGACTTGTGTCTTAGAGTGTGTCTTCTGAAAATACATATTTAAATAGTAATTAATGAAGCCCAGCACACAGTGATTCATTTAACATTATTTTGACATCTTCAGACTTGACTTGTGGACAAGTGTTACAGGAAAATGTTCCCTCTGCTTTATAGGAAGTAAATACAGTTTCTGCATTGTGTCCTCTCTGCACTATCAGAAGAGGTCTTTTCTGTAAATACTTATTGATTCTGCAGCACCCACCAGAGAGACCTCTTAGCATCCCACAGATATTAATACTTAGATTCTCAAGATAAGCCACGTTTGGTCCCAGTCTATTTAGAAAGCAAAAGGATAGGAAATTCACAAGGGCAGTATTTGGTGTTTTCTCTTCAAAAGAAGTCCTTCCAGCCATCCAGGGGGTGCTGTGGCCCCCTGTGTGACGCTCAGTACGAGGAGAGGATATTCTCAAAGGTGGGTGCGAGATCCACCTTGGCTTAGACCCCCTGAGGCCCTCTAGTGCCAGTATCTCTCGTCACTATCCCAGGGGCACATCCCAGGCTCCTGCAAGGAGCAGTCAGTTCCAAGAGCCACTGTCTTCGGCAAAGGCAGAACTGTGGCTCCCCTCCAGGCATCACGATCCATTCCCAGTCTCTCCAGTGCAGCCTGTTGAGCAGTGATGGGGCATTGTTACCATGAACGATATGGTCTAGTAACACAGCTGACACTCCTTTATCAGATCTTCTGAGGAACCAAGGTAGATGGTTAATCCAAGGTCAGATTTGTCCTGGCAAAGGAAAGGGGACTTGTTGTTTTAATCCTGAACTCATAACTGAATTTAACTTAAGAACAGCAGATATAGTTTATATCTTCATTATTTTAGAGTTATTTTCATCATACCATATGATATGATACCACAAATCATGTGCTGATATGGGAGAAAATAATGCTTTTATTATCTGTCTCCAGACAAAATTTGACAAAGAAGGAAAGGTGACTTCTTTTGGTGAGTATCTATAATTTTCTTTTAAATCAACCCACTGGAAGTAAAGAAACTATTATATTTTGAGTAGAATATTGTTTGCCTATATGGATGTGTTGAAGATGATCTTTCTTAAGCATTTGTCCATTAGGCCTAATTACTAGCAGCATTTGACCTGTACTATAATTTTTGGGGGTTGGGGGTGGGGGCTTAGAAGCCACTCACTCTAACAGAATGTTAAAGGAAGAGTTTTGGCTGGTATGCAGCCAAGAGAAAAACACTTTTCCCTCTTGTTTCTCTTCATTAGTCTCCCTTTCACTGCCCTGGTCCTCATGTTCATTTCCTCCTGCGCCATGTTAAAGGCAGAATCGAGTAATACCACTGCCGTTGCAGTTGCAGTGGGTGACAGCAGACAGGAGGGACAGGGAACTGGATGATAGTTATTGAAGCTCTGCCAGCCATGGCTCTTGCGGACGGTTACTTTTTAAAATGAAACTCAGCATTACTTTACTGTCTGACCTCAGGTGCAGGTTTCGGGTCTCCCTGTCCTTCCTACCCTGTAGTCCTGTTCCTACTGTTGCTGAAATCCTAGTGGGGTATATTGGATATTTTTTGGCTCAGTATCACCTCAAAAAGTTGTTCTACTTAGAGCTCTATCACAGGTGTGGCTTGATACTATAAGAATAGATGCTTCCATTACCAGCATGATTTCTTGAGTTTCTTCATCTATTTTGCCTTTTCTTAGGTCATAAATTTAGTTTTCAGGTAGGAGAATCTAGTGATTTTATTTTCTCATTTTGTATTAGTCTAAGAACAAAGACAATTGGACTATCTGTTCATAGATTTAAAATACTGAACTTAATAATGTAGTAAGGAAAAAATAGAAAATGTAGTTCTGTACAGTTCATATTTAAAAATCCATGCATCTAGAGCTAGGAATTGTTACTGTAAGTTCTAATGATATATAACTATGGTTTTTATACTGGTCCCAAGGGGTGTCTCTAAGTGCAGAGAAATTTTAGGAAGTATGGTTAAGAGAAGAAAAGAAAAATTAGTTTGACTAGATTTAGCCTGAATATGTTTTTGAGGTAGAAATGGGTGTTAAAAAAGACCCATTTTGATTACTTAGCCATTAAAAAGAATGAAATAATGGCATTTGCAGCAACATGGATATAGAGATTGTCATACTGAGTTAAGTAAGTCAGACAGAAAAGGAGAATTATTGTGTGATATCCTTTATATGTGGACTCTAAAAAGAAAAGATACAAATGAACTTACAAAATAAAGACTCACAGACTTAAAGAACAAACTTACGGTTGTAGGGGGAGTGGGGAAAGTCAGGGGGAAGGGATAATTAGGGAGTTTGGGATGAACGTGTACACACTGCTATATTTAAAATGGATAACCAACAAGGACCCACCATATAGCATATGGAACTCTGCTCAGTGTTATGTGGCAGCCTGGATGGGAGGGGAGTTTGGGGGAGAATGGATACATGTGTATCTATATGGCTGAGTCCCTTCACTCTTCACCTGAAATTGTCACAACATTGTTAATTGGCTATACCCCAATGCAAAATTAAAAGTAAAAAAAAAGTGCAGTGGCATAAATTGCAAAAAAAAGCAAAAAGACCCATTTTAGCTCTTGTTTCTGGTAGTAATAGAAGATTATCTCAATGGTGTTGAGAGGGGTACTCTGACATAAAAATCTAAACTTTTTGGTTCATAAGTTTACCCACTCTTTTTATTGAACACATTTCTTTTTTAGAAAGGAAGAAAACTGACTTATATCAAGAATTAGGTCTTCAAGCCAGAGATTTGAGGTTTCAGCATTTAATGAGCATCACAACCAGAAACAATAGGATTATCATGCGAATGGAGGTAAAGGATTTTATTTCATTTGTATTTCTCCCCTGCAATCTTAAAGTTCCTTTCTCACTATCTTGATCAGTAGTTTAAAAGTAATTTGTAATAAAAAAATAGATGTGTGAAACTATTGTGTAGTATAACGTGGTGTTAGGAGTAGAACTCCTTTTACGTGAATTGTATACCTGTGCTCAGCAGGTGTAGCCCTGCTCTGTTAATAATGGAAAAGGTCTCACTGCAGTCTCCTTTCTCACTGTTTGAATTTAGTCTCTAGTTTCTGAAATAAGAGAAAGATTCTTGATTTATACCAGACTTTTTCAGTCATATACAGTATATATGTAATTGCATTGTAACTTCAGCTACTAAGAATATATTCTGGTTTTCAACATAGCCTAGAAGTAGCCTTTATATTTTATCATCTTTTGTTTTTTAAATATTTGTTTATTTGACTGCTGGATGTTAGTTGCTGCATGTGGGATCTAGTTCCCTGACCCGGGATTGAACTGGGGGCCCCCTGCATTGGGAGCACAGAATCTTAGCCACTGGACCACCAGGAAAGTCCCTAAAGTTTATAACTAGCATCTTTCAAAACTTGTTAAAAAGTGCCTCTTTAATAGAGAAGTATGTGATAAAGCAAACTATTTTATAATATAACATGTTAAGAGTAGAACTCATTTTACATGGATTATAGAAGAACATTAATTATAGCATCTAATTGGTATGTGTATAGGTATTCACTGTATAATTTTTCAACTTTTCTGAATAAAAATGTTCATATTACAGTTGACCTTTGAGCCTCATGGGGGTGGGGGCACCGAACGTCCAAGCAGTAAAAAATACATGTATACGTTAGAGTTCCTCCATCCCTGCTGTCCTCAGATTCAGCCACCGCAGATCATGTATTTGTGTGGTATTTACTACTGAAAAACATCTGCATGTAAAGTGACCCAAACAGAATATGTTAGCCTTTCTCTTCAGAATAAATTTTTAACTTCATAGTATTCTAAATTAGAGCACTAAGGCTACATTTTATCTTTATGATTTCAAATTAGCCTAGTATGTTTTGGTGATATTTTAAAAAGGAAACTTCCACACTTCAGCCAAACCAATCATGATTAAACTAATATTTTCTAAAAGTCTGCTGAAAGCTTGACTTTTAAAAGACCTTCTCTTGTTTGCTTTGTTCTCTATATTTCTCTTGATTTCCTTGGAAATCCTAGTAAATGCATAATTTGCTTAATTCTAGTTCTGTTGAGAGTGAGTTAGGTATTAAGACTTGCATTTATTTTAGGCTTCCTTTCTTTAAAAAAAAAAATCTTGGTTTTTTGTTTTTGTTGATTTGTTTTTGAAAAACCAAATGAACAGTGATTTGATTTAGGCTTAGTCCAAAATTAATAGAGTATTGGCACGTCCCTGGTGATCCAGTGGCTAAGATTCCTTGCTCCCAATGCAGGGCCTAGGTTCGATCCCTGGTCAGGGAACGAGGTCCCACGTGCTGCAGCTAAGACTCAGTGCAGCCAAATAAATAGTTTTTAAAAATTAATGGAGTATTAAATCCTAAATATTTTATGACTGTTACTTTTCCTCTACAACTTACATATATGCCTGTGTACATATATCTATCTACAGATACGTGTGTGTGTCTGTGTGTGTGTATATATATATATATATATATATATTTTTTTTTTTTTTTTTTAAACAGTATTTGAAAGCTGTGATAACTCCGGAGTGTCTTCTGATACTAGATTATCGTAATTTAAATTTGGAACAGTGGCTCTTCCGGGAACTCCCTTCACAGTTGGCTGGAGAGGGTCAACTTGTCACATACCCTTTACCTTTTGAGTTTAGAGCTATAGAAGCACTCTTGCAATATCGGGTAAGCCTGTGGTTTGTCTAGCTTCTTGAATGTTTCCTGATTTTACAATGCTATGGAGGAGGAAGACACTCTGGTTTTTTCTTTTTTTGGCTGTGCTGGGTCTTTGTTGCTGTGTGGGCTTTTCTCTAGTTGTAGCAAGCGGGGCCTTCTCTCTAGCTGTGGTGCACAGGCTTCTAATTGCCGTGGCTTCTCTTGTTGCTCAGGGTTTCCCTGGTGGCTCAGATGGTAAAGAATCTGCCTGCAACGCAGGAGACTGGGGTTCGATACCTGGGTCGGGAAGATCCCCTGGAGAAGGAAATGGCTATCCACTCCAGTATTCTTTCCTAGGAAATCTTATGGACAGAGGAGTCTGGTGGGCTACAGTCCATGGGATTGCAGAGTCGGACATGACTTAGCCACTAAACAAGACTCTTGTTTCTGAGCACAGGCTCCAGAGTGCTAGGGCTTCAGTATCAGTAATTGTGACTCCTGGGCTCAGTAGTTATGACTCCTGGGCTCTAGAGAACAGGCTCAGCAGTTGTGGTGCACAGGCTGAGTTGCCTCCCAGCATATAGGATCTTGCCAGCTCTGGGATCAAACCCATGTCTCCTGCATTGGCAGGTGGATTCTTTACGATTGAGCCACCAGGGAAGCACTGGTATTGTTTTAATGGCACTTACCGTAACCACACCCTCCCCCCAGATAGAAGCATCTCAGGGTCTTATATGCGGAAAGTACTTAATTCTTAAACTTTATGACTCAAATAGATCTAAAGTCTCTAGGTATAGCATACAGAGTCTCTTTAACGGTCATGTTATGACATTGAGTGAAACACATCTCTGGTTGTCTATCCTGACATCCTGTTCAAGGATACTAATTCAAAATACTTATCTTAAATATGATATAAATGAACATACCAAAAGGTTTTAGCTGTATGCCATTTTATTCTCTAACTAAATTGTGTGTTGGGTAACTGCTTACACATGATAAAGTGAAGTGAAGTCACTCAGTCTTGTCCAACTCTTTGTGACCCAATGGACTGTAGCCCACCAGGCTTATCCATGCATGGAATTTTCTAGGCAAGAATACTGGAGTGGGTTGCCATTTCCTTCTCCAGGGGATCTTCCCGACCCAGGGATCGAACCTGGGTCTCCCGCATTGCGGGCAGACGCTTTACCGTCTGAGCCACCAGGGAAGCCCTACACATGATAAATATAATACAAATATTTCATCAGATCATTCTGATACTTACCAGCCATTCTTTGATTTGTTTGTACAATCCTTTGTCGAGGTAGCTAAATGATGCCTCTGTTTGAGACCTAGTTTGACGTAGGAATTGTGTACACTTCTCACAGCGCTTGTATTGATAATCACTGAGGGTCTGGGGATCTTGTCAAGCTCCAAACAAGGATGGTCACTGCTTTCTTGGCTGTGACAAATCTTTCATCATCTATTCTTCCCCCATCAGTCAGGATAGTACTGTTCAGGACCTGGCTACAAGCAAGAGCCAGTGCCATGAGCATCCTAACCAGAGTGGGAGAAGAGGAGAGAAGAGGGGAGAGTAAAGGGGGCATGAGGTGGGTGGGGGGTTGGTGGTACCTGGCACCCTTCTCTTTGTCTGCCTTGCTCTATTGAGGTAGTAGGAGATGGCTCCATTCCTTACTGGGGTTAATGAGGCAATAGTACCAGCTAGTACCAGCCATGGAGAAGGCAATAGCATCCCACTCCAGTACTCTTGCCTGGAAAATCCCATGGATGGAGGAGCCTGGTAGGCTGCAGTCCATGGGATCGCTGAGGGTCAGACACGACTGAGCAACTTCACTTTTCTTTTCACTTTCATGCATTGGAGAAGGAAATGGCAACCCACTCCAGTGTTCTTGCCTGGAGAATCCCAGGAACGGGGGAGCCTGGTGGGCTGCCGTCTGTGGGGTCACACAGAGTCGGACACAACTGAAGTGACTTAGCAGCAGCAGCAGTATCAGCCAGTGAGATGGTGGCTAGTTGAAGCCTACTCAGTAAGCAGGGAAATAATAGAAAGAAAGGAATGAAGGTACATGAACAGTGGTCAGCGGTGAAGCAACGCAGACTGAGTCAGCTCTCAGGAGCCCATGCTGGGGTGGAGAGTGTGTTAGAATTTACACTATTAATTAATTTCACTACTTAATTCAGCTACTGTTAGGCTGTGTACTAACAGTTATTGGAAGTATTTTAATATTTTAACAGTATTTCTATATCATGGAGAAGGGCAACCCACTCCACTATTCTTGCCTGGAAAATCCCATGGACAGAGGGCTGTGGTCCGTAGGGTTGCCGAGAGTCTAACACAACTGAAGCGACTTAGCATGCACATAAACATGTCTGTATCAGTGCATACCTGCTGATTAATCCTGCTGTGCCTATATTAACATGAGTAATAAATATACATTTGACTTTTCAACTTTACTTTTTAGAGTTTAAGATATGTTTTGTTTTTTAAGAGCTTTTTTATTTTTTCCAAAAGAACTTTATTCATAGGAGTTTTGAACTACATCCTATTCTGTTACAAAGAACATAGGTATTGTTTACCAGATGTGAAGTTCGTTTTAACCAGGGAATGGCAGCTTTTCTTTTAATCACTCTTCCATTCCTTTCATACTAAGTGTCTATAGGGGGAGGACTCTTACAGGAATTAATTTCCTGTCACCCAAATGGGAGCCTGGCAACAACATTATGCATGATTATCTTTTAACCTAGGAGATCCAGTTTTTTAATCATCTGGGATAGGCATTCCAACAGTAACCATGTTCTGAAATGTTACCAGCCTTCCTAGCTGTTTTCGATTTCTGTATTTAATCAGAGGATTCACTGACCCCGAGTATTCTAAAAAGATTGTTTTAATTCTTATGAAAGGTCATGTTGTTATCTAGATCAACACCCTTCAGGGGAAACTTAGCGTTTTACAACCACTGATCCTTGAGACGTTGGACGCTTTAGTGGATCCCAAACATTCTTCCGTAGACAGAAGCAAACTGCACATCTTGCTACAAAATGGCAAAAGGTAAATATGGGTGATTTACCAAGTTGGGAATTAGACACAGATGTCTTAAACTTCTCTTTCAGTAGTCTTAAGAGTGAAATGTTTAACGTAAATTCAGGTCCAAAATTAGTGTAATTATTAACTATCTTAAAAATACCAACTAGTCTTGCAAATGGTAATGACATTATTTACTTTGAAACTTACTCTCAAGGCCTTCATTGCCATATCTGGTTTTCATTATTGTTAAAAATCTGTCTTTCATAACTTTTAAGTAGGAAAGTAGCCTAGGTGGGAAGTTGAGCTAAAGGAGGAACACAAACTAATGTTTATTGAAAAGCTGTTTTCAATGAAATGCTGTATCTGTCTCTTTTATATGTGTGATCTCATCTCAACCTGTCATCAGTCAGGTGACAGGTCACCATGTCATCGACATGGTCCTCATTTTGAAGATAAGAAAATCGAGGTCTAAGTAACTTGTCTAAACTTTAAGAGCTACTAAATGACAGGTCTATATTCAAATCGTATTTTTTTTCCCTCCAAAGTTCATGAGGTTTTTGTTTGTTGATGATAATGCATTCCAGAATTTAATATATTAATTTGTATTACAGATTGAATGATCAGTCCCTCAGGATTTGTACCCCCTAAAATCCCTTCAAGAGTTAACAGTTAAAATTCCTGAGTCAATTTTTTGTCCAAAAATATTAGGATGTTCTTATCAAATAAAAGTAAATGGTCTCTTCTTGTATTATCACTGCCATAATTAAGAATAAAAGTAAATTTCTGGCCCCAAAAGCTTACATCACAGTGGTTGTATGTTTCTGAGATAAAGAACATATGCTGAAAATTATATTGTTGTTTAATTTTATCACTTAATATATTAACAGTCTTGTATTGGGAATTGATTCTCAAACTGCATAGTAAATACCAAAAATTTTTTACAAGTCAGTGTTTATCATGAATGTATAAGGGAGTCTGCTTGATAAGACATTAGAAAGGTACTACTCCTGTAGGGAAATTTTTTTATGGGTTTATGTTATTGATCATTTCTATACAATTATTCTTACAGCCTGTCAGAGTTAGAAACAGATATTAAAATCTTCAAAGAGTCCATCTTAGAGATCTTGGATGAAGAAGAGCTGCTGGAAGACCTCTGTCTGACAAAGTGGAGTGACCCACAAGTCTTGTAAGTGAACAGTGATGCTTTGTTAGTTTTTCCCTTAGAATCAGTTGTCTTCTTCAGAGAACTTTTTATAAAGAAGAACATTTTTCTGGAATAGAGGGTGCACTTTTCATCCCCAGTTTCATTATTTCCTTTTCCGTATTGCATCTAACTGAATTTAATGAAGACTTATTAAGTGCTTGCTCTGTGTACAACAACTATAAAGATAAACACGCCATTGCCTTTATCTTCAAATGCCTGACCAGCAGAGTGACCTACACAGCTAACTGCTGGAGAGGTCAGTGGGAGAGATGGGGAAAAGGGTGGATGGAGTGCAGGGAGGCAAGTGAGACACTGGCACAGATTCTGTAAGTCTGGTTAATATAAAAACACTCACCTTACTGACCTTTCATCTCTTATGAACTTAAAAATCATGTATGCTTGTGTATATGCAAGTTTAAGTGCTGCCTTTTCGAATGTTTTTGTTCTTTGTGACTATCAGTATCAGAGATAATACAGGCACCTTTGTAATGTGCATAGTTTCTGTAGTGTGTACAGGTATTTTAATTGAGAGATTAGTTACCTATATCTTAATAGGGACACAAAATAAAAAGGGCTTTATAACCCTTGATATTCTAACAGATAGATATAGTAGCAGAAACTCAAACACTTGAACCAGAGTGTTTCATTCCTGCTTATCCTCTTTGGTAGGATTGGGGTATAACTAAAGAGGGGGAAAAAACTATTAATTTTTTTTTACTGAAGTATAATTGGTTTACAGTTTTGTGCGAATTTGTGTTATACAGCAGAGTGACTCAGTTGCACACCTGTGTATATTCCTTTTTTAGATTCTCTTCCGTTGTGGTTTCTCCCAGGAGATCGGTTATAGTTCCCTGTTGTGTACAGTAGGGCCTGGTGTCAGCCATTCCATATGTAAGAGTTTGCATCCACTACAGACTCCCGGTCCAGCCCTCTCTGTCGCCTCCTCCCCCTTGGTAATCACAAGCCTGTTCTCTGTGTCTGTTTTGTGGATAGGTTCATTATGCCACACTTTAGATTCCACGTGTAAACGATACCATGTATTTGTTTTTCTGACTTCACGTAGTATGATAATCTCTAGTTGTATCCACGTTGCTGCCAAAATGGCATTAGTTCATTCTTTTTATGGCTGAGAAGTATTCCATTGTACACACATACCACATCTTTATTCATCTGTCCGCAGACGTTGAGGTTGTTGCAATGTCTCGGCTGTTGTAAATAGTGCTGCTACACTATGCATTTGCTACGTTGGAGTCCATATAGCTTTTTGAATTATAGCTTTGTCCAGGTATATGCCCTGGACTAGGATTGCTGGATTATACAGTAATTTTATTTTTAGTTTTCTATGGAATCCCCATAGAATACTGTTTTCCATAGTGGCCACACTAATTTTAGTTTTCTATGGAATCCCCATAGAATACTGTTTTCCATAGTGGCCACACTAATTTACTTCCCCACTAACAGAATAGGAGGATTCTCTTTTCTCCACACCTGCTCTAGCTTTTGCTATTTGTAGAGTTTCTGATGATGGCTGTTCTGACTAGTGTGAAGTGGTACCTCATTATAGTTTTGATTTGTATTTCTCTAATAATTAGTGATGTTGAGCATCTTTTCATGTGCCTACTGGCCATTTCATGTCTTTGGAGAAATGTCTGTTAAGGTCTTCAGCCCATTTCTCGATTGGGTTATGTGGTTTTGGGTTTTTGTTGTTGTGTTGTATGAGCTGTTTGTATATTTTGAAAATTAAGCCCTTGTCAGTTGCATCATTTGCAAATATTTTCTTCCAGTCTGTAGGTTGTCTTTTGGGTTTTTTTTTTGTTTTTTTTTAATTGTTCCTTTGGTGGCTCAGAGGTTAAAGCGTCTGCCTGGAATGTGGGAGACTCGGGTTCAATCCCTGGGTGGGAAGATCCCCTGGAGAAGGAAATGGCAACCCACTCCAGTACTCTTGCCTGGAGAATCCCATGGAAGAAGGAACCTGGTAGGCTACAGTCTGTGGGGTCACAAAGAGTCGGACACGACTGAGCAACTTCACTTTCACTTTTGCAGTGCAAAGCTTCTAAGTTTGCTTAGGTACCGCTTTTTTATCAATATTTCTGTTGCCTTGGGAGACTGACCTAAAAATACTGGTATGATTAATGTCAGGTTATGTTTTGCTTTTGCTGTCTTATAGTTTAATGATATCATGTCTTGCGTTTGAAGTCTTTAAGCCATTTTGAGTTTATTTTTGTGTAGGGTGTGAGGGTGTATTCTAACTTCATTGTCTTACATGCAGCTGTCCAAATTTCCCAGCACTGCTTACTGAAGAGACTGTCTTTTTCCCGTTGTATATTCTTGCCTCCTTTGTCAAAGATTAATTGATGATAGGTGTGTGGGTTTGTTTCTGGGTTCTCTATTCTGTTCCATTGATCCCTAGTCTTCATTTTGTACCAGTTACCACATTGTTTTACTGTAGCTTCCTGGTATTGTCTGAGGTCTGAGAGAGTTTATGCCTCCTGTTTTGTTTCTGTTTCCTCGGGATTGCTTTGGCAGTTCTGGGCTTTTTATGGTTCCCTATAAATTTTTGGATTATTTATTCTAATTCTATGAAAATGTCATGGGTAATTAGATAGGGATCTCATTAAATTTGTATATTACTTTGGGTAGTATTGCCATTTAAACAATATTCTTTCAATCCAAGAGCATGGAATATCTTTCCATTTCTTTGAATCCTCTTTAATTTTAACATTCCCTTTTCTGTATTTCATCGTTAGTGTAAAACTGATTTCTAAATGTTAATCTTATATTCTGCTACTTTGCAAAATTTAATTATAGATCTAGTAGGTTTATTTCCTGCAGTCCTTAAGGTTTTCTATGCATTTTCATGTCTTCTGCATATGATGACAATTTTATCTCTTCCTTTCCAATTTGAATACCTTTTCTTGCCATGGTTAGGACTTCCATTACTACATTGAATAGAAGTAGTAAGGGTGGGCCTCCTTGTTTTCTTATTCCAGATATAGTGGGAAGACTTTCAGCTTTTCACTGTTGAATATTATATTGGCTTTGGGTTTGTCATAAGTGGCTTTTACTGTGTTTTTATTATGAATGGATTGAATTTTGTCAGATGCTTTTTCTGTATCTGTTGAGACGATCATATGGTTTTTGACTTTTATTTACATGGTGTATTACATTGGGGATTCCCAGGTAGCACTAGTGGTAAAGAACCCACCTGCCAATGCAGAAGATGTAAGAGACTCAAGTTTGATTCCTGGGCTGAGAAAATCCCTTGAAAGGTATGACAACCCACTCCAGTATTCTTGCCCCGCAAATTCCCATGGACAGAGGAGCCTAGCAAGCTACAGTCCATGGGGTTGTAACTGACTGAGCACTGATTGATTGATTTTGCATATGTTGAAGCATCCTTGTGAATTTGTGATAAATCCCTCTTGGTTTTGGTACATGATCTTTTTAATATGTTGTTGGATTCAGTTTGCTAATATTTTGTTGAGAATTTTTATATCTATATTCATTGAAGGTATTTGCCCTATGGTTTTCTGTTTTGGTGGTATTTGTTTAGTTTTGTTATCAGGTGATTGATGGTGGCTTCATGGCAATCCACTCCGGTATTCTTGCCTGGAGAATTCCACGGACAGAGCATGGTGTCACAGAATCAGACACGACTGAGTGACTAACACACTTTCCTATTACTAGATAGAATGTCTTTGGGAGTGATCCCCCCTCTCCAGTCTTAGAATAGTTTAACAAGGATGAGTTTAAGAAGTTCTTTGTACGTTTGGAAGAATTCACCTGTAAAGCCACCTGGTCCTGTACTTTTGTTTGTAGGGAGTTTTTGTTTGTTTTTTTAAATTACAGATTCTATTTCACTTCTAGTGATCAGTCTGTTCAGATTATCTTGTCTCCTTGATTTAGTTTTGGTGGACTATATCTTTCTAGAAAGTTGTCCATTTCTTCTAAGTTGTCAAATTTGTTGGCATACAATTGTTCATAGTATTCTCTGAAGGGTTTTTTGTATTTCTGCAGTATCAGTTGAAATTTCTCCTTTTTCATTTCCTAATTTATTTGGATTCTATCTTTTTTCTTCTTGGTGAGACTGGCCAGAGGTTTGTCAATTTTATTTATCCTTTCAAAGACCCAGTTCTTGATTTTACTGAATTTTTTTTTTTAATTTTATTTATTTTGGGCTGTGCTGGGTCTTCATTGTTGCATGGACTTTCTCTGGTTCTGGCAAGTGGGGATTACTCCAGTAGCAGTGCACAGGCTTCTCATCGGAGTGACTTCTCCTATTTCGGAGCACAGGCTCCCAGGCACTCGGGACTTCAGCAGTTGCAGCTCCTGGGCTCTAGAGCACAGTTGTGGCATGCGGGTTTAGTTGCTCTGAAGCATGTGGGATCTTCCCAAACCAAGGATCAAACCCATGTTGTGTCTCCTACAGTGGGAGTTGGATTCTTTACCACTGAGCCATGAGGGAAGCCTGGTGTTGGGGTGTTTTTTCTATTTTTTTTTAATCTCCTTTTATTTCCTTCCTGATCTTTATTATTTCCCTCCTACTGACTTAAGGTTTTGTTTTTTGTTTTTTTCTGATTCTTTTAGGTGGTATGTTAGGTTGTTAATTTGAGATTTTTTTTCTTGTTTTTTGAGGGAGGTGTGTAATTTCCTTTTTGATTTCCTCATTGACCTGTTGGGTAGTAACTTATGGATTTCTTTTCCTTTTGTTGATTTCTAGCTTCGTCCTGTTGTGAGGAAAAATGCTTGAAATAATTTCTTTACTCTTATGGTTGTTGAGGTTAGTTTTGTATCCTAGTATGTGGTCAGCCCTAGAGAATGCTCCATGTGCACTTGAAAAGAGTGTGTGTTCTGGGTGTTTTGGAAATAATGTCCTGAAAATACCAGTTAAGTCTTAACTGTTTTATCATTTAGGATCTCTGTTGCCTTAGTGATTTTTCTGTCTAGAGGATCTGCCCATTGATGTGAATGGGGTGATAAAGTCTTCTTATCAGTTTCTTCTTTTTTAGCGGTTAGTATTTTATGTGTTTGGGGCAATATATGTTGACAAGTGTAAAATCCTCTTCTTGTATTGATCCTTTTACCATTATATGTTTTCCTTCTTTTCCTTTATGGCTTTTGTTTTAATGTCTATATGTCTGGTAAGATTATTGTAACTCCTGTTTTCTTGTCATTTCCATTTGCATGTTTTTCCTTCCGCTCACTCTGAATCTGTGTGTGTCCTTTGCCCTAAGGTGGCTGTCTTGTAGGCAGCATATCGTAGGCTCTTATTTGTTTATCCAGTTTGCCATTCTGTTTTGATTTGAGTGTTCAGTCCATTGACATTCAAAGTAGTTATTGATACTTACATATTTACTGCCAGTTTAAACCTTTTTTCCCAGTCTATTCTGTTTCCTTTTTGTTCCTTTGTCTTTCTCTGTTTTCTTTTTGTGGTTTGATGATTTCCTTTTCTCTTACCCTTGTATTCTCTTTGGTTTTTTTTTTTAAACTATTGTATGTTTTTGATTTGTGGGTACCCTGTTTTTCAGGTATGTTAACCGTTTCCTATATCTGCTTGCTTTAGGCTGATAGTCATATTAGGCTCACACACATTCTAAAAAATAAGAATCCACATTTTCGTACTCTCCTTCCCCACATTTTATGATTTTGACGTCCTTTTTTTACATCACGTCTTGTTTATCCTTTTACTGTTCCTTGTGTTTATCTTCCTTTCGTAAATAGGTTTTTTTCCTATTTGACCTCTATACTGGCTAACTTAAGTGATTTATTTTCCAACTGTGAGTTCCTCTTTACTGTATCTTTCTTTTCTATTTAGAGAAGACCTTTCAATATTTCTTTAAAATAGGTTTCATATTGCTGTATTCTTCATTTTTTGCTTATCTGAGAAATTCTTTATTTCCCCATCCTTAATGGTATTCTTGCTGGGTAGCGGACTTCGTGTTGCAGATTTTTCCCTTTTTAAACTTTGAACGTAGTTTGCCACTCCCTTCTGGCTTGCATCATTTCTGTAGAGCAATCAACTGATAGCCTTCTGGCAGTTCCCTGGTAATTAACTCTCTTTCTCTTGCTACCTTTAGAATCCTCTCTAACTTCTGCTGTTTTTATATGTCTTGGTGTGGATTTGTTTCTTGTTTGGAACCCTCTGTGCTTTCTGTATCTGGATGTCTGATTCCTTCTTTAGGTTTGGATAGTTTTTAGCTATAATTTCATCACATTTTTCCAGCTACAGTTTCATCAAATACATATTTAATCCCCTTTTCTCCTTCTGGAATCACGTTTATGTGTAGATTGGCACACTTTATTCTGTTATCCCATTGGTCTCTTATATTGCTTTTTTTTTTTTCCACTCTGGCTTTCTGTCTACTGCTTTGATTGGGTAATTTTCATGATGACACCTGAGCCTCAACACCCAGCCTCCACTTGTCCCATCGAAGGAACATCTGAGTCTGGGGAGTGCCAAGCACCCACACCAACCAACTATGCGGGTCTTTCCACTTTGCCCTCCACAAACCTGTTGCTGCGCTCTCTTCCAAGGCTCCCCACCTGCCTCTCCCCCATCCCAGCTGATCTCTCCACCAGTGAGGTGCCTTCCCCAGGGATGAAAACCTTTTCTTTTTCACTGTTCCCTCCCAGGAGCAGTCCCATCCAGTTCCCTTCTCTTTATCTTTTTCCCTTTTTCTTTTGTCCTACCCAGTTATGTGAAGGTTTTCTTACCGTTTTGGAAGTCTGAGATCTACGGTGTTCAGTAGATGTTCCGCGAGAATTGTCCCAGGTGGATGTATCTTGATGTATTTGTGGGAGAACGTGAGAGCCACATACCGCTCCTCTGCTGTCTTGAGCTGTTTTGACTGTATTTACATTTTTCAGAACCAGTTTTCTTCCTCTATGGAAGTGATACTTTACATTTACCTTGGAAAGGACATGCTCATTATGTTTGTTTTTACTTTTTGGTTGTGTTTTACCTGATAGTGATCTGGACTTTGCACTAATTTGTCAGCATTCACATGTCTGGATTTTCCTGTAAATGGTAGTGTGTGTATTTGCATGAGTGTCCCTGGGTTCAGGGATGTGGAATACAGTAAAGCCTGTGTAGGGATAAACTCGTGTCCTTAATTTATCTGCGCCATGTTTAGGATCAGTTAGCAAAGCCACTCAGACTGGCCTCAATCACAATAATAGAAAAGGCAGAGGCTACTTTTTTGTGTGTGATACCTGAATTACTGTTGTTGTTCACTCACCAAGTTGTGTCTGACTCTGTTGTCACCCCATGAACTGCAGCATGCCAGGCTTCCCTGTCCTTCACTATCTGCCTGAGTTCACTCAAACCCATGTCCATCCAGTTGGTGATGCCATCCAACCATCCCATTCTCTGTCACCCCTTCTCCTTTTGCCCTCAATCTTTCCCAGCATCAGGGTCTTTTCCAGTGAATCAGGTCTTCGCATCAGGTGGCCAGAGGATTGGAGCTTCAGCTTCAGTATCAGTCCTTCCAATGAATATTCAGGGTTGATTTCATTTACAATTGGTTTGATCTCCTTGCAGTCCAAGGGACTCTCAAGAGTCTTCTCCAAGACCACATTTCAAAAGTGTCAATTCTTTAGCACTCCCCCTTCTTTATGGTCCAACTCTCACATCCACACATGACTACTGGAGAAACTATAGCTTTGACTATTCAGAGTTTTGTCAGTAAAGTGATGTTTCTACTTTTTAATACATTGTCTAGGTTTGTCATAGCTTTTCCTCCAAGGAGCAAACGTCTTTTAATTTCAGACTGCAGTCACCATCCACAGTGATTGTGGAACCCAGGAAAAGAAAATCTGTCACTGTTTCCATTTTCTCATCTGTTTGTTATGAAGTGATGAGACCGAATGCCGTGATCTTTGTTTTTTGAACATTGAGTTGTAAACCAACTTTTTCACTTTCCTGTTTCACTTTCATCGAGAGACTCTTTAGTTCCTCTTCACTTTCTGCCTTTAAAGTGCTATCATCTGCATATCTGTGGTTGTTGGTATTTCTCCCAGCAATCTTGATTCTTGCTTATGATTCTTCCAGCCCTGCATTTCACATGATGTACTCTGCCTAAAAGTTAAATAAGCAGATGACCGTAATACAGCCTTGATGTTCTCCTTTCACAATTTGGAACCAGTCTGTTGTTCCATGTCCATTTCTAACTGTTGCTTCTTGAGCTGCATACAGTTTTCTCAGGAGGCAGGTAAGGTGATCTGACATTCCCATTCTCTTTAAGAATTTCCCACAGTTTGTTGTGATTCACACAGTCAAAGGCTTTAGCGTAGTCAGTGAAGCAGAAGTAGATGTTTTTCTGGAATTCTCTTACTTTTTCTGTGATCCAACGGATGTTGGCAATTTGATCTCTGGTTCTTTACCTTTTCTAAATCTATATGAAAGTTCTTGGTTCACATACTGTTGAAGGGTAGCTTGGAGGATTTTGAACATAATCATGCTAGCATGTGAAATGAGTGCAGTTGTATTGTAATTTGAACATTCTTTGGCATTGAAATGAAAACTGACCTTTTCCAGTTCTGTGGCCACTACTGAGTTTTCCAGATTTGCTGGCATATTGAGTGCAGCACTTTAACAGCATCATCTTTTAGGATTTGAGAGAGTTCACTTGGAATTCCATCACCTCCAGTAGCTTTGTAGTAATGCTTCCTAAGGCCTACTTGACTTCACACTCCAGCATGTCTGGCTCAGGTGAGTGACCACACACCATCATGGTTATCTGGGTTGTAAGATCTTTTTTATATAGTTCTTCTGTGTTTTGTTGCTATCTCTTCTTAATCAATGCTGCTTCTGTTGGGTCCTTTCCATTTCTGTGCTTTATTGTGCCCATCTTTGCATGAAATGTTCTATCTCTAATTTTCTTGAAGAAATCTCATAGTCTTTCCCATTCTTTAGTTTTCCTCTATTTCTTTGCATTGTTCACTTAAGAAGGCTTTCTGTCTCTCCTTGATACTCTCTAGAACTCTGCATTCAGTTGGGTATATCTTTCCGTTTCTCCTTTTTCTTTTGCTTCTTTTCTTTTCTCAGCTATTTGTAAGGCCTTCTCAGAAACCACTATGCCTTCTTGCATTTTTCTTGGGGATGGTTTTGGTCACTAGGTCCTGTATAGATTCACGAACCTTTCTTTGTCCATAGTTTTTCAGGCACTCTGTCTACCAGATCTAATCCCTTGAATCTATTCGTCACTTCCACTGTATAATCGTAAGGGATTTGATTTAGGTCATACCTGAATGGCATAGTGGTTTTCCCTACTTCAGTTTGAGCCTTAGCTGATTATCTGAGCCGTAGTCAATTCCAGGTCTTGTTTTTGCTGACTGTATAGTTTCTTCATCTTTGGCTGCAAAGAATAAATCATTCTGATTTCAGTATTGACCATCTGGTGATGTCCATGTGTTGAGTCATCTCTTGTGTTGTTGGAGGAGGGTGTTTGCCATGACCAGTTCATTCTCTTGGCAAAACTGTTAGCCTTTGCCCAGCTTCATTTTGTAATCTAGGACCATCTGAATTAAGTTTACCCTTTCCCGTCCATTTTAGTTCACTGATTGCTAAAATGTCGTTGTTCATTTTTGCCATCCCCTGTTTGGCCGTATCCAATTTACCATGATTCATGAACCTAACATTCCAGGTTCCTGTGCAATATTGTTCTTTATAGCATCAGACATTATTTACACCACCAGACACAACTGGGCATCATTTCCGCTTTGTCTCAGCCTCTTCATTCTTTCTGGAGCTAAGTCTCTGCTCTTCCCCAGTGGCATATTAGACACCTTCTGCCCTGGGGGGCGCTCATCTTTCAATGTCATATCTTTTTGCCTTTTTATACTGTTCTTAGGATTCTCACTGCATGAATACTAAAGTGGTGTGCCGTTCCCTTCTCCAGTGGACCATGTTTTGTCAGGTCCTGACTAGCAAGGACATGCCCTCCATCTGTTCCACGTAGCCTGGCGCCCTGGTTGTCCCACTGCTGGTCCTCTTGAGTGTGTAAACCTTTACTGGCTGCTGGGTGTTGGTCAGCATACCGCCTGGGGACCTGGGCAAAGGCCCCTGGAGTTGCTGGGAAGGGGGTCCAGGGAAGCCTGGAGCCAATCGATATTGGAGGGCGCCCAGGAGCAGAGGGCTCCCTGGCCTCTCTGCTGCCGCTGGCCACCCTGGGGCCAATCTTCCACCCAGGAGCCACAAGGAGCCGAGGATAACTGAATATTGTATACTAATTCAGGAAGCTTTGTGGTACTAAATGTTTAACACATGTATCGAGGGCATGTTAGTCATGTGAACTCTTTTAATTAAAGTGAAAAGAGCAGCGCTGGGATTGACCATGCAGAGGAGATGGAGTTGCTGTTGGAAAACTACTACCGATTAGCTGAGGATCTTTCCAACGCAGCTCGGGAACTCAGGGCACTGATCGATGATTCACAGAGTATCATATTCATCAATCTGGACAGGTAAGAGGGTGTCATAGAAAACTATCCATGTTTTTTTAATAAAGTAGTTATTGCACAGTATAAAGTGTTTAAGGCTGGCTTTGTTTTTCCATTTTGGAAAGAATTATCCCATTTATCCCATCATTATCATTTATAACTACTACATGGGAGTGTCTTTTTAAGGTGTACGTTTAGCCCCTGTGATCTTTAATAGTGAATTTGTGGTGCTCGGTTGGTGGGCCCTTCTGATCTAAGCAGTTGTTCTCCTCCCCAGCCACCGTAATGTGATGATGAGGTTGAACCTACAGTTGACCATGGGAACCTTCTCCCTTTCACTCTTTGGGCTAATGGGAGTTGCTTTCGGAATGAATTTGGAATCTTCCCTTGAGGAGGTGAGAATGTATTATTTCAATAATCTAGGGATGGTTTTTAATGTTTTGAAGATCATTTCTTTTTCATGGATTTTGTTTTGTTTTCATTATTTACTTTACTCGGTCAGTTTTTAGCTGTGGCACTCGAAATCTTCATTTTTGCATGCTGGATCTTCGATTGTAGTGCATGGACTCTGTAGATCTGACTTGGAGGCTCCAGAACGCATCAGCTCAGTAACTGAGACACACAGGCTTAGTTGCTCCAAGTCATGTGGGATCTTAGTTCCTGGACCAGGGATTGAACCCGCGTCCCCTGCATTGCACAGTGGATTCTTAACCCCTGGACTACTTTAATGGATTTTAAAAAGAAAGTTCTAACCTCTATAGTTGCTTATTGGGATAAAATATGTACTGTAAATCATTTGAAATTCAAACAGTATTGTTAGACCCTGTAATGTAGAATGGCCTAGGTTTGAACAAACCAGAGCCTGTGCTGGGATTCAGGAAACTGTCACATAGGGCAGTTTAGGACTACCTTATGTTTCTTATAACAGATAACTACACATGGGAGAGATTTGACAATAGTATTATACTGTGAGGCAGTGTTAATGAGGGATTTTTTTTTTAACTTATATGTCAGGCAATGTGCCATGCAGTTGCATGCTTTGATTCAGTCATCAAAAGTCTGAAAATGAATGTATTTTCCCTGCTTTTTTTTTTTTTTTCCTGAATATTTACAATTTTTATTTGTCAAAAACACTATGTGACTATGAATTTATACCCTCTATCAGTAATTCTCAATTTAGCCCTAAATATATGTATTACATATATATTTGCCTTGAGAAACAGGATCCATTATCCCTTATCTGACACCATTGGGGCAGATGAGCGCAAAATTCAGAATTTCTCAATTTAGAGTTTTGTATATTACTGCAGCACCTGACACTCCCCGCACAGCATCTCATAACCACATACAACATTTCTGCAGAGAAACTCATAAACATTCACACAAAGTAGGATAAATGAAGATCGCAGATGATCATTTTTGACATTATCCTGTTCCTATAAATTAGTATGTACATGTTTAAGGTCCTAAGACATATTTGGAAAAAAAGACAAACATATCAAACCCATTTTCCCTTTTCAAAAGGAACTAATGGGAAATTCATTGTGCATCAGTGAGTCACAGCTCGTGGGCTCAATGCGGGGGCGGGGAGGGTTCCTGAATGATGCCATTTGGCAACAAGGACAGTCTTTACTGGTCAGGGCCAGCAATTTAAATGGAAAATGAAAAGAACTTGATTTATTCATTAACTTTTATACTAGAAATACAAAGGCACCGAGTTTCCATCACTAGCATAAATTTCATCGACCAGCCAAGCAGAGCCCTGCTGGGTGGCCACACACAGAGAGAGAATCTGAGGTTTCCAGGATCGTTTAGCCCCTCAAGGTTCTCCTTCCAGCCCTGTTGCCCAATTGTGTCTAGTGGCTGCAGCCCCAGAGGGAACCCTGAGCATCCTCAGCCTGGACACAGAGCTCTACTCCCTGTTCTGCCCACCCCCCACCCCAGGGTCTTCCCTCTGCTGCTGGGAGGGACTCAGTCTTTAGACACCAGTGGAGGAGTCAGTGGGAAGCCCCACAGCTGGGAGAACGAACCAACATGGAGACCTCCTGCTCCCAAGGTCTTTCATCAAGTGGCCTGAACTCCTTTGCCTGGCCATGGTTTGTTTCCATTGTGTGTGTGCTCAGTCGCTCAGTCATGTCTGACTCTTTGCAACCCCATGGACTGTAGACCACCAGACTCCTCTGTCCATAGGATTTCCCAAGCAAGAATACTGGAGTGGGTTGCCATTTCCTTCTCCTTCCCTGCTTTTTTTAATAGGTAGAAAAACTGAGGCTCAGAAAATATAATTTGCCCAAGAGCACAGAGCTAGGAAACAACAAAACTAGGATTTAGACTCCAAGATTTGCATCCTTCACTTTGCTCCATATTTAACACTGACTGGCAGAGTTTTCATGTCCTTGTAGCCTGTACTTTCAGATGTCCTACTGTGAGATTTTTTTCTTTTTTTTTTTTCTTTTTTTAATTGAAGGTTAATTGCTTTACAGAATTTTGTTGTTTTCTGTTAAACCTCCACATGAATCAGCCATGAGTATACATATATTCCCTCCCTTTTGAACCTCCCTCCCCATCCCACCCCTCTAGTTCGATACAGAGCCCCTGTTTGAGTTTCCTGAGACGTACAGCTAATTCCCATTGGCTATCTATTTTGCATATGGTAATGTAAGTTTCCATGTTACTCTCTCCATACATCTCATCCTCTCCTCCCCCTCCCCATGTCCATCAGTCTATTCTTTATGTCTGTTTCTCTGTTGTTGCCCTGTAAATAAATTCTTCAGTAACATTTTTCTGGATTCCATACATATGCTTTAGAATACGGTATTTATATTTCTGACTTAATTCACTCCGTATAATAGGTTCTAGGTTCATCCACCTCATCAGAACTGACTCATGCATTCCTTTTTATGGCTGAGTAATATTCCATTGTGTATATGTACCACAACTTCTTTATCCATTTATCTGTCAGTGGCCATCTAGGTTGCTTTCACGTTCTAGCTATTGTAAATAGTGCTGCAGTGAACATTGGGGTACATGTGTCTTGTTCAATTTTGGTTTCCTCAGGATATATGCCTAGGAGTGGGATTGCTGGGTCATATGGTAGTTTTATTCCTAGATTTTTAAGGAATCTCCATACCGTCTTCCATAGTGGCTGTATCAATTTACATTCCCCCCAATAGTGCAAGAGCGTTCCCTTTTCTCCACACCTTCTCCAGCATTTGTTGTTTGTAGACTTTGATGATGGCCATTTTGACTGGTGTGAGGTGATCTCATTGTAGTTTTGATTTGCATTTCTCTAACAATGAGCGATGTTGAGCATCTTTTCATGTGTTTGTTAGCCATCTGTATGTCATCTGGAGAAATGTCTGTTTAGGTCTTTTTCCCACTTTTTGATTGGGTGGGTTGTTTTTCTGATATTGAGTTGTATGAGCTGCTTGTATGTTTTGGAAATTAATCCTTTGTCAGTTGTTTCATTTGCTATTATTTTCTCCCGTTCTGAGGGTTGTCTTTTCACCTTGCTTATAGCTTCCTTTGCTGTGCCAAAGCTTTAAAGTTTTATCAGGTCCCACTTGTTTTTGTTTTTATTTCCGTTACTCTAGAAGGTGGGTCATAGAGGATCTTGCTTTGATTTATGTCATAGAGTGTTCTGCCTATGTTTTCCTCTAAGAGTTTTATAGTTTCTGGTCTTACATTTAGGTCTTTACTCCATTTTGAGTTTATCTTTGTGTATGGTGTTAGGAAGTGTTCTAATTTCATTCTTTTCCATGTAGCTGTCAAGTTTTCCCAACACCATTTATTAAAGAGGCTATCTTTGCCCCATTGTATATTCTTGCCTCCTTTGTCAAAAATAAGGTACCCATAGGGGCATGGGTTTATTTCTGGGCTTTCTCTCTTGTTCCGTTGGTCTACATTTCTGTTTTAGAAAAATATGGAATGCTTCACGAAGTTGCATGTATGTCATCCTTGTACAGGGGCCATGCTAATCTTCTCTGTATTGTTCCACTTTTAGTATATGTGGTGCTAAAGTGAGCACCTACTGTGAGATTTCTTTAGAAATGAATTTTCATTTGCGTTCAGCAGGCACACTCTGGTGCTAAATTTTGTGTCCTGATTAACAGGTGTGTGCTCTATGTCTGTTTTAAAGTGGTCCCTTTTAAAAAGTGGTCTTTAAAAGAAGCAGTTCTAATGGTCACTCTTCTGTGTAAAACTATTTGGGTGTAGGGGGGTGGTGTTGATTCTCCTTAAGATAGAAATCCAAACTCCCTGGCCGGTAAGGCTTTGCCTGGCCTGCTGTGCCCACATCCCCATCTTGTCTGCAGCCATCTTGTCCTCACTGTCCGTTGATTCATCAGTATTCTTACACTGCTTCCACACATCTCTTCTTACGTCCCACCTTTTTTTGCCTGGTCTGGTCTGTAGTTGCTAAGTCATTTGCAACCCTATGGATTGTAGCCCACCAGGCTCCTCTGTCCATGGAATTTCCCAGACAAGAATACTGGTGTGGATTGCCATTTCCTTCTCCAGGGGATCTTCCTGACCCAGGGATTGAACTTGCATCTTCCACGTTGGCAGGAGGATTCTGTACCACTGAGCCACCAGGGACCTCCCCCTTTTTTTTGCCTAGTTAATGTCTATTCGTCTCCCAGGTTTCAACTGTTGTGTTATTTCCAAGGAGACTCTTCACTGACCACACCCCCAACCCACCTGAGTAAAATTACTCTTCTAGTTATTTATGCCAAAATAATCCTACACTTCCCTTTGCCATGATCCTCAGACTTGGAATTGCTTGTCTGCAAAAGATCATAGGTGGCTCAAGTGGTAAAGAATCTGCCTGCAGTGCAGGAAACCTGGGTTTGATCCCTGGTTTGGGAAGATCCCCTGGAGAAGGGAACAGCTACCAACTTCAGTATTCTGGCCTGGAGAATTCCATGGACACTACTGAACAACTTTCACTCACACACACCTGAGAAAGGTCATAAGCTCCCTGCAGCAGTGTTTGTCACCTCCTTATAAGATGTGAAAGGAAAGTAAATGCAGTACATTGATTCATTCATCTTACAGATACGGTGTTTGGTGCCTATTACACACTAAACACTGCTTTTAGCTGTGGGGGTGTAGCAGTGAATCCCTGCCCTTATGGAGTCTGTTTCAGTGGGGGAGAGAGAAGAAACAGATTCATGGTAGGTTAGGCGATAAGTACCATAAAGAAAATTTTCTAAAGGAAATCAGTCCTGAATATTCATTGGAAGGACTGATGCTTTGGCCAATACTTTGGCCATCTGATGCAAAGAACTGACTCTTTGGAAAAGACCCTGATGCTGGAAAAGAGTGAAGGCAGGAGAAGAAGGGGACAACAGAGGATGAGATGGTTGGATGGCATCACCGACTCAATGGACATGAGTTTGAGCAAGCTCCAGGAGTTGGTGATGGACAGGGAGGCCTGGAGTGCTACAGTCCATGCGGTTGCAGAGAGTCAAACATAACTAAGTGACTGCATAAAGAAAATTAAAGCTAGGTAGAGGGTAGAGGGAGAGAGACTGTTAGCAGGAGGAGAGACAAGGGGCATTGTAGAGATGGCGTGGTTGAGGAAGGTCTTTCTGTGAAGGTGACCCTAGAGCAGAGCCTGAATGAAAAGAGAACATGGAAAGACCTGGGAGAAAGGGTGGTCTAAGCAGAGGGAACCACCCATGTGAAGACTGAGGCAAGGGTGTACTGAGCTTGTTGAAGGAGCAGCAGGAAGGCCAGAGTGGTCAGAGGAGGGGTGTCAAGTGGAGGAAAGTGGTAGTGAGAGGTCAGAAGGACAGAAGAGGGAGAGCATGTTGATTTGGAGCTTGGTAAGTGTTCAGGCTTATACTAGGTATGATAGGAATCTCTTAGAGGCTTTTAAGCCCAAATGTAGTAAAAAGTCCAGTAGTTACCAAACTATCTTGTGCAACATAAACCAGCCCTGGACATCCTCAGAAGGTCCTTCTGAAGACCTTTGCCAGTTTCCCAGCTCGTGAGTGTGTAACTCTGTACAAGTTCCTGTCCTTCTCCCAAGTCATTCTGTTTATGTACATGCACTCTTTCTGCAGGCTAACTCCATCTTATCGCATTCTAATGTTTTTTTCTAAATGCCTGTTGTTGTTGTTAATTTTTTAAAAGAATTTTTAGAAATTCCTTTCTGATAGTTTCTTGTTTAAGATAATATCAAACTATTTCAAGAATAGTAAAAGAATTCCCATACAGCCTTTACCCAGATTCTTGAAACAGCAACATTTTATCATATTTATCATTCTGTCAGTATATATATACTTTTTCCTAAATCATTTGAGAATAAACAACAAATATGAAACTCCTGATGTCTAGATATTTCAGTATATATTTTCTAAAAACACTGACATTCTCTTACATAACCACAGCTCACTTGTGACAATCAGAAAACAGCATTGAAACAACACTGTTTTTCTGATCTGTGGACCCTGGTCAGGTTTCACCACTTAGCACAGTAGAGCCATTTACCTCATAGAAAATCTTAAATGGTGTGTTGCGTGTATTAATAGTCATTGTGTCTCCTTAGGTTCCTTTAACCTAGGCCAGTTTTTCTGACTGTCTTTCATGGCCTTGATGCTCACAAAGAATGTAGGTCAGTTGTTTGGCTCTTGATTACTCTTGGTTACTAGAGTCTGGTTGTGACACGTTTTTGTCAGTGTTCTTCACATTGAATCCCATCAGGAGACCTTGGTGTTAGTTTGTCTCATTACTGGTGATACTAACTCTGATCATTTGGTTAAGGTGGTGTCTGCTGATTTTCTGTCCTATGAAGTTACTTTCTCTGTGGAATTAAGTATATTCTAAGAACCCTGCCATTCATCAAATTTGCACCCTCTAGTTTTTTTTTTTTTTAATTAAATATAGTTGATTGTGTTAATTTCTGCTGTACAGCAAAGCGATTCAGTTATACATATAATACATTTTTTAATGTTCTTTTCCATTGTGGTTTGTAATGGGATATTGAATGCAGTTTTCTGTGCTGTACAGTAGAACCTTGTTATCCATTCTGTATATAATAGTTTACATCTGCTAACCCCAAACTCCACTCCAGTCTCCCCCAAGCCCCTGGCGAGCGCAAGCCTGTTCTGTATGTCTGTTTTGTAGACAGGTGCATTTGTGTCATATTTTATTTATTATTTTTTTATTTAAATTTATTTTTTTTAATTAGAGGTTAATTACTTTACAGTATTGCATTGGTTTTGCCATACATCAACATGAATCCACCATGGGTGTACACGTGTTAGATTCCACATATCAGTGACATCATATGTCTTTTTCTTTCTGACTTAGTGTGATAATCTCTGGGTCCATCCGTGTTGCTGCAAGTGGTGTTATTTCATTCCTTTTGTGGCTGAGTAGTACTCCACTGTATGTAGGCGCCACATCTGTATCCAGTCATGGGTCCGTGGATACTTGGCTTGTTCTCGTGTCTTGGGGCTGTCATGAGTAGTGCTGCAGTGAACACTGGGGTGCATGTGTCTTTTTGAATTATGATTTTCTCTGGATATATGCCACGGAGTGGGATTTCTGGATCATATGGCAGTTCTGCTTTTAGGTTTTTAAGGAACTGCCCTCCTGATTTCCATAGAGGCTGCACCAACTTACACTCCTCCAGCAGTGTAGGAGGGTTCCCTTTTCTCCACACCTTTTCCAGCATTTGTTAATTGTACATTTTTTAATGTGGCCATTCTGACCAGTGCAGGATGGCATCTAATTGTAGTTTTGATGTGCATTTCTTTAATAATTTGCACCCTCTAGTTTTAGTATCTGCTGTTGATCCAAAAAATGCTTCATGCCTGAATCAGATACTACAGGGATGATTATCAATAGTCATTGCTAATTATTCCTACTTTTGTTCTTTGTCAGATAGAGCCTTCCTTCTCTCCCAATTATTTATTCATTTGTGTCAGTATGGACTCATGGGATCTTATTTAATCAATGAGTTACAATCTGTCACACTGCCCTCATTATTTATCTTGATATTCAAATTGTTCCTTTCATACCATCTTCTAAGTACTTTTGACATGTCCCCATCAGTTTAGGGCTTTTTTAGTAGCCTTTGGCATACCAGGATGCTGTAGGTGTCTTATTTCTAAGGAGTAGATAGGCTAGACGGTGGAGATGAAGAGCTCAAAACACAGGTACTTATGCATGCTGTAATACTATAGGGAATACCCAAAGCGGGGGGCGGGCATTGAAAATCCAACTTTCAGACACATTCCCCTCCCTTAATTTCCTAGAGGTCTCACACTCTGCTCTGTGTATATTTTAATGACACATGGAATTTTTAACTTGCTTAGCTCTCAAGTTCATCATATTTTAGCAATCCCAGGCTTCATTTATAGAGCATTACAGAACCAGTCTACAGGAAAGAACAGTAATCTGGGTATGCTAAATCTTATTTAAACATAATTTTTACTTAATAAATTAGGGTCTTTTTTAGAATAACTGGAAATGTATTCATCCAGGCAGTTAACTGACATTAGCACTTGTCTTCTTGATAAATGATGTCTAACATCTAACTTCATGTTAAAAGGAAGCAGATTTCTGCATCATATATGGCTTGAATTTCCATCAGTGGTTATTGGTCATTTATGCAGTGGCTATCTTGGAGGAAATTGGGCTCCCAATCATTGGAGACCAAGCCATTGTTGATAATAAATAATGGCATTTCTATAGCTTAGGCTTCTAACATGTGAGAGATTAAATTCTGTGATTCTGTATATTCACACATGAACTTGAAAGCCCTGCACTGCAAAAAATACAATTTTGAAAATGACATGGGAATTCCCTGGCAGTCCAGTGGTTAGAACTCTGAGCTTCCACTGCCCAGGACCCGGTTCAAGATCTGGGCAGAGAAACTAAGATCCTACAAGCCATGTTGCATGGCCACAAAGAAAGAAAATGACAGGGAAAATGTTTACTATAACTTTGAGGTTTCCAAACTTTCTTGGTTCATGATGCTTTTAGTGTTTGGGGCTTCCCTGGTGGCTCAGTGGTAAAAAAAATCCGCCTGCCAATGTCGGAGACGCAGGTTTGATTCGTGGGTTGGAAGATCCCCTGGAGAAGGAAATGGCAACCCACTCCAGTATTCTTGCCTGGGAAATCCTATGGACAGAGGAGCCTGGTAGGCTACAGTCCATGGGGTTGCTAGAGAGTTGGACGTGACTGAATAGCAACAACAGTTGTTTTACAGCATCCCAGGCCAAAAGTTCCTTTTATTATATTAGAGTTTCTGTCGTGTTACCTAAGAGTTTCTTTTATGAAAAACAGTTTAAGAGTAGCAGTTGTCACCGTGTTGCACAGATGACACTTGTGTTTTCCTTGAAAATTTAAAATACTCTTGAGGTGGCTGTAAGGCCAGGATACCTCACAGTTTAGCAAGGGTGGCCATAAGCAGAAATTTCAAGTTGTATGTCCTATATATTAAAATCTGTGAATGTAAACAAAGACTGGAAGGAAACAGAGTAAAAGCAGTTACATTGGTTCATTGATGATCATAAAATAACTCTTAAATCATGTTTTCCTTCCAGTTTATGTTCTGACTCTTGGTCTGAGTGCTGTTAGGGCACTTGTTCTTAGTTCCTATAGGAAAGAACAGCACAAAGTTTGAAAATTCCTTTTAAACTCAGGCAGTGACAAGTTCGGGAAGTTTTATCACGAAGGAACCTAGCCTTTGTGGTTGAAATTGACTGTGTTCTCTTCTAGGACCATAGAGTGTTCTGGCTGATCACAGGAATTATGTTTATGGGAAGCGGCCTCATCTGGAGGCGCTTGCTGTCATTCCTCGGACGACAGCTGGAAGCTCCCCTGCCTCCTCTGGTATGAAGGGTCAGACTCAGCGCAGTACGCAGACGGGCTGCAGTCCCCAGCACGAAGTCCTGTGGCCTGGATTTAAGTTGTCACAGGCTTTGAGACACTGAGCAGGTTTTTTAATGTCTTTAAGCCTTGCCCAGCTTTCCCACTTAAGTCAGTGCCTCCTGCTTCATGTAGTTAAAAGGAGAATTATATGTTATGTGGAAAGCAGTGGCGGAGTAAGTTAGAAGTTTATGGTGGAACGCTGTGACAGGCACTGTACATTTAGACAGGTGTTAGTAATTCCGGTGCAGGTTTGTCATGATCAAAATTGAAATGTAGACAGTATTTATCGTGTTAGGAAAAGATACAGTTTCTCTCTTTTTCATAGCCTCCTACTTGTAGTTTATACCCCTGGAGCAAGTACTCAAGACATTGATACATGGCTGGCAGTCCTTCCCTCATTTAGTGGTTAATGTATTGTTTTTATTGGTGGTTTTGCTTTTAAACCCACACAACTAAAATTATGAATTTTTTCTGCTTTTATTTAGATGGCCTCTTTACCTAAGAAGACACTGCAGGCCGACAGAAGGCTGGAAATGAAACACAGCTTCAGGCCGGATGGACTTGGATCAAGCAGGGGTATCCTAACAAATCGTTAGGAATAACCTGATGGAAACTGAACTATTTTTTTATGGTAGTTACAGGGAAATTCTAGTATCTTTTTATTATTTTATGGAGTCAGAGACTTGAAAGAAAATCACTGACACTTAAATTATAATGTCTGATGATAAAAATATTATGGCAGCCATAGTACTAGAACTTAACTGTATTGTCGTGCTTGCTTTGTAAAAGGCCAGAATTCTATTTCCTACAAACTTAAAAGGCTGTTTTTATAGATGTAAGACATGGAGAGATTAACTTAATCCAGGATTAGATTGTGGTATTGATTTTATTTAATTTATACATGTTAACAAAACTGCAGCCTCATGCCAAATGAAGCCTGGAAACTTGCCAAACCCGTAGTTGTGAGATTAGGTAACCACAGTTCTTACTGTAAGGAATCATGTTCTTGTGAATTTCCTGACTCTCAGGTGACTAAAAAGCCAGCATAATATATATTAACCTTAGAACAAACTTTAAATCAGTCTTTGACATAACTGTATTTTCTTATATTTGTGCCCCACCCCCACCTTTTTTTTTTTTTTCCTTCTTCTATTCTTTGGCTGCATGCAGGCTCTTAGTTCCCTGACCAGGGGGAACTAGTTCCCATGGGAACATAGTTTCCATGCCCCCTGCAGTGGAAGTGTGGTATTTCAACCTCTTAACTGCCAAGGAAGTCCCTGCCCCTATTTTTATATAAGGAATACAAAAAGGAAATGAGACATTAATATCAGCTTTGTATAGATTGCAATTATTCAGAATTTTACTTCCTCAACCTATGAAACTATTTTTCTTTGCAAGCCTTTGGAAATAGTTGAAAGTATTTCCATTCTGTTACTGTTTTATAGCTGTTTTGATCATTCCTTGGTTTTTAGAACAGACATGTAACACCAAAAATGGAAAATGTGTATCAGGATTAACTAGGCTACACATTTTTCAGCTGTTTGGCTACACCCAAGAGGCTGACTGATGGGCTTCCTGAAACAAGAGGGTAGATAAATTTTTAAATTGTGTTACCTTTTTGTTTTCACAGAGTTGAGTTTAAAACAAATGGCTAATATTTTTAGGTCTCAAGCACCTATGCTACCTGATATCTTCTATGTTTTTTATATTTTCTGGAGGTTAAAAAGTTACACAGTAGAATATTAGTTACATTTGTCTCCAAAAGCAACATACATAGACAATTCTAGAGTCTAAAGCAGCTCTTACACTACAAAATTAGTCAATAGAGTCCATTTGCCAGGTGGGTAAAAATGAATTAAAATGCTTTTTCCAGTTGCTGATCTGAAAGAGACAAATGAAGTTTCCCATTTCCATGTGTGGTTAAGAAAGGACATTAGAACAGCATGAAACCCGCTGGGCTTGTCTTGGCACGTGCTTTATGGTGTGGCTGTGGAATGTAAATGCCATCATGGATCTGTTTGATTTTTAAGATAAAGTATCTTTGACAATGTTTATATTTCACAGGGCACTCTTCTTTGGTATACCTCAGAGTACTATGCTGTTTTTGATCTTCAGGTTATCACTGTAAAATAGGTAATATTAATAAATATTACTGAACTGTGATGAAAACTTGGAAGTCCAAGAGGCAAAATGTGATTTGGTTTAAGGTCAGGTACAGGGTAGAATTTTGGTCTTTTCTTTCTGATGTTACTTAGCTAAGTATCATCATTTGAGGGCTTAGCTAAAATAATTTTGAGTCAGTGTCTCATCAGTAAAAGGGGAAGTAAGGGCAACTACCTCATAAGTCTGATGTAGGGAAGGTACTAATGGTTTATAAAGTTCTTGAACATGGTTCAATCAAGTTAATTTCTAGATGTCTGCTGCCTCTGCTTTGGTGATAGCTCTTTAATGTAAGAAGCAGCCTGCTATCTATCAAATAATAAAACAGCCTGTGCCAAAAAGAAAAAAGTTCAGTTTTAAATATTGAATTTAAATAGACAGAGTATATAAATTATTTGTAAATAAGGTGAAAGAATACGAAATATTCAGTTATGAGTAAGCAGGCAATCATATCCTCTTTAACATGTACAGGGAATGATATTCTTAACATGTCATTGTAAGACCTCTAAGAAAGTGTAGCAAAAATAAGTGTCATTTTAAGATACTATTAATACTTGCTTTACTCTTGATAGACTGATAACCAGTATATAATCATTAAAAAGCCGTATATTTTGGTGAGTTATTCCAAGATTTGTACACAGCTTTATGTTTTGGAAAATTAATATTAAATATTAAACTCACTTTAAATTCAGGATTTACTGTCATTACTTTGGTAACAGTTATGTAGTTGGAGCATGGAATAGGGAATTCAGAGACCTGAATTTATTCCCAAACTCACTTCAAATCTCTCTAGCTCTGTGATACAAAGGCATAAATCAATTCCAGTCTTGAAGCCTGTAAGACAAGACAGTCTTTGCATATACAGGTAATAGACAAAAATTGCAAATATGTAAATGTGTTCTGATATCATAAAGGTAATTTTGAATTAAATTGTTGTATAAGTTCAGATTTGTGTTCCTGAGAGATTTAAACCCTATAAAGTATTAAGTATGTCAGAATCAATTCAAAAGCGTCAATTGATGCTTTTGAACTGTGGTATTGGAGAAGACTCTTGAGAGTCCCTTGGACTGCAAGGAGATCCAACCAGTCCATCCTAAAGGAGATCAATCCTGGGTGTTCATTGGAAGGACTGATGCTGAAACTCCAATACTTTGGCCACCTGATGCAAAGAGCTGACTCATTTGAAAAGACCCTGATGCTGAGAGAGATTGAGGGCAGGAGGAGAAGGGGACAACAGAGGATGAGATGGTTGGATGGCATCACTGACTCAATGGACATGAGTTTGAGTAAACTCCAGGAGTTGGTGATGGACAGGGAGGCCTGGCGTGGCACAGTCCATGGGGTCACACTGAGTTGGACCCGACTGAGCAACTGACCTGAAGTCAGACCAGTGCTTAGAATTAATTTAGTGTAGAATGGAAACTTAATCCACCTGTTAAGATAATACATTAGTCTGTTGGATATTAGATTTTTTTTTCTGTATGCCAGGTTTTTACATATTTTCCATATATGCAGTAGGATACAATTTATATAATTTCTTGATACAGGTTAGCGTGGTTAAATATCCTATATGAAGATCTGCTTCTAACTTAGTAAATTTTAACCGTCTCCTCTTGCTGGTTGCTGTTATGTTTAGGCATTAAGAAAAATATAACTCCTCAGGTAAAGAACAGTCATGTTTAAACACTGGCCCAATCATTTAGTAAAGCGTAACATTTTGTTTAGCAGCCCAATGAAGGTACGCATCCTTCTAAATGAAGAGACGCAGTACGAGAGCATGCCTTTACTGAAATGCAGCATCATCAGCTTGGTCTTCACTCAGAATAAGGGAATATGAGTAAGGCGTTTCTGGTCCCCTAAAAATAAACTTTAATAAAAACAATTCTTCAAATAGGTTGAGCAGCCAATAGTTGTTAACCGAAAAGCAAGTGGTGTTTCTGTGCTTTGTGCTGCGCCGTAGGAACCATGCGGCTAGTATACCTCTTTCAGAAAGAGGAGATGGTCCTGGGAGTGAGCCAGAGGTCCTGTCTAGGTGTGAGCCTGGTTATGCTGTTTTCCTATATACACATTCACTATATCCTCACAGTTGTAATTCTACTGGTTTTTCCTTTGATTTCGAATTCAACTTAACTCTTCAGCCGAAACCCTGTGTCCTTTAACCAGTCTCTTTACTGCCCCAAGAGAAGCTAAGAGAAGGGCTCTGGTCATTTTAATTTTTTCCTGGTTTTAGAATCATTTCATTAGTGTCAGAAGAAAAGAGGTTGTACCCTGATAGAGAATCAACTAGTTACAGTTTACAGATAACAGTGCCCGCAGATTTTGAGTGAAGCTGAAATCCTGTGGTCCGTTCCTTCCCCCTAAACATGCCACCCTCCGGGCCTGGCAGATGAGACCTGCCCACTGAGACCAGCCCCGGAAGTAGGGAGGCCAAGCCTGCCTCAGTCCTTTTGGTCCCACACAGTCACCTTCAGCTCAAGAGAGATCTCTCTCCTTCCTGTTCTGGTTCTGTTGGTGAGGCCTGTGGCAGCCTCGCGCTGCCTGAGGCTTCCTGAGATGACTTCAGATACGCAGATCACTAGGTGCATCGGCTGTTGGAACAATCATTTCTCCAAAAGCATCTGAGGGCACAGTCAGGTGATGTTTTACTCTTTATATTTGCCCTTCACTGTATGAAACACTGAAAATACAATAGTCCTCCTAAGAAAGGACCACATCATTTACAACGTGATTTTGGAGTTGTGAGGTTATGCCTCACCCCCCCATATTGTCTCCTCGTTCTCTCCTCATGCTTTTTTCCTGTTTATTGTGCTTTCTGTTTCACTTTGATTGGAATGGGTCACCAGTTTTAAGAGGACATTTTTAGCAAGAATTGTGCTATAGGCATCAGAAAGACACAGGTGCTCAAGTGGAAGAGGAAACGGGTTTTGCAGCAGGTCTGAGCACAGGAAGCCAGTTAGGAATTAAGTTCAGGTGCACAGGAAACAAGTTTTGCAAAGGGACATGGCTAACCAGAGCATCCACTGTTCCACGTGCTTCGGGTGCTGTCACCACTTCTGTGGCCTGTTGGCAGCCAGACTGTGTGTGTCTCCACCCCAGGAGCCCCCACCTGTCGTAGGGCTACCAGGGCTCCCCTGGATACGCCACTTTGTCCCCCAGAACGCTCACCCGGAAGATGACTCAGCATGAGAGAGGGGGACAGGTGAGGAAAATGGAGTGAAACCTTTAATCTTGGCCGAGCCTATAGATATGAAGCACCCCAGAGAGTCGGGCTCCCAGAGAACTCCTTCCAGCAGCAATGATGACTTGATTCTGTAGGAAACACAAAACAGGATTCATTCCAACCTGTGTCATGTTCCTGCTGTAGTCCAGGCATCATGTTATGCTCTGAGCTAGAAAAAGCAAGCTAGACATTGGCCAGACAAGGGCTTGAGCTTAAATTCCTTTTTCCCTGGGTTTAAATACCCTCTCTCAGCTCTGTAGGTTCAGAAAACCATAGCTGAGGAAGTTCTCGCTAATTCCTTCTCAGGTACACAAGAGAAAAGGACATCTGTGTGTGTCTATTCAGCATGCTAGCTTGGTGCAGTGTAGACAGCATATCTGGAGTAATCTGGCTTTGTCACTGTGTTCACACCACCTCTGCCCTGCTGCTTTCAAAGTTGCCTTCAAAGCTTATACAAGTTTTTAAACATTTTTGGAAGTGGATTTTAGTTTTGAAACTACCAAGAGTATTTCTGGACCATGGCTGATAGGTGAGGTGTGGCTGATCAGACTGACTGACGGGTACAGCAGGGTGTGACCAAACCTGTGAAGTTTTTCACTGACTTAATTTTGAAACCTCCCAATGGAATCCAGATGTGTCAGGTACTATGCATAACCCTTTGCGTGTATCTTTTTAAATACCACAGTGTCAATTAAGAGGGGAAGAAAAAAGCTGTAAACTCTTACTTGTGGAATTGCTCATTTACTGGATACATCTGTAGTTTGGCCACAAGCTGCCTCCTGTTTTCCTGGTTAAACCATCTTCATTCCTAAAATCAAATCTTCCCCTGCTCTTGCCCTCTCTCTGCCCAGTCAGCCTCCTCTGATTTCCAGGGGCGCTGCAAGGCCTTCCCCGACTCCCCCAGCCAATTTCCACTGATCTCTGACTGCCGTGGGATTTGGGTCATCATAAATGGGCCTGGATGGGCTCATGGGCATGTTTCATTTTTCCACTTAGATTCTAAGCACCTGGGGGGCAGGGGGCATGTCTCAGGTTTCTTTGTCTACAACACTGTTCCACCAGGGCTGGCAGGCTGGCTGAAGGCAGCCCCACAGGAGGTTCCAGAGACCTGGTGGCAATACCACAGAAGTAAGCGGTCCTCCTAATTCTAGTTGGTTACTTAATGCTCACACAGAAAAAGGAAGAGAGGAGTCTTCAAAATCGTAACTTTTACTCATGTCTTGGTAAGAGGCCATCCACTCATCATCCTCAGGTTGTGTCCATTTTTAAAACATAACCTTTGATTTATCTTCACACTCAAAAGAGTTCTTCAGGGCCCCCAGCCTCAGGTATGTGTTGGGAAAGTGGAGTAATTTTAATATTGACTCATGAACTGTAATTAGGAAGATGAATTTGCAGTGTTAAACAGAAAGGAATCAAATTATCTACACGACCCCCTTCAGTTGGTATAAACAATGGTTCATTATTTGTATACAGTTCATGGGTTCTTAGTAACGTCTGATTCTTGGAAAGTGAATAAAATTTAAAATGCAAACCAAATTTATGATATTCTTATGATCATGTCTTTTGAGAAGTCCCCCATAAGCTTATAATCCATCTCTCTTTTTGTTGTGGTTAAGCTTGCCTATAAATGAGTTAAAGGGCTACTTGCACTGTTGGCCAATAGAGGGCAGTTTCACCACAGTGCCTTCAAGTCCAAGCCACAGCGCCTACCAAGCCCTGCAGACCTGGTTCTGTACTCAAAAATCTGACAGCTTCCCTAGCCTTTCATAGCACAGTTCACACTTCCAGTTAGCATGTATTACTATACTTGTTTGCCATTTAACTTCCCACATGTTAAATAAAATAAATCTTAATTTTCCTCAAGAGCAGACACTTGGTCTCTTTCTCTCTCGTAGCCTAGCACAGATCTGTACAATGTCATGTCCTTAAATAAATGAGTGAAATCAGTAGTTTAGCTGTATGTTTTCAGATAAAATCCTTTAAATGTGTCATGGCTATTAAAATTCAAAGTGTGCATATCCTTTGACCTAGTTGTCTTCCAGAAATCTAGCCAGCAGAGATATTTGCACAATTATTCTAAAGTCATACAAAAAGAAACAAATACATAACAAATATATTGTTAGTATGTATTTGGTTCATTCCTAAAGAACCAAAATATATTGACAGTGCTTAGCCATTATGGCAAGGGTTGGCAGACTTTTAACAGTGAAGGACCAGGATAATTTAGGCCTTGTGGGACGTCAGTCAGCTGCAGTTGTGGTGGAGTATCAGAGGTAACTGCAGTCCATGGGGTCACAAAGAGTCGGACACGACTGAGCAACTGAACAAGCAGCAGAGGAAGAGAAAAGAATGAACGTGGCTATCTATATTCCAGTAAAGCTTGTTAGAGACACTGCAGTTTGAATTCTTATAAATATCTTGGGTCACAAAATATTCTCATTTTTTCCAATCATTTAAACATGTCAATCATTTTTAGTTTGTAGATTACACAAAAACAGGCAGCCAGCTAGAGTTGGCCAACAGGCTGTAATTTGCCAACCCCTATTGTAGAGGATGAAATTGGAGGGGTAGTGAGGAGAACCTTTCATCAAAAAATTATGGGATTGTGTGTTTTCTTTTTTGTGAGTCCCTGTTTTTCAAATGAAATCTAAAATACATGCAAAATGAGAGCACTCTCAAATCCCAGCCTTTGAACAAACTCAAACACCAAAGCTGTACAGTCTTGGCACTTACCTTTTCCTTCGACCTCACAGTGATCACAGAGCTCCCAAACCTTGAGCCTGCCTGTGAAACACACGGTCTGTTAATGGCCTTTGAAAACATACCATATGATTTTATCAACTTGGGAAAGGACATTTTTTTTCTTTTAGAAGATACTTACTTCAGGAGAAATTAGTACATATTGGGCCTGAAAGAGAGTGATAAGAAAGGGAGACAGTGTTATTGCTGTTCACAGATTTTTTCTTTAACCGGTTTTAATTATACCCACTCAAATTTCTACATTTTAGAGAAGCCCTTTGTCACCAGAAATTCTTACAGGAATTTAGCTCAGAAAAATAGATGTATAAATATGTTTATGTGAATATTTATCTTACTATAACAGCAAAAATTTGAAATAGACTAAGTGACTAACAGTAGTCACTTAAATGGTCTATCTACAGATAAACTGCTAGGTATCTGGTAGATATATTGTGTAAGAATATAGAAAGCATAGAAGACTTATTACATTGATAGGTAGAACAAGATAAAGTTATAAAATTGTATACAAAATCATGTACAATAGGATCATAGCCATTAATATATACACACAGACACGGTGTAACGGTTTAAGGGTGTGCTTCAGAATCAGCTCTTGGTTCAAGTCCCTGTTCTACCATTTCCTAGCAGTGTGACCTGTAACAACTTCCTTCTCTGATCTTCAGTTTCTTTATAATGAACAAAATGCCAAGTTAATAACTTTGATGTGAATTAGATTTTATATGTTTATATAAAGCGCTAGGCATAGTGCTAGGCACTTCTTCAGTCGTGCCCAATTCTTTGACTGTAGCCTGCCAGTCCATGGGGTTCTCCAGGCAAGAATACTGGAGTGGGTTGCCATGATCCAGGGATCAAACCCACATCTCATGCATTGGCAGGCAAATTCTTTACCACTAGTGCCACCTGGGAAGCCCAGGCACAGAGAGTAAATTCACAATGCTGCTACTAAGTCGCTTCAGTCGCGTCCAACTCTGTGTGACCCCATAGATGGCAGCCCACCAGGCTTCCCCGTCCCTGGGATTCTCCAGGCAAGAACACTGGAGTGGGTTGCCATTTCCTTCTCCAATGCGTGAAAATGAAGTCGCTCAGTCGTTTCCGACTCTTAGCGACCCCATGGACTGCAGCCTACCAGGCTCCTCCATCCATGGAATTTTCCAGGCAAGAGTACTGGAGTGGGTTGCCATTGTACATAAATGGTAGTAATTAAGTTCACAGAAAAAAATACTAGCAGGACACACATCAAAAGGTTACTACACATCTCTGCAGAGTGGAATTCTAGGTAGATTTTCATTTTCTTAGTACTGCATTTTCTAATAGTTTTAAAATAAACTTTCCTTTTTCCAATTTGAAAATTAAATTTTAAGTTTAAAATAACAGCCAAGTGTTTTAGATCCAGGGAACTTAAGCAATGAAAGATGAAATAAAAAGAGCTGGAGTCTTCATGAAACTCCAGTGGCTATAGCCTGTTTTTTGCTGTGGGCTCCTAACCAAGAACCAGTAAGACACCACATCCAGCTGAACTTCAGCTCTGGGGGCAAACACTGCAGAACTGCAGGAAAGCAGGCGGCTTTCAAGCCAGCGACTGTGTTCTGACCTTAGGTATGGGTCAGGTTACCTGAGTCCAAGTAGAAAGTAAGTGTTCTAGAGTGGACATAATTTACCAAAGCATCAGCAAGTAGCCGTCCTTTCCCAGTTTGGTGTGGAAGTGTGTACAACACTTACCTTTTCTTCTGGACACGGAGTTACCCATGATTTGCATTTGCCTGTCACGTCACCCACGGTGATCTGTTTGCCATTAAACACATAAACACGGCCATCCTCTTCCCCCATCAGTCCCGCAGTTGCGTCTGTGATCCTCAGCGGGGCTGCTACGATGATTTCATCTGTGAACAATGAAAACCAGCAGAAGGAAGTGTCTTATTCCTTGCTGTCATCCTTTCCATTGTTCCACTGCTGGATCCTCACCCAGCCTCCCACTAATAATAATGCATCCTTCACTGGTCTACCCTGATTTCTTTCCAACGCAGTCAGAGGCTTTTGTTTTCTGTTTCATCATTCCTTGATGTGGGTAGCTCTCATGTCACCATGTTCAAGAAGTACAACTCACTCTTGTACATCCGGCTCTGGTCTTGATTCATTATAAGGCTAGAACAGGGGTGATCCTATGAGGGGGACCCATCTTCTTGGCCAGAGCCACCGTTCCTTTCCTACCTAAGCCATCATTATCCAAGTCACTCAAGTGCAGAACGCCACCAAATCGGGAGAAGCGGCGGTTTCCACTGAAGGTGCTGAGCAGAGAAGGCTGTGAGTCAGGTGTCAGTTCATACATCCGAGTGCTCCCACCTTGGTGCAGGGTCATGGTCAGGAATGATACCTTAGACACGACATCTGAAATAAACCACGAAACAGTAGCTACCACCATCACAAGAACGAAGCGAGGACACAGACTTGCAGTGACACAGGAGAGACTATGTCAGATTTGTGAATGCCAAGACTTTACATATGATCATTGCAAAAGGTGTGGAAAACACCCAAAAAGAGTATAAAGAAGAAAATGTATATAATGCATATATTTGTTTCTGGAGAGTGATATATACGTACATATACACACATACACATTTTAATGGGGTTTTTTGCAGATTACAAAATTCCTTTTACAAAGTTTTGGTTTTGTAATTAATACTAAGATAAATGATATTTATGAATTACTATGATCCCTCCCCCTTTATTAAAATAAAATTTCATTTTCTGAGAGCAGATTTTTTAGAAGGGACCCATCTAGCATTGGATTTGGGGAATGAATATTAGTTTTAAGGCTCTTGCCATTTTGCCAAACCTCTTACTAGAGAAAGCACATCAGTTTACATTTCACCAGCAGTGTGTGAGTTCCCAGTCTCACCACCTTGCCATTGAGTATTCTTTTTCATACCATAAATACTTTGTAGCTTTTAATGAGTACCGTAAAAGCTCCACTGAATATTTAAATGGCTGTGCGTCATGGCCACAGTCGGACCCAGAGATCCTGCCGAGCCAGAGGCTGTGGGGAGAGAGTGAGGAGGATAGGCCTAACCCTAATTATTCGTTTACTCGAACTCGCCCTGCAAGTGGGTCAGATTTTTCACATTTCACTCAATCTATCCATAGAGCTGTGATTCCCCAACTCTACACGGAAACATTTCAGTGATCTCATGGGTATACTCAATTGTCTTTAATCTTTGCTGGTGAGACAGTGACATCTGTCTGATGCCACATGGCCCACCTGCTGGGGGAGGTCACAGTTTCCACACTAGATCCCTTCCCTACAGTCCTTTCAATGATGTCATATCTTTGCAAAATTGGAGTTTTATCATAACAGGTTGTTATGATAAAATGCAGGCACCACTGGAAAAGCAGTGCAGGTCAAAAGGATGATCTGATTCCAGGGTTTGGGAAGCGGCACAGTGCCCCAGAGGGGCTGTTAGGACAGAAACACACAGCATGCAACCTGTTCAGTCACTTGGGGCCCTGTGCTGAGAGGCCGTGTGTGTGGCTTTAGGCTTGTTCAGTTCAGTTCAGTCGCTCGGTCGTGTCAGACTCTTTGCGACCCCATGACTGACCTGCAATTCTGGATAATTTACTAGGTTTTTATTTTCCCTGGGCCCCTCAAATTACATGGGCAAAATACAAGTAAAAAGAGGAACATCTGAACAAGGTTGGTGGGTTATATCTATGTTGATAACATGCTTGTGACACTGGTTATGGTTTGCAAGATGCCATTGGGGAAAGCTGGATAAAATATAACGTGACCTATTATTTCTTACAGCTGCAGGTGAATTTATATGACTATCTCAAAAAGCATCATTTATATATCACATATATCATGATATATATAATTAACCTTTCTGTTTTACATTTTATACAGTATTTTATAATAGAGAAAATTACTAAGGCAGTAAAGGGGCCAAGACTAAGAAAATTTAGGATGCTCTAATTCACAGCACTCTGACACCAACAGTGGTGAGACAAAATTAGTAATGTGTGTTGCAGGAGTTTAACTAGACTCTGTAGCAAAAAAAAAAAAAAATATTGCAGAGTTAGGACACAGCTTTATAACAAGTTGCTGACTTAACTCGTGAATTGAAAAATTTAACCATTCCTTTGCCCAATTCACTTATGCTTATTATTCAAATACATTGTATGAAACAAAAATATTTCTGAAAAATAATTTGACAGTATGTATTAAGAGCCTTAAGACTGGGCCATCCGACAGTAAATGTTGGCATGTACATATGCAAAAAAAAAGTGATACAGGTATACTTAATATGAGAACATGCTCAAGATATAATATTAGGTGTGAAAATATATTTCCTTATATTTTCACAAATTTCTACAATAAGCATAATCCACTTTTATACTCTTGGAGAGAATCATTTTTTGCTTGTTTTGTTTCTAACTTTCCCATAAAGTAAACAAAATACTGTTTTATTAACAATAAACTCTCAGAGTGGACCTGTTCCCGGTGAACTGGTTTATAAAATTTGCTGTGTCTCCAAGCTTAGTGGGATAGGAGTTTTAAAAACACACCAAGTTACTTTCATGTGTGATTTTCAACAAATCTCTGAATGTGGATACTGTAAGCTGTATTTTGCATTCAGGGAGTTTAAAAGCAACTTCCCCCAAGGTAACCCAGGTTGCTATTAATGAGAAAAACAAATATTCAAACTCAGGTCCATCTGCCTCCAGAGCTCATAACTTTCCCTCAGTATGACATGGTCAAGGAGTGACACAGCTATTCATGAAAAAGTGAAGTTTCATGGCGGGTGACCTACCTTGAGTCGGGGCCCCCACCAGCAGCACTTGGGTCCGGGTCCCGTTCACCATCACGTGGCCACTAGACAGGGAGGTACCCAGTTTCCCCATTGCCTGTGAAATGCAGTAAGTCACTACAGTACAGCTGAGAAACTTTCTCTGTGGTGTCCACTTCGCTGGGGAGGGAGGGGGCCACCATACCTTGTCTCCGGAAATGGTAAACCAGCTTTGACAGATTGGCGGGAAATAGCCGTACACCCGTCCAGGGCTCTGTTTCTCATCACGAGTGCGGAACAAGTGGCCCTGACTGGAAGCAAGCACACTGGGCTTGGGTGCTGGGACACAGGATACCGCCCTGGGCAGGTGCTCAGGTCCAAGGAAAGATGACCCACATCTTCCCCACTCACGGCGCCCCCTCCACCCCATGCTACTGGTCCTTGTCATCGCTGTAGGGGAGCTTTCAGAATGAACCCCAATATCAAGGCTCTCCAGGTTAAGAGGTTCACATTCTACTTTCCAAATGACAAAATGGGGGAGGGGTACCTCCTGTTATGGGCTGGATTGTGTTCCCCAAAATTCGTATGTTCAAATCCTAACCGCCAGTACCTCAGAATGTGATAGCATTTGGAGACAGGGTCTTTAAAGAGGTAATTAATTATGCTAAAATGAGGTCATCGTGGTGGGGCCCAGATCCAATATGACTAGTGTCCTCATAAGAAGAGGGAGAGACACCAGGGATCAATGCACAGAAAAGAGGCTGCATGAGACGCAGGGAGAAGGTTGTAAGTGACAGAGAGGCACCCTGGAAGATAGCAACCCCCTCACACCTTGATCTCAGATCTCTAATCTCCGAAACTGTGAGATCATCGATTCCTGCTGCTTAAGCCATCCAGACCACCCTAGCAAAATAACAGAGCTCTCTCGCTCAAACTTCTAAAAAGGAACATTTGCAACTTGACCCAGTCTTTGCTTTTCCTTGAAGGGTAGGACTTTCAGAGGCACTTCCTGTGAACCCCACATTCAGTGGGCTCCCCGGGCTTCAGGCACCCGGCTCCTGTGTCACTGGTCCCTGCACCCCACATCAGGTCTCACCTACTGGTGTCCTTCCAGGTCGGGCTTCCAGCCAGGAGCAAAGTCCTGTTGTTGACATTGACACCGTGAAGGGAGTACCCCAACCAAGCAAAGTCCTCCTCGCCTTTCACCATCCAGTTGGCAGCCTCCACATTCAGCTTTTCTGCACAAGACAAGCAGTGCCTTCTACTTTATGTGGAAAGACTACAGGAATGGGAAGAGTGGCCCTTTGTGCAGGATAATGAGAAATGGGTTCAGTGGGCTGTTTTTGCCACAACTCTTATATGCCCCCCACACCTGTCCCCAGCGCCCCAGCATCAGAAATGGGACTCACACGTCATACGAAAAATACATTTCTAGAGCTAGCCTCTGTGGAATGGAGGGTGCTGTTTAAAAAGAGGACCTGTTGGGAATTTTTTTGGCAGTCCAGTGGTTAGGATGCTGTGTTCTCACCGCCGAGGATCTGGGTTCAATCCCTGGCTGAGGATTCCACAAACTGCGTGCACCCCACCCCACCAAAAAAGGCCTGTTAGACAGCTGGAGCATCACTGGGATGCTTGAGTGATACTTTTGAAGAATGCTTTTCATCCTTCCATTGAGACACTATGAGGGTAACTATTGCCCACCCCCCTCCCCCTGCTTTGGATCCAGGTCGACACACTGGATCCTTCTGTATAGTCAGTAACTCTGTCCACATCACTTGTTGGAACATCTGGAAGAGTGTTAGAGATTTCAGGTGAAACCACACACAGCAAGGAAAATAGGACCAAAATCCATATGCAAGAGAAGGCACCACAGACTAGAGCAGTGGGGATCTCCACCCACCCCACCCCCACCCTAGCAAGCACTACCTCGGCTGCTGTAACTGGAGCCAGAGTAAAATGCAGCCACAATTCCCTTCTGTTTCCCTCCACCTGGAGCAAAAGGGGAGCCAATCACCAGGTCCGGTTCACTATCTCCATTCACATCTGCCGCCAGGAGGGTCCAGCCCAAGTTACAGTAGGTATCCTGAAGAGAAAACGGGAGCCCAACCACCTTTAATTCAGCCTTGAGGCAATTAGGATATGGTGAGCTCTTGTTTTCTGTACCTGGTGAAGGTGGTCAACATACCTGGCAAGAGATGGTGACGTTGGGGGAAGAAGATAGTTGTCCTTGTTTGGAACCGAAGTAGACATACACTGCACCCTAGACAAGGAGAAACCACAGCGTGATCTGGGAATCTTAAATAAGAGCAAGACAAAGACGACTGAGGATGAAATAAACCACCGTCAGAGCCCTGTAGGGTCAGGAGCTCAGTTACTGACTGAAGTCAGTGTCCAGTCCATTGCATCAGCCTCTTCCATCAGAGTATTAAGAGTCAGTCCCCAAAGCAGAAACCGTCATTTTCATCATGGTCTCCCCCACATCTTGCTCTGGGTCTGCCATCCATAATTGTTCACCATATTTGCAGAATGAGCTACTCAACTGCCCATGACCCTATCAAAGCCCAGCTCAGCTTCTGGCTCTTCCACGAAGCCCCACCACCACCACAACCCAGCCCATTACTTCTCTCAACACCAGTACATCTTGTCAGTATCACTCACTTGCCTTGGGACACAGGCCGTGCTGTTACTGTGTGATGAACCTGTTCCCATCTTACAACTTGCCTCTCTCCATCCCTCCTCCTTCTAAAATCATTTCCTTTCCATGGTGAGCTGAGGACTGAGTACACAGTGATGGATAAGACTAATCTCTACCCTCCCCAAAAGCTGGCCAAGGGGCAACTGTGACACTGCAGTGTGAGGAGCTACAAAGGGGCAGCAAGCACAGGACGACAGAATCCCCTGAACCAAGGTTTAGATCACACTTCCTCCAGGAAGTGATGCGTTACCTGCTACAGGGGGGGGAAATGGAAAAGAGGTTTTCCAGGTAGAAGGAACTAGATGAGCATGAGTCCTAACATGAGGGCGCCCGATGGGTCTGGATGACAAATTGTTCCCACGACTCAAGAGTTGACGAGACAGGGGAAGAGGTGAACCCGGTGGGAGAGGGTGATGAAGGGCTTTTGACTCCACAGCCACTCACGGTGCTCGGCTACGGTGAGGACTCGGGGGAGGAGAGCCCTGTGGGCCAGGACCCAGGATCTCTGCTCTCAGGGAGAAAAAGAGGGAATGTGCTGGATTCCATGCCTGAGAGGAAGGATCCAGGGACTCACCTCCCTGCCCCATGACAGGAAGCTGTGGATTAGCTGGAATTTTTGCCTCCCTTCACCATCTCTCAGCATCCCCAGGGGAGGAATGGAGGGAAGGAGAATGCAGGACCTGGTGGAATTGGAATATCCCACCTGTGAAGCCAAACTGAGGCCAGTGAGGCAGGAACAGGATCTGCCAGGTAACCTGAGGTCACAGCAAGGGCCTGAATGGAGGGCCGGGATCATCTCCCCTCAAACACTGCCTGGCACCCCTTCTGCCTGCTTCTCTCCGGAGGCTCCATGGGCACCAGCCTCCACTCCCACTATCCTCCCCTCCCCACCAGCCTCCTTACTGTGTATGTGAGCTTCTCGGAGCCCACCGAGGGGGCTCCCACCGCCAGGTCAGGCACGCCATCCACGTTAAAGTCTAGCACAGCCACAGCCGAGCCAAATCGACCTGAGGGCTGAAGAGACACCAGTTACTCCCCCTGGGCCGAGCCACAACCTTCTGAAGAGCACACCTCACTCCCTGGGGACCCCATCGAGCACCCAGGACCGAGGAACAAGACTGTAGCCTGCTCGTAACACATCCATGACCCTCCAGATGGCTAGCTCACCCTAAAGATGTTTCTGGCACATCTGTCTGCCTCAAGGAGAAGAAAAGGTGCCGGAGAGAAGAATGTAGGTCCAAAAGAGACACAAATGTAAAGAACAGACTGTTGGACTCTGTGGAAGAAGGCGAGGGTAGGATGATTTGAGAGAATAGCATTGAAACATGTATATTAACATATGTGAAATAGATCGCCAGTCCAGGTTTGATGCATGAGGCAGGGTGCTCAGGGCTGGTGCACTGGGATGACCCTGAGAGATGATGGGGAACACATTTACACCCATGGCTGATTCATGTGAATGTATAGCAAAACCACCACAATATTATAAAGTAATTAGCCTCCAATTAAAATTAAAAAAAAAAAGAGTATAGGTCCTTAAAAGTTCTAGGTTTTCAGAAAATGGTCTTGTGTATCCTTATTAAGGACTAGACTCCTCTTGGAAAGTACCCAAAATGATAATCACTTAACAGCAACTAATGTCTGTCTAATATTCAAGATGTTCTAGAGCTGTACTGACCGGTGCAGTATTCACTAGATAAATGTGGCTGTAACATTTAAATTACTTTAGTCAATTTTTCAGTTTCACTGGCCACATTCAAATGTTCAGAAATCAAAACACTTAGTAGCTCCTATACTGAACAGCACAGCTTTAAAGCATCTCCATCATTACCGAAGGGTCTATTGATTCTGCTGTAGACACTGTTCAAGCATTTTACATGGAATATTAGCCTCTAATTTCATGTTTTACAGATGGAAAATTCAGCCCATTCAGGTACCATTTTCTTCCAAGGTGGGTTTTCTAGATCTTCTATCTCCTGCTGTCTGGAATCAGCCTAGACATAAAGGTAACTGATGGGGTTCTCCTATCCTTTCACAGCTTATCTAGCAATGAAGAGTCTTGCACAAATGATGCTTGCTACATCACACACACACAGCCCAGAACCCACATCTCTTATTTGTTGGTTAATCTCTCTCTTATTTGTTGGTTAATCTCAGATGTGCAATGGCATCCGAGAACACAGCCCCTTTCTACCAGGTAGGGGGAGGTGGGGTGGGTACTTGATAAATGAGAAAGGATTGCCTGGAGATAGAAGCAAGCTGGGGCAGGTTGGGGACCCATAAGAAGGGGCCCCTGCCAGCTGAAAATAGGTTCATTTCATCAACACCAGCTCTACTAGCAAGCCCTCCTGCAGGGTAACTCATTCCAAGAAAAAGCATAGCATTCTAAAATAGGCAGATGCTTGATGGAATTCCAGCTGAGCTATTTCAAGTTCTAAAAGACGATGCTATTAAATTTTTTACTGCACTCAATATGCTAGCAAATTTGGAAAACTCAGTGCAGGCCACAGGACTGGAAAAGGTCAGTTTTCATTCCAATCCCAAAGAAAGGCAATGCCAAAGAATGTTCAAAATACCACACAATTGCACTCATCTCACACACTAGCAAAGTAATGCTCAAATTCTCCAAGTGAGGCTTCAATAGTACATGAACTGTGAACTTCTAGATGTTCAATCTGGGTTTAGCAAAGGCAGAGGAACCAGAGATCAAATTGCCAACATCCACTGGATCATAGAAGAAGCAAGACAGTTCCAGAAAAACATTTACTTCTGCTTTATTGACTATGCCAAAGCCTTTGACTGTGTGGATCACAACAAATTGGAAAATTCTTAAAGAAATAGGAATACCAGACCACCTTACTTGCCTCCTGAGAAATCCGTATGCAAGTCAAAAAGCAACATTTAGGACTCAACATGGAACAATGGACAGGTTCCAAATTGGGAAAGGAGTACATCAAGGCTGTATATTGTCACCCTGATTATTTAACTTATATGCAGAGTACATCATGCGAAATGCCAGGCTGGATGAAGCACAATCTGGAATCAAGACTGCCAGGAGGAATATTAATAACTTCAGATATGCAGACGACACCACCCTTATGGCAGAAAGCGAAGAACTGAAGAGCCTCTTGATGAAAGTGAAAGAGAAGAGTGAAAAAGTTGGCTTAAAACTCAACATTCAAAAAACGAAGATCATGGCATCTGGTCCCTTCACTTCCTGGCAAATAGATGGGGGAAAAAATGGAAACAATGACAGACTATTTTCTTGGTCTCCAAAATTACTGCAGATGGTGACTGCAGCCATGAAATTAAAAAACTCTTGCTCCTTGGAAGAAAAGCTACGACCAACCTAGACAGCATATTAAAAAGCAGAGACATTACTTTGCTGACAAAGATCCATTTAGTCAAAGCTATGGTTTTTCCAGTAGTCATGTATGGATGTGAGAGCTGGACCATAATGAAAGCTGAGCTCCAAAAACTGATGCTTTTGAAGTGTGGTGTTGTGGAAGATGCTTGAGAGTCCCTTGAACTGCAAGGTGATCAAACCAGTCAATCCTAAAGGAAATCAACCCTGAATATTCATTGGAAGGACTGATGCTGAAATTGAAACTCCAATACTTTGGCCACCTGATGCAAAAAACAGACTCATTGGGGAAGGCCCTGATGCTGGGAAAGATTGAAGGCAGGAGGAGAAGGGGACAACAGAGGATGAGATTGGTTGGATGGCATCACCAACTCAATGGTCATGAGTTGGAGCAAGCTCTAGGAGTTGGTGATGGACAGGGAGGCCTGGTGTGCTGTAGTCCATTGGGTCACAAAGAGTCAGATACAACTGAGCAACTGAACTGAATTTGAGATATCTATCTTAATCTTCCATTTTATAGATAAGGACCAGAAAGGTTAACTGCAGACCAAGAATGATGGCTACAAGATTCCCATCTTGTAATTCCCATCTCGCATGCCGTATGTGGCATCTTCCCCATTACTTAAGGACACTGGGAGACAAAGGCATGGAGTTACCTCCTTCCTCACTCCAAGGATCTTGGATGGAGTTTCCCATCCACAGGAAGCAGCTGCTTCTCTTACTCCTTGTCTACAGGAGCCCAAAGGATTATACTTTACACCACAGTCTGACAGGGGAATGGCTTGGTGAAGAAGAAAGAAGTAACAGGAATGGGTTAATTTATTTTGGACCTTTTTCATGTGGTGTCAGAAGGGCCCAGAAAATGCTGTCCCTGTCCCTCTGGGACTGTGTGATCACGTATTCTGCCATCAACTTAGTAACACCTCTTGGACTCAGGGGCTCCTTCCATCAGAGCTTAAAGTGAAAGTGAAGTCGCTCAGTCCTGTCCAACTCTTTGCAACCCCATAGACTGTAGCCTGCCAGGCTCTTCCATGCATGGGATTTTCCAGGCAAGAATACTGGAGTGGGTCGCTGTTTCCTTCTCCAGGAGATCTTCTCAACCCAGGGATCGAACCTGGGTCTCCTATACTGCAGGCAGACTCTTTACCATCTGAGCCACCAGGGAAGACCTATCAGAGCTTAAACTAGATTATAAACCACTGGACTTTTCATTATTTAAAGTATGTTCAGGAGCACCATCCTATTTTTTCACACCATTAACTCCACAATGAAAGGTTTAGTGGGGTGTCTGGGACAAGTAAAAGTCTGACCCCCAACTCCCCTGATGCTTGACATTTGGAGTCTGCAGTGCCACCAAAGACCCCACACTCATCTGTGGTGGGTAACAGGGCTCAATCAGCCCCTCCTTACTTATCCCTCACGTAAGGACGAATACCAATCATGTCCAGGAGGAAAACTCTCCAGGTCTCTAGTGCTTCCAAGAGGAACTCATGCTGCCTTCATGTGGAACATCTATCTGTACAGTCACTGTGGGATTTTTCTGGTAATGAATAACCACTTAACACAAAGGAATAAAATCTGACCAAAGTCTAGAGTTTAGTTAATAGTAATTGACCAGTGTTGGTCTCCTAATTTGGACAAGAATGCCATAATTATGTAAGATGTTAACACAGGGAAAACTGGGTCGAGGGTACATGGGGTCTCTCTGGACTGTCTTTACAACTTTTCTGTGAATTTAAAATTCTTCCAAGAGGACTTCCCTGGTGGTCCAGTGGTTAAGAATCCACCTGCCAATACAGGAGACATGGGTTCGATTTCTGCTCCAAGAAGATTCCACATGCTGTGAAGCAACATGTTGCTTAGTTGAGAAGATCCCTTGGAGAAGGAAACAGCAACACGTGTAACCCACGTGCTACAACTACTGCAGCTCGTGCCCCCTAGAGCCTGTCTCTCCAACAAGAGATGCACACATGTGTCTGCCTCTTTGTAATCGCATGGATTATAGCCCATGAGACTCCTCTGTCTATGGAATTTTCCAGGTAAGAATACTGGAGTGGGTTGCCATTTCTTCCTTCAGGGGATCTTCCCAACCCAAGGATTGAACCCACGTCTCCTGCGATGGCAGGCAGATTCTTTACCACTGAGCTACCTGGGAAGCTCCACAATGAGAAGTCCACACACCTCACCTAGAGAGTAGACACCTCTCACTGCAACTAGAGGAAGCCCATCCACAGCAATGAAGCTCCAGCACAACCAAAAATAAATGTTTTTAAAATTTTTTAAATAAAATTCTTACAAGATAAAAAAACAATTTCTATTAAAAAAAAACACCCCAACAAAACAAAACAAGGTTTTGTATTATCATATTATCAAGACATCACATCCTGATTGGTTATTCAAAGGCACTCGATAGTATGGGTGTTTAGGAAGGTGTCGGACAAACCATTAAAAGATAGAGAGACAATGAGATCAATAAAGTGAACATGCTTTTCAAAATAAAAGTCACTACACAGATGCAGGCCCCTGGCTGTTTGTTACTATCATTGTTCTCGCCATTGGACATTTATCCTGGAGAGTGTGCCGGGAAAGGCTGGCAGTGGCTTATCAACTTTGAAAGGGAAAATGTGAGATGCGGCCTCACCTGGAAACCCTCCAGGATCCCGTGGGCCTCCTTGTCCAGGTCCAGGTCGACAGGGGGCAAGCCCAGGTCATTGCCATAGATGAGGTACACGCGCCCCACGTGAATGCGGCCTGGGTGGCTGTAGCCAGGGGCACCCACCACTAGGTCACCGTATCCATCCTGGTTGAGATCAGCTGAAGTCATTGCCCTGTAAGAAGAAGAGAGAACGCACTGCAGTGCTACTGAGAGCTCTGGGCAGAACTGTCTCCTGTTCCTTTCTAGATTTTAGAATTTAACTTCCTCTCATTGGTTTTTCCATCCAAAAATATTCAGAGGTTATATTCACTTCTGAGCTTATATTGTTTATGGGATTCAGTCTTGTTCTCCGGAGGAAAAAAACAAAAGACAAAATTGGACAAATCAAGGCCTCGGAGCATTTCTGGACCATAGAACCTGAACACACAAAAAACACCCTCACAAAGCTTCTTGTTCTACATGCAAAACCCAGAGCAGACAAAGCACAATTCCAGGCTCCACCTGAGAACAGAGAGGAAACTCACCTTGAGCCAGTGACACAGATCGTTTTACAATTGGCTCGATGCAGCTCAGTTTGTCAGCTGATCAAAGACAAGCTTGTGGTAAGTAGACCATTTTATTTCTACCATAGCTACACAGAGTGCCTTATATTGGAAAAAATTAAAGAGACTTAGTGGATGTTTCTAAATAAGAGTCTATGACCTGCTGGTTAAAGAGAGGGACAAACTGAGTCAATTGTTCAAATGTATCATTTGGGGCTGGAATGACCAAGTCATGTATTTATTTTGGCTCTGATGGCCACATAAAGAATAAATAGCAGGGACTGCTCTGGTGGTTCAGTGTTTAGGACTCCACCTGCCAATGCAGGGGACATGAGTTTGATCCCTGGTCCCAGAAGATTCCATATGCTACAGGGCAACTAAGCCAGTGCACCACAACTACTAAGCCTGCGTGCTGCAACCACTGAAGCTCCCGTGCCTAGAGCCCCTACTCTGCAACAAGAGAAGCCAGTGTAATGAGAAGCCCACACACCACAACAAAGAGCAGCCCCACTTGCCACAACTAGAGAAAGCCTATGAAGACCGAGTGCAGCCAAAAATAATTTTTTTAAAAACAAGAAACAGCAGAACAGAGGAAAAAGAGAAGAGCAGTTTCTAACGGGTGTGACGCCTGTTGGATGGGGTCAGACACACCATGGAGACACTGCTGGTCTGTATTCTCAAGGTGGGACCCTGGCCAGTAATGGCCCCCGAGAAGGAGCTCTGTGCTGCACCCCTGTCCATGTGGCAAAGAGCCCAGCAGAAGGCCCTCATTTGGATTTTCAGGAAGGCGGCCAAGAAGAACCATTCATTATTCACAAATGAACAGCCAGTTAAGACAGCACTCACCCCCCATTCCTTGTGCTGGAGCTGAATACATTAGCAGCCTGAAGAGGAAGGGCTGTTGGTTTATTGTTCCAAGGAAATTGCAATGTTATTTGTATTTTAAAAGTGTGATTTTTAAAAATACATTTTATAAAAACCTCCAAAAAAAATTCACTTTTACATCCTTGGGCTGTTTGGTTGTGAAACAGAGTCCCCCTAAAACAAAGCTCCCTTATCAAGTTTATGATTAATCTCTCTATCCAAACCTTTATTCCCTTTCTTGTGCCCTCTGACCTCAATCCTGTGCTAACTGAACACTAATCAACCAGAGTAAGATGACTAAAACTACTATTGTCCATAACACTGTTAATGTACTGTAATTGATGTTGTAGATGTCATCATTAACGTACAAACACAGCTTGTTTCTTCAGGGCAGGATAAGCTAACAGATCCCCAAACCACGGACCACCTGGCCAGAGAATTGCAAACCAGAAACATCCTAACCCCTGAAATTATGATTAAGAAATGTCACAGGCTGTTGATCCCAGCTTCCTTGGTCTTCCCCTTTAAAACACTCTAACTCAGAGACCAAATTGGAGTGGACCTGAGGCTTATCCCCATCGCCCTTGCTTGGTGCCCTGCAATAAACGCTGTGCTTTCCTTCGCCACCACCTGCTGTCAGTACACTGACTTTGCTATGCAGCAGGTGATGGAAACCTAAGTTGAGTTTGGTAACAGTTGTTCTTTAAAAATCAGAGGAATCCCTAAAATTCTCTTTATTATTGTGGTGTCCCAGGCTTTTGCCTTATGAAGTTATAATAGTCCTGTCAGTATAATAGCCACCCACTTTTATCCTAATGTCATTAGACGCCCAAAAACGTGTAATAATCTATCTCCAAAAAACACTGAAGTTTTAAAAATATTCTATAATGTAATAGTTTATTGCTGTGGTTATTTAATAAAGTCAAACTTCCTTATATTTAAACATGTTTTTTGGTCAGAATGACAATCATCAAAAAGTCTACAAATAATAAATGCTGGAGAGGGTGTGGAGAAAAGGGGACCCTCTTACACTGTTGATGGGAATGTAAATTGATACAGCCACTATGGAAGACAGTATGGAGATTCCTTAAAAAACTAGGAATAAAACCACCATATGACCCAGTAATCCCACTCCTAGGCATATATCCTGAGGAAACCAAAACTGAAAAAACATGTACCCCAATGTTCATTGCAGCACTATGTAATAGCTAGAACATGGAAGCAACCTAGATGTCCATAGGCAGATGAATGGATAAAGAAGTTGTGGTACATATGCACAATAGAATATTACCCAGCCATAAAAAGGAATGCATTTGAGTCAGTTTTAATGAAGTGGATGAACCTATTATACATTAGATAGGATGAGCCTATTATACAGAGTAAGTCAGAAAGAGAAAGATAAATATCGTATACTAACACATACATACAGACTCTAGAAAGATGGCACCAAATAATTTTTTGCAGGGCAGCAATGGAGAAACAGACATAGAAAACAGACCTATGGACACGGGGAGAGGGGAGGAAAGGGTGAGATGTATGGAGAGAGTAACATGGAAACTTACATTACCATATGTAAAATAGATAGCCAATGGGAATTTCCTGTATGTCTCAGGGAACTCAAACAGAGGCTTTGTATCAACCTAGAGGGGTGGGATGGGGAGGGAGATGGGAGGGAGGTTCAAGAAGGAGGGGACATATGTATACCTAAGGCTGATTCATGTTGAGGTTTGACAGAAAACAATAAAATTCTGTAAAGCAATTACCCTCAATTAAAAAATAAATAATTTTTTTAAAATCAAGGTTTAACAAAAAAACATATTTTTGAGCAATTTTAAGGAGATAGTTTTATCTTTACCATAAATTAAGCAATAAATTCATGTTTTTGTTGATAAACTGATTGGAAAATGAAGTGTTAACAGGCACCATGTTAAATACTTGCGAGTGACTGCTTGAAATTAATAGTGATGAAAACGTTCAGGAATTAGATACACTCATACCTACCAACCAAGCCTTGTGTAGGGAAATGACAAGTAGTAAGATGCTGAGGGGCTAGAAACATGTGTCAGTGGCTGAGAGCTGCCAATAAACATCTCCCGTATACTCCTCTCCAAAGACTTGTACATGAAGGATAAGGAATCCTGAAATTAAATGATTACAGACAGAAAAAGACATAGCATAATCAACAAAGCTACCACTTCATGTCAAAGGCATTAGACTTTAAGAAATAAGTTTGAGGTTTTTTTAACATTTATTTATTTATTTGGCTGCACTGGGTCCCAGTTGGGGCACACAGGATCTTCAGTCTTCATTGCAGCACGTGGGTCTTTTAGTTGCATCATCTGAACTCTTAGTTGTGGTATGTGGGACCCAGCCCCCTGACTAGGGATCAAACCCAGGCCCCTGGGAGCACAGAGTCCCAGCCACTGGACCACCAGGGAAGTCCTAAGAAACATGTTTTCACAAGTGCTGAAAAATAACTTATTGACTCCTATCAACATGTAAGGAGACTTAAGACTGGAAATTAGGAGAGTGAAATCATACCCGCAATATATGCTCAGGGATGGGAGTTCTAGCCTAAAGGTCAGGACCATCACGAGAAGAAAGAGTCAGTTGAGATTAACCTGAACCAACCAAGTTAGGATAGTCTATTAATGTGCAGGATGTAACCAAACAAAATAATTGTTAAAAAATTAAAATTTTTAGAAGGTAAGTCCACTCAAATCTAGAACTATAAATATATTTGTGTATATATATATCCACCTTTTCTCCCCACAAACAAATGAACTGGAATGCCACCACGATGCCAGAAACCCTCCCAACCATATTCAGATTGAGAGGCTGCTGGATTTGCTTTGAGTCCCAAGAAGCTGGGAAGGCATGAGGGGCTGGAAGCTGTGTGCAAGAGAAATGGGGGGACAGCAAGGCCCCCAGCTTAGGGTGCCGAATTGTTCTTAGTGTGGTTACTGCAGACACACACATACAAGAGTGGGCCCAAGCAAACTGGCCAGGCACTAGATCCATCCAAGTTCAGGGAACACAACTCGAAATCCACCCCAAGTGACATAAGATCAAATGAGAACTGTCGGCTGCCCCAGAGCAGGTTCAGCTCAGAGCCGTGGGGAGCCCTGGACGCCCAGGCTCCAGAGAAGCACAGCTTAGAAGAGCCCTGCAGGAAGGGACTCAGCCTTCTGTTTTTCCAGTCTAACCTCTCTGGCAGGTCGCCCCCTGATTGCTCACCTGAGGCCCACTTTTGGCTTCCTCTTTCATTCAGAAATAGCCATACCAGGCATCACGCCAGGCCTTGGGAATGTAAACGCCTTCTCTTACACAACTTTTCCTTTTGTGAAGGAGACAGATACAAATAATTGCAGCATGCGTGATGTGTGTTTGGACAGAGCTTCCTGGTCTAAGTCTCGGTACATTATTTGCAGAACTCATTGCAAAATGAAAATGCAGAGCTGCTTGTTCAAAAGTTATTAAGAATTTGACCCTCCTCCACTGCTGGTGAGAATGAAAATTGATACAACCACTATGGAGATGAGTATGCAGTTTCCTCAGAAAACTAAAAATGGGATTTATTATATGATCCAGTAATCCCACTCCTGGGCAAATATCCAGAGAAAACCATGAATTCAGAAAAATACATGCACACCAATGTTCATTGCAGCACTATTTACAATAGCCAAGATATGGAAGTAACCTAAATGTCCATCAACAGAAGAATGAACAAAGAAGATGTGGTGTGTGTGTGTATATCTATTTACACACACACACACACACACACACCAGAATACTACTCAGCCATAAAAAAGAACAATATAATGTTATTTGCAGCCAGATGGATGGACCTAGAGATTATCATACAAAGTGAAATAAATCAGACAGAGAAAAACAAATATCATATCATAAGCGGAATCTTCAAAAAATGATACAGGGAACTTATTTACAAAACAGAGACTAACAGACTTTGAAAACAAACTTACGGTTACCAGAGGGGAAACAGTGTGGGAGAGAAAATTAAGTTTGGAATCAACCCATACCCACTGCTATGTATAAAATAGATCATCAACAAGGACCTACTCTAGAGCACAGGGAACTCAATACTCTGTAACAATCTACACAGGAAAAGAATTTGAAAAAGAAGGGCTATATATGTATATGTATAACTAAATCACTTAGCCATACACCTGAAAGGAGCACAACATTGTAAGTCAACTATACTTCAGTATAAAATAAAATTTAAATTTAAAAAAGGTAAGAATGTTAAGGCAATAACAGCAGAACATTAAACCAAATATGGGGAGGGACTTCCCTGGTAGTCCAGTAGCTAAGACTCCATGATCCCAATGTAGGGGGCATCAGTTCAATCCCTGGTCAGGGAACTAGATCCCACATGCTGCAATTAAGATCAAGTGCAGCCAAATAAACAAATATTTTAAAACTTTAAAATGAGTAAATAAACCAAGTAGGCGGCCCTTCTAAGCATGACGAAGGGTACCTTCTACATGACTGCACAGGCGGCGCACCGTGAAGCAGGCTCTATGGGGCCCTCACCCAGGTCACAAAATCATTTAAACCCTTCTCTACAATCTGATGCCGATTCCCCTTCCTGACTCTCGCAAGTACTTTGATTCCTTGTCTTGTGTTCCGGGCAAATAAGACTGCTCAAATTTCCAAACATCCTGAAACTTTCCTAACCCATTACCAGAAATACATGCTCAGTGACGAAAAACTATTAGTTGGCTACTATTTAAGGCCTAACTCAGATTCCAGCTTCTGCATGAAACCTTCTCTGATGACAGTTACATAATATTTTTTTAATCTGAGAGGCTGTGTCTCTCCTCCCACCAACCATGGTATAGTTGCATCTTACTCAGAAATGGTTAATTTTGTATTATCACCCCATTAGACTAAAATTTTCTAAACATCAGAGACTATTTCCCTTTCATCTTCTATCGCCCCAGCAGAATGGCTGACACTTAAGATGATCTCATGGAGGAACTGGATAGGCAGTGGCATTCCCTTGGTGTGGGGCTTTGCACTATGAGCCTGCAATACTGCTGACACATTTTGCACCAAGGACAGAGCAGGAGTGACCCAAGGGCCACCTTGAGCTCCACTGGGCTTTCCAAAGGCCACTGAGGTTCAGACCTTCGACATAGGATGTCTCCAGAACAAACCAGACTTGAAGACCAAGGATACTTGTGAGCCTGGCTCATGCCCAGATGACTTTCACTGAACGATTAAACAGCCAGTGATCCTACAAAATGCAGTATCACAGGAAGCAGAATGTACCTCTCCATTAAAAGCAGAAAATTCTTACCATGGTCCAGGAATCCACACTAAAGAACACTCCTCTTTTGGTATAGTTTATATGCTTTCCAATATTTTTAGTTAGGGCTGCAGTCACATTTTTATGAAAACCATTTTTCTGTACTTTTGAGCTGTTAGAAAGAGAGAGGAATGAAATAGTTAAGACTGAGGAAATAGCAACTCACCCTTATTCAGGGTGAATTGAAGATGTAATCAAGTTAACCCCAGGTTAAAATGTCATAAAATTTTAACATCTGCAAGTTGAAGAAACAGCAACACAAAAAGCAAAATTTTAGAAAAACTTCTATAGGATATTCCACAACACCTTTTAATAAACCCATTTCCAAGGTTGAAAAAGCCAGTCCTTACAAAAATATTTTCTATAGCCTCAAAGTTCTATAAGTGTATGAGTTTGAATTCTTTCCAGATTACTAAAAAAAAAATCAGAAGTTAAATCAACATTTCATATTAATGGCCCAGAAATGGTCATAGCTATTCAGGAAACTGGTATGCAAGTGGACTGATTTTGCTTTAAAGACATGGGAGAATTAATTATACAATAAAAATACATTTTTAAATCCTATGTTTTCACAAGTCTACATATCAGATCCCTAAAAAGCCAGGCAGGTTTCAGAAATGCTTACAGATGGGCCACAGATGAACAAAGAGGGCCTAAGACATCAGCCAGTGTAGGGACCCCAACAATCTAGAGTTCTTAAACCCAACCTAAAGACATTCAGTTATATTAAAACAAAACTTGCCTGATTCGAATAACTTAAACAGTATGGGCTTCCCTGAACTGTTTTTTGTACACTTTCAATTCTCTTGAAGCTCTGAACTCTCTCCTTAGCATCTTTTATGGCAATGATTTTCTTTTTGAGTATCTAACACTTGCTCGCCCTTAAATATCTTGGCCGAAGCATCAACTCTTCACAGGAAGTCTCCTGTGACTGAGTTAGGACACTCTGTGGTACATCATGAGAGCCCAGTGCTTGCCCTTCCTAACGCTCAAGGGTACTGACAAGTTCTCGTTCAGTGACCATCTGGCCACCCGCCAGGCCATCCATCCTCTGAGAGCAGAAGCTGTTTCTGTCTTGTTCACAATGAGGTCTCTAAATGCCTAAACTAGTTCCTGGTACCTAATGATGAGGAAATATTATAATTTGTACTATCTTATTAGTAATATAGTATCTATAGGATTAATATAGTTATTAAATGCATGAATAAATGGTTGGTACCCAACTCCAGCAGGGAGTACCACCTCATAGAATACAAATCAGACCCTCTGGCTCTTTTCCTCAGAAACTAACTGAAAGGGCTTCTCCCCACCAGTATCATTGATGGGAAGAATATGGTCAGTAATGGCAATAATGGTGAAGATGATAATATGATTAGCTATCATTTACTAGTTAGTGAGCAGCTTAGTAATGTGGTTTGCTAAGTTGTGTCCAGCTCTTTTGCAACCCCATGGATTGTAGCCCATCAGCCTCTTCTGTCCGTGGGATTTCCCAGGCAAAAATACTGGAGTGGGTTGCCATTTCCTTCTCCAAGGGATCTTCCTGATCCAGGGCTCAAACCCACATCTCCTGCACCTCCTGCACTGGCATGCAGGTTCTTCACCACTGGCACCACCTCGGAAGCCCTACTAAGGTGGTAATAGCTTTCTATCCATTCACGCACATACCACAACTCTGGGAGTATGGATATGTATTTTTTCCAGTTTTCCAGAGGAAGCTGAAGCTCAAAAAATAATTAGGCAACTTGTTTAAAAATCACACAATGGCAGCCCCGGAGCTGGAACCTCTGTCTACAAAGCCCATGTTTTCAGAGTCTACTGAGCACCCCTCTGAGTGAGATGCTCTTTTTCTGTGAGTCATTTGGGAATCCACTTACCCATGGGTGTTGTTTTGTTGACCGCCACATGTGATGAACAGAGGGTTCTCAGGGAGGTTGCAGTTACTGGGGAAAATAGTCAAACGAGTTAGGTGTTTTTCTACCTTCTGTTCAAGCATGAATTTTTCTGAGAATCAGTGTCACATTTCAAGCCACCTCCCCAAAGTCTTAGAATAGAGGTGTTTATGACTTAGCCAGACAGGACTGGTGAAGGGCCTGAGTCCTACTTAATAAGGGTAGATAAGCAGGTGGTGCCATGGTAACACAGACCACCCCAAACCACTGGTCACCCCCAGACTCAGCTTCCCCCTTCCCTCCCAATTCCATCTGCTGAGTTCTCCCTGCTGACAGGAACCATCTCAGAGTTAGAGACTGAAAGAAAATCACTCCCAACTGTGTCACCTTCTGCCCATTGATGTTTGGTGTTATAATTTCTCAGTCTCATTCCTTTCAAAGCTAAAATTTTTTAAATTGCCTGGTGGGGATTTCCCTGGCTAACACTTCACACTCCCTGTGCAGGGGGCCTGGGGTCGATCCCTGGTTGGGGAACTAGATCCCACATGCTGCAACTATGATCAAAGATCCTGGGTGCCACAACTAAGACCAGTGCAGCCAAATAAATGTTTTTTTTAATTTTTAAAATAAAATTTCCTGGTATTCCAGTGGCTAGGACTCTGCACTTTCATTGCCGTGTGCCCAGGTTCCATCCCTGGTTGGGGAACTAAGATACCATAAAGCCACTGGGCACAGCCAAAAAATCAAATAAAATAGCTGCAGTGCCTCTAACCTTTGCTTTAATAAAAATTAAAAACAAAAATTTACAAACTCAATAATTAAGTAGGTAACTAAGTCTGCCTTTTTACAAGTAAAAAGGCTCTGATAGAATGTAAGACGTGAACTTTCTCCCTAACACTGAACAGACACACTAAGAGAGCGGGGATTACATAAGAGTTTATTCTAGGATGAAGACTATTTGGAGGGAGAGGAAGACTGGAAAATCCCCTGGACAGAGGAGCTGCCACAGACCCTCTTTCCCCCTGCTGGCTGATGCTTAAGCTGTCCTTTCCCTGCAGGAGTTCTGTCTACGGTAGTCCCTATCCAGACCCGGCCCTACCCTGCCCAGTTCAGCAGCATGGGAGGGGCTCCATCCTGAGTGGTGTGGTTGGAAATGGGTTCTGAGAGAACCTCGGCTCCTTCAGACCATGAACAGATGCTGTGAGAGCCGAAATGTCTAATGTTGCAGTTGGAACTGGGGACAAGACCCGTCTACCCTGGTCTGCATCTGAGTCTCTGGTTGACATTCATCCTGGGTGTGCTGGGACAGAGCAGAAAAGGAGCTGGAGGTTGAGATGCTCTCCCATTGGGGCTGCATGTCAGATTCCAACAGAAGGCTGCGCCTTACAAATGCCTTCATTTCCGACTTTCTTTTGGAGTATGGGGCTTAAGTGAAATGCCCTCTGAAACCCTGGAGCCCTGAGTGCTCAATCAGGGTGGAGAGGAAGATGGCCATATCCACTGCTGGAGCATGGGGAGGTGGGCACCCCAGCCCACAGCATGAGGTCTCCCAAAAGAAACAGATGTTGCACAGCTGGGGAAGCAGATTCCTTCTCACCTGAGCCATTTCTCCCAGGTCATGAACTTGGCAAAATCTACCTCTCCATCCCTAGGACAGGAGAGACATCAGCAAACCCAACCAGATGGGAGCAAGTTGGAGTTTTGAAGTGACAGTTTCCATCCTTTCCCTGCTTCATTAGGACATGACAACACTTCCTGAGACTTTGTCCTCATTTGATCAACTGAAAAACCTGGGAGTTATGATGGGGATGGAACAGCAATACAGGGAGTGATTGGTAGGAGAAAGAGTAAGAATTCACCTGGTCCCGTTCTTTAACATGTAACTTGTCAGATGGTAAATATTAGTGGACCAAAACGCCATATCTTCCAGCCCTCCTAGGAAGTATTCTTGAAATTGTTCCACCAAAAATGGGGATTTTACAGAATAAGTGGGATAAAGCTATGGCAAAGAGAAAGAAAAATAATCTAATAAATAACTGAATCAAGTGCTTCTCATGGTATCTTTATAACACTTTCAATTCAGATTTTGAAGAATAAATGCCTTTACCTTGGAAATAGCTAACATCTCCGCATACCTGCAACATAAGCAATAATTTAGACTGTGAGTTGTGATTTCCACAAAGAAATGAAACAAACGAATGAAGAAAAAGTTCCAGCAACAGGTATCCACTATCACGCAACTGACTTTGAACAAGCAAAATCCATAAATCCAATACCCACACTCAGGCAGCTAAAGCATCGGAAAGTGTGTTAAGGAAGTCACAATAAAATCACTTGCAAATATTCCTCCAGTTACACTTACATTTCCAAGAACTGAAGGTATGAACAGTCAACAATGGCTTTTTTGGTGATGACTATTCGGCCGTAGAGTTCTCTATAAATTCCCAGGAGATCTTCAGCAGGCACATACCTGAGAAAAGCATTAGAATAAAATAAGGGCTGTTTTGATTCTGAAGTTGAAGATAACAACAGCAGTCACAGCAGCTACCAGTGATTCCAGGATTAATAGGTGCCAGACACCATGCAAAGGACTTTACATGCATTATTCATTTAATCTTGCCAACAACCCTGGGTGGTTGATACTATCACAGTCCTACTTCACATACAGGAAACTAAGGCACAGAAAAATTCAATAATTTGCCCAAGGCTGCAGAGCAAACGACTGGCACCCTAATCAAATATTTATACAAAGATAAGAAACTATGAGTAGCTCTCACAGTCAACAGAAGGGTCTGAAATGTGGTACTTGAGTGCAATCTCAGAAATGACAGAATGATCTCAGTTCATTTTCAAGGCAAATCATTCAACATCACAGTAATCCAAGTCTATGCTCCAAACATTAATGCCAAAGAAGCCGAACAGTTCCATGAAGACCTATAGAACTAACACCTGTTCAGAACTAACACCAAAAAAAGATGTCCTTTTCATCATAGGGGACTGGAATGCAAAAGTAGGAAGTCAAGAGATACCTGGAGTAACAGGCAACTTTGACCTTGGAGACAAAATGAAGCAGAATAAAGACTAACAGTTTTGTCAAGAGAACACACTGGTCATAGCAAACACCCTTTTCCAGAAATACAAGAAAAGCCTCTATACATGGACATCACCAGATGGTCAATACTGAAATCAGATTGATTATATCTTTGCAGCTGAAGATGGAGAAGCTCTATATAGTCAGCAAAAATAAGACTAGGAGCTGATTGTGGCTCAGATCATGAGCTCCTTATTGCAAAATTCATGCTGAAATTGAAGGAAGTAGGGAAAATCACTAGACCATACAGGTATGACCTAAAGTAAATCCCTTATGATTATACAGTGGAGGTGATGAATAGATTCAAAGGATTAGATCTGGTAGACAGAGCGCCTGAAGAACTATGAATGGAGGTTCGTAACACTGTACAGGAGGCAGTGACCAAAACCATCCCCAAGAAAAAGAAATACAAGAAGGCAAAGTGGTTGTCTGAGAAGGCTTTACAAATAGCCAAGGAAAGAAGAGAAACAGGAGAAATATCAACAACCTCAGATACCACTCTGATGGCAGAAAGTCAAGAGGAACTAAAGAGCCTCTTGATGAGGGTGAAAGAGAAGAGTAAAAAAGCCATCTTAAAACTCAGCATCCAAAAAAACTAAGATCATGGCATCTGGTCCCATCACTTCATGGCAAATAGAAGTGGGGAAAGTGGAAGTAGTAACAGATTTTATTTTCTTGGGCTCAGAAAATCACTGCAGATGGTGACTGCAGCCATGAAATTAAAAGATGATTGCTCCTTTCCTCCTTTAAGGAAAGCTGTGACAAATCTAGACAGCATATTAATAAGCAGAGATATCACTTTGCTGACAAAGGTGCATTTAGTCAAAGCTATGGTTTTTCCAGTAGTCATGTACAGATGTGAGAGGTGGATCACAAAGAAGGCTGAGTGCTGAAGAATTGATGTTTTTGAATTGTGGTGGTGGAGAAGACTCTTGAGAATCCCTTGGACAGCAAGGAGATCCAACCAGTCAATCCTAAAGGAAATCAACCCTCAATATTCATTGGAAGGACTGATGCTGAAACAGAAGCTCCAATACTTTGGCCACATGATGCGAAGAGCTGACTCACCGGAAAATACCCTGATGCTGGGAAAGACTGAAGGCAAAAGGAGAGGAGGGTGGCAGAAGATGAGATGTTTAGATAGCATCACCGACTCAATGGCCATGAATTTGAGCAAACTCCAGGAGACAGTGAAGGTCAGGGGAGCCTAGCATGCTGCAGTCCATGGGTCACCAAGAGTCAGACAGGACTTAGCGACTGAACAACAAAAAATAAAAGGAATGTTTAGTTTTGTGAATTCAAAGAGCAATAAAAGATATTTTTATTCTTTTGAGTTGAATCATTCTCAGGAATCATTTTTTAAAAACGCTCCAAAATAACTCCTCACCCCAACATCCTACTTTCAGAATACACAGTGGTAGGTAGTAAAAGAGAATTCTAAGTCAAGTTTTTGATTCAAAGGTATTAGTCATTTCAGTTGGAGGAAGAGCCACATTTTAAAAATTAGGTTTATACTGTTATCTTTTATCTTTAAGAAACCTTAGATTATACCAGACATAAATATAAATACAAACAAAACCTAATTTAGTGTATCTATAAGAAGGAATCTATTGAAATGTCCATTTTTTACTTTACAAGCACACCAGAATGGTCTTCTCCATAAATATAGCTTAAAAGTCTAGCAAAAGGCCTAACAAAAATATTTTTTTAGATGAATCACCAAGTTAGCAGGAAAGTGAAACTTTCCCATGGCCCAAAATAAGTTGGAGCTGGAAACTTTGGCAGGTAAGTGAGTGGGAAAGCCAGTTTTTGCCCTGAAGACATCTGCTAAACCTGGAACTTAGGTGGTGGTTTTTTTTTTTTCCCTCAGGTAGTTGTATGGCATACAAGAGACAAGAGCTAAAGTATAGGAATCAACCAAAGTGGGCCATTTCCCACATGAAACTCCTCATTAAAGGCTATACCTTCTGCATGAATATTAGCCAGAAATAAATCCAACATACTAACAAAGACAGCAAAGAAACGTCTGTCCTCATCTTGGAAATGGAAGGAGAGAGGGAAAGCTATCTCACCACTAAAATCGGTATCCACTACCCAACCGTATAAATGTTTGGTCTTGCATTCATGCTATCTGCGTAGTCAGAAAAACTTCTAGGGTTGAATATCATTTAAATGTGGTCCCAGTTAATGGTGCCTTGAGGTATCCTGCAGAATGCAAGTCTTCCCTGGAGAAATGCAACTGTAACTTAAGCCTTGAGGAATTCAAGCACCATTGAATATAACTGAAAGAAGACCAGATCCCGGATGATGTGCAATGTGAAATGGGCATTTCATCCAGTGCAGAGCACCCTGTGTGGAGAGTCGGTGGGGAACCTCAGGTCCCTGCTGCCACCACCTCTTCCTGCGGCATCCAAAGGCCAGTTGTCCTCAACTGCCTTGAAAGTGACCTATTGGTTCTGGGTCTCCCTTAGTTCTGAGGCAGCTGGACCAGGAATGGGAACGGGCAACTTGCCAGGCCCCCAGCTCTAGTTCTTTGTTCTGTAAGCATTCCTCCCTGCTTCCAGCTCTCCATACTCAGAGACTAAGACTGAGGGACAGAGTCATGTCACCTCCCATCTGCTTAGTAAACGTGTGAAGGAAAAACAACAACAAAAAGAACAGTGTATCCAACAGTAATATCTGATAAATCGGACTTGAAGGCAGTAAGTATTGTAAAATATAAAGACAGAAAGTTCGATTCACCAGAAAGACATGAGATTTGAAAACATGAATATACATAACAACATAATTTCAAACACATGTAAAGCAAACTTTGACCTAACTACAAGGAGAAATTGAAAAATTTAATCATCATAGAAGGAGATTTTTAAATGAATTTCTCAGTAATTGTGAGACTGTCCAGATAAAAGTAATTATATTTTTATATATAAATATATAAATATTTATAAAATATAAAAATATATATAAAAATATATTAAAAAGATTATATTATTTAAAACTTATGAATCTTCTGATTTGAGCAGTACATTTAAAAAGCTTGAGCTAATATATATATATATATATATTATATATATATATATAATGTTAAACCACAAATTGGAGAATTAACATTCTTTTCAAGTACAGGTGAAAAATTAATAATAATTAAATAAATGTTAATATATAAAAATTAATCATTTGGTGGACCTTAAAGTCAAGACTCAAATTTCACAGGAACCAAAGAAGAGTAGAAGGAAAAAAATAAATATAAGAAAAAGTAATGAAAGAGAAAAAGAACATATAGTATTAATAGAAAGGATCAATAAAGCCAAAATTTTTTTTCAATAATAAAACTGAAAATATTAGACATGATTAATTGTTTAAAAATATAAGAGAAGGCACAATAAATAACATTATAGATGCCAAACGAACAGAAGTACAAGTAAAATGAGAGGGAAAAATGAGGATATTATGAACTCCCTTATGCCAAAATGTTTAAACACTCAGACAAAATAGAAAAGTCCTAGAAAAATAATAAAACTCTTTAAGAAGAAACTGCAAAACAATACAGTCCTAAAACCAAAAGTCACTACTTTTTAAAACATCTGGCTTTATAGACGAGTTCTACCAAACATTCAAGAAATCAAAGTTACAATCTTACACAAACTTCCAGAAAACAGCGAAGGAAGGTATATTCCCACCTGATTTCACGGATCAAGTGAGGAGTATACCTTTGAAGAAAGGTACCTTTCTTCAAAGGTACATTTCTTCAAGGTACATTTGAAGAAAAAGGACAGGTTGGGAAATCAGCCCTGACAGATGTCAAAATGCATTAAAGCTGTCTTAGTTTTAAAACTCAGTATTGTTCAGGAAGAGTCAATTAGACCAATGGAACATGATAGAAAGCCCAGAAACTGACCCACATACACATGGAATTTTATGTTAGAGAGAACATTACAGATCAGTGAAGAAAATTAGACTATTGATAAATGGTTCTGAGACAATCAGTTATCTCTGTAGGAAAAAAATAAAATTTCTATCACAAAATATACAAAAAATTAACTCCAGGTAAATTAAAGACATAAAGTTAATAAAGGAAACTATACTGTGATAACCTAGAAGGGTGGGAAGGGGTGGGAGAGAGGTTCAAGAGGGAGGGGATATATGCACACCTACGGCTAATTCATACTGATATATGATAGAAACCAACAACACTGCAAAGCGAGTATCCTACAATTTAGAAAATAAATTAGAAAAAAGAAAGAAAATGAAACTATAAAATATTTAGAAGGCTATGTAGGAGAATAACCTCATGCCCTCAAGGTAGGAAAGGATTTCTTAAATAAGGTGTTAAAAGTACAAATTACAAAGGAAGAGACTGATACATTCAACTACATTAAAATTAATAAACTCTAGTTATCAAGATATACCATAAGTAAAAAGACATGCCACAAACTATTAAAAGATATGTATAACAAATAATTGATAAACTGACAAAAGATTAGAACTCAGAATATACCAAGAATACTCAGAAATAAAAAGGAAAGCCCAACAGAAAAATAGGCTAAAAACCAAACAAGGTTCTCACTTAAAATGAAACGCAATCAATAAAATAGGAAAGAATACTCAACCTTATTATAACAGTAACCTGGGAAATGCGAATTAAAACTTTAAGGAGATATCATTTTATACCAAATAGGTTAGAAAAATTTTAAAGCTGGACAATACCAAGTATTAGAGAATGCAGAAGAGGGAGAACAAAGCTGATGCGAGTATAAATTGGGAAGACCATTCTAAATGACAGCCAGGGATTATTTATTTAGGTTAAACATGCCGAAGTCCTATGGCCCAACAGTTCCACTTCTGGTGCCATTTACTTGAAAGAGATTCACCTCTCGTGCAAAAATGCATGTACAAAAATGTACATAGCAACATGATATTTAAGCAAAAACACTTAACACTACTTACACATCCGTCAACACTAGAATCAAGTCATTTTGGCAGATTTACATAAGGGAGGACCATACGGCGGTGAAAACCAATGCACTATCCCCGAACATATCAATATGATTAAATGTCAGGGAAATAATTTTAAACAAGAAACATTTTTAAATTAAATTCTAATTTAAAATTTCATTTTAAGCCAAATGCATGATGTAGAATTCTATTTAAAGTAAAAACCCAAATAATATTTTGCATACAGATATGACTGTGCTTATGTGCTCAGTTGGATCTGACTCTTTGCAACCACATGGACAGCAACCCACCAGGCTCCTCTGTTACTGGAATGTCCCAGGCAAGAATTCTGGAGTGGGTTGCCATTTTGTACTCCAGGGGATCTTCCCAACCCAGGGATTGAACCCGCATCTCTCATGTCTCCTGCATTGACAGGCGGGTTATTTACCACTGGTACTACTTGGAAGCCCATGGATACGCCTACATGTAGTAAAACTCATGTAAGGGAAAAACAACTAAGTGATTAAGTGAACCTAAGGTTGTGGTTATACCTAGTGGGAGAAAACGTGATATGACAGAAGGAAAGGCAGGGAGCCTCTACATTCCAGCTATGGTCTACTTCTTAAGGTAGCTGGCAGCTATACAGTGTGGATCATCTTATTTTTTATTTATAAAAAATACATTATTTTATATGTTTGGCATAATTCATAGATTTTTTTAAAAGAATCTACTTAGACTAGTCTAATCTTTAGTTATACTTTCCAACATGTACAAATGTAGAAGGCTCCTTATTACATTGTAGGTTTTATTTTCTAAGGAAAAAAAGAGTCAAGCTCCTAACTGCCACTTGGGTATCACATATTTAAATGTACATTGCTCTTACCAGTGCCGTGAGAGGTAATTAAATTTAAACTCGAACTGGCTCAACACGTCTCCTCCTATGATATGAGAAAAATATTTGCTTTTGGAGAATTAATGACAATATATAGCAAGCTTCTTTGAACATAAATTTGCACAATCCAGTTTATTAGTTCTTCACACTGTTATAGGTTTCTGTTCATTATTTTAGTTGCATAAGCACATCTTTAAGAAAAAATGACCTTTTAAAATCTTAGTGAAACACATGAATTAAGAAAGAGAATTAATTCAGAGAATAAAGAAACTCATATAACCAAAAGGTTTTTCACTTTAAAATGGACCATAAAGATTCTTCTATTTAAATAAACACTACTCACCAATACTGTGCATATTTAAAGGTAATTAAATATAGAAAAAGATGGAGTTTATCCATTTAAAGCTAAAGTATTAGGAGACACTAGGCAATGAATTTAAATCTGATTTTAAAAGTAATGCTTTTCTAAAATAATGGCACAAGTCAATGATAAAATATAATGGTGTTTTTTTGGTTGTTTTGTCCTTTTTTTGGCTACACCTTAAGGCAAGTGGAATTTCCCTGACCAGGGATTGAACCTGAGCTCCCTGCAGTGGAAGCACAGAGACTTCTTTACCACTGAACCACCAGGGAAAATCCCATTTTTTGTTTGGTTTTTACAAAATACATATATAGTATTATATATTATATACATATACACATATATACATATATAACGTATTCATATATTTATAATCTTTGCAGATGTGCATCTCTATATTAAATGAAGAATTCCTGTACTCTAAACAATTGCAATGTTAAAATAGAAAGCTAGTGGCAAGAAACTAAAAGCATACATACATAGGGTTCAATAGTGACTACAGGTGAAATATAACTACCACGAAAGAGACTCTGGCAATATGTAAATAAGTAGTACCGAAATCACCAGCCGGATGTGCCTCGGGATAGGAGTTGTGAAAATCAATCTGAGGGAAAAAAGAGAACCATCTAGTATATATCACAAATTGAACCCCACACTCCTACCCCGCAATGAAGCGAGGCGTGGGGAGATGATAGCCTAACCCAACGACTGCTGAGGACGCGTAGTGGTGACTGGACTCACTTTTCAAAGAAACATTTACTTTTATCATTTGTTAAAAAAAAAAATGATCCTGGCAGCTGAGTTGTATGCTTCATGTTTTAACAGATAAAGCTGCTGCAAACATTTGTATCTAACAGGATACATGAACAATCTCTAAGTGCAAGTTTATATTTTTTACAGGATAGTATTAACATCAATGAATAACCAGAGGGGACTTTCATCAGGTAAGGTCACAATTTTCAGTGGGGATATGGCATCTTCATATAGAAAAGAAAAAAAGGGAAAAAAAAAAAACAAAAAACAAAAGCATGCTAACTTACTTTTAAATAGAAACAGATAGTAGGGGTTTATACCTCTGCTATTAAGATGCACAGCTTGACTAAAACATAAAATGTCTCAAATACTGTTTGTGACTAAACAGAACATGACATCTATGGCTGTTTTCAGGGCACATTAGTCAATCTGCCCACGTGGATGAATTTACCCGGGTAGCAAATGTGTAAGAGCAATGAACAAGAAGAGATGGAAATCTAATGAATACTACATTGGGCAAAGAGTCTTATTTCCATGTGAATCTGAATAACCTAAGTTTTTCTTTTCCTAAAATAGTCAGGTTTTAATAAATTTTTTTTAATTTCATTTTTTTAGCACTGAAAACATTTTGTATTTAGGTATAGCCAATTAACAATGTTGTGATAATTTCAGCTGAACAGCGAAGGGACTCAGTCATACATATAAATGTATCCATTCTCCCCTCAACCCTTCTCCCATCCAGACTGGCACATAACATTGTTGATTATCCATTTTAAATATAGCAGTGTGTACATAACCTTTCCAAAGTCCCTAACTATCCTAAAAGAGTCACTTCTCAATCTTGGGTAGGACAATATCATTCCCACAAAGTCATTAACCTGAAGCTATGTACTCACGGCAGCCATCGTCCTAAGGAATCCTTGTTCAATACCCAGGCTATGCCAGTTGACATCAGCCACCATGTGAGACGTAATTCCAAACAAGAAAGCTACCAGTTTCTCTGTGTCCTGCCAAATAAGCAAATTAGAGTTGGGGTTAGGGGGAAGGTAGTAATTTTATAACAACCTTATTAAAAGGATTAACAAATATGAATTCATTTCCATTACTGAGACTTAACAAAACATCAGAGACAGGTATGTTGTAGTTACCCACGAACCACAAAGGACTTTTTTTTGAAATGTTTCTGAGTGCCTTGAAACTGCTTTCAGATTTATTTACTAGGGGAGCAAAATGACCACGTGACATGCCCCAAATTTTAAAAATTGTTTATTGAAAATAAAACTGAAGATGTAAATTTTGAAAAATCATTTGTTCAACTGTTGACTAGCTATTTACTATGTCCCATATGCTGTGTTTGGTATTGAGGCAGAAGGGTGAGTAGCCCTCAGAGCCTGGATTAAGGGTTGGGGTTAGAAATGGAGTTACTGCAGGTGCAACAATAGTACTTGGCAAGTCTGGAACGAAGTATTTTTAGGGTTACAGGCTGTGCCTACCTCATCCCAGGGAAGAGGATAGTTCTTCCGGATATAATGAACACTTGCGTTAAGAAATGGAGTCCAGTGAGTGCTCTCTGACACGTCATGGAATTGTCCTGACAAAACAGAGGCAACCGTCAGAGCTCCCTCTTAAAAGGTTGGAGGTTCTCTTGTATATACACACCACATCTTTGTTCATCCATTCATCTGTCAGTGGGCACTTAGGTTATTTCCATGTCTTTGCTAATGTTAATAGTGCTTCAACAAACACTGGGGTACTTGTGTCTATTTAAACAATAGAATATTACTCAGTCATAAAAAGGAATGAAAATGGGTCATTAGTAGAGATGTGGACGAACCTAAAGACTATCACACAAAGTAAGTCAGAGAAAAATGTTGTATATTAATACATAAACATGCAATCTAGAAAAATGGTACAGATGAACCTGTTTGCAAGGCAGAAATAGAGACAGAGATGTAGAGAACAAACATATGGATACCAAGAGAGAAGCAGGGGATGAACTGTGAGATTGGGACTGACATATGGACGCTAATATGCACAAAAGAGACAACTAATGAGAACTTGCTATATAGCACAAGGAACTCTACTCAGTGTTCTATGGTAACCTAAATGGAAAGGAAATACAAAAAAGGGGATATACGTATACAAATAGCTGGTTCACTTCAACGTACAACAGAAACCAACACAACATTGTAAAGCAACTATACCCCAATTTTTTTTTTAAGTTGGAGCTTCTCAATGAAATATTCTACCACCACCTGCTGTGTTGCTGCGTTCCTTCGCCTTCCCTCCAAACCTCTTAGTTTCCTGAGTCAATATTCAAAGGAAGCCTCTAGGAAGAACGGCCAGCCAAAAGAAAAAGGAGCCTTAACTGCTCATAGAATCTAGAAATAGCTGGGCTGCAAGAGAAGCTGGAAGTGTTAAGTTCTGTACCCTAAAGCTAAAGAAATAAGCTGTCCCTGTTTTTTTTTTTTAATTTGGGTTTTTTTTTTAAATCTTCTTTTCCATCACAGTCAGCCTCCCTAATAGCACAAAAGAAAAAAGCAGATATTTCAACAGCTTTCAAGTATTTGAATTTATAATATTTTTAAATGGGGTGTGCTATATGCCTCTTTATTCCCACAGGAGGCAGGAGGAGTAAGTGAAAAAAAACAGGAACTGACATCTATTCTAAACCTTCAAGTGCCAGATTCTTCATGGAGTGTCACGTGACACAGAAGCAATCAAAAGCAAAATCCCAGAATTCAGATCCCTCAAGTCAAATTTTTTATATCATTATTAAACTAAAAATAGCCTAACCACTTTTGTTTAAAGCATAACTGAAGCACATTTAACTTAATATTATCTTGGGTTTGCATAACACTTGACAAAATAACGTACATTAATGCCAACAGCAATTCAGTATAGCAGCCAGGCCTGCGTTAATTATTACTATTAAATAGTAATTAATTTAGATATGGCTATGTTGCAGACATGGAAACTAAGACTCAGCATGGAAGGTGCTTTTTCAAGGTCACACACTAACAGATAACATCCAAGGAATAAAAACTCGAACCTTTTAATTTCCTTCAAAATGTTCTCTCTTCTGCCACGAAGCAGGAGAGTAATTCAGAGTGCTTAGAATAAAGCTTTCAGAATTTTTACCCTTAAGCAAGTGAGTTTCGGTTAAATGGAAAACACAACCGAACTAAGTCATTGATCAACAACAGTGGAAAATATAATGTGTTGTTTGTTATTTTTTCGAGTCTGAGCTATTCCTATCAACCAAGGAAAAGCAACATCATCTGGTCTGTAAGTCTCCATCTTACCTCTCTCACAGATGCTAGGGTAAAATGAGTCAGGAAACACGGATCCAGCCTGATATGCATCCTGGTGCCTAAGTAACAGCTGGGGAGCAGGAAAATACAGAGGTTAGAGGGCAAGAGTCAACAGCCTGAGAAAAGCAGGCCCAGGTGTGGGAAGTTAGAATGATGTGATGGTAGGGGAGAAGTGATGGAAGGAAGAAGTGAAGGAAGGCAGGCATAAATAAATAACTCTTATATCAATATAATTCAAACAGCACCCTACCAAATGTAATTTCAGGTTCTTCCCTACCAAAAACAAACAAGCTGATTAAGTAGTAGTAAAAAAAAAAAAAAAATCACCTATTTAAATTAAATCTCTTGCTTTTGTTCTGTCCACCCAGAAGAATAAGATTTCTCCAAGACTATTTCACTGACCCAGAACTGGTGTGTGGTAAGTTTTTTGATGACCTAGTGACAACCAGTAAAATGAGAAAAATACAGACAGGTATACATATATATTTATTGGGGCTTCCCAGGCGGCGCTAGTGGTAAAGAACCCACCTGCCAATGCAGGAGGCATAGGAGATGCAGGTTTGATCCCTGGGTCAGGAAGATCCTCTAGAGAAGGAAATGGCAACCCACTCCAGTATTGTTGCCTGGAGAATCCCATGGACAGAGGAGCCTGGTGAGCTACATACAGTCCATGGAGTCACGAAGAGTCAGACACGACTGGGCAACTAACACACACATATATATATTCATACACATATACATGTATCAGTTCATATCTATTTGTGTGTGTGTATGTTTATAGTTGCTACCTGTGCTTTAGAGTAAGATGATATCCTTTATAGATTAAAGGTTAAGATTATAACCTTTTGGAGGGTTACAAAAATACCCTTTCCCATTTCCAAAAATGATGTAAGTCGATGGTAGAGGTTTTCTTCCCAGCATTCTTCCTTGGTGGCCTGGCTCACTCCATCCCATTCCAACCCCCTTATGGCTACACCCAGATGAGTGCTAGGGCCTAGAAAATGAAGACTACATTCCCCAGCCACTACTGAGGAGCCACTTCTCCCTTGTTTATTCCCAGCCAGCATGGAAGTGTTTGGCCTTTTGGCAGCAGCAGTAGAGGGGGCCCAGGTGATCACAGGCAGAGTAGAGGGCATCTATTTTGTTACTAAGGAACGTGGCTGAGGTGATGAGGTCCTGGAGCCAGCAGTCAATATGGCGGCTTCTTACTTTCCAAACCACACAGGAGACAGTTGGACATGGAGCTCGTGAATGGAACAGTGTCTGTTTGACTGCTTAGTGGCTCTGGCAGGCCAGTTCTGTGTGTTGTTCTGGGAGTCCTTTCTGGATACTCAACTCAATGGAGGAGGCTGCTCCTCCATTTCTCACAGTTTGTCAGCACTGAATCCCCTAATACGTGGTCTTGTACCCCTCTCTGCATAAGAGGGCTTTCCTCTTATGGAAACCCAGAGGGGTTTCCACTATCTGCAAATGAGCTCTGACCCAGTGGGCAAAGGAAAAGTCTGGCAATCCAACTTTTTAATTTTTCAATAGGGACTTACTAATAACATAGGCTAGATGTAGAAGCAACAAAGAAGTACCTCAAATAACTTGAAACAGAAGGAAATACAGTATCACCTACTTTTTGTTTTTCCTTTTTCAAGCAATGTCTCATCCCCAGTCTTCTAAAGACAGAATCACTTCCATACTGAGCAGGTGAGGCAGACTGACCACAAGGGCGGTATATCCATTCCCACTACAGTATTTGGCTCAGAGATGTTTGCTTAACAAAAGCTACTTCAGCTAGAACGTCCCCCAAGACTTCTCAGCTAGAGCTGTGGGGAGAAGAAAGAAGATGCTTTCTTCTCCTCAGAGTTTTTGCTTGTTAGTTTAAGACATTCTTTTGTTTTTAAGATGATGCTCTCCCTCCGTCTTAATTTATTTATTTTTGGCCACATCTTGCAGGTAACTGGTATCTTAGTTCCCCGACCAAGGATGGTTGAACCTGTGCCCCCTGCAGAGACAGCGCAGATTCTTAACCACTGGACTGCCAGGGAAGTCTTCAACTCTCCAGGGATTTTAGACTAAGAAACTGAGTTCTGGATGGCCAGTGTCTTCCAGTGTCTAGGAGAGAGAGTATCACTTAGACCTCTCAGTCCAGCTGTGCCCCAGGCTTATCAGTTACATGAACCCTTAAAGTCTTTTTTCCAAAGACAGTTGGAGTTGGACTTTTGCCACTTAAAAGTAATAATTAACTTTGCTGAACATTTACCTTAGCAGCCACTGTAATGGTCACTTCATATGTATTAAGACTTGTTGAATCTGAATCTCCTGGTGAGATAGTGTTATTTAACAGGGGAAAATAATGCTAAAGCAAATTTTAAATAATTCTAAAGCAAATTTTAGAAAGTAAAGGTGTCGGGTGGGACGGAAGCTCAAGAGGAGAGGATACACATATACATATAGCTGATTCATGCTGTTGTATAGCAGAAATGAACAACATTGTAAAGCAATTAAAATCCAGTTAAAAATAAATTTTAAGAAAAGGTGTCAGAAAAAAAAATCAGGAAACTGCTAGAGAGAAAAGAGTACAGAAGGAGGATATGTCCTTCAGATATAAAAATGCACCAAAAGACACAGATCAATGAAACAGAATAAAGAGTAAAGAAATAGATTCAACCATAATGCATGATAGAGATGAATGAAGGATGGAGTAATTGACAATTGTGTTGGCACAACCCCACTGCAATGAACACTCCATTCTTGCAGGGAATCCATACTTAACCTATGTGACACTGACTTGAAATTGACATTATCAGTAACAGGTCACTGGATCCCTATCATGCATTATGCAAAAATTAAGTACAAGATGAATTAGAGAGTTAAATGTCAAAAACAGAGCCATGAAAATAACAAGACACATTTTAAGTGAATAATTGTATAATCTCAGAATGGAAATGATGTTTCTGAGCAAAACATACAGGCAGAAACCATTAAAGAGAAGATTGATGCACTTAACTACACAACAATTTTAATGCTGTGCATGGTAAAAAGAACCAGACCGTGGCGGATGCATGTTGATGTATGGCAATACCAATACAATATTGTAAAGTAAAAAAAATAAAAATAAATAAATAAATAAATAAAAAGAACCAGAAACAAATTTAAGAGAAAAATAAATAACCATGAGAATCATTTGACACATGATAAGATGCTGTCTTTAGTAAAACAAAAAGTCATTCTTCACATCAAGATTAATATCCTAATAGAAAAATTAGCAAAGACACAGGCAATTCATAGAAGAAGCAATAGAAATAGTCAATAAACACTTGAAAATATATTTAACCTCATTAATAATAAATTAATTATTTGTCAATATAACCTATAACAAAATACCATTTTCACATATTGGCAAAAATGAAAAAAATAATAAGAACAGACTTCTAAAAGTGAATCTGTTTCCAGAGCTGAAGATAAAGAAATTTCAATGAACTACAGGAACAATTAAGGATATTAATCCTTTCTTGGTCCCGTATGTCTTCCCTGTTCTGTTTTTGTTTTTCATTTGTTTCTGGGCCAAGGGGATTCGACTAGCAGTACCAGAGCTGAAGGGACTTGCTCCTTGGATTACCTACAAGGAGATCAAGCATGTCAGAACCAGAACTTGTATTAAGGATAATGGAGGTCAGGTTTCACTGTTGCAGAAAGGAGTTACAGATAAGAACCTGGAGAAGATTAGATTAGATCCTGTGCTGATGGATTGGAATTGGAGATGTTTTCCTGTGAATCCAGGGTTTTAAACAGACACAAAAGCCAGCTTGAAATGAATTCTGGGACAATTGGAGCATCAGAATAAATAATATTAGTAATGTGATATAGGGCTTCCCTGGTGGTTCAGATGGTAAAGAATCTGCCTGCAACGTGGGAGACCTGGGTTTGATCTCTGGGTTGGGAAAATCCCCTGGAGGAAGGCATGGCAACTCCAGTATTCTTGCCTGGAGGATCCCATGGACAGAGGAGCCTGGAGGGCTACCATCCTTGGGGTCACAAAGAGTCAGATATGACTGGGTGACTAAGCACTGCACATAATGTGATATAAACCATTGAATAAAAGAGGAATCCATGAATATATAATATAAAGAGATAGATAAATGGGGAAGAAGAGTCTTTACCTTATAGCAGAATCCAAATTTATAAATGTACAAGGAATGATAGAATCAGATGAACATTTGGCAAACATCAAAATTATTTCAGGCAAGAATCAATGGATGCTAAAAAGTTTAATGAGAAACAGAATATTTGCATTACCTCAATATATCTCCCTACAAAATATTTACTACTTAAAGAAGTAGAAAATATTTATTAACTTTCCAATGTAAAATGCGGCAGACTCCATCTTAACCAAAATTATCATCGATAGCAATAGGACTTCTGCTTCCAGGAAGATGGAGTGGGTGTACTAATCCCTGTTCTTTTTGCTAAATACAGCTGAAACCCTGGACATTGTCTAAGAAAAGAATATAACTTATGACTCAAAGGTGGATAAAAGTATGCACATTGAACAGGAGCTGAAGAGTAACACTGTGGTGAGTTCCGTGGATTTTCTTTTTGCTTCATGTAGTCCAAACTGGATATTGGAAAAGCCATCTGCCTAGAAACTCCAATGGGTGTAGACAAAACAAAAGCCTGCAACTCTCAGGCCACAAAACCAGGCATGGGACAGCCTAGCAAGACAGAACTTCTGCACAGTAACCTCTCTGCTCTAGACAAACACCAAAGAAGAAAACACAGACTCACGCTTCCTCACCACTAGCTAAGGTCTCGTGGGGAGCCTCGGCTTGCCCTCTCACCAGGCTGCAATGAGGTGCCCTGGCTCCCCCACTGCAGTGGTATCAGAGAGCGCTAAGGAGGGAGCCAGAACTTTCATCCCTGCCATCCTGTCCCCTACCCTATGGTATCAGTGAGACCATGAGGAGAGCCTGGACATCCAATCCCAACTGGAACAAGGGATTTCTCCCCTTCCCTGCTGTGGGAAGGGGGGCAGTATAAGAAGAGGCCCAGGGGAGATCAGGACATCCACCTCCACCCAGGTAAGAGGCCACCTCTGCCTTCTGACATCAGTAAAGACCATGGTGAGGAGCAGCCATTAGGTACTCCTACCTATGCTAGCCAGGGAGGCATCAAGAGAGGCCCAGTGAGGAACCTTGAATTCTAACCCCCGTTGGCAGTTAGGAAGGAGTGTCCCCTGACTCCTTCCACTACCTGAGTGGTATCAGAAGAACACAACTAGAACAGGAAGTTTAAAGAAGATCCAGTCTCGTAACCTAATACCTAAAAAGTCCAGGCTACAATCAAAGATCACTCGTCATACCAAGAACTAGAAAGATGTCAAAAGGAATGAAAAAAGACAGTCATCAGATGCCCACCAAGAGATGGCAGGAATTTCTGAATTATCTGACAAATATTTTATAGCAACCCTCAGAAAAATGCTTCACTGAACAATTGCAAACACATCTGAAACCAAAAAAAAAAAGAAGAAAGAAAAAAGTTCTCTCAAATAGAAGACATAAAGAACTGAATGAAAAATACAACAGCTGAAATAAAAGTTACATCACCAGAAATGGTTCAAGTTGACATTACGGGCCTTTTGATAAAACACAATGAGAAGAGTACAGCGTCACTTCAGTGGTCTATCGTATTTCTGCCCAAAACTAACCTGCAGGAGAATCTAATTGTGAGGAAACATCAAACAAAACCAAATGAAGGTGCGTTCCACAGAGTTACTGGGTTGTACTTTTTCAAACTATTGAGGACAATAAAGAGAAGGTAGGCCTAAGGAACTGTTCCAGGTTGGAGAAGCTCCGAGGGAACCAAACACATGCTTCTGTATCAGCCCTGAAACGATGAAGTATGTTGAGTTAACTGTTGAAATCTGTAAGAGCCTGGGATTGGGCAATAGTGTTATTTCTATGTTGATTTCCTGATTGTCATTATTATCATACTGTAGTTATATGCACGTATATAGTAGTGTGTGTATATGTACACACACACATATATATAGTCCTTGTTTTTAGGAAATATAGTCCCTCCTTAACCACGGTTTTACTTTCCTTGGTTTAGTGACCCAAGTCCAAAAATATTAAATGGGGCTTCCCTGGTGTTCCAGTGGTTAAGAATCTGCCTTGCAATGCAGAGGACACCCCGTTTGATCCCTGGTCCAGGAAGATCCCACATGCCATGGAGCAACGAAGCCTGTGTGCCACAGCTACTGAGCCAGCTCTCTCTGAGCCACAACTGCTGAGCCGTGTGCCACAACTATTGAAGCCCACGAGCTTAGAACCCATGCCCCACAACAAGAGAAGCCACTGCAGTGAGAAGCCTGTGCGCCACAAGAGTAGCCCCCATTCCTCATAGGTAGAGAAAGCCCATGCGCACCAGTGAAGACTCAGCCCAGCCAAAAATAGATCATCCCAGACGGAAAATTCCAGAAATAAGCAATTCCTGATTTTTAAACTGGCCACCATTCTGAGTATGATGATGAAAGCTCGCACCATCCTGTTCTATCAAGCCTCCCTTTGTCCACTATATCCTGCCTGTTAGTCTCCATCATTAGACCTGCGATTTAGGTAGTACAGTGCTTGTGTTCGAGTAGATCTTACCTTACTCAGTAATGGCCCCAAAGCACAAGAGGAGTGGTGCTGGCCATTTGGACATACCAAAGAGAAACTGTGAAGGGCTTTCTTTAAGTGAAAAGGTGAATGCTGTAGATAAGGAAAGAAATATTCTAGCTATGAAATTGTGAAGGAAAAGGAAATTTGTGCTAGTATTGCTGCAGCACCTCAAACTGCAAAAGTACAGCCACAGTATACAATTAAGTGCTTAGATAAAATGGAAAAGACAATAAATTTGTTCAGTAAGTTATTTTGATAGGAAGACCATAGTTACATAATTTTTATTACATATATTGTTATACTTGTTCCATTTTTTAGTCACTGTTGTTTCTCTTACTGTGCCTAATTCATAAATTAAGCTTTATCATAAGTATGTACATATGTGTAGGAAAATATGGTATATATGAGGAACTTTTCCGGTAGTCATGTACGGATGTGAGAGTTGGACTATAAAGAAAGCTGAGCGCCAAAGAATTGATACTTTTGAACTGTGGTGTTGAAGAAGACTCTTGAGAGTCCCTTGGACTTCAAGGAGATCCAACCAGTCCATCTTAGAGGAGATCAGTCCTGAATATTCATTGGAAGGACTGATGCTGAAGCTGAAATTCCAATACTTTGGTCACTGATGTGAAGAGCTGACTCATTTGAAAAGACCCTGATGCTGGGAAAGATTAAGGGCAGGAGGAGAAGGGGACGACAGAGGATGAGATGGTTGGATGGCATCACCAACTCAATGGACATGAGTTTGGGTAAACTCTGGGAGTTGGTGATGGACAGGAAGGTCTGGCGTGTTGTGATCCATGGGGTCGCAAAGAGTCAGACAAGACTGAGCAACCCAACTGAACTGAACTGTCCACAGTTGCAGGCATCCACTGAGGGTCTTGGGACATATCCCCTGAGGGTAAAGGGAATTACTGTATACAAGGGTGCATTGAAGGGTAATTAAAACCACTTCAGCAGTTAACTCTCAAATGGCTCAGGGGAAAATCATATGCATACATAGGCTCAGAAGGCAAATAGGATAAGTTATCAACAATTGGGGGAATTAGGTAAAAGTCATACCGAAAGTATTTGTCTAATTTTTTTCAACTTCTCTATCAGTTTTAAATTATTTCAAAATAAAAAGTTAACATAGGAAACTGGCTAAATAAATTATGGTACAAAGAATTATGTAATTGTTAAAAATTATTCTAAAGACTTCTATTAATATGGACATGAACAAATATATGATCTCTCTGATATAGTAAATTACCAAAAAGGCAAGTTTACAAAATAACGTAACTTTAAATTTTTTTAATGATCAGTTTCTATTAGTTCTATGATCAGAAAACACCAAACCTATTCTACAGGCAGTGAGGGAGGAGCAGAGCAAAGAAAAGACAGCAACCAACCGAACACCATTGTTCTGATTTCCTGGTTAATACACCATATTTATTTATTTATCTAATAAATTATATTTATTCTTGTAGAAGGACTAAAATCAGGGCAATAATGACCACCAAACTCTGGGAGATTGTGAAGGACAGGGAAGCCCACTGCAGACCATGGGGTCATAAAGAGTCAGACACGACTTAGCGACTGGACAACAACAAAATTACCACCAGTGTGAGATATGTTTGGTTTTTACAGTTCTTATACATTAATAAACTGACTTTCTCAGCTTTATGCATTAGTCTCTTATTAACTTGATTATGGTAAGTTAGCAGTGAAAGACGCTCAGTCGTGTCCAACTCTTTGCAACCCATGGACTGTATAGTCCATGGAATTCTCCAGGCCTGGGTTGGGAAGATCCCCTGGAGATGGGAAAGGCTATCCACTCCAGTATTCTGGCCTGGAGAATTCCATGGACTGTATAGTCCATGGGGTGGCAAAGAGTCGGACACAATTGAGCAACTTTCACTTTCTTAATACTGGAGTGGGTAGCCTTTCCCTTCTCCAGGGGATCTTCCCAACCCAGGGATCGGACCCAGGTCTCCCGCATTGTGAGAGGATTCTTTATCAGCTGAGCCACAAGGGAAGCCCAAGAATACTGGAGTGGGTAGCCTATCCCTTCTCTAGGGGATCTTCCCGACCCAGGAATTGAGCCGTGGTCTCCTGCATTGCAGGTAGATTCTTTACCAACTGAGCTATCAGAGAAGCCATGGTAAGTTAAAGTCATTACAAATGCAGTCACCTCTGGATGGATCAGCAAAAGATAATCCCAGAACCAAAAGAACCCAGACCCTAAATGTGCAGGGCTTGCTGAGCACCACCAGCCTGTGGGATCTGTCTAGCATCCTTGGGGTAGCCTCCCTCTGGATCCTTTCACCAGACTGGACCAATGAGTCCAGCACTCACCAGAGAGCAGGTTTTAGTATAGAGAAGGAGAAACTTCAAAGCCCCACATACGAAGTTATAAAACAGATCCTCAATCTTTGAAAAGAGGTTTTCTGATAACATGAGAAAAGCTAACACAATCCCTGTCTTCATGAGTTAAAAGGGGGAGGTGTGTGTTCTCAGGGCACTCAAGCCGTTTCCAGTGACGACATCCGTATACGGATTAGGACCAGTGCTGAGGGGAAGGATGTGTGTCCATTTAACATGTTTAAAGTTAGTGATGCAAGCTTGAATACCTCTACTAGAAAATCACCCTGGGCACGCTCAGGATTGATTGTTCACACCATGAATGAGGCAGATTCTTGCTTCTCCTCTTTCCTACCACTTTCTATCAGGGTCAATGAAGACGACAAATATAAACGCTGTTTTTTTCCTTAGCGGGCCTGTTAAATTGGTAAATAAGGAAGTTGAAACTAATGACAAAAAGCAGTTTATGAACAATGCTAGATTTCAGTTTTTGTATCATCCTGCGTTCCATACTGGATTACCAACACTCACAGGTAAATAATTTGATCCAATTCTGAAGTCATAGAGAATTTAACCACTCTTCTCAAAGGTAATATTTAAGAATCATCTTTGTCACAGTTTTATTTAGCTATAGAATTAGAAAGAGTGTATAGTGCCAGAATGGTTTCAACTAATTTGAAGATGGATAAAGGTGAGTCATCAGCTAGTTGTACTAAGAGCACAGTAGGCAGAAAAGTCTTAATCTCAAAGCACACTTCTCAATAAATACTTACTTCTTTCCCATGATGATGCAGTTTTTACATAACACAGAGAGATAAGAAGTGGGAAAAAGTGGCTTACGTATAACTTTTCTTTACAAAAAGAAATAAAGTGTACCATTTTAAGAAATTCTCTCAAACACTGCTTTCACATGTTTTTCGCACTATAATTTATATAAAATATTTCATTATTACATATATTCAAGTAGTGCTAAAGGAGATATACATTTTAACCCCAAATATTAATATTTTATAAAGACATAAAAAGGACTCATCTTTTTAATTGAAACTAAATATTTCAATATCTGTTAGGATTTTTGTCACCTATGAGAGGAAGCTAATGCCCAAGGAATAAAAGAAAAAAATCAAACTTTTTACCTCTTTGTAGTTAATACTCCCATCCTGAAGGTGGAGAAACTCCAGAGCTCTGTGTCCTGAAAGAATGAGTATATAAATGAATTAAATCCAACTATAACTGAAAACAGAACTGCCTGAAGATCATTTTAAAAGGAAAAGATAAAATTTTGTGCTTGTAACTGTCAAGGAAGTGGGATGTGAAAATTTAATTTGTACTAGTAATTTTCATTAGCTGATAGCTAGATTCAAACAATATTTATATTGTTATGATACAAATCAAAATTACAGTTTCTGCTTAACTAGCTCTTATGACCTTGGGTAAGTTACATTACCTCTCTAGGCTTCAGTTCCCCCCTATGTAAAATTAAGTAAATAACATCCACCTCATAGGTTTGGTGAGAGAATCACACAGAAAAAGGCTAAGTGATGAGCTAATGACTGACACATGTCAAAAACTCAAACAGAAGTTATATTTTGCTTCAACAATTCACAACAAACCAAGTTTATCTGTACAATACACGGTGTAAACCATGGACTGAATTAATGACCCACAAGTGTTTTCTCATCATTGGACTATTTTAGAAGGAGAAAAAAAGTCTCAAAAGCCATGTGCTCCACCTACACACCCACACCCATAAGATATGCACACCCACATCCTCAATCTTCTTAGTATCAATAACAGGAACACGCCTTGTGAAGAGACAGTCAAAGGTGACACCTTATTTCTATTGGAAGTCACATACACAAAAATGTAGCCACTACCATATTATAAGCATTTATATCATAAAGAGGCAAAGTCGTAGCAGTCAGAAATAACAGGTAATAGGATTATAGAGGTTTACAGACTGAAACCAATGAAGGAGGCCAATTCTAATTAACTCACAAAAATGTCAATCATCCACACAGGCCTTATATAAGAAGTGAAAACAAGAACCAAGATATTTATTAAATCATGTAAGTTACTGGCAAATAATTATCAAAGTTTTAATCTCTTTGTATAAGAATCCTCACAATCTGTGCAGATTTGGAATTGCCTTCAATTATGTCCACATAAACATGTTATATTTATATTAACATATTAATTATTAGGGCCCTTGTTTGGCACCTACTGAAGAAAGGCAAGCAATTATCTGAATTTTAAAAATTTTGAAATTTCATCTGTCTTGCTAATTTTTTAACTCTTAACATTAAAAAGTTGAATATCCCCACTTATATTTGTTCCTCTTTGGCCCACTGCTAAAGTTTTTAGCAATTTCAGTTTCACAGAACTTAGATGTGCAAGATAATTTAGAATTCATTAAGAAGTTCAGCCCCCTCATTTTGCAAAAGAGAAAGAGAAAGTGAGTTGCCCAGAGTCACTCATGTAGTTTATAGCAGAGCTGGTATTAAAACCTACGCCTGAGTCTCTTTTCCACTGTCTCCTGACTCTAACATCTAACATTTTAGATTTTAAATGACTCTAACATTTTAGCATAGATGTTTCATGAAAGAATACTGGACCAACTGTTAGGATATGTAATTCTAGACTAGGTCACTAATGAGTTAGCTGTGAAAACTCTCTGCGATCAATTTCCTCTGTTGTAAAATAAAGGAACTATACTCAGTGACCTCTAGTATTCCTTCAAATCGTAATTCTGTGATCATATAGTTCCTGCCCAGCAGAGCTCAATATTCTGTTTTGCACTGATAAATTTTCATATGTTCTTTAAATTGGGGAATAGTTGCTTTACAATGCTGTGTTAGTTTCTGCTGTACAACAACATGAGTCAGTCATAAATATGCATATATCCCCTCCCTCTTAAGCCTCCCTGCCCCCTTTCCAAATTTTCATTTTTCATTCATAATCTTGTTCTGCTTTGAACCTTCTAGAGGTAGCATAACTAAAACATTGTTACTGTTTTTATCCAAAGAGTAAAAAAACATTAAGAATACATTTCATCCAAGAACCAACCTTTTGTGCTACCATCTACCTTTATCCAGATCACTCAGCCTTTGCCCCGAGCTCACAGGCATCAGCTTATTATATCCCTAGGCTCCCCAAATCCTGCCATCATTCTGGGTATCTCTAATACCAGGGACCATTCAAATTCCCCCGCTTCCTTGCTCTCCCTGAAGCCAACCATCTTTAAAGCCGTTTGACTCAGGGGACCCAGTCCTGTGGCTACATGTCCTTCACGTATACTTGAAAATGTAAAAACAAAAATAGATTCCTCGACTCCTACCACACTACCCCCATTTTTCTCTTCTCCTATTCTATCAGTTCTTCTGCTTCATGGGACGCCCCCCCGCCAAGTTTATCCAGTTCCTATTTCCCCATGCAGAGAAACAGCCCGAGACACAGTGATCAAAGCACCTTCCTGCTTCTCCATGGACTTCACTCCGATAGTCAGTCCCCAGCCCTGGACGACTCCAGCCTGGGCTTTCTCCCCTTCGCTGCCGCATGGCTCAGGGCAGCAGGGGAACTTGTTGTCAACAAGTGGGATAGATTTTAAATCCCCTCCTTAACGTTTCTGACAGATACACTGTCCTTCATACCACGACAAGAGGCTGCCACTTACCTATTTCTATGTGTGTCGAAATGCCACATGGTGAACTTCTAGGGCAGAGGAAGCCCAGTAGCATCAGCAGTCCTGACCAGAATCTGAAAGCAGACATGCTCTCATTACTCCCCGCTCCTATGGTGACGAGCAATGCTCAGAGCTGCGGCAGCACGGAGTCTAGAAGCCTGGCCCAGACCAGCTGCTCTCCCTCTAACCAGGTCACTGACACGGGAAACCCTGCCTCATTTCAAAATAATATCATTTCCCAGTGAAGTCAACTGTTTAACTACTGTTTAACTTCACCAGGACAGCAAACAAACTCCACCTGGGAGAGGAAAGGAGAAAAAAAAAAAGGGATAAACTGAAATCTCAATGCCTCCCGGTATGAGCATTCCCATCACCGGACTCTGGTTTCTCCTGGATTTCTTTCTAATATGACATTTGGATGGAGATGCAAAGTGGTCTCCAAATATTCTTTACTTTCTTTAAAAAAAAAAAGATATTGATAACCTTTATCTTTAAAAGTTATTGATTGTATTGATAATCCATATATTGGACCACCTCACCTCACAAGAGTCGATTTCTCTTGCATTTTTTCCGCACATATATCTGGTTGCCCTGCTTCCTCGGCCTCTGCAGCCACAAGTGCTGGGAAAGGTTTTATGATGATCAGTTGGAACCAGCTTCTCTTTCAGTATTTGGCAACAGATAATGACACTTGCATGGGATTACACAACAGCAACTTCTCCTGGTCTCTTTCTCCCCGGCTGTTCTTAGAGCACTTATCCAGAACCTGCTGCCTGGTCAGATTCCTGCAAGCAAAGATGCTGATAACACTTTCAGTGGGGGAGAGGGGAGTGTGAGTGGAGAGCGACAGATTTTGGACCAAGAAAGAAGGATTCAGAAAATGAGAGGTTCAGAATACACCTGACGTTACAAGTATGCAATCTATTGCACTTAATCAATGGGAGAACTTAGGTATAACTCTTTGTAGAAGTGATGGTGATCTTAAAGCTCGAATGACGCATAACATTAGAAGCAGGAAAGTTGATTTTGAAAGAGGGGGAGTTCACAGTGTTCATTCAGGTTAGCCAAATGGAAGAGAAGAAGAGAAGACGGGATGGTCTGAGACCCTCGGGTGTCTGCCAAGTTTCCTTTGCTCCTGCAAATCCCCAAGGAAAACAATGCTAACAGCTCTTCCCCAACCCCGATGGCATGAGGCCCTGCTGCTCCTGACTGTAGGTCAGAGGCCATAAACTGAGTGTTTTGTTTGGCAAATGGATTGTTTTATAAACTTACGACATTTTTTTTTTTTTAAACAGGAAAAATCTGCATATAAATCTAGATTTCTGGGAATTTGCTGCTGGTCCACTGGCTACGACTCTGTGCTTTCACTAGCTGAGAGCCCCAGGTTCAATTCCTGGTGTGGGAAATAAGATCCCAAAAGCTGTGCAGCACAACCTAAAACACAAACAAAAAACCTGACTTCTAGCTGTTTTTAAAAAACAAACAAACAAAGAACTGGCTTCATGAACTGATGCCCCCATGTGTGAGGACCATCAGCTGGACTCCATCCAGCTGGCAGGTCTCTGTCCCCAGCCAGAGGTACCCTCCCCACGTTCCCCCGTCCCCACCAGCCACACGATATGTGCAGACTACCGGACCCTTCTGGCCACCAGAGGCCATGGAATTTGCTCCCTTCTCACTCTGAGTTTTCTGAAGCCTGCATGTGAGAGGGTGGTGATTACAATTTAGGGCTCTGGTAAGCCCAGAAGAACTTTCCCTGGTGGCTCAGACAGTAAAGAGTCTGCCCACCGTGTGGGAGACCCAGGTTCAATCCCTGGCTCAGGAAGATCCCCTGGAGAAGGAAATGGCAACCCACTCCAGGATTCTTGCCTGGAAAATCCCACGGACAGAGGAGTCTGGTGGGCTACAATCCATGGGGTCAAAAAGAGTTGGACGTGACTGAGCAACTTCACTTCACAAGCCCAGAAGACTCAGGAGTATTCAGTGACTGACAAAGTAAGAGGTCTGCAAAGGGTCAACAGGGAAGATGAAGCACTGCCTGAAAACAATATCTAATCAGATTTAATAAGACAAATCCATCCACAAAGCTCCAGAGAAAGAAACAGGTTCAGGGATCTGTAACTAAGCAATACTGATCCCGAGTTTCTCATTACATATAATTTTCGTGTTTACGGTTCAGAATGACTTAATTTTATGTATGCAACAGAACGAGAGGTAATTACTTGCTTAGGCAGTCTAGTGTGATAAGTTATGAGATAGGGCCTTTACAGGACAATACTGCTTGAGCTTTTGTGAAGTTTGTATTACCTTTGTAACCATGAAAACAAAGATACGACTTTTAAAGGAAAGTTAAAATACAGCTTGCAATATTAAGAAAACTATCTTACAAATGTGTATGGAATTATTTTTCTTTCCACCCCCCTGCCCTCTTTCCTAATACAGGTGGCTTCGTCATAAAATAGAGACCATGAGTCTACCATTCAGAGCTTTTCTATAAATAGAGATGCAAGTTGAGAAGTAAACAAGCAGGTCCATTAAGGAATGGGGGCAGGAAGTATAAGCTTGAGCACAAGGCCTTGGGTTTCATTTGGGTCCTTGTTCTACTGCCTTCTATTGGGGTGACATTGGACAAAGTTACTAGAAGTTTATTTGTCTCAGTTTCCTTACTTATAAAATTATCCATAAAAAATGGGAATAATAATACTGCCCACCACATAGGGTCGTCATGAAGATCAGATGATTAAATACAGTAACATGCTTAGAATAGAGACTGGTACACAGTTTAAGTGTTCAATACACGTTGGCTTCCCCAGGGGCTCAGTGGTAAAGAATCCATCTGCCAATGCAGGAGATGCTGGTTCTATCCCTCAGTCAGGAAGATCCCCTAGACAGGGACATGGCAAGCCACTCCAGTATATTTTGCCTGGTAAATCCCATGAGCAGAGGAGCCTGGCGGGCTACAGTCCGTGGCACGGCAAAGAGTCGGAAATGAGTTAGCAACTAAACAACAACATCGTCGTTCAAAAGAATTTGAATTTTGCCTTTCTAAAAGATATACCTAAGACTTCTATTGAGGGAATTCCCTGGTGATCCAGTGGTTGGGACCCAGCGCTTTCACTGTTGGGGCCCAGCTCGATCCCTGGTCAGAAACTAAGATCCCACAAGCCCCTCTCTCCCCCAAAAGACTTCTACTGTGTAACTATATTTCTTATTGAATTCAAAAATAAGAAAAATAATTTTACACTCAACATATACAGCAATACATTTTTAATAACAATATAGATTTGTGTATAAATCCAGCACTGGGTAGGGCGTTTAAAGTGAAGCCAGATCTCCTTGTGTAGATAAATGAAATACAATTTTAAGGTCCAGAAACGTTTGAGATAAAGCAGACACTTTCAGCTCACATCTACACATTCTAATATGCTGCTGTCATCATAGTGTCCTTAGAGTGAAAGGAAGAGAGGATGGAGAAAGGTAAAAGCTAGGAGGTGGAGGTGCTCAGGACAGGGGAAAGCCAAGGGGAAAGGAAGAAAAGTCCCTGTCACTAGGTGGCCTTATCCTTTCAAGCCCTGGTGAACACACCTGGCCAGCTCTGGGAGGTGTCAGAGCAGCCTAGAAGCAAGATGGGAGTCAGGAGGGAATCATTCCTGCTCTGAATGGGAGTTTGCAAAGAGCACAGAATAGTGGGGGAGTCAGGCAAGGGACATGGTGAATTTCCTAGGCCCGCGGCACTTTTGCCTTGGTGGGGGCCTCCTCTTTCATAAGAATAAACATTTTTCTTTTTTAAAAAAATCACCTTTTACATCTGCATTGGTATCAAGGTTAATATCTTAATACTTAAAATCTTATTTTTTAATTCTGACTTTATAAGAAGGGAAACATTTTTGTGTTCCCATAAAAATACTATGGGCCCTATGCAGAGTGGACACCGTTTGAAATAGAACCTTGGAAAAATAAGAGTTATTTCAGATCAAGAGAAGCAACAAAGCCGACGTCATTATTCTGGGCCTTAGTTTGCTCAACAAAACAGATTTCCCCAAACCTTAGAAATCAACCATCCGTAGAGCTTCCTCTGCAGGCAGAAGATGGAAACACACCAGTTCCCCAGGCCAGTTCAGTTCATCTGCTCAATCATGTTCGACTCTTTGCAATTCCATGGACTGCAGCATGCCAGGCTTCCCTGTCCCAACTCCCCATCACCAACTCCTGGAGCCTACTCAAACTCAGCACTGCCTCTCACCCACAATTCCTTCAATAGAATACAAGAAAGATTAAACTCTGTTTGAAAGTGCAAGTAGCTCAGTTGTGCCCAGCTCTTTGAAACCCCATGGACTGTAGCCCGCCAGACTTCTCTGTCCATGAAATTCTCCAGGCCAGAATACTGGAGTGGGTAGGTGTTCCCTTCTCCAGGGGATCTTCCCGGCCCAGGGATTGAACCAAGGTCTTCCTCATTATAGGCGGATTTTTTTAACCATCTGAGCCACCAGGGAACCCAATGCTATTGCCATTTCTGCTACAAATGTGACCGACTCAAGAATGAATGACAGTAACTCAGCAAAAACCAAAGTCAAAATATAAAGTACAACCTCGGCCTTTCACAAAAAAAAATCTAGAAAAAGTTGAAGAGCCCACTGTTCAGTTCAGTTCAATCGCTCAGTCGTGTCTGACTCTTTGCGACCCCATGAATCACAGCACGCCAGGCCTCCCTGTCCATCACCAACTCCCGGAATTCACTCAAACTCACGTCCATTGAGTCGGTGATGCCATCCAGCCATCTCATCCTCTGTCATCCCCTTCTCCTCCTGCCCCCAATCCCTCCCAGCATCAGAGTCTTTTCCAATGAGTCAACTCTTCGCATGAGGTGGCCAAAGTACTGGAGTTTCAGCTTCAGCATCATTCCTTCCAAAGAAATCCCAGGGCTGATCTCCTTCAGAATGGACTGGTTGGATCTCCTTGCAGTCCAAGGGACTCTCAAGAGTCTTCTCCAACACCACAGTTCAAAAGCATCAATTCTTCGGCGCTCAGCCTTCTTCACAATCCAACTCTCACATCCATACATGACCACAGGAAAAACCATAGCCTTGACTAGACGGACCTTTGTTGGCAAAGTAATGTCTCTGCTTTTGAATATGCTATCTAGGTTGGTCATAACTTTCCTTCCAAGGAGTAAGCGTCTTTTAATTTCATGGCTGCAGTCACCATCTGCAGTGATTTGCCCACTGTTAGGGAAACTAAATAGTCTTTAGATTTCAGAGACAAAGCAGGGAAGGCTTCTGACCTTGCTTCTAACCTACCTGGACACTACCTTGACTCTGAGTGCAAGATTTCATAGATAAGCCCCATACATAAGATAGGGGACCTACCTTCCCTGGAGGGGATTAGGCCAACCAAGCCCCAGGCTTAACAAAATTCCAAGTTTTACAGGACAAAACAAACAGCCTTAACATGAAATCAGAGCTGCAATTTGCTCACAGATTGATGATGATATCAGTTTATGTTCTGGGATTATAAGCAGGAGCCTTGAACTGTGAAATTAAAAAGAAATTTAATGAAATTAAGACACTTGCTCCTTGGAAGAAAAGCTATGACAAACCTAGACAGCATATTAAAAAGCAGAGACAATGCCAACAAAGGTCTGAATAGTCAAAGATATGTTTTTTCCAGTAGTCACGTATGGATCTGAGAGTTGGACCATAAAGAAGGCTGAGCACTGAAGAATTGATGCCTTGAAACTGTGGTGTTGGAGAATATTCTTGAGAGTCCCATGGACAGCAAGGAGATCAAACCAGTCAATCCTAAAGAAAATCAGCCTTGAATATTCATTGGAAAGACTGATGCTAAAGCTCCAATATCTTGGCCACCTGATACAAACAGTCAGTTCATTGGAAAAGACCCTGATGCTGGGAAAGATTGAAGGCAGGAGGAGAAGGGGACCACAGAGGATGAGATGCTTGGATAGCATCACTGACTTGATGGACAGGAGTTTGAGCAAGCTCTAGGAGATGGTGAAGAACAGGGAAGACTGGCAGTTTGCAGTCCATGCGGTTGCAAAGAGCCAGATATGAGTGAGCAACTGAACGACTACTGAACTGTAATTTTTCACCCACAGAGCAGACTCACTTCCTGGGACATTTTCCCAGTTGGGACTCCAGATGAGCTGCGTCATGGGACTTCCCAGTGCTAAGTCTGGATGTTGGTCAAAACCCAATTTGATGATGTATCCTCTGCTGTTTCTATTTCTTTTTTAATGTTAGTATATTGAAAGTAAGCTGGATAATTCTCTAATAAATATTGGTATTATTTGTTTGTATATAACGAGTGGCTTGTTAACAAATCCTTTGAACCTGAGAAGGGAAAACTTTCTGTGAAACACCACAGGCTCTATCTACCAAAGCCAGCAAGAGCCTCTCCTCTTAGTAGAAATATAGGGAGTTTTTTGGGACTAGTGATCCTAAATCAACTCAGAGAGTTAGGTTTCATTTGAACCCACAGACTCTGAGTATAGGCCTGCTATTTATATCCTCATCAAAGTTGAGGCTTCCTTGCTACTTCCAGAGTTTTAGGCAAAGTCTAATTGTGATCATACCTTGGTTGCTTGATTTTGACAAAAGGGTCCTGTTGACTCCCTGGTAGCCTAACTTTTGTCAGCTACAAATTGGCACTTGCCAAGAGCATTGTTAGCCACCAAACAAAAGCATTTGCCACGTGCCTCTGCAGAGATTGAACCCCCTGGTGCTACAGCTGTTGAACTTCAACACTCCCTGAGGGAATTCAGGGTGGAGGGAGGCACTCTGTGCTCCAGGGAATCTGGTGGGACAGGTCTTTAGACAGTTGGACATTTTCAGGAACTGATTTCATGATTCTAATACTTGCATCTCCTCATATCTAGAAAGGCGCTAAAAGCATTAAATCTCTTCATGGTGACATCAGAGCCTCCTGACCAGCAGTAAAGTGAAAGTCAAAGTCGCTCAGTTGTGTCCGGCTCTTTGCGACCCCCTGGACTCTCTAGGCCAAAATACTGGAGTGGGTAGCCTTTCCCTTCTCCAGGGGATCTTCCCAACCCAGAGATCGAACCCAGGTCTCCTGCACTGCAGGAGGATTCTTTACCAGCTGAGCCACAAGGGAAGCCCGACTAGCAGAAAACCTTTTGTAAAATGAGCACTTAATTGTATTGAACTCCCTCCTTCACCAAAATCTTATATACTGACCTCCCCCCTCTGCCTCTTTGGAGCAGTCTCTTAGAGCTGAGGTGCTGCCTCCCGGGCTGCAGTCCTCATTTTGCCCCAAATAAAACTAGAAACTCTCAAATTGTGCATCTTTTTAGTGGACATTTTAATCTCACTAGTTGTCTGACCCAGGTCAGCTAGCATGGATTTTAACACTGAGCTGAATTTAAGGTAGCAACTGTACCGAGCCTTATACCTTCTCCCACAACAAACCTATGGGGCAGGTTATCATTCCATCCCGCAAAGCAGCGGACCCAGGGTAAAGGACTTGTGGAAGGTCACACGGCTTGTCAACAAGAGATTCTGAGTTTGATCCAAGTCTGTTCCTCTCCAAAGGCGCTTATATCAAGGGCATCCCTGCTCCCAGTTAACGCAGAAATAGACAAGCATCCAGGCAGCAGAACGCTGGGCCACACTGCACCCCCTCCGAGAACACTTGCCCCAGATTCTAAATGCACAGGAGCTACGACAGTGAAGCATGCTGCTCACGTCCTAAGAAACTGGGGCTGACATCGGCACATCCATGGACCAAGCACTAATTCCAGCGGCGGGGAAAGCTGGTTGCGGGATTGGTGGTGAGAGGGAGCGGCGGAGGGGCTAAGGAATAGTTACAAAGCTGACGCGGGTCCGCAGGCGCCGCTACCAGCGATCCTTCCCCGGTCGCGCAGGAAGCCAAGCCTGCTGGCGCCCTCGGTCAAACAAGGTCTAAAGTTCGCGGCTGTGCGGCGCTAAGGGCGCTGCTCCGCGTCCCCGCCGCCCGGCGCGCCCCCGCCGCAGCCTGGGTCCTGGGTGCGCACGCTCGCTCGCCTGCTTCCTGCCGCCACCGCCAGGGCCATGGCGACCTGCCTGCGCCTGCGGAGCTGCGCGGCTCCGCACCTCCGGCGGGCACCTCCCAGCCGGATCTGCCGCCCCCGTGCCGACTGCCCGGTGGCCCCGATCCGCGGCTACGCCCGAGGCCCGGCGGGCCTCTCCTCGGCCCTGCTGCACACCGACGGCTTCGTGGGCGGCCTCTGGGTCTCGGCAGCCGCCACCTTCCCGGTGCACGACCCGGCCAGCGGCGCCGAGCTGGGCTTGGTGGCCGACTGCGGGGTGCCCGAGGCCCGCGCCGCCGTGCGCGCTGCCTACGAGGCTTTCTGCAGCTGGAGGGGGGTCTCGGCCAAGGTGAGTGCGCGCAGGATCCAGGGGCGATAGGGGCTTTGTACCCTAGTGAAACCAGCTGTGTCACCTCTCCCCTCCCCAGTGCTCCAGGATACACCTTGTGGAAAGACAACAAAGAAGTTTGGTGCGGGCGTTAGGGAGCATGGCCCGGCTCTCGAGCCTCATAAAAGGTCGGGTAGAGGAGGAAAGGTTTCCCTGGTGGCTCAGATGTTAAAGCGTCTGCCTGCAATGCGGGAGCCACAGGTTCGATCCCTGGGTCGGGAAGATCCCCTGGAGAAGGAAATGGCAACCCACTCCAGTATCCTTGCCGGGAGAATCCCATGGACGGAGGAGCTTGGTAGGCAGCAGTCCGCGGGGGTTGCAAAGAGTCGGACACGACTGAGCTACTTCACTTTCACTGTCAGGGGAGCAGAACACGAACCTGCAATTACAAGCGAACAGACCGCTGGGGGAGGGTGGTTGGTTTCGGGAAAGGTGAGAGCACGTATGATTTCAGAGCATCTGAAGTACCTGCCTGGCTGCAGGAAGACCACGCAGGAGGCTAACAGGGTGGTTTACACGGAGGCTGGTAGTGAGTGCTCGGGCCAAGTCATGAACTGGGGAGTGAAGAGAACTGGGGGAAAAAATCGGGGGCTTTGGGCAAGGGAAGAGACAAGCCCAGAACCACCCTCCAGGTTTGGGGCCTGAATAGGGAGATATATCCATTAACTGACATAGGCAGAAGTAGAGAATTGGGGGTGGGGGGTGTCAGAGGGGGAGAGACTGTGGGGGATGTTGAGGCAGGGAGATTTCCTTTCTCCTTCATTTAGTTTATGACAGGTAGTCAGCCCAGAGGTCATTTTCTACCCTGCCCTTCAGCATTCTTCGTCTGAAGAAGACAGTCCAGCAATGAGGTCCAAGTACCAAGGGAATCTAACACTGATTCATCCATCAGACATTTTCTGAGCACCTGTTATGCTCCGCACTGTGGGAGGTTCTGGGATACAGCAGTTCCACAAAAGAAACATTCCTGCCCTCACGGAGTTCACTTGGAGGGGAGGGGAGGGAGGAGATTTAAGCTGTGACAAATAGCATAGCTAAACAAGTCACTGCTCCTGTCCCCTGGGTCCTGGTGCACACAAGATGTGCTTGCTCCTTGGAAGAAAAGCTATGACAAACCTAAACAGTATAAAAAAGCAGAGATGTCACTTTGCCAACAAAGGTCCCTGTAGTCAAAGCTGTGGTTTTTCCAGTAGTCATGTGCAGGTACCAGAGCTGGAGCGTAAAGAAGGCTGAGTGCCGAGCAACTGTTGCTTTCGAATTGTGGTGCTGGAGAAGACTCTTGAGTCCTGTGGACAGCAAGGAGATCAAACCAGTCAATCCTAAAGGAAATCAATGCTGAATATTCTTTGGAAGGACTGATGCTGAAGCTCCAATACTTTGGCCACCTGATGCAAAGAATTGACTCATTGGAAAAGACCTTGATGCTGGGAAAGATTGAAGGCAGGAGGAGAAGGGGACAACAGAGAATGAGATGGTTGGATGGTATCACCAACTCAGTGGACATAAGTTTGATCAAACTCCGGGAGATGGTGAAGGACAGGGAAGTCTGGCGTGCTGCAGTCCATGGGGTCACAAAGAGTCAGACTTAGTGACTGAACAACAAACAAATAAGTATGTTAGAAGTAATGAATGCTATGAGACAAAGTAGAGAAGGCTAACAGAATCAGAGGCCAGAGAAAAGGGGCAAAATGTAAAGTAAATAGTGTGGGCAACTGTATTAATTTGCTAGGGCCGCCATAACAGAGTATCACAGACTCAGTGACTTCAATAGGAATTTCTTGTCTCAGGGTTCTGGAAGCTACAAGCCTGCTCTCAAGACATGAGGGCAGGGCTGGTTTGTCCTGAGGCCCCTCTCACCCGGGCTTGTGGGTGGCCATCTTCCCCATTGTCACATGCTCCTCCCTCTGAACTTGTCAGTGTCCAAATCTCTTCTTGAGAATACACTAGTTATACTGGGTTAGGATCCACTCTTATGACCTCATTTAATCTTAATGACCTCTTTCCAGAACCTATATCCAAATGCAGTCACATTCAGAGGTACTGGGGAGTTACGTGAATTTGGGGGGAACTGAATTCAGGCTGTAACCTCAGGGTAGGTCTCATTGAGGACATGAGAAGCAAAGACCAAAGGGGGTGAGAGAATTCAGCTGGAGCAAATACCGAGTCAGGAGAGTGCCTGACACACGTGTAGATCAGCAAGAGCCCTTGTGCTGAGGAGACTGACGCAGAATTAGGAGGAGAGGGCTGGATGGAGTGGGGTGTGTAGCCATTCTAAGGACTAAGTGGGGTCTTACTCTAAGTGAGGCGGGGCTTCATTTCAGGGTTTTCAGAGAGATCTAACTTGCCTGCGGAAAGGATGCTCTGGCTACAGTGCTGAGAATAGATTGTAGTGGGGGCAATGGTGGAAGTCCAGGGACCGATAGGAGGTGGTGATTTACATGGGAGATGCTGGTGGCCGGCACTAGAGTTAGTGGTGGGGGCGGTGAGGAGTGTTCTGATAAAGGATATGTTTTGAAGGTGGAAGACAGCTGGTTTCCCCAACAGACTGTTACAGGAGAGAGAGAGAGATGAAAGACAAGACTGAGGGAGGGGGAGGAAGGTGAAAGACAGGACTGAAGGATGACTCCAAGGCTTTCAGCCAGAGCCACTGGAGGGAGAAGGAAAAACCACACACTGGGATGGGGAAGGGGCGAGAGGAGCATGGGGCAAGAAACTGGAGCTCAGTTTTGGCCCCACTGAGTCTGAGATGTCTGTTAGATGCGAAGTGAGGGTGTAAGGGGGACGTTGAGAGGAGTGGAACTGGAGAGATAACGCACAGGAGTGCTAACAGCTGTGGGAGACACGAGCTTGCAGGAAGCGTGTGCATCGAGGTGAGCCCTGGGCCCTCTGAAGTCCTTTGGGAGCTCCCCCCGACCCCCACCGGGGCCTGCAGCCTCAGCCTGCCCCGCTGGGGTGTTTCAGGGGCTCAGGAGCAATTCCAGGTTCAGTCAGACGGTTCTCTGGGGCCTTTCAGGGAACCCTTCCCGAGAGGACCTCGGAGCGACTTACTAAGGAAGTAGTGGGGTCAGCTTCCCACCTCTGCCGTCTGGATGGCGGGGTGCAAGCACAGCTTGTAAGGCAGCTCTCTTGTCCCCCCACCTCCGGCTATTTTCCACTCTCCTCTCTAGGCCCGTTCACGTCCCGGGTTCCTCACGGGTAGTGGCTCCTATATTACTTCTGCCAGGGAGCCCGTCGGCCCGCACAGCCTGCCGTCACTCTCGCTTCTCTGAGCCCGTGGCGTGGCCCCCACCTCCTTCCCCACCTTGTGCACCCCTGGAGGGGCTGAGATAAGAGAAGGGAGCTGACGCTTGCTGACCGCCTTCTCACCTGGCGCATTCGCTTCCTCTGGCCGTTGGGACGAATCATCCCCAGCCTGAGGGATTTAACACGACGCAGCAACAACGCAAATACCGCCCTGGAGGTCCGAAGTCCAAGAGGGGTTTGCAGGGCTACATTTCCTGGAGAAGCTCTGGGGTTTCCTGGGCTTTTCCAGCAGCAGCAGCAGCAGAGCCCTCCCTGGGGCTTCCCTTATAGCTCAGTTGGTAAAGAATCTGGCTGCAATGTGGGAGACCCAGGTTTGATCCCTGGGTCGGGAAGATCCCCTGGCGAACCCGAACATGACTTAGCGACTAAACCACCACCACCCCCTCCAGAGGCCTCCCTGAGTTGGTGGTCTGTGGCTCTGCACCACACCAACCTCTGCTTCTGGAATCACCCCACCTGCCCCACCTCCGACCCTCCCCCTCCCTTTGGTAGCCCTCCTAGTGATTATATGGAGCCCACCTAGAAAACTCAGGCTCTGCTCTCACCTGACCTTAATCACGTGGGCAGAATCCCTTTTGCCTTGTGAAGTAATACATGTAGTCACAGGTTCTAGGGATTAGGAGGGGAATGCTCTCAAGGGCCACTCTTGTGCCCTCCACAGCTGAGCACAGTTCTTGGAGCTTCTCGTCCTTTCAGTGGCTGGCTTCCTTGGTGGCTCAGATGGTAAAGAATCCGCCTGCTATGCAGGAGACCTGGGTTCGACCTCTGGATTGGGAAGATCCCCTGGAGAAGGGCATGGCAACCCACTCCAGTATTGCGGCCTGGAGAACTCCACAGACAGAGGCTACAGTCCATGGGGTCACCAGGGTCCAACTAGACTTAGCAACTACACCACCACCACCACTCTACAGAGAGGGTGAAATGACTGTAGTAATATTAAGAGCTGTCGATACCTCTTCTCTGGGGGTTTGAGATTCAGAAGATTCAACAACACCCTTGAGAGCTAAGATAACAAAGCATGTTAGCTTATCCAAAATAGGGAGGGGAAAGAACCCAGAGAGACAGTTGGCGGTGTTTCCACAGTCTCAGGCTCTCGGCTCATGAGAGGTATGAGAAAATAATTTAAATCTTACACCTACTAAATGGATTAGAATGACAGAATGACAAACCAGGTTTGCTCGTTGCTATTGGCAACCTCTCAGGCAGGTAGGAATAAACCACAGAGTCTCCTTTGCTTCATGTACACCTGTTAGATGCATGAGGCCAGAGCTCTGGGGACACCTTCCTTCAGGGCACCTCTGTGGTCTGCTTGACCTGGGTTCTCTGGGCTCTCTCTTTTGAATATAAATGAATTCTTTTTTTAAAAAAATATTTAAGAAATCATTTCTTCTACAATATACTTAATCTAGTTTATTCGTCCATCCTTTTATTTTTGAAAATTTTTTTAAATTGTGGTAAAATGCACATAATGTAAAATTTACCATTTTAGCTCTTTGCAAGTGTACAGTTCGCTGGCATTAAGTACATCCACAGGGTTGTGCCTGGCCTCTCTTCTGAAGTGTGCAAAACCCTTTCCTAAGCGTCACAGACCCCACACCCTCCACCCCAGTCTATGGGACAACTTGCCAGGGAGTCATTAAAATAAAGACCTGGCCATTTGTCAGCGGTCACTGAGCAAAGGTGTGGGAGCTCTCAGGGGTCTGTGGGGGGCTCCATTCGGGGCTCCTGAGCGGTGCCCGAGGTCTACACAGCTCGCCTGTGTCCTGTGGCAAGAACCTGCTCAAGAAATTTGCTTCGAAAACCAAGTAATGTTCCCAAGTGGGGGGTCCTGCAAAGGGTGGGGGCTCCACCTGGGCATTAGCCAGGTGCCCAAGCCCGCAGCCAAGTCTGTAAGCGCAGTCTCCGCTTGTGAAAGCCCACCCGTCACCGTTACCGTTTGCGGTTTTTCCACCCAGCCTTTTTTCTGTACTTGTATACAGTTGTGATGGTTTTAAGTCTGCTAAAAGCAAAGTGAACTTTTAAAGCAAAGTGATGTTTACATTCCACCGTGGGTCCGAGGTTCCAAATCCTCGGATTCAACCAACCTTGGACTGAAAATGTTCTGCAAAAATTCCATGAAGTTCTAAAAACACAAAACTTGAATTTGCCTTGCTGGCAATTGTTTTCGTAGCATTTACATTGTATTACGTATGGAGGAAGTTTTGGTATGAAGGTCCTTCCTTGGGCTCTCACTTGACCCACAAGCCATCCCAGTTGGAGTTCTTGATGAAGAGCACCACCAGGAGAACCCGAAGGAAGACCGGGGCACCTGAAGGCGCTGAACATTCTCCTCTACAAAGCGCTCACAGGCTTACTATGCACCCCGGAAGTGAGCCAGCAGCTGTGCAACCTGAACGCGGAGCTCTGCAAGGTCTCTCTGGCTTCAGGCTTCTCTGCCTGCCGCGTCTTCTGGAGGGCGACCCTCTCTGAGGCCCAGAACGCACACCGGAGGCCATCCTGCAGAGGAGCGCTGCGCACATGGGGCATCTTCTGATGTCCCAGCAGACCCCGAGGAACGTACCGCCCAGAGTGTGTGTTCAGGACAAAAAATACGTAGCTATGGTGGAGATTGATCGGCTACTGGCAATTGCTGATTTTGGACCCCGGGATGACAAGACTTTGCACACAAAGTGATTTCAGCGACCCCGAGGCCCTGGACACTGCTTCGCCAAGTGATACCCAGGGCCCTGCGGCACACTCGAATCTGAGTGGGATTGACCACTAGGCACTCAACAAGCAGATCCTGGAGTATAAGAGGAGAGAGAAAGGGCACGGGACCGTGGGCCCCCTGTGGCCAGAGCACATGGCTGAGCTCAGGAAGCAGACGAGGAAGAGGAAGGCCAGACCCTGTGTAGATGATGACCTCTCTCCCAAGAACTACCTGCAGGGCGGGGAGGGGGCCGCCTGAGGAGCGTGCCCCGGGCTCCAAGTGGGGCTCCAAGAAGCAGAGCAGGAACTGAGGTGGAGAGAAAGGATCAGAAGGGAGTGGATCGTGACCCAGCTCCGGGTGCCTGCGCACTGCTGGTGCCACTAGCGCCCTCCTGCAGCTGCAGGTGGTGTCTGCATCCTTTGTGCTGTGTTGCAGGAGAGGTGGCAAGGCCTGCGGGAAGGGTGTAAAACCCTTAGTGGAAAAAAATGTAAAAATAAAGAACTATACTTGAGGACACTGAAATAAGCCAGTCACAAAAGGACAGAGGCTGTATGATTCTACCTGTATCAAGTTCCTAGGGTAGTTAGATTCATAGAGACAGAAAGTATTAATAGAATGATGGTTGTCAAGGCTGGGAGGAATGGAGAGACAGGTCCAGACTCTCAGTTTTGCGAGATGAAAAGGTGGTGATGGAGGGTGGTGATGGCCACAAGACCATGTGAAGTGTTGTACTTAATGCCACTGAACTGTGTACTGAAAAGTGATTGAGATGGTAAATGCTGTGTTCCGTGTATGTTACTGCAAAAAGTAAGGAACTATACCTTTGTGTGGTGAAATTCATTATTCGCATTTACTGTAAATAGTAACAGTCGTTCCACAAAACTTTTTTTCGATTTTACAATTTATGACTCAGCACACCCAATCTTTTGATATTACTCACTGAAGAAAGGTCTGTACCCCTGGAACAAATACAATATTGCATGTTAGTTATACCTCAATTTTTAAAAACAGGTCAATATATGTTTCCCCAAGAATGAGACTGCACAGCAAATATTTTAGGAAACTGAAGACTATTTAATAGTCTCTCTTACACTTGGCATTTTACTATTTTGTATTTCTTTTTCAGGAGAGGAGTTCTTTACTTCGCAAGTGGTATGACTTAATGATACAAAATAAGGATGACCTTGCCAAGATAATTACAGCTGAAAGTGTAAGTTCGGGACCTAACTTAGTACTTGAAGAAACTGTCCAAGAGTTCTTAGAAGAAAGCTTGGAGGAGTCTCTAACTTCAGTGCTGTTAGGTAGCTAAAGAAAATGTGAATTCTAAAAAAAAAAGAAAGAAAATGTGAATTCTGTACTTCATGATCAGATATCAGTTATTATTTTCGGCACAAATTTTTCTGATTAAATCAGGCACACATATTTGCTAAATCAAAATTTCTATGTTGTAACTTACTCTTTAATAATATGCAAGAAATCGATTTTGAGTGGACTATGTGAATACTGCTTTTCCACCATTCTAGGTTTTTTTTTTTCCCCCACATGACTGCTTTGATTTTTTATGTTGTTTTTGTACATTTGCAAAGGTACCAGCTTTTTGGTCACTCTGATAAATTACTTTCCACTGTTCACAACATTTAGAAATATCAGAAGGAAAAAAAATTTGAAGAGGCCATTCTAGGCACCTCCTCCTGATTGTAAACCTGTTAAGGAGACAAATGACAACTGTGGCTCAAGGTGACCTGGCAGGCTTCCTTCCATCACCATTTGTGATTCTGCTTTCAAAGACTCACACTGAGGCTAGAAATTTCTCCACCGCCCAGTGGGTTTTGTAATGGGAGACTTTGTACTCTGCTTGCAGCTTTGAAGAATTGAGACACACAGAATTGCGCTTTTGTTATTAGAAGGTAATGAGTGGCTCGACTGAGGCAGCCGTCTTGCTCTTGCCGTGTGCTGGTGTTGGAGGACCCTCCCTGCTTCAGATTTACCAACAGCATGAATCAAGAAAAGGTAGCCAAACTTCAGGCTCAGGTCCGGATAGGGGGCAAGGGTACAGCTCGCAGAAAGAAGAAGGTGGTACGTAGAACAGCTACAAGCTGATGACAAAAAACTTCAGAGTTCTCTAAAAAAACTGGCTGTGAATAATATAGCTGGTATTGAAGAGGTGAACATGATTAAAGATGATGGGACAGTTATTCATTTCAACAATCCTAAAGTCCAAGCTTCCCTTTCTGCCAACACCTTTGCAATTACCGGCCACGCAGAAGCCAAACCAATCACAGAAATGCTTCCTGGAATATTAAGTCAGCTTGGTGCTGACAGCTTAACAAGTCTTAGGAAGTTAGCTGAACAGTTCCCTCGGCAAGTGCTGGATAGCAAAACCCCAAAACCAGAAGACATTGATGAGGAGAAGGATGATGTTCCAGATCTCATAGAAAATTTTGATGAGGCATCAAAGAATGAAGCTAACTAAGATCTTTTCTGATTTTTGGAAGCTGGCATGGACTAGATTTAACAAATCAGCTATGTGGTTCCAAAGTTTTACAGACACAGAGAACATCAACTGTTACTAGTTCAGTAATATAAATATTTTGTATATTGATAATGCTGTTTGTTCAGCATTTTTTGGTCATTAATTTTGCATTTTGCACTTCCTCCCAGGATCTATTCTTTTGGACAAAATACGAAGTGTTGGTGCAGTTTGAGGGTCTTTTGGGTTTTAATTCTTGTTTTTTTTTTGTTTTTTGTTGGGGTATTTTAGGTGTGTGTATGTGTGTGTGTGGGTATGTATGTATACAGTGGAGAGCAAATTGGAAACCAGTTTTATTTATCCTCCTCCTTACCCCAGTAGAAATATAGCAAATCTTTACATTTGTTAAAAAAAAAAAAAAAAGAAGAAGAAGGTAATGAGTGTGTCCTCTTCTGATTTAATTTAGGGAAAGCCACTGAAGGAGGCACAGGGAGAAATTCTCTATTCTGCCAACTTCCTGGAGTGGTTTTCAGAGGAAGCCCGCCGTGTTTATGGAGACATTATCTCCACCCCAGCAAAAGAAAGGCGGGCTCTGGTCCTCAAGCAGCCCGTCGGTGTGGCCGCAGTCATCACCCCGGTATGTGGCAGGATCAGCGAGATCTGGGGGAGGCTGAATGGGGCTGGAGCAGCTGGGCTCATCCTGTTCTCTCTGCCACCTGTTCCTGGCTTCCTGATGCTGCTCCTGGAGGCGGGGGCGTGTTTCCTGGTCGTCTGTGATAATGAGAGGTGTGGTGGTGGCCAGTGTTTCCTAACGCCTGCAGGAGGGGGATGACCCACAGGAGGACCCTGGGGGCTTCTCTGTCTTGGCATTAAAGGCTTCTTGGCGTTGTCTATGCTATGCTAAGTCACTTCAGTCGTGTCCGACTCTGTGCGACCCCATAGACGGCAGCCCACCAGGCTCCCCCGTCCCTGGGATTCTCCAGGCAAGAACACTGAAGTGGGCTGCCATTTCCTTCTCCAATGCATGAAAGTGAAAAATGAAAGTGAAGTCGCTCAGTCGTGTCTGACTCTTAGCGACCCCATGGATTGCAGCCTAACAGGCTCCTCCGTCCATGGTATTTTCCAAGCAAGAGTACTGGAGTGGGGTGCCAACGATCTTCTGGTGTTTATCATTTTTAAAAAAAGACTTAAGATGTGACACTTTCAAAGTATTTTTGTGCCCTCCAGCAGGCACTGGGCCACATTCTGAAAGTTAAAAGGCTGAGAAATAAGATACTGCATCTGCCTGGATAGGACTGCAGTATCCTTGTGGGGCAACCAGCTTTCTCTACATGAGTTGCTTCTCTTGGGTCCATCTTCGGCTAGTTACCATATTAACTTCTCTACGGTGTCTGCCAGCTGGTCTCAAGACTGCTAGTCTTTCCCTGCTCACTACAGTCACAGAAACATTCCCCTCGCTGTCTAGACTGACTAGGCTTGACCCAGAACTCAGTCTCCACTAGCTGTGTGACCTTGAGGAGGTTTCTTAACTGCTCTTGCTGTCTCCAAACCTGCAAATGAGAAAAATACCAACCTCATTGGGTTGTGATGAGGGTTTAATTGTAATAGTATAAAAGTACTTACAACAGTGGGCTTCCCTGGTGGCTCAGAGGTTAAAGCGTCTGCCTCCAATGCGGGAGACCTGGGTTCGATCCCTGGGTCGGGAAGATCCCCTGGAGAAGGAAATGGCAACCCACTCCAGTATTCTTGCCTGGAGAATCCCATGGACGGAGGAGCCTGGTGGGCTACAGTCCATGGGGTCGCAAAGAGTCGGACACGACTGAACGACTTGACCTCACCTCACGTACAACAGTGCCTAGGTCAGAATAAGCACTATACATGGTTTTGTTGAAACAAAATATTACTATAAATATCCACAGAGAGCTATCTATGAATATCTAGAGAGGGAAGTAATATATCATATACCATCTTCAAAATCACCTTTGCTACTCTTTTTCCCCAGAGGGTCACCAAACTACAGCCCTCAGGCCTGTTTGTAAATAAAGTTTCACTGGGACAGAGCCACTCCCATCTGTATACATGTTGTCTAGTTGTGACAGAAACTGGACATCCCACAAAACCTAAACTATTTACTACCCAGCCCTTTACAGGGAGAGTTGGCTGTCACCCAGTGTAGATAATTTTATAGTGTTTTAAACCCTGAAGGTGTTTTTGTCTCTGTGAGCCCTTGTCTCCACAGTCCCTGGAGCCAGCAGGTGCCAGGTGTTCTGAGCTCCCGTGTGTAAGAACACCTCTGCCAGGCAGAACTTGCAGGCTGGTGTCTCGACCCGCCTGCCTTTGGACCAGCCCTTCCTCTCACTCGCCTCCTCTCTTCTGATCCAGTGGAATTTCCCCAGTGCCATGATCACACGGAAGGTGGGGGCCGCCCTGGCAGCCGGCTGCACTGTGGTGGTGAAACCTGCCGAGGACACGCCCTTCTCCGCCCTGGCCTTAGCTGAGGTGAGCCGCTGCACTGGGTCCAAAAAAGGACGTTATCTATCTGGGACACAAAGAAGCATTGTCGAAGCCTCTTCCCTTGCCTGCATCTCTTGTTTGGTGGTGCTATGATTTAATTCACTAGTCATTATTTTAAGTCAGATGTTCCTCTTTTTAGAAAAAGTAATGGGAATTTTCTGACATCTGTAGGTTATTGTTTAGGCTACCCTAGCAATGATATCTTGGAGAAGGCAATGGCAACCCACTCCAGTACTCTTGCCTGGAAAATCCCATGGATGGAGGAGCCTGGTGGGCTACAGTCCATGGGGTCATGAAGAGTCGGACACGACTGAGCGACTTCACTTTCACTTTTCACTTTCATGCATTGGAGAAGGAAATGGCAACCCACTTCAGTGTTCTTGCCTGGAGAATCCCAGGGACGGGGAAGCCTGGTGGGCTGTCGTCTATGGGGTCGCACAGAGTCAGACATGACTGAAGCGACTTAGCAGCAGCAGCAATGTGACTAAAAGCTGGGCATTTCTCACGTTGAGGGCACCTCTTATTAACCACTCCCTTCTCCAACTCAATCTGCGTTCAGTCAGATCTTGTTCTTCTGTTTAAAACCCTCTAATGGCTTCTCATGTCACCAGAGTAGGATTGATCCAGACTTCCTGCAGTGGCCTCTACTTGTTAAAATTTTGAATATCTGATGAGTTCCTTCTATTGGGCAGATTCCCCTCCATCCTTTTCTTTCCAGTATAGTCTGTCTTTTGAGGAAGCTGGACATCTGACCGGTAGAGCTCCCCATCAACCAGGCTTTGCAGACAGCACATCAGGGACCACGTTCTTCTGTCGCCTGTGCTTTCCAAACTGGCAGGTGTATCCGCACACCTCATCAGACTCGGGTTCGATCCCATCTTGCGTCCTTTTGTCAGAGGGGGAATAAGGTCTGGGTGTCTGTTTTCACGTCTGCACTCACTGCTGTACGATGCTGCTCGGTCTGTTAATTCATTAGGAGTTGCCCAAATGGTAATATTTGAATTCTTTCCTTTTTCATTCATTTATTCACCAGACCACTTCTATAAATCAAAGCTTCCCATCAACTCTGTGGTTACCCGGCGGCGAATTTACAGAGGAAAGGCAGTATATTTGATTCTTTTTATTTCCCAGTTTTTCAAATAAATGAATCTATTCCTGTCATCTGCCAAAGGTTCCCAATTAGTTTGTTTTTTTAAGGAGCATTATGTGCCAATAGATTTTAATGTGCTGGTATTTGATGAGTTTCACTTTCTTGTGGTTATTATCCTTGATGAAGCTCCCACTGCTCCCACTTTGGCCGATGGCAGCCTCTTGGAGTTGGCTCTTTTATCTTCTAACATAACTCTAACAGTTTTTCAGACCTTCTTTGCTATCTAGTATGACAAAATGTTTTAGACTTATCGTACATATTTCTTGTCCCAGACCTGGGATTAACCATTTCTGCAGAAAGCCTTTATTTCCTCTGGTAAGAAATGATATTTTAAGGCTACATTTAGGGCACCAGGGATGGTCATTGCTACTGGCTGGTCACTGTTTCTAGGCCTTATTAGTGGCACAGCTGGGAAATATACATACATGTGTGTACACACACATGCATATGATAAAATACTGCTTAAAACTCATGCAGAAACTTGCAATATATTAATACCACATTGTCGCTCAGTCGTGTCTGACTCTCTGCAACCCCATGGAGTGCTGCCCGCCAGGCTCCTCTGTCCATGTGATTTTCTCAGCAAGAAATGCACTGGAGTGCATTGCCATTTCCTTCTCTCGATCTTCCTGACCCAGGGATCAAAGCCAGGTCTCCTCCATTGCAGGCAGACTCTTTACCATCTGAGCTACCAGAGAAGCCTTAATACCACATTAGCACTAGTAAGAATCTTATTTCGGTTCTAAATGTATTCTGTCCCCAAAGTTAGCCTATGGGTTTTTGTTTTTTGGGTTTTTTTTGCCATTACTTTCTGGGTTAAAACATTTATTTCTCTTTTCTGTTTTTCCAGTTTGATCATTTGCTGCCACATGTTTGCTGTTTCTCTTTATAGCTTGCAAACCAGGCTGGAATTCCCCCAGGTGTGTACAACGTGATTCCTTGCTCTCAAAAGAAGGCCAAGGAAGTAGGGGAAGCACTTTGTACAGATCCTCTCGTATCTAAAATTTCCTTTACTGGCTCAACAGCCACTGGAAAGGTATGTGACTTAAGTCTCAAAGGAAACAAGTGTCATTCTAATAACTTCTCTTTATACAGTATCAAAAATACTACTTCATCTCAGTCACCATTTGGAGGAGGGTTTCCAGCAGAGTGTTAGAAGCTCTGTCCCATATTGTAATGTCTGATCATCTTTCAGAAATATTTGGATGGTGTTCCTCATTGTGACATGATCTAGGTTCCTGTTTGACAAAACTGAAGGTTTAAGAGTAGACAAGGTTCCCATTATTTGTTGCATGTGAAGTAGCTGAAAGTTGTCCATCATATATTCCCATAACACTCAAGTGTGTGTTTCTTTCATAATCTAGAATTAAAGAAATGGATGCCTTAGAACAAAAATGTGTTTAGTATAAAGGTACTTACAGAAACAGAAAGGTCTTTTTTTTTTTCTAGCTTTCTTCTCCCTTATATGTTGAAAAGTTCTTCCCCCAAAACCTCATTTGTATGCCTATGACTGCATTTTTATTTATCCTTTTAAATATTTAAAACAGGAAAAAGGCAGACTAGAACAAAAGTTCCTAATTATGGTGTTTCTCACCAGATAGTACACATTTTTCCTGCTAGTATTTATATACATACATGCATATGCTCATATTAGAGAAGTACATAAACGTATCAGATTAAAATAATAAAAATCTAATCTGAAAGTTTTGGTTAAACTGGTCATTTTTTGGACACCATGAGAAGCAGGAGAAAATAAACCAATTTTAGTAACTCCCAGCCGTAACCATGATTGTTATGCTGCAAACTCATACTTGGGAAGCCTGCCACTCATTCATTCATTTCAGAAGCGTGAATTTTTAGATCCATAAAGTGCTACCACCCTGATCCAGGGATCTTGCAGACAAACTTATTCTCAGTGGGTTTCAAAGTCGTTAGAGAAAAAGAGGCCTGGGAGAAGAAAGGTTATAAACCTTTGCCACTGAAGCAAGAGAAGTACCCAGATACTGGGCAAAGACCAGCCACTCACTGCTTAACCTTACTTTGCTCAGCAAACTGTCCCCAACGGACAGACCCCTAGGAAAATGCTGACCGCGTTCCTGCCAAGTTCAACTGTCCTTTTAAGTTATTTACATGGGACAGTGCTTCGCTTCAAGTGGTTTAAAGGGAAGAGTGATAGAAATCACTGATAAGTAGCCATTCTCCATACCAATAGCCTCTTCTGAGCTGGTCTTTGCAGAGAATCAGTGGCTCAGCTCTGGATCTTGGCACATAGAATCTTGCCTCTAACTGAACCCCCGTCGGTCAGCCTCTTCTGGAGATGCGGCCCTGCCCTTACCCCTCCTGGGGAGACCGCCCCTCCCGGGGCCTGTGGAGGGGACAGAGTACTCATCTGCTCCCCACAGAGAATTCAGCCATGAATGGACATTTGACCTGAGGAAAACAGATTCAGAGGCTGGCCAGTGACCAAGGGCCGGTGTCTCATAGAAAGGTAAGCTGGGCAGTCATGCTCCCTTTCTAAGGCTTTGGAGGCTGAAGTCCCGAGAAGTTCATCAGGGGGAATGGGAGCAGAAAAGAGTCCTTAGGACGTAGCAGGATTGTAGGCAGCAAGGGCCATGCAGCCAGAGTCGGGTTCAAGCTCTCATCATGGGTGCTGAGTGGGAAGAAGACTCAGTCAGAGGACACAGGTGGAGGCAAGCAACCCAAGAGCAAGCCGAGTCGGAAAAACCAATGGCCTGGCAAAGAGCATTTCTTTAAAGTTCAAAAAAAAAAAAAAAAAAAAAAGCTATCTTGAGTCCAATAAAGAAATAGGTTTACTCACACCAGTCAGAATGGTCATCATTAAAAAGTCTACAAACAATAAATGCTGGAGAAGGTATGGAGAAAAGGGAATCTTCCTACACTGTTGGTGGGAATGAAAACTGGTACAGCTACTATGGAAAACAGTATGCAGGTTCCTTAAAAAACTAAAAAATAGAGCTGCCATATGATTTAGCAATGCCACTCCTGGGCATTCATCGAGACCAAACTATAATTTGAAAAGATACACACACCCCTGTGTTCATAGTAGCACTATTTACACTAGGCAAAACATGGAAGTAACCTAAATGTCCATCAACAAATAAATGGATAAAGCAGATGTGGTACATATATACAATGGAATATAACTCAGCCACTAAAATGAATGAAATAATGCTATTTGCAGCAACATGGATGGATTTAAGAGATTGTCATACTGAGTGAAGTCAGAGAAATATTGTATGACATCCCTTATATGAGGAATCTAAAAAGAAATGATATAAATGAACTTATTTACAAAATAGAAACAGACTCACAGACCTAGGAAAAGGGATACTTAGGGACTTTGGGATGGACATTACACACTGCTGTATTTAAAATGGATAACCAGCAAGGTCCTACTGTCTAGCACAGGGAACTCTGGTCAACGTTATGTGGCAACCTGGGTGGGAGGGGAGTTTGGGGGGAGAATGGATACATGTATGTGTATGGCTGAGTCCTTTTGCTGTCCACCTGAAACTATCACATTATTAATCAGCTATACTTCAATATAAAATACAAAGTTGCTTTTTAAAAAAGGTACATATCCCTCTGTGTATATAGCCATATTCTGGATAGATATACCTTAGGATTTTATCAGTGGTAAACTAGGGGTTCTGGGTGATTTTATTATCCTATCTCTGTGATTGTTAAGCCTGTTTGTAATGTTCTGAGTAGGTCAGACACTGACATGGTTCAAAAATCAAGGCATTATAAACATGTTTATATTCAGAAGTTTCACCCTTACCCCATCCCTGGTTTCCTCCCTTTTATACATAATTATTTTTAGTTTCTTGTCATCTTCTCCATGTTTATCAAATATAAGCAAGTATGAATATATATATATATTATATTATATATATCATTTCCCCTGTTTCTTATGCAAACTGTCATCCCGTATACACTACCGTGTACTTGGCTTCCTCCTCTATTGGGGACTTTTTTGAAACGAAGCCTTACTGGTCCCTGTTATTGATTGGTGCTCATAGCATCCTCTGTCTGCTCCCAGGTCCTGTTGCACCACGCAGCAAACTCTGTGAAGAGGGTGTCCATGGAGCTGGGTGGCCATGCCCCTTTCATCGTCTTCGACAGTGCCAACGTGGACCAGGCTGTCGCCGGGGCCATGGCCTCCAAATTCAGGAACTCTGGACAGGTGAGTCCCGGAGCATTTTTCTGGGTTGTGTGCTTTACAAAGATCCTACCCCCTCCCTCACCTCCTGGGAGAAAGGGCACTTCTGGGTTCCTTCATTCTTCGTGCATGTCCTCTTTCATTGGATGTTTAGTGAGTGCCCTCTCTTTGTCTGGGACTCTGCTAGGCTCAGAGGGTATGAAGGGAAATAAGGTGTCTTCATCCCTGGCTTCGAGGAAAATTTGCTGAACAGCAGATGCCTTTTAATCAAATCGTTCTCTTCTTTCATCTCCTCTTTGAATCTGGTTATTTTCATAGTTTTCCCTTGCTGGACTTTTCTCTGCTGAACAGGTTTAAACATCTCCTCAGATACAAAATAGCCTGAACAGCTAGGGTCTGGAGCCCACAGTCTTAAGGAAAAGAAGGTTGGAAAATGTTGAGATGGTGCCTTGAAAAACTCAAAACCCTACTGCCTGGGTCTCACTCTTTGCGAGATGAGGAGGGCAGGACAGGCCTCCACTAGAGGGCCACACACACCACAGTGGGCCAAGGAGGGTCCAGCTTGTCCTAGGGAGAGTGGTGGCCTCCGCTCACACCTTCTAGGGAATCCCAGAGCATTAGATCCAGCAGGGACCTTTCAAGTTATTTCATACAAGGTAAGCACTTCATCTTAGAGTACCATCAATAAGCGATTTTAAATGCGTTCCAGAAATGGAATAAAAACTGGAAAGCTATCTAGGAGGAAAAAGGTGAAGTGTATAATATTCTTTATTAAATAGTTTTCATCCTGTTTTGACCATTGGTAATTAATTTTTCTCCTTTCACATAACCTAAATTAGCTTGGTTGTTTCTGAAATAGGTGTGTTTCCTTTTAGAAACACAAAATGCACAGGTGTATAACCTTCAGAATTACATTTACAAAGCTACAACTTCGGGGTATGTTGCTTTAAGCCAATAAAAATGCACAGGGTACAAAATTATCTACAAACTGTTTCTACTAGAAAATACACAATTAAGAAAAAAGCCAAGAAGAAAATGTATCAAGGATAGCCTCATTTCCAATAATGTGTTTATATTTTATAACTTGAAAATATTAGGTCTAAACTAGAAAATATAATAAACAAAGGGCTTTTCAATAATTTAGACTGAAAGAATGGTCTTGTGTCCATTTTCAAAATGTTGGATTCTGCCAAGCTCTTGAAAAGTTCACTAAGCTAGAGGACATAAATTAGCCTTTGAATCCTTTTCCTTCTAGCTCTGCTCTCTGTCGCTGAGTATCACGTCTCAAGGAGCTAATTTCTTGTGTTGGTTTTCTGGTTCCAATATGAGCCATTTGAAAAAAACCTGGGTTAGTGGCTTTTTGCTCACAGATTATTTATGCTCGCTTACCTGTTTAACTACAGAGGTGTGGTGGCTGTGGAGGGGCCTGGAGAAGTACATGCTCTTGGCATGTTTCTCTTTAGGGCCAAGCTTGAGTATGGAGGTGGGACCCAGGACAGGGACCATCTGGGAAGTACATTTACATTCAGAGGTAGCAGCAATCATAGGTTTACTGGTTGGGTCAGTAGCTTCTGATGAACTGTTGACATGAGTTTGTTTCTTTCTGTCTAGACTTGTGTGTGCTCCAACCGTTTCTTGGTGCAAAGCGGTATCCATGACTCCTTTGTGAAAAAATTTGCTGAGGCAATTAAAACAAACCTGCATGTGGGTAATGGATTTGACGAGAGAACTACTCAAGGCCCGTTAATTAATGCGAAAGCTGTAGAAAAGGTAAGTTTGTCTTAGTATCTGTTCAGTGTCCTGGTTTCAGTATCAAAAACCACTCTGGTAAGGTGCCCAGCAAGGTGGTTTTGGAAACATGGAGAAATTAGAAACACTAGTGAATTTCTGCCAGTTGGTATGAATCAAGTGGCATCGTCAGGTTATAAGCTTTTCCAGCTCTGTCATTTCGCTGAGCTCCCATGAGATCTGCCTCTTGCATTCTACTGCTGTCCCTAAATCTTCTCTTGCAGTGGTGATAATTCTGTCTCCTGCTGCTTCGGGAATTACCATCTTGAAATACAAAGTTCTTTCATCTTTGGAACACCTAAAAGGAGAGGAAAAAGGCTTTTTGTTTTTGAGATCAGACATTTCTAGGAATCTAATACCTTCCTCCGAGAGTTTTGAGAAGACAGGACATACTCTTGCCTGGAAAATCCTATGGACAGAGGAGCCTGGCAGGCTACAGTCCATGGGAGTCACAAAGAGTCAGACACGACCGAACATGCACACACCCACACAGGGGTGTATCCATTTTAGTGATAGAAGCTCTAGAAAGACTTGAAGTGGAAGAAACAGGTCTATCAAACAAATGCTAGAGGAAAACTTATCAGAGCTAGGGGGAAATAATTTAATTCTTCAGATTGAAAGACTTTGCCAATTGCCAAGTATATAGAGTTAGAATAAAGAGAAAACCCAGGTGTGTTTTGCTAAAATTTTAGAATGTTAGGAACATACAAAGAAGATTCAAGCAGCTTCTAGAGTGGGGAAAATCGATCCATAAAGGAGTGAGAACTATTTCTGAGTTAGAATGTTCATTGTCAGCACCAGAAGTAGAGAAATATACTCAACACTCTGAAGGAAAATTATTTGGGGTCCAAATTCCATTACCAGCCAGTGCAAGAGAAAACCCGACCTGCAGTTATCAAAACATTCTGAATATAAACCATCTTCAGTGCACCTTTTTCAAAATAACTAGTACTCGAGGAGAAAATATTAGAACAAAGTGAAAGAGAAGTCCAGGGACAAGAACAGCGTGGGATCCAAGAGCCTGGAACTAACCCAGGAAGGCAAGGAGAGCAAATCCCAGAAAGGCAGCTGAGCATCAGCCCTGGAAAGACACGAGTGTATGTGTATTAGGCCATTCAGCAAACAGAAAGACCAAATAGCCAGAAACTCACAGAGCAGGGTTGCTGTCGTTCAGTCGCCAAGTCATGTCCGACTCTTTGCGACCCCATAGACTGCAGCATGCCAGGTTTCCTTGTCCATCACCAGCTCCCAGAGTTTGCTCAAGCTCATGTCCATTGAGTCGGTGATGCCATCCAACCATCTCATCCTCTCTTGTTCCCTTCTCCTACTGCCCTCAACCTTTCCCAGTGTCTTTTCCGAGGAGTCAGCTCTTCGCATCAGGTGGCCAAAGTATTGGAGCTTCAGCTTCAGTCCTTCCAACAAGTGGGGAGGAAGCAGCATTGTATATACAACCCTCCCTCTTGACTCCATATCTGTGTATTTGGTTCTTCCTACCTAGAAGGAACTGGGGCGTATGGTTTCAAACCTATTTGAAAAAGAAAGAAAAGCCCAGTTATAGTTTTTGACAGTTTAAACATTTTCCAAGTATCCTGGATTCCCTTTCCCAAAGGCTCTTCCTTTTCTCCTCACACAGGTCGAGAAACACGTGAGTGATGCCATTTCCAAAGGGGCCACCGTTGTGACAGGTGGGAAGCGACACCACGTTGGGAAAAATTTCTTCGAGCCCACCCTGCTCAGCAACGTCACCCGAGACATGCTCTGCTCTCAGGAAGAGACTTTTGGGCCTGTGGCACCTGTTATCAAGTAAGGCCATCCAGCGTGTAGGAAGACGGGAGGAAGAGTAGGAAAGGAAAAGGAAGGCTGGCGAGTAATCCAGTTCCTGTGTCATTTGCGGCCGGTGGGAGAGAGAGAGGAGCAGAGAGTGGGGCTGTGTCAGGGGAAGGGCCAGGTCCAAGGCATGGTTTTTTAAACATTGGTTTTTGTTATTGCCAGTTTAGACCACAAAATTTACCAAATTCTCTACTTTGCTCCCTGCCAAACTCATTTTTCTTCAAAACAGAGTACATCCTTCAAGACTTCTTTCAAGGGTGTCTGTGGGAAATGAACTATGTTCGTATGGGACCGTTTATCCCACACTCACAAGTTAATAATCTACCTGCGTAAAAATCGAGCTTCACAAGATAGCACTCCTTGGTCTGCTTATTTTCAGGGTTGTTACTGAGAAAGCTGATGTCTGGTTCTTGTTCCTGTGAAGGGATCTTTTTCTCTTCAGAGATTCATGGCCTTTGATGTTCTTAAATTTTACCATGGTAGCTTAGGTACCGGAGAAGGCAATGGCACCCCACTCCAGTACTCTTGCCTGGAAAATCCCATGGATGGAGGAGCCTGGTAGGCTGCAGTCCATGGGGTTGCTAAGAGTCGGACACGACTGAGCGACTTCACTTTGACTTTTCACTTTCATGCATTAGAGAAGGAAATGGCAACCCATTCCAGTGTTCTTGCCTGGAGAATCCCAGGGACGGGGGAGCCTGGTGGCTGCCGTCTATGGGGTCACACAGAGTCGGACACGACTGAAGTGACTTAGCAGCAGCAGCAGCTTAGGTACGGCATACTGTGAGCTTTTTTCAATCTGAGATCCCAAGGCCTTTATTTAAAATCTAAGGTGTTTGTTTAGTCCTCAGAAATTCCTGGTCATTATTTCTCCAAATATTTCTCTCTCCTCCATTGCTAATGAAATTAATAGATTAATCTGACATTGGGAAAATGGACCACTTGGAGAACTTTCATCTTTTAGTAAAAAAATTTTTACCTAGAATATGAACTTGACATTTTCCAAAAGGAGGCAGAGGTTAGGAATGTAGGCTTTGCTACTTTATACCTGTGTCCCCTTGAATGAGTTAACTTCTCTGAGCCCCAGGGTCCTTGATGGGAAAAGGACTAAAAACTAGTACTTGCCTCATGGCTTCCCAGGTGGAACAGTGGTAAAGAATCTGCCTGCCAATGCAGAAGACCTGAGAGACCCAGGTTCAGTCCCTGGAGTAGGAAATGGCAACCCACTCTAATATTCCTGCCTGGAGAATTCCATGGACAGAGAAGCCTGGTGGGCCATAGTCCATGAGGTTGCAAAGAGTCAGACATGACTTAGTGACTAAACAACAACAAAAAAACTTGCCTCACAGGACAGCTGTAAGGTTTAAATGATGTAATATACATAAAGCACATCACCTAATATCAGTGTGGTTGTTATTGTGTAAATAGTTCACACTCAAAAGGTGAAATCGTCGAGGATGTCCCACCTGATACTGTGATGAGTGCATTTTCGAGGGACACATAGGCAGTGAGGATATGGGTGATGCCCTGGTTTTTATTCTCTGGCAGATAGAACGGCTTGCTCTCTACAGTGGAGAGACAAGAACTGCTCGTACTTGGAACAAGTGATTCTCTTGAGGCCCCCCACCTCTCTCTTCCACACGTCCTCTCGCACTGACCGGGGTCTGCCAGCTCTGCCCGAGCCTTCAGACGGCTGGCTGCTGCTGGGTCTCTGATTTGAGGAGCTGGGATACATAGAATGTTCTGCCCCCCATTTACAGTTCTGGGGCAATAGAAAAAGGCCTCTGAAATCTAGTTTCAGAAATAAGATCATCAAGCTGGAAGAGACTGCATTAGGCTTCCACACTAGTAGTCTCATTTCCAAAGGGAACAGACCCCCAGCACTGTCACACTGCTCAGAGCATAAGCAGCGAACCAACACTGGAACCCTGGGCCCCACCAGGCCCTGGCTGTTGTCTTTCTCCCACGTCACGGCTGCTTCTCAAGTAGTTATGATTGGCACAAGTCTTAAGAGGGAACAAAAACAGTAACCCTTTTCTTAGGCATTTTATTCAACATTCTGAATACACTGTAGTTCCCTGCATGTCTCCTGTTCTCCTAGAAGAGATGAACTGGTGTTGATCCAAGCTCCCTAGCCTTGAACTCAGCGTGTGCAGTGAATGAAGGTGTTTTCCTCTTTGCTCCTTGCAAAACTCTGATTGACCCCTGGCTCTTACTTGGGAAACAGAGCAGAAGGAAAAACAGCTGGTTTCCCTTCCCCTGTGGGATTTTGCTGATGACCCACCCTGACTTTGGCAGGTTCAACACAGAGGAGGAGGCGGTGGCGATCGCTAACGCAGCCAACGTTGGGCTGGCAGGTGGGTGTCTGTCCTCGCTTAGCGACAATCACAGTCACTTCTCCAGCTGTGCCTTTTAAATGTTGCCTGGGGTTTTGAGAAGTCAGCTTCATTGCAGCACATGTTTCATTGCTTTCCAAGGCGGGAGGGCGGGTTTGTGCCAGTCCAGGTTCTTTGCTGTGTCCCCAGGATGTGGGATGGGAGCTCCCTGGTCGGAGCTGGGCGTGATGGAGGGAGAAACAGCTGTGCCGACTGTTCTGGGGAGAACCACCCACACCCCTTAAGTCCCATGTTCCCAGAGGCTCGATGCCTGGAAATTCCAAGCGCTTCTCCTCGCATCCCTCCTGGAAGCATGAACAAAAGAGATAGCACTTGACTTCACAGAGAGCTTTGGGGCGATGAAGGAAGGGAAGACAGCACAGGCAGAGGGAGCCTCAGGGAGTGGCTCTGTTCTTGCAGTTTGGACATGGTCAAGGCGGCCTTAGTATGTACCCTGTGTCCCTGACAAAACTGTATGTGCATAAAGACACTCAACAAATCCATCTTTAGCATCCACTAGATTGGAGAAGGCAATGGCACCCCACTCCAGTACTCTTGCCTGGAAAATCCCATGGATGGAGGAGCCTAGTAGGCTGTAGTCCATGGGGTTGCTAAGAGTCGGGCATGACTTAGCGACTTCACTTTCACTTTTCACTTTCATGCATTGGAGAAGGACATGGCAACCCACTCCAGTGTTCTTGCCTAGAGAATCCCAGGGATGGGGGAGCCTGGTGGGCTGCCGTCTATGGGGTCGCACAGAGTCGGACATGACTGAAGTGACTTAGCAGCAGCAGCAGCAAGTGAATGAAGTGTTGGCAAAGATACAAAGACATAAAGATACAGCCGTAGCTCTACAGGCGCTTCTCTGGGTGGACAAGAACTACTGATAACCAGAGGAAGGATGTGCACCCTGTAGAGTCCCTTATTCTACTACAAGGACTCGGAGTTGCTGACTCAGAGGGCCTAACGCTGGAGTAAGATGTGTGCACGACTGCCCCTGTAACGCTGAGCCCAGCATTCCTCTTGTCCCTTCTTGATGGGATGATGGTGGAGGAAGCCAGGCCCTGAACCAGGGCATCCATGCTGGGCAAGACTCTGATGGTGCAGATTGAAGGAGAGAGGTTCTGGGCAGAGGGGGACCTAGGGAGTTAAGTGAAAATAGGACAAGGATAACTGGGTGGACGAGTTTGGTGGAGATGGTCGGTGACTGGAAATAATGGAAGATAAAGCTGGACATGTTGTTCAAAACCACATTAGGGAGAGTTCAAATACCCACCAGGAACTTAACCTTATTTATGGGTAACAAGGAGTTGCTGGAATGTCTGGGTAAAAACATCACATGGATAACCTAACAGATGTGTGCAGGGTGAATTGATTAGGAGGCCATAGGAGCCGGGTTCATTGTTGTTACAGCCCTAGCTGGAGATGGTGAGAGTGCTAGCGAGAGTGGAACAGAAGTAACAAGATGATTTCTAAAGGTTGTGAGATGGAGACATGCACAGAACCAACTAGGGGCTCCACTTGGAAGCAGGGAGGTTCCAGCCCACGTGACTAGGCAGCTGGTCATCCATGGCACCCTCAACTGTGGACATGATGTCTTTAATGACTATTCTACATCTGTGTCCTTTATCCCCATGACAGGTTATTTTTACTCTCAAGACCCGGCCCAGATCTGGAGGGTGGCAGAGCGGCTGGAGGTCGGCATGGTTGGCGTTAACGAAGGACTGATCTCCTCCGTGGAGTGCCCTTTCGGGGGCGTGAAGCAGTCTGGCCTTGGGCGAGAGGGCTCCAAGTACGGCATTGACGAGTATCTTGAGCTCAAGTATGTGTGCTTCGGAGGCTTATAGGATTCTTCAAAAAATAAAAAGGGAGGCTTACCTATGTATGGGGACATGCCATCCATTATTTTAAATAAACCCATCGGGTAGCTGAACTAGGAATTTTAAAAAACCAATCATCCAATCCTTATAAGCAGATACAAATCCTACCCCTCCTCCTAGCTGACCTGGGACCAATACATGCCACAAGCCTGTGGCCACAGATCCCTGAGAACCAGCAGTGGGTTTATAGGATGAGGCCCCGGATCACCAGCCCCCACCCACCCCCCACCCCCCTGCCCACCCAACCCATGACCTCATCCGCCTCAGAGCAAGGTGCAACAAGCTGGTCCTGAAGCCCCCTCACCACAGTGGGACCACAGCCTGGGCAATGACATAGCCAGCACCCACGTGGCTCCAGAGCTAAGACCCAGAGGGCTGCGGGGGACATCTCTTGAGTGTGACTGACAGTCTGGGCAGGATGCCACTGCATGCCTGGTGACCGCCAGCTGGGCATTCAGAGGTGTTGCTGCAGCGGCTGTATCAGTGGGGTTTTTTTTTTTTTTTTAAGAACTTTAGACACAGCACAGAATTGCCTGAATTTCTTTGAGAAATGAAAGAACCCCTCTCTCTTTTTTGACTAGTTTTTAAACTGAAGGCTCCATCATCCTCAACCGCTTAAAGATTCTGTGTTCAATTCTTTGCTGTTTTTCCACATCATGTTTCTGAGAGAAAATAAGCATAAAGCAGAGTGTGGCAGCGGCGGCTTGGTGGGAGGATGACCGAGGTGTAACAGCCTGGCTGGGCTTTATCTGCACAGACATGCTATCTACCCCCAACACCCACCCTCAGTACAGTGGAGATTCTGTTCATGCCTTACTTAGCTCCATAGGATACTGTGAACCTAAGAGAAAGCAAACATATAATATTTGCCAAAAAGTGAAAATTCGATGTTAAGTGCGGGAGTCATTGTTATTATGGGTACCACCTCCCAGCCCGGCTTGGGTCTCCAGCAGTGGCTTTGCCAAGGTGAGGGGAGGCTGGTACCCACCTGCTCGGCATCTGAGCCCGAGGGCAGGCTGGTCTCCCACAGCCTGCTCTTTATGAGACGCTGCTCCTTCACCTGCGAGAGAGCGCAAAAGCACTTTGAGTACAGTGATCTCAAAAGGGAAAAGAATTTCCATAGTTGCCCGTTGGAAGAGGCGCTTTTTGTCCAATGAGTTTTTATAGTTCTTTTAAGAACAAAAAGCCCAACAATCACTGTTTCCTGTTGCTCTGAAAGAAAATCTCTGACTAAGAAAACAGTAGGCTTTTCTGTACTGTGTCTCTAAACGTCCTGATATATGAGGAAAGGGGAGGCTGGTCCTGGTGGAACAGACAGGGACAAAGCTCCCCCTTTTCCACTGTGTGTGTGTGTGTGTGTGTGTGCGCGCGCGCACACTCCACTGACATCCTCTGGATGTTTTGGGGAGCAGAAGGAAAACGTGCTGGAGGCAGTTGCTCCTGACCAGCCAGGACATAGCACCCCTCACTGAGCCATGGGAGCTGAGCAGCTAAAGGAAGGTCTGAGATGTCCCTGTGCACAGAGGTACCAAGGCCAGTCCTGGAGCTGCCTTCTGTTTGCCCTGGGTTACATCAGCCGTCCCCCTGAGGCCCAGCTAAGCAATCAGCTGAAGTCCACTCCTAGTGACAGGCACTGCTCAGACCCTGTCCACAGTCACATATACATCATATTGACTGTGAATTTGCTCTTACTAGTTCTGGGGTTGTTTCACGTAACATTTTAATTACTTAATGTTTGGATGTGTCCATCTGTTTTCTATTAACAATAAAAATGCTCTAAATAGTTTTTAGAAGTCCAGAATACTAGTGCTTGTAACTTTGTAACTCAGTAGACACTCTGGCTTGATGGTAGATTTTGAGTTTTCTAGTATATCTGGTTGACCAGGTACATAAATTGAGGGCCAGAAACTCACTGCCATATCCTTGATTAATTCTGGAATTAAAATAATTTGAAAAGGAAATAGCTTACTGTTTAGTAAAATTGATCTGGGTTATGGGGAAAGACGTATTTTTAAATGAATGTTTTTGGGGGTTATTGTTCAGTAAGGTGATCAATTATGTGATGGAATATGTGATGGATTTGTTAAAAATGTGTGTTTTAACGTTAAATAGAAAAGGACCCTTAGACCAGGGATTGGTTCACAGGCCAAATCTTGCCTGATTTTGTACAACCCAGAACTAAGAATGGTTTTTATATTCCCAAATGGTTAGGGGAAAATAAATCGAAAGAACAGTATTTCATGACACATGGAAATTTTCTGAAATTCAGATATCAGTGTCCATAATTCTTTGCAATCCCATGGACTGTAGTCCACCAGGTTCCTCTGTCCATGGAATTCTCCAAGCATTACTGGAGTGGATAGCCATTCTCTTCTCCAGGGGATCTTCCCAACCCAGGGATCAAACCCGGGTCTCCTGCATTGCAGGCAGGTTCTTCACCATCTGACCCCAAGGGAATCCCCAAATAAAATGTTATTGGAACCCAGCCATGCCCATTCAGTTACCATATGATCTGTGGCTACCTTCTAGGCAGAGCGGAGTATTTGCACCACAGACAGAATTGCCCACAAAACTCTTTGGCTTTTTACAGAAATAGTTTTCAACCTCTGATCTAAACCAAGAGGGAGATACTGACTTTCCCATGTTTGTGAAGCATTATTTCATTTTATTGAACACCTACTGTGTAAAAAGTACTTTTCCAGACCTTGCTCCAGTGAATTCTCCCCAAGAACTTTCCAGCAATCGTCACATAACTCATCCGAAATCACCCAGATAACGGGAGTCTGTTGGCCTTGAGAAAACAATTCTCAGTTTACTTTCCCCAGCTATGCAGGGATTCTCATTTTAAACCTCCTCTGTACCTGTTATCTTTATCCATTTGAGCAGCTTTTAAATATAATTTTATGTCAAGTGTTGGCTCATCTACCTTTAATTTTTATGGAAAGACTCAGTGAAAGTAAAGATCAGAAGCACAATGGAGATAAATCTGTTTTATTATAAACTTAGATCATTAACTTTAACTGTTCCACATGACTGCCTTCTCTGCAGGTTGAAGCCCAGAGCTTTAATTATTCGTATGCAGCTATGATAGATAGCATTTTACTTGAATAATATTTATGCTGTGGTTTTTTTTCATGCTGTACTTTGTGGGATAAAACTTGGGGATAAGTGTAGTTGGAACTGTGAAAACATTTTGTTTTTTAAAAATGTACATGTAATTCACTTTCCAGTTTTTGATAATTGCATATGTGTGTCAAGGCAGCAGAGTTGTGCGTGTGTGATTAATAAAGGTTGAATTAACAGAATTTCCTGTTTTAAGTAAAGGTTTCTGGTTTGTGGGATTTTTCTTGCCAGTTCATCATTTGAGTTTACTTTGGAGATTATTAGACCACTTTGGATATGTATGCCCCCCTCAAAATATGACTGTAGGAGTTCAGGACATGCTACCCCAAAATGTGCCACTATGGCATAAGGACTTTTGTGAGCTGAAGACAATTAAGTAGCAGATAAAAGAAAAGCACTCTGTCTTCTGTTACCCCTCTATTTGCCTAAAAGCAGGATGAGTGCTAAGTCACTTCAGTCATGTCCGACTCTTTACGACGCAATGAACTGCAGCCTGCCAGGCTCCTCTGTCCATGGGATTCTCCAGGCAAGAATAGTGGAGTGGATTGCCATGCCCTCCTCCAGGGGATTTTCCTGACGCAGGGATCGAATCTGTGGCTCCTGCATTGCAGGTGGATTCTTTACCACTGAGCCCCAGGGGAAGCCCCAAAAGCAGGATACAAATTTACAAAAGTGCCCCCTTTCTATCAAGAGGAAGGGACAAAGGTTAATTCCCAGAGACAACTTCAGGCCCAATCAGCCTGTAAATAACAAATTTTACTAACTAGCCTTTGGTTCCACCCTTGAAAGCCTACAACTGTTTTCCTCTATCCTGTCATTTCTCCAGAGATTTATTGTTCTTTATTGAAGATGCTATGTAAACTGACGCTTTAAGCCACTCTCAGTTATCACTTCTCTCTGAGATATACATGAGAAGTTTATTACAACATCTGTTTTTCTCTTGTTAATCTTTTATGGCAGTGGTCTCAGCCAAGAACTCAGAAAGGTAGAGGGAAAATTATTTCTCTGCTACATGTATGAACAATGCTCCTTTGATTCATCTGTGAATCTCTTGGGCAGGGAGCCAGCCTATGAAATTTGGTACCCTAACACATTCCTACAGGAGGGACTGTAATAGCGAAGAAACTTATATTCTATTACAAGTTAATCAGACTTCCCTGGTAGCTCAGTGGTAAAGAATTTAATTTGCCTGTCAATGCAGGAGACATGTGTTCAACCCTTAGGTCAGGAAGATCCCCTGGAAAAGAAAATGGCAACTCACTCCAGTATTCTTGTCTGGAAAATCCCATGGATGGAGAAGCCTGGTGGGCTACAGTCTGGAGGGTCGAAAAAGAGTCAGACAAAGTCAGACACAACTAAAGCACCAAGTTAAGCTTAAATTATTTGTAATGGCTCATCTCTGAGAACCCTGCTTCCCAGGTAATAAGCATTAAGCTAAAATACCTTTGTTTAGCTCAGAGGAAATATCCTGACCAGGCCCATCTGTGAATGGCTGGAGGGAGGAAGAAACCTACACACCCTTTCACAGAGGCTGATGGAAACCAGGAAGTGTTTGAGTTTACTCTCTCCTCTTTTAGTATAAAAGAAGGCTAAATTCTAACTCAAGCAAGATAGTTCTTTGGAGCATGAGCCCACCATATTCGCAGACTGCTGCCTTTCTGAATAAAATCATTATTTCTTGCCCCAACAACCCGTCTCTCAATTTTTGGCCTATGTACGGAGAGCGGTAGGAGCTTAGACTCTATGGAGTCTAAGGTTACTAAGTACAGGCTTACTGAGTCTAAGCCTGTCCCATGGCTTGGGCTAATTACATGCTTGCTGAATTAAACTGGAATTTACCTGGGTTTGCAGGTGTGGCTGCCTAAGAAAGGAGGATCCTCCAGCTTTCTCAAGTTCACCAGTGTCTCTCTGCTACACAGGCCACTGTTATCCATTATGTACTTTTTTCAAAGCTTGGGTTTTTTGGCTACAGAAATGTATGAGGAAGACATTTTTTGAAACCCTGCTATTCAGATAAAATCACTTAATTATTTAGACAGAATATCTTATACTTTCATGCAGTGTTCGTTTATATTTTCAAAATTTTCACGTAGGCCTCACTGAATCCAAGTTACATCAGTAGGCTTTGAACAAAATAAGAAAAAATAGCATTCTTTGGAAAAAAGAACAGCATTCCTGGATACCCATCTCCCTTTATCATTCCATTTATTCCATGCGTTTCTCTTAATCTGCTTTTGATTTTTAAAATTACTTTACCAGGAAAAATGATCCACTTACCTCTTGTTGACCTGAAACAAACTTTAGTTAGGACGAGCAGAGAACTAACCGTAACTTGAGATCTGCAACCATGGCCAGCTGCATCAAGTCAAGTCCCTGCACCTCAACAGAAGAAAAATGCTTTTATAGGGAGGAAACGGAAGTTGGGCTGGTTAAAGAGTTCGTGGCTTTTCATTGGCTGAGTCCTTATCAGGAAAGAGAGGCCTTCCTCCTGTAGGGCTCTGCTATCATCACAGTGCGTGAAAGCGCCCTCTTCTGGTCGCCTGACTCTATTGATGTTTCTGTTTATTTTTTACACTGAATTTGTGGGTTTGTTCCATGCTTAGTCTAGGCCTTCACTTGGAAGTGTATTTTCTTCTTCCTACTATTTCTAGCAGTAAATTTTCACCTGTTACAGTTTCTTTATCTCTGACTTAGCTTGCAACAAATTAAAATGCAAACTAGTGTGGTTTTCATTTCATTTTCATCAAACTAGTGGGAAATCTGGGGGAAAAAAATTGGTCATGCTAGGTGTGAATATTGAAAGGCTATATTCTATTTGTATGTTATTTATAAGTAAGTGGAAGTGGGTTTGGAAATGGGTGGTCTGTAAATCTACCTATAATCCATCCATTTTATCAGCTAACCAGGAAGGAGCGGCCACAATTTAGAGCACAGACAACACCACTGTCCCAGTGGGTTAGTGGGCAAGAGTTCAAGTGTTCTGTCAGATTATATTACATTACATTATATTCTTAGGACACAGTCTCTGTTGAAACTACTCACCTCTACTCTTGTAGGACAAAGGAATGAATGAATGTGTCTGTGTTCCAATAAGACTTTATTTAGGGACACTGACATCATTGGAAGGACTGATGCTGAAGCTGAAACTCCAATACTTTGGCCACTTGATGCAAAGAACAGACTCATTGGGGAAGACCCTGATGCTGGGAAAGACTGAAGGCAGGAGAAGGGGATGACAGAGGATGAGATGGTTGCATGGCATCACCTACTCAATGGACATGAGTTTGAGTGAACTCCAGGAGTTGGTGATGGACAGGGAGGCCTGGCGTGCTGCAGTCCATGGGGTCGCAAAGAGTCGGACATGACTGAATGACTGAACTGAACGGACATCTGAATTCCATCTGCCTTGTGAGTTTCAAGCGTCACAGAAATGTATGATTTTTTTCACCCATTTAAAAATGTAACACCCATTGTTAACTCACTGGCTGCACGAAAACAGGTCATGGGCCAGTCTGCTCCCTCCTCTCTGGGAAATGCCTCTACACAGAGGTATAAAGAATGAATATCACCCCAACCCACACAACAGCATGGAGGCATTACAGAGAATACAGACACCTTTATTCAGATTAGCACATACATTTAATAGTGTTATATTAGAAATGATACCTTGTCAATACATGGGGAAAAGACATTAAAACAAAAAAAAAAAAAGTAAAGAAAACCAAGACTTCAGCCAAAGTCCATGATGGTTTGGTCACACACAGAAAAGAACAGTACTGCCCCTTCTCTCTGCCCATAATGGAGGTGGTGTTGGCATGCCACATGGTATTACTCCTTACGTCACTGTGTCTTTTTCACCAAGTTCCTTAGTCACACACACGCTTGACCTCTTAATACTGTGGGTTTGAATGCTCTGCCATTGATTTTTTTAGCCAGCAACTAATAGTCTGGTCATCTTGTGAGCCCTGCCACTGGCCTCTCCCACATTCTTGGGCCCTGCTTTGCTCATCTAAGCTCCTGCAGAGCTTCATCTTCCCAAGACCCTTAATGCAAAGCACACAAGTGGGGAATGCTGGCTGCATTCCACCTCACGGTTGGCTCCTCTGATGAGAAGTGGGATAACAGGAGAGGACTCACTTTCTGATCGCTGGTGTGATGTTTATGTTTGATCCACCACAGATTCAAGATCCATGGGTGGTAGAAGGATCAAACCCGCTGGGCTGGAGACAGGGTCAGAAAGGGAGCAGTGGCAAGAGCAGTGCTCAGCCACCCAGAGGGGCAGCCTCGGGTATGATCCCGCAAAAAAGATGAAGTCTTCTCCCCCTTTGCCTTCTGCTCCCTTCACAGAGGGAATTCTTGGTCCTAGGAACCAAACTTCCAAAAGACCCACCAGAATTTGCCCTCCAATAACTGGGCATGGGAGTCCTTTGTGTATAGGTGAGGAGGGTGGAAGGTATGGACCTTGCAGCTTACAAAATCTGCATTCGATTCCTATATCCACCACTGACTGGCCATGACCATGAGCAAGTTACTTAAACTCTCTGGGCCTTTATTATGTTCAATATGAGAATAATAGCTACCTTTCCAGCTTGATTATAAGGATCAGTAGAGTATGTAAAATACATGTATTATGTACATAGATAGCACTTAACACATGATCACTCCTCCATCACTGCACTCTGCCGACATCATATTTAGGCTGCCATCCTCTGTGCCAGAAATTTCCAGTTGTGCACGAAAATAATATAACTGGCCACTGGGTAGGGCAGATTTTAAGTTTATGAAGCTAAATATTTATGGAAAAAGCATCACATTCTCCTTCTAACACCATCAATAGGACTGAACTGGCTGGCTAGACAGAAAGCGTACATATAAAGAAATGCTTAAAAGTAAAATCATACCTGTATGCTTTTTACTTTTGCCATTTCCCAGAAAACAGAATAATTAAAAACAAGACGGTCTCAAGAGGATGCATATTAGCAGCGAGAACAACAGCACCGGAAAGCTTCGTTTTTTTCAGGGGCCCACGGGAACTGTGTTCTCTATTGTCCTGTCCTGATGATTTAAACCTCATGATTTAATGGTCTTGCTTCTCCACTTAAATCATAGCAAAGCAATCCCGGTTTCCCTCTCCTGTGACAAAAGCTTGTGCAACAGAATATTGCTTAAATGTGGTCATGCTTGATGCCACAGCCCTGGTTCTGTCTGCGATGGGCCCCGTCTCTCATGCTGATCTCTTCATAAAGAATGCCAAGGGTACCGCCCAGGCCATCAGCCTCAGGACCACGGTGGATGGCAAAGGATCAGCAGCCAGCTGAGTTCTCAGGCTACAGTTCACTGTAGTTCCTTGCTCTAGGATGCGGCTTTGAGGTTAGAGATGCTTTAATTTTTTTCATACATTTAAAACAAGCTATTTAGTAGAAAATGGTGGAATAAATATAGTTTTAAACAAATTAAGTGGATATCTATGCCATGTTATTAGGAAGAGTAACTACAGGGGCTGAGTATCAGAAGCATACCATTCTCATTAAGACTTGTGGTATTTCAGAGTTTGGGAATACACTCAGCCCTCTCCCTTACCACTTCTGCATCCACGGGGCCCACATCCCTGACCATGTATATTACAAAGTTGCTGAGTCTTTATTCCTATTGGTGGAGGTCCAAACGCATGGCCTATTGCACATGATAAACCACTAATGAATTACTAATCACTTTTCTTGTGTTTCCTGTAAACTGGAGCTGAGAGAGGCCTCAGCAATAGTTTGTTTTTCTTGGAGAAAGAAAAGGTAAAACCTTTTAAAATGTTATCTTCGATTTTCAACCCACAAGTCAGCAAACCCCACCTCCCTCTCTGTTGCTTCTGGTCCTCAGAATACAATTCTTACTGAGCTCTCAAACTTCCTAGAGCTACTCGCTAGAAACAGCACAGAAATGGTGGTTGGCCGTCTCGAAGCAGCAAAAACAGGAGACCTCAGCCCTGTACGTGTGTCTCTTCGGCACAGGAAACTGGCTGGACAGAGGGCAACCCGCACCGCAGATAAATCAGCTTAATACACACAGACCCCAGGCTCCAAGGCTCCTATGACAGAAACCATGCTGGGAAAGTCCCCTTTAAAGGCAATTACTGCTCCTAAGGAAGTCAGTCCTCTCTGCATCTGTACTGAACTCACCTTCCCCAGGTGTCTGCAGACAGAAACAGATGCACCTTTTTCTTAACATAGGAATATAACGCTGTGTTAGCTACAAAAACACAGAGCTCTTTTAAGCATATACGTTAGCGTCTTACCCCACCTTTACTCCTACTAACAAGCATCTCAGTGAAAAGAGCATTGTTTTCGTTCTGTGTCTGGAAAACCCCAAGAAGACAGGTCTTTTCTATGGGGACACACCTCCAACCCAGTGTGAAAGGACAGGAACACACTATTCTAACAAGAGTGAGTTTTGTCTGTAACTCCCACCAACTCTGCGGGATTAAAGGATTCCTGTAGACGTCCTTCTGTTTCACAACCAATCGCTCCATTATCTGTCCTTTGAGCAATAGCTGAAAGAAACTCCGTTTCTGATGGATCCGTTCATGGAAACCTTCGGATTCCCTCGCTCCATCCTCTCTCGGCTGAAGATTGTATCCTGGTCACTGTCAAACTCGGACTCGGACACCATCAGGCTGGAGTTGTGCTCTGTGCTCCGGTGCTTGATACCTAGGGAGAAGCAGACAGACGCCTCTGGAGGGGAGCGGCATTCTCCCGCCCCGCCATCCATCATTCTGGTCCCGAGCACGGAGCCCTGCGCTCTGCACCTACAAAGCCATCACTTACGAGGCAGCAGGTGCTTGGGGTTTCCCTGCGGGTGTTAACAGGGACTGTGGAATCACTCCTGAGCTTGAGCCCAAGCTTTGTCACTCATCAGCTGCGTTCTCACAGGGTGACTCTTGGACGTCGGGATTAAACACTGGCAAGGCACTGGGAAACTGTCTTGGAGACTTACCATATTTGGGCCTCAGCTCCATTCTTTCCTGGTCGTCCATGTTGTCCAGGATGGTGTACTTTGTTTTCTTCCTTATTTTAGTCCTTTTCCGTCTGAAAAAGACAAAGAAAAAGGTCAACTCAGATTCTCAGAGAGATAGGTGGGATCCAGGATTTAAAACACGTGGAGGACACTAAAGGAAATGCTTTGCCTTTAGAATGCTATTACATTTTATTAATTGGCATCTTTTATTAATGATATGTGGGGCTTCCCTGGTGGCTCAGATGGCAAAGAATCTGTCTGCAATGTGGGAGACCCAAGTTTGAGCCCTGAGTTGGAAAGATCCCCTGGACAAGAGAATAGTAACCCACTCCAGTATTCTTGCCTGGAGAATTCCATGGACAGAGGAGCCCGGAGGACACGACTGAGTGTCTAACACACAAACAATCTTCTTTATTAATGATGTGTGTCACAGCCCAATCTGGGTTTGGTGAGTCTGAGATACATCATGTACCTTTTTTTTTTTTTTTTAGCTTTTTATTTGATATTGTTGTTATTTAGTTGCAAAGTCATGTCCGCCTCTTTTGTGACCCATGGACTGTAGCTGGCCAGGCTTCTCTGTCCATGGATTTCTCCAGGCAAGAATACTGGAGTGGGTTACCATTTCCTTCTCCAGGGGATCTTCCTGACCCAGGGATTGAGCCTGCATCTGCATCTCCTGCATTAGTAGGTGGATTCTTTACCACTGACCCAACCAATTAACAATTTTGTGATAGTTTCGGGTGAACAGCGAAGGGACTCAGACATACATATACATGAATCCATTCTCTCCTAAACTTCCCTCCTGTCCAGGCTGCCATATAACGCTGAACAGAGTTCCATGTGCTGTCCAGCAGGACCTTGCTGGTTATCCATTTTAAATACAGCGGTGTGTACCTGTCCATCCCAAAGCCCCTAACGATCTCTTCCCCCTCATCCTTCCCCCAGACAAACATAAGTCCGTTCTCTAAGTCTGTGAGTCTCTTTCTTATTTACGCCATGCATCCTGAAGAAACACATGTCAGAGTAGCACTGCTGTTATCACCTAACTGCAGGCTCTCACCTAAGCCTCAGGCTGAGGTGCAGGGACCTTTCCAGCAACTCTGTGTGTTGGCCCAGCAAGCTTTTCTCCATGAGGAATTCCTTCCTCAGAAAAAGCTGGATGAACAAGTTTCCCCCTGAACCTACACCACCCTGGGATGTCCGAATATGCAAGAATGACAAGATGACATAACTAGCAATCAGAAAAAAAAATCAAGAGAAATTATAATAAATTCTCCCAAAGGAATAAGCAATAACTCAATCCTTCATTTTTTCACAACACATCAAGACACGCAGGCTGATCCTATGGACCTCACCCTATGCTTTAGAGGATAATTTCAAAATATACATCAACACTATGGTAAGATTTGTAGAGAACAAACAAAGGCAATATTCTGAGAACTTGGTGATTAAGAGCATGGGGTTCCAACTCTGAGTTTACTAGCTGGGTAACTGTGAGGCCATTTTTTGTCATCTCTTTGACTCCATGTTCCCACCTGTAAAATGGGAATAAGAACAGTTCCTCTCTCATATGACTGATGGGAAAACTCATAAGATAACACACAGAAAGCACTTAGAAGCATTCATTATAATGGCAAGCACTTAATAAATGCTCAGTCACTCTTGTCATCATTGTCATCTACTTGATACAAATGTCACAAAGCTGTAGAGTTTGGAAAGCCAAGCACAGCAGGGTGACCTTCATCCCAGATGGTTCTGGGAAAATATAATGGGATAGAGGCTGCTAAGTACCTCTTCCTATGCACTCGTTCACTGGTCCTACCTTTGGAAAAGTAATCACAAATAAAACTACAAAAATTGATAAGTGATCTCTGAAAAATAACTATTATTATGGTATACCATTATGTTTTGTTTATCAAATCTTCTTCGGAGAGCATTCATAGAGTTCCATGTAGGAAAGTGGACCCAATGCTGCCTTCTAAGGACTTGAGTAATCATTATTCTTATGAATGTCCTCACAGAGGGTTGGGCATGGGGTTCTGGAAGGTTCGGATCATAAGGTAAGTCTGGGGCTCCTCAGCAATCAGCTTCATGGGAATAAAAAAAAGAAGGAAAAACCTAAAGCAAAACTTCTCTTTGGTGATCAGATCAGATCAGTCGTTCAGTCTTGTCCGACTCCTTGCAACCCCATGAATCGCAGCACGCCAGGCCTCCCTGTCCATCACCAACTCCCGGTGTTCACTGAGACTCACGTCCATCGAGTCAGTGATGCCATCCAGCCATCTCATCCTCTGTCGTCCCCTTCTCCTCCTGCCCCCAATCCCTCCCAGCATCAGGGTCTTTTCCAATGAATCAACTCCTCGCATGAGGTGGCCAAAGTACTGGAGTTTCAGCTTCAGCATCATTCCTTCCAAAGAAATCCCAGGGCTGATCTCCTTCAGAATGGACTGGTTGGATCTCCCTGCAGTCCAAGGGACTCTCAAGAGTCTTCTCCAACACCACAGTTTAAAAGCATCAATTCTTCGGCGCTCAGCCTTCTTCACAGTCCAACTCTCACATCCATCCATGACCACAGGAAAAACCATAGCCTTGACTAGACGGACCTTTGTTGGCAAAGTAATGTCTCTGCTTTTGAATATGCTATCTAGGTTGGTCATAACTTTCCTTCCAAGGAGTAAGCGTCTTTTAATTTATGTCTGCAGTCACCATCTGTAGTGATTTTGGAGCCCAGAAAAATAAAGTCTGACACTGTTTCCACTGTTTCCCCATCTATTTCCCATGAAGTGGTGGGACCGGATGCCATGATCTTTGTTTTCTGAATGTTGAGCTTTAAGCCAACTTTTTCACTCTCCACTTTCACTTTCATCAAGAGGCTTTTGAGTTCCTCTTCACTTTCTGCCATAAGGGTGGTGTCATCTGCATATCTGAGGTTATTGATATTTCTCCCGGCAATCTTGATTCCAGCTTGTGTTTCTTCCAGTCCATCTTTGGTGATGGTGCCACTTAAAGTTTTGCATTTAGGAAAAAGAATTCAGGTAGATTTGTTGCTTCACAGATGTAAACTAATGAAAACCTACCGTTTGGATCAGTATATTCTAGAACTCCTTTCTCTACTGAGAGTGGATTAGGCCACTTAGGTAGTGTTCTAGTGAGTGTGACGTGAGACTGGTAGAAAAGAGGATTAGATTTGATACAGAAGCATTGAATGTTCTAGAAAATATGACAGCTGCAATGAAAAAAAAGTTGCCTCTAGTATTATTCCATTTAACTAGTAGGCACGTAAGCCCTGTGGGGGAGAATGTATTATCATGTGGTTTTAAACTTGAGTCTCTCTTCATAAAAAGAGGGATTGTCAAAAGTTGAGCAGTTTCACAAACCCGAGCAACAGCCCTTAAACCTATCATATCACCTTTAATGCTGCATCTTTATTTTCAAAGAAATAAATAAGCATGCCAGGTACCTCTTACAGCAGCAGATGCAAAGCCACGTCAACCCCCCTGTTAGCACAATGAGGGCGAGCGCCAATATTGTCACATAGAATACGCTCCACTCTGAAAAACAGGAAGACCAGAGAGGACATGTTACATACCCTTTGCAAAACAGCTTTATTTCAATAACTCTCAATGAATATTTCTGAATCCTTACAAGCAAAGGCCATCCGTGGTGTTGTGACCACCTAACCAGGCTGGCTGCAGGGCCTGGTAAAATACTAACAAACCAAGAACAACTTAAAACCATCCTACATTTGTCCAACTGGTTCAGAAGAAACTGAAAAAAATAAACTCATCAATTAAGAAGGTTTCTTAAACACCCAGGTAAGGCACACCAAAACATTCATTCTAGAAACACAGAACTTCAAAACTGGTTCTGGTCTGGTTTCAATAAAGCAAATAAGGTGTTTATTTGTATGGCTGCCTGTGACATGAAGGTACTTATCATAGAGCCTGACAGTCATTCAGAAACGATTTCATCTTCACTTCTCTTCTTCCACATCCTTACAAAAATCCAGTGTAAAAAGCTTTGCAACAACCCAGGGAGAGAGAAACCAATGGAGCAAAGACACAGGGTTTAACTCCATTAAACGTTACAACACTACTTGGAATAATGATTCAAGGGCTGGTTATTTTCAAATTTTTAAGAAATAGAAACAGGAACATAATTTGGCAGGGAGCTCATCATAATTTTTCTGCCAATTATGTCCATCTGCATCCCCAAGAAGACAAAATGACTCTTAGAAACAGACTGGCATTAAAACACAGTTTCCTCCTCAGATGAGACAGGCAGTGGCTCAGGCAGACGCTGGCTGAGATGGTGGCTCCAATGTCTGGAGCCTGCTTGGGCAGACAGCCTGGTGAGTGGGTCAACCTTCTTGCTCATCTGATTCCAGCCAGGTCCACACCAAGGGGCCACTTCACCAGAAGGTCACACCCAGTTCAAGCCAAGGCAGGTACAGTCCAGACATGGGATCCATGTAGCCCAAAGCGACCTTCTCAGCAATGGTTAGCAACATCTGCTTTGCCGGGGTGAATTTCCTCAGCAGGAAGTTTTAAGGAAAAACCTTAAACACACCCCCAAGGTGAATTGTGGGAATATGTTGACCCATCACCACATGAGCTGGTGCAATGGGCTTTGGCTTTACATCTGTACAGTCAGGCAGGTCTTTCTGACAGTTCAGAATGATTTGTCTGAAGCCTCCTCTCCTGGAGCCACCCACCATGCCAGGACTCACCACAGTTGCTTTCCCCATCCCAGATATAACGCTGGATCAGGTTCTCCATCCACAGCTGGGAGCAAATACAGCGCTTTGTGATGGGGTCACAGTGACCATGGCCAGAACACTTCAGAAGGCATCCTGCAAGGAGGCGAGTGAGGCAGAGGTCATCATGGAGCAAAGGAGGCTCCCTGGCTTCAGCTGTGTCTTTTTCTTCCATAGACCCTGAAGAGAGGCACCTTGTTGAGTCAAGTGCCTCTTACTGTATGGACAGTGGTCCAGGGATGGTCTCTCATACTGACAATCTTATCAGGAAGTGAATGGCAGAAACATGTCAACACCGGCACCATGAAGCAAAAGCCTTAAACACGTAGCGGAAATGCAGCACCCTCTGGCCCAAGAATGATAAATTCTAATGATTTATCCAGTGAAAATGATTGGGGATGTGCACAAAGGTTTATCTACATTGTGTATGTGTGTGCTCAGTTGCTCAGTCGTGTCTGACTCTTTGTGACCCCATGGACTGTAGCCCATCAGGCGCCTCCATCCATGGGGTTCTCCAGGCAAGAATACTAGAATGGGTTGCCATTTCCTTCTCCAGGGAATCTTCCTGACCCAGGGATCGAACTCAGGTCTCCTGTGTTACAGGCAGATTCTTTACTGTCTAAGCCACCAGGGAATACTCTCTCCTCACTGGTTTCCAATTGCTGCTGTAACAAATGACTGCAAACTTGAAGGCTTAAAACAACGTACCATTATTTAAAAATCAACCTGACAGTCTGCGAGTGGAGAATTAGTTGTATAAACTGTGGAACATATCCAGGATGGAGTGTTCACTATGTGACCACGAATATCTTACTGAGGGATAAATTCTAAAAGATTTGAGAAAATGATCGTAATATGGTTTGAAGCTAAAAAAGCAGATTTAAAAATATGTATCAAATTATCCTGATTGCATTATATGTGTCTAGAGATGGGGGAACTAGAAGGAAAAACATCAAATTATTAACAAAAGTTATCTTTGAATGGTGGGAATTCTAGACTGTAGAATCTAGAGGGTTATACTAGGATTATTCTAGTTTTTTGTCGTCTTGTGTATTCCAAATTTCCTCCAATAAACAAAGATTACTTTTGTATCAAGAAAAAAGTTCTTAAAAATAATTTACTCCACATTACAAATAAAGTCAACTGTGGTTAGAGACACATCTGAGACAAATTAAATTTTACTATCAAATATTATCACAGTCCCTAGTGTCTACTGAAATGATCCTTTTAACATAATAAGGTATTCATGTCCCTCGGAAGGTGGGGACAGAGACCTGGGATAAAGACTACATTTCTATCCACACACGTGAATGGATTTGGTACCAGGAAGAGGCGGCAAGCAAGTGGTTAGGAAAAGAGGTCCCACTGGAAGGCACTATAAGCTATCTTAAATTTCCAACGGGCTTCCCTGGTGACTTGGATGGTAAAGGATCAACCTGCAATGCAGGAGACCTGGGTTTGATTTCTGGGTTGGGAAGATGCCTTAGAGAAGGGAATGACTACCCATTCCAGTATTCTTACCTGGAGAATCCCATGGACAGAGGATCTTGGCAGGCTATAGTCCATGGGATCCCAAAAAGTCAGACATGACTGCATGACTAACACTTTTACTTTTCCTAATGGCTCAACAGTGAAGAATCCACCTGCAATGCAGGAGACACCAGTTCAATCTCTGGGTCAGGAAGATCCACTGGAGAAAGAAATGGCAGCCTACTTCAGTATTATAGCCTGGGAAATCCCACGGACAAGAGCCTGGAGGGCTATAGTCCATGGGGTCGCAAAGAGTTGGACATGACTTAGCAACTTAAGAATAACAAAATTCCCAATAATCTACATAACATCTATTCACAACCTAAGCCACAGTGTCCCAGGTCAATCAATTTTCCAGCTATTAATACTTATCTGTCTTTAACAACATTCTGACTGTTTAAGTCTGAAATTTCCAACAATGACCAGGGTGTGAGACTATAGTTTTAAAAACGAACCATGACTTGTTTCTCTTCAGGTTCCCTCAAAGAGAAAGCACAGTTGGCAAATGTATGTTGCAGAAACCAACTTAAGAAGTAAATGCAAAACAAATCCCTGAATGCTAAAGTGAAGCTGTCCACATGTTTTCTTTCTGTGCCAGCAAAATGAAGCCCTGGTTAGCAAATCTGATTCTTTTAGAATATTCCCATAGGAGTTGACATGGAGAAATTAGAAAGATAATTAAATCCTGAACTTTATTTCCAATTAATTCAAAAAAGACTATGAGACCTGCTATAGTCCTGCCATATTGGAACCAAATCATATTTCACCTCCTCCAATAAATCTTTTCCTTTAATCTGGTTAGGTACTTATGTTTCTGTGATATTACCATTGCGTTTAATTGGATGGCATGTCTACTGCATAGTATTTAGTGTTAGTCACTCAGTCGTTTCCGACTCTGGGACCCCATGGACTGTAGCCCATCAGGCTCCTCTGTCCATGGGATTCTCCAGGCAAGAATACTAGAGTGGGTAGCCATTTCCTTCTCCAGGGGGGTCTTCTCAACCCAGGGATTGAACACAGGTCTCCTGGATTCCAGGCAGATTCTTTACCACTGAGCCACCTGGGAAGCTTTATGTCTAGTCCAGTGGAATCCAATTCTGAATATACAACAATTATATATTTATATTACTTGACCTCTAAAAATAAAGATATTTCTGATAGGGGGCATACCTGCTGTGTCAATCCTCAAGACTTTGAAAAGCAAGAAATCAGCCTTTTCCTTTGAGAGCCGCCTGTGTAGATTTCGGGCCACTTCGGCAGCTTTGAGGACCTTGAAAGGTGGCCCAGTCTGTACATAAAACACAATCACGGTGCTGCAGAGGAGACAGAGAGGGGCCAGCCACATGGTTAGCCAGTGACCGGCGTGACATATCCACTCCAGCCATGGGACCTGCTGAGAAGGCAGACGGCCACAGCTCCATGGCCTGGCAAGGACACGGGTGTATCCTGGGGGCCAAGGAGTTGATCGGCTTCTCGTCACAAATAAAGGCTCTTTGGTCCCAGAATTCAACTGATGAGGGGAAGATCTTCAGATAAACGGAGCAATGTGTGACTGCATGCATGCTAAGTCACTCAGTCATGTCTGACTCTATTACCCCGTGAACTGTAGCCCACCAGGCTCCTCTGTCCATGGGGATTCTCCTGGCAAGAATACTGGAGTGGGTTGCCATGCCCTCTTCCAGGGCATCTTCCTGACCCAGGGATCGAACCTGCATCTCTTACATCTCCTGCTTTGGCAGGTACCTGGGGGCCCCAGAGCAATGTGTACAGACAGACACAACCACACACAGCATGAGAACCTTCAGATGCATCTTCATTTTTACCTTTTCGCTGAGACATGATATACTTATGATAAGAGTCACTGTTCTAAAGTAAGCGTGTGTCTCAGTGTCCTTTAGCGTATTCACAAAGTTGTGCGTTTCCAGAACGTTTCCATCATCACAGAGACTCCACACTCATCAGCAACCATTCCCAGGACTCCAGCTCCTGCCAACTACTCATCTATTTTCAGTCTCTGTGGATTCGATTATTCTGGACTTTTGATATACATGGAATATGCATGAGGCATTTTGTGCCTGGCTTCTTCCACTTTGTATAATGTGTTCACAGTTCACCCAAGTTGTAGCATGTATATCCCCCTCCTTTGAAATGCCAACTATTATTCCACTGTATGAATAGGTATCTTTTATCCACTTATCAGTCGATGACATTTGGACTGTATCTACTTTGGGGCCATATGAATAGCACCACTGTCAATGTCCACATCCTGGATTTTGTAAGGATATACGTGTATCCTTTCTCGTGCGTATATATCTAGGAGTGGAATTACTGAGTCGTATGGTAATTCTATGTTTAGCATTTTGAAAAACTGTGAAAGTGTTTCCCTCAGTGGTTGCATCATTTCACATTCCTACTGGCAACATATGGGTGTTCCAATTTCTCTATATACTTGCCAACATTTGTTACAGTCTCTTCTGGATTAAAGCCATCCTGGTGGGTATGAAGTGGTATCTCCACGTGATTCTGATTTGCATTTCCCTACTAACTAATGATGCTCAACCTCTTTTCATGTGTTCATTAGCCACTTGTATATCATCTTTGGAGAAATTTCTATTCAAATCTATATTACTCTCCAAATGTTGCCATAAAAATCATACCACAAATTGGGTGTATAAAGGTTTTTTAAAAATTCAATTAAAATTATAAATCCTATAAGAAATCAATGCAGAGGTTGAACCTTACAGACCCTCAGGAGGTGGTTGGTGGTTTAGTCACTAAGTCGAGTCCAACTCTGGGACCCCATGAACTGTAGCCTGCCAGGCTCCTCTGTCCGTGGGATTCTCCAGGCAAGAATATTGGAGTGGGTTGCCATTTACTTCTCCAGGGGATCTTCGTGACCCAGGAATCGAGCCCAGGTCTCCTGCATTGCAGGCAGATGATTTACCAACTGAGCTATGAGGGAAGTGTAAATCCAAGGTCCTCTTAGAGTGGGAGAAGTCTCAGCCCCATGAACATGAGGCACGAATGGAATCTGGCTATGAAACATGCCCTGGGCATGCCCCAGACCATTTGCATGCCCTCTGTTGATACCAGAACTAAAACCCAGCTCCCTCTGATGGTCCCTAACTCCTTCAGTCAGAACATTCTCAATCAGCAAACATTTACTGAGCCTTGCGGGAAGGACCTCTATAATCATGCCCTTGCTGCTGCCCTTTGAGGAAAAAAAAAAAAGAATACAAATGGGATAAACGTTGTGTGGAAAGACACAGAATGAGAGAGGAGACCAACACCATCAGGCTGGACTGTGCGCCTCCTACCTGAGGTCTGAGTGGGCCTGAATCTTCTGAACCCTGATGTCTGAGTCCAGCACGTTCAGCAGCGCCGCCAGCTGCCTCACGAGGGTGTCCTTGTGCTGCTCCGTCAGCTGCCCAACGCCGACCTGCAGGATCAGCTCCACCAGGCCGCCCTTCTTCGGGTCTGGGGAAACGAGAAGACACAGGCTTTGTTTCCACTTGAAAACCCCAGGCTTGATAACAGGAGGCGCAAGGCCTGCACAAGAGTCACAGAGCTTTAAGTGACCCCTGTGTTGGGTTCTACACTTGGGTTCTACGGCTCAGGTCAATTCTCCCAAAAGCCACAGAGGCCACTGTCTGTGAGGACTTCTTCCCTGTTTTATATCAGCTCGCTGTCTACTAATTTTTCTCCAGATGATAGACAGGTATGCTTAGTCAGCCTTGGAGCTCACTTAACATTCTGGGACCTCACACACCTACCCTGACCCAGAAAGAGAACTCAGTCCCTGAGGGCTGTTCATGCCAGAGCTTGGTGTGGCCACCTCACTGGAGCTACCCTCCTGGCGCTCCCAGGAGTGAAGCGCTCATGTCCACCTCACGAGGTCTTTTGTCTTTGAAAGACCTCTTTGTCTTCTGGTAGGAAAACCAAAGTGACCAAGCAGTCTTGCTGTCAGGCCCAGTTCTCCCCAAGAGTTCAGAGGCTGGATCTGTTGGGGGATAGATGACCACGTGTAGAGAAAACCACAGGTGGGCTTGGCCTCCCACACTGGGTTCCATTGCTACCTGTAAAGAGCCCCAAAGGCAGACCCCCCCTCCTCTGACCCCAGCTCACAGGCCAGCCCCACAAACGCAGGCCCAGAAGCCCAACGCGCACCTGGCCGCACTTCCACTGTGGCGGTGTCCGTGTCTGAGGCCCCCTGACCATCAGCAACTCGCAGGCGGAAAGTGTAGATGCCCTCCACCAGGTTGGTGAGCTGCAGGGCCGAGCTGTGGTCAGAGCCGTCGATGACATCCTGAGAAATAACACGTTCACAGTCCGTACTCAGCTCCCAACCCGGGCCTCCGCGGACCCCAAACCTCAGTCTCTCATCTTTGTCACACATGCATGATTCTAAGGGACAGGCCGAGGAGGAAGTGGGGAGGGGAGGTTAGTGAAGGTCTGGGTAATCCTCGGTGTCTCTTCCACTGCTATTTTTATGCGTTTCTAAAAATTTTTATATTTTGGTCACACCTCAGAGCATGTAGGATCTTAGTTCCCCAACTAGGGATGGAACTCAATGTCCCTTGCTTTGGAAGAAGAGAGTCTTAACCACCGGACCACCAGGAAAGTCCCTCTTTCACTTTTAAAGCACCAGCAGACACAAGACTCAGACAGGACTTGGTTACAGGAGCTTCCCAAGGGCTCTGCTGCTGCTGCTGCTAAGTCACTTCAGTCGTGTCCGACTCTGCGCGATCGCATAGACGGCAGCCCACCAGGCTCCCCCATCCTCAGGATTCTCCAGGCAAGAACACTGGAGTGGGTTGCCATTTCTTCTCCAATGCATGAAAGTGAAAAGTGAAAGTGAAGTTGCTCAGTTGTGCCCGACTCTTAGCAACCCCATGGACTGCAGCCTACCAGGCTCCTCTGTCCATGGGATTTGTCAGGCAAGAGTATTGGAGTGGGGTGCCATTGCCTTCTCCTCCCAAGGGCTCTAGGAATGACCAAATTCTACCCAGCAAAGGCAGAAACTCCTGAAATTAGGGCAAAGACCTGGAGTTTGAAGCACTCTCTCTGAAGAGTTTTCTGGGTCTTATTTTCAAAGACAGCTTTGCAGTGCGTAGGATTCCTCGTGGTGCATCATGTTCACCTTCTCTAATGACCCAAGAGCCTCAGTAGAGACATCTCTGCTGAAAACGTCTGAGAAGGATCTCCTAGACCCCTGCCCTGAACTTGCTAGCAGAAGAGGGTGTAACCAACGGTAACAAGTGCTCTGATCAGGGAGCTGTTATAATTACACTTAGAAGCCAATCCACCATCTGGCTGAACAGTATTCATTCCAGAGTTACTTTGGAAATTATAAAGCACTTTCAGTTCTTTCCCCGGGACCACTCCCTTGGTACATCTCCAAGAGTAAATTTTCATCTTTCAACTTCTTAGCAACAGCAGGAATAGAAGATGTACCTACATTTATAGCCAAAAAGGCAGGGTAATGTGGAGAAATGCCTGCTAGGAATGAAAAACCTAAGCCTATCTGGTTGGTTAAAGATGAGTTAATCAACTTTGGCCAAGTCACTTTCCATCTCTGCATCTGATTTTCTGTACTTATGCAATGGGAATGGCAATCCTGGGTCTAGTGATCTATCTGGTACAATACTGAGGAAAAGGAAAGAATCCACATGGATCAAAACAGGAATAATAGGAAAGCTGAGGAGCAGAATGAGTCCCGTGAGAAGATTCCAGGCTACGGTTTCTAACTCTATCAAAGTCTGGGTGGGGAAAAAGTCAGAAAGGACTTCAAATTTATTTAAATTGAATAGCAGCTTCCTGCACTCAGCCGTCAGAGGAAACCTAGAATCATAAACATCTTAGGGGGGCATGGAAAGGGAGATGAGATCATAAGAGACACAGAAATGGAGTTAACTGTGTCCCCTCAAAGGTTGAAGTCCTAACCAATGTGACTCTATTTGAGATAAGGTCTATTATGAGGTAATTAAGGTTAAATGAGGTCATAAGGAGGAAATGGGGAAGACAAGGGATGAGATGGTTGGATAGCATCACTGACTCGATGGACATGAGTTTGAGCAAGCTCCAGGAGTTGGTGATGGACAGGGAAGCTTGGTGTGCTGCAGTCCATGGGGTTGTGAAGAGTCGGACACAACTGAGTGACTGCACTGAACTGAGGTCATAAAGGTGGGGTCCTGATCCATAGGATTAGTGTCCTTGTAAGAAGAGACACCCGAGAGCCCTGTCTCTCTCCTCTCTCTCCCCTCCTTCCTCTCCTTCTCCAGCCCTGCTCCCATGTGAAGACACAACAAGAAGGCAGTTGGAACCAGTCATCTACCACCTTGATCTTGGACCTTCCAGTCTCCAAAACTGGGAGAATATAAATATTTGTTGTTGAAGCTGCCCCTCCTGTGGTATTTTGCTATGCAGCCCTAGCAAACTAACATAGACGTAATGATTACTGGTCCAGGGGCAATTCTCTTCAAGTACTCACTCCAGCTGCTGGACTCTGGCCGTCCCGGATCCACAGATAGGACACAATTCCTTGGTCATCAGTAGACCTTGAACCATCCAAAGTAATGGAGTTATTGGGAAGCACAAGAACATGTCTGCCACCAGCCTGGGCTCTGGGAGGACTATTATTTTCTAAGTCAAATACAGCAGAAATGAAAGCAAAGAAATTGATTTAAAATACTTGTGATAAGTGTGTCATAAAATATCCATGACTATTCCATCTTGCAGATAAGTAGATTTAAAATATCCAGAAAGCATCATCTCTTGCCCAAAATACCCATAAGATAAACTAAAGACTTTCTTTAAGATCCCTTTGCACTCAGCTACTTATAATTTGGAAGCCAATATGTTGGACAGTTTTCTATCATCATTACAGTTTTTCCCTTTTTGAAAAGGGAAACCATGATCTTATTTACATTTGGGATCTGGAAAAGGAAAACATTTTGGTTTAAAATATGCTCTGGATAATTCTATACTGGTCCATACTATCTGGCCACAGAAATATTTATGTTTCTAGTCATGCCAAATTTTGATTGTGTAAATACAATAAAGAACTTGAGTCAGAAATAATTTGACCTCATTGTTCTGACTGGGTATCAAATATAAGGAACAATGTAAAGCCATTTCTGATATAAAGAAGCTGCTATGAGACAGATGGGGTTGTTTAGATGGGATTCTGGGATTCAATAAATCAGTCAATAGAAAACGGGTGAGGATAGTCAAATATTGACCCAAAGGGTTAATTAACATCCCACTTGGTCACTGGCCACTTTCGTCCTCAAAAAAGAGGCCAGAGACTGGAAGAGCCAATTGGTGCTATTTTTAGTTTGCCTTTTTGTCCACTCCGCTTCTCCACAAGCATTATCTTTTAAAAAATCCAAACCTTTCAGGTAAAAATGGCATGATGCTAGGTTTCGCCTCAAAATGCTTCGACCAGGATCAAAGAAAATGTGAACTGATAGATGAAATAAGAAGGGGAAAATGTTGCTAACTGTTGAAGCTGGGTGATGGGTGTATGATGGTCCATTAGGGCTATTCTCTCTACTCTTATATATGGTTGAAAACCTACATAATAAAACATTTGGAAAAAAACTCAAATTGATGTCACTGTGCTTAGAAAATTGCTTCATTCTCTCCCAAATGCACAACAGATAAAGTCCAAACTACTCAGCACAACACAACACACACAGTCCTTTATGGCTGAGCCTGGGGCTCGGCTGCCCTCCCCAGTGTTCGGACACTCTTGCTGGTCCCTAATATCCAACCGGATTTTCCCACCCAGCCATGCTGTTTTACCTTTCTGAGCTTCAGTGCATCATAATCATTCATTCACTCACTCATTTACTGAAGTGGCCAACATTTATGATTTGCTGTGAGTCCAGCACCGCACCACATGGAGGAGACAAATCCCTACAATAAAAGACTTCAACCACTCACAGTCCAACGGAAAAGTCAAAGAGACAAGTACCTAAAGCAAGATGGTGTAAGACTGGACCACACATTTCATATTCATGGTTTCATGGAGCTTGAAACCATCTCTGCACTTAGATTTCCAAGGAAGAGAGAAAGCACCATGTGGTCACTGGGACTCAGGGCTGTAGCTGTCAGCAGTCACAGAAGAAGAGTGAAGCCATCAGAAGTGCACTCCACAAACAAAAGAGAAGGCTACGTCCTTGCAAAGGGAGGCGGGAAAACAGCTAACGTGGACAGAAAAGGAATGACCTTTGTTTGGCCAAGCAGAGTTCAGCATCTGTTATGAACGAATAAGCAAACACCAGCATTTCTGGATAACCATGTGGCTAAGGGTTTGTGACATGGAACAACAGACTGGTTCCAAATAGGAAAAGGAGTACGTCAAGGCTGCATATTGTCACCTTGCTTATTAAACTTATATGCAGAGTACATCATGAGAAACATTGGACTGGAAGAAACACAAGCTAGAATCAAGATTGCCGGGAGAAATATCAATAACCTCAGATATGCAGATGACACCACCCTTATGGCAGAAAGTAAAGGGGAACTAAAAAGCCTCTTGATGAAAGTGAAAGTGGAGAATGAAAAAGTTGGCTTAAAGCTCAACATTCAGAAAACAAAGATCATGGCATCTGGTCCCATCACTTCATGGGAAATAGATGGGGAAACAGTGGAAATAGTGTCAGACTTTATTTTTGGGGGCTCCAAAATCACTGCAGATGGTGGTTGCAGCCATGAAATTAAAAGATGCTTACTCCTTGGAAGGAAAGTTATGACCAACCTAGATAGCATATTCAAAAGCAGAGACACTATTTTGCAAACAAAGGTCCGTCTAGTCAAGGCTATTGTTTTTCCTGTGGTCATGTATGGATGTGAGAGTTGGACTGTGAAGAAAGCTGAGCGCCAAAGAATTGATGCTTTTGGACTGTGGTGTTGGAGAAGACTCTCGAGAGTCCCTTGGACTGCAAGGAGATCTAACCACTCCATTCTAAAGGAGATCAGTCCTGGGTGTTCACTGGACGGAATGATGCTAAAGCTGAAACTCCAATACTTTGGCCACCTCATGCAAAGAGTTGACTCATTGGAAAAGACCCTGATGCTGGGAGGGATCGGGGGCAGGAGGAGAAGGGGACGACAGAGGATGAGATGGCTGGATGGCATCACTGACTCGATGGACGTGAGTCTCAGTGAACTCCAGGAGCTGGTGATGGACAGGGAGGCCTGGCGTGCTGCGATTCATGGGGTTGCAAAGAGTCGGACACAAATGAGCGACTGAACTGAACTGAAGGGTCTGTGAGATTGAGAAGTAGAAGGTGCCCAGCCCCCTCCACCGACGGATCCACCCACCCTCTGCCCTGACTCACCCTTCTTCACGGCCACGGTGAGGGTGGTCGTGCTGCTCAATCCCTGCTGGTCTTTCACTGTTAAACGGAAGTGGTAGGTACCCACCTGAAGACCGCTTACTGTGGCTATAGCTTTGTCGAAGTTTTCCATCTCCACTGTGCTGGGGCCTCTATGAAACATGACAGTCATTAACAATGAGCTCAAGGTATGAGAGTCTGAGAATGGCAGGCATGTTGTTTGTTATAGATGGTCTTTTTTTTTAATGGCAATAATATATACCATCTAGAGAATTCTAAGATAACTTTTTACTCATTTAGATTCTTGAGTTTTGTGTAAGAGGCACAAGCTAAATCCTATTTCAGACAAAATCTGCTGGATTCCTGGGAAGAGGATTTTGGGGTTATTTTTTTTTTTTTAATTGAGCTGTCAGTGAAATGATCTGTTTTTAGAAGATGGAGCCTTAGAAACCACTCCTACTTCTTTCGTTCTTTTTTATTTTGGCTGTACTGTGTGGCACGCAGGATCTGAGTTAGTTCCCTGAGCAGGGATCAAACCTGCGTCCCCTGCAGTGGAAGTGCACAGTCTCAACCCGTGGATGGCCAGGGAATTCCCTCTGCTATTTCTTCTTTAAATAAAATCTGCTGAAATCCTCAGCTATCTTTCAGGAGAATACGGAAGAGGAGGGATCAAGCCAGGTAACTGATTTAAGAGAGGAATTACAGCAGAGTTGTGAAGACTGGGCTCTATAGTCAGGAAGACCCAGGTTGACTCCCGGAGCTTGCTCAGCCCTGTGATCTCACTTATCTCTGCAAGCCTCAGTTGCTTTACCTTTAAAATGGGAATAATAGTATTTACCTCTTAAGAACTGATCTAGCATTCCACAAGATTAAGCATGTAAAGTACAAAAAAAAGTCTCAGGATACAGGAATCCCCTTGAACTCTGCACTTCTGCGTCTATAGTCACTGCAGGTGGTTTGAGAGTATGTAGACGTGGGGGGCTCTCATGAGGACACCCCCCCAGGTTCTCCTGCACCTCCTCTGTCAGGAAGCCCACCTCACCCCAAGACTGCCCTGTCCACCTGCCCTGCTGCCACCTCCTCTCCACTGTCAAGAAATGCCCATCCTGTCCATCCACGCCTGATGGAGAATTTAAACAATGGTGCCCCTCCACTTCTAGACACGAGCTTAAATCCTGACTCCTCAACAATCTCAAGTTGATTGCTTAATCTGGATCCTCCAGAGAACGGGAGTATTAGCACTGAGCCAGGGTGTGAACCCAGCTCTCAGTGACGAGATGGGCGGGCTACCTGACACGCTCCCAGCGGTAGAAGACAATGCCATGGTCATCGCTGCTCCTGCTCCCATCCAGGGTGGTGCTTTCCACTGGGAGGATCAGCTCCTTATCCGGGCCAGCCACAGCCACTGGAGGCCTGTTGTTTTCTAGAATTATAGAAATGGTGTGAAGAAGTAACATCTCTTTGCATGAAGTCTGCCATCTTCTGATTTCTTGATTTAAGCAAATTACTCATATTTGGATCAGGTGGCTACTAGAGTGTGCCCTGTCCTTTGGGAATCCTGGGGGGGATACATGCAGTCTCTTAGCTGACCCAGGAATTAAATATTCCAAGTTTAGACTGGGATGACAGATAGCAAGAAATACTGTTCTGTAATGTGTATATCTCTGGTTTCTTGAAGAGACCTCAAAAGTCATGGAATGGAACTCTAGTCAATTGCCAAAGTCTGGCCACAAGCCTTCTGCGTATCAAGCCACACATACCTACCAGCCTCTTCAAGAATGCAATTGAGCTTCGCAGCAGAGTGGGACATGGCATCAGAGCCCACAGGGTCTCTGCAGAGGGCTCTCATTTGTCCCTTGTGCTGTAGTTTAGGGACACCGTCAGGACACAATTCAGAACCACAAAAGAAAATTGGCTTTATATTAAGATTTAGCTCCTGCAGCCCCAATTTCTTGACAGTTCGAAGGCTTACGAGAATTTCCACCAAATTTGACTGGTCTGTAGCCCAGAAGCCCAGGTGTCATTTCTGTTTTAATCTCTGGGGCTAAATTCCTTTCCTATTTCACCTACCAGGCTGGACAGTCACGGTGACCACAGCCATGGACTGTTGCTTCGAAGAATCTGTCACCATCAGCTGAAACGTATAATCTCCTTCCTTCATTGCAGACAAATGAAGGTATGGTGTCTTTACTCCCTAAGTCATAGCAAATACAAAAATGAAAAGGAAAAAATAATATTAAAGAAGCACAAGTAATCAGCATGACAGAATGAAAAACTAGTGATTTTACTAAATGTGGAGAGCCTGCTTTTAAAAAATATATACATGTCCCAGGAAAATGGGATCTAAAGTCCACAGTATATCCTCAGACACAGTTTAAAGAATATAAATTAATATAGTCTTTTTGGAAGTCAATATGGCAGCATCCATTCAAATGTTAAAAGTACACACTCTTCAACCCAGCCTTTCTACTGAGTATCTACCCTAAAGAAAAGCTCACGTGTGTAATAATGGAGACTCCCCCATGGATGCTAAGACATTGCCTATAGAAAAAAAAAAGAAAAGGGAACATTCCAGATGATCATCAAAAGAGAAATGGCCAAGCCCACCATGATACACTATGGGAGGCTAGCTGCAAAGAAAGACGTTTAAAAGAATGAAGTAGATGTATACATTAAAAAGTGGAAAGATATCAAAGACATAATATGAATCAAAGAAAACTGTGCAACAATGGCTACAGTGTGGGAGATACTATTATATGTACTTTACACACATACAAACACAAAGATTCTGGACACACAGGTTAAACTCATCACAGTAATTATCTCATATAAAGGGACTTGGTTGAGGTCAAGGGGGGTTTCTGCTTTATCAGAATTTGAGGTTTTTTAACCACAGGAAATAAATCATGATCAAAAACAATTGTTTGTTATTTTCCCCCATATGTTATCACCTCTTGAATTTTTCTTTTTGTGCATGTATACTTTCTTTTTAACTTTTATTGATTATAGTTGATTTACAAAGTTTCAGGTGTCTAGCAAAGTGAATCCGTTACACGTACACATATTCTTTTTCGGATTCTTCTCCATTATAGTGTATTACTATATTGATTAGAGTTCAACACCTGTGCTATTCAGCAGGTCCTTGATGTAAAATAACTTTTTAAAATGCTAGGACAACAACACTTTTCAATAAGGTTTTTTTTTTCAGTTGAGTATACAGTAGTTTACTCTTGGACTATATCCTGCCAGGCTTCTCTGTCCATGGAATTCTCCCAGCAAGAATACTGGAGTGGGTTGCCTTGCCCTCTCCAGGGGATCTTCCTGACCCAGGGATTGAACGTGGGTCTCCTACACTGCAGGCAGATTCTTTACCATCTGAGCCACCAGGGAAGCCCAATATAGTAGGTCCTTGATGTAAAATAAATTTTTAAAATGCTGGGACAACAGAACTTTTCAATAAGGCATTTTTTTTCAGTTGAGTATACAGTAGTTTAACCTTGTTGCCTCCTGGTTAATACCCCTTTGGTTATTTTTGCTCCTGTGTTGCTGGAAATTTTTCCAGTTGTTGCCTAAGCTTAAAGTTCATGGCATCTTGGAAAGGATTTTTAAATTTAAGTCCTATCATAATGTATTTACTTTCACAGATCCTACGATTATCTATAGATAAATTTCTGTTCATGTTTTTCTTTTAGTTTTAAAGGAAAAATTTTTTTTAAATAATAGAAAATCAAGTGTGTTATCACAAGGGGAGTTGCTGAAATTAGAAATGCATTCTTTTAAGACCTTAAAAAAGGGCTTTCCCCTACTTTGACTCAATAGAGCAAAGTATTTTTTTTTCTGGAAAGCTCTTAGAGAAAGTATAATCTCCGGTACATGACTCAAAATTAACATGGTTACAGGAATGCTATGCTTACAGTTAAAAGGAAGCTTGCAGCAAATGCGAACTGAGCAGACAAATTTACTGAGAATTTTTAGTCTAAGTATAAAGAAGTCTGGTTTAAGAACTTATCTTTGTGACTGTCCCAGTTCATAAAAAGCACTACTCCTTTCAACACGGTAGTCAACCACGAGGCAGCAGCATCCTTACTGTGGCTAATCCGAGAGTGTTTCCAGCAAGTGGGCAGGTGCACAGAGCAACGAAGTTAGCCCTGCAGTCCGGCACAAGTGACCTCCTGTGGATCCAGGTCCCGCAGACATGGATGCACTGCCCCATTAGCTCTGGGCACATCATTCTCAGAAATTAAGGGAAAGAAATTTTGAAATATTTTTTTAACTGAAAAAATACAAAATAGTCCATGCTCTTGTTTGTATCCAAACTCCTCTGAATCCGAATGCCTAACCCAACAGCTGCAAACAGCATTTGCCACAACTCTCAGGTAGAGATGGACACTATACCACGTGCTCTCTAAGGGTATCCAGAGGACTCACAGCTCTTTCAAGTTCCATGCATCCAATCGGTCATTTTTAATTCATTATAATCACAAAGCTCTTCCCAGAAAGATCAAAAAAGTAAAGCAGGTCAGTCTTCACGGACTGTCTGACTTCATCACAAACACTAACAAGAAATTTATCTTGGACTGGTGAGACGGTGTTTGAAGGAGAAGAGGAAGGGTGCAATGTAAGGTACTATCTTTTTTTCCATTAAACTCTTAAATAATAACATAACTTCAAAGGTACCAAGCTGGTTAGCAACAAAAACCAACAGCTCTGGCCATCACCAAAAGAAGAATAAGTAAGCAGCTCACACACATGCATACAAATAGAGCAACATTTTATTGCTGTTTAATCTGTCTGTTATTACAGACAGATACATTAGAGATTGGAACCAATCAAAAGGTAAATACAAAGAGATCTCAACAAGAGACTGCTGGACCTAGAAACCATAACATGCAATTTCTAAAACTAGAAGGAACAAAAAACACAGGAATCTTCTGATAATGAGGTTTAAACTAGATTACTTCTAATGTTTACCCTAATATGTACTAAAATGATATTTCTGGACCTCAAGATCAAGTTTTCAACGTTTAAGGTCTACATTTCAACTAGGACCTGCTTAGTTGCTATTCTGGGCTTACATAGAGTGAGTGAGGGAAAGTGACATAAATTTAGAAGATTTGTGAGTTTAGCTACTCTCCTGATGGTTATAACAGGCAACTTTATAAAACATGTTTTCCGAATTTAGCTTCCCCCTTGTACCAATATTTTAGACGGATGGATGGATGATGGACAAAAAGAAAGACAGAAAGAAAGACGGACAGAATGAGAGACAGACGAACAGATAGCTAGAGAAATAGAAGTCTGAAGGCAGGATGAGAACGCACCTGCATAGCCACCTCTTGGTTCTCACTCCCAGGCACCAGGGACCACTCATAGAGGACAATCTGGTGATCATCACTGCTCTGGTTTCCATTCAAAGTGATGGAGTTCTGGGGCAAAGTTATAGTCTGATTTGGTCCCGCATTGGCAACTGGTGGGTAGTCCACAGCGCTGTTGACTATTAGGGCTGCCGTTGTGGAGTTAGTAGCTCCGTCTGAGTCTGTAACAGTCAACCTAGTGAAAGGACAGGAGGCCATTATACTGCATGAATCTGCCAAATCTTAAGGCAAGTGGTCAGCCGAGTCTGCCTATGTTTATTTCTCAGAACAACTCAGAGCAGAAACTTGAGGATGAAGCTGAGGAAAGAAGAGACCTGAGGATATATTTTTTGCTGTTTATTTACTTTATTTTTAGCTAGCAATATAGTCACACGATAGGGTTTTCTTTTATGTGGATTTCTCATGATTCTTCCAGACGCTGGATGAAGAAAACAACCCTGGCCAACACAGAAACCTCTCTCTGTTACCGGAGATTCAGAATGTATCAGTTTAAGTCCTGCCCTCAGGCCTGAACATGTAGAGGCAGAAAATCACTCACAAGTTTCAGATACAAAGCCTTTTAATTTTCTCATTCTTTCCTAGAGGACTAAGTATTAAGTGTTTTCAGGACACTCCTTGCAAAGCCATTTTAGAATTAAGCACTTTCAAATACAAATGATACTCAACCTACACAAACAACAGAGAAAGGGCTGCACTGACCCTCCTGTAGTAAACTCACTGGTGATGTGGCAACTGGATCAGTGAAATAAGGCCACTATATCTTTCTGGAATAAAGATGTTAATTCAGAGTAGTAGTGCATGTTTACCAGGTATAAACAGGACTATGAGAATAAAGCTCCGGAAAGAATACAGGACATATTTGTAGGTAAGGTACTTACAGGGGGCCCAGGTATTCTGGGCCTCTAGCCCACATATTCCATACAACCAAGATCCGAACTCCAGTTCTCACTCTGACAGGAAACCAAACACCTAAGATCCTTCCTCCACAACCAAGTTTAGTCAGAATACATTCTGAGTCCTTAAATAAATGGCTCGAAAATGACCCAAGATTCTACTCTAAGAAGTCATTAGTAGAAGAAAAAGAACAAAGTAAATCAAAAGTAAATAGAAGTAAGTAAATAGTAAAGACAAGAACAGAAAAGAACAAATTAGAAAACAAGCAAATAGATTAAAGCAGTTCTAGTTAGGTTCTGCTGCTGCTGCTAAGTCACTTCAGTCATGTCCAACTCTGTGTGACCCCACAGATGGCAGCCCACCAGGCTCCCCCGTCCCTGGGATTCTCCAGGCAAGAACACTGGAGTGGGTTGCCATTTCCTTCTCCAATGCGTGAAAGTGAAAAGTGAAAGTGAAGTCGCTCAGTCGTGTCTGACTCTTAGCAACTCCATGGACTGCAGCCTACCAGGCTCCTCCGTCCATGGGATTTTCCAGGCAAGAGTACTGGAGTGGGGTGCCATTGCCTTCTCCGTTAGTTAGGTTCTATGAAAAGATAAATAAAATTAACAAACCCCTTAATTAAACTAATCGAGAGAAAAAGAGAACATAAATCACCAATACTGGAAATGAAAAAGGGGTTATCATCACAGATCCTACAGACTTGAAAGGATAATATGAAGATATTATGAACAACTTAATTTCAAAAAATATGATGATTTAGTAGGAATGCACAAACTTGTTGAAAAATACAATTTACTAAAAACTGACACAAGAAAAAACAGATACACATCATTATTAAACAACTGTATTCCAATATAAAACTTAAAAAAAGAAAAAGTAAAAAACAGAAAATCTAAATAGCATTACATCTATTAAAGAAATCAAATTTATTATCAAAACTTTCCCAAAAAGAAAATTCCAGGTCCAGACGATCTTACTGATTAATTCTATCAAACATTCAAGAAAAAAATGCCACCAGTTATTCATAAATAATTCAGAAAATAAAGGAGATGAACTTGTTTTATTTGGCCAGTATAATCCTCACACCAAACCTTAACAAAGACAAACATAGAGGGAGAGAAAGACAGAAACCAAATCTTTCATGAGGACAGACATAAAAATATTTATAAAAATATTATCAACTTGAAGCCCATTTTATATAAAAAGACTATCATGATAAAATAGGGCTTACTCCATGAATGTAAGGTTGACTTAACATTCAAAAATCTCACACAGTATATAAAACTAACTCAAAATAGATCACAGATTTAATATAAAATCCAGAAATACAAAAACTTAAAGAAAGAAACCAGGATCTTTGCAATTTGAGGAAACAACAGCTACCTAGACAGAACACAAAAAGCATGAAACATAAAAGAAAAAAACTGATAAATTAGACAATCAAACTTTAAAACTTTTGCCCTTTAAAAGGTACCATTAAGAGAACAAAACTTCATATACTGGGAGGAAATACCTATAACATATATAAAATAAAGAACTTGTTTCAGAATGTATAAAAATTTTACAACTAAATAAGACAAACAATGTAATTTTTAAAATAGGAAAAAGATCTGAATGGAGCTTCACAAAAGAAGTTACATGAATGGCCAATAAACACCTACAATATGCTTAATATCATTAGTTATCAGGAAAATGCAAATTAAAACCATGAGATATCACCATCCATCAAAGTAGATAAAATTAAAAAGAATGATTACATCAAGTGTTGGTAAGGATGTGGAGGTTGAAAATTTAATATACTATGAGTGGGAATGTAAAATAATAATATACCCACTTTGGGAAAGAGCTTGGAAATTTCTTAAAATGTTGAACAAACTCAACACAGGACCTAATTCTTCCACTGGGGGGTATTTACCCCCAGAGAAATGAAAATATATGTCCACAAAAGACTTGTATGCAAATGTCCATGGCAGCTTTATTTATAATAGCTCAAAGCTAAAAACCCCAGAGCCCATATAGATGAAAGGATAAGTAAACTGTGGTATATCCGTACACTGGAATAGTACTCAGCAATTAAATGGAATATGCTATTGATAGAGACAACAGCATGGATGAATATCAAAATCATTTGCTGAGTGAAAGAAACTAAGAAAAAAGGAGCACATACTGTACAATTCCACTTATATGAAATTCTAGAAAGTGGCAGAAAGCAAGCCAGTGGTTGCCCAGAGACAGGGATGGAGGGAGGAAGGGATTGCCAAGGGGCATGAGAAAACTCTGGGGATGATGGAAATGTTTATTATCTTGACTCTGACAATGGTGCAACAGTTATATACATATGTCAAAACTCATCAAACTTTATATCTTAAATATGTGCAGTTTATTATACTTCAGCTATACCTTAAAAAGCTATAAAAAGATAAATAGATAAATCACATAACTCTGCCTCACACTGACTCAGAAGATAGAAACTTTCTTTCACGTTTCTTAACACAGCAAAAATAGGTGCCACGCCATACTGCTACTGACAACCAAATCCAAAGGCTTCCCATGCATAGACACTTGCAGTTTATATTACTGATCAGAGTACAAAGTGGCTGCCAACCAAAACCCCCGACAAAACCAAATCTGCCCTGTTTCCTGATGAAAATGAAAAGATGCATCAATTTAAGGAAAGAGTCAAATGATCAGTGCTGGAAACTGAGCCCACTTGCCTGAAAGTATAGTTTCCAGGAACAAGGTTAGACAGATGTAAGACGGCGGAATCAGCTGAGGTCTTCTCTTCTCGGAAGGGCCCATTAACTTCTTCCCAGTGATAACTCACGATTTTAGTATCATCTGTACTTTCTAGAAAGATTGAAAATAAATGAAAACTAGAATTAAATACAAGGATATTAAAACATCAATTTCATGATTAATATCATTGAGTGTTTAAATTTGTATTTATTTGAAATTATTTAATTGCAAAGATTTCAATGGCCATACATTATGTGCTAAAAGGAAGATTTCTTCTTCTCCCTAAATTATCATCATGATTTTTCTCCTGGATTTCCACCAGATTTGAGTCAGGGTGCTTCCACTCAGTTGTGAATTTAAATGGCACAGTGACAGGCACTATTGATTTTTTTTTTAAAACTCACTTTAACTACAGCACATGATATCTTACTGATAATTTAAGTAAGTATCTGACTGACAGATTCATAAAGAATTCAGAGGTGCTTCTATATAATTACAAAACACTTTTTACCACCCTAATCATTAAGTGTAAATCCAGAGAAAGACTGTACCCTACATGAAAACCTCCCACCTCTACTTCAAAAGACAGTAAACAAAATGTACTGTGCAGAATAACAGTAATTTAGACCTAGAAGGGAGCCAGTTTCATCTCATTCATTTAAGGAAAGAAACTTCGCTGTGACAGATTAATAATCCTGAACAGTTTCCTGTAACCAAGCTACACTAAATTAGAGGAATCAAGACATAATGCATCCTCTCATAAATATTTTCATTTAAAATGTGCTTTATTTTCGTTGCTAAGGGGGCAATAGAGACATTTATATTGGAAGAGATGCAAAAGACTGTGTCAGTGTGATATGTATATATTTCTGTATCTGTGCAGACTTGCAAAAAGGAGCAGCTCTAGTGACTGACAGGTACTCTTCTCTAGGAACCAAGGCAAGTATTCTTCACTCACTGGATTTGGTATTAGCTTTGTGATTTGACAGACATAAATGCAAATACCAGTGACACTGATATGGCTGAACATATTTTGAATATGGTGTCAAACACAGGATATGTTTTCATCTACTCTCATTTGCCTGGACCCACGAGGTTACACTGGGTCCCTTTCTACATACACTAATTGAAGGAATGAATTCTGAATTAAATGAACAAAACTCTGCCTTCCCTCACTAAAGACATCTCTTCTACCATTTGTTAAAAGTGACTTTCCAAAGGCTCATCACATAGACTGCATCGAAAGGAGGGTCTTTCCTAATTGCTTTAATTCCGATGCAATAGCTAGGCCCTAAAGGACTTTTCTCATAGACAAATGAGACATAACTGAAGGGAAATTCAGCCAAGGCAGAGAAGTTGTGCTAAAGGAGCTGAAGGACTTGACTATACAGACAGATGCCCATCTATTGATGAGTTAGCCCGTAAGTCCTCTCAGCTTCAGCAGAGAGCTCCCATTACATCTCATGGTTCGTGGGGCAAAACCCTTGACACGAGGCAGGGTACCCACGGCTGCCATCGATGAGAGCCGACACCAATGGCAGGGAGAGCTCCTGTCTCTCGGGAGAAGCGATTGCTGTGGGAGGCAGGTTGACTCTTCCAGCTGCGAGACAGAAAAAAATGACGCGGATTGAGTCATGTTGTATTCTGTATACACCACCACCGAAATAAACCATCTAACTTTCAAACACACTGGTCATCAATATCCTGTCCAGACGGTGCTTATCCTACAGGCCTTGAGTGTGCAGAGTGCTTGTTAATGTTTTGGGATGTTTCCATACATTTCAGGAGCATGTCTGCGGGTTTAGATTTTTGTACAAAAACCCCAGGCTCAATGAACACGTGTAATAACAACCAAGGGGCTGGTGACAGAGTTTGAGCAGCAACTGCAGAAGAGGAGCCCTGGAGTATGGTTCCAGCTCCTATGATTAACTGGATCTCCAATCTTTGACCGAAGGCTCCCTCATCACCCCTGAGGTAGAGGCTGGAGCGGGGGTTGGCACCCAGTTGGTCCACTGCCCTTATGTCCAGCGGAGGGGATGGAGGAGGTTCAAGACCACACCACGCTCCACGCACAGAGCCAGAGCCGTGCCCACCCTGACAAAGGGCCACTGTTTCTAACTCACACAAGTGCACTGACCCATGGCTAGTGGTAGCCTGAAAGGACCGGGGGGCTTGAAAGCCCATGGCATGCATTTTCCTTGATCCCTGAAGGTGCTCAGTTAAATGTATTTGAAAAGCTTTCACCTAAGGTCAAGCTGAGTCAGGGAACCAAGGTAGAAAAGTGTCAGATGGAGGAGGCTAAGGCACAGACAATTTGCCACTGACCTGAGGCTTCCCTGGTGGCTCAGATGGTAAAGAATCTGGCTGGCTACAGTCCATGGGGTCACAAAGAGTCAGACAAGACTTAGAAACTCACACTTAAGAAGAGAAAGCAATAACCTTGCAACCCTGCACAGCAGTGTCAAGTGAGTACTAAGCACTATACTAAGAAAGCAGAAAGAAAAAAAAAAACCCATGTCATCTTTGCATGGTCTCTACAATGGTGTCCAATGCAAAACTAAATAATATATTACCGTGTAGTTCAGGCACCAAAAGGCGAGGGAGACCTATACCACAGGTTCTCTTCCAGCCAAGCTTACCTGGCTTCACGGTGACATTTACAAATCCCTCTCCAAAGGCATTTTCACCAGAAACTGCTACTTTGAAGGCATAACGTCCTATTGACAACTGCAAGATAAAGAAAAGTTACACCAGCAAACGTGCAAACAACAGGATGCGTCCACTGCCTAGAAGATCCTTAAATATTCCAGAAGCTGTTCTCCTGAAGTCAGCACAGAGCAGGGGCTTGGGACCTAGGGACACACTGCCATGTCTGAAGCCTGTACTCTAGAACACTGACGATCAGCTGGGAAGGACTTCAGCTTCATTACAGACGTCCACAGGCCTTAAGGAGGCATTCGTGAAATGGACCAGCCAAGGGTGGCCATTCGCAAAGTTGCATGTATGGGAATCCTGCATTTTTACCAAGTAGATCTGGTGGGTCAGCTGTCCCAGGTCCAGATGCCAGTCTTTGAGAAACAGCGCTCAGTGACAAGGGGATGGTGATGCTAACTTGAGTTGCACCAGGAGCTGTGCGGTCTCAGAAATGAAGACAACATAATCGTCTATGGCCATCTAAAACGGGGACATGTTTTCTCCTGTGATGGCTTACATCTTGGAGCAATATTTGGTAGTCAAACCATTTGTGAACTGGAATGAATTTTTGGCAATCCTAGAAATGTGCCTAAGAATCAGAGATGACTCTGACACTGCAAAAGGGGCAAGGGTTGGAACACAGGCTTTAACCTCACTACAGACCCACATCAGCCTTCTTCCCCAGACTGATATGCAAAGTAAGTCAAACGAAGAAAAAGTTCCTGAAAGCCCCTTTATTCACATCTGCCTGTCTACCTACACACTTGAAATATAATTCATTAATGTGTGTGCTCAGTTGCTCAGTCACGTCCAACTCTCTGTGGCCCCAGGACTGTAGCCCACCAGGCTCCTCTGTCCACGGCTCTCTTTTTAATCTTAATCATAACAGAGACTCTGGGTTCAACAGCTAAGAAAGTGACACTGAATTTTTAGGTACGCTGTCAATTAAAACCAGTCACCAGTTACTTACTTGAGAGACATTAAGAGCCTGCGTGTGTCTCTGTTTTATTTCTCCTTGGTAGTCTTCAGGGTGGCTTATTAAACTCCATTCATAGCTGTAAGTTGTTTCTGAGAGCCAAAGAGAAGAATGAGTAGTTATAAATTCTTAGAGGTCACTATAATTTGGGCAGAGGAAAGAAATTGAGAGTCGTCAATCTATTAGCAGAAATTAATTTAGGTATGTTGAACCCAACTTTCAATTATCATCCAAGTAAGGAATAATAAGGTTTATGTATCTTTTGAATGTAAAATTTATTTTTTATTATAAGAACACATAACTTATAAAAATTGAGAAAATGTAGAGAGTTTTTTTTTTTTTTTTTAAGGGCCCTAATTTCATTGTTTGCACTTGATGACTTTCCTTCCCGACTGCTACACCTGACTATATAATATAAATTTTAACATAATATAATCCACTGTGCTATGGATTTTTTCTCCTTTATTTTTCTCCTTTTAATAAAAAGCAAAAACAAAACAAAACAAAAATAAATAAAAAGCAAGAAGATTTTAATTCATCTGTTGTAGGGGTTTATATAAGGACGTAAGAACAGATTAAACCTCTATATGTTAAGACGAACCTATCTTCTACTTTGTGATACTAGTCATTAAGGCATGAGATACGTCAGCTGAAAGGGATAAATTACAAACGCCAAGTATCATCATTTATGCCTAAATTTTGATCCATGTGTGACAGGGAGAAACGAATAAAGGAACTAACCTGAATGAGCAATATTCAAACACCAGAGGAATGAATATATTTTGAGAAAGAATGTATTTGACAGGTCACAAGTTCAAACATTTGCTGAACAGCAGAGTGCTGGACCAGCAGAAGAAAGAGCGTTTTAAACAACGTGTTTTTGAACAGCTGTTGTCACTACAGTGTCTGCAAACAAATCTTTGTGCACATGTGACCTCCCTCACCTGACAGGAGAATCATTCCAGGTTCTGTGGGCTGTGCGTGCTAAGTCGCTTCAGTCGTGTCCGACTCTATGGGCTGTAGCCTGCCAGGCTCCTCTGTCCACGGGATTCTTCAGGCAAGAACACTGGAATGGGGTGCCATTCCCTTTTCCAGGAGATCTTCCTAACTCAGGGATCGAACCTGTGTCTCTTATGGCTCCTGAACTGGTAGGCGGGTTCTTAACCATTAGCGCCACCTGGGAAGCCCTCTTATTACAAGTCAAAAGCAAGCATATGGAAACCTCTCCTGTTCTAAGATTATCACTCTGTTTTACATCATTGGAAATGTAGGACTTGGGACTTCACTGGTGATCTAGTAATTAAGAATCTGCCTCACAATGCTGGGGACGCGGGTTCGATCCCTGGTCAGCAAACTAAGGTCCCACGTGCCGCAAAGAAACTAAGCCCAAGCACTACAACGACTGAGCCTGCGCATTCTGGAGTCCATGAGTAATAGCTAAAGAGTTCATGCACCCCAACAAAGATCCTGTGTACTGACACTAAGACCCAGTGCAGCCAAATAAATAGATAAGTATTTTTTAAAAGACATAATTCTCGACTTAAAAAAAAAAGAAAATGTGTGACTTTTTATTCTGAGGAATATACTGGATTTAATTCCTATCCTCTTACTCCGTTTTAAACTATTTCAACAAACTTTAAAGCTTATGATCATCAAGGCCTCAAGAGTGACATATCCAGGTTGTGAAAAGGAATCCAAGTGTAAAAACCCAGTAAAGACTCCTTAAGGACACACCAGCAAATGGGCCCCCTACTGGTCCCAGTGCGTTAGTCGCTTATTCGTCTCCGACTCTGCGACCCCGTGGACTGTAGCCTGTCAGACTTCTCTGTCCATGGAATTCTCCAGGCAAGAATACTGGAGTAGGTAGCCATTCCCTTCTCCAGGGGATCTTCCAGACCCAGGGATGGAACCTGGGTCTCCTGCATAGTAGGCAGATTTTTTTTTTTATCTTCTGAGCCACCAGGGAAGCCCATTGTCCCAGAAAGAGAGAAAAGTGAAGTCTCTCAGCCGTGTCCGACTCTTTGTAACCCTATGGACTGTAGCCTGCCAGGCTCCTCCATCAGTGGGATTTTCCAGGCAAGAATACTGGAGTGGGTTGCCATTTCCTTCTCCAGGGGATATTCCTGACCCAGGTATTGAACCTGGCTCTCTCCACACTACAGTCTGAGTCACCAGGGAAGCCCACTGGTCCCAGAGAAAAGTCAAACTCTCACCTGCAGGTGGCGCTGGCACAACAGAAGCCTTCAGTTCAACTTCATCTGCTGGTGAAGTTATGACTATGTTCTCGCCAGCAGACACCATGAGTTGTTTCACTGAAAGTTAATTAGAAAAAGTACATTTCATCATATACTCTAATGATGCTATAATAGATTTTTTTAGTATCCATGAAATAAAATAACATACTTCTGTAATAGTTCTTCATCTGACTTTATCGAAGATACTTTTTTCCCCCTCTGACTAGTAACTGAACTGTACCCCATATTAGGCTGCAGGGTAGATTTCATCCATTTAAAACTGTCTATGTGAGTAGGCACTGTGGGGAAAATAATGCTTCAGGTTGACTTAGCCAAGGTGTCAGTGACAAGACTTGTGTGAAACAGGTGGGATACTGCAGATCAGGGCTATTTTTTCCTCTTGCTACCAGTTTTGCTTGACTCTCTAGTAGGTGCTATTTTTAGTCATAAAAAGATGGAGTGTAATCATAAGTGTTTCTGAATCATTATTCATACACCACTCAGTTCTTCTGATAGTAACCCCATGTACTGCTGCAATGGCCTTGCTCTTGGAACATTTCCAGGAGAAAATAAATCCAGGCAACCTCAGTGGTAAAAAGGCTATTTTAACTCAAGCAGTAGGCACATCCACTCTCACTAAATCAGCATTCAGAACAATGGTTCCTTGCTCTATAGCCAAGATTACATTGATACAATTGACTGGACTCAACAGGACATCAGCCTCACTTGTAAAACACCATTGAGATAGGTCAAGATATCACATAGAGAAAAGAAAAGATTAAAAAAAAAAAAAGCTGAGTGCTTTCTAGAGGTCCCAGCTACTTGGAGGTGTTAGAGAGACACGTGGCTCATTTAAATCCACTTTTCTCCTCCTGGTTTGTATTCAGTCCCTTGAGTGCCTTCCTAGACCAGCTATAGTGGGTTTGCTGCCCTCTCTGGCTCCTCTTCCCTATCTTACTCTTTGTAAGAAAGATCAGCAATTGTGAACTAAGAAAGGACACTGGTTCCAATCCCTCACTTTAGAAATTGAGCCCTAGAAAGGCAATGTGAGTTGCAACAGATATTTAACTAATTTAAATGTGTTCATTTCAACAGTCGCTTACTTACCAGATTGAACACTGCCAAGGGCTTTAAAATGATCAATTCATTTCATCCTCTAAGCTCTCTAGACAATAGATGCTATTAGAACCCAAGGATGCTAATTCCCAGGCCAGCTTCCTTTTCATTATAGTACTATCCAGCATTTCCTCCAGCATTGTCCTTCTCTCTACTGAAGCTCAGGATCACAGTAAATAACCAAAGAAGAGAGTGAAAGTGAAAATAGCTCAGTCGTGTCTGACTCTCTGCAACCCCTATACAGTCCACGGAATTCTCCAGGTCAGAATACTGGAGTGGGTAGCTGTTCCCTTCTCCAGGGGATCTTCCCAACCCAAGGATCGAACCCAGGTCTCCCACATTGCAGGCAGATTCTGTACCAGCTGAGCCACCAGGGAAGCCCAAGAATACTGCAGTGGGTAGCCTTTCCCTTTTCCAGTGGATCTTCCTGACCCTGGAATTGAACCAGGGTCTCCTGCATTGCAGGCAGATTCTTTACCAACTGAGCTACCAGGGAAGCCCAAAAGAAGAGAGGGTAATCCTGAAAGGATATCACCCACAGAAAGGCTCAGGAAATATGACAAAAGTCTCTAGTAACTTCTTGAGTATTAAATCTAATGGGAGCTTTTCAGTCATCCTATAACACACAGACTCCTCATCACTCGGCTTCCAACGTGGAACCCGCTCCTCTCTCCTTCCGTCAGTCCACATCTGCTCGCTCGCTCCTACCTTTCAACCATGACCACCCGGTCAGCTCCGTAGGCTCCTTCTGTTCCCCCAACTCCTAATACAAAGACAACCCCAATGTTCCATCCCTCAGGCCTCTCCCCAGCTCACCTCCCCACTCTCCCTGGACAGCCTTCAACAATCACCTCTCCACCAGTGACATCTAGCTCTTTATCTTCAGCCTGACTACTCAGCTAATTTTCAGTTCCAGGCGTTTATATGCCTCAGCGTGCTCTCTGCTCCCTTAGCAGTCTCTCACAGTATATTGTATGAGATCCTGTATTGCCATACTGTTTGCCATATGTATCAAACCATATATTTATCTGTTAGACTGGTCCTCTAGATCACAGACTCATGGAGGGAAAAGACAATATCTATTCATTCTTTTAATTCCCAGTGCCTAGCACTATTTCTGGCAAACAACAGATGCTCAACAATGTGCCCAGAGGGAATGAGCAAACTTTGAAAGTTGCCACCACTATGAATATAGTATTTATAGTATAGGAATATAGAATATAGTATGAACACAGCATGTCTTCAGCACATTTCTTCCAGGTGTATTTTTTAACTTACCTGTCCTGGGAGCAGTGGGAGCAGATCTGGGCTGCTCAGATGGGATGGTGCTGGTGGGAAGGGTTGGAATGCTATGCTCTGTGCTCCACGGGGTGACTGCGAGAACCGGGCTCTTCTCCACAGTGGCGGGGCTGACCTCCAGGCTGGCTGGAGGAGGATCATGGGATGGCATTAGGACCTAGGCGATCAATTACAAGGATAAGTTGTTAGAGGGGAAACAAGGTTGAATAGAGCCAGGTCAGTAAACTCAGGCTAATAGGACAGGGAACCAAAAGGGGAAGTTGGAGTGCAAAACCCACAGAAAGAAAAGCTGTCACTCAAACATTAACTGGAGAGGGGCACTGGTATTTACTGAAAAGGTACTCACTTTTGCAGTTCACTTAGCCACTAAAAGGTGAAATGTGTTAATACTCAGTGGTGGGGGAAAAGAACACGGTTAACCTGTGATACTTTATTTTTTAATGGAAAGTCTTAAAGTGTTTAAGACAATTACAAGGACAGAAAAATACGGAAACTTTGAAAAGAAACATACACCAAAGCAGGGGGAAAAAAAAACCAAACACTTCTGATAATATCACTACTTAAAAGACTGTTTAGCAATTTTTAATGGTTGAGATTATAATACACAGTCAATTCAATCCAGCTTTCCTTACTTACTCTAACCCTAAGCACTGATATCTTAAATAACATTCTTCTTTTTTTTAAAAAGAAGTCTTAATTGGTTTATGTTCCTTTATCTTCTGATGTGCCTTCTTGTACCTTGAAATACACTAAATTTTCCCATGACTTGTCCTCCAGTCACTGTATTGCGAGTTGCATTTGGCTTCCCCTGATCAACTCGCTCACTGCGTCTCACCGAGTCCTGGCCTTTCCCAAGCAAGTACCCTCTGGACTCTCAACTGTTCTCCCCACAGGGCAGCCTCCGTGTCTACCTCACTGAGCTTCTGCTCTTAGCACTTGAACCTTCTCTCTGCCTCGGTACGTCTTCTCTCCCAAAGGTTCCCATTCTTTTCACCTGTGTTTTTCATGGAAAGTTCCATACAGTTTATATCCTCTCCTTGGTATCTCCCTCCCCCAGTCCAACTGATTCATATCACTAGTGAGTTTCTAGCAACCTCAGAACCTGTTGGGTCTTGAAGAAACTGCAGGGGGTTGAGAATACATCATCCCCAAATAAGACACTCTGGCAAACTGATTATTTTGAACTAAAGGTACTTGGAAAATTGTCAGTGTAAAAAGAACACTCTGACCCTCCTCTGTCCCCCTGAAAGCAAGAGGCAAATCTCCATGGGAAAGGGAACTTTCCTTTCAAGGATTATCTACAACTTAAAGCAGCTCAAAAAAATTTAAATGTGACTATAGGGGGAAATTTGTATTTTAGTGGAAAATAAAGCATTGTACCAGGAGGACAGAAGGTAACCTTTTCACCAGAGACAAGAAATTTAGGGCTGAGAAGGCTGAATAAACAAACTTTGTGTTAAAACAACAGGCCCAAAATAGAGTCACTTACGCCAAGTCCCTAAAGCAAGACTTACAGTTTCAGCTCTCCCAGAAATGGAAGCTTAAACCAGTCAATCAGGAATTATCTTAAGGTAATCTGCTTGATAAACTCCCACTGCCCCTTAAAGGAAAGTAACCTTGCAATAATCAATCCACTTGCCTGCCTTGTATAATTTCCTTGTTTCCAACTCCCTTCTGCCTAAAAATGTCTTTCATTTTGTACAGCTCCTCGGAACTCCTTTCTATTTGCTATACTGGATGCTGCCTGATTTGAATGCAGATATATTTGTTCAAACTCTTAATAATGTTAATATGCTTCAGCTTAATTTTTTAACAGATACTTATCTTTAACAGATATTTTGTCACCAATTTACTACCCCAAGCCAAAACCTCTTTGGCTTGTCAATTCTTCACAGATTTATTGTTTCTCCTGTTAACCAGGAGGAAAAAAAAAAAAAAAAAAACTTAGAAGAAAAAATTTTTTCTGCTCCTACAAAACCTACCACAAGAGATTTGCAAAGCCTCTGTCTATACATGCTGCATTATATGGGCTGGCTTCAAAACTTCTAAAAAACCCTCATTCATCTTAGATACCAGCAGAGGCATCTAAATCATCACTAGGTGGCTGACTTGTGAAGGCAAAAGAACTATTTGCTCTTTTAAACAGTCTGGTCATGAGAGCCCAACAGAGGAACAAGATGTTAGGTCTGGAAGGTTCTGAGAGCCATCTTTCTTGCCAATACCTTAATAGGTGCCCTTAAGAGGAAACTTCTTGTGTCCTCCACCTAATGAGACTGTGTGGTTTAGTTGCCAAGTCGTGTCCGACTCTTGGTGACCCCATGGACTGTAGCCTGTCAAGCTCCTCTGTCCAGGGGATTTTCCAGGCAAGAGTACTGGAGTGGGTGGCCATTTCCTTCTCCAGGGGATCTTCCCTGATCCAGGGAGGCGCCTCCTGAATTGGCACCACTGAGCCTGGCTCCAAAGTGAACTCAGCCCCTCCCCAGCCACACACACACCAGCCACACCCACCTCTTTCCCAGAGCTGTTGCCGGCTTGCCCGTGGAGCTGAGAAGTCTCTCTCTCCAGTTCTTCTCCTGGAGGTGGGGCAGTGACCAAAGGAAGCAATAACATCTCCGGAGAGGGTTTTGGAGCCGGGGTCCATGCTGACTCATTTGGCTTATGGAGCTCTGGGTCCTCCAGCTGCTTCTCCGCTGGTGCTGCAGGGCTGTCTCCAGCAGAGGAGTTGAAACCTCCCTCACTACCAGGCAGCAAGCCCCAGTCCGTGTACTCTGCACTCCCCCGGGGCTCCTGCTTGCTGATCGGCTGGAAGAGGTTCTGCTCCAGCTCCCTGTAGTCATCTGAGTACTCAGACATGTCCAGGCCCTGATCTTTGCCCAGGAAGGGTAGGTCCTTTCTGATATCCTCAAGTGAGTCCCCCCAGATTCCCGATGGGGCGTCCCTGTTCAGCATCACCTCCCCGTAGTCCAGCAGCGGTGCGGGCCTCTGAGCGGGCCTGAGCACAAAGGTCAGGTAAGACCTGATGGAGCCCATCTTCTTGGGCTCGCAGCTCTCTTTGTGCGGGCAGCTCACCAGGTAGCAGCGGCCCTCAAACCACCAAGCCAGGTCACAGCTGGACAGGTCACAGCAGGCGGATGTGCAGTCCCCCAAGGGGGTGGTCTGAGGCACCGGCATGATTTTGCTAGTTTCCAAGTTAGGAGAGATGATGGCATTGGAATACGTCCTCCCCTCACTGCACTGCGTCCAGGCACAGCCTGCAAACACGCCAGCCACCAATAAGGAAGCGAGGCAGGTCACTTCTGGCAAGCAAATAAACCACCAGCACCTCCTACAGGAAGTCCCCTGCCTTATCGTACAGCCCACCCATCAACACCCCCATCAGTACACCTGTCCTCACACCCTTCCACCCCAACCCATCCATCTACAGATTCTTCCATGTGTCCATCTAACCTTCCATCTTCTCTCTTTATATGGTGCTACTTCACTTAGTGAAGAGAAGCGTTCTTTTCTATGTATGTATTGCTTTTACACTGTCTGTAACATTTTGTTCCTCACCCAAAATCCAGTTATAAAGGTTCACTTTAGGAACAATGTCTTATTGTTGTTGCTGTTAACTGAATGTTTAAACATCTCAGCTTATTCTGATGACAGGGAATTATCAAAAGAGAGAAAAACTCATCTGAAATATAGGTCTAGAATAACTAGCTTTAAGCCGATTCTAAATAATGAACCACAAACGTTGCCAACTGGCAAATCAGTAGGCAGAAGACTGGTGCTTCCTAAGTGCGATCTGCAGACACGGTGGGGCAGGCCACAGACTCTGTGACCAGCCCACGGCGTGGTAAGGGAAGCCGGGGCTTTTAGAAAACTTGGTAGCAATCTGTCATTCCCTGGCACCCAAGGACAAAATCACTTTTCTCCTTTTTTATGTTGTAAAACAAAGCAGATATTGGAATCTAAAAAATGGTGCAAATGAACCTATCTACAAAACAGAGTCATAGATGGAGAAAACAAACACCGTTACTAAGCGGGGGAAGATAGGGAGGGATACACTGAGAGACTGGGGTTGACATATACACAACTAACATATACAAAATAGATAACGATTAAGAACCTACCGTATGGCACAAGGAACTCTACTCAACATTCTCTAACGACCTATGTGGCAATAAAATCTAAAGAAAGAGGGGATATATGTATAACTGGTTCACTCTGCTGTACAGCAGATACTAACACAACATTGTATATCAACTACACTCCAATAACAATTAATTTAAAAAAAAGAAGAATGTTGCCCAGCATTCGGTTCTACAAGGATGAAGTCATTGCCCACTGCAGTCACTGACAGACAGTGTGCCCAGAAAGGAATTCAGGGTGAAAAGCAGGATGAGGCACTCTGTGCTTTGGAAAAACAGGCCCTTAGATAGTTGGACACATGTCTCAGGAAGAATTTTAATGAGCCCAGACTCTTGCATCTTTCCGTACATAGAAAAGCACTAAAATCGTCAGCTGAGATGCCTGTTCCTCGGGACTAGCAGCAGTGGTGTACCAAGAGGTGTGCCTGGCTGCATGCATTCTCTTGCCCCAGATAATATACACACGGGCTTCTTCTCTCAGTTTTTCAGAGCAGTTCCCTCAGAGCTACTGAGATGCCTTTGCCTGGGCTATAGTCCTCAGGAAGGTCCCTGAATAAAACTGAAACCTACAACTCTTGCATGGAGTGTTTTTCTTTCAGTAGACAACTTGTTGTTGATATTTTACCAAAGAGTCTGTCTGTGGTAGATTGGAAATAAAAACAAATTGGTCCCTCATCACATACAGTTCCAGGAATGCGGTTCTGCTGAACTCCGAAGAGCAAAAGATCTTTCTAGTGAGTGCTCATCACTGATCATTCTCTTAATAACTGTTACATTTTTCATAATGACAGTTAGAGATGACTTCTAACTGGAGGTAAGATAAATGGTTAAACACAGTACAAGAATTCAGGTCGTTTGGGACTTCCCTGGCAGTCAGTCTGTTGGCAGGGGCGCAAGTTTGATCCCTGGTCAGGGAGCTAAGACCCAACATGTCTTCCAGCCAAAAAACCAAAACATGAATGAGAAGCAACACTGTAACAAATCCAACACAGACCTTTAAAAAATGGTCCATATCAAAATAAGAATCATTTCTTTTTTTCACCTGTATACACACCATCACCATTATAAATTTTTAAGAACCATTCGGTACCAAATATTGACCCAATAGGAAAGTCTAACTGGTCTCATCCAATAAGAATTAGATGTAAATATGTATCTTTCCCAGTAAATAAGCAGGCAAACTGCTTTACTTCAACTGAAATGATATTTTCCCAAACCAAATCTATTTTTTTTTAAATCTCTTTAATAGTTTTAGCCTTTTATTTTCTAAAGAAAAGCTTAATCTTTTATCAGATATGGAGAGGGGGAAAACACTCTGTGCTGAACATGACAGAACAGTAATTATAATCAAGGTCAAGAGATGATAAAGAGATGAAATAGGTAGATAAATCTACAACTCCCAGCCCTACTCCCAAAAATACTGTCATTGCTTGTAAAGATATCACTGCTGCTGCTGCTAAGTCGCTTCAGTCATGTCCGATTCTGTGCGACCCCATAGTCGGCAGCCCACCAGGCTCCTCTGTCCCTGGGATTCTCCAGGCAAGAACACTGGAGTGGGTTGCCATTTCCTTCTCCAACGCATGAAAGTGAAAAGTGAAAGTGAAGTCATTCAGTCATGTCTGACTCTCTGCGACCCCATGGACTGTAGCCTTCCAGGCTCCTCCGTCCATGGGATTTTCCAGGCAAGAGTACTGGAGTGGGGTGCCATTGCCTTCTCCGAAAGATATCACTACATCCCTTTAAATGAAGCAGCCTTTAAACGAAGGTACTTTAAATGAGGTACTTTGGCCACCTCATGCGAAGAGCTGACTCATTGGAAAAGACTGATGCTGGGAGGGATTGGGGGCAGGAGGAGAAGGGGACGACAGAGGATGAGATGGCTGGATGGCATCACTGACTCGATGGACGTGAGTCTGAGTGAACTCCGGGAGTTGGTGATGGACAGGGAGGCCTGGCGTGCTGCGATTCATGGGGTCGCAAAGAGTTGGACAGGACTGAGCGACTGAACTGAACTTAAACGAAGACCCAAGCTAGAAATTTCTTTCAAACACAAATGGCAGGATACATTTTATTTCCCTTGAACACCTGTTGGGTCACCTCCTTTTGAAAAATATGATTCATAAGAACTATCATGTTTCACTTCTGGCTTTGGACACCAGAAGCTTAAAAGTCAACAGTGAAAATTGTGTCAAAGAAACATTAAACAGGAACAAGGCTGTGACCCTGGAACAAGCAAATTGTTACATGTGGTTGAGAAGTTTAGCAGAAGTCTTCAACACGAAACTTAAAAGCAGTTTTCCCTCAGGCTGGCGGTGGTGGTCTCCATAAGCCTCTAGGGCAGATCATCATTTGGTTCTGCAACAAATCACCTGAATGGGCTGTTTATCTAGATAAATATACTTTAAGAGTGGATCTGAATATTAAACAAAGAAGTTTGAGAAGGTGGGTATCCCGACAACTAAACTATCTATTAGACTCACTCAAGAAAGTTCTTGCAGAGACAGGAGAACACTCACAGGTTTGTTCCCTCTACAAATCCCAGTCCAATCCATGAACACAGTAAGCACTCCACGGGTGTTGACAAATCAGCAAAACCAATGGTTAGCATCTTGTCAAAGGCAGAGGATAGAGAGAAAGGACAGAAAAGCCCTAAACAACATTACTGGGGCTCAGTTAACTCAGGAATTTTGAATAAATGAAAAACACCCCATAAGAAAATGACAAAAAGCTGTGAAAAGGTAGGGATGTGAGAGGGGAAAAAAAAGAGCTCAAACATTAATGACAGCACTTTCCAGAGTACAAGAGTACATCAAGCATGGGATAAAGAATCATTTTGCCTTGTATACTAAGCAGTGGTGAGGTTAATAAGAAGGACATTTGGCATAAGGAGAGTAATATGCAGGAAATGATAAAGCTGTCCTGACTGTAGTATTTCCTCAAGTAGCTCTTGCATGACCTAAAAACTGTGCTTCTTAAAATCTAGATGCTTCAGGCTCCTGAGTCACACCCACGAGGAGTTCTGATTCAGTAGGTCTGGATGGGGCCTAAGAAGACATTTTAACAAGGGTCACTCCCAGGTAAACCTCAGCATGGTTTTACTACACTGTGACAAACCCTGGATATAAAATCAGTTTTCCTAGCCATATCTCCATTCTCAGTCTTCGGTAAGTTTAAAGGGGTCTGGCTGGCTTAGCTGGGGCATGGATCACCAGAGCTGATGCTGACCAAGGATTTTATGCCATGGTGTGTCCACAGTAAGTAAACAGACTATATGAAAATAAAGATTTAAGACAGAAAAAAGCCTGTTATTTGCTTTCTAAAAAAGATCTACTATGCAGTTCTTTGAAATAAATACATGAAGTTTTCCCAGTATATATGAAATGTGATTTTCTTTTTCCCAAAATAGTCATGACAAAAAAGTTAAAAGCCTGTTTCCAGAAACCACTTATGCATGAGGCCTTCCTTTTCATATGTGAAATAAGTCTGCTGGAAAGCAAACACACAGCACCTTCATCTCAGGTTGATCTGAGTTGCTTAAGTCAGAGAGGAAGTTCAAGTGTGAGGCTGGTGTCTCCAGGGTACCGGTTTCCTACCTGTAAAGGTCACCAGCAGCAGCAATGAAGCGAGTTCACCTGTCGGGGGCGCCATTCTGCCTCACACAGCAGGTGCAGGCAGGCTTCGCAGACAGCCCTCAGAGGTCTTTGCTGCGGGCTTCTTTTGTGTTTCTTAGGAGCCAGATTTGGCCTCAGAACTTCAAAGGAAAAACAGAAAAGAGACAGGAAGGAAGAAAAGAATACATAAATGCAGAAGCACACACAGTTATCTCTATCATTTATTCATGGCAAGGGGAAGCCTATCGTGGTAACACCTCAGGGTCATCGTGGGGTTCAGGGCAGGACACCCCTAGATGTGCCACTCTGGCATGTGGATTATTTCAAGATGAAAACAATAAAACCCAAAGGACTCAGGATGATGCTCTGTCCATCCCTCTAACTGCCAAAAAGGCAGAGGACCTGTTCGAGGAAGGCAGCTATCACCATGAATAAATGCAGTATAATATGAGCTAGGTGTGGCAGACATGGAGGAACCTAGCAAAGTCTGCTTGTTAAAACTCCTCTCTGTGTCCCACTATCTTCTTAGGACACGGAAAACATCCATTTCCCAAACATTGGCTCTTTTTTATCTTCCTGTGAATTGCCTTCCTTCCCTTTGAAGTCCCAGATCCCTACCTGCTTCTCCTTGGTCCAGGAGGACAAATATACCTCATTATACCTGACTCTCATTTTATCTGGAATCTCTCACATTATGTGGATTTCTTATTAAATTGCAAATTTAATAGGCAATTAAATTTGGTTTTCTCCTGTTAACCTGCCTTATGTCATTATAACTATTTGACCAAACACACACAGAGGGCCCCTCCTGACAATCATGTCTCAGGCAAACCATCCACCTGAAGTTAGTTTAAACAGAAAGAACAGTTCCTAAGAAGGGGTATAGGGTTTCTCATGCTCTCTCCCCTTATAAGCCCAAACCTAGGAAATAAAAGAGAACTGGGCTCAGAGGCTTGAAAGAAACCAATGCGAAGCCCTCTTTCAGAAATGCTACACCCCCAGTGCACACGACGACACAGAGGCAAGACTGTACAGAAAAAACACAGCTCACTAAAGGCCTTCACAAGTGACTCAGCAGCAATGCACTAAGACTATCAGGAAATTTTAAAATGTCTTAATGTGTATTCACATAGATTTCCTTTTTGTATATGCCCAAGAATGACTCAGGAGAAAAATCTGCCTGAAGCAACCTCCCCAAAATCTCCTTCAGTTGTAGAAACAGTTTACAGGATAAGAAAGGGATGTGCTATGGTATAGACAGGATTTTTTTTTCTTCCTTTGTGGTATTTAAAATAATGATGCATCTCCTAATTGCTAGTATCTTAGATTCAATGATCTAGAGCAATACAAGCATCTTATTTTTGCCTGGCACTTTATTCAATATGATCTTCACAATAACCCAGGTGGCATTATTATCAGTGCTTTAGATAATATGAAGATGATGAAACTGAGGTTCACAAAAGTTCACTGATTTGCTCAAGGGTGAAGAAGAACCAGTACAAGGAAGGTCTGGACTCCAAGTGCTTGTTAATGTAACAAGGCCCCCAGGAACAAGCACAGCTAGATAAGGGCTTCCTAATGAGTGTGCCAGAGCCTTGCCTTGAGCTGCAAATTGATACGCTATGGTCAGCTAGAGTTCAGTTCAAGTTCACACCACTCTCTCCCACCCATCCCTCGTTCCCTTCCCAAGCACATTTACACTCAGGCTTTTGGGAGAGAAAAAGACAGCTTACTTTTCTTCTTCCCGTCCCCTTTCCAGAAGCATCTCATTGAGAAACTTACGAGGGGAACAGGGATGACAAAGAGTGGGACATAATCCAAGGATTGAGGGAGTAGAGGGCATCTAAGCAGTGGACCAGTCTTAGATTTGGGGCAAGAATGAGTTTTATTGAACATCAGAAGCAGCATTGCTGAAAAAGGGCACGACGGACTAGGAGGTCAGAGATTTCCTTACAAGGCGAGCAGGTCCCATTTTCTAGGGTGAGATGCTTGAGCAAATTAAGCTGAGCCGTCCTTAGTTACTCAGTCATGTCCGACTCTTTACGACTCCATGGACTGTAGCCTACCAGGATCTCTGTCCATGGGATTCTCCAGGCAAGAATACTGGAGTGGGTTGCCATGCCCTCCTCCAGGGGATCTTCCCAACCCAGGGATCCAACCCACATCTCCTGCATTGCAGGCGGACTCTTTACCGTCTGAGCCACCAAGGAAGCAAGTTGAGATGGAGGCTTGCAATTGGTGTGTGTGAAGATTCCTTGACAAGCGTCTCCCATATGTGCAGGCGGACTGTGGTTTAGATTTGGGATGTGGACCGGGCCACTGAGGCAGCTGCCTTTTCGTACGTCCTGATATGTGAATTAGCTTTATCGGCGGGTGCTCAGTCACTCAGTTGTGTCCGACTCTGCAACCCCACGGACTGCAGCCCACCAGGCTCTCCTGTCCATGGAATTTTGCAGGCAATTATACTGGAGTGGGTAGTCACTTCCTTCTCCAGGAACTCTTCCTGACCCAGGGGGCGAACCGCGTCTCCTGCGTCTTCAGCATTGGCATGCAGATTCTTTACCACTGAGCCAGAGAGGAAACCAGAAAGGACAAGGAGGCTGTCAATACAGTCAAACCCGGGATCCTATGGAAGAAGGGTTGGGGAACCACTGGACCTTGCTTTGAGTCTTTCTCGAGAAATGATTCAAACCACAGGAAGGCCTTCCACTGAACTGCGGTGATGGCTCTGTCACTGACCACTTGGAACAGGTTGCTGCACAGCCTACAAGCATCACTGGCCAGTGCCCACTGAGAGTCGGGGGCCTCCCTGGCCCCCGTGTTACTGAGCTGAGTCACATCAAAAGACTGGAAAGGAACCACAGTGAAGGTGGCCGTGGCTATATTCAGGAGGTTGTTTCTGTGTGTCAGGATAACAGAGGCCATCAGAACACGAGCTTCCATAAGGTGAAGCAGAGAATGTGAACATTCAGAGTCCCATAAGCTTCAGGCCTAAAAACCCAGAGGAAGACCACCTGCTGGTGCAAACTGTCTGCCACTAATACCTTTCTTTCTCTGAAGCAATGAAAATGTGGTTTGGGATGGGAAGTGGGTAGAAGAAAAGATTGGCCATATCCCGTCTGCAGTGATTGACCATGCCCTAAAAGGCAGGAGAGCAACTGGTCCTCCAGCGATGGCATTCAGCCTCCTGCCAAGACACTGCCCAGAAGAGCAGAGTTGCTATCAGCCAGGGGCAGTTGGCTGAGAACCCCATGGATCAAGACCAGGCCCCTGACGTACCATAGGATAACTTCAGCCAAATTAATAAAAGGTGAATCTCTGGGCAGACATTGCTCCAAAGGCACACAGCCTGGTAAACGGGCCATGGACCAAATTTCCAACTCCTCTGGCAGATGCCCTTGTGCAACGTTCCTTGAAAACTATATCCTACGTGGAAAGCTCTGGAAAGCAATTATCTTAGAGCCAACTTATAGTGCTCAGCAACAGTCAGATCAGATCAGATCAGTCGCTCAGTCGTGTCCGACTCTTTGCGACCCCATGAATCGCAGCACGCCAGGCCTCCCTGTCCATCACCAACTCCCAGAGTTCACTGAGACTCACGTCCATCGAGTCAGTGATGCCATCCAGCCATCTCGCCCTCTGTCATCCCCTTCTCCTCCTGCCCCCAATCCCTCCCAGCATCAGAGTCTTTTCCAATGAGTCAACTCTTCGCATGAGGTGGCCAAAGTACTGGAGTTTCAGCAACAGTAAGCATCTCCTTTTGTCAACACCTGACCTGCCTCTTGAGAAATCTGTATGCAGATCAGGAAGGAAGAGTTAGAACTGGACTTGGAACAACAGACTGGTTCCAAAAAGGGAAAGGAGCACATCAAGGCTGTACATTGTCATCCTGCTTATTTAACTTCTATGCAGAGTACATCATGTGAAATGCTGAGCTGGATGAAGTACAAGTTGGAATCAAGATTGCCGGGAGAAATATCAATAACCTCAAATATGCAGATGACACCACCCTTATGGCAGAAAGCAAAGAAGAATTAAAGAGCCTCTTGATGAAAGTGAAAGAGGAGAGTGAAAAAGCTGGCTTAAAACTCAACATTCAAAAAACTAAGATCATGGCATCTGGTCCCATCACTTCTTGGCAAATAGATGGGGAAACAGTGGAAACGGGGGCAGACTTTATTTTTGGGGGGCTCCAAAATCACTGCGGATGGTGACTACAGTCATGAAATTAAAAGACGCTTACTCCTTGGAAGGAAAGTTATGACCAACTAGACAGCACATTAAAAAGCAGAGACATTACTTTGCTGACAAAGGTCCATCTAGTCAAAGCTATGGTTTTTCCAGTGGTCATGTATGGATGTGAGAGTTGGACTATAAAGAAAGCTGAGCACCAAAGAATTGATGCTTTTCAACTGTGGTGTTGGAGAAAACTCTTGAGAGTCCTTTGGACTTCAAGGAGATCCAACCAGTCCATCCTAAAGGAAATCAGTCCTGAATATTCATTGGAAGGACTGATGCTGAAATTGAAACTCCAATACTTTGGCCACCTGATGTAAAGAACAGACTCACTGGGGAAGGCCCTGATGCTGGGAAAGATTGAAGGCAGGAGGAGAAGGGGACGACAGAGGATGAGATGGATGGATGGCATCACTGACTCAATGGACATGAGTTTGAGTAAACTCCAGGAGTTGGGGATGGACAGGGAGGCCTGGCATGCTGCAGTCCATGGGGTTGCAAAGAGTTGAACACAGCTAAGCAACTGAACTGAACTGACTGTCAACACTGTCTATGAGGTTCCTTCAGCACATTAATATAAGCAAACAATGGATCTCCATTTCCTCAACATGTAAAGGCATACGGACTTCATGGTATCAAGTCTTCTCTGCTCTAACAATTTGCAGGTTTTGCAGGTATTCTTGATATTTCTGGCCTGATCTTGTTCTTTAAATATATATATAGCACCTCATGGATTAAATCATATTTTGACATGTATTTTCCCCTTTGATCCCTATAACTACTCTCTCTGAGATAGGAGGTTTTATTATCCCCACTTTACACAAAAGGAAACTGAGTTTTGGGGTCAGTCTTGAGACTTTAGATCTCAAACCTGCCCTGTAGCTGCCCCAGTCCTCCTCTATGGTTTCAGAAAGTAAGAACATTCTACTCTGGGTGACTGAAGAAGCCCTCTTTTACTTATTATTCAATCTCGGAACTGCTGGATTCTCTTGATAGAGTCTTGCCCTCTCAGCTGCTTGCCTTGCCTTCCTGTGGTTTTATGTTCTCATTAAACGAAAGAAAAGTATTGAAGAATTCACAGAGAAAGCCTCACTAGCTTCCTAAAAATTTCAATCAAAGGCAGCGTTGAATCTGAGCAGTAAAATAGGGCTTTTAAAATAAGGCTTAACAAGTTCAAAAGGCTATAAATAGTACAAATACATAGATCCTTACATAAACTCTGCATGGATCAACTTTATATATGTGAAGATCTGAAAGAAATGCCCCTCCAAGGTGAAAACTGGTGAGAATAATTTTTATTTCTTCCTTTTGATGATTTCTTGTCTATTCCTTTCTTCCTTCCTCTCTTATCTGTAAATTCTATTTTTTCATACACTAAATACATCTTTCCTTTGTATTAATAAAATACAATTGTATTTTCAGTTTTAAAGAAGGCTTAGGGGACTTCCCTTGTGATCCAGTGGCTAAGACTCTACACTCCCAGTGCAGGGGGCTTGGGTTCAATCCGTGGTCAGGGAACTAGATACCACATGTAGCAATCAAGAGTTCACATACTGTAACTAAGACCCAGCACAGCCAAATAAATAGACAAATATATATTTTTTTAAATTTCAAAAATAAAGCAAGCTTTGGTTGTAACACAGCATTTTTTTTTAAGTTACCAACATGTATGTAAAGGCTATTTCTGATTCTTGATGCTTCTGGCCTGATTTTGTTCATAAGTGTCACCCTATCTCTGAGCTTCCTGCCAAGCATAACCATCCCAGAAGCCTCACACCAACTGTCCTTTCTCTTTGGATGATAGTGATGACATCACTGACTCAGAGATGATCTAAAGCTCAGGGATGGGGTCAGAGAGTGAATGAGCTGTAGCAATGGAGTGAGATCAGAGAGAGCTCTGAGAAATGTATTCAGCAAGAAATGATGGACCACATCTCGTCCTGGCCCAGGAAGGGAGGAGGGTCAAGGAAGCAGGAAGAGTGAGGCTCAAAGGTTGCTGCTGTCTGTTCAGTAAGTGTCCTCCCCTTCTTCCCTGGTAACAAGATAATTATTTGGGACACAAAGGGTATCCAGTTAAAAGACTATTTCCCAACACCCCCAGCAGCACCGTGGGGTTACAAGTGATTAAGCTCTGGTCAGTGAGATATTAATATAAAGGAATTGTTGGCAAGGACTTCCAGAAAAAGCTCCTTTTGCCCTCCTCCTCTTTTCTCCTGATAGCTGGAAGAGGACCTGAGGGCTAACGCCCCAGCAGCCGTCTACATCCACGTAGAGGCCCTGAGGAGGCGAGCCAGGTCTAGAAAGATCAAAGGTCCCTGATGATATGGAGCTGATGTATTGATCCTCAACTGCCAACCTGTGAGTTTTTCTGAGGAGGAAATAAACTTTTACCTCATTTAAGCCACTGCTTACATTGCACTTTCCATTATATGGCACCAGGTGCCATTTTAATCTATAAGTGACATTACTTATGGATTATTTTTTTTTCAGCTTATGGATTGTAAAATACTTAGGCTCAGGTAAGCTCAGTTGCTTCATGGGGATTTCAAATACTATAAAAGGCCAAACCTTTATATAGTAATTAAAAAACATTTTTTTTTTTTGGCCACACTGCATGGCATATGAGATCTTAGTTCCATGACCAGGGATCAAACCTTGAGAGGGTAACAGGCAGGAAGGCCAGGGGTCTCCAAACGGAGGAAAGAGCCTGCAACTGTCAGACATTTTTATCTCTTAAGTGGCAGGAGGAAACAAGCGATATTTTTTCCTTCTCTATACAAATTTAAAAGGAGGTTTCTCTTAAAATGCTGTGTTACCATAATGACACCTGGTTTCACCTGAAGTTAACCAATACCTTTTTCTTATGGAAATGTTTGTCTTAAGCTATGCTAATGTACTATGCATTTACCCCCAAACTCCGTCTTCAAGTCCGTTCCGCCTCTTGGCTCAGAACCTACTTGACAAACCAATATGTTAGACTCAGATATTGTTCCCCTAATCTATGTAAATGAAACTATTTGTATGGTGGTCTGCCCTTCTTCAAGATTCAAGTTCATCATTTTATGGCCCAGGATAAATCATTTGGTGCCGAGATTATCCCAAAATGCATCTTATGGGTGAGGGGCCTGGTACCATTCTAAATTTTAAGACATTCCTTTCTTTCATTAACAGACTGCTCTTGACTATATAACATCCAGCTGAAGACTAGCAGGAGGGTGCTCTTTCTGCCCCCTTCTGATGCCTATGTCAGAAGCTTTCTCTATCTCCTTTATACTTTAATAAAACTTTATTACACAAAAGCTCTGAGTGATCAAGCCTCATCTCTGGCCCCGGATTGAATTCATCTCCTCCGGGGGCCAAGAATCCCGGTGTGTTTGCGTGATTCAACAACAATCTTTCAACCTGCAGCCCCTGCAACTGGAAGCATGGAGTCTTAACCACTGGACCACCAGGGAAGTCCAATAACTTAATCATTTTTAAAGTGGCAGATATGCCCATGAAATCTGAAACCATTTATATGAGAGGCAGCATACACTTCCTTATAGGATTAATTAATTTTTCATGTATATTTTCTCTCTAATAAACTATAAACTTCTTGAGGAAAGATCATCAATCTTAAAACACAGCTTGACTATATTTTGACTTCAAGTTTACTAATTTCTCATCTACAACATTAACAATTTTAGGTTTTAAAAAAGCTAATGTTTGGAATCATGCTGTAATGTATAGAAATATCAATCACTATGTTGTACACCACATTTAAAATAGTACTGGAGGTTAATAATACTTCAAAAACCAAAGGCATAGGAAAAAAGGTCAGATCTGTGGTCACCAGAGGCAGGGGTTGGGAGGGGCAACTGCTTGAAGGTGGTCAAAAGGTATAAACTTCCAGTTATAAGAAACATCTTAAGTTCTTGGGACATAATGTACACGTGATTAATATAATTTACTCTGCTGTATATTATATGTGAAAGCTGTTAAGAGAGTAAATCATAAGACTTCTTATTACAAGGGCTTCCCTGGTGGCTCAAATGGTAAAGCGTTTTCCTGTAATGTGGGAGACCTGGGTTTGATCCCTGGGTTGGGAAGATCTCCTGGAGAAGGAAATGGCAACCCACTCCAGTACCCTGGCCTGGAGAATCCCATGGATGGAGGAGCCTGGTAGGCTACAGTCCATGGGGTCGCTAAGAGTTGGACACGACTGAGCAACTTCACTGGTTCACTGGTTCTCATTACAAAGGGAAAAACATTTTTTTTCCTTTTCTTGTGTGTCTGTATGAGATGATGGATGGTTACGAAATTTACTGTGATTATCACTTCATGGCGTCTGAAATTCAAATCATGCTGTACACTTAACTTATATAGTGCTATATGTCAATATATCTCAATAAAACTAGAAGAAAAAACAAAAAAAAAGAATGTAAAAGAAAAAATAAAAGAGCTAATATTTAATGCATTTTAAATAAAAATGTTTCTTTAGGTGAAAACTAGGTAAAGTGACAGATGATTTAAAAATTGCTCGCATGCATAACAAGTAACTTTTCAATTTCAACTGTGAACATAGAAGATACATTTGAAAATGTTTATTTTCAAACCTCAAGGAGCAAATGATTTTTTAAAAAATAGAAAATTAAGTTGCATGCAATTTCTCTTAAAATTTTACCATTAACAACAACCAGTTAGAATAAGAAATGAAAGAAAACAACAACAAAAAGGAATATAATAAAAAAGAATAGCAAACAACAACAAAAAATAATGAAGACCTAAGAATGAATTTACAAGATACTTGCCTATTTTAAGACAACTTTAAATTCTGGTGAGAAATACAAAAAAAAGCTTAAATAGACAAAAATATGAATAAATTATTCTTGGACAAAACGATATCAGAAATATGATCATTTTTCCCAAATTGACAAGTACATTTCTATGTTCCTAATAAAAACAGTGAATTTTTTTTAATAAAATAGAAATTTATTTGGGCAAATGCAAAACTAGACAAAGATGATTCCTCAGATCACATGGAAGAATCAGTAAGAAGAGAAGAGAACTAAGGGGAAGCTAGTCCTACCAGACAGCAAAACATATTATAAAGTAAGAATCATTTAAATGGGACAGTACAGGTATAAAAATAGATCACTGAATGGACAGATATTCAAAAAATGAATCCAAATATTTAAAAGATTATAGGACATGATTAAAAATGCCATCTCAATCAGTGGAGGGGGTAGATTATTAAATAAATGATACTGAAAAATGGAGAGCCTTTTGAAAAAAAGTAAGTTGTATCCCTACCTCATATGTCATACCCAGATAAATTCCTAATGTATAAATAAGACCATAAAGGCACTATAAGAAACTGTGAGGTTGGTTTTTGACAAGGATGCCAGGACAATTCAATGGGGCAGAGACCAATACATATATATTTTTTTTTTCTATTATCTCATATAATGTATATGGGGTTTCTTTTTGAAACAGTAAATTCATAAGTTCTAAAAGATACTGTGGTGATGGTTGCCCAAGTCTGTGAATATACTAAAAGCCACTAAATTCTACAACTTAAATAGGTGAATTGTATGATATGTGAACTGTATCTTAAAGCTGTTTTTTTTTTAAATGAAAAGAAACTATGGGAGATTGTATTTGTAATCTCTGAGTGGGGAAGGCTTAGGTATGAAATGAACTCAGAAATCATTATAGAAAACAGGAATAAATCATGTACTATGCTCTTTGAGATTGCGACCCCATAGACTATGGCCCACCAGGCTCCTCTTGCCCATGGAATTTTTCAGGCAAGAATACTGGAGTGGGTTGCCATTTTCGTCCTTCAGGGAATCTTCCTAATCCAGGGATGGAACTCATTTCTTGCATCTTCTGCATTGGCAGGCAGATTCTTCACCGCTAGTGCCACCTGGGAAGCCTGAAAAAATCATGTCCACTAACAAAAAAAATGGATAAATAAAGTTTTTCATGGAAGGAATACCATTTCTAAAGTCAAACTGTCAACAACATGAGAAATGCTGGGCTGGATGAAGCACAAGCTGGAATCAAGATTGCTGGGAGAAATATCAATAACTGCAGATATGCAGATGACACCACCCTTACAGCAGAAGGCAAAGAAGAACTAAAGAGCCTCTTGATGAAAGTAAAACAGGAGAGTGAAAAAGCTGGCTTAAAGCTCAATATTCAGAAAACTAAGATCATGGCATCTGGTCCCATCACTTCATGGCAAAGAAATGGTGACAGACTTTATTTTTGGGGGCTCCAAAATCACTGCAGATGGTGACTGCAGCCATGAAAATAAAAGACGCTTGCTCCTTGGAAGAAAAGTTATGACCAACCTAGACAGCATATTAAAAAACAAAAACATTACTTTGCCAACAATAGTCTATCTAGTCAAGGCTATGATTGTTCCAGTAGTCATGTATGGCTGTGAGAGTTGGGCTATAAAGAAAGCTGAGAATTGATGCTTTTGAACTGTGGTGTTGGAGAAGACTCTTGAGAGTCCCTTGGACTGCAAGGAGATCCAACCAGTCCATTCTAAAGGAGATCAGTCCTGAGTGTTCACTGGAGAACTGATGTGGAAGCTGAAACTCCAATACTTTGGCCACCTGATGTGAAGAACTGACTCCTTGGAAAAGACCCTGATGCTGGGAAAGACTGAGGGCGGGAGGAGAAGGGGACGACAGAGGATGAGATGGTTGGATGGCATCACTGACTCAATGAACATGAGTTTGAGTAAACTCCGGGAGTTGGTGAGGGACAGGGAGGCCTGGCGTGCTGCAGTCCATGGGGTCACAAAGAGTCGGACACAACTGAGCAACTGAACTGAACAGAACTGAAGTGGGAAAAATATTTACAGCTTACATCACAAAGATAATTTCCCTAACACATAAAGTGTCCTCTAATAGAAAAGTCCATCAATAGATACAACATTGAAAATTTTAAATGCATTTTAAATACCTCAAAAGATACTCAATTTCATTCATAAGAAGAGGAATACAAATTAAAGCTAAGAGATACCATTCTTTCATCTATGAGACTGTCACATATGGAAAAACATTCATACTTCACGGTGTGGGTGAGAGTTTGGCTCATTCTTACTGATGGGAATGTAAACCAGCACAATCTCTATGGAGGGCAAAGTGACACCAAGCACATTTCAGCAGCTCCACTTCCAGGAATTTATTCTACAGAATATACATAACCACTCATGAAATCATATGCACACTAGTGTATTGCTGGGGTAAATATCGGTATTAACAAACAGACTGGAAACAACCAAACTTTCATCAGCGGGGAAGTAGTTAATCAAATTAAGGCTGCCCATACCCCGAAATTCTCTGCATTTGTGAAGAAGAAAGAGGGACGCTCTCCACATGCTGGTAATATACCAAGACCTAACATTACATGACAGAAGCAACTTGCAGAATGGTATAAATGGTAGTCACATTTGGGGGAAAAGAGAATGGGCTGCAGAAAAACATAAATATGAACTTGCTTGAAAATGCACTATCTCTAGAAGAACACAACCAAGAAACCGTTATTAATACCTGATGATGAGACAGGGAGCAGGAAGAGAGAGTTTTTTGCAACAAGCAGTCTTTTGTGCCTCTTGAGTCACGTGAATATCTTCAATATTTTACACGTAAATAAATAAGGTTCATATTCTTGCCATTGTGCTCGGTCTGGAGGCTTAGATCTACTGAGCATCAAGAACAACACAAGAGGTTCCATGCAGGAAAGGAACCTGGGCGTGTAACCCAGAGGGGGATGGGCTATGAGAAAGGCAGCCAGATTTAACGAAAACAGACACAGGATTCCCAATCGAATGTGAATTTCAGATAAATAACAAATAATTTTTATTATGCAATATTTGGGACATGTCTACACTGTGTTTTGTCAGGCAGCTCAATCTATGAGAAAATGCCTGGGCTTTCCTGGGCAGCTACTTAGAACTACAACTAGTATACATCTCTGCTCAGAAGGTCTATACATACAACACTATGGAGAGAAAGAGCTGACATTTATACTTCACCTTAGAAGAAACTGTCTGACCCAGATTCAGACAGTATGCTGACTCCCCATGGATCTGTGAAGTCATTTAAGGTAAGCATGAACAACTTGTTAAGACCACAAGGAGTTACCATCATTTCAGGCAAAGAGGCTTCCCTGGGTGGCTCAGATGGTTAAGAATCTACCTGCAATGCAAAAGACCCAGGTTCGATCCCTGGGTTAGGAAGATGCCCTGGCGAAGGAAATGGCAACCCACTTCAGTATTCTTGCCTGGAAAATCGAGGCATGGACAGAGGAGCCTGGTGGGCTACAGTCCATAGGATCATAAAGAGTCGGACATGACTGAGTGACTAACACTTCACTTTCAGGGAAACAAACCAAAGTGAGGGGAAGACCTAGTAAACAAGTCACTGAAATTGGGGCTGTATTCATATTTTAATTTGCGACTGTTAAACTCAGTAATCTCTATTTCAGAGAGAGAGAATTACCATGGTTCTCTGTGACAAATTACTTTTCATAGTCAGCTGACAGATTTCATCTCAGCTGGAGCTGAGTGTATGAAAAAGAGAAAGAAAGAAATCCTGTATGTGACAGCCAAAATCCGACATATCTGACATTTGCTTCCTAACTGCCTTGTTTTGTGGTAAGGTTTGCCCAGAACGATGCTATGGAGAATAGCAGGAAATATATTATTCATATATTTCTCTTTCCATTTCACTGCAGTTCACTTTTCATCTTAGAAAAACTCACTGTAGTAGCTGTGACCAATGAACTCAGTTCAACCAAGTAGGAACCACCTCCTGGCCCATGGCAGATCTCCTAGGATGATGGTGATTACGTGTATGCTATTGGGTAGGCCAAAGAGTTTACCTGGGTTTTTCCAGAAGATGGTATGGAAAAACTTGAACAAACTTTTTGGCCAACCCAATACATAGACTGGTTCAAATGCTGACTGGAGCCAGTGTTACAAACTCCTGAAATATGCCAGGATAAACACCCTGGGAGAGGAGAGAAAACTCATCACAAGACCCTCCATGTCCCGCTCTTCCCAGTCTCCTTTCCAACGTCCACAACATCCTCTACCCTGCCTATATCCAGTTGAAAAATCAGTTTCTTCAAAGAAGCCTTCCTCAAAACCAGAATTGAAAGAGACACATGTACCCCAATGTTCATCGCAGCACTGTTTATAATAGCCAGGACATGGAAGCAATCTAAATGTCCATCAGCAGACAAATGGATAAGAACGCTGTGGTACATATACACAATGGAATATTATTCAGACATTAAAAAGAATACATTTGAATCAGTTCTACTAAGGTGGATGAAACTGGAGCCTATTATACAGAGTGAAGTATGCCAGAAAGAAAAACACCAATACAGTATACTAACGCATATATATGGAATTTAGAAAGATGGTAACAATAACCCTGTACGCGAGACAGCAAAAGAGACACAGATGTATAGAACAGTCTTTTGGACTCTGTGGGAGAGGTAGAGGGTGGGATGATTTGGGAGAATGGCATTGAAACATGTATAATATCATATGTGAAACAAATCGCCAGTCCAGGTTCGATGCATGATACTGGGTGCTTGGGGCTGGTGCACTGGGATGACCCAGAGGGATGGGATGGGGAGGGAGGTGGGAGGGGGGTTCAGGATGGGTAACACATGTACACTTATGGGGTGGATTCAAGTCAATGTATGGCAAAACCAATACAATATTGTAAAGTAAAAAAAAATAATAAAAATAATAAAATAAAAAAGAAGCCTTCCTCAGCTTCCTGAACATAACCTCCAAGCTGAAGTCACTGTTCCCTCCTCTCAGGACATGTTCCAAGACTAGATTATCATCACAAGTAAACATTGTATAAAGTACAATTAACCTCTGTAAAAATTCCCATTTATTTCATACTGTCCCTGGCACTCATTTTAATCCTCTGAAATCCCTCCAATTGCATATTATCATCCAATGAAATCAAGGCTCAGAAAAACTAAAATGCCCAAGAACTGGAACCCAATCCAAGTGTGTCAGACACCACAGAATATGTTTTTGCCACTATTCTATATTGCCTTATGAGTTTCTCCATTAAAAAAAAAAAAACCTAATTGGGTTTTCTTCTAATGTATAAAAGCAATAATATCCAATATTAGGGTACAGGTAAATATAATTGTATATCCTATGGATATATAATACCCATGTATTAGTGCTATGAGGCCCATGGTCCAGTATTACCAATTCATGAAAGATGCATATTTTAAAAAGAAAATACATGGGGAAAGTCTAGATTTCTATGTCTAGCAAAACAGCAACACATACAACATTGAGATTTCTGGGGGAAAATACAACAGACACTTTTCAAATATATAACTGCACTCACAAGGAAATAAGGGAAATCCACTAAGGCTGAAAATGAACAGAAAGCTGGAAGTTGACGCTGAGCTTGTAGTTGCCTGAGATATGTGTTCATTTCTAGAACATAGAGACAGGAGTCTAATGGCTACAATACAGAAGTTGGAACCTTGGGTGCATTCAAGATGAGGGGTTGGAACTAAGGTGCCTTGGAAAACCAGGAACCTTTAAGAGATGCATCCTTGTGGGTGAAAGGATGAACTGAGAAAAAAATAAAAATAAAACCCTGGCCACTGTGCTCTGTGGGAAGTAATAATTCTCCCCTGAGAACTGACATTCCACAGGTTTGCTCCTCACAGGTCTGGGCTCCACTTTTCATTACAAGTTTGGTTCAATTAAAACCAAGGGGAGAAGTTACCTTAAAGTAGTTCTGGGCTGGTAGTACCCACAGATACCTGGCAGAGGCAATCACAAATCCTTTCTGGAAGAATTCACATCAACCCTCAGGGAGAACTCAGATAAACATGAGATTAGAGTTCCAGGAAGAAAGGCAACAGAAAAGAAAGATAAGAGAATCCGGTTCCTGAGATTTTAAAATAACAAAATACTGACCTACAAATATAAAATAAGACACTTAAAATTTTACAAAAAGTAAGATGTAAGATTACTACAAAAAAAAAAAAAAGACCCTGGCAGATTTGAAAAATCACCAAGCACAAAGATAAAAGTAATTAAGATACTTTTGCTGTCAAAAGCTCAACAGATGAGTTAAAGAGCAGATTAGACACTATTGAGGAATTCATGGACTCAGAAGGCCCTATGTGATGTATGTATACCTATGGCTGACTATGTTGATGTTTGGCAGAAACCAACACAATTCTGTAAAGCAATTTTCCTTCAATAAAGAAAATAAATGTAAAAAAAAAAAAAAAAAAGGTCTTATTGGAGCCAAGTCTTAAAGAGATGAGACAATGAAACATGTGGACAGAAAGGAGAGTTCTAGGCAGAGGGGACCTGAAGTGCAACAGCTTTGAGGAGGGAATGTGCCTTGTATTCCAGAAACTGCAAGATGGTCAGCATGGCTAAAGGAAAGGTTATGGAGGCAACTGGAGGCCACACTGGTTCACAGGTCAATACAAGGATCTCCGGCTTTGCCTCTGAGATGGGAAGTGGTGCAGCATTAACTCTGTCCGCTGAGGCTTCCATGTCAAAGGGAGTGTAGAGGGCAGAGAGATAAGTGAGAAGCCCGAGCACTTATCCAAGTGGGGGGATGGCATCTTGCCCCGAGGTGGCAGCAGGAAGGGTCTGGGTCTCAAAACACCTGAATTATTTTGCAGGTAGAGACTGCAGGATTTGCTGCTGGAAGTGGTGGAGGGCCTGAGATGAGGACAAGTGGTCAGGATGACTAAGCAGCCAGAAGAATGGGGTTGGAATGACCTGAAGTGGGGAGCGACTCAAGACCGTCAGGTGGAGTGCTGATCAGGGCACTGGATAAACAGGTCTGGAGTTCAGAGGAGAGACGAGCCAGAGGTATAAACGGGGAGCCAGAGAGTGGGTTTAAAAGCCACAAGACTGGTTAACAGCACTGAGGGGGAGAAGTATAAACAGAAAGGAAAGAGAAGAGCGGGGAGAACTGCCTGAGTGATAAAGCTGAGCTCGGAGTGCAGGGACTGGCCCATCTCCAAAGGGGCCCATCAACGACTGCTCTCCCCGAGTCAGGTGGACCCGTGGGGAGGCCTTGATGTGCAAGGGGGAGAAACTTAAAATAACGCCTTCTGATTCGGAGAGCATCACATTTTGCTGTCAATGGGAGTGCAAATCCCATGGCAGCAGCTCCCTGGCTACTTCAGCCAGAGCAAACCAAACAGAGCTCTGGTCAGAAGAAAGGACTAACTGACAACATCAACCATTAAGTGGATTCCGATCACTGCCAATTCTACCACTACCAGATGAACTGATGGAAAACCCAGTTTTGTATCTCCTCCATTAATAATATACCACTGGGGGGAAAATTAGAAATTTATTTTTAATATATTTTAACAACATTGGAGAAGAGTAGCAGAGTCAGGCTTCATGAGCTTGACATTCAGTTGTGCAAAACTATGTAATTCTATTTCAGAAACTTTTAAAAAGGCATTTTGGTAAGGCAGGCTGCAGCAATTCAGAGCTTGGTTGTAATCTCAGCTTGGAAGATTCCAAATATGAGGGGCTCTGCAGTTTTTACCCTGGAGGGAATGCTGACAATCCATAACTGTGTTTTTGCTTTCTGTATCCTCAACCTAGCCCTAAACCTAGCCCTATCCACTGGGCCTGTGCATGCACAGCACTCATCTTCCTGCTGCCAATTTTCTTTAGTATTTCATTTCAAAGCAAGAAACGGAAGTAACAAGAGATCAGCCAGTGAGTGTAGGCACACAATTATGCCTATCTCCCCTTTTGGGGGAAAGTGGGGGTGGCTTCCCTTGTAGCTCAGTCGGTAAAGAACCCGCTGCAATGCAGGAGACCCGGGTTTGATTCCTGGGTTGGGAAGATGCCCTGCAAAAGGAAATGGAAACCCACTCCAGTGTTCTTGCCTGGAGAATCCCATGGACAGAGGAACCTGGAGGGCTACAGTCCATGGGTTGCAAGAGTCGGACACGACTGAGCGACTAAACCACCACCACCACCCCTTTTAGGGTGTCTTGGTCAGGGTCTTCCCTTCCCCTCCATCGATCCCCTCCCTGCAGGTCTCTATAAACCCAAGCTTCCAGGCAAAGGTATTGGCTGTTTTTACTTGATTAAACCTTAAGGTCTTTTTCTTTATGCGGATGTCACAGGAGATTCCTGGTGACCAAAGGCTCTTTTAGGTATTTTTGACAGAAGGGTATGGGAGATAGCTGGAGGATAGGTGTCTGTCTTGTAGTTCTCTAATCACAGCTTCTTAACACACCCATTTTGTTCTCAAAGCAACTTGAGACAAGCCAGATGCTGTAGTACTAGACCAAGTCCCCAGGTGTTCCTTAGAGAAGGACTGTTCCACCCTTGCTGTTTGAGCTCTCCAAAGAGGCAGATCCTGGAGATAAGGGTCACCATTATACCAAGAGACCCAGCCCACACAGCAAATATATTCACATGAATCTTCCTGGGGGGGAATTGGCTTCATTAAAAGGATGAGTTTCATTAACAGGATTAATAGGACTTGGGAGTTTTGAAATCAGCTTCACTAATAACTGAGGTCATGGTGGAGAGATCTGACAAAATGTGGTCCACTGGAGTAGGGAATGGCAAACCACGTCAGTATTCTTGCCTTGAGAACACCATGAACAGTATGAAAAGGCAACATGATAGGATACCGAAAGAGGAACTCCCCAGGTCAGTAGGTGCCCAATATGCTACTGGAGATCAGTGGAGAAATAACTCCAGAAAGAATGAAGGGGTGGAGCCAAAGCAAAAAGAATACCCAGCTGTGGATGTGACTGGTGATAGAAGCAAGGTCCAATGCTGTAAAGAGCAATATTGCATAGGAACCTGGAATGTCAGGTCCATGAATCAGGGCAAATCGGAAGTGGTCAAACAAGAGATGGCAAGAGTGAACGTCGACACTCTAGGAATCAGCGAACTGAAATGGACTGGAATGGGCGAATTTAACTCAGATGACCATTATATCTACTACCGCGGGCAGGAATTCCTCAGAAGAAGTGGAGTAGCCATCATGGTCAACAAAAGAGTCCGAAATGCAGTACTTGGATGCAGTCTCAAAAACGACAGAAGGATCTCTGTTCGTTTATAAGGCAAACCATTCAATATCACAGTAATCCAAGTCTATGCCCCAACCAGTAACACTGAAGAAGCTGAAGATGAACGGTTCTATGAAGACCTACAAGACCTTTTAGAACTAACACCCAAAAATGATGTCCTTTTCATTATAGGGGACTGGAATGCAAAAGTAGGAAGTCAAGAAACACCTGGAGTAACAGGCAAATTTGGCCTTGGAATACGGAATGAAGCAGGGCAAAGACTAATAGAGTTTTGCCAAGAAAATGCACTGGTCATAACAAACACCCTCTTCCAACAACACAAGAGAAGACTCTATACATGGACATCACCAGATGGTCAACACCGAAATCAGATTGATTATATTCTTTGCAGCCAAAGATGGAGAAGCTCTATACAGTCAGCAAAAATAAGACCAGGAGCTGACTGTGGCTCAGACCATGAACTCCTTATTGACAAAATCAGACTTAAATTGAAGAAAGTAGGGAAAACCACTAGACCATTCGGGTATGACCTAAATCAAATCCCTTATGATTATACAGTGGAAGTGAGAAATAGATTTAAGGGCCTAGATCTGATAGAGTGTCTGATGAGCTATGGAATGAGATTCGTGACATTGTACAGGAGACAGGGATCAAGACCATCCCCATGGAAAAGAAATGCAAAAGAGCAAAATGGCTGTCTGGGGAGGCCTTACAAATAGCTGTGAAAAGAAGAGAATCGAAGAGCAAAGGAGAAAAGGAAAGATATAAGCATCTGAATGCAGAGTTCCAAAGAATAGCAAGAAGAGATAAGAAAGCTTTCTTCAGGGATCAATGCAAAGATATAGAGGAAAACAACAGAATGGGAAAGACTAGAGATCTCTTCAAGAAAATCAGAGATACCAAAGGAACATTTCATGCAAAGATGGGCTCAATAAAGGACAGAAATGGTATGGACCTAACAGAAGCAGAAGAGATGGCAAAAATACACAGAAGAACTGTACAAAAAAGATCTTCATGACCCAGATAATCACGATAGTGTGATCACTGACCTAGAGCCAGACATCCTGGAACGTGAAGTCAAGTGGGCCTTAGAAAGCATCACTACGAACAAAGCTAGTGGAGGTGATGGAATTCCAGTTGAGCTATTCCAAATCCTGAAAGATGATGCTGTGAAAGTGCTGCACTCAATATGCCAGCAAATTTGGAAAACTCAGCAGTGGCCACAGCACTGGAAAAGGTCAGTTTTCATTTCAATCCCAAAGCAAGGCAATGCCAAAGAATGCTCAAACTACCGCACAACTGCACTCATCTCACACGCTAGTAAAGTAATGCTCAAAATTCTCCAAGCCAGGCTTCAGCAATATGTGAACCGTGAACTTCCTGATGTTCAAGCCGGTTTTAAAAAAGGCAGAGGAACCAGAGACCAAATTACCAACATCCGCTGGATCATGGAAAAAGCAAGAGAGTTCCAGAAAAACATCTATTTCTGCTTTATTGACTATGCCAAAGCCTTTGACTGTGTGGATCACAATCAACTGTGGAAAATTCTGAAAGAGATGGGAATACCAGACCACCTGACCTTCCTCTTGAGAAACCTGTATGCAGGTCAGGAAGCAACAGTTAGAACTGGACATGGAACAACAGACTGGTTCCAAATAGGAAAAGGAGTACATCAAGGCTGTATATTGTCACCCTGTTTATTTAACTTATATGCAGAGTACATCATGAGAAATGCTGGACTGGAAGAAACACAAGCTGGAATCAAGATTGCCAGGAGAAATATCAATAACCTCAGATATGCAGATGACACCACCCTTATGGCACAAAGTGAAGAGGAACTCAAAAGCCTCTTGATCAAAGTGAAAGTGGAGAGTGAAAAAGTTGGCTTAAAGCTCAGCATTCAGAAAACGAAGATCATGGCATCCGGTCCCATCACTTCATGGGAAATAGATGGAGAAACAGTGGAAACAGTGTCAGACTTTACTTTTCTGGGCTCCAAAATCACTGCAGATGGTGACTGCAGCCATGAAATTAAAAGACGCTTACTCCTTGGAAGGAAAGTTATGTCCAACCTAGATAGCATATTCAAAAGCAGAGACATTACTTTGCCAACAAAGTTTCGTCTAGTCAAGGCTATGGTTTTTCCTGTGATTATGTATGGATGTGAGAGTTGGACTGTGAAGAAGGCTGAGCGCCAAAGAATTGATGCTTTTGAACTGTGGTGTTGGAGAAGACTCTTGAGAGTCCCTTGGACTGCAAGGAGATCCAACCAGTCCATTCTGAAGGAGATCAGCCCTGGGATTTCTTTGGAAGGAATGATGCTAAAGCTGAAACTCCAGTACTCTGGCCACCTCAGGCAAAGAGTTGACTCACTGGAAAAGACCCTGATGCTAGGAGGGATTGGGGGCAGGAGGAGAAGGGGACGACAGAGAATGAGATGGCTGGATGGCATCACTGACTCGATGGACGTGAGTCTGAGTGAACTCCAGGAGTTGGTGATGGACAGGGAGGCCTGGTGTGCTGCGATTCATGGGGTCACAAAGATTCGGACACGACTGAGCGATTGATCTGATCTGATCTGATCTGATCTGAATAACTGAAAAGAAAAAGAAAACTTTCTAATTCCAAACTGCAGACTGGATCGATAACATCTATTTCCCCTCTTTCTTACATTTCTACTGAAAAATGAAAATAAAGGGGAAAGGCGGCAGGACATATGAACAGATGGGAGAAAAGAAACCATAAAACCATAACATTGGAAAAATAAGAATGAGAACTACTAATAGACCAGAAACTTCAAAGAATTCCTGGAAGATAGGAAGCAGGTGGCATGGAACCGAGGAGATAAAGGAAACCCATTCTCTAGAAACTGGGGAAGTACAGGACTTTCAGGGGGCACTGGAGGAGCCCTAAGCCCTGAGCCCATGAAAGCCAAGACAAGATGGGCCAATGTACAACCTCTGTGAAAGCCAGATCTCAAGCTTATGCCAGGAATCTTCTCTCTTAACAAAGAGAGACCTGGGACTTCCCTGGTGGTGCAGTGGAGAAGAATCCGCCTGCCAATGCAGGAGACACAGGTTCAACCCCCGATCCAGGAGGATTCCATAGGCCGAGGAGTGGCTGGGCCCCTGTGCCACAACTACTGAGCCCGCACGCTGCAATGAGCCCGTGCAGCTAGGGCCTGTGTCCACACGAGAGCCACCGCAATGAGAAGCCTGTGCACAGCAACAAAGATCCAGTGGAGCCAAAAATAAATAAATATGTAATTTTTTTTAACCTCTAAAAAAAAGAGAGATTGGTCCTCATAGGGTGTCAGTGGCAGCAGAGGGCCTATGAAAAAAGCAGAACCAAGAGAATGTGAAGACTGTCCTGGAAGGAAACATATACCATTCCCAAGCCATGTACCTCAAGAGCAGAGCTCTCCTCCTCATGGCTACCTGGGGAGTCCCTACCCACCTAGACTGGAGGGAAATTTTCCCACTTTTCAAGTCGTTGGCTTTCAGTGCAAAAATGTTTTCTGAGCAACCTTACGTGTTCCTGTAGCCTGGAAGTTCTCTTCTTTAAATTGTTTTAATATGTTGTGTTTGACTCAGACAAAAGTTCTGAAGCATCATCATCCTGGAGGGGCTTAAAAGCCTGCCCAGGTCCATAATGATAATGCCTTGTCCATTCTATGCACCCATCAGGTGATCATCATAGTGGTTATTTACTGACTATAACCCTTGCTTTTCACATCTGTGTTAGTTTCCTGGAGGTGCTGTTATAAAGCACAGCAAACTAGGTGGTTTAAAACAGTAGCAATTTATTCGTTCACAATTCTAGAGGCCAGATGTCTGAAATCAAGGGGTCACAGCCCCACTGAGACTCTGGGGCAAATCCCTTTTTGCCTCTGTCACTGATATTCCCGGGTGTGCAACTGCATCATTCCGGTCTGCATCTGTTGTCAATGATGCTCTCCCAAGCTGCCTCTGTGTCCAAATTTCTCTCTGCTAACAAGGACACTAGTCGTACTGGATTAATCTCATCTTAGCTCAGGTACATCTGTGAAAACCCTATTTCCAATAATGTCGCGTTCACAGGCACCAGGAGCTGGGACTTCACCTTATCTTTTGGGGAGGACACAGTGCAACACACAACACCATCCTTTGTCCTTTTCAACAGAAGGGCTTTCTGAAATGTTCCTACTTTGTCCCATCACTGACCCCACAGAGTACCTAAAACAGACAGCATTTTCTAAGTTTAAGGGTGGACCAAAAAAAAAAAAAAGCCAACTATTTTACAGGGAGAAGAAAGAATAACTCAGGTCTTCACACACTGGGGATTTTCTTTCATCTCTGCCCAAAGGAAACCAGTCAAGTCAGAACCAAGGTAGGATGAATGGTAAAGGACTTCAGGGTATTCCAATCCAAACCATGATACACTGTAGCCAGAAGGTACAGACATTGCATGGTGATGGTTTATTATGGCTGCTGCTAGTTTTTGAAATGAAAAGTCAGAAGCAGCTATGAAAGATCAACTTCGTGATGAAACTGCTGTTCCTCCGCGGCTGCCATTTTTCTGTGCTAACATTTCTGATCAAAGGGAAAAGTTTGTTTTTTAAAATGATATATTACATAAACCCAGGAGAACTGGCTTTTATTACATTGTTGTCTGTGTCTCCAACCTCTGCCACACTGCCCGGATGGAGGCTGAGTGAATAAAATAACTCGTTTTTTAACTACAATGACCAAAATGTACACTAAAAACACTGCAATCAAATCACACTAATGAATGGCTATTTTCTCTTTCCAGGCTCTCCTTCCATTTATTATATATACATGTACTTCACCAAAGCTATTCTCTTAGTGAAAAATAGCTCTCATTTTCATTTCACATTCTATCCCTCATTATCCTTCATTGCTACTTTCTTATTCATTATTCTTTTCTGTTATTTTGCAATATCCCATGGAGGTGATTATTATAACTGACTTCACCATTTCCTTGTGAAAGTGAAAGTGTTAGTTGCTCAGTCTTGTCCGATTCTTTGGGACCCCCATGGGCTGTAGCCCACCAGGCTCCTCTGTCCATGGAATTCTTCAGGCAAGAATACTGGAGTGGGCTGCCATTTCCCTATTGCTGGATGATTGGTTGTTTCTGATATGTGGCCTTTATCAATAATGGTGCAGTGAAATGCTTCTACAGGCTCAGAAAGAAAACAAGCTCTAGCATGTCTGCTTGAGGGAAATGAAAACAGCTCAAATGGGGCCTCATTTCAAAGACCTCAACGGATCTTCTGGACAGCATTTTCCTGTGGGCTATTCAGGAACAGGCTGTGTTTATAGCTGGTCCTGTTTGCAGTTAACTGGCTAGCAAAAGTAGGCTGGTAAACTCTAGCTTTTCAGAGCCAGTGAACTCAAACAAGATAAGCTGTATTTTGCTATTTCGACTTAGCCCCTGGGAGCTGCTGGAGGTGCTCTATTTGTCATATTATTCTTATACCATCTGAGCCTCCAAGCTTTATCAGTCACTACTGTGATAAAAGCTGTCTTTGCTGAGGCAGTCTTTATCCACAGGGGTGACTGCAGGCCCTGGGCTACCATCTGAGCATCTTGCACTCAAGGAGTCAAAGTGACACTAGAGAAGAACATGGTGATTTCCTGGAAGTAACTGGATAAAACAGTCAAGAGAACCATTCAAAGCACGGGTGGCTAGTGAAAGGCTGTATGTGAGGAGAAAGAAAAGGTAAAGAGAAGTTATATTTACTTAGGTACTGATTCCTAGAGTAAACCATCTTTTCTGAACTTCTGGAAATGGACACACTGTCTCAGGGTCCTCATATTATAAATAACACCAGACACCGGTATTCCTGGAGATACTATTCCTACATTAAGGGAAAATGTTTCAGAAGGTGAAACCTTGAGTGTACATCTTGGAGCTTTAAATAGTCTCCCTAATTATGGGAATAGCTTAGCTTTCAGTTGGCTCAGCATTTTTGTTTCTCCCTAAATTTAATTCTTACTAATGGGGTCAACACTGCTTTCTAAATAAATGCTTTGTCTTGTGCTCTAAAAATTAAATCATCACCTTTAGAGAGCATGCACGAGGCAAGGCCAGGAAGAGTGCAGACACCATCTGCCACCCACTGTAGGGGAAAATCCAGTCAGTGCTCAGCGATGTTTAAATTCAGATACTAGAGGTTTTGTGTGTCAACGACAGTGAATCTGCTTTATGCCAAATTCTAAAGACAGGTGATGATTACCAAACTTCTGAAACTGGCAAACTGTTCATCAATTCTGAGACTGTTCATGCCCTCAATTCTATTAATATTTATCAACATGTCTATAATTAGCTGGTCTAAGAGTTCTTTACACAACAAAGATTTACTATATAGAACAGGGAACTATCTTCAATATCTTGTAACAAACTATAGTGGAAAAAGAATTGAAAGAAAAGATTCAAATTACTTTGCTGTATACCTAAAACTAACACAATATTGTAAATCAGCTATACTTTGTTTAAAAAAAGAAGAGTTCTCCTTTAGAATTTAACTTTCTGGAATTAGGTAAATAATTATTCATTTATTCCCTAAGAAAGAAAAGGAATAAAATAGAAAGAAGGTAGAATATTCTAGGTTAATAATCTATCCTATTAATAACAAGAAAAATGGTTTGTAATATTCATCATCACCATCACAATATAACAGCCATTGATAATAGTCCTTTTATTCACAAGGCAGTTTTACATACTATTTTCATATTATTTGAAGTTCCCACTAAGAATCTGAGAGAAGTAAGACAGATATGTGTCATCCACAAAAGGTATATAGAATGTTCTGGTTGAATTAGCTGAAATTCTGTGGTTTATCAGTCAGAAGTTAGTTTCCAGTTTCTCCAAAGCAAGTCTCTAAGTATCAATGGGTAAGGAACACAAAGAATGAAAAAGAGTCAAGGTTGCTTTCTCCTGATCTTTTTCACTTTTAACACTGCCTTTGCCAAGGCAGTTGATAAACTCTTCATGAGTCACACTCCTTCACCCTGGACCTGCCTGAGCCTGGAGAGAGGACTTGAAGATTAAGCAGTTCAGAAAGTACCTGTGGAGGAAGCTTCAACCCGCTGCTCTTGCATCTACAAAGGGCTCTCAAGGCCTCAGATCTTCACCAACAAACCAAGGAAGAAAGGTGGTGGAGGAAGCCCAGACATGATTAGATGCCAGGCCAGGAAGGTAAAAACTTCACAGTGTTTCAGTAAGGTAATCTATGGTCTGAATTTCTCCATTGAAAGAGGATAAAGTAAAACTAGTCCTAGAAAAAACCCGTGCTAATCTACACAGAGGATTACCCAGGAATTTACTGACAACAGAGATAATGCCTTACAATTATTGTATAAAATGATTTCCTAATAGGCGATCAAGCAGAATTAAGGGAAACATGATCCAGGACTGGTTGGTAAACACAGGATGGGCATTCATGTGGAATGGCGAGTGAACAGATTCTGTGATGCTCCAAAGGGTAGACCAATAAATAGGAGGGAAAACAAGCCAAAAAAAGAAAGAAAAGTCAAATCGCTCTTTTAATAATATTCTAAGAATCAGATTATTAAGGAGACAGTGAAGAGAATACACAAGATGTTTCCTCATCATTAGACACATCAAATTAGTGAAAGAAATATCAGCACAAGGGTTACCACAACCAGGCTGGTGACGATCAGCAAAGTTCTTTGAAGCAACAGCATCTCTATAAAACAGACAAATACACAGATAGAGCACTAATTAGAGAGATCCCATTGCTAGGCATGGCCAGAAGCATTAAAATATGCAAAAAGACTCAAAATGTGAAGAGAATCTATTAAAATACAATAAGAAAACTCTACTGGGAGAGAGAACAGGAGATACAAATACCAGGGGAGGGAAACCTTGTGTAATCTGGAAAGACAATAGACATTAAAGATAATAGTACTGTTAACAAAGAAACAAAAAATGAACTAAAACTCAACAGATGGCTTTAAAGTACTTAACAAAATTCATTTGCAAAAAAACAAACAGGCAAAAGGATATTTGGGGAATAAAAGAAGAGGTAATGGTAGATTCTAAAACTCACTGTAAAATCAAAAATCATCTATTAAAATATATGTGCTAAAATGACTTTTTATTAGGGCTTCCTCTATAACGGGGCTTCCCTTCCAGTGGTAAAGAATATTCCTGCCAATGCAGAAGACACAAGAGACTTGGGTTCAATCCTTGGTTGGGAAGATCCCCTGGAGGAGGAAATGGCAACCCACTCCAGTATTCTTGCCTGGGAAATCCCATGGACAGAGGAGCCTGGCGGGCTACAGTCTGTGGGGTCACAACAGGTCAGACATGACTAAGCATGCATGCACTACTCACTACTCCTCTATAACAAACCAGGAGTAACAAAACAGTGGGATGGGAATTACTATTTAAGAAGTGCCATCATGATAATGAATATATGTTTCCAACAAGGAGGAAAATTTACTTGAATGTTCAAAAGACAAACAAAAAACTTAATGGGAATAGTTTTTAAAAAGAAAGAGAAGGAAGGAAAAGTACAATATTAGTTTCAAACACAGGGACAAAATTAATTTAGATCAATTAAGGAATTAGATATTATCAAAGACTAATGCAGCAGGAAAGTAGCTGAACATCTACTGACATTATAAAATATTATGAGGAGCCTCACAAACACCACTGTAGCCTAGAAGAACTAATGCATCCTAGGAATAGGGGCTAGAGGAAACCAGAGGCATGCCATGACAAGACTGAAAGAAAACAGAGGAAGATGGCCAAGATGTACCTCTCTATGGGGACTTCCCTGTAACAACCTGGTACAACGCCAATTTATAAGTTCCATTTCCAGGCTAAGTGGACCACACATATACGTAAGAACAACAAAACTTTTTATTAACACAAAGCTAAGTGCCGAGGCAGAAGCAAAGCAAAAATCTGTTTAGAGGGACAGTCCTGGATACGAAGCACATAGAACTCCACCAGAAAAGCAATTCCCATTGAAAATGAACCACCGTAATAACAAGAGTAATACACCTTAGGGAACAAACCAGTACAAAGGAGAGGTGGCAGATGTTAACACATGGGAGCAAGAAACAGAAGTAAAAAGTGTACCAAAGAGACACTACAGAGTAAGTATGTTTGAAGTGGTAAAGCAGATTAAAGTGAAAAGAGGAGACAAAAATTAAAAGACATAGTTTAAAAGATGCAATCAGAAGTTGTATAACTAGAAATAAAGTCATTGGAGTCATGTCAATGTATGGCAGAAGCCACTACAATATTGTAATTAGCTGCCGATTAAAATAAATTAATTAAAAAATAAAACTCAATGAAATGAAATGGAAGCTGTAACTCAAGAAATAACCTGAAACGCAATTCAAAGAAATAAGCTGAAAATGCAAAGGACAGAATAAAGTCCTGAAGTAAAAAAAATGGCCCAATATACGTCTTCTGATGACTCCAAAAGGAAAGAATAAAAAGAATTGGGAGGATTAAATAGCTATACTCCAAAACAAAATAAAATTTTTTATAAAAGAATTGTGAAGAAACAAAATGTAAAGAGAAAATAGCCAAGAAGGTTCTGGAATCAATGAAAGACAGAAATCTTCATATCCTGGAAGTACAAGAAGTTTTGAGCAGGTTGAAAATAATTCTATTCCTAATCTCTCTGAAACGAAACTGCAGAACTGGAAAGACAGAGATTAAACCTTGTGAAACCATCCCCATCACCATCCCCAGAATTTGTCATTATTCCAAATGGAAGCTTTGTGCCCATTAAATCATAACATTAGCCACTCATGGCAGTTTCCAGTAATCACTATTCTACTTTCTGTATCTATGAATTTCACTCTTCTAGATATTTCAAGTAAGTGGAATCATACAATATTGTCCTTTTGTATTTGGTTTACACCACTTAGCATATCTTCAAGATTCATCCATGTTGTAGCACAGTTACAATTTCCTTCCTTTTCCAGACCAAATAATATTCCATTGTATATAAGGATCACATTTTGATTATCCATTTATCCACTGATGGACATGACACTGAAGATTCTGAAGCAGAAGTGTGACATGTTCATATACCTACTTTACAGTAATCCTAGGAGGGGACTGATGGAGGAGGCAATGGCACCCCACTCCAGTACTCTTGCCTGGAAAATCCCATGGACGGAGGAGCCTAGTAAGCTGCAGTCCATGGGGTCGCTAAGAGTCAGACACGACTGAGTGACTTCACTCTCACTTTTCACTTTCCTGCATTGGAGAAGGAAATGGCAACCCACTCCAGTGTTCTTGCCTGGAGAATCCCAGGGACAGGGGAGCCTCGTGGGCTGCTGTCTATGGGGTCGCACAGAGTTGGACATGACTGAAGCAACTTAGCAGTAGCAGCAGGAGGGCACTGTGATTGTATTTGTGAACCAAGAGAAGATTTTGTTTCAAGAAAGTGAGAATAGTAAGAGGTCTAGTAAAATGAGATCAGAAGAAGTTTCTCCAGATTTGGGAGGAGCAGTTGCTGCACAGGAGTAGTTAGGAAATTCTGATATAAACGAGTGAAGACTAGTTAGTTAGCAGCATACTCCTAAATATGTGTGTCTTTCCCACAGGATAATAAAATGTTGAGCATTTGGCACCTAGAATTTGGATGTCTTGTAGTTTTAAGATAAGGAGGCTGAAGACACTGAATTAACAAAATATTTCAACCTCCTGATAAGTAGAAATACAATGAGAGAGAGTAAAGACAGCAATTTTATTGAAAATAAGTCATCTTAAGAGGTGGTTTTTGAAAACATTTTTAAGAAAGAAAACTATGTTATATTGACCAGAAGACATCCTACTCTTTATTTTAATGAGGGGGATAGAAAATAAGTGGTAAACTATGCTGATAATCACAACCTAAGAATAACAGGATCTTTATCCTAGAGAGGAGTAATACATACTTCCCCATCACATGAAAAAACATACCACACACACTAACATTTAAAATTTGTAGGTGGGGACTTCCCTGGTGGTGTAGTGGCCGAGACCCCACCCTCTGAATGCAGGGGACCTGGGTTCTATCCCTGGTCAGGGCACTAGATCCTATATGCCACAATTGGGAGCTTGCATGCAGCTAAGACTTTTGCCAACTCAAGGTGCAAAATTGAGTTAATTTACCCTCCATACTTAATAATTCTTTAAATTATAGCACAGAATAAAACTAACTTTGAAAATTTATTTTGAAATCGGAATTATCCTGTCTCTAGCTACATTGCTTAAATTAAACAGATGTTTCCTAGAATCCCTTGCTTTTATGAACTTAAGGAAAAGAATGCACAGCAGGCTAGACATAATACCACTTTCCAACAGGTAACATATTCTACCAATGTTATTTGGAAGGGATTATAGTACAACACCGTATCTTTAATCTATCTGTGTGTCATTTAAGAAGACTTATTTTGAAACCACCACCCGACTGTCAAATGATGCAAAAATAGATGCTATTTTGGCCCACCCATATTTACTACTTAACAGAAATAAAGCTTCTCACTATGGAATTCACATGAATAGTGTCTAAAAATACACATTTAAAAAAATAAATAGAGCAATAACTCACCAATTACTCCATGCCCATTACAGCAAAGCTCCTTCCTTATGGTATCAAATATAATTACCTGAAATTGACATGCCTTTAAGATTGTGATTATATTTATTATTGTTGTTGTAAAGATGCTACAAAGAAATATTTATGCATTTCTGATGATTTGATATTACAAATCAGAACAAGTTTTCTCATATTAAAATATTTCTATTTTTAGTGCCAAATTATTCTGAAGACATAGAAAATATTTTTTGAAAAGAAAACTTAGGTTGAGAACAATAATAACAACTAAATTTTACTGAAGTGGGCTTCCCTTGTGGCTCAACTGTAAAGCATCTGCCTTCAATGCGCAAGACCTGGGTTCGATCCCTGGGTTGGGAAGATCCCTTGGAGAAGGGAAAGGCTACCCACTCCAGTATTCTGGCCTGGAGAATTCCATGGACTACACAGTCACAAATAATCGGACTCGGCTGAGAGACTTTCACTTTCACCTTTTACTGAAGTGTTACTGCATGCCTGGCAACGAGTCAAGAGCTTTATGTATATGTATTGTATGTATATGCATTGCTTTCATTCATTCTTATAGGAATTCCATTAGGTTGTTCCTATTATTATCCCTCTTTTACAGATGAAAAAATTGAGTCTAAGAGAAAGTTAGGAATTTGTCAAATGTGACACAGCCACTAAGTGGCAGAGCAATGACCAAACCCAGGCCATCGGACCTGGCAATCTACATCACTGTCCCAGAAATAGTCATGCTTGACTCTACAAATTTATTTAAAGAGAATGCATCTTCTCTGTTTGGTAGAAAAAAATGAAAATTTAACAGTATATCCATTCTTTTACAATTAAAAATTATTGAAGCTCTCTTTTGACTGGTTTCATTGCATAGTGAGTTTGGCTGAATTATTTTTGTTATTCTGAAAGGAAATTAATTTCCTAAATTGGCATCTTAGATGGCAAAGGTGTGATGAATCTATCACCTGAGGTCCTAAAAAAGTCTTGATATATATTTGTAATTCTCTTTTTCAAATTTTTCAAATTCAAAGAGGAATTCAGCTTTCCATATGAAACAAAAGTCTACAGCTGAACTGATATTTCCAGTTTCCCTTGTCTATATGAAAAATCAGGTATAATAATAAGCACAAGATAAAATTTTACATTTGGCATAATTTCAGGAGTCTCCATGATTGTGGTCTTCTTGTAACGAACAATTTGAAACATCTGGACAATGAACATACATTTCAGGAATAAAGAAATAAACACTAACACTCCCTTCAAAATTTCTTGCTCTTTTGAGGGAGTTGTCTGAAATTGACTTTTTCTATTATTATCAAAGATATCATTCAATGCTTCTATTTAAGTACTGGAAAAAACACTAACATTTTACCCACAAACAAACATGTTTAGATGAGAAATCTAGCAACAAAAATGGATGAGTGTGTATATCATATTCTTTTCTCACTCCATATACTTAAGAGAAAGAATGATGGAAAGAATAATGACTTTCACAAACGAGGTTTATGCTCTTGATTAATAATATAGTGATGAATATCCATTCTGTAGAGGAAGTTCAAAGGGAAGGAAGAAAAAGCCATGAAAAGGTTTTTAGCTTCAAATTATGGTTAAGATACACAGACAAAATGAATTTAGCAAATGATAGTAAATATCACATAAATAATACCAAACGAAGTTTAAAGAAAACCGATTCTACAGGACTAAGAAATGCAATTCACGAGATTGGGAAAAGATGCAAATTTTCTCGACTCCACCCTACTAAGAAACAATCAATCGGTGCAGCAATCAAGAATAAGCCCTTTCCTAGATGGCCAGAAGAACCTTAAGAAACTCACCTCCTAACTCAGGGCGTCTTGATTTTATTTTTCTTTGGCATAACCTGCCTACTTGCTGCCCTCTCTTCCCATTACTCGGCCAGAGGGTTGGGAAGGGGGATATTTTATCGAGGCGCTGCTGGCCAGGAGAGACTCTTGCCCAAACCGGAGACGGGATGAGGCTACTGCTGCGCTCGTACCTCCAGCAGTGACAGCGACTGTGGTCACCGCTTCTCTGCGCGAGGCCAGCCAGTCCCGCCGGGATTGGCACGGGTCTAGCCAAGATGCAACCAGGAAGGCCCCCGCCCGCCCCGCTGCAGCTTCTGCTGGAGCTGGGATAGCGCGCGCCCGTGATTCAGCGCCTTTCTGCTGCGTGGTTACCACGGCGACGCGCGCGCACGCGCACACGTGCCCCCAGGGATGGGAGGGCAGCAGTCCTTACCCAGCTCTTGGCTCCCAGCTCGTGCTCCAAAAATGGGTACGCAAGCTACCCGGACTCCCACCCCGCAGGGGACCAAGCAGAAGGCTTTTGGGCAGCAGGGTGGTCTGCATTGCTCCACCTTTCCTTCACCAACCCCTCAGGCCACCTTGGTCCTAAATAGCCTGAGGAGATAAATACCTCTTCCAAATGCCCAGGCCAGGTTCAAGGGAGGCGTGAGCACAGTAGTTGGGTCAAAGACCCTTTGCAAATGTCTCCCCCAAAGCAAAGTCACACCAGATGCACACGTCCTACTCCTCCAGCGGGAGCCTCTTTAGGCTTCCCGCTGATTTTGAGCACGTGTTGCTTTCTAAAACGAGGATGGAAACCGGTGTTAGGAAGTATTGCATTATGGGAAGGTGATCATTTGACAATAGAACTCCTGTGCAAGATTATCCCTTGCATTTATAGTTTCCTTGTAAGAAAGATGCACACATCGAGGTGTGGCAATGTCAGATCAGATTAGATCAGTCGCTCAATCGTGTCCGACTCCTTGCGACCCCATGAATCCCAGCACACCAGGCCTCCCTGTCCATCACCAACTTCCGGAGTTCACTGAGACTCACGTCCATCGAGTCAGTGATGCCATCCAGCCATCTCATCCTCTGTCGTCCCCTTCTCCTCCTGCCTCCAATCCCTCCCAGCATCAGAGTCTTTTCCAATGAGTCAACTCTTCGCATGAGGTGGCCAAAGTACTGGAGTTTCAGCTTTAGCATCATTCCTTCCAAAGAAATCCCAGGGCTGATCTCCTTCAGAATGGACTGGTTGGATCTCCTTGCAGTCCAAGGGACACTCAAGAGTCTTCTCCAACACCACAGTTCAAAAGCATCAATTCTTCAGCACTCAGCTTTCTTCACAGTCCAACTCTCACATCCATACATGACTACTGGAAAAACCATAGCCTTGACTAGACGGACCTTTGTTGGCAAAGTAATGTCTCCTCTGCTTTTGAATATGCTATTTAGGTTGGTCATAACTTTCCTTCCAAGGAGTAAGCATCTTTTAATTTCATGGCTGCAGTCACCATCTGCAGTGATTTTGGAGCCCAGAAAAGTAAAGTCTGACACTGTTTCCACTGTTTCCCCATCTATTTCCCATGAAGTGGTGGGACCAGATGCCATGATCTTCATTTTCTGAATGCTGAGCTTTAAGCCAACTTTTTCACTCTCCACTTTCACTTTCCTCAAGAGGCTTTTGAGTTCCTCTTCACTTTGTGCCATAAGGGTGGTGTCATCTGCATATCTGAGGTTATTGATATTTCTCCTGGCAATCTTGATTCCAGCTTGTGTTTCTTCCAGTCCAGCGTTTCTCATGATGTACTCTGCATATAAGTTAAATAAGCAGGGTGACAATATACAGCCTTGACATACTCCTTTTCCTATTTGGAACCAGTCTGTTGTTCCATGTCCAGTTCTAACTGTTGCTTGCTGACCTGCATACAGGTTTCTCAAGAGGCAGATCAGGTGGTCTGGTATTCCCATCTCTTTCAGAATTTTCCACAGTTTATTGTGATCCACACAGTCAAAGCTTTGGCATAGTCAATAAAGCAGAAATAGATGTTTTTCTGGAACTCTCTTGCTTTTTCCATGATCCAGCGGATGTTGGCAATTTGATCTCTGGTTCCTCCACCTTTTCTAAAACCAGCTTGAACATCAGGAAGTTCACGGTTCACATATTGCTGAAGCCTGGCTTGGAGAATTTTGAGCATTACTTTACTAGCATGTGAGATGAGTGCAATTGTGCGGTAGTTTGAGCATTCTTTGGCATTGCCTTTCTTTGGGATTGGAATGAACACTGACCTTTTCCAGTGCTGTGGCCACTGCTGAGTTTTCCAAATTTGCTGGCATATTGAGTGCAGCACTTTTACAGCATCATCTTTCAGGATTTGGAATAGCTCAACCGGAATTCCATCACTTCCACTAGCTTTGTTCATAGTGATGCTTTCTAAGGCCTACTTGACTTCACGTTCCAGGATGTCTGGCTCTAGGTCAGTTGTCACACCATCGTGATTATCTGGGTCGTGAAGATCTTTTTTGTACAGTTCTTCTGTGTATTCTTGCCATCTCTTCTTTTTTTTAATTTTATTTTATTTTTAAACTTTACAATATTGTATTAGTTTTGCCAAATATCAAAATGAATCTGCCACAGGTATACCTGTGTTCCCCATCCTGAACCCTCCTCCCTCCCCATACCCTCCCTCTGGGTCGTCCCAGTGCACCAGCCCCAAGCATCCAGTATCGTGCATCGAACCTGGACTGGCAACTCGTTTCATATATGATATTATACATGTTTCAATGCTATTCTCCCAAATCTCCCCACCCTCTCCCTCTCCCACAGAGTCGATAAGACTGATCTATACATCAGTGTCTCTTTTGCTGTCTCATACACAGGGTTATTGTTACCATCTTTCTAAATTCCATATATATGTGTTAGTATACTGTATTGGTGTTTTTCTTTCTGGCTTACTTCACTCTGTATAATAGGTTCCAGTTTCATCCATCTCATTAGAACTGATTCAAATGTATTCTTTTTAATGGCTGAGTAATACTCCATTGTGTATATGTACCACAGCTTTCTTATCCATTCATCTGCTGATGGGCATCTAGGTTGCTTCCATGTCCTGGCTATTATAAACAGTGCTGCGATGAACATTGGGGTACACGTGTCTCTTTCCCTTCTGGTTTCCTCAGTGTGTATGCCCAGCAGTGGGATTGCTGGATCATAAGGCAGTTCTATTTCCAGTTTTTTAAGGAATCTCCACACTCTTCTCCATAGTGGCTGTACTAGTTTGCATTCCCACCAACAGTGAAGAGAGTTCCCTTTTCTCCACACCCTCTCCAGCATTTATTGCTTATAGACTTATGGATCACAGCCATTCTGACTGGCATGAAATGGTACCTCATAGTGGTTTTGATTTGCATTTCTCTGATGAGTGATGTTGAGCATCTTTTCATGTGTTTGTTAGCCATCTGTATGTCTTCTTTGGAGAAATGTCTGTTTAGTTCTTTGGCCCATTTTTTGATTGGGTCATTTATTTTTCTGGTGTTGAGCTGTAAGAGTTGCTTGTATACTTTTGAGATTAGTTGTTTGTCAGTTGCTTCATTTGCTATTATTTTCTCCCATTCTGAAGGCTGCCTTTTCACCTTGCTAATAGTTTCCTTTGTTGTGCAGAAGCTTTTAAGTTTAATTAGGTCCCATTTGTTTATTTTTGCTTTTATTTCCAATATTCTGGGAGGTGGGTCATAGAGGATCCTGCTGTGATGTATGTTGGAGAGTGTTTTGCCTTTGTTCTCCTCTAGGAGTTTTATAGTTTCTGGTCTTATGTTGAGATCTTTAATCCATTTTGAGTTTATTTTTGTGTATGGTGTTAGAAAGTGTTCTAGTTTCATTCTTTTACAAGTGGTTGACCAGTTTTCCCAGCACCACTTGTTAAAGAGATTGTCTTTAATCCATTGTATATTCTTGCCTCCTTTGTCAAAGATAAGGTGTCCATATGTGCGTAGATTTATCTCTGGGCTTTCTATTTTGTTCCATTGATCAATATTTCTGTCTTTGTGCCAGTACCATACTGTCTTGATAACTGTGGCTTTGTAGTAGAGCCTGAAGTCAGGTAGGTTGATTCCTCCAGTTCCAGTCTTCTTTCTCAAGATGGCTTTGGCTATTCGAGGTTTTTTGTATTTCCATACAAATTGTGAAATTATTTGTTCTAGCTCTTTGAAGAATACCATTGATAGCTTGATAGGGATTGCATTGAATCTATAAATTGCTTTGGGTAGTATACTCATTTTCACTATATTGATTCTTCCAATCCATGAACATGGTATATTTCTCCATCTAATAGTGTCCTCTTTGATTTCTTTCACCAGTGTTTTATAGTTTTCTATATATAGGTCTTTAGTTTCTTTAGGTAGATATATTCCTAAGTATTTTATTCTTTCCGTTGCAATGGTGAATGGAATTGTTTCCTTAATTTCTCTTTCAGTTTTCTCATTATTAGTGTGTAGGAATGCAAGGGATTTCTGTGTGTTGATTTTATATCCTGCAACTTTACTATAAGCCATCTCTTCTTAATATCTTCTGCTTCTGTTAGGTCCATACCATTTCTGTCCTTTATTGAGCCCATCTTTGCATGAAATGTTCCTTTGGTATCTCTGATTTTCTTGAAGAGATCTCTAGTCTTTCCCATTCTGTTGTTTTCCTCTATATCTTTGCATTGATCGCTGAAGAAGGCTTTCTTATCTCTTCTTGCTATTCTTTGGAACTCTGCATTCAGATGCTTATATCTTTCCTTTTCTCCTTTGCTTTTTGCTTCTCTTCTTTTCACAGCTATTTGTAAGGCCTCCCCAGACAGCCATTTTGCTCTTTTGCATTTCTTTTCCATGGGGATGGTCTTGATCCCTGTCTCCTGTACAATGTCACGAACCTCATTCCATAGTTCATCAGGCACTCTATCTATCAGATCTAGGCCCTTAAATCTATTTCTCACTTCCACTGTATAATCATAAGGGATTTGATTTAGGTCATACCTGAATGGTCTAGTGGTTTTCCCTACTTTCTTCAATTTCAGTCTGAATTTGGCAATAAGGAGTTTATGGTCTGAGCCACAGTCAGCTCCTGGTCTTATTTTTGCTGACTGTATAGAGCTTCTCCATCTTTGGCTGCAAAGAATATAATCAATCTGATTTCGGTGTTGACCATCTGGTGATGTCCATGTATAGAGTCTTCTCTTGTGTTGTTGGAAGAGGGTGTTTGTTATGACCAGTGCATTTTCTTGGCAAAACTCTATTAGTCTTTGCCCTGCTTCATTCCGTATTCCAAGGTCAAATTTGCCTGTTACTCCAAGTGTTTCTTGACTTCCTATTTTTGCATTTCAGTCCCCTATAATGAAAAGGACATCTTTTTTGGGTTAATATAGGACCGAAATGGAGAAGGCAATGGCAACCCACTCCAGTACTCTTGCCTGGAAAATCCCATGGATGGAGGAGCCTCGTAGGCTGCAGTCCATGGGGTCGCAGAGGCGGGCACGACTGAGCGACTTCACTTTCACTTTCATGCATTGGAGAAGGAAATGGCAACCCACGCCAGTGTTCTTGCCTGGAAAATCCCAGGGACGGAGGAACCTGGTGGGCTGCCGTCTATGGGGTCGCATAGAGTCGGACATGAGTTTAGTGACTTAGCAGCAGCAGTAGCAGCAGGACCGAACATGAAGCCAGGGCACTGCTGAGGCCTTCTTTGTACATTCCCATGACTATTAAGTTTAGAGCAGTGCTATTGGAAGCAATGACTTTGGGAGAAATATTTCCTGTTAATTTTGCTTCTGGGTTAATCTGTACCTGTCCTCCCAGCCTGATCAACTGGTATTTCCACTCTTTAAGTCCTGAGTAGTTTTTGATGAACAATCCCCTTCTAGGCTATGCCCTTGGCTATGGCTGGGCCTTGAATGAGTTACTTGCTAAACCTTTCTTGTCAATTATAAAATACAGATGGTAATAGCATTTGTATAAGATGATTGTGGGGATTTGAGGAGTGCACAAAGAACAAAAACTATTCAGGACTGAAAGAGTGGAAACACCAATTGATCAGACTGGGAGGACAGGTACAGATTAACCCAGAAGTGAAATTAACAGGAAATATTTATGCCAAAGTCATGCAATAGCTGTAAAATGACATAACAACCTCCTCTTAGAATGAGTGCTTTCCTACCAGCCGCCCCTTTTTGCTTCACTATTTCTGTTAGCAACTAGTGATACCCCATTGCTGAATTCTCCTTCCCCCATGACAGCGCCCAATCCATAGTTAATCCCTGCTTCTCCCAACCTGCCTCTGAAAAAGAGTAACCCAACAGGACCAATCTGATTCCAAGACCCTCCTTCAAAGGAACCCAAACCTTACAAGACACTCCGTCCTTTCTCTTCTTACAGTGGCATTCCATTGTACCCCCGAGTGCCCTTTCTCCCCACATCAAGAAATCTGATGTACTCAGACAATAAGGCTATTCCCAGGAGTCTCTAGATAAAAATTAAGTAATTAATATATGGGCTTAAAAATCTTTACATATATGCTTACATATACATGTAAGTTTAGCCTAGACTTCTAAACTCAGAGTCATTACAATGAATATCTATTTTGATATATGTAATACATATAATCAGAGAACTTAGCTGGTGGCTCAGACAGTAAAGCATCTGCCTGCAATGCGGGAGACCTGGGTTCAGTCCCTGGGTCAGGAAGACCCCCCTGGAGGAGGAAATGGCAACCCACTCCAGTACTCCTGCCTGGAAAATCCCATGGAGGAGCCTGGTAGGCTACAGTCCATGGGGTCGCAAAGGGTCAGACACGACTGAGCGACTTCACTTCACAATACATATAATATCTACTTTCATACTGAATTATGAAAATATTAGCTGCCTCTCTAAGACACAGATGAGAGGCCACTGCCATTTCTCTTCAGCATTTATTGTGCTCCTGCTACACGCCAGACACTATCATAAATACTAAAGATAAAATGATGTATTTTTAGTGCAGCTTTCCAGATTTATCTGATCTTTATATGCTGTTGGTTGGGACATTTGTTCTTACTGAACTGCACAATAAAGGACAAGGACATACATTTTTTTTGAAGGCGGGACCAACAGGTCTGCATGATTCAAGTACTTTCCATATCAGTGGCAAAGATGCTGCTTACCACACTGATACCTAAGATTCTGAGTTGGAATTTCAACAAGACCGGAAATAAGGTACACAAAGCTACTATACTGAGAAAACCTGAGATTCAAAGTAAAAACTCAAACAGGGGCTCTGTAATAACCTAGAAGGGTGGGAATAGGCAGGAGGTGGGAGGGAGATTTAAGAGGGAGGAGACGTATGTATACCTATGTTTAATTCATGTTGTTGTAGGACAGAAATCAAACCAATACTGTAAACCAATCAACTAAAAATTAATATTAAAAAAAGATACTGAGTAGTAGTAGTGTCTTTATTCTTGCATTAAGAACCATTGCCTATGGAAAGCAGATGAAAAGTAGTTTTATTGTTTTTTTAACTTCCAACTTGTTTCCTAGATTGTCACTATAAGCAGTAAATGGGAGGATATTTAACTTGGATGCTGAGTCATATTAAGGAAATGATATTCCTTTCCAGTTTTTAAAACAATTTGGTAATTATTTAATCTAATACACAGTACATTTTTTTTAATATTTAGCCTGTCACTTATCCAGATTTTTTTTTTTTGGTAATATGAAGTGTGGTAGAGTTCTCCTAATTCTTCTTTCAAGTGAATAAGCAGTTTGTGCCCCAAACATCCTTTTCCCACAAAAATGAACTATAGCTTCCATAATATATGCTAAAAGATTAGCATTAATTCTCATTTTCTTAAATGATTAACATATACACCTCTTTTCCATTATGACAAACCATATGTATACATTCAGTGTGTCTTTTTTCAGGTGTTTTGCTTGTTAATTTTGACCCTCCTGATGAAAACAAGGTTCTGCCACTTCTCTTTCCAGTTATTTACCACCAGTTTTCCTCTCTGTATACTGAGGAAGTCAATATATTCTTGGTAATACTTGGCAGAGTGAGAAGTAATGTAGAAAGCTGCTTTCTTCCACACAAAGGTGAAGCTGCAGTAGCTGTGGAGCCAGAAGTAGGAAGCAGGTAATGATTTCAATTCCATCATGAGCACAAAAGCATGTTAAAACAAACTATAAACAAGCAAAATTCTTTATTTAGAGTATACTCTCTTATGGGGGAAAAAAAATGTTTCCTTAAAGCAGAGAAGTGTTCCTTATTCACCTCCTGAATTTCTCTTTACACATTTTTCTCTTAGAAAAAAAGCCCAATGCCTCTGGAAAACTGACTTTAATCATTATCAAGCCTAACTTTGCCTCTGTTAGGCGACATAACTACAAACACAAGTTTTTTAAAGTTAAGGAATTTTAAATCATGAGTTCATTTCTAGCTTACCAATTAGGCACTGTTAACTGACAAAAAATCTGATGGACAATAACTATCAGATAATCTGGATTTATGAAATAGTATTAAGAGATCCAATCCCAAGGACCCTGTAATCTTTTTTTTTTTTAAGACTTATTTAAAATATAACTATTTTGGTACCTGATTTTAAAAAGTAATCTAATATAAAGGCTAGTCCACAGACAAAATGTGGCCCTGCTTGAAATCCAGCCAGCAGCTACGAGCACTATTAAAAGCTCTGGTAGCCACTGTGACCTTGCATTAAGAAGCCTCATGTTTTCAACACAGGTATGCTTTAGTTTAAATGAACATTAAGATTTAGTTCTGAAATCTGAGGCCACAATACAAAAAATAAAATCACAGTAGTTTTTCCTTCTGTTACAATGATCCAGTTTATAATTCCTCCTTGTTAAACTACCTTTCCAGGACAGATAGAAATTATAATTGAAATTATAATCACAGAACAAAATCCTTTCAAACATTTAAAACTCATATTTGAAAAGCAATTCACAATATTACATCTAAGGTGCACAGAAGACCCCAGTGATCACTGGGAAATCTACCACAGTCCAGTTTTTCCAGCCCAAGCAGGTCCAAACTTTGGGGAATAATGTGGCCACCTTCTGCTGCAGCTCTAAAAAATATTCGATCAAAACGAAGTTTACAATTAGCAGCTATTCCAAGATTAGAGTTCATTTGTGTATCCCATGTATACTGGCAATGCTTAGGTTTGCCCAAAAACTCCCAGACATCCAAAATGTTGTTGGGTAAACCACCACATTTGGTAACCTGAAAAGAAAAACAAAGAACTCTTTTCAGTCTTTTTTCCCTTAAGTTAAAAAGGCCTTTACCATGACTGCATCTAAGTACAATTTTTCCAATCAGAATGCCCCAGATTATTTGCTGATGCACAAATGCAAAACTGGGTACAACTAGATATTTTATAAAAGTATTTTACTGCATGATAATAAGTAGGTAATAAAGATATCAAGAGAGCCAGAGAGGTCTGAAATTTGCCCTTTCTCTTCTGACATAAATAAATTCCTAATTTTGGGTATCAGATAAAACCCAGGAGACTGAAAACCTATGGCCTCAGTTATTGTTATTAGTAGTTTTTAAAAAATGAATGTAAGTGTAGAGAGGGCAAAACTGTTACTCTAAGCTATAAATTTAGATGTATACCATTTTATACGATCTAATAATGTCAAATATCTGCAGTTTTATTTGAAATTTACTAACAACATTAAGTTTTCCTCCCATTCACTCTAGGATTTAAAAGAAACTTTTATTGTGGTAAAGTATACATAAAATGTATGACTTTAACACTACAGTTCTATGGCATAGGGTTCCAATTTCTCCACATTTCTGCCAACACTTGTTATTTTCTTTTTTTTTTTTAAATAATAGTCATGCTAATGACTGTGAAGTGGTATCTCATCATGGTTTTGATTTGCATTTTTCTCATGACCAATGATATTAAACATCTTTTCAAGTACTTATTGGCCATTTGTATGTCTTCTTTGGAGAAATATCTTAATCTTTTGCCTTTTTAACTTTTTATTTTGTATTGGTATTTGGCCGGTTAACAATGTGATAGTTTCGGGTGAACAGAGACGGGATTCAGCCATACATATACATGTATCCGTTTTCCCCCAAACTCGCCTCCCATCCAGGCTGCCACATAACACTGAGTAGAATTCCATGTGCATTTTACCCATTTTTTAATGAGGTTTTTTTTAAAACTGTAGGAGGTCTTTGTATATTTTGAATATCAATCTCTCATCAGATATATGACTTGGAAATATTTTCTATCATTCCATGGGTTGTCTTTCACGCCACTGATACTATACTTTAATGCACAAAAGTTAATTCTGATTAAGTCTACCTTATCTATTTTTTCTTTTGTTCTCTGTGCTTTTGGTATCATATCTAAGAAATCACTACCAAATCCAATGTTATGAAGGTTAAAAAAAAAAGGTTTTTAAAATTTCAGTAGGAAGAGTTAGGGAAAACTAGGCTGGTTCAATCTTTGTTCTTCTCACCTTGCAACTAGAGAAACTGAAACTAAAGCGACCTTTGCTAAACTCTTCTAATATTATTTTCTCTACACCCCTCTTTTTAATCAATATATATTGTTTTGTGTTGTCCTTTTCATATGCAATATATATATATTTCACTAATAAAGTAACAGCCTCTTCTGCCTCTGCCTTCCCTGTGCAAGGCAAATAGTACAGTCTAAATAATTATTCACTGAACTGCATCTGCAAGGCCACTTACAAATAATGAACAAATGAAGGTCCTAGTTTTAATAGCTTTAGTCAAAAGACACGTAGGGGACTTCCCTGGTGGTCCAGTGGCGAAGACTCTGCGCTCCCAATGCAGGAGACCCCTGTGTGATCCCTGGTCAGGGAACTAGATCCCACATGCCTCAACTAAGAGTTTGCATGCTGCAACTAAAGACCCCACATGCCACAACGAAGATCCACTGCAGCCACGAACAAAATTAAAAAAAAAAAAAAAAAAAACATACCAAAAACACAAGAAATCTAAAGGAATTTCCACAGCAATAAACTGCCCATAAACACTGAACTGACTTCATCACTCACTTCTTGATCCCTGAGATTCGTATCTCCAGCAAATATAACTGTAGCTGATCCTGGAGCCTCTTGCATTTTCTCTAAAACCATTTTCAACTGATTCATTCGTTCCTTAGCGTGCCCTCTGGTGCTTTCCAAATGAGAAGTCATAAGGCAAAGTTCATTTCCTGACACACTCACCTGCAACAAGATAAATAAATGATGAGAGCTGAGAAAATGATCCACTATTAACACTGAACTTTGTTACTAGAATCAGTAATTATTCAATTGATTGGTTACATATTAAGATTTATTAAAGTGAAACTGTATCATTAGCACTGGGCTTATCTCTAAAAGGTCAAAGAAGACTCCCAAAGAATACTGAGCAAGTACCCACTAATACTGCAAGACCTAACCCCAATGTCCACTCCACTGTGAGCCCTTTCCCAATGTCCCAGGTCTCGGTGGCTCCCTCTTCTATCCTCCTACAGCACACTGTAGACTGTTCATGAGGTCCCGCAGATTAAATTGCAGCACAATTACCTCTCTCCTACAAAGCTGTTGAATCATTTCAAAGCAAAGAAGGCTCTTTTATTTTCTACTATAGTATCGAGAGCTGGGCACATAGGTAATTCCAAATAATGTCAGTTAAATGATGAATGAATGAATGAGAATCACATACCATTTACAATGAAGATACCAACAATGTAAGACCTGTCAATATTTCAACTAATTGCCCGCAGAGTCAAGTCCAAATTCTTTCATACTGGGCATTCATGATCTCTTATCATCTGGATTCAACCTACTTTACTAGCCTCTCATCACACTACCCCTCTTTGTACTCTCTACACTCAACTGAATAGACGCTCATTTCGAGCTATACATGCCCTCTTTCATATAAACATACTCTGCTATTGGCAATTTATACAAGTTTGCTCATGGTGGTTCTGCCACCAGCACTGTTCTTAACGTCTATATTTTACATATTTTTCAGGGCCCAATTCAAATACAACTTCCATCATGAAACCGTCACTAAACAATGCGGCTGAAAGTCATCTCTTCTTTCTCTAAGCTTTCAAGGCACATGATTACAGCTCTCCTACAGCATTTATGCCTTTCCTTTATTTTAGTTACTATACATATAATCTCTCCCCTGCTAATATAGGAATTCTATGAGAGCAAGACCTATTTGACTAATTTTTGAAAGACTCACAGAATGCAACACAGTACCAATTACAGTGCATTTAATTAAAAAAAAAACTAGAAAGCAAATGTGGAATGTTAGCAAACTCATATATTAAGAAAATATCAATGAATCAAGGATCTTATTTTTGCTAATTTGTTTATATTTGAAATGTGTCTAAAAATTTAATTTATAAAGTTCTTTAAGACTATTTAAAAGAATCTGTAAGTGAGGAGTAAATATTTCTCTAAATACAATGTTTTATTTTTTTTAAAGCCATCATCAGGGAGCTGTGAAAAAATTAGTTCATTCTTCTTTTTAAGTCAATTAAAAAAAATTACTTACATGAACACACAAAAGGTTTCTCATCATTTGCGTATTTGGAAAAGGAATAATTTCTTGGCTTTTAAACTTCACTCTTGATTTCTTCAACATTATAGCTGTGAAATATCCTTCTTCACGACCTTCAGGTATTTGTGGAAAAGAATGTAGGCTGAGAGGTCAGGGGTATTTGCAGTTTACCCCAAGTTCCCCTACTAAAAATTCTATTTTAACAAACAGGTACAGATTTTAAATGGATCTACATGTTAAGAGTAAACTATTACTTCAGAATAGTTGAAGATGGCCAACCAAGTCCCGACATAATTGAAGTATGGAAGAAATACAAAAATGTAGCTGGAAATATGAAGAAATACAAAAATAAAAATGAATTTACATAAATGCCCCAAACAGTTAAAAGTGCTAATACCAAATATAAAAATCTGAAAAAATTTTGAAAGGCAAGAGTATGAGACAAATTGAGGCAACTTGATAGGAAGTTACTTTTAACTCTGAAAGCACCAGAAAAATCACAGTAAGTGAATAAAAAATTTAGAAAGTAAAAGCTTGCAAGAAGAAAAGAGAACAGAAGTGGAGGGGCAGTGAATAAAAGCTTCCAAGTTTTTCAGAAAACAAAGCAGATGGAGAAGGGGTGACTGGTTTATCAGAATAGAGGGAAACCAGGAAAAGAAAAGGGACAGATGGGAGGAAGAGCTGGAGAGGGAGGGGCAGGGAGGAGGGCAGCAGACTAGGAAGACAGCAGCTGGGCAACGCAGCCTAAGGAAAGGAGGAGGGAGACGGAGGGAGGGATGGAGAGAGAGAAAAAAGAGTTTTCTAGAACCGAAGGTTATGAACCTCCAGACTGAAAAGTCCTACAAAGTGTTAAGCATAATAAATGAAAAATACACTGGATTTAGAAAGAAGAGGCTCAAAGTTTCCTGAACAGGAATTAGAATGGCATCAGACTTCAGATCATCAATAATGGAAACCAGAAAATACTGAAATCAGGCTTTCAAAATTCTGCAGGAAAATGACTTTCTACCCAGAAATCTACGTCCAGTTAAACTATCAAAGAACTCTGAGGATAAAATACTGGCACATGCAAACAGGATGGGATTCAACACTTCACTCCCCTCTGCTACTTCTTAGGAAGTCACTAGAGGAATGTGCTCCAACAAAATGAGGAAGTAAGGCAAGAAGGGACAAAGCGTGGGATTCAGAAAACAAGATAACAGAACACAGGCAAAAGGAATCCCCAAGAGAATGCAGAAAAGTTGTCCCACAAAAAGACAGAAAGACAAAGAGAATTCTCCCTTCAGCAATTCCGGATTAAAAAGTAAATCAAAATTGAAATCATATACTAGGCAAAAGTGAAAGTCAAAGAAAACATGAGATTTAGCCAAAAATCATGAAATGAAGCCAAAGTGGTACACTAAATGCACTTAAATAAAAACAAAATAGATGAAAAGTCAAAAACTTAAATATTAAGAGCAAAAAGGTAGAAAAAGAACAAAAATAAATAAAAAGAAATTGGTAAAGACTCTTTGAAAAACATAACCACAATGAGATCATCACACCTGAACATTTTCTAACAATCTGATTTCACCAAAAAGCTAATCCATGCCTTAAATTTTGGCAATTTACATTTTTCTGAAAAATCATCCATTTTAACCTCTTCTTCACATATATAACATCTTCTCCTATGATTTTTTTAGTATCAAAGAGTGTGACTTCTTTTTCTCAAGCTTACTTTATTTGTGCTTTTCCCCGCTATGTTCCAATTGTTTAACTTTGATTTATCTCTCTCCTTGACTTGTTTTTCAAAAAAAAAACCAGTTAAATAACAGAAAAATTGTTACCTGTAATAATCTTGTAACTACTTGCTTTCTTCTTTAGGTAGGCATAATATGGGGGAATGACTTCCTGTAGAAATATCACATCAGGGCTGTACCTAATTAAACACATCAATTCATGATAAGTACCAGTACCAGGTATACCATTTGCAGCTACCTATTAGGAAAATATTACAGCATAAAAGAAACACAGAATTATAGTCCTCTAGGACACCTACTATTTGATGTTTACATTGATCTTTGGTAACTATAAAATGAGAAAGATCTGTGTTACTTAACACATAATACTGTAAAGGTCAAATTAAAAAAAAACAACATATATATGACAACCCTTTAAAGTCAGAAGAACTGGAATCACTGACAGTAGACACCCAGTAATATTAAGAGCTTCCAACTGTCTTATACTCTAATAGATGCCTGAAGAGTTGTCTCTTTCTGTCCTCTTGAAACAGTTATTATCCACGATGAAGAAAATGGAGCTCCGAGCTCCAGAGAATTGAAGTGGCTCTCAAGTGGTTCCACAAGGTCACAGAGCCAGTGTGTGGATCAGATTCGGATCACACTGGCAATTTTCTTTTCACAGTAATAATTATATAACAAATTTAGTAAGTAAAACAGTACCAGAAGGCTTCAAACAAAAGTTAGTGTTCCCTCTGAACCCCAAGCCACCGTCCTGCTCCCAGAGGCAATCACTCCTGATTCTTTCTGATATTTCCTCTGAGAGCTGGACTCTGAAGTTAGGACCGACTGCAAAGCCCATAACCTTGATCTACTACCCTCCTTGTAGGCAGGTAAGACACATTATCACACTATCATGAAGCAGATGTAATAATACTTACAAAGTTAAATAGGAACACACCCCTCGAGCCCTCTCTAGGAGATTGTTCATGTCCAATCCATCAATATTCCAGGTAATGAAAGACAATACACTGCCATCTTCTTGCTGAACACTTTTATCTTCAGATGTGCTGGTTTTAGAACTAATGGAATCATTTGTTTCTTCCTTGGTTAGGTCAACACTGGCAAGAGCAGAATGAAACACAACTCTGCAAATAATCTGATTAACTTAAAAATCATTTTTCAAATCTTTGTAGCCCTCATTTTACAGGTAAGTAAAATTCTCTTGCTGAAATTGTATTTACGTTATTTTTATTGCAATTCATGATCAATTTTGGATTTCACATTTATTCTTAGTCTTCCTCATTGCGAAGTTGGGCAGGGGTAAGTACATTTTAAGAGTCCTAAGACTATCTGCCTATGGAAGACCAAGAGTCTGATGACTACAGAAAACTAGATTCTGTGTTATGCAAAAGTCTGCTCACTTAGAACCAACTTAATACCCCTCAATGATATAGGTCATTAAAGTAACTTTATAGACTACAACCCCAAATTAGATTGAGTACGTAAGATTTCCACATTTACTTGGATTCATTTTAAACCATATTTGAAATATGGTTTCACTGTGCCAGATAAGGAACGGCTACAATTCTGCTATTCGCCTCACTGAGAGGTGAAGTCCAATGAACACCCTTCTCCTTGAATCTGGGCTTCAGTGACTTACTTGATCAACAGAACACAGTGAAAAGGATATTCTGGGATTTCTGAGGCTTGGACATTAGAAGCCTTGCAGCTTTCACTCCAGTCTTTTGGAACCTTTGTCCAAGAACCTTGAGCTCTCACAAGAGCAGTCTGACTGCTCTGTGACTGCCATGCTGGAGAGACCACATGTGTGGCTTCCAGTCCTCAGGCCAGCCTGACCCCACCTCTCCCATCAAGGCTTCGACATTTGAGTGGAGGGACAAACATTACTAAAAGGTGACTCCTAAACATTTATAAAATACACACAAATTTAAGAACTAGGGTTTTGTATTTATAATTTTAATGTATTTAATGCCAGTATTTTAACTTCTTTTAGAAAATTGTTTTTTATTTTATGGCCTTGCCACGCAGCTGGCAGGATCTTAGCTCCCCAATTAAGGACTGAACCCCAGCAACAGCAGTGAAAGCTCCAAGTCTTAACCACCGGACCACCAGGGAACTCCTCTCCTATTTTTCGTTTTAATCGAAATATAATTAACCAGGATTGGGGACGAATCCATATCAGGTGCCTCCTGATGTAATGCACTGAGGACGACACCCTATCACTTCTGTGCCACACAGTATAATGTATATAAACATCATACCAGTTTCAGGTACACAATATAATGATTCAATATTTGTATACACTGCAAAATGCTCGCCACTCTAAGTTAACTATAAACTTTCTTTGGAAATAATTTCAGACTTTCAGAAAACAGTAAAAAGAATTCTATTCACCTTTCATACAAATAAACGTTAACATTTTACTTATTTAACATTTACCTGCTTTACTTGTTATTCAGAAATATTTGCTTAAGTATTTTGAATGCACTGATCCCCTGGAGAAGGAAAGGGCAACCCATTCCCTATTTTTGCCTGGAGAAGCCCATGGAGAGAGAAGCCCGCGGGCTACAGTCCATGAGGTCAAAAAGAGTTGGACGTGACTGAGTGAGCAAACACACACACCTAAAGATAAGGACATACATATATACCGGACATGACTGAGTGCTCAAACACACACACCTAAAGATAAGGACACACATATATACCCTAGTACAATTATAAGAAAAGTAACAAAGGAGGAAGAAAAAGGTTCTAGGCAGAGGTAATAAATACCTTTATAACAGCTGAAACGCAAGAAAAAAAAGACCCACTGGAGAAAAGTTGGACATGTCTAGAATATGAAGTCAAGTGGGCCTATGAACAAAGCTAGCTGAGGAGATGGAATTCCAGTTGACCTATTTCAAATCCTAAAAGATGATGCTGTGAAAGTGCTGCACTCAATATGCCAGCAAATCTGGGAAACCCAGCAGTGACCACAGGACTGGAAAAGGTCAGTTTTCATCCCAATCCCAAAGAAGGGCAATGCCAAAGAATGCTCAAACTACCACACAATTGCACTCATCTCACAGGATAGCAAAGTAATGCTCAAAATTCTCCAAGCCAGGCTTCAACAGGACGTGAACCATGAACTTCCAGATGTTCATGCTGGATTTAGAAAAGGCAGAGGAATCAGAGATAAAATTGCCAACATCTGTTGGATCATAGAAAAAGCTAGAGAATTCCAGAAAAACATCTACTTAAGCTTTATTGACTACGCCAAAGCCTTTGACTGTGTGGATCACAACTGGAAAATTCTTCAAGAGATGGGAATACCAGACCACCTTACCTGCCTCCTGAGAAATCTGTATGCAGGTCAAGAAGCAACAGTTAGAACTGGACATAGAACAACAGACTGGTTCCAAATTGGGAAAGGAGCACGTCAAGGCTGCATATTGTCACCCTGCTTATTTAACTTATATGCAGAGTACATCATGAGAATGCTGGGCTGGATGAAGCACAAGCTGGAATCAAGACTGTCGGGAGAAATATCAATAACCTCAGATGACACCACCCTTATGGCATAAAGTGAAGAGGCACAGAAGAGCCTCTTGATGAAGGTAAAAGAGAAGAGTGAAAAAGCTGGCTTAAAACTCAACATTCAAAAAACTAAGACCATGGCATCCAGTCCCATCACTTCATGGTAAATAGATGGGGAAACAATGGAAACAGTGTCAGACTTTATTTTCTTGGGCTCCAAAATCACAGCACATGGTGACTGCAGTCATGAAATTAAAAGACGCTTGCCCCTTGGAAGAAAAGCTATAACCAACCAAAACAGCATATTAAAATGCAGAGACATTGCTTTGCCGACAAGGTCTGTCTAGTCAAAGCTATGGTTTTCCCAGTAGTCATGTATGGATGAGAGAGTTGGACCATAAAGAAAGTTGAGCGCCAAAGAACTGATGCTTTTGAACTGTGGTGTTGGAGAAGACTCTTGAGAGTCCCTTGGACTGCAAGGAGATCCAACCAGTTAATCCTAAAGGAAATCAGTGCTGAATATTCATTGGAAGGACTGATGCTAAAGCTGAAACTCCAATACTTTGGCCACCTAATAAGAAGAAATGACTCACTGGAAAAGACTGACGCTGGGAAAGATTGAAGGCAGGAGGAGAAAGGGACGACAGAGGATGAGATGGTTGGATGGCATCACCGACTGGACGGACATGAGTTTGAACAAGCTCCGGGAGATGGTGATGAACAGGGAAGCCTGGTGTGCTGCAGTCCATGGGGTCGCAGAGTTGGACACGACTGAGCGACTGAACCGACTGACTGACATGCCTGGAAGTTTTGTGGGGTAGGAAAGAGAGAGTGACAAGAGACGAACCCAGAAAGACAGGCAGTGGTCAAACCGTGGGGAAACCTGTAAGGCACACAGACTTTAAGAGCAGAAGTGCAGGAATTGGGGAGGGAGCACTGGAATAACAGGGGCGGATGTGCATTTTATAAAAACCATTATCCTGGCCGGCCAGCAGAGAGTAAACAAACAACAGGACGCAAGGAGACCACCAAGCTACCATTCTTTAGTAGAGGATTTTGTGTCTCATCCATTTCGAAACGCTCGCTTACGTATTCCCTACACCTGGAGTAAAAAATTACATTTCTGGTATTTCTCCCTCGGACTCCAAAGTACATCCGAAGTGACACAGCCTGGACTTCTCGGGAGAAGCGTGAGCCCCGCGGCTGGGGCAGGTCTCATCTCCACCAACCCTTCGTCTCCGGCTACTCAGACCCGAGGCCCGTCTCCGCGCAGACCCGCCGCCTAACTCGATGGCAGGTCCCGCATGCCCAACGCAACCTGGTACCCGACCGCCTCCGCCCGAACGGGTCCCCGGCCCGTCGTCACTCACCAGGACCCGGGCTCAGAGAGGGACTCGGGACGGCTTTCTGAAGCGCTCTCCTCCACGGCCGGCTCGAAGTAGGAGTTCAGCGCTCTCTGCAAAACAAAAACACAGGGATGGGAGGTACGCCTGCATCACCAAAGTGAAGAGCCGGCAAGAGAGAAGTAGCGAAAGCTTACTTCCATCTCCCAGTCGTTCTCGGCCAGGTAGCACTGAGCCACAGCGGCGTCACAACTCGCGACCGAAGCAAACTCCACACACATGAGTTTCCGCTTCTTAACCTCGGGCTCCCCCTCCTCTAGCTCCGCCTCCGGCCCAGCCTCCGGACCGCTGTTCCGCTCCATCGGTTCCCCGCAAGTTCACTGCACCTTGAACCTGGCCCGGAGTTGGTGGGGTGGGTGGTGGAAAGGGCGGGGACGGTCAGGCGCCAGACTCTGCACAGGCGCCCAGCGCCCGCGGTGCTAGCCTATCAACCACCGGCGGGGAAACAAACGCTCACCTCTCGGAAGACCGTAGAGCGCATGCGCAGCAAGAAAGTCGGCCCGGGATGGCGAGGGCCAAACGGCACATGCGTGCGCTGTCGCGACGCGGGCTGAACGTCAGTGACGAGGTGCTAGACGTCAGTGCGCCAGCTGCCAGGGAAGGGACAGTTGTGCGCTCGGCCGCGGACCCGGAACGCTCTTCGGGTCCCAGAAGGCTGTTGACCTTGTTCTTTTGCGAACTTCAGGGCTCCCCTGCTCTTCCAAGACTCAGTCTTAAGTGGGGCCTGGGAGCCGGCGAACGGTCCACGATGATCTGGGTGAAGAAGGCAAAGACTCTGCTGGAGTGGCTAACGCACTCAGGCAAATTTAACGGTTTCGATAGAAACTTGGAAAAGGTATTAGAGGCGAAGGCGCGGTTTCTAACGAAGGGAAAGAAAGCGCCCTTCTTGGTTCGTGGGTGAACGCTTCATAAGTTCTCTGGCTAGATTCTTTTGGATTGAATCCCTAAACTCACCCTAGCAGTAATGATTACTGCTTTGATGGAGTAGTTATGTGGTAGGTGTGCCTACGTTGATCTGTCCGTTTTATAAGTCAGCAAAATGGGTTTATCTTAGGAATGGCAGAGGAGTTACACCTTGGGACTTGCAAACTGAGGCTAACCATGGGCAAGTCCTCAGCTGTTCTTCTATAGAGAGAATAGGAGACAGTTGAGAGGGGCTGTTTTGAACAAGTTCCTTGGAGGAGAGGAGAGTCGGGTTTGTGGTGGTGTCTCATTGGTTGAGTTGCGGAGGTATCTTAGCTTGTTGCTGATAAAATCTTCGTTTTTCCTGCTGGGATTTATAAAGTAAACTAGGAGGAGTGTTAAGTGGGGGAAAAGTTCCCCCTTTAGGGCTTCACGACCGCCTTAGAAAGGAGGTGTTTTATAATAATTTTATAATCACAACATTGTATAATTAAAAAGAAATGTTAAATTAATTTTAGTAAAATAGTTTAACATATCAAAAATATTTTAACGTAGTCAATACAAAGAGGGCTAACTTTCTGTACTTTGCAATCTCGTGTGAACTGTAGAGCATATATCAGTTCATACTAGCTGTGTTTCAAGTGCTCACTACTGACAGGTGACTATCATATTAACTGCACAGGTTGGTATCATGGTAGATGCTTTGTGTGTTAATTTGATCAAAAATGGATTTTGCAGTTGTTTCGTGTGGGCAGATTTGCTCAGGCTAAATAGGTTTATGCATGCTGCTACTGCTAAGTCGCTTCAGTTGTGTCCGACTCTGTGCGACCCCATAGATGGCAGCCCACCAGGCTCCCCCATCCCTGGGATTCTCCAGGCAAGAACACTGGAGTGGGTTGCCATTTCCTTCTCCAGTGTATGAAAGTGAAAGTGAAGTCGCTCAGTGGTGTCCGACTCTGTGCGACCCGTAGACGGCAGCCCACCAGGCTCCTCTGTCCATGGGACTTTCCAGGCAAGAGTACTGGAGTGGGGTGAGGTTTATGCATAGTGATCTGTAAATCTAGTCATGAACATGGTTTCTTTTACTGTGAGTTTTAAGATAATGGGATCTAGACCGGCGGTTCTCAATTGGGGATGGTGAGAGAGTGGAGGGGTGCTGCCAAACATCCCCAGTGCACAGATTCCCTCCCCCGTCCCCACAGAAGAGAATGGCCCAGTCCAAACGTCAGAAGCGCTGAGACTTTGAAAACTTGACTTTAAACCATGCTCTTAATCATTCACTTTGACCTAGGTCAAAACTAGATAAATTGCTACTCTTATTCTGCTGCTGCTGCTGCTAAGTCGCTTCAGTCATGTCTGACTCTGTGCGACCCCATAGACGGCAGCCCACCAGGCTCCGCCATCCCTGGGATTCTCCAGGCAAGAATACTGGAGTGGGTTGCCATTTCCTTCTCCAATGCATTAAAGTGAAAAGTGAAAGTGAAGTCGCTCAGTCATGTCTGACTCTCAGCGACCCCACGGACTGCACCCTACCAGGCTCCTGTGTCCATGGGATTCTCCAGACAAGAGTACTGGAGTAGGTTGCCATGGCTATATACATATAAACCATGTCTTTGCACTGGACTTAGAGTTGGCTGTTCAAATCATATGATTTCTTTCTCTAAATCTCTGGTTAGTAATTCTCTAAAGTCTCTTTCTTAATAAAAGAAGTGTAGTTTTTGTACCTTACGGGATCTTGACTGATAAAATCATTTTACTTCAAAAAATTGTCCCTTTGGTGATTTAAATATGACACCAGATATTCTTCAAGGCAAGAAATGCTCTTCTAAGTACAGGATTTTAAAATGCAAGATTACTGTTAAAATTAAACTGGAGTAAAAGATGTACACGGTCTCTCAGACACACTTATCCTCTTACCCCATTGCTTTTGTGAAGACTAGAAGGAATAATGTTTCTGGGTGTAAGAAGCAAGTGAGGTGTACAGAACTATTGTGTCAAGTCTGCCCCATTACCCACTCCCACAAAGTCAATGAATCAAATACAAAAACACTGGAAAATCTGGCTGATAATATTCCAATTCCAAATATTGTTTTTTGGACAGTTGTTTGGAGATATCATATAGAATCTGATAATTGATGGTGACTTTTTGTCCCTCTACAAATGATCTGTTGAAGAAAGCAAATTGAAAATTAGTTCTGGTATAGATGTCAAGTCAATGCATGAGATCATACATTGCACTTCTTTATTTTAGCCTGTCCTCTTTGTAAAAAAACCCTCTGTTTTATCAGTGTTTATAAACACCCACAAAACCTATCTTTTATAAAGCATTGATACAGAAAGACTAACACTCAAAATAAAGTCCTGATCTTGCTATAAGATCACTTTTAAATAAGTCAACAAAGTACTATGAGATTATAAAGAAATACCCATCAACTTCCCAGGTGGCACAGTGGTAGACTATCCACCTGCCATTGCAGGAGATGCAGGTTCGATTCCTCAGTTGGGAAGATCCCCTAGAGGAGGAAATGGCAACCCACTCCAGTATTCTTGCCTAGAAAATTCCACGGGCAAGAGGAGCCTGACAGGCTACATTTTATGGGGTCTCAAAGAGTCAGACACGACTGTGTGCATGTACACACACACAAACCACACACTCCCCATCACAATTCCTCACCCTCCAGGAGTTTATCATCGAGGAGAAGAAAAAAGTAGGTTCCAAGGAACAGTCCCATCATGCCAGAATCCAGCTCCAGCAGCCAGGGATTCAACCTGAAGGGGTGAGCAGTGTCGGCGAGAACCTAAGGCAGCTTCTCAGTTTTCTTGGACTGCCTATTTATTTCAAGCTTATGGTTCTCTTTTATACTTTGACAAAAGCATTAGGTCAGAGGTTTGATATTTTCAGTTCCCACTGACCCAGATTTGTTGTCTCCATAAATCATTGTTGCCCCTCAAAAGGAGTTTCTGCCTCAGCAATTCTCTTATCTACTTTTTCTCATGTGTCCTTGTGAATACACTGTAACTCATGCTAATGTCTGGGCTGCATACCACATTCCTCAGTTTATTTCTTATCTTTTTAAGTCCTGTTTGCCCCTAGTATCCTAAGCTCACTATTTCTTAGAAAGGGCTTCTAGCTAATAATATCTCTAAAGTCCCTAATTTCTATAAGCTATAGAAGAATATGCTAACATTACAGCATCCCTTAAATCTTTAGCTTCTATTTTAATTATTCCTAAGCCCTAAATTCAGCAAACTCCTTTGCCATAAACACTTTCCTCATAAATAGGCTTCAGATAGCAATCCCTCCCATGGTCTCAAGCTGCGGCCTGTGTGCTCACCCTGGAACACTTTTTTGTAAAAGTCCTTGAACAAATGTCAGTGATTAGCTTTATAAATTATTCTCTGAGCACAGCTGCAGAAGACTTTGTGCCTTCTCATGCTCTTCTCAAAAACAATAAGCACCTTAATATTCCTTTTCAGTCAACTCAGCCAAGGAGAGGAAAAGACAAGTCAGAATTACAAGGCCTAACTCCTTCATCCCGGGACCATGCCTGCGGAATGAGGAAACAGGTCTGGGGCTGTGCCTCCATTTTGTCAGCAATGCCTAACGTGGCTCCCGACACTATCAGATGTGCCCTGAGGGGGGAAAAAAAAGTCCTCCAAATAATTTCAGAAAACATGGATGTATCCCCGTTTTTAGAATTGTGGTATAATACACATATTTTACCACATGGGGCTTCCCTGTTGGCTCAGACGGTAAAGAATCTGCCTGCAATGCAGGAGACCTGGGTTCAATCTCTGAGTTGGGAAGATCCCCTGGAGGAGGGTGTGCAACCCACTCCAGTATTCTTCCCTGGAGAATCCCCACAGACAGAGGAGCCAGCCAGCTAGTCTTTGGGGTCACAAAGAGCTGGACACGACTGAGCGCACACACACACAACATAAAGTTCACCATCTTAACCATATTCAAGTATTCAATTCAGTAGTAATTTTTGCATTCACATAGTTGTACAACCATTACCACCATCCATCTCCAGAACTCTTTCCATCTTGCAGACCTGGAACTCTACCATATAGGCAATAACTGCTCATTCCCTTTTTTCCCCAGCCTTGCCAACCACTATCTATAGTCTGTATCTCTGAATTTGACTACTCTGTGTACCTCATATGAATAAAGCCATTGCATCCCTTTTATATATTAAAGCTTTCAACTGCTGCTGCTAAGTCGCTTCAGTCGTGTCCGACTCTGTGCGACCCCATAGACGGCAGCCCACCAGGCTCCCCCGACCCTGGGATTCTCCAGGCAAGAACACTGGAGTGGGTTGCCATTTCCTTCTCCAATGCATGAAAGTGAAAAGTGAAAGCGAAGTCCCTCAGTCATGTCCGACCCTCAGCGACCCCATAGACTGCAGCCTACCAGGCTCCTCCGTCCATGGGATTTTCCAGGCAAGAATACTGGAATGGGGTGCCATTGCCTTCTCTGAAAGCTTTCAACTAGTTCAGCAGTAAAGAAACATGTTTCACCTTATGATGTTTAAGTTACTTGCCAATGGAACTCTCACCCCCACAATAACACATGGGAAAGTATATACTTCAGGAGTCTCAGGTGAGATCTGGAAATACCAGGTGAAATCCAACACACAAAGAAATAAGCGCAGGCAGTTCAGAAGCCAGGTTAAATTGTGTCACGTTATCCTTGTGGAAATGAGAGGTAAAGTATAGGTGAATGAGCTGTCTCAAGAGGAACAGCACAGACTAGAGAGAAGCATTAAGGATTTAAGACTGAACCCCGAGGACATACAGGGTTGAGAACAGTAAGTAGCCTTTGAAGACTATAGACGTGGTTAGGAAAGTAAGAATAGACCTTACACTTACTCGAAAAACTTTGAAGCTTTGGCTCTACCACAAAAGGACAGTGTTATTACTTAAAGTTTATCAACGTGATATGCCAACAGGTATACTTAGACTACTGTTGCTCGGGGAACAGATTATTTAGACTTTGTTGCTGTTGGATTTGTGATTTTATCATAATGGGCTCATCATATTTACATTCCTGCATGGCATCACTCCTTCCTGGGAATGACTCTATTCCAATTCTACATTCCAAACTAGATTAGCTGCAAAAATTCTCCCCAAGTTTGTGCTTTCCCTCTTGAGAGGAGATCTGGAGGAGTGAAGAGACATCACCCCAGTCCTCAGTCTATAGGTGGTGAGGAAGGTCTTTCCCTATTAGCCCCTCTTTTCCAGGTTGAAGGCAGCAGAGGAGCTGTAATTGAGAGAAACCCTGCCAGTGTGATTATTGTGAATATACTTTCATAGCATCTACCTTTGTAGGCATTCTAGAATGATTCGATAAAATCTGCCATTTACCAGCCTTTGGGGAAAAATACTGCTTATAATCCTGCTTAGCACATCTCTCATCACCATCACCACCCTGCCAATGAAGACGAGTGAAATGGTACTTCAGCTGGTTAAATCTTCAGGGAATATTTAAATTCTTCCGAGCTCTTCCCTAGGGCTTTGTTTGCCTCCCATGGCACCCATTTGTTAACTTTTGTTTTTGGTCTTCTCTGATAGTCTCTACTGGTTCCTCAGCCAGTTTAGTCGCTCAGTCGTGTCCGACTCTTTGCGACCCCATGGACTGCAGCACACCAGGCCTCCCTGTCCATCACCAACTCCCAGAGTTTACTCAAACTCATGTCCATTGAGTTGGTGATGCCATCCAACCATCTCATCCTCTGTCGTCCCCTTCTCCTCCTGCCTTCGATATTTCCCAGCATCAGGGTCTTTTCAAATGAGTCAGTTCTTCAGATCAGGTGGCCAAAGTATTGGAGTTTCAGCTTCAGCATCAGTCCTTCCAATGAATATTCAGGACTGACTTCCTTTAGGATTAACTGGTTGGATCTCCTTGCAGTCCAAGGGACTCTCAAGAGTCTTCTCCAGCACCACAGTTCAAAAGCATCAATTCTTCGGCACTCAGCTTTCTTTATAGTCCAGTTCTCACATCCATACATGACTACTGGAAAAACCATAGCCTTGACTAGACTGTCCTTTGTTGGCAAAGTAATGTCTCTGCTTTTTAAAATGCTGTCTAGGTTGGTCATAGCTTTTCTTCCAAGGAGCAAGTATCTGTTAATTTCACGGCTGCAGTCACCATTTGCTGGGATTTTGGAGCCCCAAAAAGTAGTCTCTCACTGCCTCCATTTTTACCTTTATCTTTCAGTGTTCTTTTCAAGTAACTCAGGGGAGGCAGGTTTACTTAGTGGACCTGAGTCCAGTGGAGACCAAAACACTGGCTACTTGAAAGATTTGTGAGGACTGAGACGGTGTCTCAGTGCCTGTAAGACATGCATATACATTTCTGAGCATGGTCTCTAACACAAAGTTAGCTACAGTTAATAACCAAAGAAATACATGTGCTCCCTACAGCCTGTATCATGACTGAAACCGAAATCTGTTTTTTTTGAAACAGTGTCCTCTCCTCAGCCCCATTTGTCAACAGAGAGGTAGTTATTAGTTTCTTCCCCCACAAGACATGTTTCTTAGTTCTGGGAAGTTGGGTAGCGAATCAGTCTTCTGATTCGAAAGAAGAATCAGTCTTCATTGTTATCTTCCATTGGTTTACTTATTCTACTTGGGGAGACAAGAACTGGTAACACTAGGGATTCCCTGATGGTCCAATGGTTGGGACTCTATTTTCACTCCTGAGGGCCTGGGTTCAGTCCCAGGTTGGAACTAGGATCCCACAAGCTGTGCAACAGGGCTGGAAAAAAAAAACAAAAAACAATTGGTAACACATAAAAGTATTTCTCTGTCATATCAGAGTGACCAGTGCAAGAGTATCTCTATTCCAGTATACATTTTCAGCCAATTTTGTATCTTAGTATAGCCTTTGGCCTTTCACGTTGGGTGGGTGGGTTTAGTCGCTCAGTCATGTCCGACTCTTGGCAACCCCATGGACTTGTGGCCTGCCAGGCTCCTTTATCCATGGAATTCTCCAGGCAAGAATACTGGACTGGGCTGCCATTTCCTTCTCCAGAGGATCTTCCCAACCCAGGGATCGAACCAGGATCTCCTGCATTGCAGGTAGATTCATTTTTATTTTCCATATGATCTCCCTTTATGTAGAACTAAGAAAAACAAAAGACAAACAGAGCTCAGAGATACAGAGAACAGTTGGTGATTGCCAGAGACAGGAGTGGGTGGTGGACAAAAAGTGAAGGAGTCAAAAGTTACAAACTTGACAATATACAACCTTGTTGTACTCCTTTCCCAATTTTCAATCAGTCTGTTGTTCCATGTCCAGTTCTAACTGTTGCTGCCTGACCTGCATACAGGTTTCTCAGGAGACAAATGAGGTGGTCTGGTATTCCCATCTCTTTAAGAATTTTCCACAGTTTATTGTCACAATAAAGGCTTTAGTGTGGTCAGTGAAGCAGAAGTATATGTTTTTTCTGGAATTCTCTTGCTTTCTCTATGAGCCAGTGAATGTTGGCAGTTTGTTATCTGGTTCCTCTGGGCAGGTAGATTCTTAACCACCTGCGCCACCAGGCTGGGGGAGAAGGTCAGTATTAAAATCAGTATTCTTCAGTAGAAAGTGAAATCGACATTTGTTTTACTTTTTGTCATCCCAGCCAAAGTTAGATAATCATATGGAACACTAAGAACTGACCTCTATTAAATACATTGTACCTTGAAATTATACTTAACTATCTTTGGTGACTTGGAGAAGGAAATGGCAACCCACTCCAGTATACTTGCCTGCAAAATCCCATGGACAGAGGAGCCTGACGGGCTACAATCCGTAGGGTTGCAAAAAGTCAGATGTGACTGAAAATGCACACACACACACGCACCCACCTTTGGTGACGATGAGGCTTTCCTGAACTGCCTAGCTTTTTCAAACTGTCTTTACCTGGCTAAACTCTGCCCATCCTTCAAAGTGTAAATAATTTCACAGATGCCTTTCTAATGTCTCTTCCCTGAAAACATACTTGGATGAGTAAGATCCTTACTTCCAGCAACCTGTATTTATCCCCTCGGCAGTCAGTCACTGTACTGCAGTGTGCGTGTATTGTTCCTATAGACTGGAAACCCCTTAAGAGCAGAGATTTGATCTTGTTCATCTTTAGATTGCAGTGCTTCAAAGAGTCTAGTAAATGCCCTAGTAAGGTGAGTTTATATCTTGGGTCTCCTTGGTGTGCATTATTAGTTAATGAGGACATCTTATGGCTAGATCATTTATTGAATGATAATGATCCCATTCTGACATTCACTTTTCCATTGATTTACCTGTTAAGCAAAACATATTATTTAGAATGGTTTGTATTTTATGGTTCTGTTTCTGTTTTATATCAGGGCCTTGTAGAGGATAAACAACAGCAAACAACTCAAGTTAGTTTGTGAAGTTCGAAAATGCCTTCCTGGTGGGAGCATAAAAGCCACTGTATATATCTAGAGATTCTACAGTTAGCAACAAGGGAGATTGGGAGGTGAATAGACTTAGACCTGAATCTCAATTCTGTCATATCCTTGGTGATCTTGAGAGTAAACCAGTCTGAATTTAAATTACTACGAAATGGAAACCATCTCTCCCTTATTACATAGTGCATGGACAGACTGGCACAGTGCCTGACTTACGAAAGTGCTCAATAAATGGTAGTTACCGAGAATCGAATCGTTTAATGCAGGAGACACCCCTTCCTCCCCCAAATACAGCAGACGCCTCACACAGGCATCCATATTCTGTCTGAAAACCTCTAGTGACAGCAAGAATTACTGCACTGGATGCAACGCATTCCATCCACAGTTCAGTTCTGACTTCTAAATGTTAGATATCTATGGTGTTTTTTCCTAGTAAATTGAATAGGATATAAGAAACACATTTCTGTTATTTTTGTTTCCTTTCTAAAGATGTTTGATATAACATTCTAAATTCATTGTTCCACATTTTATCTTTTATGTAATTTTTTTCATTATGATACTATAAATGGGGCAGGACCTTAAAAGCAGCAATTTAACTTTGCTGGATTCTATTAAACTTTTTTTACACTAAAATAGGTTTGTGGTATAAGCTTGTTCTCATCCTGTATTGAATTTCTTTCAGCCTATTTTAAACATTGTTTTAAACCATTCATCATGAAGTCATTCTGAAAATTACTTTGTGCAATAACTAGGGAACATCCAAATTAAAACTACAATGGACTAACAGATCACAAGGACCACCTGACTTAGTGCAGAATTTCTGAGAAGACATTAAGAGATGCCAGGTTGCTGTACATAGAGTTCAGAAGCTCAGATGGAATGTTTGATTTATGCAGAGTAGTGGAGATTAAGAAAAACTACTCCTGTTTTCCCCTAAATATTCCTTTTTATTTCAAAACAATTTACTCCAGAGTTCATTTCTATCAAGAGAGACTGGTAACTTCATTTTCAGTTTCTGAATCAACTTTTGGGGGTGGCTTGGTTTAATCCAGTGATAGTTCTTGGTAGAGCTGTTTGTGCTTTTCTTAATACCACCAAATATTCAAAAAAAATTTTTTTAACACTTAGGTGACTCTCGTTTCTGCTGCCCCTGGGAAACTGATTTGTGAAATGAAAGTGGAAGAGCAGCATGCCAATAAAATGGGCACTCTCCATGGCGGCATGATAGCCACCTTAGTGGATGTCATATCATCGCTTGCTCTGCTGTGCACAGAAAGGGGTATATCCGGAGTCAGTGTTGATATGAACATAACGTACGTATACAAACTGTACCCCAAATAACTTTTTTCAATGTGATAACTCATTTCAAACAACTGAGACTACACACATTTATAACAGAAATAAAGCAGGAGTTGCCCTTAGCTGGTCATCCTTAAGTGCAGCTACAGATTTGCCTTAAAAACATTCCATGGTTTTAGAATCTAGAACTAAAAGGATTTCTAAGTACAATATATATTAGTAATAATAATATAAATAATCAGGGATATATAATCAGTGATAAAGGGAAGTCAAGTAGACCTTAGGAAGCATCACTATGAACAAAGCTAGTGGAGGTGATGAAATTCCAGCTGAGCTATTTCAAATCCTAAAAGATGCTGTGAAAGTGCTGCACTCAATATGCCAGCAAATCTGGAAAACTCAGCAATGGCCACAGGACTGGAAAAGGTCGGTTTTCATCCCAATCCCAGAAAGGCAATGCCAAAGAGTGCTCAAACTACCACACAATTGCATTCATCTCACACAATAGCAAAGTAATGCTGAAAATTCAAATCCAGGCTTCAACAATATATGGACCGAGAACTTCCAGATGTTCAAGCTGGTGTTAGAAAAGGTAGAGGAACCAGAGATCAAATTGCCAACATCCACTGGATCACAGAAAAAGCTAGAGAATTCCAGAAAAACACCTACTTCTGCTGTATTGACTACGCCAAAGCCTTTGTGTGGTTCACAATGAACTATGGAAGATTCTGCAAGAGATGGGAATACCAGAACACCTCATCTGTCTCCTGAGAAATCTTCATGCAGGTCGAAAAGCAACAGTTAGAACTGGACATAGAACAACAGATTGGTTTCAAATTGGGAAAGGAGCACGTCAAGGCTGTATATTGTCACCCTGTTTATTTAACTTATATGCAGAGTACATCATGTGAAATGCCAGCCTGCATGAAGGTCAAGCTGGAATCAGATTGCTGGGAGAAATATCAGTAACCTCAGATATGCAGATACCACCACCCTTATGGCAGAAAGCGTAGATGAACTAGAGTCTCCTGGTGAAAGAGGAGAGTGAAAAAGCTGGCTTGACACTCAACATTCAAAAAACTAAGATCATTGCATCCAGTCCCATCACTTCATGGCAAATAGATGGGGAAACAATGGAAACAGTGACAGGCTTTATTTTCTTGGGCTCCAAAGTCACTGCAGATGGTGACTGCAGCCACAGCTTGCTCCTTGGAAGAAAAGCTATGACCAACCTAGACAGCATACTAAAAAGCAGAGACATCACTTTGCCGACAAAGGTCCGTCTAGTCAAAGCTCTGGTTTTCCCAGTAGTCATGTATGGATGAGCGTTGGACCATAAAGAAAGCTGAGCACTGGAAGAATTGATGCTTTTGAAATGTGGTGTTGAAAAAGACAATTTTTCCACCTAAGCTACAGAAGATATGATTTTTGTTGGCAGGTGAGGCAGAAGTTAGGGTGGGAAAGCCAACGTTATTTGACATGAGGTCAGTGTAAACCATGTCAGTCATCAGGTTTCAATCTAAATCTTTCCTTAGGCTAACTTAACATTTAGTCTGTCTTTACTATGGAAATGAGCATGCAGTAAGCAAATCACAAGATTAAAATGCAAAGGGTCTTTTGAGATTAAGATGAACAAAAAGAACTGCTAGGGCATTGAGGCATGTATTCAGCAGTTCTTCCCTTATTCCATGTGATGAGGGTTAAGACCGTCTGACGACCCTGCTTTGCCTCAAGACTATTAGGAGCAGAGATCTTCCAACCTGGCACTGCACGTCATGATCTTCCAAGATACTGCTATTACAACCATAAAGCATCTTTAATAAGCCAAACATAATTTTGGCCTTTCAAAGTCTGTGTGGCCGAAGTTTTGGCCACCATCAGGAGCTGCCTGAGATCCAAGAGGGCCTCAATTAATTCCTTATAGTTGTTTTTAAATCATTTTAGAGCTGAGTAACTTCTGAATATTGATAACCAAACAGCAAGTATTACCTCATGTTGGAAGTTAAGCAAATTAAATGAAAGCTTGGGGGAATCTTTCACTAGCCCCAGATAAATATGAAGTAGGAAACCTAAAAACAAAGAAGGGCCGCAGGGCTGGGGAGCAGTTGAAAACTCCTGTTTATGGGAAAACAAACTTGTGTGCATGTAAGGAATCAGTAAGAGAGAACTTGGGTCAGGATCTGCCATTCAAATGAGAAAGGACAGAAAGTTTACTATTATTCTTGAACTATCTAGGAAAAAAACATAAGGCTGTTATGAGATGCACTTAAAAACTACTGTTAACTAAATTTAAATATTTCCTTTCAAGGTACATGTCACCTGCTAAAGTGGGAGAAGACATACTGATTACAGCACACGTTTTGAAGGAAGGAAGATCCCTTTCATTTGCTTCTGTGGATCTGATGAACAAGGCCACGGGAAAATTAATAGCACAGGGCAGACATACCAAACACATGGGAAACAGACCACCCGAAGGCTCCGTGAAGAAGTCCAACAATGAGTAATTTTCAAAGTAGCACAACTAGAAGTAGCCAAGAAATAGTCTTTGGGGAAATGCCAAAGATCAAGTGGAATGCAGGACGGGGGTTGTCTATATTCTTTGATTTCGAGCCTCGTAAAAGTTTTAGTCTGTAATCATACGTAATACTTGGATGAAAACACTCTTAGCTCAGTGTGTTTTGAAAACAGGTAAAGCAAAGCTCACAGGGCCATTTGAGGTAAGATTACCTTACAACTAAAACCTAGTATTGAGCTGAAGGACAAATTAATGATTAATCCTTAAATTGTAGGTCATTCTCAGCTCTAAAATGCTACATTTTTTTAAAAACCCAATTCCAAGATTATGGAACTTCAAAGCAGATGAACCACAGGCCACACTGAAAAATAAGAGTGAGCAGTCCTCAATAAACTTTAAGGCAAAGCAGATTAGTGATAAACAGCCCAGTGGGATAAATAGCCCAGTTCATGATTAGTATATTTTATAGTGGTGGTAGTAGGGAGAGCACAGAATTACCTTTTCCAGTACCTAGAATAAAACCATGCAGATCTTCAATCTCCTAATGCTTGCTATTAGAAAGACCAAGTTCACACATTGTTTAGTCAGTTTCTCAAATTTCTGTCAACTGTGGTATTTATAATTGGTTTCTGTCATCAGGGTCTTAGTTCTAATATTTCACAACTGATGATCATAAAGAAAGGAAGTAATTTCCTTTGGAAGTTGGAAAACAGTTAATAGTTAAAGGCTGATGATCATTTGGTTGTATTAGAATACAGTATACACATCAGAATACACATAGCTCTGTTTGCTGAAGGGCAGAAGCAGACTTGAAAATAGCAGTGTACACATAGGAAACCCATCTAGTATTGCCCATGAAAAGTAACTTGGGATCCTTGGAGAAAGAGCTGATTTCAGAGCTGGGGGTGGGATAGGGAAATAACAAGATGAAACTATCTTGTATTTGAAAGTAAGTGCTCAATAAAACAAGGCGTGAAACAAGGCATGAAAAACAATAGCAGTGTATGACGCAGAGAGCTCAAACCCAGTGCTCTGTGATAACCTAGAGGGGTGGGAGGTGGGAGTTCATGAGGGAGGGAACATGTATACCTAGGGGTGATTCGTGCTAATGTATGGCAGAACCCACACTTGTAAAGCAGTTATCTTCCAATTACAAATAAACTATATAGCACTGAAAAGAAATGAGTCCATACTGTTTAGGTAACAATAAATGGCTGAGACAGGAGAGCTCTTTCTTGTTAACAGAATGCTGGCACATGTAGAGGAGTAAATATAAAACAGTAACTATCAAATGGGGAAATAGGACACCACCTTCACCAATGAACGTGGACATCAATAAAGAGCACACGAGCAGTGTTTCTGGATATTAACTTCAGGGGGTGTAACATCACTCACAATGGGCAATGGCCAGGATACCTAATCCAAATTTAACCACAAAGGAAATCACTCAAATACCAAATAAGGACGTTGTTTTTTTAAAAAAATTGGCCTGAACCCTTTAAAACTTGAGTATGGGGGCAAGTTCCTAAACCTTTGCACCTAGTTCCACTCAGGGTGGTTAGATAAAGAGTTTAGAACAGTCCCTGACCATGAGAAAGTGTTCATTTCAAATAGATTCCAATTGTCAATTGATAGAAAACATGGAAGTGCACTGTGAATTACGAGTATTTTTGCCTTTCCACGAAGCCAGGTATAAGGTCAGGATGGTAACTGTTAAAAGCTGACAAAATGTCTTTGATTCCCATTCCTGTTGAAATTACAAACCCAACTTCTCTTCTGAGTTTACGGTTTAGCCATGGGCTAAGAGTCTGAGTGAACTCCGGGAGTTGGTGATGGACAGGGAGGCCTGGCGAGCTGAGATTCACGGGGTCGCGAAGAGTCAGACACGACTGAGCGACAGAACCGAACTGAACTGAAGGTCTCAATAATAGGTACCCAAGTGACTTATAAGAAAAGTTACCACTTCGAGTTTTGTGTATTCACCTGAATAGTCAGGGAACTTTCACCTATTTTATTTAGGTTTTCATTTATTCAAATTCCAACCAGAAGCTAAATACAATTGGAAACCGGTAAGCACTAAGTTTTACTCCAAAGGAGTAGGATCATTCAGATTTACTCCAATAAAAGTATGCAACCCTTAAGCAAAGCTTTTCTTCATTTAAAGAAAAATAAAACAAACAAAAAAAAACTATCCAGTAGTCTTTCCTTATGTTCATTGCACAAAATGAGTTCTGCTTTTAGAACTTTGACACTCAATGGTGTTTTTTTTCCTCCCCGCACAATTTAAGATCCCAACTTTAATAACTTTTCTACATCAAAAAAACCCTAAGTTTTCCTTTAGGATGGTGTAAAAACCAGTATTTCTGCACAATTCACTGGAATTGTTTTTCTTTATAATAAAAATCTCTTCTTTTCAAAACCAAAAAACAAAAACCAAAAGTCCTCTACCTATTGTGGTTTCTGCAGCTATGAATGTATTTCTCAGTTTCATAGCCGTTTAGCTACTTCAGACTCCAGATCTGCTTTTACGTGTGTAACTGTGCACACTCGGCAGAATACTCTTTCATAACAGCAACTTGGGGAAAGAGATCTGGAAATAAAACACATACATTTATGAGTACCAGGAAACAAACATGACCCAGTAATATATGAGGCAAGACTGCCTACAATGAGATGCTCTTTAAAGATTTCTTTCCCATGGTTGTATCTTCTTTTTCTTTTTTAAACAACCACTTTTGGCCATTAGAATGAATCTGACACTGCTCTGAACAACGGTGATTATAGCAAAGCTATAAGTTTTAAAAACGTTTATACCTGTTACATTCACTTCTCACCCTCCAAATACTGATGACAGGTGTCAAAGAGGCCAACACCAGCACAAATGGAAAGACCATCAAAAATGAGTATCACCTTGTGCTTTCAGAAACATTTAAGCATTTCAGTGTACAATAGTCCTTTCATTTCACATTTTTAGTAAGATGCTGATGCAGTACAGCAAATATGCAAAGCATCTTCTTTCACACAGTCTGTGCAGAAGACATCTAATTTAAGTTCTGAGATACAAATGATTAAAAAAAAAAATCCAGGATGAACAAGTTTCAAAATGCATAGTGTTCTGTGCATGAGTCCATTTTTCTTTAAACTCTGAAAGAATCAAGTGGTAAGAAAAAAAAAAAAAAAAATATTGCTGCTGCACTCTCTGATCTTCTCCATTTTGCTGGTCAGCACTCTATTCTGGCATGTAGGGATGGAGGTGATCCTCAATGGTGCCAACTGCCCAGTGGGTAAGCTGTTCCTGTGGCAGGTAGAGGCAGATGCTGCATAACTTGAAGATCGTAGCTTTGTTTTTTGGAGTCTGGAAGGGGAAAAAATTTTTAGAATATTCTTAAGAAGGACCTCAACATAACTGGCCAATTATCACATGAAAATCTCCCACAATTTATTAAGCACTTAAGAACACAGTAACAAAGCATATAGAGTAAGGCAAGAAATTATGGTCCCTATTCATAGGGAACTTGGTCTAGTTGGGACAGAACCTTGACACACGAAATACAGAAAAAGAGTCAACATGATACTAAATGTTTACAGAAATTTATGCAGACTTTAAAAAGTTATGAAAATCAGACTAGCTAAAAGAAATTAGGATTAAAGGCATATCATGGAGATAGATTTGAATAGAGATTTGCAATCACATTTGTATACAGAAAGACAGCAGATGTGGTGAGAGCAGGAGGTAGAGAAATCAGAAATAGGTTAAGAGATTTAAGCATATCCTGGGGTAAAGGACAAGGCCAAAGTATTAACAGATAAATCACACTCGTTGAGTATTTTTAAAAAGCAGTTACCATTTTAACATCTAACTTCTGATAAACAAGTGCAAGGTACTTCCACAAAAAACTATGGCTAGTCACAAAAAACTATGGCTAGTAAGTGGAAGCGGAGAAGGCAATGGCACCCCACTCCAGTACTCTTGCCTGGAAAATCCCATGGACAGAGAAGCCTGGTGGGCTGAAGTCCATGGGGTTGCTAAGAGTCGGACACGACTGAGTGACTTCACTTTTACTTTTCACTTTCATGCATTGGAGAAGGAAATGGCAGCCCACTCCAGTGTTCTTGCCTGGAGAATCCCAGGGACGGAGGAGCCTGGTGGGCTGCCATCTATGGGGTCACACAGAGTTGGACACGACTGAAGTGACTTAGCAGCAGCAGCAGTAAGTGGAAGATGAAGTCTGAACCCAGAACTGCCTTCAAAGTTTTGCATCTTTTCACTATAGCACCTCTTTAAAAAAAGGCAAAAGGAACAGAAGGTGGACTTTGCCAATGTCTGAAGCAGTCTATATACCTATGTACATAAATGAACCCAATACATATATTTTTTCATTTTAACTTTTAAAACCTAGGACTTTCATTTACTACTTTTATAGAAAAGAACATGATCACAGAAGTTATTTGTCCAAGGTCTCATGGCCAGTAAGTTACTGCGTGTATGTTAGAATCCGAATTCTAGGCATGAGCTTCTATACCACCACCCATTCAAAATTTTTTTGGTCTAGCCCTTATCATATACATTATGTTAGAACATAAAGGGGAGATCTCTGCTAGATGATTCCAATCAAATTTCTTAATTTCCTTAACTATAAAATAGGAGTAGTAAGATCTATACATCAAAAAACTATTATGAGGATTAAATGAGCTCATACACAGAAAGTATTGAGTTTCGTGCATAATACAGTTGACCCCTAAACAACATGGGTTTGGGCTGCTCAGGGCCCACACATAAGTAAATTTTTTCAATAAACATATTGGAAAAAATTTGAGATTTGTGAAAATTTGAAGAGATTCACAGATAAACCACATAGCCTTAAAGTATCAAAAAAAGAAAAAGGTTGTATCATGAATGCGTAAAATATTACGTACAGATGACATGACACTTAGACACAGGGATTGGAACACAGACCCTAAATGCAGTTGAAAATCTCCATGTATAATTTAGTCTTCCCTCCATATATACAGTTCCACATCAGCTAACTAAACCATGAATTCAGCCAACTGGACTGAGCAGTTATGTATTTATTGAAAAAATGTCATGTATAAGTGGACGAGTGCAGTTGAAACCTGTGTCATTCAAGGGTCACTGTAGACACTAGTTGAATATCCTGCTCTACAGTATTTTCTAAGTAACTCAAATGAAAGTATACTATAAGCAATTAAAAAGGATAAAAGAGTCAACCAAAAAATATTCACCACAGGAGCACTTAGGTAAATAAGAAACTAAAAACAAAAAAGGCCCAAAACAAAAAACACCCCACCTAAATTGTATGCTTTTCTATCAGCTTTATCACATGCTTCCAGTGAAATTAATTTTCTTAACTCCCAGTTTCTTTTACTTATAACTACACCATAAAATTACTTTCTATAAGGCACAAAATGTACAATCTTCCCAAATAGCCTATCAGCTCCTTGAAGGTAGCAGTATGACTCCCAATTCTAATTCTCTAGTACCTTGCACAGACTTGCTCAAATAAAAACAAAAATGTTCTGCACAATGCAGTTAATATTGTACTTAAAAAAAAAAAAGTATTTAAAATCACCTTCTCAATGAGGCTTTCTCTGGTGACATTATCTAAGAATTCACACCAAACAGTGTAATTCCCTCTTTTCTCTTAGTATTTATTACTTACCTACTTCTAGGTTCCCCACAATGAAATGCCAACCCATAGAGCAGGAATTTCTAACTTGTTCACTGATATACAATATCTGACACTTAGCACTTATCTGTTGAATGAATGCTAAATAAATTACAATGATGCTATTTTTAACAATTAACAAAGTATCTATTACCCACTATAAATTCTAAGTGATGACATTTATTAGGCTTAGGTCCATAAGAATAAACATTTTACCCAATAAAAATCAATTTGGAATACTTGGACTGCTACTTAAATTGGAAATACTTAATTTAAAATACATGTGGACCTTTAAAATACAGATACGCTTTCATCCTTTTAGATATTTAAAAGATCTAGGCCAGTACTTCTCAAAACATAAATGTGTTATCAATCTCTTGAGGATTTTATTCAAAATACAGATTCTGATTATTGCAAACTGAATTCATGACTTTTAGAAAAGCTCCCCATGTAGATCTAACATGCAGCAGTTTGGGAACCAGTGTTCCAGGTTAAGATCAGGACATCTGTTTCTTGGTTTTTAAGTAACTTCAAAAATAATGCAATACTGAAGGGGCAAATCAGAATTAAGTAACGTACAGAAAACAATTTACTAACCAGTAAACTTTTAAAATGCGCCCTTGTGTGGTTTACCAAAAAAAAAAAAAAAGTTTACCTGCAAGTGCTGTCTGTCAATGAAGAGAAACACCGACTGGTTAGGATTGTTGACAACAATTCCAGTCTTGTCCTTTCGGCTCAGTACATGCAGAAACTGTTTTTCATAGTCACCGTGATGAAACTCAAATTTGGCCTACGAAATAAGACATTCACATGTAACCACAAGCATGTTACACTACCGAAAACATCTACTGCACCCACACGCATACAGGTGTGCTCTCCAATATGGTAACCAATAGAGGCTACTTACATTCATATTAATGAAATGGAATTGAAAACTCAGTTCTTTAATTGTACTGCCCACATTTCAAATGATCAATAGTCTCATTTGGTGGCTGGTGGCCACCATTCTAAATAATCTCTTGGGATACACAAGATTTCCTTGATCACAGAAAATTCTACTGCGTAGCACTTCGTAATTTGACCTTCTAGAAAAACTATACCAAAGTGACTAAATTTTAATACTCCTTTTAAGCCAAATATCATTAAATGAGATGTTCAGACCTACTCAGCTCAAGACTCCTACTTTAGTACTTAGTCCAATAACACCATCCATCTTTCTCTTATATAACAAAGAATGCTACAGATGGCTCTTGGAAAGAAATCTATTTATATTCCAATCCCAGGTGCACACCTCACTACTTACGTGACCTGTGCAAATCCCTTAACTTTTCTAAATTTCAACTTCCTCACCTATAAAATAAAAGGGCTCTAACCCATCAGTTAAGAGGAGTAAATGAAACATAAAACCCACACCTGAAATGTACTTCCAGGCCTCACAAAGGTGAGTATCTAAGGATACAGGAACCCCTCAAATTTAAAAAAAAATGTTTTTATACACATTTTTTTCATATTAGTAAAGTTTTTTACATTATGAAAAACAGTTATCAAGTCACTCATAACATTTTTTTGATTTTTTAACATGAGGAAGATTATCCAACAAAATGTCTATGGAGAAGCCAAATGACAGGTGAAAAGACCAGGCTAACAGGGAATTCAAGAAACCTGGAAACCTTACACAATCTGATATTTTAGAATAGTGAATTGTAAAAATGATTATTAGCCCATTTGGTTCAAACAATCTTTATTCTCCCATTATGTCAAAGACAGTAGAAAATACTAACATGGAAAAAAAGTCAGACCTTGCTGTCTAGGGTTTTACTACCCAGCAGTTTTTCTCATAAGCTATAACATAAAATATGGTATCCCCTACACATGACTCTACATAAAATATTGAATTATACTTTTGCACAATTCAAATAGTTATTGAACTCAATACGAAAAGCATGTTATTAGATAGTGACAAATATAAATAAGATAATCTCATTCTTAAGGGACTCACATACACTGAAGAGGAAAAGCAACATAAAAACGTAAATCCTAACTTACTTCAAACCTTTCCCAGAATACGATGTGGTTATTTGTAAAAAAAAAAAAAAAAAAAACCTTAAAATGGGTTCTTACTGTTAAAAGCACCATGAGAAGAAAGAATAACTTAACAGTAGACAATGAGGGCAGTATTAGCAGATGATTTTGGATTGGGCCTTGAAAGATGACAGTAATTTTCCCTGGGGAAAATAAAAATGGTAAGCAATTGGGAAAATGCCATTCTAGGAAACAACCTACACAAACACAAGTGTGTCAAAATCAAAACGATGCTCAAAAAAGACAGCTTCAAGTGTTTCACTATGGCATATATCAAGGTGGATGGAAGAGGCCAGTAGATACCACACTGACAAGAAATTTAAGTGAGACTGAAAAAGGCTCTGCATGTGTTTCTGTGGCAAATCAATTCTATCCTGCTTGAATAGAGTTCCCAGAGTTTTGGGAAGAATGGTCCACACGAAAAAGAAAACTAATAGGCAGCATGTAAGAAACAATTCCTGGAAGGAAAGTAATGAATGGTATAAGAGCGTGATGAAGAGCTAACCTGAGCAAAAGCATTAGGAATGAAGAGAAAAGAGTAGACCAGACCAACTTTAATAGTTCCTCCCTGTGCTTCACAGTACTATGAATATAGTGGAACTCAATATTTTAAAACAATCTTTACTGTGGTTTCTATTAAATCTCACTACTGAAGTATTCTGATTTTAAAATGCTTTTGAGTCAGAAAAAAAGGTGTGTGAGTTAAAGTTTGCCTTTCCTTCACCTATCTTGAGAGAATAAACTCTGTTATTTTTATTTAAGGTTTCTCATTCAGGATATTTATATTAAAATTACTTCAAAGAAGTATGTTTGTTTTTACACTGCTAATTATAAAAATATTATCTAAATCCTAGATAATCCTATATCCTACTGCTTATATTCAGTCCATAATTTAAGGTTTTATCATTCAGGGAACTTTCCACAGTACACGGTAGTGAGTTAAGAGCATAGGCTTTATAGTCAGTCTAGACTTAAGTCTTGACTACCACTTAACTGCATGACCTTGGATTTTTTACCTATATGACAGTTTCTTAGCAAAAGGAGGTTCCTATCTACCTAGTTTAAGGACTGAGATTCAACATACATCAAATTTTATTTGAAAGACAGCCTAGCAGTCAACACTCAACATAACAGCCATGATTTTAAAGAAAAGTAACACTTGAGAAGACTATTTTAATACAACTATTTTTTAAAAACAAGGTCTGAGAGAAAGACACGGTACTAGAAATTAAACGTACTGCGATAAGCAGATCTAAGTTTTTCAAATGGGAAATTCTGAACTGAAAAAAACAAAAACAAAAACCTAACAGGGCTCTGGAGAGCAGCACCATTAAGGTGTAAGACCTGCCCTGATAACATGCCTTTTCCATTTCTGTCTTCTATATTCAGCTTAAATTCTCCAGCACATTCATCTTAGTCAGATGTCATCAATTAAAACAACGCAAACAGAGGACGTTCACCTCTAGCCTATCGGCAAATGAACCTTAGAAAAATGACAACTTATTTGAGCTAATGTGTAGCAACATTACCATGGGGACAGAAGGAGGATACCAATTAGTCTATTACACCCAAAAGCACTATAAAGACACTTCGTTAGACTGGATAAAAGCAAAATTTTTTCAATGACAATTTTCACTGTCCTAAGCAATCAGTTCAAAATAAGCCTTGTAAAATTTAGCTTGGTATACTTAGTCTTTAAATAAACGTTAATTACTTCTTAGTTTGTCTGATTGTAAGTATGTTCATAGAAATTTATTAAACATAAATATATTTAAGTAAAAAAAGAAAAGTTACCTATATCTGACCTAAAACTAACCACAATTAACATTTTGGTGGATCTTGTACTTACAACCATGCACACACAGACAAATTACATCAACACACAGATAAATTCCCTTAAACAAAACATTAGAAATTGTCAAGCACATTAAATGACAAGTCAAACATAGCCAAATGTCAAGGAAAGTTAGTTAAGAACCACTACTAAATTCTTTTCTCCTATGAAGCTTTATATGCAAATCAACTCCTAGGAAAGGGTTTCTTCATTCATTTCTTAGATGAGATTCCTTTAAGAACCAGAGTTAAATACAAAGTATTTTAGAAGCGAGTGTGGTGGAGGGGAAGAGATTTCCTAAAGTTTATCTATGGGCCCCACTATAAACAAAGAAAGTGAAAGTGAAGTTGCTTAGTCGTGTCCGACTCTTTGCGACCCCATGGACTGTAGCCTATCAGGCTCCTCCGTCCGTGGGATTTTCCAGGCAAGAGTGCTAGAGTGGATTGCCATTTCCTTCTCCAGGCAATCTTCCCGACCCAGGAATCGAACCTGGGTATCCCGCATTGCAGGCAGACGCTTTACCGTCTGAGCCACCAGGGAAGCCATGTCTACCTTAAAACATTTGCTCTGACCATAATTTCAAAGACACACTGGGTAGTCAGAACCACCTCAATCTCATGCGATTCTATAATCCAAATGCTGTCCATTCTTACAACAGTCGAAAGGCCAGGAGGGACTTGTGAAGGAGAACCTATCAGAAAGCATATTCCTAAGGAATTTCTTAAATTGGACCCTATTCTCTGAGTTTTCAACTTATTTATGTGTTCACCACAGTTATTTTAGAATAAAATACCTGAACAGGCCTAAAAGGCTCATCAGATTCCTTCCACCTAGAGAACAGGAGACAGACAATTTTTTCAATATCATTCCGAGGCCAAAGAATGAAATCCATCTCCTGAGTACAGCCAATTACATCCTGTAAAATGCCACACACAAAAAAAACATTACTTTCAAATAAACAAAGCCATAACAAGCAATATCACAAATTACAGGGTCTGACTACAAAAACATTTTCAAGTGCAAAAGGTCCACTATACAGCTGACCCTTTAACAACCTGGGCAGGAATGAGACACCGATCAGAGTCGAAAACTGTGCATGTAACTTTATAGCCAGCCCCCCATATCTGTAGTTCTTTACCTGTGGATTCAACCAACTGTACACTGAGTAGTACTGTAAATTATTTATTTTAAAAAACCCACTTATAAGTGGGCCCTGACAGTTGCTGCAAATCCATGTTAAGGGTCTACCACATATTATGTCTTTTAAGAGGTGACAGTAATAGGACTGTATACAATCTGAATAGTTTATGACCTAATCTTAATTTTTATTTTTTAGAGTTCACATATAGTCAATCAGTCCAATATTCATCATATTGAGATCTAGTATACAATCTGAATAGTTTATGACCTAATCTTAATTTTTATTTTTTAGAGTTCACATATAGTCAATCAGTCCAATATTCATCATACTGAGATCTAAACTCATCAGTGCACAGTGAAAACTGCCAACTGAACCTCTCATTTTTTGTCTTTTAAGTTCTTGTACCATTATTTCCACTCTTAAAATCAGACCCTAATTAATAAAAGGTGTCCTGGAACTTCTAACTCACCGTATTACAGGTGAAATGCAATTTTTATCATATGCCAATTATTGAGGCCAATTAACCTCTTCCAGACCATTACATGGTTATCTCCAGCTGCCCCCCAAGCATACTAATGATGGGGCCCTCTTGTTCAAGTTACTTTGCCCACAGTAACTTTCAATGAGCTGGAGAAGTTTAGACAAACCGCCTCAAAAGTTCCTTATTTACAAGGGGCAAGATATTTTATTCTCCCCTGAAAAAGGAAATCTCTCAATATGTATATCATACATATTACAAAAGTAATATCATACATGAATCACAACAATGTACACCATTACCAACAGAGTAATGCCTAAAAAAGTTAAACATGGCTTTATTTAAATTCCGTTTTTAAAGAGACTTACGATCACCGTTCAGTACCCATTCTCAGGAGGGAAAAAAAAAAAAGGCAAGTTTAACTCACAAAAGCCTACCCAATCAAGACCTAAAAACAGAACTCACCCTTCTCATAGACTGGTATCGAGGAGCATGGAGCTGCACCACATCTTTCTGTAAAAGCTCTATGGAACTTTCCAAAGAATAACTGGAATCTCGCACCCCTTTCAGGATATTTTCTTCATAATTATTTGTCATAACTGGTATAACCTCAGACACTTCAAAAAGTGCTGATTTTTTCTTCTAAAAGGAAAAAAAAAAAGTGTATTAACCTACTGGTAGCACATTGTCTCTTAACACCCAGAGTTCATAATACAATGTTTTGTAGCATTATTCTAACACAGCAAAATTCTTAACTGAAGCCATTTCCATACAGAAAACAGATTTTCAAACTAGGTGGATCCCTCTGTTCTTCCCTCAACCCCCTTACTTCCCAACCACACACAAACAGGCTATTATCAGAATGTTTAACTGCGTTTTTTTAGCATTACGGTAACCATACCAAGAACTTGTTTTGCACAGTATTCCTTAAACAATGAGAAACAAACACCAGACACCCCTGTGGTTAAAAAAATAAAACAGTGATTTACTCCTGATCCAAGTTCACTTAACTGGTTCTACGTACAGCAAAATCAAACTCTCAGCAGCTTAAAATCAAGGCTCTAGGGTCCATTTCCATTATCCCTTCTGGGTATTATGTAACTACAAATGTCAATATTCAAAAGGAAAGGAAAAAATGTCCACCAAACCTTCAAACTTAGTTAAGATCAAGAACTCATCAATTTAGGTTATAAAATTCATGAACTGCTCAAGACAACTGTCTGGATACTGGTCCAGTCAAAGATTTCCATAGGTGTGAGAAGAGCTAGATGATATAATTTTCAGCATCTGATAAATTAAATTCAGAGCTCTAGTCTATTTTTATCTCATGTTTCTAGTGAACCTACATTGTAATAGTGTCTATTAAAATCTAGTCTTTATCAATTCTGCAATTAACGAAAAAAGAAAAAAGCTAATCTGTGATATTCAATCTTGAGACAATCATTTCAAAACAAACCACTTTCGAAACCACTTTTTATGCTGTACCTAGCAGCTACAAGAGTTCTTAAATACTAATAACTTTAATACTGGGAATAAATACGTGAGAAACTTTCAAATTAAAGATATACCATGCCAAGATGGTGTTTTTGATGTGAAATTAGCTCACAACTTAAGCACAAAATCAAAGCAGTGTTTCCTTAATATTCAAAACCTAACCTCATGTTTAATAGAAATTGATTATCTAAGAAACTGTCCATTATTTTAAGTTGCCAGAAGTTTTTATCATGTTTTCCGTGACTGCTCACAACTCATTATTTGCTGTTTTACTGTGGGATTAATTCTAACACCAAAAAAACTGTACACTTCTTTTGGTCATGCTGTACTTCTAAAGACAAATTAACCGTTACAGTAATTAACTGCTCCTAAAAATAAAAGTGCATTCTATTTCACTAAATGTACTGTGAGAAAAGGTAAACTACAGCATGTAGCTTGACCAGAAAGCTTTCAGCAAGTAAACATTTTGATTTCAATTACTACTTTCAAACATTCTATATACCTAATCTTTAAATTCAGTAACCAAGTTCTCTATATAACTCCACGTAAATAAAATTTATTATAAAACAAAAATGCGAGTTTTACAATGCTACTCACCCCATGTTAACTAAAAGTGGATCCTGATACTCAGCTTTAGAATTACGTTATTTCCAAACCAATGAGCACACAAGCCTTTCATTCATGGTTACACCCTAACTCCTTTGACTGAGGTTAAAGTGCCAAAGTTAAAGCACACAAATGGAGACTTTTGTTCACCACTCTTTAACCCTAACCATGTAATATACACTTACAAAAAACCTTGTGCTAAATCACATTAAGAACTTTAAATTACCTTCTCCTTGAATACAAAGGCAATATACATCTTGAAGTCAAACTGGTCAGCTAGAGATTCTTTTTTCTTTCTAAGCTGAGCACGTAGTCTGTTCAGAGCTTGTTTCTTCCGGGAGTTTGGGTCCCCCATTTTGAAATACAGGTGGTACTAAAGCCTTTGGAAATTGTCACTAAACTATGGGCACTTTTTCTTAAGACTCAAGTACAACAGAAACAAGTCATTTTTTTTCCTGCTAATATGATTGTATAGCTAAAATCACGACTGCAACCCAAAAACTGCACCTTCTGGCAATATTAGGAGACTGTCATATTACAGGGTCAAGAAACAAAAGCTGCTGTCCAGTCATGTTTGGACAAGAATGGTTTGGGGTCAGATGGGGAAAAGGGAAGGGAAGGAAGGAAGGAAAGAGAAAATACTTGAACTAACTTTTTGGAAAACACATTTGGCTTAACTGCCAAAATAAAGGTGGGGGAACGGATAAACCTATTAGTAGGATTTAGGTGTGCAATGAAACACAGTTGACACCAGTCCAATCCTTAAAATCCATCCGGATCTTTTTTTCCCTCTTTTTAGAAAAGGAATAATGAAAAGAAATGAGGGGGACTGTGATCCTTACTTTCCAAATATCAAAAAGGAAAAAAAAAAAAAAAAAAAAGCCACCAAAATAACCTCCCCCCAAAACCAAACAGGGTAGGTGAATGAAACTGAAATATCCAATTGAACTTTACCCAGCCAGATTCATGGCTGTAGTACCTAATTAATTCTTAGTTATTTCAGATTTCACTATTGCTATGTATTATCAGTGCGTGTTATTGATTACACTTGGTGGTGAGCAAAGAGAAAAGTGCAAAATCGGTAGAGAAAGAAGGGGAGAGGTTCAGGGTTTCCCTGCAATCAACTACAGTGTATACCGGGGGCGGGCAGCTGTTGCCCAAAGGAGCCATAAGAAAAAACAGCGGAGTCATTACCAATTTCCCCATCACCCACATTTTCACCATCAGGCGGCTGCTAATGCTGCTGCCAAGGAGAATCATGATGGCAGAAGAAAAAGGGGTATATATAACACGATATAATAATGATTCCGGCTCTGTGGTTAGACCTGATTAATGCCCGGGATCCCAACACCCCAAGTCCTGCAATGAGTCCTACATTCCCCGACGAGGGACCGTTCCCTATGAATCTGCCCGCGTGCAAGATCGTGGGGAGTGAGACTTATCTTCTTGTAAGCATTGCTGAGGCAAAGGTGGCGGGTTCTTTCTCCCAAAGCCCAGGCAGTGCCCGGGGACCACCTGCCTTCCACCCCCCGGAGGTCCCACCCCCACCCTTTGCCTTCAGCGGCAGCGACTCACTCGCACCACGGGAGACACTGGATCACTCGGGTTTTCACTCATTTCATCGTGGAAACAATCCCCGCCCAGGTAGAGGAGGCGGGAGAGGGTAAAGGGGAAGGATCAATGGGAAGAAAAGAAAATAATTGCGTTAATATTAATTACTTTTTAAAGTATGCCCACCCCACCCCACCCAAGAAAAGAAAAAAGAAAAAAAGAAAAACTAAGTTCCCGGATTCCGGATTCAGCTCTCACGTTGAACAGACCATGTTTCCCGAGTTTGGATGGTTTAGGGCGGGGTCGTTAGTTGGCTTCCCGAAGGAACAGGGGGGGATGGACTGGAGGCGGCTGGGGCGGGGTGGGTGACGGGGAAGTCCCCTCCCTGTCCCCGCGGAGACCGGGACTGGCGGACCGACTCTCGGGCGGGGTTCGGGCCCTCTAGCCGCAGCCTGCGGGCGGAGCGGTGGCGGCGGCGGTGGGGGCGCTGCTCGCAGCACGGGCAGGAGCCATGTCAAGAGAAAACCACCAGCCAACTGAACCCCTCCATCCCCGCTGCAGTGCGCACTGTGACCGGGCCGCCCGCGCTGCTGCCGCCGCTCAGCCCCCACCTGGGACCCATAGTCTGGCTCGGCGCCCCGGGCGGCGGCGGACGGGAAGAACGCGGGGACGGCGGCGACGGCGAGAGAAAAAGAGAGGAGGAAAAACGAGGAGGAAGGGGGAGGGGGGGTTGGATTTGTACTGGCGGCGGAGAGGGATGAGAGGAAGGGGAGGGGAGCCCTGCGCTAAAGGGGGTCTGTCAGCGAAGAAAACCCCCCAAAATAAAAAGTTATTTCAGTTCAAGCATCTGCTCTGGAGTCTTTCTTCTCCGCACGGATCGAGTTCCGGCTCTCGGAAAGAAGGTCGAGGAGACCCGGAGGGGGGAGAAGCCGAAGCGGAGGGTGAGCGTCCGCGGTGGCACAGCCTGGTTTCCCCCCCACCGGTGGCTGCGGAAGCGACAGCGGCGGCCTCGGCGCCTCCCAGGTCCGGGGCAGAGTCGCGTTTGAGACGAGAAGCGAGAACAAACAACTTAAAATGGCAGCGACGGCCGCTGCGTCACCCGCCCCTCACCGGCACCGCCCCGAACGCTCTGCGGCTGCGCACCGCGCGGGCCGCCACCATCTGCGCAGGGGCGAAGGGGGAGAGAAAACGGGCTGGGGGGAAGGTTTACATGGTTCTCAAGGAGGGAGAAAGGAAGAGCAGGGGCAAAGGGTGTACGCAAGCTTTGAAATGGGTGACTCTCCGAGCTGAAGCTTCTTGGTTAACACTCCTGCCTCAAAAGAGGAGTTTGAGACTAGACATCTCCCCCTCTTGTCCAGAATGCAGTTTCTATGGGGCGTGAAAGGGCCGACCCAATCTCCCTCCGCCCTTTCTGTCAGGAGGGCCCGGCTCTCGAGCGGGCTCCTCGCCCCGCCCCCGCAGTCGTCATAAAGCCACGCCCTTACGCCCTCCCCGACGGAGCACCCGGATGGAATCGCCCTGCCCTCATTTCGTGCTCCCTGACTCTACTGGGGCGCGGGAGAGGCGGAGCCGGTGGGCGGAGAGAATGCGAAGGTGGGGCGGGGTGGAGGAGGAAAAGGGAAGTGTTTGTGCCGAGGGGAGGTGGAGACGCTCATTTCAGTTCGTCGCGGTTTTGTTTCTCAACCACTGATTGGCAGGCTTTTTGTGGGTCTGCCCCGCGGTTTCCTGCAGCTGAGCGTTCGTTTCCAATACCTGGACTTGAAACGGCTAAGCCGCCGAAAATGGCTTATGTTGGTCTCACGTGGCTGTCTGTTTTTCACCTTTCCACGTGCGCAGAGAAGGGAGGGGGAGGGTCCTCAAGCTCCGAAGAAGGTCAAAGACGCCGTTGGAGCGTTGGTCTTGTGGCTTAGGAGGAAAACTGCGGAACCTGCCCCGTGCATCATTTTAACCCTACTTGGAGAACACAATTTCTATGACAGTTCGCCACTCAGGACCTTAGACCCTGGGACCTGTCCCTTAGGTGGTTCCGCAAAATATGAAGAGCGTATGTGTTGGACGGACCCACACGTCTTCGAATCACACCTCTTTGGCTCCAAAGAGCAATTAGTCCCATTTTTCAGAGCTCTAATGTACCTATAAAACGAAGCTATATAAATAAGAAATCCGCAAAGGTCAACATTCAATGAAAGCAAAAGCAAAATACTCTTTTATGCACTACTCTGTGATGAAATTTTAGAACTCTGTTGGTTCCCCAAATTATTGCTCTTCACTTGGTAAAATCAAAATAGATTACCTGTAATGACTCCCCCCCCCCTTTTAACCCATGAACCAAAAGATTAATTATACCCACCCTTAAAAATAAATTGCAACTAAAAGATGATATTTCTGGATTTCCAAATTATTACTGTGTGTTTTAGTCGATCAGTCATGTTGGACTCTTCGCGACCCCATGGGGTGTTGCCCACCAGGCTGTCAATCCATGTGATTTTTGAGGCAAGAATACTGGAGTGGGTTGCCATTTCCTTCTCCAGGTAATCTTCCTGACCCAGGGACCAAACCCGGGTCTCCTGCATTGTAGGCAGACTCTTTACCGTCTGAGCTACTAGAGAAGCCTTAACAATAAACACAGCATTTTGCTAGTGCTTCCCTGATTGATTTTCACAATCACAATTTTTTTGATTTTCACAATTGATTTTCACAATTTTTCTGTAGTAATAACTACAGAAAACTCACAAGGATAAAACAGGATTTCAGGTAGTTTAGGACACTGGTTTTAAAGAAAGACATTTTAAAAATAGCAAAGGTTCATGTCTTCTTGATCTGGGCTTGATTTGTATCCATGATCAGCTCCTTCTCCTGTCTGACTCTTTGCGACCCCATGAAGTGCAGCACACCAGGCCTTGCTGTCCATCACCAACTCCTGGAGTTTATTCAAACTCAAGTCCATTGAGTCGGTGATGCCATCCAGCCATTTCATCCTCTGTCGTCCCCTTCTCCTCCTGCCCCCAATCCCTCCCAGCATCAGAATCTTTTCCAATGAGTCAACTCTTCGCATGAGGTGGCCAAAGTACTGGAGTTTCAGCTTTAGCATCAGTCCTTCCAAAGAACACCTAGGACTGATCTCCTTCAGAATGGACTGGTTGGATCTCCTTGCAGTCCAAGGGACTCTTAAGAGTCTTCTGCAACACCACAGTTCAAAAGCATCAATTCTTCACACTCAGCTTTCTTTATAGTCCAACTCTCACATCCATAATGACTACTGGAAAAACCATAGCCTTGACTAGACGGTCCTTTGTTGGCAAAGTAATGTCTCTGCTTTTGAATATACTATCTAGGTTGGTCATAACTTTCCTTCCAAGGAGTAAGCATCTTTTAATTTCATGGCTGCAATCACCATCTGCAGTGATTTTGGAGCCCCCAAAAATAAAGCTCCTTAGAAGATCAGCTCCTTAGAAGAGTTTTTTTTTTTTTTAATAACAGCTTTATTTGAAATATAATTCACATACCACAAAATGTACTGACTTAAACTATACATTTCAATTGATTTCACTATATTCACAGAATTGTACAGCCATCACCAGAAATTTCGAACATTTTCATCACTCAAACAAAAACCCCCATACCCAGTAGCAGTCACTCGGCTCCTTCCTCTTCCAGCCCAACCACTACTCTATGTTCTGTCTCCATAGCTTTTCCTGTTTTGGAAATTTCATATAAATGGAATCATACAATACATGGTCCTTGTGACTGGCTTCTTTACTTGGCCTAATGTTTTCAAGGTTCATCCATGTTGTAGCATGTCTCAATACTTTTTTTTATTGCTTAATAACATTCCATTGTATGGCTCTTCCATATTCTGTTTATCCATTCATCAGTTTAGGGACTTTTAGGTTATTCTGCTTTTTGACTATTAAGAATAATCTTGCTATGAGCATTTATGTAAATGTTTTTGTGTAGACATTTATTTTCCGTTCCCTTGGGTAAAATTATAGGGGCAGATGTTAACTTTAATCAGTTGAGAAACTGCCGAACTATTTTTACAAAGTGATGACACCATTTTACATTTTGGATAGCAGTGTATAAGGGCTCTAATTTCACCACATCATTGTTATTATCTGTCTTTTTTATTATAGTCATCCTACTGGGTGTGAAGTGGGTATCTCAATGTTGATTTCCATTTGCCTTTCCTTAACGATCATCAGAGAAGGCAATGGCACCCCACTCCAGTACTCTTGCCTAGAAAATCCCACGGATGTAGGAGCTGGGTAGGCTGCTGTCCATGGGGTCTCTAAAAGTCGGACACGACTGAGCAACTTCACTTTCACTTTTCACTTTCATGCATTGGAGAAGGAAATGTCAACACACTCCACTGTTCTTGGCTGGAGAATCCCAGGGACAGGGGAGCCTGATGGGCTTCCATCTATGGGGTCACACAGAGTCGGGACACGACTGAAGCGACATAGCAGCAGCAGCAACGATCAATGGTGTTGAACATCTTTTTGACCATTCTTCTGTCTCCTTTGGAGAAATTTCTAATCAGAGATTTTGTCCATTTTGGGAGTTGGGTTTCTTATCTTTTTATTATTGAGATGTAGGAGTTCTTTTCACTTTCATGCATTGGAGAAGGAAATGGCAACCCACTCCAGTATTCTTGCCTGGAGAATCCCAGGGACAGAGGAGCCTGGTGGGCTGCCGTCTCTGGGGTCACACAGAGTCGGACACGACTGAATCGACTTAGCAGCAGCAGCAGCAGCAGGAGTTCTTTATTCTAGCTACAAGTCCCTTATCAGATATATAATTTGCCAATATTTGCTCCCATTCTACAGGTTGTGGGTTTTCCCTTTCTTGATGATGGTCTTTGAAACACAGAAGTTTTAAATTTTGTTGAAATCCATTTTATCTGGTTTCAATTTTGCTACTTGTGCTTTTCGTGTCCTAACTATGAAACCACTGAAATTTTTTTATACTACTATGATAATCGTTTCCTTCCAAGGAGTAAGCCCAACCACTACTTACTTTAATTTCATTTCACCATGAAATTAAAAAATTACTCCTTGGAAGAAAAGTTATGACCAATCTAGACAGCATACTAAAAAGCAGAGACATTACTTTGCCAACAAAGGACCGTCTAGTCAAGGCTATGGTTTTTCCAGTAGTCATGTATGGATGTGAGAGTTGGACTATAAAGAAAGCTGAGCACCAAAGAATTGATGCTTTTGAACTGTGGTGTTGGAGAAGACTCTTTTAAGAGTCCCTTGGACTGCAAGGAGATCCAACCAGTCCATCCTAAAGGAGAGCAGTCCTGAGTGTTCACTGGAAGGACTGATGTTGAAGCTGAAACTCCAATACTTTGGCCACCTGATTCGAAGAGCTGACTCATTGGAAAAGACCCTGATGCTGGGAAAGATTGAGGGCAGGAGGAGAAGGGGACGACAGAGGATGAGAAGGCTGGATGGCATCACCAACTCAATAGACATGAGTTTGAGTAAACTCCGGGAGTTGGTGATGGACAAGGAGACCTGGCGTGCTGTGGTCTGTGGGGTCACAAAGAGCTGGACACGACTGAGTGACTGAACTGAACTGAACTGATTATAATCATGAAAAAAATAAGATGGAGCAGATGTTGAGGTAAAAAAAATGAAGTTTTCGTTTCTGGTACCATGAAATAGAATTGGAGGCACCTGGTCACAAGCTGAACAAATCCTCAGACACTGTGTGCTGTGGGTCTGTGTTAGGTCTCCCTGAGATGGACCAAGAAACATCAACAATGTGTCCTGGAGGAAGGAAGCACTTCTGGCTTGGTTTTCTCTATAACTACAATCATGGCTGGAAAGCATACTACCTGTTTCAGGAATTCTCAAATATTTTGTCTTCCTTCATCAATGCTGTTAAGTCTATCAGACATGGGCCTTCATTGTGTATGGGTCATTTGTATGACTGATAGTTTAATATGCATGATAAGCATCTATATAGAACCAGTTTAGACTTAAGTCAGTCCATGCCTAGAGATCTAGTTCTGAAGCTCTCCAGTGTGATCCTAAAAGCAGCACACCATGGGTCTGTCTCCAGATTTCGACATTACAGGTGTACCATCTAAGCTAACTGATAATATGGGGCAATAATATTCCACAGTTCAGTAGGATTTATTCACAGCACCCACTTTGGTACATACAACTCTCCCATCCACAAGAGTGTCATGTTTACATAAGTTTTAAACAGAAATGATATAGAAAGGAGAAATTCTATTCGTTTTGAGGCCTTTTCAGGGGGTGGAGAGGAGCATAAGGAAATAGTTAATTTCTCCCCTGAAAAGAAAGAATTAGTTACTCAGTCATATCTGACTCTGCTGTCCAATGGATTACAGCCCTTCTCCTCTGTCTATGGAATTCTCCGGCAAGAATATTGGAGTGAGTAGTCATTCTCTTCTCCAGGCAATCTTCCCCACCCAGGAATCAAACCCAGGCCTCCCGCATTGCAGGTAGATTCTTTATCGTCTGAGCTACCTCTTACCTTAATTTCACGTAGGCTCGACTCTGTGGAGGCTGGTACTTATTTGCGGCCTAATAGTTGAATATTTACTGAAGGCCTAAAGTGAGTTACAAGTTTGGAAAAGAAGATTTGACCAGGTAACCATCATTATCCTTATTTTGGGAACACAGTTAAGAACCAGGGGAATAAGTTAGAAAGTACCTATACTGCACCACAGGTTTTCTTTATTGTTTAACCTCTTCTTCCTCCCCCAGTTTCTTTCTTTCTCTATCCTAACTTTGCTCTTTCTTTTCCACTTCTCATGCTTTATGCCTACAGGTTTTAACCAAAAGTATTACTGAGCCCCCTTCTGTTTGTTTATACTTACAGTTAAAGCTGAATTGTGAGTGACAGGTACAGAGTTGGATAATAGAAAGATGAGGGGGTGGGGGTACATGAAAGCTGGATTAAACAGATGGGATTCATGGAGGAAGTGTACTCAAATTAGCTTCAAAATGGGGAGGAATTTCATTAGGCTTAGATGGGAGAAGAGAGGGATGAGAAGAAGGAAGTTTCTGGAAAAGAAACACAACTGAGGGCATGAAGGTTGATACTAGATTGGTGTATCCATGAGACAGTAAGGATATTGACCTAAATATAATGGAAGATGCCCACTTAGAAAGAGAAGGAAATAATTTTTAAAAGATAGATGTGAAAGTCACTCAATCATGTCTGACTCTTTGTGACCCCATGGACTATACAGAGCATGGAATTCTCCAGGCCAGAATACTGGAGTGGGTAGCCTATTCCTTCTCCAGGGGATCTTCCCAACCCAGGGATCAAACCCAGGTCTCCTGCATTGTAGGCGGATTCTGTGCCAGCTGAGCCACAAGGGAAGCCCAAGAATACTGGAGTGGGTAGCCTGTCCCTATTCCAGGAGATCTTCCTGACCTAGGAATCAAATTGGGGTCTCCTGCATTGCAGGCAGATTCTTTATCAACCGAGCTATCAAGGAAGCCCCAGTAGATAGATGCTTTGGTTCAAAATAGCAGCCTGAGCACATTTTGTCTCCCCTCCCTTATAAAACACAATTTGAAAGACCAGTAAAGAATTTTTTCAAGTGAATAAAGCTATAAAAGCTAAGAGAAATGAGAACAAGACAATAAACAGAAATATGTGTAAATACTGATGAACTAATGCTAAGGTGAGTAGCAGACACCAAGTAAACCCTGCTGTCTCTGGCTCCTTCCTTATCCTTTCCTTGAACTGGTTAGCAAGCTGTGCTCATGAACACAGAACTTCCTGTTAATCTCTTCTGTTTTCTGGGCAATTAACTAACAGCCTGATATATAACAGTAGAGAAAAAAAGTCAGCCTATTTCCTCTTTTTCAAATATTTTTACAAAAGCACCCCACATCACTGGACACACAAGGGAAATTAGCTGCATAAACTAGGATTTTAAAAAAAAACTAACTAAGCAAAAATAAAAGCTGACCTCACAAGAACCAATTTAGTTAACAGGAGAAGATTGTTTTTTTCAAACCTCCAATTAATATTCTCAGAGGTATTCTAGACGACAATGAATACCTAATGTAAAAAAAAACAGGGTGCTATAAATAAGAAACCAATGGAAAACAAGAAAGTCAAGAACAATGACTTGGAAATTAAAAATATGCTGCCGAACTGAAAAGTTTTCTAGAAAGAAATGTCATTAGAAAAAAAAAAAAAAAAAGACAAAAAATAAAGTGAAAAATGAAGAAGTAGAAGTCCAATATTGATCCAAGATCTAACCAATGGGAGTTCCAGAAAGAAAGCTCAGAGAAAGTGAACCATAGAAGTTGCCATAGAAATCATTGAAGAAAATGTGCCAAAGCAATGATAGCCATGAATCTTCAGACTGAAAAGGTATACTGAAAGATAAGCAAGATAACATTAGATGTACTAAGGAAAAGAGAAGATGCAGAAAGCACTCAGAGATGAGGGAAAATAGGTCACCTTCAAAGGAAGAAAAAAAGAAAGGCTTCTTCCCTAGAGATCAGAGAAAGCATGCCCTTCCCCACACCTTGATTTCAGACTTCCAGAACTGTGAGGGAATAAATGTACGCTGTTTTACACCATCTAGTTGGTGGTGATTTGTTATGACAGCCCTAGGAAACTAGTATACCTCCTAAAAAAGAAAAAATAATCACTAGGAGCTGTAAGAATAATTAGAAAGTGTCCAAATATGGAGTGAACTAAAGTATGGCAGATTTTTGCAGTGACAGAGAAGAGGGTGCATTTGTATGGCTGTTAAGAGCGCTTTATTTCGGATGGCCCAGGGACTGTTAACAGTGGCTCCTTTCCCCCACTTTTTAAAAATTACATATGGACCTTTAAGAAACATATATGATGAATATATACCGAACATATGCCAAGAATATACCACTATTCAGTAAAAAAAAATCTATCCTAGTTTTTGGAACACGTATGTGTCACAAACTATCTTGCTTCTAGTCTCTAAGAATAGTGGATCTTAAGGAAAAAATGCACTCTTGTTACAATCTTTGGCTCAACATGGAGGCTACACCTGGCTGATTGGCCTGGGGTTGGGCAGAGGACTGTTCCTTTTTGTTAGTAGTATTTATATTTTTCACGTGGGCTTCCCTGGTGGCGCAGAAGTTAAAGCTTCTGCCTGCAATGAGGGAGACCTGGGTTCGATCCCTGGGTTGGGAAGATCCCCTGGAGAAGGAAATGGCAACCCACTCCAGTATTTTTGCGTGGAGAATCCCATGGACGGAGGCGCCTGGTGGGCTACAGTCCACGGGTCACAAAGAGTCAAACACGACTGAACGACTTCACTTCACTTTCATGTTTCTTACACACATGAATGGCTTTGATAAAAATACCAAAAGAAAAGATAAGGTGAGTCATTATAAGGATAAAAACAAGGCAAGGAAATTTAGATTAATTAGGATCTGAGAATGGCACTGAGAATGGTGGTAAAGAAATAGATTGAGACATTTAATAGGAAAAGTCTAGAAGACTAAATGTCTGGATAAAAGATAATGGAGATAAGTCAAGAAGACAACAAAGTTTTATCGCCTGGGTGACTATAATGAATTAAATTATGTTCTTTCCAAATTCACATATGGAAGTCCTAACTCCCAGCACACTTCAGAATGTGACTGCATTTGGAGGTAAAGCCTTTAAAGATGGTTTTTAAGGTTAAATGAGGTCATTATGGTAAGCCCTAATCAGATAGGACTGATATCCTAAAAAGGGGGAGACACAGGGATGTGTGTGGATACAGAGAAGACCATATGAAGACACAACAAGAAGGCAGCTGTCTGCCAGCCAAGGAGAGAGCCCTCAAGAGAAACAAACCTGTCAAAACCTTGATTTCAGACTCCTAGCCTCCAGAGCAGTTAAGAAAATTAACTACCGCTGTTTAAGCCACCTTAAATTTCTGTTGTTTCTGGCAAACAGCAGAGACTAAGAAAATGATGGTGGCATGACCAGAAGCAGGAAAATGGGAAGGAAGGCCAGTTTGAGACAAGAGATGTGCTCAAATTGAAGTACCAGTGAAATATCCAGGAGTAAATAAGCAGTAAGCCATGGGGGCCTTTGGGCTTCCCTGGAGGCTCAGCAATAAAGAATCTGCCTGCAATGCAGGAGACACAGGAGATTTGGGTTCAATCTCTGAGTCAGGAAGGTTCCCTGAAGGAGGGCGTGACAACCCATTCCCGGTATTCTTGCCTGGAGAAACCCACAGACAGAGAAGCCTAGAGGGCTACAGTCCATAGGGTTGCAAAGAGTTGGACACAACTGAAGTGACTGAACACTATACAGTAGAGGACTACAATTCCTGTGAGAAAGTAACACAGACCTTTGTTAGCACAGAAGTAATTGTTGAGTCCTGCCCCAAGGCCACAGATGCGAGGCCTCGCACCAAGGCCTCAGAAGTGGAGCCCAGAACCAAGGTCACCTCCGAAGCTGACGAGCCCCTTTGTAACCTTGCCAAAAGCACCTGAGAATAACTTAACAAGCTTCTTGGCTCCCAACGCTATAACGTCCCAAGCAATCACCTAATGCTAACCTTCCAGCAGAAATTTTCTTTGTCTTGAGACTGTAAAAATTGGCTATTAACCCATGAAAACTGTCAACTCTCCTTGGTCTGTCAGGAGTTGTCAGCTCGCTGTGCTCCCAGTGCCCACTTAATCTCTGTTCTTCGTTCTTTATCAACTCACTCCCTTCTGAAATACTCTGTGTCTGGAAATTCTTTTCCAATCCTGCGTTCAGAAGCTGATGTGACCTTGAAAGAATAAAGAACTTAGGGAGTCAGGGACTGGGGAAGGGGAATATCCAGTGAAGGGACAGCAGGAGGAACCAAAGGCAATAAAAAGAGAAGGTTGCTGTTGTTCAGTCGCTCAGTCGAGTCCGATGCTGCCACCAGCACAGACTGTAGCACAGCAGGCTTCCCTTCCTTCACTATCTCCCGACAGAAAAAGAGAAGGAACTGCTAGCAAATAGAACGAAGCCAAGGAAGAGAGCATTTGAGGGTAGGAGTAATTGTCTTCTAAAAATGCAATACAGAGGTCAAGAGAATGAGGAACCAGAAAAGAATCATGGATTTAGCTGAAAAGAGGTCATTGTTGATCTTTAAGGGAACAGTTTCAGTGTAGCTGTGGGGAAAGAAACCAGACTGCCAAGTATGCAGTGGGTAAGATCGAGGACGAGAGAGAAAAGAACCCCAGGGCACATATCCCAAGTTTAAGGGTTAGATTGCCCTAGGGAGGAATAGCGAGGAGGGAGTGGGAATTGATCACCCACAGAGTGGGTGTCACACAGTTCAAGATGAAAGGGGAAAGGAACCAATGAAGCAGTAAAACCAGAAAGCCTGTGCAGACGTGAAGTCCTCTAGGGTTGTATCGACAGGGTGTGAGCACTGTGGATGAATTTATTTCAGAAAGGAATGTGGATTAGACATCCAGGGAGCTAGGAGGGAAGATGGCTGTGAAGAACTACAGGAAATAAGGATTAGAATAGTTGTAGGAGCTTGAGGGTTACTAGGAAGTCAATGAATAGCCACTGCCTTGAGTGGAGAGGGAGCTTGAGGAAAGGTCTGTTAGAGAGATTACAAATTTAGTGGACGTCAATAAGAAATCAGTTCAGATCAGATCAGTCACTCAGTCGTGTCCAACTCTTTGCAACCCCATGAATCGTAGCACGCCAGGCCTCCCTGTCCATCACCAACTCCTGGAGTTCACTCAGACTCACGTCCATCGAGTCAGTGATGCCATCCAGCCATCTCATCCTCTGTCGTCCCCTTCTCCTCTTGCCCCCAATCCCTCCCAGCATCAGAGTCTTTTCCAATGAGTCAACTCTTTGCATGAGGTGGCCAAAGCAATAGTAATACCCAGTGACTAACAGGAGCTTGAACATTTAGAAGAATAAAGAGCTGCTTGGAGCAGTTTATGTAACCCATGTGTGTGACCTCAAGAAGCTCCTTCCTGAATCATTTTCTGTTATTGCATTGCCATTTCCAGTGTTCTGGAATTCTATGCCACAAGTGAAAGGTCATTTATGTAATCCGAAGCTGGGAAGACTCTCTGCTAGGGAGTTTTTTAGTACAAAGTCAACTCTTCTGCTCTGCAAGTGAAATATCTAAATGGTCTGCAAAGGCATTACATGGTTAAAAGCTTTGGAGAGGAATATTTTGCTAAGCAAGATTAATCATGGCCTCTTTGTATTATAGGCCTGAAGAAAGAAATGAGAGTTGCAAGGAAAGATATGAGTCACTCTGCAACTCGGTAGCTGGCCTTCATTCGGCAATGTCATCAGATCTCAGGCTCCTTCCTTCTGTCGGCCAGCCCTTATTCTTGTTGATTGACGAGCACAAGATGGTTCCCAGAGCTCCTAATATCACAAGTACCTTTGAAGGCAGAAAACAAAGGATAGGGTAAAAGCCTTTATCCTCCTGGGGCTGCTCTTATCAGGGGGAAAAAAATGATATTTCCCAGTAGCCCTGCAGTAGATATCCCCTTAAATCTCATTGCCCATATAAATGGGTCATATACCTGTGCATACAAAAAAAAAAAACTATCTACCTACCCTGAGGAGATTCAAGATGGAGAAGAACAGGACTCTACCCCTAGATAGCTAAGATACACATTAAGGAATAATGTCAATGAGCCCAGACTTTTGCATCTTCTTACACATAGAAAAGTTCACCAAAATCATGAACTTGAAATGCCTGTTTTTTTGTGATTAGCAGTCATCTTTTGCTGTTTGACTACATGGGTTTTGTTTTGTTTTGTTTTTTGGTGGGGCGTGTTTTTGTTTCCCAACAAAAAGTCCTGTATATCCTGGCTCCTACTTTACTTCTCTGGAACATCGATCAGAGCTATCTGAGAGGCTGTCTCCTGAGTGCTAGTCTTCAGGAAGATCCCTGATTAAAACACAACTTGAAACTTTTAGGTTGTATGTTTTTCTTCAGTAAATTCCTGGCTACTCTTAGGTGTAACGGGTGCTGACAAAAGGACTCAGAGTACCCATGTTTGGCTTAGCCAATAGTGACTCATCCCATAAGGCTGGGTACGTGCCCCACAATAAAAGCAGGGTGGGCACCCCCCCCCCCAAAAAAAAACAAACAAAAAAAAAACGGAGAAGAGGCCAGTTGGGTAGGCAAGCCCATACACACATATGTTGGGTCTTAATTCTGCATCACATTTTGTGTAATGTTTTCTAAATTGGTTTTTTTGGGCTCATTTAGGGTGTTTTGTTTTCTTACTGTTTAAATCTTTGACTACTTGGACTGAATTTTCTTCTGTAGCTATGGATGTGGGTGCAGGTAGGTATGTTTTCTTATAAGGAAATACATATTTGCATTTTTGTTCTAGTGGTTATCTTAGAATACAATTATAGTTGATTTACAATGTTATGTTAGTTTCAGATGTACAGCAAAGTGATTCATATGTATGAGTGTATATATACACACACATATATATACTCGTTTTCAGATTCTTTTCCCTTATAGGTTATTGCAAAATATTGAGTATAGTTCCCTATACTATTAGTAGGTCCTTGTTGATTATCTACTTTATATATGCTTCTGCAAGTCGCTTCAGTCGTGTTCGACTCTGTGCGACCCCATAGATGGCAGCCCACCAGGCTCCGCCGTCCCTGGGATTCTCCAGGCGAGAACACTGGAGTGGATTGCCACTTCCTTCTCCAATGCATGAAAGTGAAAAGTGAAAGTGAAGTCACTCAGTCGTGTCCAACTCTTAGCAACCCCATGGACTGCAGCCTACCAGACTCCTCCATCCATGGGATTTTCCGGGCAAGAGTACTAGAGTGGGGTGCCATTGCCTTCTCCAACTTCATATATAGTAGTGTATAAATGTTAGTCCCAAACTCCAATTTAGTGGTACCTGTATAAGTATACATTTATATAATACACTTAATCTTCTATTCTTTCTTTAGATATGACCAATTCACCCCATACTATCAGCACTGATGAAATTAGTATATTAACACTTCTTCCCTGTTTCTGCTCTTTTTAGTATTTATCTTTACATTTTTAAATGTAGTTTCTCCACTACTTTTGATTGATCAAATAAAAAAATTATTTTATTCCTGGCTATTAAATGATCGAATCAACATAATGACCTCTCTCTTTCTGTCACTTTTCATCTCCCAACTATTTTTTATTACAGTATATATTTCCTGTATTGTCAGATGGGGATTGGGATGGATGTAGGCACTTGGGACTTCCAGTGACATATAAGGGAGATTTTTCTTGCTTGGGAGATTGGTAAGAAGATGGCTTTTCACTTTGGTAATGGAACTAGATATATGGGCTATTCATGAAGGAAGAACAAACTTCTGCCCCGGATTTATCTGTGTTAGTCTTTTGATATAAAGTCAGAAAAAGTTGTTACAACTGGGCTACCATTTCATAATAAATCAGGCATAAAAGATTAATAATTAATTTAGTCTCTAGTTAAATCAAAAGTAGATTATAGTCACAGGGTATATCTTTTTAAGGACTCTTTCCTCTTTCCTTAATTATTTTAGTAAATTCATAAGAATGAAGCCCCATCAAGATTATTTGATTATTAAAAAATTGTGATTGGTATCCTTTAACTAGATTTTTGAGGAAATTTAATATAGAATGTGGAATGGAAAATAAAAAGGGCAACTGTTTTATTTTTAAAAGCCAACAAAATCTAAAACCAGTGTATTTGTGACTTCCTAATAATATCATCTGTTTTACTTCTGTTAAATCTGGAACTGCTACAGTTTTACCATATTTGGTAAATAAAAAAAAAATTATCTTGCTTTAAAGTAGTTCCTTTTTTAAAAACTTTCTTCCAATAATAAACAAATATATTGCTAATTAATGCCCATCTTACACATTAATTTATCTTCTGCACTTTGTTGGTTTAAATATCCAATGTTCTTATTCCATTAAAACACACACACATTACTGAAGGACTGAGCTTGTCTCTTTCCTTGTTCTTTATCTCATGTATCAACACTGTGTACTGGTTCTTTTTTCTCTCCTAATCTCAAGGTCCACTTCACCTCAGTTTAGGCTTAATTCTCAACACAGGTGTTACCTCCTTAATAGCAATGGACTCCTGAATGGAGGATTTACCTACCTACCATTCAGGTAGCACAGGGAGTTGGACTTGCTTTTCTCTTTTGCTTCTGGATTAGCACCCCATTCTCTAATGCTTAAAGGATTGGATGCAGTCCTTTCAAGCAAAACAGACTGATTAGCTTTGTGAAGCACTAGGAGCTGAGATCAAGGTACACTGTGTTTTTGGGATTACACTGTGTACTGTGTTAATGGGGTGTGCAATTGTCCACTTCATGCGTGGAGATAGGGGAGACAGGACTTTATCATGGATAGAAGACATCTACGATGTTATAATTGAGAAAGATGATATTCTTCCTCATTCACCATCAGATCTTTTCCCTGAGTCTCTAACATGCATAATCATTTTTTCTTTTCACCTACATTCTTTCCTCTGAATAGCTTCAGCATACGGTTTTTTAGCCAACACCCAAAGGCCCGAACAGTCTCTTGAGTTCTCCCACACAAAGCAGTTTCTTTCCATGTTCTTATTGATACCTGGTAGTCCTTTGATAAGGGACAAAATGTTTTAGTGTTTAATTAGAGATGGAGCTGGAGCCATTTAGAATGCGTGCTTCAAGAGGCAAACAGAAGGCAGAGTTGATGAAGGGTCTTGAGCAGTGACAATTAAAAGCCCAGGAAGAGGGATTTCCCTGGTGGTCCAGTGGCTAAGACTCCAGGCTCCCAACGCAGGGGGCCCGGTTCGATCCCTCATCAAGGAACTAGATCCCACATGTCGCAATTAAAGATCCTGCATGCTGCAAGGGAGATCAAAGGGATCATGTGCAGAAGCTAAGACCTGGTGCAGCGAAATAAATAAATATATATAAAAAAAAGAAAAAGCTCAGGAGGAAAGGGAAGAAAAAGAAGCAAAAGTGTCATGAAGCATTGCAAATTGTTCAGTTAAAAAAAATACCATAGGCAGAAAGATCAAAAACATGGGTGTTGAATCTAGGTAGAGGATATACAGGTTTTCATAGTGCTAGTCTTTCCATCTTCTTGTACAGCTGAAATTTTTGAAAATAAAAAGAGCGTAAGAAATCTGCGGATAGGTATATGTATGTTTGAAAGATTTCTTTCAAAAATATTGGGAGGTATTCAAATATATTGTGAACATAAAATTACAACTGCAAAGTTATGATTCAATATTCATAGTCATACTTAATGGAATGCAGGTCACACTGAGAGTTACTGAATTTTTCCACTTGAATTTTTTTTCCAGGTACCTTGGTGTTTATTTAAACTAAGAGAAAAAGGGCACATCTTCATGCAATACTTATTTGGTTCTTTAAATAACAATTGTGACAAATAGCAGAAAGAATTAAGGAATGCAGCAGTTGATAGCTGTTCAAAACATCAATATTTTGGGTTGTACATAAAGACATGTCTCAAACACTTTTTGAAATACCATAATAGCCAATACTAGAGGCATGCCTTCAGTAGGCACGGGAATGCAGTTTAGAAAAAAGAAAAAACAAATCATGCAAGACTACTGAATTTCATTAAAATCACTGAGCAAGAAAAGCAACATTGGGAACTTCCCTGGTGGTGCAGTGGTTAAGAATCTGCCTGACAACGCAGGAGACAGGGGCTCAATCCCTTGTGAGGAAGATCCCACATGCCTGGGAGCAGGTAAGCCCCTGCACCACAATTTCTGAGCCTGTGTGCTGCAGCTACTGAAGCCCATGAACCCAAGAGTCAAGCACCACAACTTCTGAAACCTGCTTGCTTAAAGCCCGTGCTCTGCCACAAGAGAAGCCTGTGCCCCACAACAAGAGTAGGCCCTGCTAGTCACATCGAGAAAAAGCTGGCGCGCAGCAACGAAGACCCAGTGCAACCAAAACAAGAAAAGCGACATTGAACTCCACATACTAATTTCACACAGCATGTACACAGCACCTTGACTTCAATTGAAGAGAAAAGCTAAGACGCGCCTCTATTTTTGGTGAACAATTGAATGGTAAACTTAGATGACTTTTCCCCCTGGATTTTACCTGGGAGTGAACTTTAAAATTTTTAATCTGAAAGAAGGCAAGTGGGACACTTTTATACTTATATCACCACCACTGATACTTCTTGGATTACAGGAAGATTCGCATTTTTACAGCTCATACACATACACCACAGGCTGGAATTCCTGTTATGCTAGTCTCAGAGTTATTCAACTTATTTTGTGCATCAGTTTATGTAATAATTTCATTCCTATTGATCTCTAATATCATTATCCCATCACCATTTCTATTCCTTCTCTATAAGGAAATTAAATCCAGTTCACAGATACTTTCAAAAACGTGTGTCTCAAGTTTCCAAAATATCTGAATTATATCTAAAATGCCAAGTCTCTCTGATGATTTGCTGTTGTGTCTTCACTGTCCGGCTGGTAGAACTTGGAGAGTTCGCATGTGTATGATCAGGTCACCTGAGATGGCTGTTCTCTTCTCTCTATACATTATCATCTGTCAGTCGGTGCCTGCTTCACCTACACTCTACTTGCAACCGACTGTTCTACATACTTGTCCTGGCCGCAGCCAGTGACTTCTTACGTTGAGATCAGAACATCTCTACCTTGATAGCTTAACAAAGGGGCAGTGAGGGGCATGCCTCTTTGCTAGTTTCCCTGGTAACCAATGAGCCAACCCAAAGTCAGTTTCCCCTGTAACTGCTTACTTCCCTTTTCCCCCTGGAATGAAGAGTACTGCCAGGCAGCCTTTCTCTGCTCCAAACTCCGACATCTTGGTCTGTTTTGATGTCACTATGCATCGGGCACATGAACTTGGGTTTGACATTACCAGTCCCTGTTGTGAGAATTAAATTTTTTCCTCTTTTTATCAAAATTGGAGATCTTTTCCCCCAGTTTTTTTGTTTCTCCTCACATGTCCTATAATTTCTCAAAGAGCAATTACAATGACCCAGAGTACAAGGACCAATTCCTACAGTATCCCTGGAATGCACTCTGTTTAGTTCCAGACACTTAAGTTCATTTAAAACATCTGCATTATTATCTGATGCTCTTACACATTTTTATTAAGTTTCCATTGCTTTTTCTTTTTTAAAACTTTGCATATTACTAAACCTTGCTTTACAGAAAAGATGAAGAAAAACAATTGGCTATTTTCCTTGCTTATTGTTATCTCTTAGCATTTATGCTTACTTTATCAAAGTGTTAGGTAGTTAGAATAGGAAAAAGGAGTCCAAAATGGCGGTGGCTAAAAGACAAGGAAAGGAAAAAGCCCGTGAAAATGGGGGAAAAAAAAGAAAAAAAATCCGCGGACCGGAATGAGAACTTCAGGTGAAACAAACACACTTAGCTAGCCCACTTTGCATAGGGCCGGCTCAGGAGGGAGAAGACAAATGTATAAAAGGAGGAAGCCTAGAAATCATGAAGTTAAAAGACGCTTTACTCCTTGGAAGGAAAGTTATGACCAACCTAGACAGCATATTCAAAAGCAGAGACATTATTTTGCCAACAAAGGTCCGTCTAATCAAGGCTATGGTTTTTCCTGTGGTCATGTATGGATGTGAGAGTTGGACTGTGAAGAAGGCTGAGCGCCAAAGAATTGATGCTTGTGAACTGTGGTGTTGGAGAAGACTCTTGAGAGTCCCTTGGACTGCAAGGAGATCCAACCAGTCCATTCTGAAGGAGATTAGCCTTGGAATTTCTTTGGAATGATGCGAAAGCTGAAACTCCAGTACTTTGGCCACCTCATGCGAAGAGGTGACTCATTGGAAAAGACTCTGATGCTGGGAGGGATTGGGGGCAGGAGGAGAAAGGGACAACAGAGGATGAGATGGCTGGATGGCATCACTGACTCGATAGACGTGAGTCTGAGTGAACTCTGGGAGTTGGTGATGGACAGGGAGGCCTGGCGTGCTGCGACTTCATGGGGTAGCAAAGAGTTGGACACGACTGAGTGACTGAACTGAACTAGAAGGATTGAGGCCTCTCCTTTGGGGTTGGCCCGCCCTCATGCCTCGAGGGTGTACTATCCTTTGTTTTTCCTAATAAAACTGAGCTGTGACGGAGCTGTAACACTGCCATTTTAAATCTTTACTGCCGCAACAGAACTGAACAGATTACACACTCTCCTGACAAAAGCAACAAAGAACAGTGCTTTTCCTGTTCCTCTTTCAATTCAAATATACTTTTTAAAAGCCCTTTCCCTCAAGATGGGGTAAAGGGACTGAAGAAAGTCCTTTTCTCACCTCTAATTTTGATCCCCTCCAAGAAGAGATGCTACTGATCTGACTGGAGTTGTAAATAGTGAACAGGATGCTTTGGCCACAGGGAGAGGTCTTTAGAGCTAGCTTTTCTCTCTAACTTAGCTGGTGCTTTCAGTCATTTGCTCTTTTCCTCTCTTCTTATTACATAAACTCTCAGGCATTCTCAGTTCCCGTTTGGCGGAGAGATTTCTGTCTTGAGCCTCAAATGTGTCCTGCTGCTGAGTTTTCTAGAGAGCCCTGTGAAGGCGGTTACAGGAACTACTGAAAAATGAAGGAGTATCTGGTGTGGTGTGCTTTCCTGGTGGCATGGTGGTAAAGAATCTGCCTGCAGTGCAGGCGACACAGGAGATGAGGGTTCGATCCCTGGGACAGGAAGATCCCCTGCAAGAGGCAATGGCAACCCACTCCAGTATTCTTCCCTGGGAAATCCCATGGACAGAGGAGCCTGGCAGGCTATTGTCCATGAGGTGGCAAAGGGTCGGACACACTGAGCACGCCGCCTGGTGCAGTATTTTCTACACTGCATCTTGCATACAATAAGGTTCTCCCTTGACAACCTTAAAGCAGAGGTGGCTGGGCTGGGGCAGGGTTTGATCAGTCTTGTGTCGTCAGCCCAGGGCTGGCTTCCTCACCGTGCACCTGAGTGGTCACACGAAGAGTCCTGTGCTTGGTTTACTGCTCTGCTGTTGCCATCTTAAATTGCTCATAATTTTTTAACAAGGGGACTTGCATTTTCATTTTGCGCTGGGTCCCCCAAACACACGGCTGGCCCTGACCCAGCCTAATCACTACCTGCGCTCAACCCACCACGACTTCTAACCAAAACCTTCAGCTTCTTAAGGGGGCGAATACAACTTTTGATTTGTTCTTGGTTTTGGTTTTTTAAACACTGTTCATGTAGGCTTTTCCTGATGTTGCGTTCATTTTGAAGAATGTATTGTCTTTCACCTTTCATATAAATCTATAAAAATTCTGAATTCCTAGGGAAACTCTGTATCCACATTTGTCCTTCAGATGCTCTCTTCTCTCCATTTTCACTGAGATTATTCACTATCTAGATTGGAGCTTGTGTTTCCTGAGTTTCTAATTTTCTTAAACATTTTAGGAGTCTTAAATCATGGGATATATTTGTTTCTTTTCATTGAATTGTTTTTCAGTCCATTTTCCAAAAACCTGTTTCTTATCTAATCCATAAATTCCCCAAAGAGGAAAAGATACGTTGAGCAAAATCTAGGACACAAAAAAAGACATCATATAACTTCCTCTAACTCTCCTCCCATCTGAGGGGCACCTGCCTTAGCTCTTTTCGAAAATAAGCCTACTTAGTTGTAGGCTTGCCCATTTGTCCCTTTTCTTTCTCACTCATATAGAAGAAAAATTAATCAGTCAAAGAAAGAAATGGGAAATTTTACTTGAGCCAAATTTGAGGATTTTAACCTGGGAAGAGCATCTCAGAAAGCTCTGAGAAGTGCTCTGCCTGTTAGAAGTCATGGCACAGTTATGTAAGTATTTTGAGACAGAGGGCATTACATCAAATGACATTATTATTGACAGTTTACATAATCCAGATCTAAGTCACATCGTGGTGGGTTATGCGACTTCTTACAAGCTCAAGAAGGAATGGTGTCTTCCAAGGAGTATTTTGCTGATACTGGGAGAATGTTGCTCTCTACAGATGAGCAGGTAGTCCTGCCAATGGAGAGGTCTGGTGATGGATAATGCACAATGTACAGTGAGGGGTGAGAGGATGCCAAAGGGCAGAGATTTTTTGGTTTAAATTTCTCTTGTCTTGCAATAAGAGTATGACTCTTATGTCACACAGGTAGGAAGAAAATGATTCTTTCACATACCCATTTTAAAATGACTTGTCAAGCCTCTTGCAAGAAAATAGCCTCGGCACGATAGGAAGTAACTGCATTATCTCTAATAGATTGCATGTGATTTCTCTTCCGTTTAAGATCCTGTCAACTATCTAGAGCAAAGGTTACCAAAATATGGTCCTCAGGCCAATTTGTTTTGACCTTCTTGAGAGCTATGAATGGTTTTCATATTTTTTTAAGGGTTGTAAAAATAAGCAGTATGCAAGACAGAAAGCCTAAAGTATTTACTTTGTGGCTCTTTATGGAAGAAGTTTCCCAGCCCTTGATTTAGAGAACAGTAACCATCTGCCTTCCCTCCCCTCCTGAAGTCATAATAGAAAAAAATGACTCTAACTTTAGCAAGAGGAACCTGTGGTCTTCAGCCTCCTCTGGGTCCTTCATCCTGTATTTCCTCTGGGTTCTTTCTCACTCTCCACAGCAGCTGATTCAAACTATTTCTCCTGAGCTGAAAAGCATTCTGTTGCGCTTTGTACTCTTGGCAAGCCCTTCGACCTTTCTGAGGAAAGCAGTCCCAAGCAAAGCGTTTTCCACGTAAAACGTTTGTGGTTTGTGCCATTTGGCAGAAGCCAACGCTGCTCCCCGGGCAGGCGTTGAAGGTAGCCAGGGTGAAGGCAGAGATTCCTCCTCCTCAGAGAGGGCACAGTGGAACTCCTCCCAGTAGGGATGCTCAGTACAGTGAATACCAGCAGACCCAGCCAATCAGATGCTCTCCTAGTGAGGACAGATGCCTACATGAACTCAGATTATCCATCCAATTCTGAGGCCTGTCCTTCCTCTCAGTTTTCTAAGGGACCCAGAGTGACTGGTCAGCTGCTGAGGTGGTCTCCTATGCTCTTTCTGGATCCTACGCCTCATTTCACCCGCTACTGTGCCTTTTCCTTGCAACCTGTGAGAGCCTTAACAAATGCAGTTCTGCTACAATCACCACACACCTCAGCTTCCCCTTACCCCGAAGATGGCTTGCTCCTACCACCTTGCTAAGCTTCCTTAGGCTTTCCTTCTGCTACAACGGTAGAATGTCTCGGTGGCCTACTGAGGGGGAGGGGAAGGAGCAGTCGCCCCGGTGCAAGCAATCTGTAGCTTGCACCTGGGTGTGCAGCTTGGGTGTGCAGTCTGAGGCTATTTAGAAAACAAAGTCACTTAGTTGGTCTGCTTTTCTTTTTAAGAAAGCAAAGCCTGCTTTGTTTAGAAAACAAAGTTGCTTAGTTGGTCTGAGCCATCCCAGGTGGCTCAGTGGTAAAGAATCTGCCTGCCTATGCAGGCGACGCAAGAGATGTGGGTTCGATCCCTGGGTCAGGAAGATCCCCTGGAGTAGGAAATGGCAACCCACTCCAGTATTCTTGCTTGGGAAATCCCATAGACAGGGGAGCCTGGCTGGTTACAGTCCATGAGGTCACAGAGGGTCGGACATGACTGACGCGACTTAGCACGCACGCGTGTACAAATTTCAATATGAGAAAATTTTAACCATCTGCATTTACTTTCTGGTCATTTAATTATTTGCTTCATTTCATGATTCCTGGAAATAATGTGTTAAAAATGAGCCACTCTAAAATGCAAATCAAAACTACAGTATATCACTTTACACCAATCAGAATGACCACCATCATCAAAAAGTCTACAAATAATATCTGTCCGTGAGGTTTTGCCTGCCGAGCTCTCCTGCCTTCCCGAATGCCACAGCTGCCCCACAGCCTCAGTCTTCCCCCACTATCTGTGGCCTCCCGTCTCCTTTCCAGCAGCAGCGAAAGAAGCGCAATCCTTTCCCTACTTTCACCTTCAGATTTCTTTAGCATTTTCTGTACTTGCTGGCTCCACGGATTCACCTCAACCCACTGCAGTGTGGCTGCCTCACCCACTAGGCCACAGAGTCTTCTCCTACCAAGTCCAATGGCAGCTTCTTATCAATAAATTAACGGTCACTTTGGACTATTCCTTAAATTACTTGACTTCTGACAGGTGACCAATGCTAAGTTCTTAAAATGCTTGCCTCCAAGATACCACACTCACATGGTTGCTCCTGCTTCTGGTGCCGCTGATTGCCAGGCTTCCTTGCGACTCTCTTTTCTCCCTGTCTCTTAAGTTTATCTGCAGAGCTGGATCTTGAGCCCTCTTATCTCCCTCTCCCCAATCTCCTTAAGTGATCTTATTCACCTTCAGAGTGAGGACAGCTGGGCTCAAAGAAGTGGCGTGATCTGTCCAAAGTCATCCTGTGTGACAGCATCGTAGGGTCGTGTTTAACAAAAATCCCCTGTGTGCTAGACGCTGTTGTATGCTGGGGATACAGATTCAAATAAGATGCTCTTCTTTTTGTTTTGTTTTCGCTTATTGCTTTTATTTTTTAATTGGAGGATAATTGCTTTCCAATGTTGTGTTGGTTTCTTCTGTGCAACAACATGAATCAGCTCTAAGTATACATATATTTTGGAGAAGGAAATGGCAGCCCACTTCAGTATTCTTGCCTGGAAAATCCCATGGATGGAGGAACCTGGTAGGCTACGGTCCATGCGGTCCCAAAGACTCAGACATGACCGAGTGACTTCACTTTCACAAGAGAAAGGAAATCCTTTCTCTTGAGCCTCCCACCCACGCCCCTCATTCCACCTCTCTTGGTTGTCACAGAGCACACAGTTGGTAAGATGCTCTTCTTCCTCCTCCAACTTCTGCAACCTGCATGGCCCTTCCCCCTCTCCCATTCATCTGCCGCACCCCTCCCCCCCCGCCCCTCCCCTCCCCCCCTCCCCTCCCCCCCGCCCCCCCCCCGCCCCGCTCCTCCCCCCCCCACCCCGCTCCTCCTCCCCCACCCCGCTCCTCTCCCCCCCACTCCTCCCCCCGCCCCTCCTGTCTACTTATCCCTCACGTGTCAGTTTAGGATGCCCCTTCATCTGGGAAGCTGTTCCTGACTACTCCTAAGACTGGCTGGGCTCTTTCCTCCTCCTGTGGGCTTCACAGCGCCCTCTACTTACTCCCTTGCATTTCTCACATTACCTTGTAATGATTTGCTTGTCTGTTTCTCCTTACTGGGCCTCCATTTCTTATAGTTGTAAGATCTTTCCTCTGCTTGAGCTGAGAATAGCAGAGCAAGCATGCTACTAGGAGCCACATCAACTTTTCCATTTTTTTCAGGAGGGCCAACTGCCAGGGCAATTGATAATAAAATGTCATGGAGGGCAGCAGCCTGTATTTTCGGGCACCATCCTATCCCTGCTGCTGCTGCTGCTAAGTCGCTTCAGTCTGTCTGACTCTGTGTGACCCCATAGACGGCAGCCCACCAGGCTCCCCTGTAGGGACTAGCAGACTTCTGGAAGTCCCTACCAACCCAGTGATTCTGACTTTAATATAGCCCATGTGTGGGAAAACAGGATCTATTTTTTGTTATTAAAGTTCTGAAGGACATTATTTTGCATAGACATGAATGAAAATCTAGTTTGCTCAATAGGTGAGAAAATCAATGTAGCATATATAGATTGTTAGATGAAGGAGTCTTTCCAAGTTCTGCTTTCAATTAGGCTAGGGAACATTGCCATCTAGTGGGTAGTAAAAAAATTCTTCCTGAAACTATATGCTATGAATTGTGGTTGCTTAGTTGCTTGTCTGGAGAATCCCAGGGACGGGGGAGCCTGGTGGCCTGCCATCTATGGGGTCACACAGAGTCGGACACGACTGAAGCGACTTAGCAGCAGCAGCAGCAGCAGCAGCAGTTGCTAAGTTGGTTCTGACTCTTTTGCAACCCCTTGAACTGTAGCCTGACAGGATCCTCTGTCCATGGAATTTTCCAGGCAAGAATACTGGATACTGGAGTGGGTTGTATTTCCTCTTCCAGGGGATATTTCTGACCCAGGCATCAAACTCGCATCTCCTGCATTGCAGGCAGATTCTGTACCATGGAGCCTCCTGGGAAGATGGTATATGCCATGAATATGCTGTGCCGTGCACAGTCATTCAGTCATGTCCAACTGTTTGTGACCCCAAGGACTGTAGCCCGCCAGGCTCCTCTGTCCATGGGGATTCTCCAGGCAAGAATACTGCAGTGGGTTGCCATGGGATCTTCCCAACCCAGGGATGGAACCCAGGTCTCCCTCATTGCAGGTGGATTCTTAACCATCTGAGTCACCAGGGAAGCCCTGAATACTGTTTGGTAAATTACTGTGCAGAAGGTGCTAACATTCTGAAACTGAGATGAGCAAGAATCTGCCTCCAAGCTCATTCAGGTTGTTGGCAGAATTTACTTTGGGATTGTAACATTCATGGTGGCTTGCTTCTTAAAGGACAGCAAGAGATTTTCTCCACCCTCAAGAAAAGTCTGAGCCTCGGCTGAAGGGCATCCTCCTGGTTAAGTCAAGGTTACCAGGATCACTCCCCTTTTGATTAATTTAAAGACAACTTATTTGGAACCTTAAATATATTCATAAAATCCGGTTGCCTTTGGTATATAATATAACCTATTCAAGGGATAACTCTATAGAGATTAAACATCATACATGGAGGCATTTTACAATTCTGCCTACCACAAGGACTTTCGCCAAGCTTTGGAATATTTGCTAATCTGATAGGTGAGAAATAGTTTCTCAGGATTTTAATTTGCATAGCTCTTACTTTGAGTAGAGTTTTGTTTCACATATTCGAGCACCATTTGTATAATCTTTTTTTGGGTATTGACTCCTTCTGTCTTTTGTCCATTTTTTTCCTGTTGAGTTGGTGGCTTTTTTCTCTCACAATGTTTTAGAACTCTGTAAGTTAGAGAAATTAGCCCTTTATCTGTGAAATACATTACATATATTTTCTCTCAGCTTGTTATTTGTCTTTTGTCTCCAAAAATTAATTGGTGCAAATATCTGGGTTGCCAAGGTTTTTATAGTCAAACACCTTGAAGTATATCTATATAAATATTTTTAAAAATATTTTTAATATTAATATTTTAATATTTTAAATCATTATTAAAAGTTTCAAATGTATGTAAGAGTAGAGGAAACAGAATAACGAGCCCTCATGTATTCATATACACTGATGTTAACAGTTACACATTTGTAGGCCAATCTTGTCTTACACCAAAGACTTTCAACTGGGGGTATTTTGTCCCACAGAGGATATTTGGCAATGTTGACATTTTTGATCATCATAACTGGGGAGTGCTCCTGGCAGCTAGAGGGTAGAGGCCAGGGATGCTGTTAAACAGCAAACAATGCAGAGGGGAGCCTGTCACAACAGTTATCCGAGTCAAAATGTCAATAGTGCCCATGTTGAGAAAGCCTGATTTGTACCTTTACTCTTCCTTCCCACAATGATTATTCCAAAGAAAATATCCATAAATATCTATAAATAGCGTATAAATAAAGCCATTACAGTAAAAATCACAATCCTGGGACTTGGGTGGAGGTCCAGTGGCTAAGAATCCAAGCTTCCACTGCAAGGGTCACAGGTTCAATCCATGGTTGGGGAACTAAGATGCCATGCAGTGCAGCTGAAAAAAAAAAACAACCCACAGGTATTTAAAATGGATAACCAACAAGGACCTATTGTGTAGCACATGGTACTCTGCTCAATGTTATGTGGCAGCTTGGATGGGAGAGGAGTTTGTAGGAGAATGGATCAATGTATATATGTATGGCTGAATCCCTTCGCCATTCATCTGAAACTATCACAACATTATTAATCGACTATACCCCGATACAAAATAAAAAGTTTAAAAGAAAAAAAACCCCACAGTACTATTATTATACCTAATACCTAAACATCATAAAATGTTCAGTTGGCATTCAGATTTCCCTTATTTTTTTTTTATATTTCATTAGTTCACACAAGATCCATATATTGCCTTTATTATTATGTTTCTTTGTACTCTACAAATCCATTCTTTTGCTTTTTTTTTTTTTTTTCTTCTCATCTTCCCACTTAGTTGTTGAAGAAACCAGGTTATTTGTCCTATAACACTTCCTATACTTTGGATTTTGCTGATGGCATCCTTATGGTGTTTCTCATATTTCTATCCCCAGGATTTCCTTAAACTGGCAGTAGATTTCCAAATCACATTCAATTTGGGGGTAACAATAGGTGGTGCATTATCTTTAAAGAAATTTCCAGGAAGAAGTCAATGAGTCTTTGTTTCTAAATAGAACCCTGTTGATCGAGAAAATAAGTTCTGAACTCTTGACATTCTCATATTAGCAGATTTAAGAGCAGAGTCTTTAGAGTTCATCAGCAGTTTTCTCAGATGGCAGCTTCACCTGGGATGATGGCCCTTCTGGGCACTTATCGAAGCCTCGAGAGTCCCATGTAATTTCCCTGCCCACAGCCCAGTGCCTCAGTGCGATAACCTGAGACTTAAGATGAAGGGCTTCCAATTTCTCAACAGCCTCTGAACAAGTTGTATCTAGTCTCTTGGGGACAAAATAATAAACTCTACCCAAGAGAGATAGAAAAGACCATCTGATTCAAAACAAGGTGTTCATTCTACTCGTTAGAGGTAAGGATTTAGTCAGAAGCAAGTTCTGAAGGAGATTAAGGGTCTTCTGTGTGGATATACAGGTATGCAGGCATCAAGACACCCCAAAGTCACTGGAGTGGCAACAGTTAGAACAACCGCTATCCTGCAGGTTCATGTGTAGAAGGAGACTTTGCTGGGTGAGCTGTTTCCAAGTTTCCTGTTTCCTACACAATGGTGCTGGTGATGTGAGTCTGCAGAGGCAGTGGGTCGCCAGCAGCTTTCCTGACATCACTCCTCACTGCCCCCTTGCCTCGGGCAATATAATTGTAGAATTCCCCTCTGGTCTCTGGGGAGATACCTCCCAGGGAACAGCTTTCTCTGGCACCCTAGAGAACGGATTTCAGGGAAGTACCGGAGGGAAGGTTTCCAGCACGTTCCCTGGGTACAGCACCCCAGGGACATCCCTGTCACTGGCATGCCTGCTCCAACAAGGTCTAGATGTCAGCTGGGCGGTGGGGTCTGCCTTGGATGCTGTTTGTTTTAGCTGGAGGAACAGTGGCTGCTTCTTATAGTGTACTCTTGAGAGCTCTCTTCGCTTCCTTGGGTGCTGAAATAGAGCGTCTAAGGAATTTCCTCCTCTCTGAGATTCAGACCTCACTGGAGAGGAGGGAAGTGACAGTAGTCACTGTAACGCTGTACTGGCGGAACTTATGGGAAAATCTTCCCTCCGGAGCTTGACAGTGAATATGGGGCCGAGAGGAAATAAATCAATACCTGGCACACATTCGGACACCAGCCCTCCTCTTCACAGTTTGTCTGTGGCATATAGAAAAAAATAATTGCGATCACTTCACAGGTTTTTGTGCTGATGAAAGTGAAATGGCACATGTAAAATGTTTTGGGACTTACCTGGTGGTCTAGCGGCTAAGACTCAGTGCTCCCAACGCAGGGGACCTGGGTTCAGTCTCTGGTTGGGGAACTAGATCCTCCATGCTGCAACCAAGAGTTCACATGGCACAATTAAAGATCCCGCGTGCTGCAAGGAAGATGGAAGTTGCCACATGCAGCAGCTGAGACCTCCTGCAGCCACATAAATAAATATTTTTTAAAAAAGGAATGTTTCAAAGACATACATGTTAGGATACGATTAAAAATTATTTGGCTTTAAGGATGCCTGTCCTTGGTTTCAGGCTCTCCTATGATAAGTTTGTTGACTTTTCTCAGGCCACTTGAGGTTTTTCCTGAGCCCAAGTTCTGTTTCTGATTTGTTATTTGCTGAAGCACAGTCACTTGGTGGCAGATAAGGCGGCTCTAGCCTCCCACAAGTGAAGGGTTCAATCTGTGTTTTCCTTCAGCATCCAGGCCCGTTTTATTTATTTATTTTCATTCTTTCTCCTTTAATAAATCAGAAAATACAAGCTTAAATCATTCACCAACAGCAAGTAACTTAAGTTCTCTGAGGCTCAATTTTTCCCCTTGAAAATTAGGGAGTAACAATATGTATCTGGCTTGAGTCATGTGACATCCAAATGAAATTATATACCTGAAGTTGCTTTATACACCAGGGTATCTTCCTGACCCAGGGATCAAACCCAAGTCTCCTGCACTGCAGGCAGATTCTTAACCATCTGAGCCACCGAGGAAGTCCCTTATATACCACAGAGCATATAAATATAAGGAACTATCTTCAACAATCAAAAACTCACTCTCAAAACACTGAGACAGAGTGCAGAGGTGATGAAGAAGGTGGCCTGTTTTATTTACTAGAGTTATATTATTTACACACAATAAAATTCATCTATGTCAAGTATACAGTTTAATGAATTTTGGTAGCTGGTAGGCTGCAGTCCATGGGGTCGCTAGGAGTCTGACATGACTGAGCGCCTTCACTTTCACTTTTCATTTTCATGCATTGGAGAAGGAAATGGCAACCCACTCCAGTGTTCTTGCCTGGAGAATACCAGGGATTGGGGAGCCTGGTGGGCTGCTGTCTCTGGGGTCGTACAGAGTCGGACACGACTGAAGCGACTTAGCAGCAGCAGCATACAGTCTTGAAACCACCACATTAAGATACAGAGTATATCCTTGACCCTCAAAGTTTCCTTAGCCTCAATCAGTTTTGATTACTTGAATTACATCCTTGCATTTTTCACTTTCAATACTCAGACTCACTGGTCACCAAATTTCATTTTTCTGAGAAATATCCCTGTTTTTGTCTACTGTGCAGAATAGAAGTAACACCCAACAGGTTTAGAGTTCAATAACTAAAGCATCTTTTCCTGGCTCAAATGCAAAGATCCATTCCAAGTTTTTCTTAGATTTTACCTCCACCCTCCAAGTGTGGTGATTAGTGATCTTGTATGTTTTAATACCTGGAGGAGACCTCCTAAAGTAGCAGCCATCCACTCACTCTCTCTAGGAATAACCCTTCCACCTGGGATGAGGCTGGGGGGAAATGACATGTCTGTGGGACAATGTGTCACACCACGTCCCCCATGTACGTATCAGCTTAGAGCTTACTGGATCATCTGACCCAGAGTCTGTCAGATTCTCATACTCGGGAATTGAAAGGATGGACCATAGGGACACAGAATGTCACTGGACTGTCATTGGAGCTGCACTGCTCCAAAGATCCTGGAGACACAGTCTAAGGACTCTTGCTGTTGACACCCCCAGAGTCATCCCCAAGGTTTTGTCCCTTCTCATTTCCACGTACTTTCCCTTTCCTTCCCCCTGAAGTTAACCAATTAGTGTCTGTTGTGTGCAATCTAAGAATAATTCACTAAACTGAAATCTATACTAATTGGCACAATCTCCCCTCAAAAGTAGAATAGAATTGTTCTGGTAAGTCCAAGATCAAGATGCCAGCAGATTCTGTTGGGTGAGGACCTGTTTTTCAGTTTATAGATGGCCATCTTGTCATTGTTTCCTTACACGGTGGAAGGAGTGAGGGAGTTCTCTGGGATCTCTTTTTATAAGGGCACCAATTCCATTTACAGGCACTCTACCTGTACAATCTAATTACTGGCTAAATCCTCCACCTCCAAACCCTATCACATTGAGAATTAGGTTTCAATATATAAATCTTGGTGAGACACAACCATTCAGTCTATAGCAGACTCTAATTCCATATGACTGATGTCCTTGCAAAAAGGGGAAATTTGGACAGAGACACAGATAGCAGGAAGATCACGGGAAGAGGCACAGGGAGAAGTCAGCCATCCATAAACAGAGAGAGGCCTGGAGCAGATCCTTCCCTCATGGCCCTCAGAAGAAACTAAAGATTGCTGTTAGAAAACAGAGCTTCAGTCACGGCTGGCTCAGCAGTAAAGAATCCACCTGTGATGCAGAAGGTGAGGATTCAATCCTTGGGTTAGGAAGATCCCCTGGAGGAGCACATGGCAATCCACTCCAGTATTCTTGCCTGGAAAATCCCACGGACAGAGGAGCCTGGTGGGCTACAGTTCATGGGGTCACAGCATTGGGTGTGACTGAGCAGGCATGCACACATAAAGCTCAACAAGTTTTGGTTCATTTACAATAACAAGACATAAGACATGATTTGCTCTCTCCTTCATATAAGATGTTCCTACTAACTCATCAGCTGAGTGTGGACTGTAGCGTACTCCTAGGCCTTCTCACTCTAAGGGAACCCAAATAAACCTCAGTCAAGGTCCAGGCAGGGCTTTCTATCCTGTTGTAATGGCTAATTTTATGGATCAACTTGACTCTGCCACAGGGTACCCAGATATTTGAATAAGTATTATTCTGAGTGTTTCTGTGAGGGTGCTTGTATGAGATTAACATTTAAATCAGTAAACTGAATACAAAGCAAACTGCCCTCCATAATGAGGGTGGGCCTCACTCATCAAATGAAGGCCTTGCTACTTTCAAGGGAGCTACCTTCTCCCCCTTCAGGGGAGCACTCTCCTGCCTGGGAGCCTTTGAACTGATTCCTCGTTTTACAGCAGTTTCAGGTCTTTGGATTCAAAATGAGACACTGATTCTGCAGATTTTAGACTAGCCAGCTTCCATAATCACGTGAGTCAATTCCTTTTTTTCCATATATATATACCCTGTTGGTTCTATTCCTCTGGTGAACCCTAAAAAAAATCAATCTTTCCGTATGTAGCCAACAATTCATTTTCATCATACAAATTTATTCAACAACTAACTTCTGTAAAATTACTGCTATGAATTTTGTGAAATATTTCTCCACGCCCAATTCCTTCAGAAATGGTTTGGGTTTAAGAAATAAAATATAAATAAATATAAAATGAAAGAGAGATTAAGAAAAAAGTTTCTGCCTGGAATGCACTTGTTTTGAAATAAGAACACTCATGGGACATCAAGAAGATTCAACGATTTCTTTTATGCAAATAACAACAAGCAGACCAAAATATGTCTTCCATAACTAGGGAATTTCTCAGGATCAGTATTCACTGTTCTGATACTTGAAAATGAAAACAACCTTTTAAAGTGAGAATGAAATATACAATGAAAAGAGAAATTATAATGGCTTAGGAAAAAGGTTTACGTTCATCATGGATTGCCTTCGTTGTGAGTTTTTTCATTTCCTTGGTGCTTTATAATCACCTGTTTACTATCTTTTAAGGTTGATTAATCAATTACTATGCATCTCATATTATCTATTATTAAAATGTTATCTTAAAAATAAAGATCTTAATTCTGTTACATTGAATTTGAACCTTTTTCCTACTCTCATGTTTTTTTTTTTTAACCTGTGTATATCACAGGTAACTTAAAACCTAAGTTAAACTATTTGAATACAATTTAGAGCTGGGGAGCTGGGTATAATGGATGCTCTACAAATGATATTACTAAAAGCTCAAATGAGCTTTTCGAGTCAGGGTGTAAAGAATTATTATTCGTTCCTCTATACAGTTTTCAGAAAGATAGAGATTATCATGTAATAGGCAATTTCTGCATTCTAGCTAAAAACTTTGGTAATTTAGTTTAGCCTTAATAAATAATAACACATTTTTAAAAGGTACACATCATCTTAATTGGTTCTACTGCGTTTCATTAACATTTTAAAATTCCTTTTTATTTATTTTTTAATTTATTAAAAATTCTTTTTAGTTATACTGTACACCTTGTGGGATCTTTGTTCCCTGACCAGGGATCAAACCCAGGCCCTTGACAGTCGAAGTGTGGAGTCCTTTCCACTGAATCACCGGGGAGTTCCTGCCTTACACTAACATTTTAATTTAGCATCATTCTTTATATCACAGTAAATGATTTTGCTTTATTTATTATCATACAATAGTGTTTCTTTCCTCTTTTCTCTTTCACAACCTGATTATGAATGTTATTGGGCCAGATAAGATGATACAGAACTACAACGCCTGGCAGTGGGATCTGTGCTAAGCTACAAGTGGCTAATAGAAAGATTATATAAAAATACCCACAATTTTTCAAAAGTTGTACAGTGGTACCTGCAATAAATTAAAGAATTATATCTGAGTCAATCAATCCCATGGTTTCTTACTACAGATAAGATAGTATATTTGGATGCCGAGAGAAAAATTCTAATTAAATGATTAACTACTTATAAGTTTTTTCCAAATACCTTCAAAATTATTTTCTTATAAATGGTTTTTCAAAAACAATGTGAAACCATAAGTTTTGGAGACATTCCCCAGTACTCTCGAGGATCCTCTGTCTCTTGAGAAAGGAGTATTTTTAGAACCTCTTTCTTTCCAGGTGTGGACTTAAGAGTCTGAAGATCTGAGGTCTCAACCTACCACAGCCTAGTTGTGTGAGATCTTGGACTTGTGATTTAGCTTCTCAGTTTTGTAAAAAAGGAAGTAGAAAAAACTGCCTTACCAGGCAACTAAGAGGATTTAGTAGGATCATGTACATTATGATAGTGTAGAGCAGTCAGATCCCATGGAAACAAAATGTGAACCACTTATGTAATTACAATTTTTCTGGTAGCCATATTAAAAAAACAAAAAGTGAAATTATTTTTTAACAATATTTGTACTCAACCCCATATATCCAAAGTATTATTTCAATATTATTATTCAATATGATTCCAATACAAAAAATTATGGAAGTATTTTACATTCTTTTCACATTAAATCTTTGAAATCTGGTATGTGTTTTACATTATTGTACATTTCAGGTGTTCAACAGCCATCACATGGCTAGTGGCCACCCAACTGAATAGCACTGGTAGAGATCTGAATTAATCTGTCACATTAATTAGTTGATCATTTAGTAGGCAAAGCAGGAGGGATCTAACCTAAGCTGGTGATACAGTTTTTTCAGACTCTGGGGGCTTCACAATTTTTGCTAAAGGATGCATCATCTCCTTTGAATTCAAAAAAAGTCAAGCAGCATTAAAATGTATAAAGTAAAAGTTTCTTCACACCATCCCCAAACTAACCAATCCTCTTAGCAACTACAGATAACATTTGGGGAGGTGGGCTTCATAAGATGCTTGGGAAATCAATTCTTTTAATGCTTCTGTAGATTTTCAACTATGGTAACCTCTAAATTCTACCTCTCATCATTTTCATATGGAAGACATTTTTCTTTCCCAGCTTTTTAGTTCTGGAAAGAAGTAACATTATGTATTTTGCTTTATACATGTTACAGACTACCTGAATATAATTTTTTATATATTTTAAAATGTATACTTATTATTTGGGTTCTTTTCATCAGTGATGCCATTTTAATCGTGGCTGAATGAAGAAATTAGAAGTCAGATTTACTGTTTTGACTAACTGGTGTTTCAAAGTCAAATTACACAGTGGTCATCAGAATTCTTACTGTGGAAACTCAGTCATCTATTGATAGTTTTCCAATGAATGGATTGTTTCTTTAGAATTTAGATTTTATGTTATATTTCACCCCAAAGACAACTAGAATCATATGATGACGCTTTGCACATTTTGAGCTCTGTCAAAAAGAAATACAATGCGACAGGTGGCAGGAGATGGGCGCAGTGTCTGCAGGGTGTCTGCAGTTGAGAAAGCACTGCTTTCAGAAAGGTGGTGCTGTGCGTAGTTACCAGCTATTTCCTTCCTTCTGAGAATAATTCCATGAAAAGTTAACAAACGGGGAAACAGACTTGTATTAACATTGATAGCTATGGTAGGTATAAACAAAAGATTTAACATGACTCTGGTTATCCGAAGTGTACTATGCTCACAAAGAAAGTTGAGAAATTTGTAAAATGACTAAAACCAATAATAATAATATAAAAAGCTAGAAGTAATTAATATTCTAGCTTCGCGGTGGCTCAGGGGTAAAGAAACCGCCTACAACGCAGGAGACTGGAGTTCGATTCCTGGGTCGGGAAGATCCCCTGGAGGAGGAAATGGCAACCCACTCCAGTATTCTTGCCTGCAAAAACTCAAGGACAGAGGAGCATGGGGGCCTACAGTCCACGGGGTTGTAAAGATTCAGACAACTGAGCAACTAAACAACAAAAACAAGGTTTTCCTGCTCCTTCGAACTGCAATGGCAGCTGTATTCCAGCGCCTAGAACAGTACTGGTAGCTCCAGGCGCTCAATCAATGGACTTGAGGCAGGATTAGGCCTTCTAGAACTACCGAAGTGAAGTGAAGTGAAAGTGGCTCACTCTTGTCCGACTCTTTGCGACCCCACGGACTACATAGTCCATGAGATTCTCTAGCCCAGAATACTGGAGTGGGTAGCCTTTCCATTCTACAGGGGATCTTCCCAACCCAGGGATCGAACTCAGTTCTCCCGCATTGAGGGCGGATTCTTTACCAACTGAGCCACAAGCGAACCACAATTTAGTCAACGTAAATAAGCCAAAATATAAAAGCTCTTAATACAATAAGGGGGCCCTGGAACAAGGATTTTCAGAAAAATAAGATGTACTATACATACAATACTTTGTTCTCTCGGTGTTTACATCCAGTGGGGGCAAAAAAAAACAAAAACAAAAAAACATACACTTTGAACGGAAGTTAGGACAGCAGGACAGAACTGGGACCTAGAACCCATCGGGGCCCAAATACACACCCTGCCCACCACGCAGGCGCAAGAGGGGGCGGAGCCGAAACGGGCGGGGGCGAGAGGCGATTCGTCGGATTCCGATAGCTCCGCCCTACGTCTAGCGTCAGGTGGTTACGTGATTGTCCAGGGCCGGCGGGAAGAGTTTCAGTGTTTTCACAGCAGCGCGCGCCCACACTCTAGCAGCTGCTGGCCCAAACGTGGGTTGGCTGTGAACCCCGCGCGAGGAGCAGCGGTCACAACTTCCTGAGTTCGATACGAGGACTGCACGCTTCCATCCGGTAAGTGTGAGAGGGTGGCTGGAGGGGGTCCGCAGGGGTTGCTAGATGAGGCCTCTTTTGGGCTGCCGCCGGCCAGAACTCACGTACTCCTCTGATGACTGCCTGGCCACTGTCGGGGTCGGGGTGAAGAGGCAATTAAACGGTCGCGGGACGGGGGAGGAGGTGAGACTGGACCCCGTCCCATTAGTTAGGTCGGTTTTGGCGCGCTTTCCCGTCCGCGCTCGCTATTGGCTGGCGGGCGCCATCCCCAGGCACGCCCATGGGTTGGAGGGCCCCGGCGCGCTGAACCTTCTGCCTCCTCTTTGGCTTCTGGGTCGGTGTCCCGAGGACAAACTGGCGGGGTCGCGGGCGGTTTCTGTGCAGCTGGTTGGTGTGAGGGCATCAGTGTGGGTGTACCTGGTCAAGAGGAACATCATCCGTCCTCTTGAACTGGTGGAAATCCATTGTTGTTGTCTAGTCGCTAAGTCACGTCCGACTGCGTGACTGTAGCCTGCCAGGCTCCTCTGTCCATGGGATCTCCCAGGCAAGAATACTGGAGTGCGTTGCCATTTCCTTCTCCAAGGGGATCTTCCCCAACCCAGGGATTGAACCCGCGTCTCCTGCATTGACAGACTGTTTCTTTACTACTGAGCCTCCGTGATGGTCAGCTAACTGGGTTCATGGGAGAAGATCCCTGAATCCTGCGTCTGCTCATTTAAAGAAAAAATGAACGTGGTGACACTTGGTTTCATCAGTTTATCAATATTTCCTTGGACTCAGTCCTATGCCAGGGTTTTCAATCTAAAATAAAACTAGATAATAAAAATAAGGATGTCGGCGGGAGTGTTAATGAGCAAGTGAAGAGTTAGGTTTGACCCGTGGCTTTCAACTCTTTAAATCATGACGTGTACTAAATCACATTTTTTACATCGCAATTTAGGACGCATTCCTCAGCTAAATTAGAACCTTCAGGAAGCAGTATTTATTCCTCCTATGCCATACACTTTGATGTTTTAAACACCCACTAAGTGATTTTGGAATCCCAGGCTGCGACCGGCAGTTTGAACACCAATGCCCTGGATCAGCCCGACCAGCATTTGCTAAACATTAAACTGACTAGAAAATAGGATGCGTCACAGCATTAGACTTTCTTTGCTGGGCTTTTTTGATTGCATTTGTGTGTGCTGGTGCACAGTGTAAAATGTATTCACATGGAATGGGTCACAGTCAAGTTTAGCAGTCACTGCACTGAGTAAAGAAAGGCATGGCTACAGAAATCAGTGAGATCTGTATGAGAGACAGATGAGAGAAGAGCGATGGCTGAGGAGTTCACATTTGGGTTTGGAGTGAGTGGAGCCCAGTGTTCTGGTTAATAAGATTGCAGAGCCCTTTGTCTCCTCCCTTTTCTTTGCATCCATCAGTACCTCAGTTAATGGTGGCTAAACATTCCCTACACATGGAAATGCATAATCTTATTTGGTTAGATACTAAGTCAGCATTAAGTTATTGCTGGTTACCAGAGCCAAGTTTATTATAGCTTAAATCTGCCTTTGAAACAGCAAAGTTAGGATGCTGTTCTGGACCTGATCATACCCAAATGTCTGTGTTTAACTTTTCCCACTGACCATTTTTCAGATCTTTGGGAGCCCTGCATTTAATCCAGAACACCATCATGTTTTGTAAATTTGCTTAGGATACATATTTTCTCATATATAACAAAATTTTACCAGTCAGAATTATTGTGTGTGTGTGTGTGTATGTATAAAGTAGAGATATTAACAGTCGTTAGCTTTAGTCACTTGTCACTGACAGGGCTGAGTTTGGGTACAGTGAGAAGAGATTCCATATTTTTTATCGTTATGATTTTTTAATTTTAATTTTTATGATTGTACTTTGAACAAAAAACTGAATTTCACTTTCTGATGCAGATTATTCTGTTTTTGAATTGCTAGTCTTCTGTTCTTCGTCAGGTGTGTAATGAGTCACAGCATGAAGCAGAAACAAGAAGGACTCCAAGAGAATGTAAAGGTATGTGATGCAATCACTTTCTCCTGTTGTAGAAAGCAGGTAGGTAGATGTTTTTTGACGTAATTTTGTCAAATTTAACTTGGCTATAATTTCTATGAACCTTGACTTAACTAAATTTTGAGTCTGAGGGCAAGAGGACTGTTTAAAAATGAATTATGGTTGAATATTAAGTTTTGTGGTCCATGTACATAGGATGTTTTTCCATTTGGTTAGCTCTAACTATTTTGTTCTTTTTAATACTATTGTAGCTGGAATCATTTCCTTAATTAAATTTTTGGTGTGGTCATTGCTGCTATATAGAAATGCAGTTGACTTTTGTATCTTGATCTTGTTTCTTTCAACCTTGCTGAACTTGTTTATTAGTTGTATTAGTAAATTCCTTAGTGTTTTCTATATACAAGACTTTTTATTCCTTTGTTTTTACTCTTACTTTTCATGAGATGATTTTATTAAAATCCTTTGTGTATATATTCAGATTAGATCTTTGATCACAGAGACATTTTGCATTATTAACTTGCCTTAGTATCTTCCTTAAATTATTTTTCTTGAATAATAGTTTGTACTGATAATATGTGAATTTGATTCCATCATCTTCCATAACGGGTAATAACATCTTCCAATTGTGCTTTGTATGTGTGTGTTTTTTTTAAGCTTTTTATTAGGAAAATATTAAAAAATAGCAATTTAACCTCAGTTTACTTCCCCCATTTTCAGCAGTTATCAGTATATCAGTTCAGTTCAGTTGCTCAGTCATGTCCGACTCTTTAAGACCCCATGGACTATCAGTATATGGCAAGTCTTATTTCTTTCTTTTTTTTTTTTTTTGGCAAGTCTTATTTCATCTCCATCTCTATTCACTCCCTCTTTCTTCCACTGAATTATTTTGAATCAAATCCCAGACAAATAATTTATATAATTCCAGCAGAGTCTAACATTTAAAGAGAAGTCCAATATTTAGTAGCTATAGTACAACTATCTGGGATATAAAAGGACCTGGATTCTGCTTGGTTCTGCCTCCAAAACTGTGATTTTGGGTGAGTTACTTAGCATCTCCGCCTCAGTTTCAGTTCAGTTCAGTTCAGTCGCTCAGTTGTGTCTGACTCTTTGTGACCCCGTGAATTGCAGCACGCCAGGCCTCCCTGTCCATCACTAACTCCTGGAGTTCACTCAGACTCACGTCCATCGAGTCAGTGATGCCATCCAGCCATCTCATCCTCTGTCGTCCCCTTCTCCTCCTGCCCCCAATCCCTCCCAGCATCAGAGTCTTTTCCAATGAGTCAACTCTTCACATGAGGTGGCCAAAGTACTGGAGTTTCAGCTTGAGCATCATTCCTTCCAAAGAAATCCCAGGCTGATCTTCAGAATGGACTGGTTGGATGTCCTTGCAGTCCAAGGGACTCTCAAGAGTCTTCTCCAACACCACAGTTCAAAAGCATCAATTCTTCAGTGCTCAGCTTTCTTCACAGTCCAACTTTCACATCCATACATGACCACTGGAAGAACCATAGCCTTGACTAGACGGACCTTTGTTGGCAAAGTAATGTCTCTGCTTTTCAGTATGCTATATAGGTTGGTCATAACTTTCCTTCCAAGGAGTAAGCGTCTTTTAATTTCATGGCTGTAGTCACCATCTGCAGTGATTTTGGAGCCCAGAAAAATAAAGTCTGACACTGTTTCCCCATCTATTTCCCATGAAGTGATGGGACCAGATGCCATGATCTTAGTTTTCTGAATGTTGAGCTTTAAGCCAACTTTTTCACTCTCTTTCACTTTCATCAAGAGGCTTGTGAGTTCCTCTTCTCTTTCTGCCATGAGGGTGATGTCATCTGCATATCTGAGGCTATTGATATTTCTCCTGGCAATCTTGATTCCAGCTTGTGCTTCTTCCAGCCCAGCATTTCTCATGATGTACTCTGCATATAAGTTAAATAAGCAGGGTGACACTCATCTGTAAAATGAGCGAGTTGGACTGAAGCTAGTCCGTAAGAGTGTATTTTAGGAGTTCGTGGACTCCTTGCCAGTCATACACAAAATGCCATGTGTGTGCTTGTTTTGTTGTTACTGTTTTCTGAGGGGTTTTGCAAAATATAAAATTGGTTTCTAAAAAGATTAAGACTCATTAATATATGAGAACCTTTCTGGCTGTAAAGAGCTTATTCTAATGCAAGATCTGTATGAATAAAATGATAATAGCAATATTACATTTGGGTGGCTGGATGCTATAAAGCTTGCAGTTGTGAAAGTTAAATCTTGGAAATGGTCATTTAGTATTTCAGTCATTTATCTTAGTAGCAAGCGTTTAAATAAATTAACATCTCCTATTATTAAAAGGTTTCCAAGTTGCATTTTCTTCTGTTTGTCTGGAGACTGTTGACTAATCTAAATTGTATCTGAAATGTTGGTGTAATATTTGTTCTCACAGTAGCCAGCGTTTGTTCTTCAGTTCAATAGTGAGATAATAATCAGCAGTAGAAACTTGACCGTGGGAAAGGTGAGCTCTGGTCCTGTGAAGTGCAGTGTGGAATCAGTAGCTTTCTCACGCTGCTTTGGTGTCATGTTCTTACTAACTTTGTTTGAGTATTCGCTATTGTTTGCTATCCCATGGTGGCAGTATAACTAATGATTTTTTGCAAATATAGTAGAGAGATCTTTTAGATCAGGAAATATACAGGAAGGTATTTACATATTACAAGGAAGGCAATTTTTTTCCCGAAACAGTAGCTTGGGCATTTTGGAATTCTAGTATGCCTCAAACACTGACATTTTTGCTGTCTGCTAATGAATGGTCTTGAAGCAAACTGCTTCTGCACTCAGGTAAAGGTTGAAGGGGAGAAGCAGGTCTTCTTACATGTGTAATGTTATTAACGTTACATTCTTCTGGTGAATTCATTATAAATACGTTAGGGGATATTCACAATTTAAAGAAAGCCTGAGAGGAATCCTTTTGATTAGGGGTGAGAAATATTTTGCAATGTAAATAATTAACCCTTTCCTCCAATTTACCCCTTTTGTGGGTTTCTGCCATAATTGTAATGATATTTGGTACATTTCTAGTTTCTGTGTGGAAGATCTTTTTTTATAAGATGGAATACAGATATTTCTGGTATTCTGGAATTTCATCATATATGAAGAATTAGAACTTAATGTTGTATTTTTGTTTGAACTAAACAAATGACTGTAGCAAGAACATATATTGAAATGGGAAAAGAATGACTTGTGTTAAGTTTGAGTAATATGATTTATTTTTAGAATTTCTTCAAACTTTATTAGAATTTTAGGGAAATAATAAGTTTGCTAGTTGATCACACCATGTGTAATTTTATAAAATTATATACCATATCAAACATTAGTGGCCTTTGGGTTGTTTTGTTTTTTGTAAATTATAGTAGGATTAAGATAGTAACAGTCCATATAGTAACTTAGTAACCAGATAATTTATTATGTTGACTTTCAGAGTAGTCCTGTTCCAAGAAGAACTCTGAAGATGATTCAGCCTTCTACGGCTGGATCTCTAGTTGGAAGAGAAAATGAGGTGTGTATTGTTGAGCTAGAATGGGGTACAGATGATACTGCACTTACATTAAAAACATTTCAAAGACTTACTTGGTCAGAAATACCTAAATCATTGAAATTGGGAAATAATATAGGGATAACCATTGTATATTCCCCACAGAAGTGGTTTTTGTTTTAATTTCAGTTAAGGAAGTTGAAAGTTGGTATGAATATCTGTAGTAGAACTGGGATAATAAATTATGAGTTAACCTATAGGCATAATGTTTGATTTCTTTCTTTTTTTTTTTAAAGAATAAAATGTTGGATTCAATCATTTACCCGTGTATATAAATAGTGAAATCATGGATGAGGGTTTCTAGACTTTTATGGGTTGAAAATCATGCCTTCCCATGTTACTGAATTATTTAAGTAATGAAAATGAATTCAGCTAAGCCTTAGACCCAAGTCTAATCTAAAACAAATTGCTGTAAATAAAATTCCTAAAATATGATTATACATTTTTGTAGAGTTTTGAATTTATAATTTTTTAAAAGAGCCAAAGATATCAAAAAGAGATATGAATGCTTTAGTTTTAATTCAAAAGAGACAAAGCTATTCAGCTTTCTTGTTCATTAAACAAAATGACTGATGTACATATTTTCTTTATAGTTGGTTAAAGGCTTGTCCAAACAGAAACATTGGAATGCCCAGTTAATATCTAAGACTTCCAGCTCTGGAGTTGTTACTGACCAAGAATGTAGTAAAAGTAAAACTCTTGGAGGAGTCAGCCAAGAAGCATTTGATCTTATGATTACAGGTACAAAAGAATATGTATATATGCAGCTTTTATCTTAAAAACTTAAATTATAATAAGGGTAAATATTATTTGTTGTTATGAATTCTGCCTACAGCTTTTTAATCTATTAAAATATTTTGCTTTAATGTTTTTGATAATTTAAAGTTTCTTATGGTTGGAAATATATAAAATGTAAATTTGGACAGGTCCTATGGTTTGGTAAGATCCATATATGCGTGAAATATTAAAGGAAAGGATAGTGTATAATATGGCAGCTTTGATATTGGACATGTAAGACTTAGAAATAGTCTCTTCAGAAGAAAAGTGTCTAGAGAATGAACTTGTGGAGAGGAGCTTGAAGAAAAGATACCAGGAGAAGGATATAAGGGAACAATAGGAACAATAAGAGGAGTGAAGATGAGTGAGAAGCATGTGCCTGTGAGAATTCCTGGTTTTAATGGAATGGCAGTGGGATTCAGAAAAGGAAGCTCGTGATGTATAAGTATTATGGAAGGTGATTACTTCTATTTTAATAATGAGTCATTGGATATTATTACTGAGGAGAAAATTTGAGACCTGGAGAAGTTAATGGTTTTACCCAAGAATAAAGTGATATTTGGGCTCATTTTGAGTTGCCTGCATGACAGTGGGGGAAAAAATAAGTAGATGGTGGGTTTTTTAGGCAAAATTAAGAAAGGTTGATTGCATACAAATAAGAAGTTCTAATAATAATGTAAAATAAGCAACAGGATTTGTGACAGTCATCTGATTTGGCTAAAACTAATGAAGATTGATAGGAAGTAATAACTAAAGTTAAATATGGAAATAAACAACTCAACTATATATCATATTGCTATCATAATCACATAGAAAAAAATTAATCCATATAACTTGAACACAGAACTCTTGACTATACACCCTCAATGGGATATATTGTGAGGGCTAAAAGAACTACAAAGACATCTTGAATTTAATTTTTGTTGTTAGTGGTATTGCTATAGTAGCAGTTATGGGGGAAATTTGAGTATATTTTAGGATTGAGCAAATGGGTAATATATTGACGTGGTTGGGTTCATGGTATGGTGAAGGGAGATACAATATGTAATGGGGAAGGAAAGGAAGAACTCTGTTGTGGAACTGGAATTGGGAGTGTTGGTATGAACTGATTTTTTTTTTTTAAAAGAATCTACCTCTGCCAGTGAAAGAGCCCAGAAACAATGGCACCTAAATAACAAGAAGCACAATCACATCCAGTTCTTGGTTTGTAAACAGTACTCTCCACTAAAGCTCCCTGGAGAAATGGCTGCTTCCAGGACTGGGGCAAGCTCACTATAGAGTGAGCTTGTAATCTCTTGTGTTAGAAAACACAAGAAATCTCTTGTGTTAGAAAACACAAGAAATCTCTTGTGTTAGAAAACCAACAACTGATGCAGAGGTTAAATGGATAAGGAGACTGCTTTAAAGGATCCCCTTGGCTAAATTAAGGAAAGTTTGAGCATCAAAATGAATGATGACAAAAATGGATTATAATACACTGAATTAGAAAAAAGTACATGAGTCCCTTCTGGTAATTTTCTTCTGAATTGGGGTAGGGGATGTTCTTTGACTGAATAACGCCAATTACTGAATATAGAAGGAACTACATAAATGGAAAATCACTACTTTTTCATCCACCATAGAAACAGTAGATTTAAGAAATATTAGTGGAGCTAAAACTGGATGAAAGGTTGTTAGGGAACTGGATATAAACACCACAGACTAAAAATTTTACTCCATAGATCATTTACTTGTTACTAAAGGAAGAGTGTCTTTACAAGGGAGAAATCATCTTAAACGATTGAGTATACCATCTGGGACTGTGACAGATGAGTGTGCTCTTCTTCAGTGGTACACTGGGAAGGAAACACGGTGTTTACAAGTGTCCTTGCCAACATCTATAGCTTGAACCTAATAATGAAAATGGACAAATCCAAATTTAAGGGCACTGGAAAAATAACTGATCTGGACTTCTCACAAATGTCACTGTTAAATGACGACACATAGCAAATGCAGCAACGACCTTTAACAGTCTAGGTGCAAGTTACATGTGTACTGTACTTGTGTTGGAATTGTTTTGAAAGATTGAAAGTCTTCAAAACGTTGGCAAAAATTAGAGAAAATACTGATTTGGCTTTCTAACTTTAATGTTTTTTAAAAATGGTATTACTAAGTACTGAGTAAGACTAAATTGTTTTTTAATAGACAAACGTTACTGGGTTTTTACAGCAGTATATATAAACAGTAGTGATTTTCAAAGTTACACTGTAAAACATTCATTTATTTTAGAAAATCCATCCCCTCAATATTGGAAAGAAGTGGCGGAAAAACGGAGGAAGGCTCTCTATGAGGCACTTAAGGAAAATGAGAAAGTATGTACTGGATATAATTTGTGACATTTTTAAACATTCCGGGATCATTTTTCTTCTGCTGTCTAAGATATTTTACTAGAGCAATATAAACCAGATGTAATGTTGGCCTAATAAAGTCTAATTAGGCAGAACTGTTACACAACAAGAAGCCTGTTGTGTTGAGAGCCAGGGACGGCACCTTTGTTAGGAACTCTGCCCTAAATGTGTCTGTCATTTGTATACTTGGAGCCATATAACTTGGTTTACAGCGTTGCAAATCGGTGAGATACTGAACTGTTTTGATTTATGTCACATAGCTTCATAAGGAGATTGAGCAAAAGGACAGTGAAATTGCCCGCCTGAAGGAGGAGAATAAGGAACTGGCAGAAGTAGCAGAACATGTTCAGTATATGGCAGAGATGATACAGGTAGGCGTCTTACCCTTCTCCTGACTCAGAGCCGTCTGTTTTCCTATCAAGTCCAGGTAGCATGAGCAGAAAGTGTTCTAGGATCAGATCTCCCGGTTTGAGTCCTAGCCCCTGCCTCGCGCCATTAAGGTAGAGTTAAGCAGGTTGTTCATCCTGTCAGGGCTGCATTTTCCTCATCTATAAAATGGGAGTAATAGTGCCTACTTTCTAGGCTTCCTGTGAGGATAATGAGTTATGATGGGGAGAAAATGGAGAGAACTGCCTGTATACAGTGAGAACCAATAACTGTTAGATGCTGTTGTTTATTATTATGAAACAAAAGAACACCTGTTTTCTTGTAGAAATATAAAAAGGAATTATATCTGAAAAATATAGGGAATTTATTATATTTCACAGGTGTCAAATTTTCAGACAGGCTTTTTTTTTTTTTCATTTTTATTGGAGTATGGTTGGTTTATAGTGTTGTGTTAGTTTCAGGCACACAGCAGAGTGAATCAGTTACACACACATATATACACGCAGACATACACAGTTTTAATTTTAGCTGTAATGCCAATGAGACGTGATGGGCACTTACAAAACTGGTATTAATAATTGGTGTACTGAATAGCTTTGTTCATCTTATCTGACTTTTTTTTTAAATTTAGAGGTAACTAATGTGTTTATAAGTATTACCCTGATGACTGTTAACTTTACCAGTCTTAAAAACTAGGTCTTAAATTTATTCATGTCTGCAAAAAATCATCTTGTGGTTAGGAAGGAAGTTTTTCAAATCAAAACTTTTCTTGTACTGAATTTCTGCCTTACATTTTAGAATAAGGTTTTCATTTGGAAGCGCTGTAGTAGCTCTCTTAACTGCCGAGGGAGTATTGGTCCAAAGCAGATAGGAAACCTGGTTCCTTACTGTAGTTTGAGAAGTACTGGTTTGAATTGTATTCTGAAAGCATCTCAGTACTTAAAAATAAGCAAATTTGTAAACACTGACTTTGCAGAAATAGGATCTACTATGGTTAGCACTTCGATATAACACATGCCTGCTTGTAAGTGAATTTAGTAGAGACATTATGAAAAGAAACTTATTACAACAGTGAGGGTTCCTTATATCAGCATAGTAATAATGGACTTGGATTGCAAAGTTCTTAAATTATTGGTTTATTCTTTAAAAGAGGCTGAGTCATGAACCTCTGGACAACCTTGAATCACCGTATAGTCAGGAATTTGATCCTGAACAGGCAACTGCTGAGGATTCTGAGTGAAGTAGAAGACTCAGAAATTGGTGGTACATGTGCTGAAGAAGTTGTCTCTTCCTCTACAGATGTAAAACCGAGTATATGAAATTCAGTAACTGCCAAAGTTTACCTCCGCTGTAGTTCTTTGTAGCAGAACAAATAACTTTATAATGAAAACTTGTTATCAGACTTTCTTGTTTGTATCCTGGAACCCTGTTATTGTATTAAAATACAAATACTATGTATTTTTAATCTATGGTGTTTTGTGTAAATAGCATTTTCTCAGTTGTCAGACATGACCTGTGTATATAATAAATAAACTTCATCCTGTTGAGCTCTGTGTGTATCTTGGAAGAATGAAGTGTAAAGAGTCTGTGTAGAAAATTTGTCTATTTCTGTGCTTTTTGTTTTGTTTCCTTTTCTGTCCTGCTAACTAGCTTGGAAGAAACCAAGGGAAAATGACTTCTCCCTCTTTAGACTGAGATAGCTAGGTCTCCCCATATATATATACATATATATATGTATATAATCATATACAACCTGGTTGCATCTCAAGCTCACTGGAGGGAAATTTGATTTCCAGACTCCAGGCCCCGGTAATAGGACCAAGTAGAAGTGTGAACATCTAGAGGTCCCAGAGCTCCCCGGGTGAATCTGACTAGCCACGGGACGGCTCAACAGGCTGGTGGGATCCTGCTCTTCTTGGGAGGGTAAAATGCTGGCGGGGTGCTGGTGGCCTAGAAAAGCAGAGGGTGGAGCAGATAAAGAAATGCAGGAATAACTGGGTTCTGAAACTTTCTGTTCACACATTTCACATAGTGGTGTAGACAAAGTGTGTATATTGAAGTAAGAGGGTGAAATGAAGGATGTTTTGTAAAAAGAAAAGGACAAAAGGGAAATTGAGAAGTATACAGCATTGGGATTGAGTAAGTTCTGTTGCCAGCATACAAGCAACTTTGTGTAAATTGACAATAAAGAGCAATATCAAGCTTTTAAGGATTACTTTAGGCATGTTATTCTTCTAGAACTTCAATTTTCTTATCTCTAATATTGAGGCAAATTCCACCCCTGTGTTTGTGAGGACTAAAAATTTTAAATAATGGAAACTTATTAACCTATAGCAACATTGTCCAATAAAGTTTTCTGGGATGCTGGAACTGAGTTGTCCAGTATAATACCCAGGTAGCCTTGAGTACCAAATATGGCTATATGAATGAGGAACTAACATTTTAATTTAATTTTAATTTATATTTTAAAGAGCCATGTGAGGTCAGTGGCTGCTGTATTAGTGCAGCTCTATATATTTTAGATTTGGTCTATTAGCCCAAAGAGAGAATTGAGGAAGAATAGAAAAAATTTTCATTGTTTTTTTACCACAATAAAAATAATTTTTAAAAAGAATTAAGGATATTCTTGATTAGAGGGAGAGGGGACTCAGAGGAGTTTAGAATGAGTGGTAAAGAGGAGAGCTAAGTAGAATAGGATGACTTGGCAAGTAGTAGTTCTGGAAAATGTCAAAAATGGATTGCTAGGATTTGGTAGCAGGGAGCAAAAGAGGAGGGAACTGAGGATTTTAAAATTTAATGTCAGAGCTAAAACTGTTAATCTTCTAGAAGAAAGTAGGAAATTTTAGTGATCGCAGATTTGGTAAAGATTTCTCCAAAAGGACACATCACTATACAATAAGTCAGGTTGCATAAAAATCAAAAATTTCTCTTTGAAATTTTTGAATGCAAAGACAAGCCACAGACTGGAAAAAAATACTTGTAAAACATACCCAACAAAAGATTTCTATCTATAAAGAACTTAAAACTCATTAAGTAGATAGACCACCTTTTCTTTAAGTGGAGGAAAGGTTGGCCCCTTGGAGAGCATATGTACAGATGGCAAGCAAGCATGGGGAGAGATGGCGTTATTAGTCACCAGGGACGTGCGAGTGAAACTGCAGTGAGGTAGTGTCACGCGTGCATCAGAATGGCTCACGTGTGAATAAAACTTCACAGTACCGAGAGTTAAGGATATGAAACAATTGGGACTCTGGCAGTGCTGGTGGCAATCTTAAATGCCACAGGTGCTGTTGAACTGTGCAACAGGTCCTTAAAAATTAATCATATACATTCTATATGATCCGGCCATTCTACTCTTACCTGAGGGAAATGAAAGCATAAGTCCTTTATAAAGATTAGCAAATAAGGCCCTTGTGCTCGAATTGCTATCTAGCATTTGCTTCTAAGAGAATCCTTACAAGGGACAACAACGAGAAAAAACCATTTGTTACAATTTTGGTAAGCCAGCGTAAAATCACAGCTTAGCATAAAAATGCCTCAAGGCCCAAATCTGAACCTGTTTTTCTCAGAGACCCAGCATTATTTGACTCTGAATTACAAAAGTATTTGGAAAACGTAATTTCTGTGACGCAGTTTCTAAATGGGGCTTCTGATTTCCAACCCTATAAACTGAGTTCTAGTTTGAGAAACTGAGTTACACAATTCACAAAGTCCACAAAGGATGAAAAGGTTCAGTGACTCAGCAGCAGAACACAGCTTTTCCTGTTTCAAGTTTTGAGACAGTTTCCCCAGGGAACCTCATGAATCCACATGATGTGAATAGCATTCCTAACAACATTCCTGTAATAAAGATCATGGACCTACACTTTGTCCAGGCCCCTCAGTGAAAGGTGGAAGCATGACACTGAGTTTAGTCAAGGCATGTCTGAAAGACGAAAGTATTCAGTTCAGTCTCTTGATGGCTCCAATTTAAGCTAGAGGCAAATATTAGGGTGGTTAGAGACACAAACGGAGAAGGCAATGGTAACGCACTCCAGTACTCTTGCCTGGAATGCCATGGACGGAGGAGCCTGGTAGGCTGAAGTCCATGGGGTCGCTAGGAGTCAGACGCGACGAGTGACTTCACTTTCACTTTTCACTTTCATGCATTGGAGAAGGAAATGGCAACCCACTCCAGTGTTCTTGCCTGGAGAATCCCAGGGACGGGAACCTCGTGGGCTGCCGTCTATGGGGTCGCACAGAGTTGGACACGACTGAAGCGACTTAGCAGCAGCAGCAGAGACGCAAAAAGCTACAAATCCTTTAAGCGCTTTTTCATAAATATTTTTTGTAACAAAGCCTTTGATGAGGCTGGACAGTACGGAACTGCAAGTTTTCTTTTACATATTTTCTAACAAAATACAGATGGTGAAAATCCAAGAGGCGAGCTTTAGGCTGTACTTTGGGTGTCTGTACACATAATACTCCATCTCTTTCCAGAGCTGGATCAATGGAGGTGAGCACTGCTCCCATGAAGTGTGAGTTCCCCTGAACTGGTCAGCCTGATGTGCAGTAAGATCATGTCTGAAAGCCAAACATGGCCTCAGCCAAGGATGTGGCACCTTAAAGGCTGGCACTGAAACAACGCAAGGATGCGTGCGAGTAGGGCGACAGCATCCACTACAGATCAACAGCATCCATCTACATCCACTGGAGCATCTGTTGTGGCTGTGAGTTGGGTTTGGGTTTGGCATTTCTGGGTGCCTTAGCTAAATGTCATTAATAACCACACCCACCAAACACACCACTGCTTCTAACAGTTACATAGGTAATGTATCTTCCAGTGTATTCTCATTTTATAAACTTAATTTTTATGAGGTTATTTCAACAGGGGCACTTTTCATAAGTTTGGTTAATCACAGTAATGTTGAAAATGAATATACAGTTTTTCAACCACCTAAAAGAAAACGCTGAAGAATAACGTTACCAGCTCTTGTTATTTATTTCAGTTTTCCAGGGTAATACAGTGGGGTGCAGGCAGTGGCATCAGGTAGGTGGATTTAGAGAAATTAATGCCTGTGAAAACCAATGAGGAAATATAGCACCTCTGCAAAATTCTCGGGCCATCCAGACCAATTCTCACTGGCCAGTATTTGCAAGTGATATTTCAGAGAACTGCAGTGTTTAAGCTCCTGCATACAAGGCAAGTTATTGCATGTCATGACAGAGAGAACATAGCAAGCCCAGAATTTAACCAGGAGGCTGCTGTTTGTTTCACTTGTCATAGTAGACTCAGATGTGTCATTAAAAAGATCAATGAGAATAGGAATAAACTGCAAATGTTTGGCTCTTCTCTGGTTGACAGGGTTTAAGTAACACCAAGATGCGACACTTTGGAGCAGCAGGATCTTTATTTTTGGTACCATCTCGTAATTTTGCAACAAGTGAGCTACTTCTTTCATGTACTCAGCTGCAAAATTTCCAGCAGTGGGTCCTCCTGTAAAACAAAGCATTTGCATTTCCAGAAGTATTTGATATGTCTAGTAGCTAGTAACATGAGTGCTCCTGTGTTACACTCAGTTCTCCTCTCCCCCACCACCCCAAACTCCACGTGCTGCTCTGAAGTTGAGAACGTGTACGTTGATCAGCGTGGGGTTACATGAAGAGCACTGGGAGGTCCCTGCCTGCTCAGAGCTCTTCCCTGGTCCCTTCATTGGCACCTGTCAGTATTGCAAGATGAATAAAGCCTGGCTGTGTTCACCTTGCAGATCTCCCTCACGGTTTCATTCCCAAGTCTCGGTCTTCAGTGCTTGAAGAAGTACCAGAACATTAGCGCAAACAAAGGAAAAACCAACAGGCTGAGCTGCAAGGTCAGGGTCTAAGTGGCAAGAGAGGTTTTCCCCAAGCTGTCCATCATTGTTCTGTTCTCCTTAACGTGTTTCTCAGCCCGGCTCTTGCAGATCTGGGGCCAACCTGGTCCTTGACTCCACTCCCATCCTATACCTGAACCCCAGATCTTCCTAGTTCAAATCTTGAACTCTGAGAAGGTCATAGATAAGAAGGCCCTGATGAAGACAGTTTAGATGGTGAGGAGCAGCTGGCACAGTGGTCTGGATTCTAGCCACTGGAGTTTTGACCTGGCTTGGATTTCTCTTATTTGTACTACCACAGTTTCATGGTTTTAAGAATATTCTCTGATGTAAAGTGTTAGTGAAAAGCTGGCATGAGCCCTTTTTGTGGTTCCCCACATGTAATTAAAGGATGCTGATCCCTTTATAATTAGCTAACTCTTAACCCCCAATTCTGACCACAGCTCTGTAGTGAACTGAGCCTGCCTCATTAGTGGTTACGATTTATCCTCCTGCACATGGGTAGTCTCCTGAGTTTCTGTCTTCTCTCTGGTCCTGTGCTAATGGTTCTTAATCATTCTAGCACCTTAGGACCCATTGATCTTTGTAAACAGTAAATGTTTTCTCTCATGGACACCATTCTGTGGAAGTAGTCTATCAAACGGCATCAAAATAATTCATTTTCCCATTTAAAAAATAATCTACCAATGACACTAACAGCTATCAACAACAGCTTCTAATTAGGAGATGTGTTATTGAGGGCTGTCTATAAATTTTTTTTACACATCCTGACATTTATTAGAAAAAAAAAGTGAAGAGAGTTTGGATTTGACAGAACAGTGTGTCTTTAAATGGTTTGTGTTAGTTGCTCAGTTGTGTCCGACTCTTTGCTACCCCATGGACTGTAGCACACTAGGCTCCTCTGTCCATGGGATTCTTCAGGCAAGAAAATGAGTGGGTTGCCATTCCCTTCTCTAGATCTTCCCAACCCAGGGATAGAACCCAGGTCTCCTGCATTGCAAGCAGATTCTTTACCATCTGAGCCACAAGGGCCCTTAAATATAATTTCAACCCTTACCGCTTAATTTTCTAGCCAAGTGTACATTAATAGCTGTTTTTCACTAATGCACCTATTGACTTTCCTGGTATTAATAAGTGTTTTAAGAGCCCAAAGTTCTGATTTTTCTAAACTATTGCCTGTGTAATGCATTTTTTGCAAGATAAAATATAAAATATTAAGTAGTTTTTCCCTGTAAAAGGATTGACAAATCAATTCAGAATAGTCTTTGATTTTTTTTATGATATTAAAAAAATTTATAGGCAATTTCAGTGTATATGTGTGTATATAATTTTAATGAATAAAAATTAGAAAGTACCTAATTAGTCATATCTGATGGACACATTCTTTTAAAACATGAGAGCCTTGTGTGTTAGTTGCTCAGTCGTGTCCGACTCTTTGTGACACCATGGACTGTTCAGCCTGCCAGGCTCTTCTGTCCATGGGATTTTCCAGGCAAGGATACTGGAGTGAGTTGCTATTTCTTTCTCCAGGGGATCTTCCCAACCCAGGGATCAAACCTGAGTCTCCTGCATTGCAGACAGATGCTTTACCATCTGAGCTACTAGGGAAGCTAGTAGCTCAGATGGGAGATCCTTGAGGAGAAAGTAATTAGTAATCATCTGGTGGTACAAAGATGAAAGGCTAATAATTTAGGCAAAGGAAATGTTATCGGACCCTTAAGATGAGTGCTAGGAGCCTCACTGACAGTGCTAGTACAGGCAGAAAGGCTGTGGAACACCTCCATCAGTACCGCTGGTTCAATCAGTACCTGTAAAGGCCAGCAGTCCGATTCTATAGGCAGCTTGAGCTCTCTGTTCAAGGGCTAGAGAATTATCCGTCAAAATATTGCCAAGCGTCAGAATTTTTTCTTTATGAAAAATACTCTCAGCTGGAGGGATGTATTCTTCCTCGTTGTTACTGCAGAAGCCCTTAACGACACTCCAGCATTTCTGGAGGCGGTGATATAGCCCCGCGAAGCACTGAAGAACCTGAGGCCAAAACTGCACAAAATAAGCCTGCGTCTTTGCCATTGTGTGAAAAGGCCAAGGGCGCCCCAGTCACGTCCCTGGCAGGAACAGAAGTGAACAGTCAAGAACTCTGGAACTCATCACTTAGCAACACCGTGGAATTAAATACACAAATCCAGGGCGGGGGGTTGGGGGCAGGTGGGGGCAGACATGTATGCTGAACTTCTTTCTTCAGCCTGGCGTTGAGGCCTTCTGCACTTTGCGCTAAACCAAGCTTACATTCGCTTCTCTGGTGCACAGAATCTCACCTCAAACCAAACTGGTTCCCCCTAACACACACTCAGTGAGGTCCTGTCTTTGTGCCCTGTGTAGGCGATGTCTATTAGGAACTTGCTCATTCTGCTTTGACTGTTCCAACGTGTCAAACTTTCCACTCATCTTTCATAGTATTATGCCAATTTTGCTTACTTGCTACATAGAGTTTTTCTCTACATCACAGATTTTCTATGTTGATCCTATTTTGCTGAGAAAATAGAAGCAGTCAAAAAAGAACTTCCAGGACTTCCCTGGTCGTCCAGTGGTTAAGAATCTGCCTGCCCACGCAGGGGACACAGGTTCCATCCCTGGTCCGGGAAGATTCCACATGCCCTGCGGCAACTACCCCACATGCTACAACTACTGAGCCCAAGACCAGGAGTCGCAAGGACAAGAAGCCTGCGCACCACAACTAGAGAAAGACCGTGCAGCAACAAAACCCAGGGCAGCCCCCCAAAAAGGGGACTTACATCAGTTCTCGCCATCATATCCACCCTCTGACCTGTGTGTGTCCATATCCTCTGGCTTTCCTCCTGTTACGCTCCCTCTGTTTATGCAGATTTCAACCAATCCTCCTCACTCCATTCAAGGAGATTGCTCACAATCCTTCTTTTGCATCTCAATTTTTCCATCTCAACTGGGACCTTTGCATCATCAACAAGCATGCTGTACCTTTTCTCATTTAAAAAAAAATGAAACAACTCTCTTGACTACATACAGCCTCTTCCACTGGTTATTCATTTTTCTGCTCCTCCTTATACAAAAACTCTTCAAAGAGCTGCCATACTTGCCCTTTGAACATTCTTTGAACTCCTCTTAAATGTACTCCAAATTGGATTTCAACCCTATAGCCCCACTGAAGTTGCTCATCAGGGTCACTGGGGACCTTCCCTCTGCTGAATTCAATTCTCAGTCCTCAGCATTTGTCACTCATTGCTCCTCGGAACACTTTTCTCACTTGGTTTCTAAGATGTCATATTCCTTTAACTTTTCCCCACGGGCCATCTTCCTTTTCCTTTGCTGTCTCCCCCTCTTCTTTATGACCTCTGAATATTGGAGTGGCCTGAGGCTCAGTCCTTGTACCTCCTCTTGTTTTTTTATCTATACTTCCTAGATGAAATAAACCAGATGAAATAAACCATTCACATGCTGAAGACTCCCAATTTTTTTTTTAAACTGGATTTCTCACCTGTACTCTAAACACAAGTATTTTCAATCACCAAGATGGTATCTCCATTTCCATGCCTAAGAGAATTCCCCGACTTCACAGACCCTCAAAGCAGAATTCTTGGTCTTTCTCTCCAAACCTGCTGCTTCTCAGTTCCCCTGTCTTGGAAGATGGCATCCCATCTTTCCAGTTTTTCAGACTGAAATTTTTGGATCCACCCTTGGCTTTTGTCTGTTTCATATCTCAGTTCCAACTTACCAACAGATCCTACTGGCTGTACTTTCGAGGTAGAAATTTGGATGCCTGTCCAAATCTGGGACATTCTACAAAATGTACTTGTCTGTATTCTTCAAATATTGTAAGGTTGGGAAGTTTAAAGGGTAGGGGCACAACTGTTCCAGACTAAAAGAACCTAAAGAGGAGGGTCACCATAGGATCCAGCAATCTCCCTTCTAGCCATGTATCTGGAGAAAACTAATTTGAAAAGATATATACACCCCAATATTCATAGCAGCACTATTTGCAATAACCAACACATGAAATCAACCTCAATATTCATCTACAAATGAATGGATAAAGAAGATGAAGTACATATATAATGGAATACTGCTGCTGCTGCTGCTAAGTCGCTCCAGTCGTGTTCGACTCTGTGCGACCCCATAGACGGCAGCCCACCAGGCTCCCCCGTCCCTGGGATTCTCCAGGCAAGAACACTGGAGTGGGTTGCCATTTCCTTCTCCAATGCATGAAAGTGAAAAGTGAAAGTGAAGTTGCTCAGTCGTGTTTGACTCTTCGAGACCCCATGGACTGCAGCCCACCAGGCTCCTCTGTCCATGGGATTTTCCAGGCAAGAGTACTGGAGTGGGGTGCCATTGCCTTCTCTGAATGGAATACTACTCAGCTACAAAAAGAGTGAAATAATGCCATTTGCAACAACATCAATGGACAAAGAGATTATCATACTAAGTAAAGTAAGTCTTACAGAGAAAGACAAATATCATATGATAGCACTTATATGTGGAATCTAAAATATGATACAAATGAACTTATTTACAAAACAGAAGCAGGCTCACAGACATAGAAAACAAACTAACTATGGTTATCAAAGGGAGAGTTAGGAGAGGGATAAGTTAGGAATTTGGGATTAGCAGATAAAAACTATTATAAATAAATGTAATAGATAAACCACACAGTCCTACTATACAGTATTGGGAACTACAATATCTTATAATAAACCATAATGGGAAAGAATTTTAAAAAGAATACTTTTATATCTATATGAGTCACTTTGCTCTGATTCAGAAGCTACACAACAGTGTAAATCAATTAAAAAAGAACCTGAAGAGGCATGACAATTAAACATGGAAGCCATGGTTGGAACCCATGGTTGCAAACATGTATCCATGTATGTGCATGTATGTGCGTGAGCATATGTGTATGTGTGTATATTCTATAAAGGCTACGACTGGGACAACTGAGGAAACACAGAGCCTGCATTATCCAATATGGTAGCCACTAGCCACATATGGCTACAGAGTACCCGAAATGTGACCCATCTGAATTGTGATGTGCTGTAATTGTAAAATATATACTCTATTTCAAAGTATGAGAAAAAGAATGCAAAATATTTTATTAATAACTTTTATATTGATTACAAGTTGAAAGATTTTGGATATATTAGGTTAAGTAAAACATATTATTAGAATCAGCTCCCCCTGTTCTTGTTACTTCATGTGGCTACTAGAAAATCTAAAACATCAAGCACGGTCCCTTTTTAAGGCCTTCGCATTTACCGTTGTATCTGCCTGGAGTGTTCTTCCCAGGGGTATCCACATATCCACATGACTCACCTGTCAGTTCCTCAGATGATCCTCGAAAGTCATTTTCTCTTAGGCCTTCCCTGACCACGCTGATCTTTGCCCTATCCCATTTCCCATCCCCAGCCTTGGCCTTGGGCAATTACATTCCTTTTCTCCGTCTTTTTTTTTTTTTTTGGCCACAATGCAAGGCTTGTGGGATCTTAGTTCTGGGCTCCGGGCAGTGGAGAGGCGGAGTGCTAACCACTGGGCAGCCAGGGAGTTCCCTCCTTTTCTCCGTCTTATTGTCTTCTTTTTCCAGGATATGAGCCCTGTGAGGGCAGGAATTTTTATGTCTCGCAGCAACGAGACCAGCACAGCCAAAAAATAAATACATAAATTTAAAATATACCAATAGCAACTTAGACAAAATGGGGCGGGACAGGAATGTGTTCCAGATGAAAGAATCAGATAAAATGTAGCTCTGTTTTTCCTCCAATTAGCATTACAACAAATCTGAGAAGTAAATATCATTCTCATGTATGGATGAAGGAATTTCAAGACAAGAATAAATTCAAGTTGAGAATCAAGTGTAGTGGGTTGTGTAAATACCAACTCAACAAGAACATGTGAAAAAATACTGCAGACTCTGAACACGAAACTAGTAATTCAAAAATAATTTTTATTTTTAACTTACATGATTGAAAGAATGACGAATGGAAATGCCACAAAACTAAAAGCACCCCTTTTGACCAAAAACAAAATGCAGAAGTGAATACAAAAGGTATAGAATTATTCATGCAATACTCGAAAAAATAAAAAACCAAACAACAAAACAATTCTGTGACATTTGTGATTTGACTATTTAAAAAAATCACTTCAACCATTTGACAGGGACTACAGACTATACATACTAACTGTAGGCTGTACAATGTACCTTTAAAAGGGAAGATATGCATATATATATAATATTTATAAATTTACAAATTTATATATACATTATAACTTCACAGTTGAAAGAACTTACCTACCAGGAAGTCTGATAAACAATTTACACTTTAAACGAAATAAGAATTGTTTTTGAAGGTCTTGCTAAAATGTAAATATTTCAAATAACATCTAAATGATTATACAAGCACATTCAGAGAATAGTAGATATTTCACAGTTTAAATTACACTCACACATATTATTTTGATATCTTGGCATATCCCACCTTATATACTCTTAAGAGGAAGAAAAGTTATTTAATAAGAGCTACTAAACAGACTTGTATTTTATTTAAAGGACTTACTACCCTGATATGAAAGCAATGACAGGAGCTGTTTTAACTATTTGGCCAAGGGTTCTTATCCAGTGATGAATGATTTCTCTAGGGCAGTAACCATTCAGGGCATTCTTCTTCCTTACCTTATAGTACTTTCTATAAAAGCAAAGACCACTGTTATTGATCCTCTGTTTTCACCTCACTGTTGTCATTTAGTCACCAAGTCGTGTCTGACTCTTCGACCCCATGGACTGTAGCCTGCCAGGCTCCTCTGACCATGGGGTTTCCCAGGCAAGAATAGTAGAACGGGTTGCCATTTCCTTCTCCAGGGGATCTTCCCAACCCAGGGATGAACATGCATCTCCTGCCTTGACAGGCACATTCTTGACCATGAGCCTCCAGGGAAGCCCCTTTTACCCCATTAGGATTCCTCCAACTTCTATGTTCTTCTTCTTCAAGGAGCATCATAACTTTCTGAAAACTTCTGGTTTTGATCTGCCTTAGCAGCTAAATACTTCTATTATAAAAAGTATCATTTTAAAAATGGCTCTTATTAAAAAAAAAAAAAGCTTAAGTTTTGAGTATCTTCTTAAAAATGAGTATGGTATAATCTTAATAAGGTAATTTTTAATGATCTACCCATCTTTTTTTTTTTTTAATTCATCTTTTTTTACATACTGGAAACATGCTTTTGGATTTTTCACAATAGAGAAACAAAAGAAATTGTGGCAGCTTGAAAAAATGAAAATAAAAAATCTTATAATGTGTTCTTTTACCAGGTTCTGCAGGCAAACTTGTATTTGAAGAAATCCTTTTATTTTTTTTTGCTTTGCATTTAAGGTAAAATTAGGTACCTAAAGGGGCCACTCAACCCTGAGAACACAACAGAGGAAAAACTGCAAGGCATAGGATATTTATCAAAGTATCGTGTGACTATTTCAAGCTTATAGAAGAACTTCCAAAAAAGTACAAAGATGGCTGTTTTAAAATTCCATACGTACTAGATAAGACAGACTCTTCTACTAAGTTTTGTCAGCTGCAGTCAATGATGTAATCTACTGAAATATACATAGCCCTATTCTATTGGCCAAAGGAAAAGTAGATAAGCACTGTGAAACTGGACTTTGGATTCCTTCTAAAACATTTTAAATTTTCAGACAACCTCAACAGCTTCCAGCTAAGTCACAGCACCATCTTGATTAACAGGGCCATTTATTAAGACAGCTGTTAGAGTCAGCTCGTAATTAAAAGGCCGTGGCAACTTCACTTGCAAGACGACCTCCAACTTTTACACAGTCTCGAGGAAATTTGTCCAACTGTTCATATGCCAGCCGCCCATCTTCTCCTGGATACAGAACACCAAAAATAAATACCAGTTTGAACTTAACATTTTTATTCATCACTCAGAATAATAAATTAATACCAGTTGGTATTAAATGATCAGTCCCTCATACTGTGTGTGTGTGTGTGTGTGTGTGTGTAAGTGGTTGAGCAGATAGCCTATAGGAGAAAACCTGCTCAAACAAGGCACATGAAACTTCTTACCATTACCTTTGTGTCAGAAATAAGCAATCGTGTTACAAAAAAACAAAAGCAAAAAGCTCACCAAGAGATAAGAGAGTTTCTGAGGCCACATTTCTGATTTCTTCAGTATCAGACTGACACAATGTCACGAGCATTTTAATGCTTTCAGTAGCCTACAAGGAGAAAAGAGTTAAAACAGTGTTCTGACACTTAGGTGTGGGACTATATGAGACTTAGCATTTTCACAGCTGGTGGGGACTTAAAAAACCACCCAGGTCTTCCCAAACCCAGCTGAGTATCAGGATCACTCTGGGAGCTCTTATAAAAGTACAGATTCCTGATGCTACTCGGACACATCAGATTAGAACCTCCTGGATGGAGCTCAGGATGTGCGTTTGTGGGAACGCTGATGACCAGGGAAGCTCCTCATTTCACAGCGGACTACAGGCCGAGAGAAGGAAATGACCAGTCCGCTTTTCCAGAATAGAATCCACTTCGCCTACTTCTTTTTGCTGTATCTCATTCCTTCCAAAACTGTTCTAATTTAAGAATTCCTAATTTTAGTTTATATATTAAAATAGAGACAAGTAAAGGTCAAGGATGGGAATTCGTCTATTTGTTTCTTCCACAAACATTTACTGAGCACTCTGTGAACCAGGCGGTTCACAGGGCCTGGGAGACTCAGCCATGAACATGACATGGTCCTGACCCTTAAGAATTTACAGTCCGGTGGAAAAACAGATGGTGAAATAAGTTAACTAATTATTATGATGGGTGACAGGCTGAGTCAGGGTGCTGGGGCTAAATGTGACTGGGAGATGCAGAGTGGTCTGATCAGGGAAGTCTTCCTGGAGGAAGTGTGGCTTAGAGGAGTTGGTCAAGTTTGGGCATGTGGTAAAGATGTGTGTGTGTGTGTGTGTGTGTGTCTGTGTACGTAGTGTTTGGGGGTGTGGAGAAGGAAATACAGGGCCCAAATCAAGGGGAGGCTTATAAGCCATATTAACAGTTTCGGATATCATTCTAAGATCATGGAAAGTCATGTAAGAGGTTTAAATAGGACTTGTTTTTTAATTCTGAGCTTTCTAACTACAGAGGAGAGGATGAACTACAGGGAGGCAGAGAAACTGGTGGGAACGTGGCTGGAACATGTGAATAGAATGCAGATGAAGAAGGGACAGATTCCCACTACCAAGGAAGTGGGATGTGCAGGATGAGGAGGCTGGCTGGAGGTGGAGGCTGAGGGCAAGGGCAGGTCACTGATGGCTCCTAGGTTTCTGGCCTGAGCTCCTGCGAAGAAGTTGAACAATCCACTCATACACCAGAGACAAGAAGTAGGGGTGAGATGGGTGGAGTCTGAGACTTCCTAGGGAAGATACCTCAGAGCAAGCTGGATCAAAGATGGAAGGGATGACATGGACTGGAAACATGCGGAGTTGTTAGCATAGGCATGACCATGGCAGGGAGGACACACGGAAAGAGAAGAGAGCCCACCAGAGTGCCCATGAGCGCCGGTGTTGAAGGCCATAGATAAGAGAGGGCCTGCTGTGAATAAGGAGAAGGCAGTGGCACCCCACTCCAGTACCCTTGCCTGGAAAATCCCATGGACGGAGAAGCCTGGCAGGCTGCAGTCCATGGGGTCGCTAAGAGTCGGACACAACTGAGCGACTTCACTTTCACTTTTCACTTTCATGCACTGGAGAAGGAAATGGCAACCCACTCCAGTGTTCTTGCCTGGAGAATCCCAGGGACGGGGGAGTCTGGTGGGCTGCCGTCTATGGGGTCGCACAGAGTCGGACACGACTGAAGCGCCTTAGCAGCAGCAGCAGCAGCTATGAATAAAATGCTCTTCCAGTGATTTTGAAGAGTTGATAACAAATAACACATTATATGGTTTTCTTTCTTGGCAGAAAGTGAGGCTTATGGAGTGGCCCTGGTGGTGCTGGGCACCGGAAGACAACAGACAGAAGCAAGCACGGGTGTTTCTTTGGGTTCGTGTGGCCCAGTGAGATAGATGGGGGAACTACAACTGCATTTGAGAACCCTGACTTCTCAAGCTTGTTTCCAGTATGGTACTAAGAAAGAAATATGTCGGATGTCTGTTTGCTGCCATTCATTTAAAAAAATATTTTTTTTCTCTTGACACGTTAACGAGAGTTGACTGGTTGGGTCTGTGCTGTGTTTTTACATCATGCTATTTGGAGCCCCTCTCAAGAGCTGAGGGGCTGGGGGTGGTTTAGAAAGAGGTCTTTGCTTTAGGAGGAAAGAGTGATGCTGCTAAGTCGCTTCAGTCGCGTCCGACTCTGTGCGACCCCAGAGACGGCAGCCCGTCAGGCTCCCCCGTCCCTGGGATTCTCCAGGCAAGAACACTGGAGTGGGTTGCCATTGCCGTCTTCAGTGCATGAAAGTGAAAAGTGAAAGTGAAGTCGCTCAGTCGTGTCTGACTCTTAGCGACCCCATGGACTTCAGCCCACCAGGCTCCTCCGTCCACGGGATTAAAGTAGTGGGGAGGATTGCTGCTCCCAGACAGTGGACACGCTGGAGTTTAAAACTGTAGCTTTTAAACCTTCACAGCATGCAAATCCACAAAAACTGGTGCCGATCAGGTATCCTTCTGTCTTACTTTACATTAACTCTGTGTCGCAGCCATCATCACTGACCTGTCACTAACAGGACAGCACCCAAACGCACAGCAACCACTGTGGGCCTGGCCACCTCAAGGTAATTTTTTGACCCAGTAACAAGGAAGGCAAATTTTCCCAGAAGTGTTTTTCTTCACAGGTCATTAACTTTTTCCTTTGAGGTGTTAATCCCTTTCTTCACGTCCCATTAGGTCTGCAGGTCCCCGCACACATCCAAAATTTTAGCAGACCTTAAGGTGTGGCCTTTTCATTCTGTTCTCAAGGATGATTAATCTTATATTTTGTGATTAAGGTCAGTCAGACATTAAATCTTGACTACTAAAAGGCAAGATCCTTAAAACACTGGCAATTCTCAGCCCTGTGATACAATGAAGATGGACGAGCTGCTTAGTAAAAGTGTTGCCAGGGAAGTATTTGAAAGTTTATTGGCACATTGGATTTTAGTACTTTTTTGCCAATTTTATTTATCTCTGCCATATTTCTGTACACAAGAAAAATTGATGAAATCAGCATGTCATCTCTTTTTTGGCATGAGAGACACTTCTCTAATAGTGGTCCTGAGGCAAATTGATTCCTGTGAGCTACTGAAAAAGGGAATTGTTTTCCAAAAAGCATTGACTTGAACAAAACCAAGTCACATTTAGGTACTATTTGAAGACAAAAAGGACTTCCCAACTAATATACAGGGTAAAGGAGAGGAGAAAGGCTGCTAAAGCAGGTACTTCCAAATATGGAAAGAAAGCTGTCTATGCACCTGGCTTAGTGTCAAAGCCAAAGTCAGCTCAAAGCTGACCTGCCAGGGGCTCCAAGGCTGGGCCTTACCTTCAGGCTTTTCAGGGCCAGGCAAGCTGCCTTCTGGAGCCGGAAGTCAGTCTTTGTTAGGGCTTCACAGTAGTAGAGCAGGGCCTGAAAGAGAAGGAAGGACGCATGAAGACATTTTGATTTGTTTGTACTTTCAGGCTTCCCTAGGGGCTCAGTTGGTAAAGAATCTGCTTGCAATGCAGGAGACCCAGGTTCAATCCCTGGGTTGGGAAGATCTCCTGGAGAAAGGAATGGCAACCCACTCCAGTATTCTTGCCTGGAGAATTCCATGGACAAAGGAGCCAGGCTGCCTACAGTTCATGGGATCGCAAAGAGTCAGACATGACCGTGTGACTAACTTTCACTTTTTTTTTTCAGACGTATGTATCATTTTTACTCCTTGAGATAAGCTACAGGTAAAATGAGACATTTTGCACTACCCTCAGAGGGGGAAAAAAAATCCATTAAAATTCACATTGATTAAAAGAGCTTGATCTTTTTATCCAGTTCATTCATACCTTCTATTCTATGACTGGCATTGCAAAATACATGGTCTCTTATGTCTTGCTCTTTCAGTGTGGGTGAGGGTATTTGGCCCACAGAAGAGCATTTTGAGCAAACTCTCCTAAAAGACTGGAACTTTGTAGGAAAGAACAATATGAAGTGCATGTTCTCGGGCCAAAATGTATTAGAATGGAATATCTTCCCAGGAGTACATCCCACCACACACTAACTTAGATAATTAGATAATGCCTTAGAAAGTTTCAGCAAACTCTTCTCCGAGTTCAACAGCAGACCCATCTCAAGGACAAGAAGGGCCGACTTTTATTTTCTTTAACTGATCTGAAAGTCGATGAGATGTGGGTTTTAGGATGACTGTTCAGGTTGCAAAGGGCTCTCAGGTTGTAAAGGGCCTGCTTGTACTAGGCCCCAAAGTACTTGAACTGCATATGCTTATTACACTTGGATGACTGTTGAATTGAAGCCGAGAGAGGTAAACTGTCTCCTCCCTAGCAACAGGAGGGATGGCTTTTAAAGTAAAAAGTATTCTAGCACTTTGACCCAATAGTTTGATGACATAACTGCAAACTATTCATAAAACATGTGTGTGTGTGAACACACATATGTATGTTCATCATAATATTTTTCAGAGTTGGAAACTACACAAATGCTCATCAATATGCAATACAAAAATAACAGGTTATTTATATACTGAGATGCCACTGAAGTATAAATAGAATAAAGTAGATCAATATGTCCTGACATGGAAAGAAAATAACCATGATACATTACATTTAAAAAATCATTTGTGAAATAAGATAGTGTGATCTCATTTAAGAAAAAATAATTATATATGTTAGCATATACATAGAAAAGATCTGAAGGAATGTACACTAAGTGATGAATAGTTTTCTCTGGGACTTACAGGACCTTAACTATTTTCAGTATATTTTTATAGTTTAAATAATTTTACAGAGTGTATATCAGTAATAAGAGGAAAAGGGACTTCCCTGGTGGTCCAATGGTTAAGAATCTGCCTTCCAATGCAGGGATGTTGGTTCAATCCCTGCTTGGGGAACTAAGATCCCACATGCAGCAGGGCAACCAGAGAAGCCCCTGAGCTGCAACGATCGAGCCTGAGAGCTCTCAGAGCCAGTACTCCACAACTAAAGGAGTCCGCTGCACTGCAACTAGAGAAGGCCCATGTGCCACACAGCTTTTCTTTTTTAATTTTAAAAAACAGGAGAAAGAAAATTATTTTTACAAAGGAAGAGATGACACAATATTAACAGTAAATGGCATAAACTTAAACAAGCTTCTGCCTCGCCGTCCATCATTTCATGCCCTACCTTTTCCCTGAAATGCTCGCTTCTGGAGGCGGCTGTCAAGTAAAGCGTCACCGCCTCACTAGCTCCACTGTCCTCCCCAGTCAGGAGCAGAGCCAGCGTCCTGAGTACTTCCTCCTGCGGGGCTGGGAAGCTGCCGGGGGCAAGGTCACTCATGGCCTGGAGCAGTTTCTCGTCTCTCAGTGACTGCAGAGTCTGAACCACCGAAACTGGAGAGAGAGAAGAAAACAGAAGTCACTTTCTGTTGGTAAAGTAGCATGCTTATTACAGATACAAGTAAGGTTCAGGGATGTACTTAATAAAAGACCCAAGAATATATGAAAAATTAGCATATGAGAAAGGCGATGTTTCTGATTAGTGATGGTGGAGGAAGATTTTCTTCCTGTGATGGCAATTACCGTGCTGAACATGGTGTCTCGGGGTTTAAGGACCGAGCCCGAACCCAGGTCAGGGTCAGAAGCATTTCCGCCACTAGCACTGCGCCAACCTACCTACTCCCAAGAACACACCTGGTTCCTCTCGCCTCACCCTCCTGCCGCCCATTGTCAAGCGTGGGTGGAGAAACAGCACAAACTTGGGAACCAGAAACCAGCCCCTCACAGCCTGGCTCCACTCCTGGAGAGGCTTTCACTCAGGGCAGAAGCTGGTTCTCTTCCTCATAATTGGAGTGCCCCACGAGAAGGCAATGGCAAGTTTCACTGCTCCTCCCTGTGTTGCTGTGTTTTCTTCAATCCCTGAAGATGAAGCCTTAGATTTGTTTTTTCGTCTCTCCCTCCTTTCCGTTCCCAATGTGTCACCCCATTGGCTTCTTTGGAACCTCACTTCTGCTTAGTATTATGAAAGCGCCACCAAAAAGGCACTATAAAATAACATTGCCTGTAGGCTCAATCCTACAAATGGCAAATACATTAATGATAGACAAAAACTTCAGCAGGGTCTTCAGTCATTTATCAGCTTCCTGTTAATGGTACACCCCTGTTGAGCGAAAAGGGTATGCTCAGCAAACCCCTGTTTCATTGTCAAAGGGCTCACTCATGTTAAAAACGTCCAGGAGCCGTCTAAAACACAAATCTTAGCCCAGCTGTTGAAAACTATGATTGAAGAGACCAAAATTATCCCAGATTGAGCCCCCCACAGTGTGAGCAAAGAACACGTCCTACCTTGCTTGGCCAGCTGGTTCAGGTAACTCTCCAAGTCACTCACGCCGTGGCTCGTAAAGTAACTGTAATACTGGAAAACAGTGATGACTTCGGAGGACAGGCTGGCGGGAAGCAGGGGCTCAGCTCGGTCCAGGATTTGGGACACCAGGGTGTGAAACACTATTTGGAAGGGGAAGATACGAAGCAGTTTTTAAGAAACACAATCAATCATTCATTCATCCCTCATTCGTCTTTCTATTGAGGTACACGAAGGAGTGAAGTCTGTAAAGGGAGTTCAGTGTACAGCATATCTATATACCCATGTAACTATCATTTGGATCAAGAGATCACTGGGATGCCATTACGTTCTCCTGTGCCCCCTCCCAGTATGCTCCAACCATAGGGACTCAAACTTCTAACAACTACCAATAATAGTCAAACTTCTATCAGTACATTGGCTTTGTCTGTTTTTGAACTTCATATAAATAAAACTATATAGTATGTACTTTTTGAATCTAGCTCCTTTTGTTCAAAAATTACGTGAGGTTCATCCAAATTATTGCTTGCAGCAGTAAATTTAGCCTTTTTGAAAACTGCTGTGTAATATTACCATTTATTCCTTCTCCTGTTGATGGGCATTTGAATTGTTTCCATTTTTGGTTCCTGTGAATAAGGCTGCTTTGAACCTTCTTATACATGTCCTCTTAAAAAATGAGGATAAGCTCGTATTTCTTTTGACATATTTAGGAGTGGAATTGCTGGATCATAGGATAGGAGTATACATATTCAGTTTCTATACAAACTGTCGAGCAGTTTTTCCCAAGTGGTTATACCATTTGACACTCCTGTATTGGTGACTTTTTAATGAGAAAAGGATACATTCGTCAATAGTAGTACAGACATACGGTCCTTTTCAAAGTCACTGCTGATATTTGGAACGAAAACATGTTCCCTGTCTTTCCTTTCTTTGCTTTTTCTGAGTAGATGATGTTTTCTCTGGAGGGGAAGCCTCTCTTCTGGGCTAGCTGCGGCGGGGAGTCTTGAGGGGACTGCACCAGCGCTTAGTACTTTCAACCCAAAAGACGGAAATATTTCTCTCATTCCTGTTGCCCTGTACCTGGGTCTGCAAGCCCGGGGTAGTCTCTGTTGACGGTTCTGGCAAAGCTGGCCTCTAGCTGCTTAATCACTCTGTCCGCAGAGCTGTGGTAGACCCCAATCGGGGTGCAGCATTTGGTCCAGAAGGACAGCAAAGACAGCTTTTTGTGAAATTCCGGTATGGCTGGAATAGAAGAGCAACCCCCCATCCCACGACTCAGTGAAACAGATGCAGATGCAGAGATGGACCTGGGTGGGGTGGGGCAGGCATCACCATGGGCCTTTCTTTTTTTTTTTAAGACCAGTTTTTAATCAGAACTACAGGATTCTCCTGTTGTTGGCAGGTGGTCCTGAGGGCAAAGAAGTGGAGATGAGGAGCTCATCCAGCCTGGGCACTAAAGAAAATGCGGCAAAAGCCAACTGTTTGCTTTCCGTGATAGAAAACAGCAGGCCTACCCTTGGGAGAAAGTCTAATCCCCTCATCTCCTGTAACTTAGCAAATAAAATTGTACAGGATCCGAGAATCAAACCCCGGGAGATTTTCTGCAGCGGGGGGACAGAGCAGAGGGTGACTGAGAGAGTTTTTCACCCTTCCCAGCTGGCTCTCCGAGTGAAATGATTGAAGAGCCATGTGCCACAGTCAGCATTTCACTCGAGGCTCTGATCAAGCCGAGGGGCTGGAGGAGGAGCAGACAGGAGCCTGAATGTCCTGCCACTTTTCACATCTCTCAGAGACCTGTCAAGGTCACCTGCTCCTGGGAGGACCAGAAGCAGGAGGCAGAAACGTATAGAAAGAACCTACAGGGAATTTCAAGCTTAGTTGGAGATAATCCAGAAGATCCTGGTTTCCCACTCTTTCCACTATCTGACGGGGAAAAAAAGACACAAATCCTTGTCTCTAGGAACTAGTCCTGTAGCCAGACCACACAAGTTCAAAGGCATCTCTCCTGTGTCAAGTTTTCTATTTAAAACCCTGAACCAGGGATTCTCTTGAAGGCCTTTGACTCCTCGTATTTCTGCCTTTCACAGTAGGTTTGGGAGCATCTTGCCTTTGACCATCAACCGCTATGGGGGTTGTCTCGGCCAGCTCCACTGCACAGGGGCAATCCTGATCACCTGTCCCCAGGGGGAGCCACACCAGCAGAGGAGGAGGGGTTCTGCCTATACACTAGAGTCTGCCTCCTGGAGGTGGAGGCCCCCTAGAAAAAGCTAGGCATCTGCTGCTTTGACTCCAAAAGCTGAAGCATGATGTTAATTATGACACACTCATGTGGCAACCTTCCTGTACTCTACAGCCCAAGAGTGCTTCTCTGCCATCCTAACAAAGCCATGAATAGATGCAGGTGGGGACTGGGGCGGGGTGGGGCGGGTGGAAGGCTCGTGGTGCTACTGTTTGTAAGAACCTGGTGGTGTCACTGCAGGGGCTCACCTTCAGTGACAGAACTGATGTTTCCAATGTTCTCATCGCTGACGGCCGAGAGCTTCTCCATCACCTGGATTTGTCTGGAAAGCTTCTCTAAGAGGTTGCTGGCCACAAATGGGGTTTTGCTTGAAAGAACAATTTGCTGATAAAACAAACAAAACCACTGGGTCAATTACTATTGTCAGTAGAGCTCAGCCTCATCCTTCTGAATGAAGAGGGGATTTTAAACTCATACACCTTTCTGTTCCAGTATAGTCTTCCTTATTCCAGGCCGGTTACAACACCTGATGAAATCAGACATGTTTTTGTTGCTTTCAACTTTTCTCATGCCTGGGCAAATTCTAGAGTTTTCTCAGTAGTAGGGCTGCAAGGTTATTATAAAGTTGCCTTTCTGTACGTACTGTCAATCCATAAAACCTCTTTGAAACTTGAAGAGCATATTTGGTTGCCATTGGTGTGGAAGCAGAAAAAAGGTTTGTTTTACAAGTGCAGTTATTTTTCATGGCCTGGATTCATATCATTGTTTTCAAGCTGAAAATTAAGAGCATGTTGTATAATAATCATAATTACAACAAAAGTTTATCTCATTAATGAGTGCTTCCTACATACCAGGCATTGGTCTGGGCCTTATACATGAATTAGCTCATGTTATTTTGCACAACAACCCAGCTGAGGCTACCCAGAAGTGGGTACTTTTGATTTTCCAGTTAACTGATGAGGAAACTGAGGTAGAGAGAGGTTAAGCAACCTGTCCAAGAGCACATTAATGGCAAGTGATTTCATTTGTGTGCAGGTCATGAGAAGAAAGAGGGACCTGAGAGGAGAAAGGACAGAAATCAGTCACTGTCTGAAGGTTCTAGTCCTTTCTATGTCTCTGTCCCCTTCACTTGGCAGGCATGGCTGCAGGATGCAGACCTGTACCATCATCCTGTATGGTCTCAATCATTTGGGCTCTAAAGCAAAATGAATTTTTCAAATTCAGAAGTCAAGCCATTATATACAAATGCCTTTCATGTAAAAAAAAATTGAGTAGAAAAGAACTGCTCTTTTTAAACATAATTATAGCTACTATAATTCTTAAGGAGGATTTCCCTGCTGGCTCAGATGGTTAAAGTGTCTGTCTACCATGCGGGAGACCCGGGGTCGATCCCTGGGTTGGGAAGATACCTTGGAGAAGGAAATGGCAATCCACTCCAGTACTATTGCCTGGAAAATCCCATGGACAGAGGAGCCTGGTAGGCTATAGTCCATGGGGTTGCAAAGAGTCAGACACGACTGAGTGACTTCACATTAATTCTTATGGAACACCCATTTTTATCTCTGCAATTATATACCAAGTGAATAAGCAAGCTTACTGATTCAGGTTGTTGTCGTTCAGCTGCTCAGCCATGTCCGACTCTGCAACCCCGTGGACTGCAGCACACCAGGCTTCCCTGGCTTTCACCATCTCCCAGAGCTTGCTCAAACGCATGTCCTTTGAATCAGTGATGCCATCCAAGCATCTTGTGAATTAGAAATCAGGTTTCTACCTTGATTTCTACTTTATTCTACATCTCCTTTATTCCTCACCTTTATGTCTATCTCTTTTGTTTTTCTTTTCTCTTTTTAAAGATCTAATTGGCTTTATTAAACGATTCATGAGTTGGGCAGTGTCCCATGTACCAGGTAGTAACGGTCTGGGTGGGACCACCCCCTCTTGTTTTTTCTAGTATTGCTGTTCCCCACAGAAGAGTTGAATTTGTTACAGCCATGGCCTTACTGTAGAGAGAAACACTGCACTGACTCTTGCACGCCAATTAGTCTTTGAGCGAACACATACATCCCTTCATGGAACAGAATTCTCCCATGTCTCACGAAGTAATGGCTTTACATCTGAAAGGTGAATAGGGAGTTTGCTCAGCAGAGTCTCGGGCTCACCAAGGACAAAGGGCTGTGAACACCATCTCATTCCAATGCTTGGTGAACAGAGAATAGCTGTAAGTCAACAACAATCCTTGTTCATTTTGGTCAGAAAAAATGTGCACCGTCTGCCAGACTGGCTGTCAGTACCTGGCTTGTAAATTAAACACTCAACAAAAGAGATCCACTGGGGTACTGGCCAACCTAGTGCAAGAGTCATAACGGCCTACCAGCTTCCCACAGCATGTGAGTGTCTGAGGCGGCTTTGAGGCTCTCTATTCATGGAGAAGCAGATTCTTCTACATCTCATCATGAGTGTGTTATTGAAAAAGCAATGTTAACCCATTCCCAGCCTCCCTGGGTCCTTCCTCCCCACCCTGCATCAGGCTTCCAATTGAACACACGCTCTTAAAAGCATGATTTCTCCTCTTTTTGTGCTCTTCCTGCCTGGCCCAGCCCCTTACAACCATTATACATTTGCTTTCACTTTCTGTTTCTGATTCCCACACACTGAGGCAAGGTGAGAGAAGAACAAGATTGGGAAAAGACCAACCACTGGGAGAGGAGGAAGCATTCATGCAGATGCTTGGGGGAAAGTGCTTTGTTCAACAGCTGAAACCCTTGTTGCAACAAAAGAATGTCAAAATAGTTATTCCACTGCAGACGGTGACTGCAGCCATGAAATTAAAAGACACTTGTTCCTTGGAAGAAAAGCTATGATAAACCTAGACAGCATATTAAACAGCAGAGACATTACTTTGCCGACAAATGTCCATCTAGTCAAAGCTATGGTTTTTCCAGTAGTGGTGTACGGATATGAGAGAGGGATCATGAAAAAGGCTGAGCACCAAAGAACTGATGCTTTTGAATTGTGGTGGTGGAGAGGACCCTACAGAGTCCCTTGGACTGCAAGGAGATTGAACCAGTCAGTCCTAAAGGAAATGAACCCTGAATATTCACTGGAAGAACTAATGCTGAAGCCGAAGCTCTAACACTTTGGCCACCTGATGCGAACAGCCGACTCACTGGAAAAGACCCTGATGCTGGGAAAGACTGAGGGCAAGAAAAGAAGGGGGTGACAGAGGATGAGATGGTTAGATGGCATCACTGATTCAATGGACATGAGTTTGAGCAAACTCTAGGAGAAAGTGAAGTATGGGGAAGCCTGGCATGCTCCATGGGGTAGCAAAGAGTTGGACATGACTGAGTGAACAGCAACAACTGTGCAAAATCTTAAGTGGTAAACCAGCCTGATATGAGAAGAAAAATGAGCCCCAGAGTGTCCCAGAACGAAAATGAACTGGTGAGGATAATGCCTGTAAAATAGTCTTTCTCATTGCTGTTGCTGCTACTGCTGCTAAGTCGCTTCAGTCGTGTCCGACTCTGTGCGACCCCATAGACGTCAGCCCACCAGGCTCCCCCATCCCTGGGATTCTCCAGGCAAGAACACTGGAGTTGGTTGCCATTTCCTTCTCCATTGCATGAAAGTGAAAAGTGAAACTGAAGTTGCTCAGTCGTGTCTGACCCTTAGCGACCCCATGGACTGCAGCCTACCAGGCTCCTCTGTCCATGGGGTTCTCCAGGCAAGAGTACTGGAGTGGGTTGCCATTGCTAATTAGTACTTATTCACAATCTGGGAAACTGTGATTATGTTCTGTAGCATTTTGCCTTTAGCTATCCAAGTGATGGAAAACGAACTAATGTGTTGGGTTTATGTTAACATAAGTTCAGTAATACTGGCTTTCAAAGTCTATTCGTAGATGGCAGAATGCAAATTCCTGTTTTTAAAAAATCATAGGACTTCCCTGGTGGTTCAGTGGTTAATACTCCTCGCTTCCACTGCAGGGGGCATGAGTTCCATCCCCGGTCAGGGAACTAAGATCCCATATGCTGTGAAGTGTGACCAAATAATTAAAATAAAAAAATCACATTACTCTCACCTATTATCAAATAATTTGAAAGTGAGAGCCCACTACATGTCACTTACTACCTGTTAAGGTCTGAAGATCTAGACTTTTTTTTTAATTTCTAAAAATTTATTTTATTTTTTTGGCCATGCTATGTGGCATGTGGGATCTTAGTTCCACGTCCAGGATGGAATTCACGCCCTCTGCAGTGGAAGTGTATAGTCTTAACCAGGACACCCAGGGTTGAAGGAAGATGGCCATGCAATTTAGTTTTTGAGTTCAAATCAAAGCAGATGAGATAGGGCACGTTCAGGGAGGTTTGGCCGTAGATGATTATTCTCACATTCCTGAATTCTCCTTTTCCTGGGAAAACTGAAAAAAAAGGAAGCACACATTCTTGGTGCATCAACAACCTGGGCTCTAAAAACCTGGTTCAGTCGCCAGTCCTACCTGGACGAGCTGGGTGCAGTACTGGAGGTGCCTGATGATGGTGAGGTCCAGGCTTTCATTCCCCGTGGTCAGCGGGAGAGGGCTTCCTGCCACACTAGTCCCAACTCCCGTGTCCTCAGTCAGGGCTTCGCTGAGATGCCCCCTGGCTTCTGGGTGAACCGATCTGTAACTGTTGAAGCAGGAAGGGGAGCGAAACGTTAGCTGTTTCTTTCTGCACGGAGACCACAGGTCAAAACTCAACATGGCTTGTGTCAGGCCCCCACAGCACCCACTGAAAAGTCTTGCATTTCCTACCTCAAAAAATCGAGATACCCTTCAAATACTACTTTATCACTAAGCCTGGTCACCAATTTGCCTAATATTAAAAAGATCCTACAAATAGATTGCTTCCAGAGTTCTCTGTTTGCTTCTCAAGCACAATGAACTATTCATACAGTCGTCTCACCAAGAAGTCTTCTGAAATGTGACCTCATTTGGGGGCATATTTGTGCTCTGTTGATGGGGTGATTTGCCAAATTTCTGGGATAAAACTGTCCTCTGTATTTGTGGTTTCCCAAGAGCAATACCATTAAAATAATCAGTCAAGGCTTTTTCCTGGCCTTGAATCAACTGCCACTTGAAGAAAAAGAGAAAGCAAAGCCACTGGGAAGAAAACATGATGTTCGCAAAAAGGGGCATTTGCATCACTTTGTTCTGCCTTGCAAGCTTTGTGTAAACACTGCTGAAATAGCTAAAGTTGTATCATGATGGGCACTTACATTTAGAGATAAGTGTGTTGCATTTATTATCTAATTTTATTCTTAAAATGAATCTGTGCAGTGGGGAGAGAGGGAGAGAAGAGTCTCATTTCACCCACGGAAGGAATGGCCAGCAGAGAATGTTAACCTCAGCATCCTAGTTCACACAGCTAGGTGATTTTGGGGTTCTAGTTTCATGGGCCCTAGTCTCCATAATTTAAAAAGATCATGCACCAGAGTTTAAAAGCATTGAATGCTTTACTCTGATTCACACTGGGTTTCCAAGAGGAAAACATTCAGCTTGTAGTCAATCCGCATTTAAAACACACACACACACACACACATTTACCCTAAACATCTGATAACACACAGTAAGACTGATCAAATTAGACATCTTTAATAGGAATGTTCTGTAGAATTTACGAAGGCTATGATATTTTTGTTCTTAAAATGCTTATATTAAGAAAAACCTTGATCTATTATGTAATAGCTTCAGCTAACAAGTATACAAGAAGAGGTTTGATTTAAGAAGCATTTCACAAATGCAATTAAGTTAGAAAATCTCAGTGTAGAATGCAGAAAGATAACTTAAACATGACATTCATTTCATAAATCCTCTTTGTTATACTCCCAGTTTGCTCAAGGGATAAATTCTATTTCTCCCTTTTTCTTTTCCTGGTTTCATTTGGGCAGAAGAAACCCTCCAGGAATAACACAACTTCAAAATATTAACACCACTCAGAGAGGTTTGTGAAGGTTGAACAGTCATAGCTTGTTGTAATTTGAAAACCTGTGCATATAACATGTCAAAAGAAAATATGGATGGAAATCCACCTTTTCCTTTGGGAAAATGTTTTTGCATTTTTTTTTTTTCCAGCAAATTGATGGAGCTATGTTCACTGTGCTTACAGAATGGACCCCAGGCTCTAGCTCTAAGCATGTGGTTTGGTACAACAAAGCCCAGGAAGAAAGTGATAATATTTCATCTTTATCCTCCCTTCCCACTGCCCTGATTCATCTCCATCCTAGAGAAGGCCACATTCTCCACCCAGAGGCCTGTAGATCCACTGGCAGATATCAGTTATTAGTCATCCCTTTCTACATTCTAAGGAAAATATGTGCAGTGGGTTTTAAGCCTGGCTTTAACACAGGCACTGATGAGCTTAATCAACTGCAAAGATCCAATAGCCAAAAGGAATAGACAGATAAGGGATTGGAAAAGCAAGGTCTAACAAAATGAAGACATTAGGAATAAGATGCAAATCAAGGAGAACCAGGTCAAGACTGACCATCCAGTAAGATGGTCAGTCTCCAGAAACATAGTATGTGGAGTTAATTTGAAATTCATTACACTGGGCCCAAGCTGTACACACTGAAACCTACAAGATGGATATGTACACATCCATACTTAATAAGTGTACACATAGTTGTACAAAAAAGAAAATTTATAAAAAAGAAAATTTCATTTTATACAGGACAGTGAAAAGGATCTGTAAACCAATTCAGATAGAGAGTTTTATCTTCCTGAAGATGTGTATCAGGTCCTATCTGGTAGCAATAAAGAACTGCTGTACCAGCAATAACAGTACAAATAGAAGCAGATGCTGACTTCAAGACTTACCTATTTTTCTCAGTCTCAGTGTCTGAAAATACTGAGTCAGCACCTCCTCCAACATTACAAACCTCATCACCATCCTCCTCCTCGTCAAAATCAGAGGTGTTCAGGAAATCAAAGCTTTCTAAAGCACTTTCAACAGTAAGACTTAAACTGGAAGACCTGCTTCGGCTTACTGCTGGCTTGCACTGCAAAGGCAGAAGGTACCAAGGAGAATATCAACATATTCGGAAGGAGAAACACAACCAAGACACCCAATGGGAGATGCGACACTTTCTTTTTTTTCAAGCTTTTATTTTTATTTTTTTGTTGGCATTAAAAAAATTCATTAAAAAATCTTCTTCTAAAAAAGTACAACCGTGGATAAAGTGACACAGTATTTGGGATTTGTTCCAAAACAATCCAGAGGGAAGGAAGCAAGTAGAGGAAGACAAGTTTGGCCACGAATTGAGCATTGTGGAAGTGTGCTGATGGCCACATTGGGATCCATTATTTGATTCTTTCTATTCCTGTTTGAAATATTTATAATCAAAAGTTTTAAAAATATTACAATCAGAAAGTCTTGGGAAACAGAATGGCTATTCTCTCTCTTAATAGTGCTCAACCCCAAATAAAATTCAACTGGCAGCCAAATCTAAAGGGTCAATGCTAACTACTAACCAATCTCTTAACTCCAAGTGGCAACGTAGTCCGTGCCCTGAGACAGGGCGAGCTAACTAGGGCACCTGTCCTAAAGGATTCACAAAACAAATCCCAGAAACAGAAAATTACTCAGATTCACTAATGCACACTCTCTAAGTAGATTTAAATACTAATTTTACATTCACAGCATGTAATTTTCCTTTGAGCATCGAGGAGAAAATAAACGGCACGAGCATGACAAGGAGTAGCCATGCTTCCTTTACAACTTTGTCTTGAAGGAACAACTTCCATCTCTTCCCTGTCTGGGCCCTGGAATTATGTGAGCAAATCCATTCTATGGCCTGGAGAATTCTGTATTTCTGGACATTAAACAGAAACATTACAAACAGGGTAATGCCCATTGCCTTGGGCACAGAGATGGGGAGAAGTTCTTCCAAATAGTCAAAAGGATGTTGGGAGGGATCGAACAGGACAAATCCTGCAAGTAAAAGGAGCTAAATGTCCTCCATCCAGTTAGGTGGCACTCCCTGCTGACTTCGTTACACGGGGTCGGAAGGGCCTGGCAGGAGTCTGAGTCTTTTAAATCAGTTGTTTCATTCGCCCTCAGTGATCTCCGTCCAAGAGGCAGCACCATTTAGTTTCTGATCCTCAAGGTGTTTAGCATCCTAGGAGTGTGAAGGAGGAAAAAAAGAGAATGCTTTGCCAGCAGATGCTTTTATCCTGGCTGGAGACAAAGCCACTTGCCCCAGACCTTGACTCTAATGCCATTTTCCATCTCAGAGAGAGAGGAGGAGCCATTCCCAACTCAGCCCACTTCCAGGGTCTTCTTTCCTAAGCTAGATCGCAGAACCTGATGGTGCACAGTATGGATGTGTTTAAATACGATCAAAAGAAAGAAAGGGGGGAAGTTAAGAATTTTAGGACAGTTTTGGAACAAGATTTTGGAATAAAAATCTTGAAAGAAACTGACAGCCACCAGGTTTTTAGAAGACTAATGGATGACTTGCTCAGTGCTTCCTGGTGGACTGAGCACCCTAGAGGCCTGGAAATGGGGGCTGCCATCACCTCTAGCTTTCTTTGGGGCATTTATTTTAGGTGGATTGTGTCTTGGCTCTTCACATTTAACACCCTTCTGCCCACTAAGCAAAGCTGGTCAACTGTGCAGATAAGAACTTGTTGAAGGGATCAGAGAAGTTTTCACTGGGATATTAGACAAACAGCCTCCATCCAAGAGTCCTGAGCTGATGCTCTGGAGTCACGTTTCATGGGAAGCAGATTCAGAGTGCCCTTCCCTGCTGCTAAGAGGCTATACCTACAGCAGAATCAATCTGTCATGAGCAACAGAGGACGTGGAGAGTCAGAGCCTGAATTCTCCTCTGCCCTGGGCAGACATGCCCTCCAGAGCCAGGTCAGCATGACCGCAACTGTCAGAATAGCCTTGGGAAGGTAGTTCCAGATGCCATGGGGAAGGCCACATTTTCAAACCGTCATATCGAGGGATGCAACAGACTTCTGTGGGCTGACTCTCCGCTTGCCCCTGGCACTGTATTTTCAAGCTAATCTTATAGAACAGGTCCCCAAAGAACTGCTCTTTCAAGAGAAAGGATCCAAGTTCTCTTCTTTATGGCACTAGACGTCAGCGTGGCAAAGCAAAGATACAAGAGCTGGCAGCGGGTTTTAGGACAGAAGTTCCAGTTCTGTCCTCCTGTGCCATGTTTTTAAAAATTTAATCTGTATTAAATTTCATGTACCAAGTGGAGGCAGATACATTCTGGGGTAGCAATAATGACCTCATTATGAGGCTCTCCTGACCAAGAGGAAATCACCTTTCTGAATCCTCTCTTCCCATGTCTATCCTGAGTGGTCTAATTGGGAACGAGAGAGGAAGATACCGATAGTGGAGTCAGGGTCCTCTGGCTTCTAGATTATTTGTGAGTGATTAATCTGGGATTCTATTTCACTGATTTGGGCCAACTGCTGAGAAGGGAATCCTCTAGGAGGTAGTGCCCGGGGCAGGGAGAGATGCCCGTGGTCCTCACATCCTGGCTGCCCAACTCTGTCTTCAACCAGGGAAGGGCCTTCCTGCTTCCTGGAAATTCCAAGAGGGACCCTCTCCAGTACTATCTCAATGAGATATGATGCTCAAAAGGCCACCATTCATTTCACATTTGGGATCTGAATGATGAACTCTGGGGCTGAGGGAGTCTAGATATTCTCTGCCGCTGCTGCTGCTGCTGCTAAGTCGCTTCAGTCGTGTCCGACTCTGTGCAACCCCATATACGGCAGCCCACCAGGCTCCCCTGTCCCTGGGATTCTCTAGGCAAGAACATTGGAGTGGGTTGCCATTTCCTTCTCCAATGCATGAAAGTGAAAAGTGAAAGGGAAGTCTCTCAGTAGTGTCCGACTCTCAGCGACCCCATGGACTGCAGCCTACCAGGCTCCTCCGTCCATGGGATTTTCCAGGCAAGAGTACTGGAGTGGGGTGCCATTGCCTTCTCCGAGATATTCTCTAGAGCTGTTAATTTAACTCCCAGTCATTCTCCTAAAGTTGATCCGTTGTCAGGAAAATAAAAATTAATATATGCTACTAGTATTAAATGGCAACCCACTCCAGTATTCTTGCCTGGGAAATCCCACAGACAGAGGAGCCTGAGGAGTTACAGTCCATGGGGTTGCAAAAACTGTCAAATATGACTTAGCACCTAAATAACAACTAGTATTAAAAAATAAATGCCATTTGGTGGTGGTTTAGGGGCTTCCCTGGTAGTTCAGTCGGTAAAGAATCCGCCTGCGATGCAGGAGACCCAGGTTCGATCCCTGGGTCAGGAAGATCCTCTGAAGAAGGAAATGGCAACCCACTCCAGTTTTCTTGCCTAGAGAATCCCATGGACAGAGGAGCCTGGTACTCTACAGCCCTTGGGGTTACAAAGAGTCAGACACGACTCAGCAACTAAACAACAACTAGTATTAAAAAATCAATGTCATTTACATATTGATTATCTACTGATCCTGTGATAGGGAAGGATAAAAAAAAAAGATAGGCTATTTTAAATAGAATGTTGGCTTAAGAGATTGTCTCGGAAACTAATCCAATTTCCCTGAAAAGGTACTTACTTTTAGAATATCATCCAGGTGCATGACTTCTTGGTTCAGATCCTGAAACTCTTTATACTGCTCTTTGTGTGGTTCTAACGCAAGGAAAAGCCCATTAAAGGCGTCCTCTAGGCTTCCATCCAGGAAAGACCTACAGCCTTCCGACTCTGCACTGATCGAGCCCTCCGAGAGCAGCCTCTCCGTGGCCGCCGGCACCTCTGCCGAGGTGAGCCTCTTGACCAGCTGCTTCGTGATGTTTCCTTCAAAAGTGTCCAGCTCCACGGGCTTGAGTTCAGAGGGCTCTTGCAGAAGGGCCTCTTGCAAAAGGGCCTCTGCAACTCCCTTCTGCAGGAACAGGCGCTCCGGCCTGGCACCGGTGGCCACTGGGCAGCCCTCGGGCTTCCCCAGCCCCTGGGTCTCTCCCTCGGGGTGGGGCCGGGGCTCTGAGCCTTCTCTCGAGGAGCTGCTGCAAGAGGCCGAGCTGGAGTCCTTTAAGCCCTCGTTCTGGGAGGACTGACTGCCTGGGGGCAGCTCTGTGGAGGTGATGGTGATTTCTGGATTTGCAGCGCTCGCGCCAGGGAGAGAGTCGGCTGGGCCGGGGGCAAGGGTGCAGTCCCCGTTGGGCAGGTCGCTGAAGCTGAGGGACAGTGGCATTTTCTCCTCGGCTGCCTTCCCATTTTCAAAAATGTCATCAGGTAGATTTGACTGTAGATAAAAGGCAAATCATTATGATTTTGGAAACAAGGGATGTGTTTGGCCTTGTTCATTTCCAGACAAAATGTAAGACAATTAAAATAAGACCTTTCACGATATTAACATTGTATTTGTTGAGTGTGTGTGTGTGTGTGTGTGTATCTGCAAGCATGGCAAAACAAAACAAGCCTTTAAAAACTCTATTTCCATTGTTGAATCTATGTAAAAGTTCACTGTACTGGTCTCAGGTTTGACATTTTTGAAACGAAAAAGTTGGAGGCAGGGCAACGGTGCTTGTTTCCTAAATCCCAGGATCTCACAATATCTGGCAGCCATAGTTAAGAACGCCACCGGTTCTTTTTTTTTTTTTTTTGGCACTGATCTTAAAGGGCTTTCCAGCATTCATGCTATTTCATTCAAAAGATGTGATGCTTTGTTCTGCTTCATTTCTCATAAATTATTTTTTGAAAATCTCTACCCACAAATCCCAAGCCCTAGAAAATGTTTTATTAATTCAGTAACCATGCCACAAATAATTCAAGGCCAGAAATATGTTTGCAGAGCTTCTATAAAAAGAAAAAGACTGATGAACTAAATAACTGTGTCCCAGCGCTGCAAACCCCAGAGCTCCCAGGGTGTCTGGAAGCCCCGGGTGCTCTGCCGGACAGCCCCAGCTCTGTGATCCGTGAAGCAGAACTCAGAAGACAGAGGTCAGAAATACCCAGGTAACCAAGATAACTCATTTATGCAGGCATTAACAATCTCCAAGTCATCTTTCCTGACACTGTGGTCTGCATGGTGTTGAAGTGCCAAACACTGTTCAGTGGGGAAAGTTTTCTAGTTATTTGAGATCGACTCCTTCAAAATGAATACTTTCTCTTGGATTCCAGATTTGATTGTTTAAATAAATACAAGTACCTAGTTTAATTCATATAAAACAGTGAGGGACTTTCCTGGTGGTGCAGTGGTTAGGACTTTGTGCTTCCACAGCAAGAGGCACAGGTTTGATCCCCAGTGGGGGAACTACGGTCCCACATGCCATGTGGCGCTGACAAAAAATTTAAAAATTTAAAAACAACAACAATTGATCACGACAGTGCTGGGAATACACCCAGGAAACAAAAATATTGCAGCAAGTGAAGTGGGGAACAGATAGAAAGCGGCTCCCTGTTCTCCTCCAGCAGCGTCCCTGGTCCAAACACCTGCAGTTTCAACCCAAACTCTCCACTCTCGTCTGGTTGGAACCTCAGGATGTGTCACTGGGACCCTCAAGTGACCTCTGCAGGCTCACTTTCTTTGTGTCTAAAACGGAGAATGTTTTCCTGGATTAGTGATTACTGAAAAGTGCTCCTCAGAGTCTGGGGGGCGGGGCGGGATGGGGAGGGGGTGGAGGGAGCTGCAGGGACCGTTGGGGGGCTGCCGCTGCTCCCCCTATTACCGCCAGCTCCTTCATTTCAGTTTCCTTCCTCGTCTATCTGTACCCCCCTCTCATCCCCCGCAAACAGGCTTTATGCCTCTAGGGAGATATGAAAGAGGAAGCTTCTGGGGAGAGATGGCAGAAGGCTGAGTCCTGCTCCCGGCACTTCCTCCATAGGGTCCCCTGGGCATCTCACAGAACCCCTGGTCCTCTGAGCTGTCCGGCCCAGCCTCAACTCGCCTTCAGAACACACACTGCCAGCAGCTCTGAGGGAGGCAGAGGCCCTGGCTTAGTAAGGAGTCAGGGGGCCTGGGTGATCTCGATTCTTATTTAAACTCCAAACTCCACTTCAGCCATTTCTCTGCAGCCTCACATTCCCAAGCCCATATTTGCTTGGACTTCAGCAGCAAAGGTCGAGTTAGACTGAGCTGCCTGCCGAAGGGGCTGTACCAGCTGCCAAGGGGCCGAGCCTACAAACAGGCACATGAGGGCTGGCATGTTGTAACTGACGGGTGATGTGGGCGCTGGAGCAAGGGGGCGGCTGCAGCCTGGGAGAGAGACAACCTGGAACTCAGCCCTAGAAGACAGAGAAGAAAGGAAGGAGGGGGAGGAAGTGTGTTCTAGAAGGAACAACAGTCTGCGGGAGATCCTGAGAGGGAGGGTGCATGGGGAGGCGGGGCGTTGGGCAGAGAATGAAGCCTGGAGAGATGGGAGGTGGGCCTGGAGAGCTGGGCCAGAAGGGAACTGGCTGCTCTGAGGAGTCTGTGTTCATCAAGTTCAAAAGGCTATAGGAAGCCATCACATTATTTTTTCTAATCTTGCTCTTGTTTAAATGATGTGACTAAAATCACTGCCAACTCCCCAGCCCTCTGACTCGCACTGTATGAGCATGAATATACACTTGGGGTTGGTAGTTACTCTATCAGCTGGTGTCTGCTTTAAATTTTATTGGAGTTTAGCCTCATCCATTTTACCTGTGTGTTTTTTTTGAATTCATTGAATAAGAGGTTATTATTATTATTATTATTAACCAGAAGACTTTTAACCCTTTCCTCTCTGGACATTCAAAGATTACTTTATATGTCTGTAAAGGGCAGAACATTCCATGGATGTATGTACATATGTGTATGTGTATTCTCTTGCAACATAAAGGGCAACACATATCATGTAGGCAACTTATTACATCTTTGAAAATTAGAGTCTCTTTTACTATGACTGTATAAAACGCACCAAGGCTAAGAACCTCTTTCAATAAAAGAGCTCTAGGAAAACTGGTTTAAATCTTTCTGACTTCCTCAAATGCCAGTTTTTGAAGGCTACAACTGTAAAGATTGATATTAGTGATACATTAGCTTAACTTGTGAACGAGAACCTTCTTTGACTTCATGTGTAACTGTGTTTTTTAAAATGACAATCTTGTTACCATGGATATCTTTGCCACAGTGGAGAAAATTCACAGCACAAAAGTAGAGATCATGGGAAGGGAAGGACAGATGGCCTTTCTCACAAAGGTGCATGCAAGCCCAAACTTCCCACCCTGGGGTCAGAAGACCTGTAACCGTTAGCCAGTGAGCATGAGAGCGAAGATAAAACAAGAGGCATGCCAAAGCATACATGCCACCAGCCCCCAAAGGCAAGCACGTCACACCCCAGCGGGCCACCCACACTCACATAAAACTCTAGCACGGCCTTGGGTCTCAGCCTGAGGGAGGGCAGGTCACTGAAAGAGCGGCTGCGGTGCAGCTTGGCAAAGAAAGAGTCTTGCAAGGCACTCAAGACAGACAGCCTTGGCTTGTCTGGTGAAGGATGCAACCATCTCTTCAGAAGTCAAAGCAAGATGGGGAGTTAGTGGAAAGTAGCAGGTTACTATGTTTCTGTCAGCTCTTAAGCAAGCGTTTCTGATTAAAACAAGGGGCCCTTATTTACATCTACGTCTTTAAAAGGCTGATCTCAGAGAATGGATGGAAAAGCTGACATGCGTTGATCAAAGTAACAGGTAAGTGGGGGTGGGGAGCAGAGCAGGGACAGAGCGGGTTGACCACCTGGGTGCCGGTGGCCACAGGCATCTAGGCATGTGCTTCCCTTAGTCACCCCTGGCTTAGGGTGAACTTGAAGATGACATCACAGTCGGCCCTCCCCTCTGTATGCATCCATGGAAGAGAAATTCCCGAAAGTTCCAAAAAGAAAAACTTCAATTTGCCAATTTGCTGGCAACTATTTACATAGCATTTACACTGTATTCACAACTATTTATGTGTCATTTGCATTACATTAAGTATCACAGGTAATCTAGAGATGATCTATCGTACACGGGAGGATGTGAAGGTTATGTGCAAACACTGCCATTTCATATCAAGGACTGACTGGAGCATCCTCAGATTTTGCTATCAAAGGGGAGTTCCCAGAATGAACCCCCGAGGATACAGAGGGATGACTGCATTAGGAACTATAGAGACTCCCTAACACTGTACGTTAAGCATTTCAGAGGCTGGCTCCAAGCACTGCCTCATGTTCATCATCTGTCTTCCAGAAAGCACACAGGACTTACAAAGAAGGAGTGATCTTTGAAGGTGGGCGTTTCCGGGGTACCCTGGCTGTACATGGACATTCTTCTCTGGAGGGCGGCCACCTTGTTCCCAGCGCCTGAGGATGGGGTCATGTCCTCCACGTCAAACGGACTGCAAAACAACAGGACCCCATGAACATGCTTGTTAAAATCACCCATCATCACCGGACCTCAGGCCAAGGAAGCACCTCATTATACTAACGTAAACTCAGCCAGTGGGAACTGGGCTTGTTGCTTGTTCAGTCACTAAGTCATGTCTGACTCTGTGACCCCTTGGACTGTAGCCGGCGAGGCTCCTCTGTCCAGGCAAGAATACTGGAGTAGGCTGCCTTTCCCTTCTCCAGGAATTATCCCAACCCAGGGATAGAACCCGTGTCTCCTGTGTTGGCAGGCAGATTCTTTACCACTGAGCCACCAGGGAAGCTGGAGAGCTGGGCTGGTTTTGGCCGAATTGGTCTGTTACCAAACAAACCATGATTTAAAAAAAGTGGAGCAGAAAAAGAAGTCTAGACTCACCCAAGGGACCACAGATTATCATCACAGCTTTAAGCAAAATTTATGTGCACACCTGGATACCAGTTAAATCTGCTTCTTCATTCATATTAGAGACATAAACATAAAGAATCTGCCTGTGATGCAGGAGCCACAGGAGATGTGGGTTTGATCTCTAGGTCAGGAAGATCCCCTGGAGGAGGGCACGTCAACCCACTCCAGTATTCTTGCCTGGAGAATCCCAGGGATAGAGGAGCCTGGAAGGTTACAGTCCATAGTGTCCCAAAGAGTTGGACACGAATGAAGTGACTTAGCATAACACAAGATGTTGAAGAAGTCTGTAAAAATTCCTGGAGTTTTGCAAGGACAGATGCTTTAATGATACAGGGGAGTAATAGATTATTGTTTGGTTCTGAAGAAAACACTCCTGTTCGTTTCAGTTCACCCAGCGCCTGCTGCGTGGCTGAGAGGACAACAGTCTGTTCACAATGGTGCCATTAGTCATCCCGCCATGGGCTCATCCAGCAGGAGCTTGCATTTGAGATGTCAGTCGTTACCAATTATGAGGAGAGACGGGCTAGGCAAATCATGTGGACACTGTTTCAGTGACAAGGTTACACGTCTTTGCTGCTTCCATGTCTGACCCTCTGTATCGTAAAGGGGCCCGGACATTAATATTCGACAGGCCCTCATTACTTGGTAACAGGGGTGTAAGATCAACTGTTGTGAGCAGCCAGTGTTTCATAACTTAGCAAGACCTTTCCCATGGGATGACTTCAGAAAACCACTTTTTATCTGGAGGATAATTGCTTTACAATGTTGTGTTGTTTTCGGCCATACAACAACGTGTATCAGCCATAAGTATACATATGGCCCCTCTCTCGAGCCTCCCTGCCACCCCCCAACCCCTCTTAGCAGAAAACCACTTTTAAGTTCCTTACTTTGACAAAAGATTTCTCTTGCCCTTTGGAAATATTCTATTTCAGCATTTAGAGTGTGGAGAGACCAAGGATATCCAAAGCTTTCCAAAGTACTGTATGATGTCTGAGATAAAGAGGGTTAAGCAATTAAGACACCACAGCAAGCATTAGGATCTTTCTGCAGACATACTGTCTCATACTGAACCGTTTCTTTCCTTCACATCAGTTGACTTGAGAGATACATTTCTTTATATACGTTCAAGGATTGAGAAGGAGGGACGGAGGCAGGATAAAATGTTTAAAAACAGAAAGTCAAAGAGGAGAGTAGTGATGTGATATTAACATGTGTGAACACAGAGCAACCTGTTAAAGAGATTCCTGGGCCCTGGGGTGGGGCCTGAGAGTTGGCGTTCAGGCCAAGCTCCTTGGTGATTCTGATGGTCCACGCACCACCCTGGGAACAGCACGAGCCTGTGACACGTATTTTTATTGTGATGATATAAAAAAGGGCAACTTACTACCAGGTGATTTCCAGGTTGAGTTTGATGGTGCCAAGGTCATTGATGTCCACAGCCACCACCTGAGGTCGGGCTGCAAACAGCTCTTTGGTCTCACAGGTCACGCTGCCGACCAGGAGGTGAGTCGCCAGCCCTTTGAGTTCTGTGACCTGGTGAGAGAGGGAAGGGAGAAAGGCCTTAGAGGACAGCGCTGGAGGAAGGCACCCCTCTCCTTTGTTTTTCTTGGCCGGCGCAGGCATTTCAGAATCATATCTGAAGCTGGGGGTGGGTGTTTCCCAAGCCCGTCTCACATTTGCACTGCCCGCTCTGACACAAAGGGTGGGTCTGGGGATGTGCTACAAGCACAGACAGCGGTCTGGGGGGTGCAGGGGCAGCAGACAGACGTCTCAGGGACAGGTCTCCATGACAGACTATTCAGCTGTGGCAGCAGCAAAGACAGCACACAGCAGTGCCGACCCCGTACCTTGATGGAAATGAACCCGACTATCAGCGGCAGGAACACCATTTCTTCTCCGTCCCAGCTCTGTTTGCCGTTTACCTCTATCCTGCCTTTCAGTTTCCACCTCTGTCGGCCATACTTCATGAAAATCTGGGGAGAAGATGCCAAAGGGTCCTCAGGTTCCACTGCCCTCACCCGCCTCCCCTCCAAACACCAGGATGGGAAAGGCAGGTAAAAACCGCTCCTCCCCTTCTCCAGCATCCTCATGCCCTGTCCTGACTGTCCCTTCTTCCAAATTCTCGGGGTGGGGGTGGGTGGAGCAGAGGAAACGCGGGGAAAGACTTTCAAAAGGGAGTAAGCTCTGCTTCTCTAGGACCGGGTGCGGAGGGCTTAAAGGTTATTGTATCAAGCCCTTCAGCTCACTCAGGTCAACAAGCTCTTTCTCTCCTTAGTTCTGCTTCAGTAGAACAACGACTGGATTAATTCTGCACACTCCCCAGCCCCTTCAGAGAGACAAGGAGCCAACAGCTAAAATCTACTCAGCGGCCAGAGGCAAGAAATAAGACATCCTCCTTCTGGGAAAGGGAGATGGAGCTGGACAAGGATTTTGAAACCTGACACACTCTGGGGAGAGGGTGTGCAGACTCCCCTTGGTCAGACAGCTTTACTGGTTAGAGGAAGATACATTCCCCCAACCTCCCACCAAGATGAACGATTAGAGAAGGTTCTGGAGGTGATGGTTAGATGAAATAATTATGGAGGTTCCCTTTTGAAAAGGAAAAAGATAAAAAGCGTTTTTTACTTTATGGAGTATACTTTTTATAAAGAAAGATCTAGATTTCACTATTCTTCGCTCCTGATACTTACAAGAAGTCATAATCCTGGATTGGATCTTGGGTCAGGAAAAAAGCTGCTATCGAGTACAATATTGGGACATGGAAAAACATGACTGTAGATCTCATATCCAACGACACGAGCTAAGGGATCAATGCTAAGTCTGCTCATGTCAAGAACTGGACAACATTTATATGAGAGAATGTCTTCCTATATTCAGGAAAATAATTTACGGGTGAAGGGTCATGATATCTGTGCATTGATCTACAATGGTTCAGAAAAATAACAACAGCAATATTAATCATAATAAAGCAAATGTGGCATAATATTAAAAATCAGTGTCTAGATGACCCATATATGAGAGGTCTTATACTAATCTCTAAACTTTCTTATGGGCCCAAATTTATTTTTCAAAATTAAAAAAAAATACAAATAAAAAGACAATTAAAGAGGCAAAATAATGACAACTGACTCTTGTCTCTCAAGTCCAACAGCCAGTCTGACACCATACTTACTTCATATTGATCTCCAGGACAGAGGCGAGCAAAGCCAGCAAGACCTGTAAGCAAGCAGTTTGGATCAGAGACACAGAGTCAATTTCTCTTCTTTACAAACCTTCACTGGCACATTTATAAAACTCAGTGTCAGGCCTTTGTGAAAACTCATGTAATATCTTCTGGGGACCCTCTGTGGGCACAGCTATTGTTGGGAATTCAATCTATCTCAGTGAGAGAGGACATTCCTTGCTGGGATGATGGGAGAGGTGCTCGCCAGGCAGATAAGGCTGTCTCTTCTATGAAGAGCCCCGTTAAGTCGTGAGACTGTGAGATAGATGAATGTGCTTTCCACCAGTCCCATGGGTGATATCAGGGTTGAGAGAGATAGAGAAGGTCCATGGAGGCCTCAAAAAGCACCTGCTGTTACCACTCTCTGTCAGTAGATGGCAGCAACTTATCATTTCCTCACACCTCTCCATCCACAGAATCACTCCATTGAGGACCCGTTTCTACTAACCAGTAGAACATTAACAAGCCTCTTAAAAAGATTTACTGAAATAAGAGCAGAATTAAAGAAGCCAATTTTCACTAATAGTTTTCTGGAGGATTAGTCTTTTATTTTTAGTGCTTCTGAAGCAAAGCACAATCAACTTGTTTTTATAAATCCAAATTGGCTGGATATGCCGACTTCAATAAAATCCTAAGCACTCTCTAAAAACCTCTACAGACTATTCAGAATTCATCAACTGCCTGTTTACCTACCTGTGCAATTACAGTGGAGGCCTGGTTAAAAAACAAAACAAAACAAAACAAAACAAAAACCTAAACAACTGATCTGATATCCTTGCTGGATAAAGGACAGTAAAGGTGAAAATCCTTTGAAGGTTTTTTTTTTTCTCCTTTTCAAAATCACCAGAAATTTTGTATTGGAAGAACTTATCCAAATGGGAGAAAGCTACTTGGAACAGATGTTTTTGAGCTTCTCAGCTCATGTTATTAAAGCAAAATTTTTTTGGAATTGCTTGTAGTTGCATCACACTGATACTGTGATTATCACATTGTGGCACGTGGCAGTAGGTAGGTAAAAACAGGCCTGGGATTATGCTATGCTCCTTCAAGTCCTATCTGCTTATGTAAGCCATTACGGTACTGACGGTACTGACGGCATAACTGAAACAGCTGCATTTACTGCCTAGCAAGTATCCTTTCAACCTGGCCAGGTTCCTTTCAGACTCTGGTCTGAGGCCTGTTTGGACTTTCAGTTGGGGAAAGCTTCGTGTTCCTCAGTGGTTTGGGGATGAACGTGGCACTGTCTACAGAGCTTTCACGATGACCACTCCAAAACCCACCACAGGGGTCAGCACCAGGGAAGGACATGGGAGGTGGGGGGCGGAGGGGCCTTTTATCTCCATGGTGCGTCTTCCTGCCTCTTGCGGATGCTTTACTGTAAACTCGACTGACTGATGAAACAGTTCTCCCACAACCTCCTTCAGAAGCCCCAGATACTACAGTGAGCAGTTGCCCATCCTGCTTTTCCTTTGCTCAAGGGCCATTCTGCCAGAAGAACGCATCCCTTTTTTTTCTAGCTCTACAAGGATCTACAAGGATCTTCTTTTCCAAAGATAAAAAGGATCACACATGTTGGCTGGCAGCACGTACACAGAGAAAAGGCTGGTTGGAAATCCATGACAATTTTAACAAAATTTAGCACTGGGGGGGAGCCGTTCTGAAGCTAAGGAAGTCACACTTTCTACTCCAAGGAAAACAGCCAAATAGCTGAATAGCTGGGAGCTCCCATTACAGGCCTGACGGATTTATGCTGAGACATAAATAATGCAGATTTACTGGCTCCCTTATAGATGTCCCCTCTCCTGGGCTGGGCCTGCCCTGAAAGCTGCAAGGGCCAGGACAGACTTTTTGACATACACACTGCTTGGAACTTAATTTGAAGTAGGTAATAACTGGGAGAAGAAGTTGATTTCGGTAAAGGACCAGATCTTTTCATGTGCACATTGGTGGATGGCTCTGCACCCTCCTCTTTAGCCTGGTACTGGACCAAGGATCCCCACAACTCTCCTCCCAAGGTCCTCTCCTGCTTGCTCAGTTGCTCAGCCATATCCAACTCTGTGTGACCCTATGGACCATCACCCGCCAGACTCCTCTGTCTATAGGATTCTCCAGGCAAGAATACTGAAGTGGGTTGCCATACCCTCCTCCAGGGAAATCTTCCTGACTGAGGAATCAAACCTGAGTCTCTCATGCCTCCCGGCATCGGAAGGCAGGTTCTTTACCACTAGTGCCACCTGGGAAGCCCAAGGTCCTCTCATTCTAACCAAAAGTTACGTCCGGGAAGCCTTTCTCTTCCCTGCTTCTGTCCCCCTTCTCACCCCTCCCCCCAGCCTTCTAAGCAATTGGCCATATTATTGGTTAGGCAGGTTGTTTATTCCACTGAATTAGACTGGACTGGCTCATGCATCCATTTTCTCCAGTAGACTGTGTGGAGGTCAAGGCCAGGGACCGTTTACCAGGATGCAGCTGGCCAACAGCAGGAGCTCAGCGAGCATTTGATCAATTGCTTTTACCACCAGCACCTACCCCACCCCCGCCAAAAGCCCCACAGAATGATTTTGTTATTGTGTGTTGGGGTGGGGTGAAAAGGGAAGTGGGGAAGGGTGTGGCAGGAAGAAGTTGAGTTAGCAGGTCTGAGAATGTTATGAAATATTCTCAGTTTATGTCACTATGTATGTTGGGAGCGGTAATTTTTTCTTACTAGAATTAATAACAGATAAAGTAGCTAAATGCAAAGATGCAAGATTTCTTGGCAGCGCAAGTGACTGGCTTCCTTTTATCAAGAGAAAAAGGAAGATTTTCATGGGGATATTGCCCTTGAAAGGCTTCATAGAAATAGTTCACGTTTTCATGTTAGATTAGGAAAGCGGAAGTGAGCTTGCAGGTTTGACTGATCCCTGAACCCAGATAGAAGCCAGGGAAGCTCATTGGGTAGGTGGAGAGAACAAAGTCAAGGATAGTGATGGAAGAGCAGGAGCCAGCAGAAAGTTCAGTCCGTCCATCACGATAACTCGTCATAACGCAGATTTGTTCTTCAGCTGGGCAGCCAGTTCCCCAGTGGATGGCAGGGTCCCCACAGCGTCCTCACTTCACCACCAGGCCTGAGGTCCAGATCTGGTGGGTGGGATCCCCTTTCTCCCACACCTCTCCTGGGATGCCTGTGTGCTGGGTGGAGGATGACCATCCCATAGAGAAAAGAACATTCTTTGAGCAATCTTTTATCCTATCTGCTCAACTTTGTTAGAACTTCCCACCTCCAGGGCTTCCCTGATGGTTCAGTGGTTAAGACTTTGCGCTTCTGTTCCAGGGAGTGTGAGTTTGATCCCTAGCTGGGGAACTAAGATCCCACATGCCAACCCAGGAGTGCACTGCAGCAAAAAAAAAAAAAAAAGTACTGTGTGACTCTGGGGACAAGTCACTTAACCCTGTTCCCCATGGCAGAAATGGGGAAATTACCATCCCACCCCAAACTGGTGCATTTGATAACAGTGTCAGAAACAGGGGATATATGGTACTGCCTGTGTTAACAGTGAGAAGATGGGTGTGACAGGAATTTCTCTCAGCTGTGAGACCCTAGATTGTGCTAGCCTGCGTGGCTAGTGTCTCGAGAGTTGGGGGAAGGAGAGAGAAGTGTTCTCTGTGAAACGCTGACCCAGGACAGTGGTTTTCCAGAAGCAGGCTGCTGATAGAATCATCCTGAAGATGAAAAATACACACACTCCAGGGCCCCGCCCTGACATGCTGAGAGGGGGGCAGGGCCCGAGTGGTTTTAGAACCACTGACTCTGGTGAGGACTCAAAATGGAGAGAATGGACTGAAAAATCTGAAAAAGCACAGATGCCACACGTCAGCAGTGAAGTAAGTGTTGAGACTTCATACTGAATAACAGCCTGACTGGCAATGGGATTTGCTGGAGAGAAGAACAAAGCCACGTGGGCAGCTGAGGGTCAAGGTCGTGTGGACTGGCAGGTATACTCATACAGAGAAGCTCTCCAGGCATCGAACTTGACAGAAAAATCTCTCTCCTGATAGGTGACTCATTGGAAAATGAAGCTCTCCTGTTGAACGCTTTTTTAAAAAAGCTCCCCTTTCCTACTCCCTTGATGGCAAAAAGTAGGCAAGAGGGTGATTAAATCCCCACTAGCAACCCAGAGGTGCAGCTGCTAAGACACCTCAGCAAAGGAAAGGCGCACACACCAGCCATTTTCCCCGCGGTGAGTGGGCAAATGGCCCAGACTCAGAAGGAAGAAGGACCTGCTGGGAGGGCTGCTCGTTTGAGAGCCCTGCCGGCACTAGGCTGTTAGCCTGACACTTGGGGGATGCTCTGTTTCCTAACACTAGAGCTTCTTTTTGTCTTGAAGATGCTAGTGGTGCAAATAGACACTGCTTCTAGGGTAGAACTTTCTGGAGTCAGTACCAGAAAGGCGGTGGGAAAATGCACAGTCCTCTGGGAGGGTTAACACTAAAAAGCATTTAAAAATAAAGAACTTGGTAGGTCATTTACAGGAAAGTAGAGCATAAACGAACAAACTTAATGACACCAAGAAGCCAAAAGACAAGTCTAGAATGTGGGATATTCTGTACAACAGTGGCTTCAACATAGTAAGTCAATGGTAAGAAAAAACAAAACAAAACAGAGTGGGGTCTGTTTTAGATAAAAAGGAAACTAAAAACAGATACTTGATGACCAATGATAATGTATGGACCTAGTATGGATCCTGATTTGAACAAACCAACTATACAACTCATGTTTAAGATGACTGGGCCATTTGCCAGTGGAATGGATTCGTAACAAAGGCATGTTCATTTTATTAAAAGTGATAATACTTGGCATGTGGTGATGTAAGATGCCCTATTGTTTTTCCCCCCGACAGCACCACGCAGCTTGTGGGATCTTAGTTCCCTGAGCAGGGATTGAACCTGGGCCCTCGGCGCTGAGAGCGCAGAGTCCCAGCCACTGGACCACCAGAGAGGTCCCAAGATGTCCCTGTTCTTTAAGAGAGGCATATTGCAGTCTACAGGGGGAGACTCCCACATATGAGTTTTATTTCATCAAAGGAAAAACAAAGACAAAGAACCAGATGAAGCAAAGGCGGCAAAACCTTGCCAATTATTAAATCGAGGTGATGGGTCAATGGGGGTTCCTTGTAATATTCTCTCCATGTTTGTGTATGTTTGAGATCTTGTTATAGTAAATATTAAAGTGTGTAGGCAAGGCTCAGGATGAAGGTTCTGGAGCATCAATAAATTAAGTGGGGAGGGCTGAGAGAGGGTGGCCTAGAATCTTTGCAAGGACAATAGAGTGTGTGATGTGACACTTGGAGGAGCTCTACAGAGCTGATGCCTGCCTCTCTAAACAGGGGGGAGGATACCTTTCATCTTGATGGAGAACTCCCCCAGCTGCTTCTCCAGCTCCGCTTCAATGGCGCACATGTTCTAGAAAGAACACAGGGGACCAGCGTTAGAACTAAGCTTCTCTCAAAGCACACCATGTTCTCACAGGGGTGGACAACCACTGCTCAAACCGGAGGCATTTACCTGTTTGCAATGAGTTACACGACCCTGTTCATGGAGCAATCTTGACCAAATGTTTTACCTAAGCCTAAATGAGCCTTCTAGTGTGTGGGAAATTTAGAGCACAGGACCAAGTTAACTTATAAACAGTCAGATAGATCTGGAATGTGCAAGATTCTAAAAGAACTGGCCTGGATTATATAAAAAGGCAGTAGTACTATGGGATAGAAATTCTAGTTAAAAGAGATTAAAGAGACATAACAACCAAATGTAATGTGTTAACTCTGATTCCATCATGATTTGAAAGTAAATAAAGTAAAAGAGTTATGAAAGACATTATTGGACCAAATAAGAGAAATCTGAAAATGTACAGGATGTTAGATCATTCTATTCAGTGACTGGTAATTAATATTCTTAGTTGTGATAATGGTGTGTGGTTATGCAAAGATAACATGTGTTACACAGGTTCTCATTAAAGCATCCGTGCTAAAATATTTATGGGGTGAAATGTCACATTATTTACCACTTACTATCGAATGACTTAGTAAAAAGGGAAAAAAATGGAGCATATGCAAGAGAAGGAAAGCAAATATGGCAAAACATTAGCAACTGGTAAGTCTAAATAAAGTAATGACGGTCGACATACTAGTCTTTAGTTTTCTGTAGGTTTGAAAATTTTCTTTACAATAATTTGGAGTTAAAAGAGCTGAGAAGTTCAACTGTACTCCAAGCGAGTGAGGCAGGATTCCTGCTGCCGTGCCAGGAGGCCCCCAAAATGATTCTTGGGTTTGACAAACGTCCTCTCCTCATCTAATGTTGAGGGAACAGTGGAGACAAAGGAGCGACACCATCTCTGCCTGTGGTTAGATGTCTAACCACCCAGCCTACTTCCTCAGTGTCTGAGGACCTAAATAACAGAGCAGCTACAGTTAGAAATCAAGAGAAAAGCGCTGTGGCCAGGGGCTGCCCCCATGGAGGCCCTCCTGCAGTGGCCAGTTTAAGCTTCGGGTGGTAGCTCAGCTGGTAAAGAATCCACCTGCAATGCAGGAGACCCCGGTTCAATTCCTGGGTCGGGAAGATCTGCTGGAGAAGGGATAGGCTACCCACTCCAGTATTCTTGGGCTTCCCTAGTGGCTCAGACGGTAAAGAATCTGCCTGCAATGCAGGTGACCTGGGTTTGATCCCTGGGTTGGAAGATCCCTGGGAGAACAGCATGGCAACTCACTCGAGTATTCTTGCCTGGAGAATCCCATGGACAGAAGAGCCTGCTGGGCTATAGTCCATGGGGTTGCAAAGACTCGGACACGATAGAGCGGCTAAGCACAGCACACAGCCGTCACCTCTGATGTTCTAAGCAGAAAGCCCTGTGCCAGCCTCCTGCGTGTGCCCCCCGCCCCCCTGCCCCACACAGACACCCTGGGGCAGCATCTGCAGGCTCCTCCCCCATCACATTTTGGGGGCTCGGGCCCGTGGTCTGGGCAGATCAATGAGCATGGACAGGGGCTGCTTCCATATGCTATCTTTTTTAAAAAACTTTTTATTTTGTATTGGGGTACAGCCGATTAACAATGTTGTAAGAGTTTTAGGTGGCCAGTGAAGGGATTCAGCCATACATACACATGTATTCGTTCTCCCCCAAACTCCCCTCCCATCCTGGCTGAGGGGTTGCTTCCATTTGGATTTTGTTTGCAGAGGGCTTCAGGATTGACTTGCAAGCTAGGGGTTCTGACTCTTAGACGTCAGTACCTCAAATAGCTCAGCAAAGCTGGGGAAAACTTCCTGAGGTTGAACTCTGTGCAGCTGTAAAGTTTTGAAAACAAAGTCTCAGTTTTGTAAACCAATTTTCTTCCTCTGAGCACTGGGTGTCTCTGGGAAGGAATGGATTACTGTTTCTAGAAATCTATCAACGATGTTATCATACATGTCAGTACTGTGACCAGAGTCTTTAGGAAACTTGGTGGGGGCAGGGGACAGCTAGTTTAACAGTTGAGGACACCCACAGTCAGAATTGTCTTCTGTCTCCCCTAGGCAGCCCTGGATGAACACTGCGGCCATTGCAAAAGGCTCCCAGAACCATCAATTCCTAAACCCTCTTTGTGATAAAATCCCTGTTTTTTGTGGTTATGTGAAGACACAAATCCACCTGATGTCAGGTGAGGTAGGAAGCTACCGATGTCCTGGCCTTCCTTCTCCTCTTGCTGAAATTATACTACACAACAACCTTGAATTTGTGAGCCAATATGATGTTGTGTCTTGGCACCTGACCAGGGGCAGTTATTTCTTTTTTTTTTTTTCTTAGAGCTTTTTATTTTATACTGGGGTATAACCAACTAACAATAATAGTGATAGTTTCAGGTAGACAGCAAAGGGATTCAGCCATACACATACAAGTATCCACTGTCTCCCGAACTCCCTTCCCATCCAGGCTGTCACATAACACTGAGCAGGGTTCCATGGGTGGGTGTTTCTGAAACACCCTACAAAAGTTTTGGGACAGGCACAGGCTGCTGCTCTGTCTTCAGCGTGTGTACTGAGAATGGCCACTCTCACTGGCAACTGCTCTTTTGACTTCAGAGATGTGTGGAAATGAGGTGTCCTGAACTAGGGCTGCTTCTAAGCCAGAGAGTCTTAGCCTGTGCTCCATCAACTTGGATGGGGGAAAAAAGAAAAAGTCACGTTGCTATTTCCACTAACCTCTAACTGAAATCTAGTATGTCTGTATATCATGAATGGAGAAAACAAGCCACAGCCGTACAACTGGGACCTAGTAAAAGTCTACATTCATGTCACATCAATTGTTGCAGGCATCTTGAGAAATCATTTCAATACTTGGAAATTTCAATAGTTATTGGAGCCGTTGCTAAATCTTATAGTTTGATGTGTTCATAAAGCAGCAGTCTTGTACTGTACTACACATTTGGTTTCAAAAATATTTTGATCACTGTGCTGACAATACTGAATTAACTATATTTCAATATCATTTGTTTCCTTTGAATTCCTATGGGCTTTATTTCATGCATTCAAAAAAGCATTCTCCCGAAAAGGGAACTTAGGTGAAGAAGCCCTGCTTTAAGCCATGAAAAAAGACAAAGTTGGTTCAGACAAGAGGCAGGGCTGGAGGGTTACACAGGAAATGATCCTGCGGCAAGTCATCTAAGACGTCCCTCCTGTCCAAGGGCTGAGACAGATGCTCACACCGGGAACTGTCCAGTAGACCCTCATCAGGCTGATGACTTCATTCATGACATTGGATCTCTGGACAAAGACACATGGGACAGTGAGAAGGTTTTAATAATTCAGTCATTTCATCTCAGGCACTGCTATCAGGTGACCCCTGGAGGAGCGAAGACCTCTCTGTGTTGTATGTCTGGGCCCCAGAGACCGTCAGAAAGCAGGAAAGCGTGCTTCTGTTCATGACTCTCTTTCTTCCCTCCTTTACAATAGAACGGAAATTTCTTACAATAAAATAATCATAGGCAGGAGGTTAGTGAACCCAACATCCAGGGTGGCCATCTTAACCACAAGGTCTGTTCAGTTTGCAGGGATAAAGCTAGAGAATCTGGAAGTGCATTTCAATGAGCAGAACCAGCACATTTGTGGCTCATTCATTTGCTGACATTTTTAACATGCCTTTGTAATCTACTTGTGCATAGAATGTACACATAAAGAAGTGTACACTTGTCCTGTGAACAGCTTCACAGCATTTAAAATCCTGTGGATTTGCACGTCCATGAACAACACCACCAGGAGGGGTGTGCCTGACAGGTGAAGCTCACAGACCAAGAAAGTAACTTGCTCTGGAGTTTATAGAAGGTGCTGAATCAAAATACCACGAATGATACCACCCAAGAGACATTTTAAAAAACTACACTGATGGCCTCAAGAAAATGCAAGACATGCAAACAGCAAAACTTCTCTCTCTAAAGAGTAGAATGAGCTTGCAGGGTGCCTGGTTCTCGGGATGTTTGTGTGCTTAGTCGCTTCAGTCATGTTCGACTTTTTGCGACCCTATGGACTGTAGCCGGCCAGGCTCCTCTGTCCATGGGATTCTCCAGGCAAGAATACTGGAGTGGGTTGCCATGCCCTCCTCCATGGGATCTTCCCAACCCAGGGATGGAACGTGTGTCTCTTACATCTCCTGCATTGGCAGGTGGGTTCGTTACCACTAGCACCACCTGGGCAGCCCTGTGGTTCCTGACAATTCAATTCAGGTCAGGCCAGGTGGAGTTCAGCAGCCGAGCAGGCTGGCACATACCTCTGTGTATTCTTTGTAGCTCCGGTTGATCTCTGCCAGGCTCTCGCGGGCAGCTTTGCTGGCAGGTGACGTTGCAAAGGCTTGCTTCATTTTACTGGCACCATCTTGGAGGCGTCTTTGGATACAATAAGCTTCATAGAGTTCATCTACCTGCCAGAATCAAAACAAAACAAGAACACGATCAATATTTATCCCACTTGAAGGAAGTGACACAGGCCATTGCTAAGAGTTCAAGATACTTTATGTTTCTGAACTCAAAAGGAGACTCTTGTAGAAGTGCCATCCTTTCTAGACAGACCTATCATTTTTGTTTCAGCCACTCAGTTCCATTTTCTATTTCAAACAAGATTTTACTCTGAGCTTTCTTTTCAAACGGCATGGAATGAAAATGAACTTAACATTGGTGGACGGCGTGAGATAAGGTTTAGATAATGAGGACAGGAGTCTTTTACACGAGGAACAAACACTGGAAGAGTGTGTACAGTATCACACTGATGCGAAGACCTTGCATTTACTGGGCTCTTATCACTTTATTTTAAGAGTGTCGCCAGGTGATAGTCACACATCCAGATTTAGAATTCTTTTTAAAAAGAACGTGAGACTATTTATCGAAAATGATTTTTGTAAAGATGTGGCTCAACAAAAGACAGAAAACAATGGCAAGTTATTCTTAAAATTAGAGTGAAGCATGATTGTCAAAACTTATCAAACAGAACATAAGAACTGTGACATCTTTGGCATGTAAATTATACCACAATTAAAAACATAAATGGGAAGAATGGAAATGAACATTTCTCTGCAATACCTCTACGCTTAGGCTTCTAAATAATAATATACTCTTTGCAAGTGGTTATTGATCATACTCATTAGATAAGCCTGACAGTCACTTGATACTTCTCAGGCAGTAATTCTCAATCGATCCAGCGTGATTGTGATAGTCAAGGGACATCTGGCAACATCTGGAGACATATTCCAATGTCACACCTGGGAGGTGCTGCTAGCATCTAGTGGGTAGAGGCCAGGGATGCTGCTAAACATCACAGAGGACAGCCCCTACAGCAAAGAATTATCCCCAAATGTCAACAGTGCCTACACTGAGAAAACCTCAAGTTATTCCAGATATTGATCTCTACAGTCTCTTGTAATATTTTCAGTTATCAACACACCAACCTCAGTTAACTATAGGAATTTTCATGCAGATTAAAAAGCATGATATCACTAAATATTCTATGTTCTGGGAGGCAGTTATCTACCTAGGACTACTTGAATTTTTCATTTCCGTACAAACTTTGTTCTATCTAAAAGGAGGCTATAGCTGTGGATTCAGAAGGAGGTGGAGATGAATATGATGGATTTCAGCATTTAAGATTCCCCTTTTATCCTGAAGGCAAACTTTTGGCTGATCACTAAAAAGCATTACTACTACTACCTGTTAATGGTATAATTTTCCATAGTGGCTCTCTCTATACAGATGTCAGTGATGCTTAGCCGAGTACATGAATGTTAAGAGACTGAAGATGATTCTCTTGGTTAAAGGATTCTTTGCTGCTCTTCGACAATTCACCCCATTTTTCTGAGAGGAATCGTCAAAACTCTGGAAGGAACAACAGTCTTTCATCTTTGGGGTTGGTGGAATTGTCCCTGAATAAGAGGGAGGTATAGGACCCAAGGGATGGTGGCACATCTGCTGATAAGACCCTTTGGCTGGTGAGTGGCACTGAGGGTGGTTTCCATACATTCAAACCAAGACTCACTTGGTGAGCTTGTTAAAATGTTGATGCCCAGGCCTCACTCTGAGACGCTGATTTAGTAGCTTAGCGATGGGTGAGGAGTTTGAGAATTTAAATAAACGGTGCAGATTGTCTGATGTGGCTGGTCCCCTGGAGACTTAGAAACACAGGAGCTGATATCTCTTCTAGTGCAGGCCTGGCTGCCTCATCTGTGTGGCCTCCTGGGGGACTGGCCCTTCAGCCTCTTTCCCAAAGTCGCTGAGACTGTAATCCTCTCAATAAGGAAACTGCTCACTGGACCACTGGTATAGCCCTAATGATTAGTATACTACTTTACATTTAAAGAATAGTTTATTCTTGTTTTCATTTATTTTAAAAATATTTTTATTTTTAATTTTTTTTATATTGGAGTATCATTGACTAACAATGTTAGTTTCAGGTGTACAGCAAAGCGATTCAGTTATACATATTTATTGTCATTTAAATATTAGTCTATCCTAGCCAAATGGAGTTAACCTTTCACATAAAGGATAACTAAGCAGGGGTTTAGTTATCTTTGGGGTTGGTGGATTTAGGTGGTTGCACTCACCTAAGCAGAAGCTGCAGACAAGAATTTGTCTTACCTATAAGTTAGCAGTGTGTGTGTGTGTGTGTGTGTGTTAGTCATTCAGTTGTGTCTGACTCTTTGCAACCCCACAGACTGTAGCCTGCCAGGCTCCTCTGACCATGAGATTCTCCAGGCAAGAATACTGGAGTGGACTGCCATCCCTTTCTCCAGAGGATCTTCCCAACCTAGGGATCAAACCCTGGTCTCCTGCACTGCAGGCAGATTCTTTACCGTTTGAGCTACAGGGAAGTCCTGTAAGTTAGCAGTGGCTCTCATCAAATAAATGGAGTCAATAAAATATAACTTGTTAGGATTTGTTAGGCATCCATGCATAAGATGCCACAGATAGGGGGTTACTAACCTTTAATAACCACTAAGATTGTTATATCTTACAATGATGGATATGAGATGGATAAACACACTTTTTCCTAATACTAATTCTGTTTTCTTGCTATTTTCCCAACTAAACAGAGTAATTTCAAAGCTCACCTGCCACATAAATATCTTCTAATGGATGTCATTGTTTTACTTATTGAGTTGAACAGAAATAGGAGCAATTTCAGATTTACCAAGGTAATAAATATCTTTCAAAGTAGGAATGTACAAAGGCAGTATCATATAAACGTTTACAGACATATAAATCATCACAGAATTCTAAACTGGAAAGGATTCTTAGGATCATCTAGATTGACTACGTGCAACTCCAGGCTCACTACACAGAGTGGGAAGTCAAGGTCCACCTGGATGATACAGCCCAGGGAGTATGTGCAGAGATGGAAGTGAACCTGAGACTTCTGACTCCTAGTAGAGAGAACAGCTAAAACCTCCAGTCTCCACACTTGGAAGATGAGTGGGTGCCTCTGATGGGTGCAGATGAGAACAGGAATTGCTGATAGTGTGATTCAGCTGCTCTCAAACGGAAATTGTTTCTAGGTTATGCCAATACTGCCGACAGTGTCCAGAATGACGGCGGATAGTCCCACTCCATGCTAGGGTGGTGGGACCATCAGTCAACTATTTGTAGGGTTCAGGGCTGGATATCAGGGACCCTGACAAACTGGAGTACACAGAGGGAAGCAGTGAGGATGAAAAGGAACTTGGAAACCAAGCCATGTGAAGAAGGGTGGAAGAAACTTAAGTAAGCATGAGAAGGATTGAGGGAGCTATACTACAGCTGTGGTTAAGTATTTTAAAGGCCTTGATAAAGAAGATTATGGGGGTTCCTTCTTTATCAAGGAAGGATACAGAACCGTTATATGTGGGACGCAAGTGTAAAGTTAAGCAAGTGTGAAGATTTTTGTAGGGTCAGTCTGGTGCAATCTTATCTCTGACCAGACCACACTGAAGCTGTATTCTACACTAGTCACTGGGCACACTGCACAGGAAACACTTACTAAATATCTGCTGAACTGAAGCAGAGTAAAAAATGTGCTAGTTCATCAGGCTCTCCATTCTTATTTTTTTCCTCCAACTGTACTGCCTGTTAGAGGATTTAACTGCTAATCAGGCTAGGAATCAATTGGATAAGAAATTCTCCATGGACTAGATGCTACGTTCAGGCCAAAGGTATACTGATTAGTGACCGAGAACTGAAAAACAGGCAAAGACAAGAGGAATGTCAATTACCTTACTGATGTGAAACTCCAGGCGTCTCATGTATCTTTCGATCGTTTTAATTTGCTGGAATTAGAAGAAGTTTGAAACAGTACAGACATTTACAGTTTCACTGATTAGACACGTGTAGCTATTTATTGAAGATTTTAACTTTACAACTTCATTTATTTTTGGCTGTGCTGGTCTTTGCTGCTGCCGGGACTTTCCCCTGGTTGCAGCAAGTGGGGGCTATTCTCTAGTCGTGGGGCACGGGCTTCTCCTTGCGGTGGCTTCTCGCTGCAGAGCATGGGCTCTAGGGTGCTCAGGCTTCAGTAGTTGCAGTTCCCAGGCTTTAGAGCACAAGCTCAATGTGCTGCACAGGCTTAGTTGCTCCACCGCATGTGGGTGTTTCTGGACCAGGGATCCCAGGGATGGAACTTGTGTCCCCCGCATTGGCAGGTGGATTCTTTATCACTGAGCCACCAGGGAAGTCCTGTGTGGCTATCTTTATTATCTCATACTCAAAAATGCCAGAAATTGTTAACTATTTCCCCTTTCTTCCTATCTCTGTTACTACTTTAAAAGATTCTCTAGTATCAACTTAGTATTTTTTAAAAATACTGAATACACACGCTGAAAGATGAACTTGAGCTAGCTTTTAGAATCCTTATGTTTAACATCAAGGGAGGCCAAAGAAATTGAATTTCCTGGATTTCTGGCAGGACAGTATCATATTGGAATATACTTAAATTCCTTCATAATGACATTTTATCAGTTCAAAGATGAACTCACCCCCATTTTAATGTTTCTGAAACTAGGGTGCATTTTACAACTGCTGCAGTCTGTGCCTGCCTCAAGATAATCATAGTTAGTTATGTGTCACCTCTTCCATTTGAGTTATAAACATTAAATTTAATTACCCTTTAAAATATTTGCAAACAGATTATACTAGGATTCAGCATCAAAGGTCTCAAATATACAGAAAGGCATGGAAAGAGACAACATTGCATATAACTTTAAAAAATATGTACATATAAGAGTTTGTCACTAAATGTAAAGTACACTTTTTAAGTGAAAAGAAAGAAATGTGTCACAGTTTAACTGGAATCACTCTTTTTCTTAGTGGCACATAAGATAATGATGTATTTTCCAATCAAAGATTTCTTCCATTTGATGAAATATGATAGTTCCCGTTTAGAGAGAACACAGGTATGGACCTTTAAACACTTGGAAAATTCTTAAACTTAGTAGCACACTGAGAAACCCTGAAACCAGGTGGCATTTTTACAAAAGTGACCTTAAACACATTATTGAGTCTGTAGATCATAGTACTTACATCATTCTCATTAGATAAAAGCATGAACTCTTTCTCTAGGACCTTAGCTGGACCTAAGAGGAGATTGCTGACTTCTCAAGGATGAAGGGTTTCTTCCCCCCCAGCAATGCCCTGAACACAGAACAATAACTTACTTTGTCTAGGTCATACAGCACACCCTAAAATTAAAAAAAAAAAAAAAAAAAAAAGAGTATCCGGGTTAAAACATAGTTCCCTCAAAACCGTTACTGACATGAATCGAAGGATTTTGTCTGCATTTCTGCATTATCAGTGAAATAATGATCAACTCCAAAATGTTCTGTTGGACTTTTTCCATTTGCTTTAAAAGAGCAAAAATCTGGGTTATTTTAAATACCACTAAGAATATTTTTAAGAGCTAGTATTTATTTATACTCTGTGTCTCCAGCACCCTGCCCAGTCCTTGCTCCCCCTGGGAGCTGTAAAATGTTCACTTGCTTTGAGCTCTCCTCTCTTTTACATAGTGAGGGGCACAGAAATTCATCTTCACTTAAAAAAATTTTTTTAATGTTAACATGAAAAATAGCAGTGATATATGTGTTAAAAAAGACTTGCCTTCCTGTTTAAACACATAAAAATTGATATTTAAGAAGAGTCCTTGAGAGCGGTGACAGGCTTTCCACAAATTGTCTTTAAAGCATGTTTATTCCTGGGTCACCATATCACAGGAGCATCAGTACACTAAGCCCACAGCCCCCATCAGAAGGGTTTTTTGGAACACTTAGTCCTGCTGGAAGTGTCCATCCACACACCATTGTTCTCCAAAGAGGAACATTTGTTGCCGCTGAGGACTGTCAAGGACACTCAAAAGCTCTGAAGGCCACTCCACAGTGAGTTCCACATAAATGGGAGCACTTTATCCTTTAATATCATTAGAATATAAAACCTCAACTTTCTGTGAAGAATTTAACCCCTACCCAGCCTCTCTGTCCATGGATTTCTCCAGGCAACTCTCCAGGCAAGACTACTGGAGTGGGCTGCCATTTCCTTCTCCAAAAGATCTTCCCAACTCAGGGATCGAACCTGGGTCTCCTGCACTGCATGCAGATTCTTCACCAACTGAGCCACTAGGGAAGTCCCTAAGCCTGTATATTTCAGGCTTTTCAGGACAAAAATATACATTTTAGCACATCTTTTAAAAAAGATAACAGCTATTCATGTATATCTGAACCTTGTGTATGTAGACTTTTCCCGGGCTTTCTGATGCCTTGGAACATTAAGGCATATCATTTAGGACTTAACAGAATCATTTAAAATCATTAGAAACACCTCTTCAAGCAGAGAAGCCCTCACAGATTCAGAATAGAGGAAACTTGTAAGAATCTCCAACAATACCATGTGCAGTTGAAATGGCTCAAGGACTCCTCTGATTTCTCCTAACAATGGCCTCTTGAGCTTCCTTCCCCTTTCTGATATCACTCACCTATTACTTTTTAAAAACTGGAGATAAAAGTTCTGGGCTCCAAATTCCAACACTAAAAATATGGTGGTGGTGCTGTTCAGTGGCTAAGTTGTGTCCGACTCTTTGTGACCCCATGAACTGCAGCATGCCAGGCTTCCCTGTGCATCACTATCTCCCAAAGGAAAATCCCAACTTTTCAGTTCCTTATATTACTTGGGAGGAGGGGTATAGGGAATTTATTTTTAAGTTTTTTTTTTTTCCTGATTACAAAGTTTGTCTGCATAAATATGCTTGGAAAATACTGGAACATATTAAGAATAAAGCATTAAAATACACATCTGGAAGCAGATGGTACTCTGCCCCTTGAATCTGCTTTTCTTGAAGCTTCTTCCTCATCCTATGCTCATCCAGTAAGATAAGTTACTTAGCAGCGCCTCCTCTCCCACCCCAAAACCCGACTGTGTTAACATCTTAATGATTAGTACCTACCAGGCGAGAGTTTCTTCTCATATCTTTTAACTGAGTTGTCAGCTTGTCCAGCTCTGTCTGGTGAACCTCCAGATACTCACTGTAAAGATAAGAGAGATGTGATCGTGAACTCCATGACTACTGAGTGGATCAGTGCTGATGATGACCTGAACAGGGGGATTGAGAGCCTGAACCTTACTCTGTGGAGTGCAGAGCTGGTGAAGGAAAGGCTCTGCATTTTTCCAAACTCTCCACATTTTGAAAGCTCTAGCAGTTGCCTCTGATATCATCCAGATGGTCTAAAAGGAGAACCCCATGAGGCTGGCAGTGCAGGAAAGCAAAACCAATGAAGAGGGAGGGGTACGTACTATGGAGTCAGTCTTGGGTCTGGGCTCATGGAATCCCAACGAAGTTCCACATGACATTGACTGTACACATCTCACCACACACTAGGGAAGTTTTATTCTGGACAAGCCATTGCTATAATATACTTGGGAAGGTTTTAGAACCCTTCTTCAGCAGTCTCTAGAACAGATATGCCTGTCTACCATTGTTGAAGTGAAATCCAAAGCAGAGTTAAATATAAATATATTACTTTTTCAGGTCTCTTTCAATGTTTGGCTATGATGGAAACCAGAAGAGTTCTTATCTTTCGGACTCATTTACTGTTTCCTCAATTATGGTGCAATCATGCTACAGAAATAGACATTCTAAAATTATCTTACAAGACTAGCTTTTCTGACCCTCCTGAGGATTTTAGAAAGGAAAAAGGTTTCAATGTATCATTAGGTTTGATGTTCTTACTCAAGTCCATTTTTTAAAGCCCTGTAGACCTCTTCCACCCTTTTAGGCTGAGGCTCTTTGGGAGGGCTGCTGTTTTTGTGTCCTAAATTGTGCATTTTCTTCAGTTTGGCCTGAGGCTTCTTGACAGCGGAGGAATTTTCAATGAAGGAGTTACATCTATGGAAAGAGAAAAGAAAAGCTGAAATGGTTTGAGTCTCTGGCAGCCGAAGTGATCTGATCAAAGAAATGCCTTTTAATCATCTTGTGTCTGCATTAGTGTCTTTTGGGGTAGGTAACATTCCCTTGCATATTAATAAATCTGAGCCATCCTACATTTTGTTTTGTGGTATTAGATTTAACTGCTGAAATCTGGAAGTTTGGCTGGGCAGTGGCTACCCAGAGTCAAAGCCTGGCTGTAGATAATGTACACTCTAAATGAAAGCATGTTACATCACTGAATCCTCATGGGAAGCCAAGGACACACACTTCTAGGTAGAAATAATGAATAGGCAGAAGGATATAATCCAGTAAAAACATATGTTCACTATGTGACATAAGGTGTAAGCATCTACTGAATTTGACTGGGGGGCGTCCCTGGTGGCTCATTGGTAAAGAGTCTCCCTGCCCTGTGGCGGATTCATTTTGATATTTGGCAAAACCAATTCAATATTGTAAAGTTTAAAAATAAAATAAAATTAAAAAGTTAAAAAAAAATAAAATTGTATTATAGTTAAAAAAAAAAAAAAGTCTCCGTGCCAATGCAGGAGACATGGGTTCAACCCTGATCCAGGAAGATCCTGCATGCTGAGGAGCAGTTAAGCCCATACTCCATGCCCTAGAGCCCATGCTCCACAACCACAGAAGCCACCGCAATGAAAAGCCTGAGCACTGCAACTAAAGAACAGCCCCTGCTACTGCAACTAGAGAAAGCACACCAACAGAGTCAGCACAGCCAAACGTAAATAAGTAAATAAAAGTATAAAAAGAAGGCAAATTCGACTGAGATGTGAATGAATACATCTTAAATAAAGGGTCTGTACTGTAAGTCACTTCAGTTGTGTCCAACTCTGTGTGACCCCATAGACGGCAGCCCACTAGGCTCCCACGTCCCTGGGATTCTCAAGGCAAGAACACTGGAGTGGGTTGCCATTTCTTTCTCCAACGCATGAAAGTGAAAAGTGAAAGTGAAGTTGCTCAGTTGTGTCCGACTCTTAGCGACCTCATGGACTGCAGCCCACCAGGCTCCTCCGTCCATGGGATTTTCCAGGCAAGCGTACTGGAGTGGGGTGCCATTGCCTTCTCCGAAATAAAGGGTCAGAGCATGACAAAGGGCTAATTCTGTAGGCAAGCACACCTTATTTTATTGCACTTCAAAGATACTGTGTTTTTTCACAAATTGAAGATGTGCAGCAGTCCTGCGTTGTTAGATGATGGTTAGCATTTTTTACCGATAAAGTATTTAATTACGGTATGTCCATTTTTTTTTTTAAGACATAATGCTATTATACAGTTAATAGACTACAGTGTAGTATAGACGTAACCTTTATATGCACTGGAAAACCAAAAAATTGATGCGACCCGCTTTTTATGATATTTGCTTTACTGCAGTGGTCTGGAATCAAGCCTGCAGTATCTCTGAGGATAGATTTTTTTGTTAAGTTTTATTTATTATTTATTTATTGACTGCACTGTAAGGCTTGCAGGATCTTAGTTCCTTGATCCTCAAAATCTCTATTAGTGGCAGGGAGGCAGCCTACAGTGGTAAGATGGACACATGGTAACTTAACCCCAGGCTACTGATCTGATTAGGAAGCTAAGAGGCCAGACTACTCACTGACCCAGCTGTCAAGTGGAAAGCCGTGACCTCTGAGTGCGGCAGGTGTGCACCTTCCAGGTTAATTCTGAGTTACCTTCCTCTGCCATCACTGTGTGTACCAAAGGGGACAATGTACTGCAAAACACACAAAGCCCCTAAGAATGCAAGACCGTGATCACGTCAGAAAACCTGAGGACCAACTGTATTCCATGTTACTTATTTCACTACCTGTCTTTTCTTTCTTGAGTTCGCCTAGGTTCTGTTTTAGATGAGAGGAGATACTGGGGAAAGTGCAGAATAACTTTCTCAAGCCTGTGTCTGAATGACATCTGCTCCCCAGAGTCAGTCTGCAGAGGCAGTCTTTATCCACTGCATAACTTCATACCAAAAATAATCCCCCAATTACAAATACAATTCAGATACCCCAAATACAATGGAAATGTGCTTCAAAAAGGGGTATGGGGTGATTTCAAACTTTATTACAAAGCTACAGTAATCAAAACAGTCTGGCACGGGTCAGACTGTGACCAGTGAATAGAGATCAATGAATACAATGAATACAGTACAGATCAATGAATTGATCTGGAAACAGATCAATGAATAGAGAGCCCAGAAATAAACCCTCCCATATATGGTCAATTAATTTATGACAGAGGAGTCAAGAATATACAATGGGGGAAAGACAGTCTCTTTAATAAATGGTGCTGGAAAAACTGGACAGCTACATGCAAAAGAATGAAACTGGACCCTCTCTTACACCATATAAAAAAGTTAACTCAAAATGGATTAAAGACTTGAATGTAAGACCTGAAACCATAAAACTCCTAAAATAAAACATAGGCAGTAAACTCCTTGACACAGGTCTTGGCTGTGACTTTTTGAATAAAACACCAAAAGCAAAAGCAACCAAAGCAAAAATATACAAGGAAGACTACATCAAACTAAAAAAGTGAAAAGCTTCTACAAAGCAAAGGAAATCATCAACAAAAGGAATACTATTCACCCATAAACAACAATGAAATCTTGCCATTTGTGACAACATAGAAGGACCCTGAGGGCATCATACGTAAGGAAGTAAGTCAGATAAATGTACAATCTAAAAGGAAAAAAAGAAAAACCAAGTTCGGAGATATAGAGAACCAACTGGTGGCTGTCAGAGGCAGGGATTGAAGGCCAGGTAGGAGAAATGGGCCAAGGGGATCAAAAGGTGAAAAGAAAAAAAAGAACAATTTAAATTGGCAGGAAAAGACTACCATAGATGGTGCTGCAATGGGTATATAAAGAACCTTTACTATTCTGTAAGAAAATATGTAAATGTCCACCCTCAAAATAGGCAATGGATGTAAATGAACTGTTTGTTTCCAAGTAAAGACAAAAGACAAGTAAACTTATGAAAACACATTTAACCTCAATTAGGGATGATCTAAAAGACTGAGAAAGATTTTTAGAAAATGCTCAGTATCAGCAGATGTGCGGATAAAGGCAAATCTGTTGTTACTGGTTAGAGGATAAATGGGCTCAAACGTTTGGAGGCACTTTAGCAACAGGTATCAAAAGATCTGAAAAACATAGGGTGGGGGTGGAGTGGGGGTAGGGAGAGCTATGCACACGTATTGCTAGCTTGTCCTAAATCTTCAGCCATCTTCTTTGCAGGAGCAATTCTTAAATAATAGAAATTTGGGGAACATTACATCTTTTTCATGAAAGAGATTAAAACAGCACAGGTGTGTGTTTTGACCAGGCCACACGGATGCAGACTTTGTTCAGAGCATCAGGGTTTGCATCCCTCTCAAGCTGTGTCCCAGGAGAGACCCATCATGACTTGCCTGGATCGCCGCTCCTGAAGGCCACTGAACCCCGCAAAGGACTGGCTCCTGATGATCCCATTGGGCCCTCCAGGTGAGAAGGACTGGGATCCTACCAACATGTTTTCTGGGAGTCTGGCTGGTAGTCCTGTAAGACAATGGAAAGATTAAGGCAAATAACAGGCAGGTTCAAACAGAAAACATGCTAAGCCTGTCAATGATAATAGGAAGTGACATGGGATAAGGTGAGTCATGAGGCTGTTGGATGCTTCTAAGACTTCTTTCCTATGACATGTTCTTTTTAACCCAAAGGGTTCAGTTCTTAGGTAAAGAAACACACGAAGACATAAATAAATATAAATTAGACACCATTATCAGTTACTTTAGGGTTCCTTCAGGGATTATTTTTTTTAAACAAGGTTCAACCGTACCTTCCAAATCATGAAAACTCTGTAATGTTTCCCTCCATTTAGAACAGCAATAACAACAGCAGAAGCACACAAATAGGCCAAGTCAAGTTTCAGACAGGCTCTGTGTCACATTCAAAGCATGGCTCAGTCTTAGGGTGGAATTCTACACTTGGAAGTCACAAGACAAAAAACACTAGGTTTCCTGAGAGATGAGCTTACTTAAACTTGTTCTCCCTTTTTCTACATTTAAGTATATTTTGAAAGATCAGATCATGCTGCTATTGTGGCAGTGAAAAAAAAAGACGCGCACAGGGAGTGCTCACAAGAGTAGTGATAATCTAGGTTATGATAAGAACCCGTGAGAAGAGGCAAGGAAGGGAAAGGGGAAAATATAGCAGAAAGCACACACCCCTATTTCAGTCACCAGCTCGCCTTTTGTAAAGACTTGGTACCGCTGACCAAGATGCGTTGTCAAAACACAACCTCAGGTGCTTCCCTGGTAGTCCAGTGGCTGACTCAGAGCTCCCATTGCAGGGGGCCCAGGTTCAATTCCTGGTCAGGGAACTAGGTCCCACGTGACGCAACTAAGAGTCTCAATGCCGTAGTTGAAGATCCCGCATTTCACAATGAAGATAAAAGATCCCATGTGCCCTAATTGAGACCCAGCACAGCCAAATAAATAACAGAGAAATAAATATTTAATAAAAAACCAAAACTTAAGCTGCACAGAAGCCTAAGATTAGTTTCCCCAAAGGACTGCCCTAGAACAGTTAGGTAATTCTATTCCTTTTATATCAAGAAGAGTCAAAGCACATACCATTGTTTTAGCAGGTTACCTCAGTCCAGAGAGGGGGACGGGCCAGCAGGAGGAAGGAGACACAGCCACTGTCCGGGCTAAAGACTTCCAAAGTGGGCAGACACCAACAGCATCAATAGTTGCCCTTAAAAAACCCAGCAAACAAGCAAGCAAAGCTGAAAAACAGCAGCAGAACGCTCCTGTGGTCCATTATCACTGAGAGCGGCTCAGAGCTCCTGGAAGCAGCTCAGTCATGGGCGGAGGTCTGAATGAGTTGCTTCCCCAGAGAGAAAAGAACAAACAGTCCCTTCCCCATGAGGCTGCAGGCTCCTAAACCCCCTCCTCCCCAGCCACTGAGGAGAAAGCAGCTCTGGGCTGCATGCATTCTTGCATGCACACTGGCGCTGACTCACTTGGCAAGAGGCTTTGCAGTGAGCAACAGGTTGCTCTTTGATCTGGGTGGGACAGGCATCCCATCCATTCCAGCTAGGGATGGGGGCAGGGAGGCTGAAATTTGGGAGCATTCTCCAGAATTTTAAAAGCCATGATGATGTAGAAGTATGCACATTCAATAATAATATCTAATGCTTGAATGGCAGGACAAAATGTAGTGCAAATAGACTCTTTCTGATTGCCTCTCCCCACCCCCAACATTAAAAAATAACCATGATTTACACATAAATCCTTAATAAGGTCCTCCTAAGTGTTCTTTGTTGCTTACTAAGAAGTCTGTCCAATTTTCATTAAAAACACCTTCTTAGGTTCATAAAGCGGGCCTGTGCTACTTTGCATCACATGTAAACATAGCAAATATCAAGAAACTGTAATAAATATCAAGAAAAAGGTCCAGAAAATTTAATAAATATTAGGAAAACATGTTCTTTTTGTACTCAATAATTTTGTTATATAAAACATAACTTAAAGTCTCAATTTGGCAAATTTAGTCAGTTTCATATCTCATTTTGTCAATTATTGTTCAATAGGTCTGTTGCGTCCTGGCAAGCTTTGGTCATGGGAAAAAGACTTAAAAGTGTGTGAAATATTTTAACTGTGTTATTGTTTTGACTTCCTAGAGATTACGTTTTTAAACAAAAAAGATGTTTTTCTATTACCCACTGGATCAGTAGTTGCACGGACTCCTAGGCATTCTGATATAACTGACATGGACCTGAGTATTGGGATTTTGAAAAGGACTGCAGGTGGTTCTGATGCTCAGCCCAGAAAAGAAAAAAAGGATGATGCTGAATTGGTTGAAATTTTCAAACCCAACCAAAACAATTTGTTACAATTTCTCAAATATCCAACTTTTAAAAAAGAGTCTTAAATAAGCCTCTCTTTGGAAAGTTTAAATGTTAAATGAATTAAACATTAGAGTTGGATAGTGAAATAATTTTACCCCTTCCCTTTTTTCGGTACCAGGTAAGAAAGCTGCTGCTTCTTTTAAAGAAAAGGATAGCTTTATTGCTTTGCCAGGCAAAGGGAGACACACCAGGCTTCTGCCTCAAAAAACTATGTGTCTCCAGGCACACTTCTTGAGAACAAAAACGTCTGCCTTGGATTCTGAGTTTGTAAATTGCTTCGGGATGTCCTCAGACACTTTTCATTACAGTTACTTGTTGAATGGATGCCCGCTGGGAACAGGAAGAGGGGTAAGCAGTTTTGTGAATGTTCTGTTTTGCCTATCTGGTCTGCGAAATGATCATTATCTATCAGAGAAGAATTTGGCTGATAGCTGGCTTAGGCTGAGATCCCTATCCTGCCATCAGCTCCCCTGGAGGCTGACTCACTGCCTAAGGAGAGTCATAAAATAAGTTTGAGGGCTTCTGCACAAAGTTAGGCTCTTGAGAAAAAGGAGTAGGTTGAGAAAGGGAAGAGCTGGAGGGATGATGGGTAAGGGTGCACAAAGCACCCCCCTGCCCATACCCCTAACCCTGAAGTGGGGGTGACTACTTGGCTACGAGTCTTCCAGCAGCCTCAGCCATTCCCCTGTGGCTAGGTACTCTGTAACTCTGCTATCATCTTTTTGATGACACCACTCCCACCTCCTGGAGCCTTAAGTCCTCAAGCTGCTCATTGGCTTCCTAAACTCTCACAGACCTGCTTTCTTCCAGCAAAACTATCCCTAAAGCTACGCGTACTCATTTGCAGGCTTTAAGGATTCGAAATTGGTTTCTTGTCATTTGCATTTTACTAGCCGATGTTTCTTTGAAGCAATGCTTTCCCCTAAAGAAAGGACTGATGTACTAATATCAATAGAATTGCATTATCACTGCTAATAGCGGTATAAAGTGATACCCAAAGCTTGGAAGACAATTGGTAGTATCTTCTATTTAATGTGTAAAACACATTTATCCTTCAATATGTCACATCTACTCTTTGCTATCTCCTGTGTAGAAATACTCAACTTCACAAAAAGTTATATACTGGGAAGTTAATGACAGTCAACTATGTAATAGGAGAAAAGTGGAAATGATATAAATATTAATCATTATAGGAATGATTAATACATTATGGCATAACCTGAGCAGTTATAACAATATGCCCACACAGAAAGACTCCCCTCCCTCAGGACAAATTGCAGAATAAGTTAGAGCATGATACCAGGAATGTTGAAAACAAAATATAAAATTATGTACATGAATTGAAAAGTTCTGAAAGTATACATAGACAGTCCATGGAGAGGTCGGATTGAGTGGCAGTCAGAAACATTTTAATTTTTCTATATTGCTTGAATTTTTGTAAAGGAAATGGATTTATGTATGATTGATATGGTGCAGAATACTTTTTTGAAACTGCAGACATTTGGCAACCCACTCCAGTGTTCTTGCCTGGAGAATCCCAGGGATGGGGAAGCCTGGTGGGCTGCCGTTTATGGGGTCGTACAGAGTTGGACACGACTGAAGCGACTTAGCAGCAGCAGAGTCGGGACTAGAGAGGAGAGAGATTTCACATACAAGAACATATAAGACAACTTTGATGGGTAACAGCTCTGTTTATACAGTTGTTTATATCTGTAAGTCCTGCAAAGGAGAAATATGATTTCTGAGAAATAAGGTATTAGGTTTCATAAATTCTGATTACACCCTAATAATTCAGATTCCTCAATAAAGTTCCCATGATGAGCTTTGAGTTACAGACCAACTTCTTTATTTTTATCTGAAGGACTTCTAGAGATGGGATTGGACTCCTGGTAGGAAGCACTATACCCAGTACATATTGCTGCTGCTGCTGCTGCTAAGTCGCTTCAGTCATGTCCGACTCTGTGCAACCCCATAGACAGCAGCCCACCAGGCCCCGCCATCTCTGGCATTCTCCAGGCAAGAACACTGGAGTGGGTTCCCATTTCCTTCTCCAATGCATGAAAGTGAAAAGTGAAAGTGAAGTCACTCAGTTGTGTCCGACTCTTCACGACCCCATGGACTGCAGCCTACCAGGCTCCTCCATCCATGGGATTTTCCAGGCAAGAGTACTGGAGTGGAGTGCCATTGCCTTCTCCGTACATATTGCTAAGACTCACCAAATACCATGCCTAATAAGCAAGAAATTCTATGTAAAATAACACTCTTCTTGGGCTGCTGCTACTTGAAACTTTCCAGCTTTCTAGCTCTAGAAACTTGACATGTTTCTAGTTCTCAAGTTACTGACTTCTCACCTGGCCTTTCTGAAAATGCCAGCAGAACTAACATTCATTTATGTGCATTAAATCCTAGAAAGGTCTCGAACCTTCGGCAAACAGTGAAGCTGCTATGGTTTGTTCCTTACTTTGCTTTGTCCCAGGCGGCCCAGGTTGTTACACCATGTGGCCACCCCTGCCCCACAATTCCCATAATCCCTGGGAAGCATCAACTCTGGAGGAATCCCAAGCACCTTGACTAAGAGTTGAATGAACCCTACCAATCTGAGCTGAGCCTCGTAGCACAGAAGCCAGAAAGCCACAATTGTCTCTCTTCTTTTCATACAGTGAAAACTGCTGCCTTCTCCCTGGCTATGCAGTGCTAAGATCCAAGTGAACACACAACAGAGTCTTTTGATATAAAATGAGTACAGGATTTCATGTGTTCTGATATGACACGGTGATACAAGTACACTGGGCCTTGGTGGGTGTGATGAGCCACCAGCTGACCTGAAGTTCCTAGTCTGTTTAAATTAGAAGGTAGCTTATCACATCACCAGGCAATTTGGGAAGAGCACTGAGTCTGGAGATGGCAGGGTCTGGGGAGGGTGGGTGTGGGGCAGATAAAAAAGATCAAGGGATCAAGAGGTTCCCCCTTCACCCCACTAGATTTCTTGCCTTGTTTGGACCAAAAATAAAAGGTCCAATATGAGCACAGTTCAGAGGGGGAACTAGCCGGTGCCCTGGAGAACTCAAAGATAACCTGATTCTTACGAATAAATGAATGAATGACAGAGGTCAACCTTGGAGAGTTGTTTGGAGGACGGGCAATGAAGGGCATCCATCACAGAGCAGGGCTCTGCAGCAGATCCTAACACGCAGCTCCTGACAGTGCTTCCAGTATTAACAGCAAAAATGGAAGAAAAATGCTTTCAAAGTTCAGTCCAGGTGACAGCTCCATTTCCCCTTACATTTTTATAAACTGGTATTCTGGTTTATACTTTCTTGTGAATTTGATTAGCCTGGGTTAGCAAGCTTCTCTCCCCAGGTGTGAACAATTCCTTTTGGGGACCCTCAAGGTTAGGTAAGACAGGGTGAGCTCCTTTCATCACCTCTCAGGCACGAATCTCCAAATGAATGAGTTCACAGTAGACATTTTAGAAGCATTGATTAACCATAATTGGACAAAGCAACCAGTCAGCTAGAAGGAATGCTGCTGCTGCTGCTAAGTTGCTTCAGTCATGTCCAACTCTGTGCGACCCCGTAGATGGCAGCCCACCAGGCTCCCCCATCCCTGGGATTCTCCAGGCAAGAGTACTGGAGTGGGTTGCCATTTCCCTCTCCAAGAAGAAATGTTACTATTGATCAAAGTTAAGTATACTGAGACTCATGAAAGGAACAGGAATCATTAGGTTATTTTTAGTTTTTCTAAGCATAAAAGCACTCTGCTGCATTAGGATAATACAGAGAAGTAAAAAGAAGTTAGGGCAGGGATGGGGAATAAAGAACCATATAGTTTCTATCCACCCAAAGACAACCACCAGTAGAATTTTGGTGCACACAATCTTCTTCAACTCAATAATTTTGAGCATAGTGCATACTAAATTGTGTATGCTGCTTTTTCTATCATACTCTTTTTTTTAGAACTATGTTTTATGGTTTATAATTGGCTTTTCTCTTCAACTACCTTTAAGAAGGTACTTAGGAGCTTCCCTGTGGCTCAGACAGTAAAGAATCTGCCTACAGTGCAGGAGACCTGGGTTCAATCCCTAGGTTGGGAAGATCCCCTCGAGAAGGAAATGACACCCATTCCAGTACTCTTGACTGGAGAATTCCATGGACAGAGAAGCCTGGTGGGCCATAATTCACAGGGTTGCAAAGAATTGGACGTGACTGAGTGACTAACACACACTAGGTTGACCCACAATCCAGGTGCTCTTCTGGATGATAAAAGAGATCCATTCAGTCTGCATTATGCTTCTGCTGTTTAGTCGTTATGTTGTGTCCAACTCTTTGTGACTACGTGGACTGTAGAATATCTAGCCAAGCTCCTCTGTCCATGGGATTTCCCAGGCAAGAATACTGGAGTGGGTTGTCATTTCCTTCTCCAGGAGATCTTCTCCACTGAGGGGTTGAACCTGTGTCTCCTGCATTGGCAAGCAGATTCTTTGCCACTGAGCCACCAAGGAACACCCAGTCTATATTATAGATGCCTTTTATTTTTGATTTTAAGATATGGTCAAAGGCAAAGTGTATCCTTGCAAGAATGACTTCCCTATTGGAAAGGAAGGAGCAGATTAGCATTTGTACATGTTGGAGTTGCAGGACATCAAGCATTATGAAATTTAAAAAACAGTCACACAACATCTGGACATCACTCTCTTCACCCTGGAAGAGTAAGGTTTTTATGGTCTGTTTCCCTTCTTTTTCATTTAGCTGAATTCTCCAATATACAACACAAACAGGTAATTCTGGAAGATCCCCACTATTGACAGAAAATATAAGAGACATCTGTGATTTCAGAACAAAGTAAGAATTTCTTAGTTCTCATTGAAGCGTTTCTCATGGGGGGAGAATGTCAACTTAGAAATCAATAGTTGCATAGCTACAAAGCTATACCATCTCCACCATAGACTGAGACTAATCTTCTGTGATAAGGCAACAGCCAGCAGGTCAGCTGGTAGGTTGCTGGGATGACATGCAGGTATAAGTAGACAATTCTACAATTAACTTGAGCGTTGGCTTGGTGCCAGGGATGGGAACAGGCAAAGGATCATGAGACAACTTTGTATGGGTGTATGTGTGTGAAAGTGTTCAAAAAACTGCTGTGATGATTGCTGGACAACTGTATACATTTCCTGAAACTCAAACTATATACTTAAGATGAATTCAATTTATGGTACGTAATTTTACATCAATAAAGCTGTTGGAAAATCTCTATCAGTTTCCAGAAAAAGTCATCATTCCTTCTGCAAGAGGAAATGCCAAGGAATCAGGACCTGAAAAGGAAAAGCTCAATTAATAAGCAACCACCTGTGAGCTGAATATTTTCATGTTTTGATCCTTTTCCCTGTAGGCGCCACATAAGATGCAGCACATTGGCCCCACTGTGCTTTCTGACTCATTTTGTCATGCCCGGGTTGTGTTCCTCCACTCCCCGCTCCTAACAATGCCATCCTGTTTATGCTCCCCCACATATTGGTCAAGAGCAAAAGTATAATTCAGCTGTCTGAAAGAGGCATGTGGGCCAGATGTGAATAGCCTGCTATGCTAAATGATTATTTAAGATGAATCCTAAAAATAGATGTCCGTGTATTATATGGTTGCAAGGTACCTATTACAGAACAGTTGACTAATCTTAAAAAAAAAAAAAGTGGATATATTTAAGTCATTGGCTTTTTTTTTTGGTAGTGTTCTGTCTTAAAATAAATCAAGGCAAGGGCTAATATTTGCTTCTCAGTTGTCAGCTTCTGTTTACTAAGCAAATGATAAATACATGCATGAGATATTACACTGATTAACTGAGACAAGTGATGTGAATGGATGAAGAAACTTATAGAACAACTTTGATGTCAACTTTGGTCCCTTGGTTAAGGTGTTGGATGCCTGGAAAGTTTCTATTTTTGCCTTTGTAACTGGTAAGTGGTTGGTAAGGAGGTACTTTGAGGCTATGCAAATATCTTGTTTCTTTAACCTAGAAGTTTTAGCAACCACTGATGATTTTTGCCCAAATCAATTATCATTATGATGGTGGCAAAATGGTATGCTTTGAACTCAGTCATTGTTTTGTACATTTGTTTGAGCTTTCTTGAATCCTTTTATTTGTTTTTATTCGCTGTCAGGTCTGTTGGGATGGACTCATGGATTCTTATTTTATTCAGTGGGTTTGATCCATTACTACTATTTGATGCAAAAGTCAACTGTTTCCTGAAGCATTTTCTGAGCAAATCAACCAGCTCAACCAGAGGAATCTTGCCGTGTGAACCACAAAATTTCCAGTATATTTGGTTGCACTTCTATCTTATCTATTTATTTATTGTTTTCAAAGTTTGGTGTTTATTTAACTGATTTTTTCAATTTTTATTGGAGTGTAGTTGAATTGATTTATAGTTGATTTACAATGTTGTAATTTCAGGTATGTAGCAAAGTGATTCAATTATACATATATACATATACATATATACGTAATATATCCACTCTTTTTTAGATTCTATTCCCATGTAGGTCATTTCAAAGTATTGAGTTCAGTTTTCTGTGCTATACAGTAGGTTCTTATTAGTTATCTATTTTATATATCAGTTCAGTTCAGTCGCTCAGTCGTGTCCGACTCTTTGTGATCCCATGGACCACAGCACACCAGGCCTCTCTGTCCATCACCAACTCTTGGAGTTTACCCAAACTTATGTTCATTGAGTTGGTGATGCCATCCAACCATCTCATCCTCTGTTGTCCCCTTCTCCTCCTGCCTTCAATCTTTCCCAGCATCAAGGTCTTTTCAAATGAGTCATCTCTTCACATCAGGTGGCCAAAGTATTGGAGTTTCAGCTTCAACATCAGTCCTTCCAAAGAACACTCAGGACTGATCTCCTTTAGGATGGACTGGTTGGATCTCCTTGCAGTCCAAAGGACTCTCAAGAGTCTTCTCCAACACCACAGTTCAAAAGCATCAATTCTTCGGCACTCAGCTTTCTTCATAGTCCAACTCTTACATCCATACATCATGACTACTGAAAAAACCATAGCCTTGAATAGATGGACCTTTGTTGGCAAAGTAATGAATGTCTCTGCTTTTTAATATGCTGTCTAGGTTGGTCGTTACTTTTATGTCTAGCTTCTAGGCTGGTCATAATTTTATATATAGTACTGTGTATATGTCAATTCTAATCTCCCAATTTATCCCTCCCCCTCTTTCCCCCTTGGTAATCATAAGTTTGTTTTGTACATCAGTGACTCTATTTCTGACAAAACTTCCAATTATTGATGGGAATTAACATACTCAGGGACTCGGTGTTTTACAGTTATTTCTCTGAATGTTTCATCTCCTTTAACAAGCTACAAACTTCTTGAGCATAGGTACCATCTATCTGTACCAACTTCTTTGACGCTCAGGGTAGGATAGAAAAGCATTGTCTCTGGAGCCAGGTAACCCAGGGTTCACTCAAGTTCTCTCTGAGCTCCAATTTTTCTTGTCAATAAAATGAGGATAATAAGACCTAAGTTACCAAAGCTGTTGCAAGGAGAAAATGAGATAACATATGTAAAAATCTTAGTGTGGAATAATGGTTTATTTTCTACTATCAATGTCTAGAATGAGCCCTTAGAAGGTATATCTGACTTTTATCCATCAAATAGAATGCACTAATTATAATACCATACATACTTTTTAGGTAAAGAGATAGTGTTAGTCGCTTGGTTGTGTCCAACTCTTTGCAACCCCATGGACTGTTGCCTGCCAGGCTCCTCTGCCCATGAAATTCTCCAGGCAAGAATACTGGAGTGGGTTGCCATTCCCTTCTCCAGGGGATCTTTCTGACTCAGGGATTGAACCTGGGTCTCCTGCACTGCAGGCGGTTTCTTTACTGACTGAGCCACCAGGGAAACCGAAAGAGATATATAGAAATAAAGTAATTTGATATTACTGCTCCTCTCTTTCTTTCTCTTTTATTCCCCCCTCAAACCAATGAGAGCAGAGCACCGTGAAGCTATTTTCAGCATCATGCAGAACCATCTGAAGAGTAAAGAAGAAATGTTAATTGCATGTCTACTCACTGGAACAGTCAGTTGTAAGAACTTCTATATAATTGACACCATTTCAGCCTGAGGAAAATGAAAACCCCTCTTCTTCCATTCTAGTGGATTAAATAAATGCAGAGAGAAGCAGCTGGCCTCACGATAATTAGAAGAGAAATGATTCAGGACCTAAAACTTGCTTAAATGTCAAGGGGGGTTGAATGGATTTTGACTAATGTTGTCATAACTCATTTTAAAATGCAAAGTCTAAAACACTCAGAAACCCTCATTTGGTGCAAAGTAGACATTAAAACAGGACCAAGAAGTTTCCTGGTTCAAAGGAAAAAACATTTTGTGCTTAAATGAAGCTTGAAGCTATCAGCAATAATAAGTCAATTTACTAATTAAAAAAAACACACACACACACAAAACAGTAAAAACCGTGCACATCAAAAGGGGAAATTTCTTGGAAACACTGTCCTCATAGACAGCTTGGCTGATCCTGCTGAGAAAAAAAATCCACCCACCACAAACCCTCATTATTTGATCATCAGATTCAAAAACAACGCTCCAGTATGAAGGAAATGGCCCCGTGCCTGGTGTTATCAGCTCCTCTAGGCTTTTCTTGCATGTAGCCTGTTTACCCCTAGAGCTTGGCAACTCATTTCTAGCTAATGGTGACTGTTGCTTCTTTACTTCAAAATACACCAAAATGGTACTAATATCTTTCACTGTTATTTGACTTTACTAAAATTAAGTAAAGTCATTTTTTACAGTTTTTTTTTTTTAATTGGCTTTAATTTTTAAAGCAGTTTTAGGCTCAGAGCAAAATTGAGCAGAAGGTACAGAAATTTCCTATATACTCCCTGCCCCTATGTATGCACAGTCTCCCCTACTCTCAACCTCCACCAGAGTGGTACATTTGCTACAGTCAATGAACCTACATTGTCACATCACCCTCATCCAAAGTCTGTAATTTTCATTAGGATTCACTCTTGGTCTTATACAGCCTATGAGTTTGGGAACATGTGTAATGACTTGTCCACCACTAGAGCATAGGGAAGCAAAATTTCCCACCTCTGAATGTGTCTATTTTGCATGTGGATTGATTTAAGCTGATTATCTTAAGAAACGGAAGACTCAAGAAGTTTGAAATTACAATTTTTTTGTACTTTATTTTTTAGTTTGAAATTACAATTTTTTGTACTTTATTTTACTTTTTATTTATTATTTATTTTTTGGCATGCAGAACTTCCTTGACCAGGGATTGAATCTGTACCCCCTGCAGAGGAAGCTTGGAGTCTTAGTCACTGAACCACCAGAGAAACCTCTAAATCACCATTTTTTGGTAAGCTCATAGTTTTTATTATTTTCACTAGAATGGAGCTACATCTTTGGCCATCTTAAAGAGAAAAAGCCCTTTGGTTCTAGAAGAATGTCCCCAACAGTGTGCTGGGAAGCATCAGCATGCACCATGCATGGTTCCTTTGCCTAGCATGTGTGTCCAAAATGCATTCGTTCATGGGCATGAGAGTCAGGTAGAATATGGAACTGAATCTTATAATTAAGCTACATGATATAGCTCATCTCAGAGAAAGGAGATGAATTATCTTTAAGCTTTTTAGATATGGCCTACACAATCAAACAAATAGATTTTTTTTATCAATTAATTTATTTCTGGCCATCAGAGCAATTAAGTGGAATTATTGGAGGGTTGACTGACAATTTTATGCAATGGCATGCATGCTTAGTTGCTAAGTAGTGTCTGACTCTGTGATCCCATGGATTGCAGCACACCAGGCTCCTCCGTCCAAGGTTTCCTGCAGACAAGAATACTGGAGTTGGTTGCTATTTCCTCCTCCAGGGGATCTTCCCGACACAGGGATTGAAGCTGTGTCTCCTGCACTGGCAGGTTGATTCTTTACCACTGAACCACCTTACAGCTAAAGACCTCAACTCAATTATGGTAATGCCATAGGATCACAGCTTTCGTTTGCACAAGGAGGTGACAGTTAAGCCTTGCTTAGGTGAAGCAATGGACTCAAAGCTAAGGCAGTCTTTTCAAACTCAAGTTACATTCGTCATTTTATTTCTGTTGTTATGACAACACTTTTAAAAGCAGTACTTCAAATGCTTAGCATTCAGGCATCTTATTATAGACTTGAATATAATACACGAGGGTATGAAGCGCAGCTCGTAGGGGTTTTGAAGGAGCTGAGATGCACAGTTATAACACCTGGACACCTTCTCAGCTTTGGCCCCTGAAGCTCCTTCACTTGGCTTTTTTATGTAAAAAAATAGTGAGGGCTCATCCAGAGGAGGGAAGATGAAAGAATTTACGTGGGAAGATATGCATTATTATTCACAGTCTCTGTTCTGATACTCTTGATTACAGCCTGCGTCATGCATTTTTTAGAAGTCTGTAGGTGATGGTGTGTTCTGATCAACTTCAAGAGCTTATTGTTAGCTATTGGAGTGATTCGTTTACATAACTATAACTCTATAGAAAAAGTTCTCATAACAGACTTATTATGAAAATTAATAATCTATAAAGGGAGAGTGGCGTTTAGCATGAAACAGGAAGCAATGACCTTTCTGTAACAGGAAGCAATGACCTGTTGTGTCTGCACTCCAGTCTGGTAAAAGCAGAGAAATGTTTGTTAAACCTTATGTTTTAATTTTTTAAATTGACGCACAGGTGATTTACAATATTGTGTTAGTTTCAGATGTACACCAAAGTGATTCAGTTATATTCTTTTTTTCAGATTGTTATCCATTATAGGTTATTACAGGATAAGTGAAAATAGTCCCCTGTGTTGTACAGCAAGTCCTTATTGCTTATCTAATTTACATGTAATAGAAAAGCACAGAATGCTTCACAATGTTGCACGTGATCCTTGCACAGAGGCCGTGCTAATCTTCTCACTCTTGTTCCAATTTTAGTATATGTGCTGCTGAAGTGAGCACCATTTTTTTAAAAGCAACATACAAAGAAAAAGATGTTTTTACCAAGGAAATGAGCCAGTTGAATGTTGGCACTTTCCGATTATTATGTGTTGGGTTGGCAAAAAAGTTGTTCCCTAAGATCTTATGGAAAAACCTGAAGAAATTTTTTGGCCAACCCGATACTAATAGGGAGAATTTTGTGTCTTCTGTTAATTCTCCCTGCCTTGGAGTAAATTTTTTCTGATAATGTGACCTTGGTCTCCCTAAACCTGTGGCGTTCTGTCTGAAGTCATGTGAATTATTACTGAACAAAGCAGAGGTGAAAAAAGGAGGATGCAAATGATAACATTTCAGAAGAAACCAGTGTCAGAGAGTTACTCTGTGGTTCAACTAGAATAAGGCTGTGTCTGAAAGTGCCATCATATGCCAGCAGTTTCAAAGCTGCGTGGTTTCCCAGAGGCCCGCACACATGTTCTCTGCATGGTAATTTTAGCAAATTAAACCGCTATAAAGGGAGTAGTGGGTTCATTACTGGTCCTTGCTCCTGCATACCAAGAAGGTGGTCATATGAACAACATCTGCTGGGTTATTTTGGTTGCCAAAACCAAATAATTTATAACCAGAATGCAAAGCAGTTAGGTATAGCTATGTGCAAATGCCTAGATTATCAACAAAGCAGAATTATGTTCCTTTTTATGATACATAAGAGGGTAAAATAATTTCTTACTGTTCTTTGCTCCAACCAGAGGATTTGAAGCTGTAAAAACAGGAATGAAGCAAAAAGTCCATTTAATCCTTAAAGTACAATTTAGTTGCAAAGAAAGAACAAATGCTTATGGATCCCACACTGGACCCATCAACATATGGCAGACTCCCAACAACAAAGACAAAAGAATACATTACAGGCCTATTTGTACACATGTGAAATGCCGTATTACTTGGATTCTGAACCCAAAGGCACTGTCAGGATACCTCCCCTCACAGAGGTTCACATAACTCCAAAAAATCACACGATGCTCCCAGTCAGCTAGCAAATTAATCTCCACTCTTAGCTGTCTGTAATTCTTTGCCCATTCATGTCCTTAGCCAATCCACCTAGAGGGGAGTCAGATTCCTTTTTCAAAAGCAGGAAAAAGAGGAGCTGGAAGACTTCCCCAAGACAACCTGTCTCCCCCACCACACCATTCCATCACCTGACTCACCAGTTCCATCACCTGACTCACCAGTTTCAACCCTATTCTAGGCCCTTCCCTCCGAATTTACTCCATCCTCTGGTCACATTAAAGTTGTTCCAAGGGCTATTTTTTATTTTCTGGGACTCAAATCTCATTATGAAATGCTTGGTCTTCTCTTGGCTCTGGGTTTTAAATTTTGTCTCTAGTTCACTAGCAAGAAAATGGTTTTCATTCATTTTCTTGGGTCCTACCCACTGTCTCCATGCACCCTGTCCCTCTGGCCAGTCTGGGAGAAATAAAGTAGGTTAAGATCTTCACAGGGCTTCAGACTCCCTGCTGAGCAAATCATTTATTCATGGGAAAAAAGGAGGAGAAAGGACAAGACTCAAGAGATATACTGTTGGGAGTCTGCCATATGTTGATGGGTCCAGTGTGCGGTCCATAAGCATTTGTTCTTTCTTTGCAACCAAATGTTACTTTAAGCATTAAAATGACTTTTTGGTTGAGTATCTTGTCCTTCTCCTCCTTATACATCTAGATGCAACGTGTAGACTTTGTCTTGATTGTCATGACAAACCTACTGAAAAAAGTCATTTTTGAGATACTTGGGACATTTTAACATGGATTAGACTTCAGATCATACTAAGGAAATATTGTTCATTTTGTTAGGTGTGAAATGGAATTAGGATCATGCAGAAATATGTCTATACTTTTGAGATGCCCACGGAAGTTTGTAGGAGTGAAATGACATATGGTTTAGATTTGCTTTAAGATGTTTTAACAACAATAACAAGAGGGATAGATGAAGCAAGTGTGGAAAATTCTTGACAATCATTGCACTGGGTGATGGGTTTTCAGGAATATGTTATTCCATTTGCTTTATTTATGTGCATATTTGAACATTTTAATGTGTCTACTGTTCCAGCGCTGATACAGGAAAGCAATCCTGAATAGTGAATGGGTGTCACGGCCCACATCTAGCATGAAGCAGTCAAGTATCGTGTCAGAAACTACTTCTTAGCCTTTAGCCCCTTTATGGAACACTTCAGAACACAGGGAATGTAGGAATGGGGGATGTAGCATGAATGCAATACATGATGATCTCTGTCCTCCTTGAATCTCAGGGCAGATAAAGGGGAAGTCAGAGAGAAGGGAAATTTGTCTATTTTCTCTAGAAGGAGAAGGAGATTTGGTTTAGCATGTTTGCTTGGTGGGTCGACCCAATCCCACTTCAAAGCAAACAAGAAGCCTATAATTTGACCACACTGGAGGTCAAATTAACTGGCTTTAATAAGTTCCAGACCCACCTAACTTTCCACTCCTCCCGGCCCAACATCTGTGTAAACACAGAAACCCCAAACTGGGACCACCTCTCTTGGCCATGGAGCAGGTCAACAGGGAACAGAGCTGTGGGGTCACGGGGGCCTCAGATTTCGCCTCTGTCCTCTGCCTGGTCGGGATAAGCATGTGGGAATAGTCCAAGGCTTTCACCATGGACAGGGCCACAGGGGGTCTCAGGTGTCAGGACTTGAGGAACAAGTGCAGGCTCTGAGCAAACTGGCAGCGCTGAGCCTGGGAGCATTCGTCATGCAAAATTGAAAAGATGAAATAATCTCTGTGTAGGGAAGTTCAGTTTTCCAGTCAACTGACAGAGGCCTTCTCCACCATAGAGGTAGATATAGTAGCTCAGATGGTAAAGAATCTGCCTGCAATGCAGGAGACCCAGGTTTGATCCCTGGATCAGGAAGATCCCCAGGAGAAGGGAGTGGCAAACAACTCCAGTATTCATGCCTAGAGGATTCCACTGACAGAGGAGCCTGGTTGGCTACAGTCCATGGGTCACAAAGAGTCGGACATGACTAAGCGACTCACACTTTCACTTTCTCCACCATATAGGGCTTCTAAAGAATTTAGTACTGATGCCAAAGTTAAAAGAACTTAGAACAGGTGACCCTTTGGGGAATAAAAATAAAGAGAATGGTGCATCTTTTGGTGGCCACACAGCTATCTGAATCTCTACTATCATCTAGTGAGGAGATTCATAATAACATTTCAAATCCGCAGATTGGTCCTTTCCAAATGCTCTGACATCTATACTCTGACAACAGCCATGTAAATAAGGTAGGGCAACTGTCATGATTCCCACTGCATAGGTAAGGAGACTCATCTGTAGACAACTGTACTAACAAGACTGTTGGCAGAACTGGATCTAGAATCAGAGTTTCTACCCATCTCTACTTTCCTTTAGCTGAGAAAGCAGAATTTCTCCTCCAGTTTTCTTTGCCTTCTTATTCTTTAAATTTGGCCATGACATGAGGCTTGCAGGATTTTAGTTCCCCAGCCCTCAGCAATGAAAGCTTGGAGTCCTAACCACCAGACCACCAGGGAATTCCCTTTTTTGCCTGTTTCTTAATACGACTTTCCATCAACTTGGAGAGAAGGGTCACCAGTACTCAGAACACCCTGTGACCTCACAGACATCATTAACTAGCACTGATGATCAGGTGCTCAGAGGGTTCGAGAACAATTGACCTTTGTTTCACTGTTACTCTTATCTTTTATTTTCTTATTCCATAACCATTCCCCATGAGCTTCTTAGGTGGCTCAGTGGGTAAAGAACCTACCTGCCAATGCAGGAGATGCAGGATACTGAGGTGCAGTCCCTGGATTGGGAGGATCTCCTGGAGGAGGGCATGGCAACCCACTCCAGTATTCTTGCCTGGAAAATTTTACAGACAGAGAAGCCCTGCGGGCTACAGTCCAGGGGGTCATAAAGAGTCAGACACAACTGAGTGGCTGAGCACTCATGAATTCACTCACTCAACCATTTGCCACAATGAGATGCTCATTATGACACAGTATAACAATAATAACAGCATTTTAGAGTCAACAAATACAAGTGGGTAATCCTTGCTATTCAGGAGTAACAAATTCATGACTAAATCCAGAAAGCCATGTTCACTGTTAGAAACTGAGTTACTGGGCTTATTTGAAGACATTTACCACATTAAATAAATATTTAACCTATATTTTGGCCTCTGCACCTTCCTATGGATATAACTATCAATAACCTCTAGAAAGAGCATAATACAGTTTAGAGAGTCTCAAACCTGGCTGCATATTAGAATTACCTGGAGAGCTTTTTAATAATGTGATTGTCTGAGCCTCATCCCCAGTGGTTTTAATTTAATTGATTTGGGTAGAGCCTTGCCAGAGATACATAAAATCTTCCCAGGGTTTCATTTTTTTTCTCTCCACACCGTATGCCATAATCTTGATCACATCTACCTCCTATTCTTTCAATGCACAAAAAATGGAGTTATTCATGTTCTTTAGTTGCTTGATTCCAACTCCGATACAAAAAAATATTTGGGAAAGGCATTGCCAATCTTCACCAGAAACACAGGACAAAACTGCATCACTTCTCTAATGGCAAAAAAGGAATGGCTTTGGGTATCCTAGGGTTTAAAAGAAAAACTGTCCACTGTGTGAAGACTCAAAAGTAACTCCCTATCAGGACTGGAACTTATGGTCATCTAACCTTCTGTTTCCCAATTGTGAGGCCAAAATATAGGCCTTCCGTGTCAGGGCGTGGAGACCAAAGAATTCAGCCTGCCTGGCAGAAACACTTTACACTGTGCAGCCTTGATGAGTTGCCTGACCTCTCCAGACCATAATTACCTCATCTGTAAAAGTGGGAAAAGAAACAAACTCCCAGTTTGCTGTGAAAATTAAATACGCTAATGAATTCAAGTGCTTAGAACAGTGAAGAGCAGGTGCTATTCTGATTGTTACCGTGATGAGGATGTATTACCAAGTTGTCTCCAGTTTAATGAGGTCTAGATGATGACATCCTGTGCATCGCCCAGAGAAAACTGGGAGGCTGATTTCATGAGTTTTATACTTTACCTAGGAGCTCATTTATAAGTACTGTACATTCCCAAGTCTCTTAAAAGTGGAATTAGCTGAGCTAGGCTTCAATTAGAGACTACATAATATCTGCAGAGGTGGTGAAAAAAAAGTTGATTCCCCCGAAATAAAAAAATGCAGTTGGTATTAAATACAGCACAAGATCCTAGGATACTTTACCACCAAGCAGGCATCTGTAAGAGTTGTTTTTCTATAGTATGATTTGCGAGCTTTTCAGTGGACGCCCTCCAGACAACCAGCTGCTCTGAACATTTTTCTCTTCTGAAGGATGTCATTCACATTGTGTTTCTCAAACCTCATCTCAAGACTTTGCAATTGAAAGTACAGAGAACGTTAAATGTGGGTGTTGAGTACAATCCAATGGGATGGGCAGAATTTGGAATGTGACCTGGGCAATGTCTTTTTAAAAAAATGACATGCATTCATGTAAGAATGTATTTTGATCCCTAGGAGGGACAAAATTTTTCTCTGCACCAAAAATATATCATTCGGCAGTATGGGTTTACTGTTTCCGAGTCGGCCGTGCGGGTGTTTCAGCCCCAAGAGCAGATGCCCTCCAACTGTTCAGCCTGGGGTATGAGGGTGAAGAGAAAAGGGGGGCAACTGCGTGGACAGGTGGCTGGACACAGCCAGTCATTGCACCCCCTACCCTTCTGCTGCCTTCCAGAGCTGGATTTCAGACCATGCTGTGTGTCACAATTAATGTTCTCAGCAGGGAAGGGCAGTATCAGATTTATCACTTATGTTTCTGTTAGGACTTTCCGAGTCAAGGAAAATGGTTCAGGTGGGAGCATTAGTCTTAGTAAATGAGAGTACACTTAAACTTAACACATGTATATGTAGGTTACATATTTCCTGAGAGTCAACTCAGAGACAATGTCATGCCATCATAGCTCTAATTAAAAGAGACAGAATCTTAGAGATTGTTGCAGTCAGTGTGTTTGTAAGCAACAGAGACAAGCAGCAAGTAAGAACAACGAAGCAGCAGGATCCAGAAGCTCAAACACATACGTTCACATACAGACACCTCAAGTTTACGGTGTGTGGCTAGACCATCAGTCTGCAGTCACACAGTTGGTGTGAATATCCTCTTTGGAACAACGACCTCTGCTCGGTTTCCTCGTCTCTAAACACTTACATCATTAAGTTATGGTGATAATTAAGGGAAATCAAGCCTGTAAAGTATAACGCACAGAGTACGTACTCAGTAAAACGGATGTCTGCTACTACCACCACGACCACCACCATCATCACCGTCATCATTATCATCAAGGTCAAGGATAAAAAGACATGGCCTCACCTAAACAGTGAAAGTTTCATGTTTTTATGCTCTGCTTCATTTTGCTAATAGAGTTGGTCTTGCTAAAACCCAAGATCTCAATTGCTGAAATCTGGTGCTGTAATAAGATTATCGTTGCAACTCAACGATATTGAGTTGCAATTGAGTTGCAACTCAATTGTCTCAGCTGGGCTCCCCTGTGAGGGCGTGTGGGGAAGGCAGCAGTCATCCTCAACCTTCTGTTAACCTTGTCTGAAGACAAAAATCTGATCGCAGCATGTAACTTGACCGAAGAAAAGTTGAATCTTTTTTGTCCCCCCAAACATAACAACTGTAGGCCAAAAACACATATTTCTTTTTCTCTTCATGGAGTTTACTTTGATTGTTCCTTTTGGATCTTTAGGAGAATGTGATGGAGGGGTTAGAGAATAAGAGTGAAGGTCAACGTGCAGTGTTGACTTCTGAACTTCACTGCAGCGCTCTGGTTTAACGAGCTCAATTTCACCTCGTCTAAGCCCACATAAGACGTTTCTTTTACAATTCATTGCTGGGGTAATCTGCCCCTCAAGGAATTGCTCCAAGTCCATCTTTCTGATAGTAGTAACTTTAGTGATAACCTAGTATATACTTGTTTTGGTCTGGCTACAGGGAAGTTCAGAGCAAAACTTGCTGCTCAATCATAGCATAAACATTCATTCTTTAAAGTTAAGATATTGATTTTTCTGAGTTCCTCCTTTTGATATTTATTCTCTTTTTAATTGTATGATATTATAACCTGTCTCAAGTTTTTGAAAAGTTACAAAGAATAATTTTTTTTTAATAAACTTTAACCAAATCTAGTCAAAGCTATGATTTTTCCAGCAATCATGTATGGATGTAAGAGCTGGACCATAAAAAAGGCTGAGCACTGAAGAACTGATGCTTTCGAATTGTGGTGCTGGAGAAGACTCTTGAGAGTCCCTTGGACTGCAAGGAGATCAAACTAGTCAATCCTACAGGAGATCAGTCCTGACTGTTCACTGGAAGGACCGATGTTGAGTTGAAGCTCCAGGACTTTGGCCACCTGATGTGAAGAACCGATTCACTGGAAAAGACCCTGATGCTGGGGAAGGTTGAAGGCAAGTGGCGAAGGGGGCGGCAGAGGGTCAGATGGTTAGATGGCATCACTGACTCAATGGACATGAATTTGAGCAAACTCTGGGAGATAGTAGAGGACAGGGGAGCCTGGTGTGCTGCAGTCCATGGGGTCGCAAAGAGTCGGACATGACTTAATGACTGAACAACATCAACAAAAACTAAACCTTATTTTTCTCCCAATTACCATAGATGAATTCAAAGAGGCTTTAACAGCTCTTGCTTGCTTTAACCTATTGCTTGGCAAAAGTCATGAGCATATTTCCATCTCTGTCCACTCACTGTCCCATAATTTGTTCCAGCTGCTTGTTTCAGTTTTAGTTTTTGGAAGACACTAGATCTCAGAGGTTCTGAACAATGTGGAAACTAGCAATCATTATTATAAATCCCCTATAACTCTTGATAAACAAAATAATCATCATTCCCAGTGAATTATTCCCACGAAGGAAATTTTACTCAGGCTAACACAGGGTGCATGAAGATAATTTCTCTTGCACTGATTTAAAAAATGGGCACTTCTGGAAAAGATTATACAGGAGTTAAGACAGTGAATCAAAGCTTTTGTTCTGAAAATTATATTCAAATGTAGTCAGTCCAAATCTGAGAACTCTATTTGTGATGCAAATCAAAGGCAAAAAATACTTCTGTTTAACAAACCAATGCAATTTTTCATATCACACACTGGTTACCACTTTAAGTCTTCTCTGAGAACAGAGGGATAGAAGGGTGAAACATGCACGGATTAACCAGATCTGACACCATTCATTTCCTTCAACTGCAGGTAATTACCCTGCATAATTCTCCTATGCATAAATTAAACTGCATGAATTAACAATGATCTTGTTTTCCTACATTCAGTAATTGAGACAAAATTGATCAAGAGACACTTTACATGTGGGTATGGATTAGACAATGGTCCTTCTAAAAGAGAAGGAATGACTCCTTTTTTCTCTCAAGTTGGGCTTCCCAGGTGGCTCGGTGGTAAAGAATCCACCTGCCAAGAAGGAGACGTGGGTTCAATCCCTGGGACGGGAAGATCCCCTGAAGAAGGAAATGACAAGCCACTCCAGTATTCTTGCCTGGAAAATTCCATGGACAAAGGAGCCTGGTGGGCTACAGTCCATGAGGTCACAAAGATTCGGACATGAGTTAGCGACAAAACAACAAAATTGCTTTTTCTCCATTTCCCTCCCCTTTTGTGGGATTTTCAGATCTCTGAGGCATTGTACGGGACAAAGTTGATAACGGGGAGGGGGAAGGCTTATCACTGACACTGTCATTTATCAGAATGGATCGTTTACCCAGTAGAAAAATGTCTGTTTCCTCATGATCAGGTACTTCTCAGTGCAGGCACAATGCATACTTAGCTGGACTGATGAATCTTTTGCTGGATAATATGGGAAAACTTCTCGGTGATTACAATAGAATCCTGAGATGTCTCATTAATGCCTTGATATCAACTAAGAATCTCAACCTGAAAACTACGTGAACTATCTGAGTACTGAATGACTAAGCCAAGTGATCTGGGAACCACAAGCCAGCTTAGTGCTATGGGAGAACTCAGGCTTACGGAACATGCTACTAACTGGCAGTCATAGGAACTCTGAATTTGGGGTTTTTGTATATTTACATCCACAGCTACAATCCAGATTTGATACCAGGCTGCTGCTGCTCCTGCTCCTGCTGCTAAGTCGCTTCAGTTGTGTCCGACTCTATGCGACCCCATAGACGGCAGCCCACCAGGCTCCCCCATCCCTGGGATTCTCCAGGCAAGAACACTGGAGTGGGTTGCCATTTCCTTCTCCAATGCAGTGAAAAGTGAAAGGGAAGTTGCGCAGTCGTGTCCGAGTCTTTGCGACCCCATGGACTGCAGCCCACCAGGCTTCTCTGTCCATGGGATTTTCCAGGCAAGAGTGCTGGAGTGGGGTGCCATTGCCTTCTCCGTGATACCAGGCTATCTGGATTTAAAACTGAACTCTGCCTTTACCATTGTCAGTTCTCTCATCTATAATACAGATGATAATTTTACATTGGGGTCATTGTGAGAATTTAGGTAATGACTGCATGTGCCTGGCATATTGGAAATGCTATTAAATGATAGCTATTATTAATATCACACAAAACATTTTAATTTAGATTCAATGCTTCACTATGGAAGAGGGGCTTTATGTCAACATCCAATATGAGATACAAGTAAACACATCTATAATTCAGAAATTGGGCTTTTTTTTGGGGGGGGGTGTTATTTTTTAAATTACAAAGACTTCAGACTCCCCTGTGTCTACATTCAGCATTGCATAATTTACTCAAAGAGAAAAGAGAATCTACATGCAAGATCTGTGTGCTGTGTGCTCCGTCACTCAGGAACTAGAGCCCACCAGACTCCTCTGTCCATGGAATTTTCCAGGCAAGAATACTGAAGTGAGTTGCTATTTCCTACTCCAGGGGATCTTCCTGACCCAGGGATCGAACCAACATCTCCTGTATCTCCTAGAGTCTTTACCACTGAGCCACCTGGCAGGCCCCAAGGGCACGATCTACCTGCATCTATTTCCCCCCCAGCTGGACTGCAAAGGAGAGATACTCATTCCTTAAATTAAGACTACACATTCTCTCAATACTGTTTCAGTATCTCTAGCTTGATCATCGTATATTCACATACATGAAAGCTCCCTGAGCTAACGCAGCCCCTCAGCCTCTTCTGGCTCTGGCTGTTTTCTTCCATTAGTGGCGAAATAGCCATTTTGTAACATTCAGAGCCAAAACAAATTACACCTGGAAAATATCTTAATGTGAAGAAACACACTTTGAGGATCTAAAAAAAATAATAAGAAATAACTCTTTAAAGAGTAACAGCCCATGTCATTTCTGTCCTATTTTAGCCCGAAGACTATTTGACAAAATTCAAAGGGCAAGCTTTTTTAGGGATGTCATGGGAGCCTGCAAAGGGAGCAGTTCCTGACCTTTCTTGTGTCATTATCGGGGCAGGTTTCCACTTGCAAAATATGGTAACAAACTGACAGCATTAGTCAGGTAAGAAGAGAAATAGTTGTGCTTCAGGCTCTCAATGAATTAGGCTTCAAGCAGGCCATATTTTGGTGCTTGAAGGTGTGGGCAGGCAGAACAAATCATCCCTCCCTCTCTCCAGCTTAACATTGATTTTGCTACCGAGGCAAATGGAATGGATATTCTGGAATGGCAGACCCCAAATGAGAGTGAGAAAGGCTAGGCGCTAACCCAGCCTCTTAGATATACTAGCACTGTGATTTTGCACAAGCCAGTTAATCCTTTTGTTTCCTAACTGGTGAAACCAGGGACATTAATGTTAGTCCCGCCGACATCGTGGGGTTCTCTGGTTTAAAAGGACAATGGGTGTGCTGGAAGTTGTTGAGAACTGCAAAACCCCACAGGAATAGAAGGTGCTATTTAAACTAATGCATTATTAATATTATGTACTATTTCCAGGGGACACCTTGAACCTCAGAAGTAAACTTTAGGTATCAAGGAAGGAGGCATGTAGAAAAAAGAAGTGAAAAGAGCAGTCAGCCTGGCTGGTGAGGAAGGGCTTGCCAGGTTGGCTAGCTGTATTTGATCATGGGTTTGTCCAGCTATGTTTCATCTCCTTTCTCCATCTCCTAAGTGGGTCCCTATTTGACAACACTCCCTAAAGACTTGCAGTACTTCTACTGGACACACTGAGACAACTCTACTTTCAAAAGAAGTTACTGGGAGTCTTGCTTATTCACCTGTTGAATTAGCCAGTATGAAATTCTGTCTCAAGGCTACCAATTCCCCTTTTCCTAAATCCGCAACCAACAAACCAACCTCTGTTCGCTTCTAATATCTATTTTAAGAATGAGTTTCTCTGGCCAATATTCAACAAGAGGAAAGGTAGGCTTTAGATCTGGTTATTCTACTACTGACAACTGTCATGCTATTTACCTCACAGTGAAGAAATGTGATAGGAATAGCAAAAAATTGTGGTTTTAATTGACCTTATTTCTGCATCTGATAGTATGGACTAGAACAAGAGTGAGTCAGGAGCTAGAAAGGGCTCTGCTGCAGTCAGATGGTGGCTGGACACAGAGTAGTAGGGACCAGAGAAGCTGGGGGCTGGCCCAGGCATCTCTCTTTCTTCCTGTGGTCCCAGGCCTTTCCCTGTGGTCAGTTAGTTTGGGCTTCCTCACAGCATGGCAGCCCCAGGATCATCAGATAGCTTACATGGTGGCTGATAGCTTCAAGAACTAGTAAGAAGCTGAGTAATCTTTTGTAATCTAGCCTTGGAAGTCAATTCTCTATGAGTCAAGAGAGATGGGGCGGGGGGCGGCGGGGGGACAAAAACCTCATTTCTCAATGGCAAGAGTACCAAAGTCACTCTGTAGGAAGGGCCTTATAGGGTGGGAGATACTGTTGAGGCCATCTTTGGAAAATACAGTTTGAAAATACATATGGACTGTCTATATGTTAGTAATTATCCTTGATACTGATACTTATGTATAATCTCTCCTTAGTACCACCTTGCCAGCAATAGCTAACAGATCAGTTAGTAACTTCTAGTTCAGTAAAAAAGTCAACTATTCTGAGGCCTTCTCCTCCTCTCCCCCTTGTGCCTTAATGACTTAATAACACTTGTTAAACTTCCTAAATATCTCAGGCATCCAATTCTGTTCTGCCATGTCCACATGCCTCCGTCCCTCAGGGCGCAGTGCATATACACTGTAGCTCGCCAGGCTCCCCATGCCTTCTCATGGCAGCTGCAATGGCTATCTGTGATTGGCACTGGATGTCATATCAAGCCCCATCTTGATGACTTCCAGTAATGAAGCCTGGAAGCAGAAAACTACATTTCCCAGAATCCCCTGTAGCTCAGATTCTGCACAATACAGGGTGCCTCCACCCGTGTGCTTGCCACAAGATTTGAAGGGGAGGCTGTGGTATTAAGCTTCCTATGGCTAATGTAATGAATTACTACAAATTCAGTGGCATAAGGTGACGCACAATTATTATCTTACAGTTCAGGAGGTCAGAAGTCTGAAATGGGTCTCATGGGGCTAAAATCAAGGTGTTAGCGCAGGTGTGTTCCCTTCTTAAGACTCGGGGGAAGAACCCAGTTCCCTGGCTTTTCTAGCTTCTAGAAGCCACCCACATTTCTTCTCCTGGGGCTTCTTGCTCCACTTTCAAGCATGCCAGCAATGCTGTATCTCTCTGGGCCGTCTTCCATAGTCACATGACCACAGCTTTTAAGGGCTGCTGAGATTAGCCTGGGCCCAGGTGGAGCATCCAGGATAATCCCAAGGAGCTTGACTTTAGCATCTTTCCAAAGGTCCTTTTGTCATGTACGGTAACATCATTCACAGGTTTGGGGGGATTAGGCCATGGGCATCTTTGAGGGGGCGGCACATTATTTTGCCTACTGTGCTGTACTTCCACCCACTCCAGTGTCCTTGCCTGGAGAATCCCAGGGACAGGGGAGCCTGGTGGGCTGCCGTCTATGGGGTTGCACAGAGTCGGACATGACTGAAGCGACTTAGCAGCAGCAGCAGCAGTATGCTGTACTTCCACCTCTTCTGTTGTCACCACTGGCAATCACCTTCACGGACTACCTGGTTTTTCTGTGTTGGCTTCCTGTCGGCTGTTTCCTGACCGTGGCAGTGACGGCTTCCTTCTGGAGAGAGCAGCTTCCTAAATCATCAGGCAGTGTCTTCATTATTGACCAGGCAGTGACACCATTACAACACGACTTTCAAAGTTGTTCCAGAAGGCTTGACGTACAGTGTGTTTCCCTGGCCTTCCTGACCCAACAATTTTGTAAGTCATTTTATTTTATATTCTTCTGCTGAGAGGATTCTATTGTCTGCAACAGAACCCCGATGCACGTTCTCAGTGCTACATCCCTGTGTATGTCTATCTTTCTCTTTTCTAAGCTCCACATATTTCTGATGGTGAACCATCACCAAGACAAATAAACTGTATTATAATTTTGGAAGATATGGTTCATTTCAAAGTGGCTAAAATGCTGCTAAGTAACTTTATAATAGAAAAGCATGGCACTGCCATTCAAGGGTTACTGGTAGTTATCCTGGAATATTTATTTGGGGTAATTGACCTTGAACCAATGTATCTCAGCAGGGGGGACATTAATTAGAAGGTGGACTGTCACAGTTAAGGCCAAGACCAAGTCTCTTCAGGCCTTCATATACAGCAAAAAGTAAAATAAATGCTGTCCCAGGAATAATCTCCCGGGAATTTATACTTGCTCCAGGAAACTGTCACTATGGATTTATTCCCCCTACTAGGGGAAGGAAAAACCCTGTGCTCTTTGTGTTCATCTGTGTTGCTTTTGTTATTTGTAAGGTACCTTCTCCCTAACCCCGCCCTTGCCTCTCTTCCAAAAGTCCTCCTAGAAGACAAGGACAGAAGGGGACAAGTTTGAAGTGAATGGAGTCATTGTTCCTTCAGTTCCTTCCTGAACAATTTGCTTGAGGAGAAAGAGATCATTTCCAGTGCTAGAGGTGAAAGTCACAGCATTAAACCCCAAAGACAAGTGACTTACACAAGAAAGAGTTGTAAGGCATTGTTCTGTACACACGTTGTTTTTTGGGATGGTCATCACCAGCCTGGTTTTAATACCATTGCCATTATTAATAGCCTTATTTCATAATTGAGCCCATCTGACCTTTGCCAGGCACACTGCTTTGCTGTCCTGAACTGTTCTACCTTCATCTTGATCTTAAATCTAGGTCACAGGCAGTGAGTTCACACTGGATGCCTATGACTTGCTAGGCAGCATGTAAGCCCTGAGGATCCAGGAATGAACAAAATGGGCCCTCTGTGCCCTCAGAGAGCTCACAATCTTCCTAGTCTTATCTAGTGTCTTCTCTTTTCTCTTCCATTTAGCTATAATCTTACCAAAGGCACACGGATGAAATCCTCACCGACTACTCCAGTCACAGCCTTCCTCGCCTTCCTCTGACCTCCCATAGCCCCTTTTCTAGGGTGACCAAACCAGAATCCTTCTGAGTGAAAGGGGTGCTATTAACATTTATGCTTATGCTGAGACAACAGATGTAAGCAGGGCAAACCAAGACATACGGACAGCACTCTGTCCAACACAGCTGGGTTCCTCCTCCTTCTCTACCAGACTGTGCACTTCCTAGAAGGTACAATCAGTCTCTTACACTTTTATATTGAATGAAAAATTTAATTCTGGCCAGATCCCAGTGCTCCCTTAAATTACAGAACACTGTAATTTAGGACTTGGACTTCCAACCCATCTCAGAAATAAAAATGATTATTCATCACTTTATTATACTTATTATATTTGTTTATCACTTTATTATATTTGAACGCTAAATGGTGTGAAAAACATTCCCTTTGTCTAAGACACTGCCATCCTCCATCTGGCAGAGAGCTCATTTTGAGCTTATGAAACACAACACAGAAACACTGCACCTCATTTGATTTCACTGTTGAAAAGAAATCTAATTTTCTTTTTTAATTAGTGTGATGGACGTGTGAAAACATTCATCTCCTCCACGCAGTGCTCATCAGTGTCATGTAAACGATGGGAGAAAATAAATCGCAGTGGTTTCTTTTCTCGGTGGTGTCCAGGGAGGGCACCCAGCATCGGGCCATGTGTAAAACGATCTTTTCTAGGTAACTGGCCACATTCGAGAAAAACATCTATTATTTTTAGGGAATACTTCCAACTAAAGTGGGATAAGTACACTGTAACCAAAAAAACCCCACAACCCACCACCCCTCAACAATAACAACAAACCTTGGCCATTCCCCCAGCGAGGAACTTGGTGGCCTCAGAGAGGAGACAGGAAGAGGGAGGAGGACGTGTGGGTGTTTCGGTATTAATTCATTCAGGATCTGTGCATTGAGTGCTTTTGTTTCGTGGAATCGGCTGGAAGGCCTCCATGTGCACAATGGGGGAGCTTTTCATTTTCGGGGGAAAATGTGCGGAGAAACCGTCTATAAGGATATGATTTCGAAAGTGGAGGGGAATGACGCCAAGGAGGGTTTCCTCCAGAGAAAAAGGCGCATAATCATAATCGCTCTCCTTTTCTGAACAGATCTTTCTAATAATCGCACTATGGGGTGTTTACATGACAATGGCTTCACCGAGCCATCCCGGGTCTAGGTTTGCCTTTGGGGAACCAATTATGTGCTGCTGGCCTATCTGTACCTCCTCTCCCCACCCCCACCCCCGATTCCCTTGCTTCATTGTCTGTTTTCAGCTGGTATTCTTTTCTGGTTGAATGACCACAAACACAAGCCGTCTATCTCCTCCAACTCGTGGAGTTGGGCTTGGCAGATGAAAATAACCTTGGTAAAGGAGCCGTTCAGAAGCACGAGGCCCGGCCCATGGCCACCGAGGCGGAGGAGGCCCACGTGGAAAGTCAAATATCGGCCACTGCCCCGAGAACCCACTGTATAAACAAAACAAGACTTTCACTTCTACCACGCTTCCTCCCAAGAAAAGGAAGAAACTGAGTTTAGACCTCTGACTTCTTTTCAGAACAGAAACAAGACAGCCTTTTATCTTTTTTCCCCAACTCACTGAATGCATTGAGCAGTAAAATAAAACACTGGTTTGCAAACACTTCAGCCCAAGGGATGGTTGTTCACCCAACTCTACTATTTAATATGAAAAGTGCAGGCTGCGCTGTTCACCCTCCAGAACGGCCTCTGTCTGTGTTTTAGTCTCCTGACGCTGAGGGGTGAGTCAATAATACATGAATTAACCCAAAATACAGCAGAGAAGGGACTTGGTTATAGTCACAACTGGGCACATGGTTGGTATCACAGCTGGGCTGTGGGGTTTTCCCACACTAGGGATGTATCCACCCAGCAACCTCAGGCTTAGGGTAGGACACCTGACTGTCATCAGAAGGGCCCCAAGTCAATGGACTTCAATAGTAAAGAGTAGAATTTTGAAGTGACACCCACAGACATAAATATCTCCTTCTCCAGGTCACCCCTGAAGAGGGATGTATGTGTCCCTTTTCTGCTGGAAATAATCCGATTTTGCACTCAACAGAAAGAAGAGAGCCACTGCCAGCATTTGTGTTCGAGTACACAGAATTCCAGGCAAGGCAAGTCCCCAGTGCAGGCTTTTAGTTTTTCCTCACTCTAGCTGGGTATTTCTTTATATTTATACTGAAGATAAAATATTCAAAACCAAAATCTCACACTGGACTGGCAGAGGAAGAGAGAAGCAGCACCCATTGGGGGGCCTTTCGAAAAGCAACATATGCAGTACATTTTAACTTAAACAGATCTCCACTCTTCAGGTTTTCAGATGTTTGGATGCAGCAGATTTTTGGACAGACAAATGCATCAGCTTCCTGGGGAAGAGCCAGGATTTGGCAGCATCTCTGTGGCAGGGGGAGCTAGGCACAAGAGGCTGACCCCAAGGGCTGGGCTAGGAGGAGTGGGGAAGAGCAGGGAGGCCTTTTCCTCTAGTGGCTCTTCCCCTGAGTAGACATACCCCTGCAATTTGTTCCTACAGCAGGTTAGCCACTGGCTGCTTCCTAATTAACCACTGGAGAGTAGCCTGATGATGTTCATTCTTGAAGAGTTCACAGCTGACATCCCCTGCTTGGAACAGCAGCTATAACAGTCTGATGGAGACACAAAGGAGGCAGACAGTGGGGGTGAGAGGGAAAAATCAGAGGCTGTTCCAAAAAGGCTGGAGAAGCAAGAGTAAGAGGGGAAGTAAGTGAGCATGAGTATACTAAACTAGGGGGTGGCTAGGACTAGAGGAACATACTCAGAGCCAGGTAAACGTGACAGGAAACAAAAAGGAAGAACAGATCACGTGTCAGATAACAAAGGGGCAAAGGCTCAGGAGATGCCCAGTCCCATACAGAGCACAAGTACAGTCTCTTTAAGAGTGGGGGACGATTGGTCACAGTCCTAGAACTTGGCAGTGAGTGGAGAGTGGAGAGCAATTGAGGAGGGAGGAGAAAAGACAGATCCAGACTGGTTTCCAAGACAATCATGGTTGTTTCCCCTGGCCCCCAGGCTTAGACGTTTCCTCTCTGTCACTCACTCGAGCAACACGTTGGTATCTTCAGGATAAGGACCCTCTACGCTGCCAACATCCCCTCCGCACCACCCCGCCCCTCCCCCCCGATAAAAATCCGTCCAGTTATCTCGGTTTTCCACTTGCTCTCTTGCTCCCGCGGGAGCTGTCACTTCGCACGAGCGAACGGCCCAACGCTTCTCCCACCTTAACATCTGGATGGCTTCCGCTGGTCTCATTTCCAACAGCAGCTACCTTCTCCTAGACTGAGGCTCTTTATGCGCTCCCCACCATCCTGGGGGAGGGGGACAGGAGGTTACGGTCTCGCGGTAACAGAGGTGCAGATGCTTCTTTTTCCTAGACCATCTCCCACGCCACAGAAACTTGCACCGGTGCTCCTCATCAGGTGCGTCGACACTCCTTATCCCTTCTAGACTCTCATCAGCATCAGTGCCACACATTTCTCCTTCTTGCTCCCCGCCCAGTTCTCATTCCCCGACCCCACACTGCCAGTTTGGAATCCAGACTTGGAGGGATGACGCTGGTTCGTAGCCAAGCTGAATACGGGCAGCCTGGGGGCAAGTTAGCATCCCAGAGGCTGTAATCCCAGATGCGAGCTGGACTCCCCGTGGGCACTGACAGTGCCGGAAGTCGCTCGGCGGCAACCAGTATCTTAGGACCTGCATCCCCAAGCGCTCGCACCAAGCCCCCTCCCCGGACACCTAATGTCCAGCCACGCGCGTCCTCGCCCCAGAAACAACGCTTCAGTCCCCGGGCAATGCCGCGGGCCCCTCAGCACCTTCTGGGCCGGTCCTGCCACGTTCCTGGGCATCCCTCCGTTCTGCCTGCAAAAGTGCTTGTGTCCCTTTACTGCCCAGCAACTTAGCGTCTCTATCCTGTGGGCATGAAAGACCCGAACGCTCCCAGGCGGAGGAAACCAAGGACGCCCCGGTCCCAAGGGCTCCTTAACAGGCGACACTTATTCAAGCCGACGACACCCTCGCCACACAGACCTCACCCGGACTGTCAGCAAGATCAGAAGCAAAAAAGAACAAATAAAAAGGTGCACATACCTAAAGACGAAGGCTCCTTGTCATGACAAGGGGACACTTGAGGTCTCTGGCTTAGAATAACAGCCTCCGTGCCAATGCAATGCCCGGGGCCGCCCGCACCTCGGCTCTGCAGACAGCCTGAGCGCGCTCACTCGGGGAAAGGGACAAAGGGTCGCGGGACGCGCTCGGACCCCGAGCGTCCAGGCCACGGCCCCGGCGGCCGACCTCCTGCCTCAGCTCGTAGCAGCCAGCGGCGCTGGCTGAAGTTGCGGGGCCGGCTGAGCGCGGAGCGAGTGCGGCGGCGGCCGCGCGGGGGGCGGGGGGCGGGGAGAGCGGGGGCGGGGCGGGCTCGGGGCCCGCGGCGTCGCCGGGGCGGGGAGGGGCGGGGGAGCCAGCTGCTTGACAGTTACTCCAGCCCAGCTCCAAAGGCTGCTCTTTGCTGTCGGCGGCCAGCTGATCGCCGCCACGCCGTGGTCCTTGACACGGGCTGGTGTCACCGCTTTGGAGTTATCCCTGGAATTCGCGCAGGGGACCGAGGGCATTGGAGGGAGACGGGAGAACAGCCGAGGCCAGCAAAGGCTCTTTCAGCTAACCTTTTGGAATTTCGAAGAGAGGCTGTGCATCGAAATAATGCGCTGGGGCGACATCGGTGACGTGTGCGTGCTTGTGTATGTGTGTGTGTGTGTGTGTGTCTGTGAGTGTGAAGTTGGTTGCCCCTGGCAAGAGTCGTGTTGGAAAGCCCCCTTGACGTTTGCTTTGTGTGGGCTCTCGGCTAGAGCTTGTTTGAGCAGCGAGATCTTATAACAATGGGGAGAAACAGAATTGTCTTGTTTTGTTTTGGCAGATGAGAACTATACATAATATGTTTTCTTTAGGAAAGTGTGGAGCTGGCAGGCAAAGACATTCCATGGAAAGAGTCTTTGGAGTGGAAACTGTCCAATCCTGGGAGTGTACAAAGACCCAGAGACAAGGTCTTGCCTCTTTTCTTAAATAGGGAATCCCTTATTAGGTCTCAGTTTCCTTATCTGTAAAGTCATCATCCTGAATGAACTGTGTACCTAGAGTATGTTAAATAGAATGGTGTATCCCTGTTCCCAACTTGGATGAGACTCAGTGAGTTTAGATACGGACGAAAAGAGAACATTTGAGGACACTGTGTCCTTACCCAGTGGTGATAAGGAGACTGCATCCTCACACCTGGGTTCTGAGACACTCAAACCATACCCTAATCAGCTACATCATAGCTGACTTAAGGATTTAACAGGAGGAGCAGAGTGTGCTTGATGCCTAGAAAGGGCACCCAAGAGCAAGCCCTGGTCACCAGGTCACTGCCTTAGACCATGGAGGGCAGCCTGAGCAGTGAGTGCCTTGACAGGCTGCATGCTTCATGACAGCTGGATTTTTCCACACACCCACCTCCCTCTGTACTTCTTCCAACTGACTAGTTCCTAACAGCACTCATTTTTCCCAAAGAGACTTTCCTTCAGAAGAGAAAATGTGTTGACCACATGATACTAACATTCCAGTCTTCCTGGCAAGTTATTCCTCGTATGTGTTCAATAATTGGTATTCTGGTCAATATGTGTTCCTAGTGAGTTAGCTTGACTTGACATAATCCTTAGGATGCTGAACGCTACTATTCATTGGTTTTCTTCTTATACTCTAGACTCTGGAGCGGATGCGCTTCCCTGGTGGCTCAGCTGGTAAAAAATCCATTTGCAATGTAGGACTGGGTTCAGTTCCTGGGTTAGGAAGATCCCCTGGAGAAGGGAACAGCTACTCACTCTAGTATTCTGACCTGGAGAATTCCATGGACTGTATAGTCCATGGGGTCACAAAGAGTCAGACATGATTGAGCGACTTTCACTGAAGCAGATACTTTACAAGCACTGTATCATTTTTCCTAACTATAAGTTTTCATATTAAAAAGCAGAGACATTACTTTGCTGACAAAGGTCCATTGAGTCAAAGCTATGGTTTTTCCAGTAGTCATGTATGGATGTGAGAGTTGGACCATAAAGACAGCTGAGCACTGAAGAACTGATGCTGTTGAACTGTGGTGTTGGAGAAGACTCTTGAGAATCCCTTGGACTGCAAGGAGATCAAACCAGTCAATCCTCAAGAAAATAAGTCCTGAATATTCATTGGAAGGACTGATGCTGAAGCTGAAACTCCAATACTTTGGCCACCTGATTCGAAGAACTAACTTCTTGGAAAAGACCCTGATGCTGGGAAGATTGAAGGTGGGAGGAGAAAGGGACAACAGAGGATGAGATGGTTGGGTAGCATCACCGACCCAATGGACATGAGTTTGAGCAAGCTCCAGGAGTTTGTGATGGACAGGGAGGCCTGGTGTGCTGCAGTCCATGAGGTTGCAAAGAGTCGGACATGACTGAGCAACTGAATTGACTGATAAGTCTGTAGTAGGTATTAATGCTCCCATTTCATAATGGGAAAACCAAGATTCAAGGGAGTTAATGTGACTTGTCCAAGGTGACACAATTGAGTAAACTTTAGATACTTGTGCAAAAGCTGGATTTTGACACTTGCAAACTTGGATGATGGTGGCCCTACCATCCTGTCTGTCATATATCCTTCTTCCCTTCAGCCTGGACCTGGGTTCATCCCTGTTGTATCCTTGTTGATACTTGACAGCTGAGCCCAGGTTTTGCAGATATTTCCTTATTCTACCTCCTTTCTCTTTTACCTATTCCACGACCCCCCCCCCCCAACCCAGTCCTTTCCAGCCTCAATAAATTTGAGAGTCATAAAGGTCCAAACAGCTCCACAACCCCTACAGCATTTCTTGGCCTACTACAGTGGCCATAAATAAAACTGCTATTGAAACATTCATTCATACAATAAGTATTTGTGGAGATCTGAGAAAAGGATGGGGGGAAAACAAATGCTCTCCTCATGCCCCACTCAAATAGTTTACAACCTAAATGGTGATACCCCAATTAAGTGTGGGGACTGAATGACATTGTTTAAGACAATGGCAAAATAGACCACAAGGACAGGTAGGATTAAATCAGAAGATACACTCTTCCCTCCTCCCACCAAAGTAAGCAAAACCAGCAGGAGGGAGAGGATGGAACCTGGATATCCTCCTTTAAAAGATAATTAGAATTAGGGCAAGCAAAAAGTGGTTCTAAAGGTAGGTTGAGGCACTTTACAGAGGACTAAATGGAGTTCTAAATATACATAAACATCTCAGATGGGTATTCAGGGCCCTGCAGTGGGGTCTCATCTATTCATTCAGGGCTTTAAGTCATGTTCTTGTGCTAAAGAGACCCAGTTTTCCTACGCTGCAACGACGGAGCCCACGTGGTGTGATGAAAGATCCTGCATGTCTCGACGAAGATCCAGTGAGCCACAACAAAGACCCGACACAGCCAAAAGAAATAAATATTAAAAAAAAGATTCCCAGATTTACATTTCCAACTCAGAACTCTCCTCTAAGGTCCAATATCCGAGTACCTATTTAAAATTCCTGTTAATTTCTTGCTGGCCAATTCTTGATTCTCTTCCTCATAAACCCAAACTGATCTTCCTCTATTCTTAACCATCTTAGTTAAAAATAGAATAAATGGCACCAATATCCAACCCACTGCTAGAGGGCCAGAAATCAGGAAATCATTACTGATGCCTCTTCTTTCTTCCCACACTCAATTCACCAACAAAACCTGTTGCTCTATCTCTGACAGTTCTCATTCTTGGTTACCTCTCTCCAGCTCTACTACCACCATCCTTCTCTGGGATCCTTCATTTCTAGCCTGTATCACCTGATCTCCTCGACACCACTTTGCTCTTCCCTAGAATCCATTCTTTACTGTGGCGGGACAACTTTAAGACGGTCCTTAATGATTCCCACCCCTTAGTATTCACACGCTCATGTGATCCCTTCCCCATGAGTGTGAACCTAGTGACTTACTTCTAACCAATAGAATATGGCAAATGGGCTGAGATATCACTTCCATGATTAGATGATAAAAGATTTTGATGTCTATCTTGCTAGTTGAATCTGTCCCTTGCTGGCTTTGATAAAGCAAGCTGCCATGTTGGAGACTCTTATATGACAAGGAACCGAGGTCCTCAGTTCAGTAGCTCACAGAAATGGAATCTTGCCTTCATATTAGCTCAAAAGTGGATCTCTCCTCAGTCAAGCCTTCAGATGAGACCCTAGCCCTAGAAAACACATTGATTGCAGCCTGAAGCTTTTCCTGAACTCCTGACTCACAGAAACTGTGAAATAATAAGCACGTGCTGTTTTAAACAGCTGAATTTGTGACAATTTGTTAGGTAGCAATAGATAACTCATACAGAAAGAGTAATCTTTAAAAATAAAAATTATGTTGTGGTCGCTATCCTGCTCAAAACTCTGCCTTCATTCCTCACTTATTATAAAATAAAATCAAAAATCCATGACAATGCTTACAAGATCTTGGTGAGCCGATCCTTTTCAGCCTTACTTATGTCTCCAGCCTCTCTTTTACTAACCTCAGGTCACTAAGGTCGGCCTTCTTTCAGTTCCCTAAATGTTCCAAATCACTTCTCAGAGAGGTCTTCCCTGACCACCTACATCTTTAAGTATATTCTTCCCCTCAGTTCTTCTTTTTTAATGCGCTGTGTCTTTTATAGCACCAGTTGTGAATTGAAATGATTTTCTTTACCTTTTTAGTTGTCCGTGTCTCTTTTTCACTGAACTGTGAGCTCATAGGGCTCCCCAGGTGGCGCACGCAGTGTGAGATCATAAGGGCAGAGACTGTTTCTGCCTTATATATCGTGGTATCCCCAGCACAGAGCAAGAGCTGAGCAACTAATTAGTGAATGAAAGATGAATAACTCTGCCTTTCTGGAGCACACCTGGACTCTTACCTTGATCTTTTTATTTCCTTCGTCAGCCCCACCCCCAGCCTATCTCCGTGCCCATAGCCTTCACCCCATTTCCTAACAGCCACATCTATTCATTAAGATCCAGTTTCAGTCCTCTAGTCTGTATCTGTTTCCCCCAGATCTCTTGCCTCTTTCCCTGCATTCTCACTTCAGAACTTTCACAGCATCTTAGATCTTAACATCTCCTGAGATGCTGGGCAACCGCCACTTTGTATTATGGTTAATTATGTAGAGTCTAGTGGTTCCAAACGTTTCTCCATTTACCTCATTCTAGAGAAAGAAGCCTGGAAAGAAGTACAGTTATGCAGGAAAAGTCTTGGGAGAAATAAGAGCTACTACAGATTAGCTTCACTAGCATTAGTAGTCTATCACTAACCAGATTAGATTATAATAGACTACCTAGGAAAAGTCTAGGGGGAAGAGCAGGGTCTAACACCCACCCTGAAGAGAAGTAGATTTCTGTTTCCCCACTGTATTAGTCTGCTACGACTATCATAACAAATACCATATACTGGGTGGACTTAGACAACAGAAATGTGTTTTTGCACTCTTCTGGAGACTAGAAGCCCAAGATCAAAGTTCTGGCTGATTTAATTTCTGGTGAGGGCTCTCTAATTCTGTCTCAAAAACTTCACCACTTGAAGCATTCAGAGATACACTCGTGTAGCCCTGGAAACCTCATCCAGGAAAACAGTGAAGCCCAGAGTTCATTAGGCACTGGTGGTGGGGGTATTATAGAAATCTCCTCTAGTGTAAGACTTTGTCATGCTTTCACACCAATGGAAATAAATGACCTTTTCCAAAGCAGTCAACAGTTTAACACCGTCCCTATCCATGCATCAATTTTAATTTAACAGCCCAAGGGACAAATGGTGGAGAAGGAAATGGCAGCCCACTCCAGTATTCTTGTCTGGAGAATCACATGGACAGAGGAGCTTGGTGGGTTGTAGTCCATGGGGTCACAAAGAGTCAGATACAACTGAAATGACTTAGCAGCAGGGACAAATGAGGACTTCCCAGGTGGTGCTAGTGGTAAAGAATCCGCTTGCCAATGTAGGAGACATAAGAGCCATGGGTTTGATCCTTGGGTCGGGAAGATCCCCTGGAGAAGGAAGTGGCAACCCACTCCAGTATGCTCGCCTGGAAAACTCCATGGACAGAAGAGCCTGGTAGGCTACAGTCCAGAGAGTCACACAGTCAGACACTACTGAAGCAACTTAACAGCAGCAGCAGGAGGGAAAAATGATAGCTATTATTTCAACTCAGGTGCCAGGCACTCTGATAAGGGCAGGAACCACAGAGATAAACAGGAAAGTCATGGAACCCATCTTGAGGAGCCTGGTTGTAAGGACAGCTGTAAATAACTGAGGTGGGTGTTATGAAAGAGGAAGTATTATGGGTGCTATGGGAACTGTGATTATTTTTGGTGCCATAAAACAGGGTGTTCAGCAGCACTGAAAAGGGTCTTTTCTGAAAACTGAATTTCATTGTTTTCCTCTCATGGGCATATTTAAGGCCAGATTTTGTTTAGGGGACGGAATTGGTCATGCCAGGCTCTGTTCTTTGCACCACCAATCAATCTTAGTAAATGCACAATTCATTAGAAGAAAGCAGAAGAGCATCTGAAGTGCAGCCAATTGTTTCCTGATTTAGAGCGTCAGATATTTAATGCAGGATTCAGAACATGTCTGAAGACCTACTGCCATTATGAAGTGAAGTGAGTGCTCTAACCGCAAGGTGCCAGAGATCTGCTTTTACCTAGGCACCTCTATCCATTTGTATTTCTCTATGTATTCCTTCTGCCTACGATGCTGGTGCATTCGGGCTTTTACTCTCTGTTTAGTTAACTAGTCCTGGAGAGAGGTAGCCAGATAGAGCTGAGATCGAATCTTTCTTCAGAACTATGATGTTTAATATCCAAGTGGATAGCATATCTAACATCCTGATTCTGAAATTCCTTCTCTACTCTTATGACCTTCCCCCATAGGCATTTGGTCACCCAACTGCAAGGCCAAATCATGACTGGGAATGCTGCCATGAAAGAGGAAGATGCTAGAACTCCTCTCTCCTACTATAACTCTTTACCCTCCCCCCTTGCTCACCTCTACTAATATTTCACTTGTTGCTATAACCAATTTTTCTCTATTCCCTTTTATTTGTTTTTTATAATTCAATGTATTTATTTTTAATTGAAGGATAATGAATCAACATGAATCAGCCACAGGTATACCTATGTCCCCTCCCTCTTGAAACTCTCACCCACTTCCCTCCCCGCTCCACCCCTCCAAGTTGTTACAGAGCCCTGGTTTGAGTTCCTGAGTCACACAGCAAATTCCCATTGGCTATCTATTTTACATATGGAAATGTATATGCTTTCATGTTACTCTCTCCATACATCCCACCCGCTCCTTCCTCCTCCCCTCCTTTATTTCTATTTTTCTAGTTTATGGAGTGCATAAGAATCACTCTGAGATGGAGTTTAAAATGCAGATTTTGATTTTTTAATTCAGTCATATGAACAAGCATGCTGACGATTCTGCTATGGTTGTCTCAGAGCTTACCTTGGGACACACAGGTCTGGGTAAGGTCCCAACAGGCGCCCGGCCCTCGTGGCACTACAGTGTGTTTCCAAAAGCCTTTCAGCTGCATCCCCATCTCTCCGCAGCACCCAGTCTAAGCCTTGGCTCTTCCTATCATGACGGTGTCCGGGAAACAGCCTTACAAAAAGTGCTGGACTTTGAGTTGAAACACGCGGGTTGTAAACTCGGGACAAATCTGGACCCTTGTGATCTCAGGGGCCTCACTTGTCAAATAAAGGATTTGAACCACTTGATCACCAAGCTTCCTTGGGCTCTAACATTTGATACTTTCTACTTCTGCCTTTTTGCTCAGGCCATTTCCACTGCCTGTAAACTTTCTGCTGAGAATTGCCCATCATGTTTTCTTTTACCTCTGAGGTTTGTCTCTAAAAACCCTGCCTAGCCAGAAAGCCTGGTTCAAACACTGCCTCCTTTCCCGATGCCTTCCTTGGCCCTCCACATTCTGCCTGTATCCTCCTGCAAGTCCCTTGTGTGTCCCCTGAATAAGACCCTATCACACACCTTCCTTCCAGCCTAAATATTTGGTACGAATCTCCTCATCAGTTTATAAACTCCTTGATGTCAGGAACTATGCTTACTACCACTTACAGCATTGTAACTTCTATATTAAAGAGCGTAGAGAATCATCAGTAACTATCGACTATGCTTGGAACGAGAGCACATAGTGTCCCTGCTGCCTTCTGTCACCTTATCCCCTGGAAAAAGTATGTTTACAAGCCTGTATTTTTTGACATCAGAGCTGGACCTATAGAAGTACGTTTCAACCTAATAAATGACAGCTGAGTCTTGCTCGCTACTCTCTGAGCTGCTGAGAGCAGAACCCCATTCTCCCTTGCCCGTGTCTGCTTCTGATGATAAGGTCCTCAAGGGAGCAGGCATCTCATGCTGTTGTTTTCTTACCATTGTCACACATATCTGCTTGCACAATGGGAAACTAGTTGGGCCAACACCCTCAGCATTTTAGTGTGTCCCAGGAGTGGATGCCTGGGGGGTCTGAAATCAGGCCTATGCATTCAGGCACATGATCCAGTCTTAAACCCCTCCTTCACCCCCACTTCCAGCTTCTGCACCAAGTGACCTGGAAGTTGCATGGGTGAAAGACAGTCAGCAAAATGTCCAACGCTGACAGGAAATAAAATATGTCCTGCATGGAGCAAACAACCCCCTTCTGTCCAACAACTTGAGATTGGATTTCTCGTATATTACTATTATATTACAAGGAGTGGTCATTTTCTGCAATAATTAATTTATAAAAATCACTTCCCAATTTTTTGATGTCAAGCCCCATTACACAATAATGTAATCTAGACCAGCTATTTAATAGTTTATGTATACATGTATATATATGTTTATATGTATAGAACTTGGAGGGCATTATGCTAAGTGAAATACATCAGACAGAGAAAGACAAATACTGCATATCACTTACATGTGGAGTCTAAAATATACAACAAACTAGTGAATATAATGGAAAAGAAGCAGACTCACAGATACAGAGAACAAACTAGGGGTTACCAGTGGGGAGGGTAAGAGGAGAGGGAAACATGGTTAAAAGGTATAAACTGTTAGGTATACAATATGCTACAAGGATACAATACAGGGAATATAGCAAGTATTTTTGATAACTATAAATGAAACATAACATTTACAAATTATGAATCATTATATTGTACACCTGTAGCATATAACATTGTATATCAACTACACTTCAATACTTAAAAAACTCATATTTATTTATATAACATAACCTAAATCCTCTTGTATTTTTAAAAATTGTTAAGGGCCTTGGGGAACACCCTGAAAGAGTCTTGGGAAACCTGAGGGCTCCTCAGACTATATTTTGAGAACCTCTGCTCTAGACTGACAGACATTTTGGTAGAATGTTAACTTTACAAATTCCTATAGCTCTGAACCCAGTAAGGCTGAAGGTAAATAGTATCAATTGAACAAATACTGTTGCACAAATACATTAAAAGGATAAAATAATGCAGAACGAATGCAGAAGTGACTGGAGACTATCGCCATGCACATATACACACAGCGCTAGGAGCTTGACGTGTAGGCTTTCCTTAAGGTTCTAAATTGACTTTCACTTCATAATGAATCTTTTTCCTTTTTCTCCCATTATCAGGGGAAACATAAAGGAGGACATATGGTTCTCCAAGGTGATGTACTTATATTGTGTCCCCGGGCCCCTGTGGCTTGCAGATTGTCCCATGCAGCCCTTTCCTGTTCTTTCTCCACCTTTATCACCCCTGCTGCTGTCTGCCCTGGCGCTCCCCACGGAGGGACCAATCAATGTCCAGTGATGCCCAGTAGGGTTTGGCCAATGGGGAGCCTCAAAAGAGATTAGAAGAGGGGAAAGGAGTGAGGTGAGGATGTTAATTCTGAGGCTCCTCCCTCTGAGGTCACATTGGGCTGGCTGTACCCTTTCACAAAAGATGACTGCTCCCCCCCAACCCCAGGCAGCCTTTCTATATAGTTCTCTCTCTTTGCAGGTTCTAGAAACCTCTTCCTCTCCCATCCTTTGGAGCCAGGTCGTGTTGCCTTCATTCTGCCCACTGCTTCCCCGACACTCTACTGATTCAGACCTCCATAAGTCATCTCTTTGTAAATAAACTTTCTTGGAATTATTCTCATATGAGCCAGCCATCCATTTCCTAATACTCCCCTAAGTAATTCACATTAATAACAGCCTATTGACTATTGAAAAAAAGTTTTAAATATGCTTTTAGCCAGTCATTCATATTTTTAAAAATATTTTTTCTTTATGTAGCTCCTTGAATTTTTTTCATTTCTCTTTCAATTTTAGGCAAGATCTGTTGTTACACATAATCCCGTTCAATTTCTTTTCTCCTTATTGTCCCCCAGCAATGTACAAATCTTTCTAAAGGCTGATCCCTCTGTAATGCATGAAATTGAGACCGTTAACTTCAGGAGGTGATTTTAGGAGGAATTACAGACCTAGAAACCATTTTACTTAAAACTTTTTCGCTGCTTGTTAATCTTCACCATCTTCATGGACATTATTCTGGAGTCCAATTCACATCCGAAACAGGTCTCTGAGGTTAACTGGCTGTCGCTATCATTTAAGCAAAGCCGGATGAGTTGAAGGGAGGATCAAGGTGGCTTAGAACACAAGGGAAAGGTTCTGAAGCCACAAATGAGATTCCTCCTAGCTGTTCACTCTTCTCTGCAGCCACTCAGCTCATATTCCTGCTCCTGGAGCTGGGAGTCCAGCTGCATGTTTAAAAGGCTGGTATCTCCTCTCTGAGGCCTGGAAACCATTAGCTCTCCCTGCTAGCTAGGGCATCCAGTGCCTCTTTTCCTTCCTAAATCACCCTTTCCCAGCCTCCACCTCCGCGATCGATCGGGGATACTGGATACAAGCTCCAACCCCGTGGGCCCCGCACAGTTTCGCTTTGCAGATGGGAAAGCGGAAATCTGACTCTTGCGGCAGGGCTTGTTCGACCCACAAAGCCTTCTTTGGTAGCAGGGACCAGGCTTGGCCCCACTTCCCCTCTTTCCTTCTCTGCTCACACACAATTCACGTCCCTGGCAGCTTCGGAGAGAAGCTGTGACAACGGGATGGGGCGCCGTCACCCTCCATAATTAGCCAGGCAGGCAGGGCTGCTGTAATATCACAGCGTTGGCAGAGCTCTCGCACCTATTAAATTATTCACGCCGCCGAAGTGTCATGGGCTGTCACGTTCAAAATAGGTCATTCTTGCTCAGGCTGCTGGAGGTGAAAATTTCACAGCGATGGCAACACATCCAAGTGCCTTGGTTTCAGCCAATCTCCAAAGTAAGGGGCTGCTCCAAGCAACCCTCTATTAAATTATTTTTCATTGAATCTCAGTTATGCTTTCATGAGCGGCAGCAGGGCTGGAACAGCTGTCTGCTGGCAGGCACGAGAACTGGGGGGGGGGTGCAAGGCTTCATTTCAGCCTCTTCCTTCACTGACCTGTCCTCAATGAGCCTCAAGGGGCTGCTTGAAGAATATAAATCTGAACACCTGTTCTCGTCTGCTCCCTGTACCCAAGACGGCTGTAAAGTCCGAATGAGGGTGTAAGCTCTGGGCACCGGCAGGGTTTAGAAGAAGGAAAGCACACAGGCCTCTCTGAGAAGTGCCTCTCAGCCCTGGGTGCCGCATTCAAAGAGTAATTCAAGTTCAACAGCTGTGGGGCGTGCGTCCCTGCGTTTCAGATCCTAATTTGCAGACATTCGGGTCTCTTCAGCACTTAGAATACACTTGGCCTCTTGTCGGCATAGATATACTAGTCAACTCAAGTGCCTGGTGGTGGAATACAAACATTTGACTGGCTATTGCAGGGTCTGGGGAATTACTGGCATATGAATATGTTCTTTTAACGGTTTTCAAGGATACAAAAGACTATCTTACAGGAGGAAGAACAATTTTCCTCTAGGATTAGAATAAAGAGAAGTGATTGAAGACACAGCTCGTGGGGCTTGAGTTAAAATACAAGCGAATGTGCTGATTGCTGGCTCTTGACTGTTAAATGGATATGTGACTGACAGAGACTGATAATCTCCTTGGGGAAAGGGGAGAAAGGCAGGGAATTTAGCAATGGGATTGACCCTAGCCTATCTCCTATTAGGAGAACACGTACAAAAACCTCTAAAGAGGTCTCTTTCAGCTGAGATGCTATGGATGTACAGCCTTGGAGCAAAAGGGTAAGAAATGCACGCATCTTAACATGGTGAACCTAGCACCAAATGCAGGCAGGCCACGTGAAGAAGGGGAGTTCACAGATGCATTTCCATCGTCATTCTATATCTCATAACAGTGCTCCCAAAGATATGAAGCCCTCTCCTCCAAATATTCACCCGCAAGAAGCCTGTCCAGATGACCCACCCTCCCCATCTCCATCTTTCCTTTAATTTCCCTTAAGTGTTTGTGCACAGTTTGTATTGCATTCTCCAGCTCCTAGTTTTATGGAACAGCCCATGCAGGTGATACAGCCCAATCTCCATAAACTGGAGATAAATCTATGAATAATTCTCAATTATGTATATGCTGCTTTATCATCAACATTTCAACAGATATTTCCTAGTGCCCACTATGCCGGGTACTTGGAGAGGGACTTCAAGAAGTCATCCCCCTGTTTATAGCTCAACTATCTCCAAGTGGATTCCTACTTCCCCATCAGGGCAATACTGCCTCCACTTCAAGCCTACTTCTCCAGCAGCCTTCCTCATCTCAATAAAGAGCAGCCCATCCTTCCAGAAGCCTGGATCAGAGTCTTGGAGTCATCCTTAGTGCCTTTTCCCCCCACCTCCAGAATTCAATCACTATCAGGCCTGGTAAGCCCCACCAATTCTCTTCTGGACCGTTGCCATCTTCTCCTAACTGGCTCCCCTGCTTTTGCCCTTTATGCCATTTTAATTTTCCAGACAGTGGTCAGATAATGCTTTTGAGAGGCAAACCAGATTATGTCACTCTGCCCAACCTTCACCAGTGGTTCCCCATCTCCCATAGAGCTAAAACCCAAATGCTTACAATGACCTGTAAGGCTGTACAAGAGCTGGATCCATCCCCCTAACACAGCCCCCAGGAACCTCTTGGATCAAATCTTCTACTGCTCTCAGTCTTGCTCATGTTATGCTGCAGCCACGCTGGCCTTCTGATTCTTGCTGGAACCTTCCCCTTCTGATATCCAGGTCAGCCTTGCAGTCCCTTCAAGCCTCTGGGCATTTGCCAGCACAGCCTTCTCTGACCACCATGCTCTATTCTTCTCATCCTGCGCTGACTTTTACTCCGTAGCACTTCTCTCCATCTGACACATCATGTTTTCACTTGTTTATTTCCTGTCTGGCTCCCTCTACCACCAGCAGAACTCCACCAGGGCTGGGGCTTTGTCATAGTCACTGCTGATCCCAAGAGCTGAGTAGACCTGAATCTGGCCCATGGTAGACTATCAACAGATAGTCTTTAATGAATGAAAAAATAATCCATTTTCTATCCCTATATAGTTCATAAGCTCCTGACGGGGTGCCTCTGCTAATTATGCTACTCTTTTTTAGACGAGCTTCAGTAAGCGCTAACCTCAAAATATTTATTCAGAGATTCTAAAACTGATTTCCAACTAGGCAGACATTGGTAGGAAAAATTCCCAGATCTAACTCTTAAACATCCTGTTATGGAGAAAACAGTCCTTTTAAGATTGTGTCAGATATGCCCAGAATCAGCTCCCTGGAACCATTTCTATCTCACATGAGAATTCAGTTCCCTGCTGTTAAGTTTACATAGCTCAAGAAAAAGCAACTGTTTTGCAGACTTTCAGGAACTGCCTGTTCTTTCCTGTTTCTTGGTATAGCTATTCCTAATTTTTTTTTAATGTGGAAATATATATATACGTAAATATAATGCATGCGATGTAAGATTTACCATCTTAATCATTTTTAAGTGTACAGTTTAGTAGTGTTAAGTTCATTCACATTGCTGTGTAACCAATCTCCAGGACTCTTTTCATTTTATAAAGCTGAAGCTATACTCATTAAACAACAACTTCCCACTTCCTCCTCTGCCACCTCTATTTTATTTTTATTTATTATTTTCCACCCCCTGCCAATCGCCACGCCATTTTTTGTCTATAAATTTGATAACTCTAGACACCTCATATTCATGATTATATAGTGATTTGTCTTTCTGTGACCAGCTTATTTCACCAAGCTTAATGTCCCCAAGGTTTATCCAGGTTAGAGCATGCCAGAATTCCCTTCCTTTTTAAGGCTGAATAATATTCCATTGTGTGTACATACCTTATTTTGTTGACCCATTTATCTGCTGATGGACATTTGTGTTGTTCTGCCTTTCGACTATTGTGGATAACGGGGCTATGAACATGGATGTACCACTATCTCCTCAAGACCTTGCTTTCAGTTCTTTTGGGTACAAGGCCAGAGGTGGAATTGCTATCATATATTAACTCTACTTGTAATTTTTTGAGGAATTATACCTGCTTTCCAAAGTGGCTGCACCATTTTACAGTCTCACTGACAGTGCATAATGGCTCCCAAACTCTTTTTAACAGTAATATATTTTTCCCCTCCAGCAGGTTAGAACTGCTCAGAGATGTCTAATAGTGCTGAACATTCCAGCTCCTCTCAATGCTTAGCAACTAGGAGCCAAGTGGCCCTACCAAACGTGCAAGGGTGTGTGGGGTGGTGTTTTTCACTCTCTCCTTCATGCCTGTTTTGAAAAGGCTTCCTTGTCCTCAAATTAACATGCAGGCTGTGTGGACACCAGCAGGTCTGTCTTACAGAAGAGGGCAGCGGGCAAGAGCCAGCACTGTTTTGAGGATGACCAAAAGTTCTGCTAATCCCATGTAGTCTCCTAATGTAAAGGGGGTTGTATTTCCAATTTGTGGTTTATTTGAATGATGCCCCAGCGTCTGGCACTATCACTCCTTGATGAACTGGGAGACTTGGGGTGACGTGTGTGGAAAAGCCAAGAAGATGGCACTGAGTCACGCTCATGCATCAATCATCTCTTACAAGGAGGTCCAAGGATTTCAGATCTCAGGGACAAAGAACCCAAAGAGTCAGATGAAGAGGACAATGCCTTGAAGTGATGCAGCGGTGTAAGTGGGAGGGGCCCTGGACACCTCCTGACTGTCACCTTCCTTCACCTAACGGAGAATAGGGCCTTAGTCCTCCTCTGACTCTCTCCTTACTTGATGGATGTTACTGTCTCTACCCTCTCCCACCCCCATGTTCTGTCTTTGGTTTTGTCTTAAACTATCAATTTTTCATCATCCTACCAGCCGATGTTACAAAGCAATGTAATTTGAGGGACATGTGTTCTCGTACAAAGGCTATTTAAGAGGGAACAAATCTCATCTTAAAAGGGATTTAAAAATGATAGGACTCTCTCAGCAGACATGAAAAGGGGAAGAGCTGGTGAGCGAAATGGTTAAGAAACTCTCAATGACCTTAAGCGGCAAAATGATGGAACCTGATGACCTAAACCAGAGGTCAGCAGGCTTTTTCTGTAAAGAGTCAGAAAGTAAATATTTTAGGCTTTGGGATCCAAGATGTAAAAAATGAGAAAATTGTTTACATACATACAACAAGAGAGGAAACCAAATCTCACATTTTATATGGGCAAAATTCAAAATATAATAATTGAGCACTTTTTTATGGTAATACCAGTCCACTAAGGGACTTCCCTGGTGGCTCAGATGGTAAAGAATCTGCCTGCAATGCAGGAGACCCAGGTTCAATCCCTGGGTCAGGATGATCCCCTGGAGAAGGGAATGGCAATCCACTCCAATATTCTTGTCTGGAAAATTCCATGGACAGAGGAACCTGGGGGCTTTAGTCCATAGGGTTGCAAGGAGTTAGACATGACTGAGTGACTAACACACACAATCTACTAAGGAGAAGAATGGAATTCTTTTCCTTTGTGATAATATCTTGCTTAACTGGAGTTAAAGGTCAATGCTCCTGATCATCAAACTGATTGCAAATACTCGTCTGTAAAAACCATTGCCATCTTGCAGGCTGGGCAGAAACAGGCAGTGGGCTGTGTCTGGCCTGCAGGCCATGGTTTGCCAACTCCTGCTCAGGTCAATGGGTGGGTAATGAGCTACTGACTTGCTATGCACAGTTTTCAATGTTTCCCAGTAGCTTATAAAGGCATAAACGTCCACCTTTTGGGTGTATCATTAATGTTAGGAAGACATGCAGGGCTCTTCCTGTCTTCTGCACTGTAGTTCATAACATAAACGACAAGATATGTTGCCTTTTCTCTAACAGAGGTCAATGCTTCTGAGCCGCCAGCGGTTGTCTTTCCAGGAGTGGGGAGGATCTGGGTTGACCACTTTTCAGTCTGCCCTCCTATAGCTGGGGCCATTTCCAGCCTGACCAGTCCTGTCCCTTTGTCCTACTCTTTTTGAGTGGTACTCAATAAAGATTTGGTGATTAATTCACAGTGGGTAGATCCTATTGATGTGCTTTCTATTCCATGAAGTATAAGTATTAATATTAAACTACTGAACTAATGTTTGTCTTCCTGTAAACACATGGGCTTCCCAGGTGGCTCAGTGGTAAAGAATTCACCTGCCAGTGCAGGAGACACAGGAGACATGAGTTCAATTCCTGGGTTAGGAAGTTCCCCTGGAAGGGGAAATGGAAAGCCACTCCAGTATTCTTGCCTGGAAAATCCTATGCATAGAAGGAGCCTAGTGGGCTGCATACTGTCCATGGGGTCACAAAGAATTGGACACGACTGAGCATGCGCTTAATTTATACGCAAACAGATGACTATGCTTTTCTCCAGGAGGTTTTACCATTGAAAAATATCTTTAAACAGCAATGGAAGTAAAAACAAAGCAAAACACCACTAGAGGAAATGTTGTAGAGGCTTTGTTTAGAATCTTAATTACCATCCTAAAATGCTCTTAATATATACATAATGCAAGTTTCAATATAGAAAGCCCAGCCTTTATCAAGTTACTTTTTTAAAAGTGCTCTGTAAAGTGGTGATGGGGAGGCAGTAACTGGGGTATGTTTACTGCAGGTAAATATTTACCCTGGAGAAAGGGCCTGTGTATCGTAAAGATAATGTTGAAGATATGATTCTTCACCTCCTGCATTCCTGACTGAGGCAAAGGGGACTCTCCACAAGAAAACTGCCATAGCTTATTTTAAAACTCTAAGAATTTTTAAAGGGAGACCAGATTGGTTAGTCCCCCCAACCAGAAAACAAAAAAAGAAAAAAAGGTAGGAAATCATGTATTTATTCTGTGTGATGGGGTTATTCTAAGCCCTGCCTTGGTCACATGGTGGAGGTGAGATAGCAAGCAGTCAGGCTTGTTAATTCATGAGCCAGACACACCTTTCTATGGAGACTGACATGAGCAGTCTCCATAGCTCTGCTCTCGTCAGCTAGGGTCTTTGTTGATCACAGGCCAAGAGTAGAAGAGGGAGATTGTATAGACTTGGGAGACTGGGACAGCTGAGAAAATCACAATGAAAAACCAACTGACATTAAGTTAGTAATGTAGCTAACCAGTAAGCCCTTACTGGTTTCCCATGATCTCAGACATTATCCCCATTAATATTAAGCGATTTGGGGGGAAGGTGACCACCATCCCCCATCATCATCATCACTATAATTATCATCATCTCCAAGTGGAAGAAGGGAAGTGAAACCTCTGAGGGGTTAGGTAACTTGCCTAAAGTCAAACTGCTATTAAGTTGACTTAGGTCTTTTGAGTACAGATATTTGGTTCTTTCAGCCCTGCTACCTTCCCTCAGTTTGGAAATCTGAATGGTTAAAAAAAAAAAAAATCAAAGATTTACAAACATGGGTGGCTCTAGAATCTTTGTGTGTGAAGTACTCAGTATAGCCCTGTGGCCAGAAAAAGAGTCTGTCCTTCTGTGGAAACTGTGCAGAGTAAGCATATGGGTTTTTACTCAGATTGTAGAGTGCAGATTATTCAAAATAGCAGTGTTTTCTGAAAAAGCTTTTTATCCTGCTTTATATTAAGACTCTAAATTATCATTTATTTTTTAGTCTTTAGAGATGCTAATGGAGATTAATAGGGTGCTGGTAATTGTCTCTTCTTGATAACCTTTGGCATGTAAACCAGAAGTTGAAGGGAAAGAAGTTGTTTTTCCTATTTCAGTCCATATAATTTATCTCAAAGTGGTGAAAGGTGCCTTCTACAAATTGTATCTGCGTATTTGATTCTTTGACACACTTTTCTTCAAACGCCATTCTATCAGTTCATTGGGCTGTTATAAATAGCAAAGAAAATCCCACCATAGAACATGCTTTCATATTTACTCCCTCTCAGAGTTTCCCGAATGCTAATTTAGAGAGAAAAAAAGTTATCTTCAACTGCTCAGCCAGCTGACTCAATCTGTGATCTGAAAGTCAAATTATTTTCTTCCTATTTCTCAGCTCAGTATTTCTTACACTGAATGGACAGTTTAGAATGACGTCAAGAGTCAGAAGAGACCAGCTGGTGTTCTCCCGTTGCTGTTTGAGTTGTATAGTACAAATATTTAAACTTTTAACCAATGATCCAAAGACTAAGAAGGAAAGATCTGCAGTGAAAAGAAGGCACCGCAACTTCGTCACTTTCCAGAAAGCAGCAACTTGTTCTTTCTTCTCTTTATTTTATTTAGAAATAATTATTTCACAGGGTTAAGCCTCCTAATACAGCAGAAGATCTTTTCTCTGTTTACCAGGTTATCTATTAATGACAATCTTTACAAAGCTTGACCCAGTGTTTTCTCTCTCCCTCAGCTGGAACTGGTTCAAAATTGGGAAAGGATTATGTCAAGGCTGTATATTGTCACCCTGTTTATTTAACTTATATGCAGAGTACATCATGTGAAATTCAGGGCTGGATGAATCACAAACTGGAATCAAGATTGCTGGGAGAAATATCAACAACCTCAGATAGTCAGATGACACCACCCTTATGGCAGAAAGTGAAGAGGAAATAAAAAGCCTCTTGATGACAGTGGAAGAGGAAAGTAAAAAAGCTGGCTTAAACTTAACATTCAGAAACTAAGATCATGGCATCCAGTCCCTTTCACTTCATGGAAAATAGATGGGGAAATAATGGAAACTGTGACAGGCTTTATTTTCTTGGGCTCCAAAATCACTGCAAATGGTGACTGCAGCCACAAACTTAAAAGACTCTCGCTCTTGGGAAGAATAGCTATGAAAACCTATAGAGCATATTACTTTGCTGACAAGGTCCATATAGTCAAAGTTAGATGGCTGAATGGCATCACTGACTCAATGGACATGAGTTTGAGCAAGCTCTGGGAGATGGTAAAGGACAGGGAAGCTTGGCGTGCTGCAGTCCATGGGGTCACAAAGAGTTGGACACAACTGAATGGCTAAACAACAACAAATGGTTTTTCTAGTGATCCTGAACAGATGTGAGTTCATAAAGAAGGCTGAGTGCCAAAGAATTAATGCTTTTTAACTGTGGTGCTGGAGAGGACTCTTGAGAGTCCCTTAGACAATAAGGAGATCAAACCAGTCAATCCTAAAAGAAATCAATCCTGAATATTCATTGGAAGGACCGATGCTGAAGCTCCAATATTTTGGCTACCTGATGAGATGAGCCGACCCATTGGAAAAGACCGTGATGCTGGGAAAGATTGAAGGCATGAGGAGAAGAGGGTGACAGAGGATGAGATAGTTGGATGGCATCAGCGACTCAATGGACATGAGTTTGAGCAAGCTCTGGGAGTTAGTGATGGACAGGGAAGCCTGGTGTACTGCAATTCATGGGGTTGCAAAAGGTCAGATACAACTTAGCAAATGAACAACAGTTGGGAAAATAGACAAGTCACCCTGCCCAAAGTTCACATTTTCCTTACTTTCACAGTTTAACACCTAAAACTTTTACTTTGTATCCATAACTGATCTTAAACATCTTCTGCTTGAAGCCTCTGTTTAGCAGGATAAGGCATGAAAAGTGTAAGCTATGAAAAGTCCACATGTGAAAGAATGACGATAGTATAAATTATCATGAATTTGCCTTCTGGAGTGAAACTGGCCATTATACCTACTTTGTGATCGTTATCTCAGCCTATATGTCAAAATATTTCTCTTAAAAATATCTAAAAGTAATCAAGTAAATTGTTCTGTTTTTCTTGAAGGGAAATTCTTGCTAAGTGATGAGATAGGCTTTGTCTACACAGCACAAAGTGAAGTGGTTTTTCAGCTTATGACCTGGTTTGTCTATCAACAGGGATCGAACACTTAAGATACTTGTCAAATCCCTTCACTATGGATGGTACACATGCTATAGAATCATGCCCCTTCTAGTCAGTCAGGCACATCCACATTTCAGCTTCCCATAAACCAGCCCCCAACTCCAATTCAGCCTGGAACATTGTGTCAAAGAAGTACATGCATGTTCAATACCCTACCAGCCCCGGCAGTGGGATATTTTCATTTTCTTCTTCCTATTTTTGCTTGCCAGGACCAGTCACTATTATTTTTCCTTCTTCCCTGTCCTTCAGGTACTTGAAATAATTTCAACTTGATTCAACTAATACCTTTTCCGTCTTTAAAACCTCTTCTAAAACCAACTGAATTGCAAACATTTTCATTCAATGTCACCACTGTTTGGTAAACAATTCATAGACAAAACTTAGCCATCTAAAAATAAAGAGAAGTGGAATAAGCCGATATTTGCTAAGCACAGGAAAACACGCGAGGCATAGGTAACTGGATATATCACATCTCTATAAAAAAATATGTTGACTTCAGGAGTGAAGTAATTCTTATCAAGGAGCAAGGGCAATTCTCTCAATTTATTTAACTGTTTTGGTCATAACAACTACACATTTCTTTTTTCTTTTTTTAACTTTTTACCCCCACACAAACAGTGGGTATGCATATATTTGTATTTTGACTCAAATCCTATAGAAGATCTACTCAAGGCTATCTCATACCGTTCCTGAAAAGACTTTACTGGCTGCTCATAAAATTATTAAATGAGCATTTAAATACTTTATTTGTGCTCCTGGGCCCCTTTTTGGCTTTGGCCTGATCTAAGTAGGTCACCCAAGAGGTCACTAGGGGCCATAAATCCAGGAGTGGACTGGTGGCTAAGACAGCCTGCATAGCTTTAGTGCAATGTGCTATTTTAGTTCGTGCCCCTGAAATGACACCATCTCTTTGGCACCAGCCAAAGCAAGCTTCCTAGACATCTCTGGGAAGGGAATGTTTTGTAGTAATCCAAGGCATAGGTCACACAGGCATGAATTATTGTGGGGAGGTCTGTGTCTGCTCCGGCCTCTGTGACAAATAAAGTAGGGAAAACGACTTCCAACTGAAGCATTTCTTCAGGAGTCCAAGAATGGAAATTGATCCAAGCGGTCTAGCAAACTGCAAAAGCTAAGAGTGATCAACTTTTTTCAACCCAGGAAACTACGGTAGCCTCTTCCTGCTCCTTCTCCAATCCCTTACTTGGGTTTCATTTGAGAACCCCAGATATGAGTATTTTTGAAAAAGGACTAACATAGCCAAATTACAATTATTATATTTATAACTATGAAATGTGGCATAATCAAACCAAACTAACTGTTTAGCCAAGGCACATACATTTTATGTTCTTTCTCAACACTTTTCCCATAAAGGGTTTGACTAAACCAGCCTGAACTTTCAGAATCTATTGGTTTTGTACATAAACTTATTTAATCTCTTCTTCCTTCTTCTTTCCTTCTTCCTTTTCTTCTTTCAGTTTTGGAAAGGGAAAATGTAATTCAGTAAACAGTATCAAAACATGCCAGATCACAACAGGTAGCATAACTGTTAACCTATTTAGAAAAAAAAAATCTACTTTGGTTTCATAAGCAGTTTACAAAGAAAGACAAAGTGGGTATCTATTCTACTTACAATTCTCTTTTTGACAAACTTTTTGCAATTTTCTTGCTATGAGCTGAAGTTACTTTTGAAAGGGGGCGGGGGGAAATGCTGGCTTAATTGGCTTGGGGAAAGAAGAGAGCTTTGGTTCAAAACAGTGTAGCATTTTTTCCCCAAGCATCTCTTGATCTCTTTAAGATTGACAAGCAGCTATTGGTCCAGTAGACTCCCTTCTGCCAGTTTATCTCCATCTGGGAGCATTCTCCTTTGGGGGAGTTTGAAACAACCTCCCTAGATACTGTAATCCTATGCTGTGCTTCATTGTACCAGAACATTTGAAGGTCTGGCAAACACATTGCAGGTTCCAGTGGTCTTTCCAGAAGCAAGATCCTAACAGGCATGTAAGTGTCCAGGAAATATATAAGCCTGAGAAATACTTTGCACAGATGACTGTGAACTGGTGGTGGTTTTATTATTCTTATCACTGCACTTGACAACAGCATGGTGAAAACAAAGGCAGGGAAAGCTTGTGGTTCTAAGGAAAGAAGAACTGCAACTTTGACTCGTGCCAAGGAGTAATTTTGGCTGCTGAGCTACTGGTAGACCACCACCTGAGGAACGGTTTCTTCCCACACACGAATCTTATTCTGTTCTTGAAAGCTGGCCAAGGGCCTCCACTGTGCACAACACTTTTTTTTTTTCTATTATTATTATCACCATCATAATTGTTACAGTTATCATTACTATTATTATCCATCCAGTTCTTTCTACTAACATACACCAGACTGCCTGTCAAGAAGGCACAGTGACAAAACAGATGAAAGCCCTTTAATTTGATATGTTTGAAACAATAATGCGAAAGGAGCTCTCTAATTCCAATTATTGGTTTTTCAATAGCGTGGTAATCAAATCAATCATTCTCCTGGCAAAGAATACAGTCTACCTGATAGGAACCATTTTCTAAATAGCATGATGATGTTTGGAAAGTCAACCTGTGTGTGAGTGTGTGTGTGTGTGTGTGTGAGAGAGAGAGAGAGAGAGAGAGAAAGAGAGAAAGAGGGAAGGAGAGAAACAAATACTGAGGTTTCTAGTGGGTAGGTGGGTGACTGCTTCTCTCTCTCTCACTAACCATATGCAACTCTCTCCTAGAACAAGAGCAAAGTTACACACTAATGCTTCTTAATTACATGAACTTTAACATTTTCTTTAACCACAGAAAACAAAAGCTAAAGCAAACAGGATCTCAGAAAAGCAGTTAAAAACATATTGTGAGCAAAACTCATGTTTTTTCTTCCCAGATCTTTCTGTGGTCCATAAATCTAAATGAATTATATATACTTTCAACCAATGGGCCCAAATCCTAAATTTGTGTTTCTTTAGGGGGAAAGGGTCCTTTAAAAGTGTATCCATTACCAGGAAATACAGTTGCCTTAGTAACAAGCTCCTAGGCCTCTTCCTTCCTTTATGTTAGAGGAAACTGATTTGACCCAAAGCTTTCTGCTTTCTTAGGCATGTTCAAGTGAGCCAAAAGCATGGAGGAAACCTCCAAGCAGCTTGAATTCCTCTAGGTAGATGCCACTGTGGAGAAAAGATGATGTAATAGAATGCTGGAGCTTTTCAAATGAGATCTGAGAGAATATGTAATCAACTCTCTTACTGTAGGTGAAAAATGAGGCTCAACAAGGTTATGTGACTTGCCTAAGCTCCTACATCTGCAAAACAGCAGGGGCAGGACTACAGTCCAGGCTCCTAACCACTTATCCATTGGTGCTTCCACCCTATCATACCTCTGAAAAGTGGTTTATAAACCAATTTTTCTGTGATAAGTCCTATTTTGAATATACTTGGAAAAGGGAATGGCAACCCACTCCAGTATTCTTGCCTGGGGAATTCCATGCACAGAGGAACCTGAAGGGCTAATCAGACACTAGGTTCACCAGATATGGAAAAAAACTCTGTATAGAATTCCTTTTATACATCACTTTCTGACCTATTCTAGGAACCCATTTTTGTGAATTCAGAGTAGGAATTAGTGTTAATTGAGTGCTTAGCACCTTCCTAAATATTAATAATATTTAATCCATATACTACCCTAGGAAGTTTGTAGTCCATTTTACAGTGAGTAAACTGAGACACAGGGAGGTGGAGTAACCAGCTTAAAATCACAGAGTAAATTAAGTGGCAGAGCTCAGGCAGTGTAGGTCTGGAGACGAAGCTCTTGACTAATATCCTGCAGGGAGCTTACTTAAAATGAAGGAACTACCCAGACAAGCTTTCAATAAATAGGCAAACATGATCCATGACTCCAAAAGTCATAAAAATACGCTAGATACAGGAATTGTAAGGATTCTGTCTCTAATCTGCAGAGATTAAGTTAAATGAGAAAATCAGTCTGGAAAAGTATAAAGTATATCACCTGTGAAGCACCATGCAAATATTATGACTCTATTACGAAGATAATCTGTACAACTCAATAGGTATTATTGTTCCATCTCCCCACTGAGGAAACAGAGGTTTAGTTTAGCAATTACGTTGTTTAAATCACATAGGTAATAAGAAGCAAAATGAGAATTTGAATTGGAATCTTGTCTGACTCCCAACTTCACTCTTTACTGTGCCTGTTGAGGTTGAAATCACCACCTTGATAATCATGACTGCTCAGGAGAAAGATCTTACAGGTTCCTCAATTCCTGCTTTGTTGAGGTCTTAATTTTCAGAGTGCTCACATGCTCAGTTGTGTCTGACTCTTTATGACTCCATGGACTATAGCCTGCCAGGTTCCTCTGTTCATGGAATTTTTCAGGCAAGAATACTGGAATTGGTTGCCATTTCCTACTCCAGAGGCTCTTCCCAACTCAGGGATGGAACGTGTGTCTCTTGCCTCTCCTATATTGGTAGGCAGATTCTTTACCACTGTGCCCCCTGGGAAGCCCTTCAAAGAGGGGCCACTTAATCTATCAGTTCAGATCAGTCACTCAGTCATGTCCGACTCTTTGCGACCCCATGGACTGCAGCATGCCAGGCTTCCCTGTCCATCACGAATTCCCGGAGCTTTCTTCAGGAGTAAGCTCATATCCATTGAGTCAGTGATGACATCCAACCATCTCATCCTCTGTCGTCCGTTTCTCCTCCCGTTTTCAATCTTTCCCAGCATCAGGATCTTTTCAAATGAGTCAGTTCGTCGCATCAGGTGGCCATAGAAATTTACAGTGCGGTGGTTCCATCTGTCTATAGGTGGCGCTCTTTAGCACTGTAGTAGTAGTAGTGAAGTTGATCAGTCGTGTCCGACTCTTTGCGACCCCATGAACTATAGCCTACCAGGCTCATCCGTCCATGGGATTTTCCAGGCAAGAATACTGGAGTGGGTTGCCATTGCCGTCTCCAGGGAATCTTCCCGATCCAGGGATCGAACCTGGATCTCCCGCATTGTAGGCAGACGCTTTACCGTCTCCCTTTGAGGCAAAGGAGAAATTGTGGCCTGGTGTTTTGAAGGTTGGGTAGATAACTACCAAATTGTCCCATTTAGGCTTATCTTCCTAGTTGTAAACATGTTCTAATTCCTGAAGGGGGTAAATATCTAAGTACGTGTACACAGAGAAAACATACGTAAGTGAAAGTGAAAGCTGAGGAATGGAGCCTAAGAGCAAGCTTCAAATCAGAGTGGCTCTATCTGTCATCCAAGTAAAGCAACAGTCCAGGAATGTGGCAAACAGCAAGGAAGTTCGGGGAGACATTCTTTAAGCTGTTTTAAATCGTGATTTAAAAAAAAATATGGTTTTAAATATTTCTGAGGCTGCAACAAAGTAATGTAAAGACAGACGTCAATAATGGTTGCATCCTAGATGATTAGATTACTGTGCTATACTCTTTCATTTATCGTCAATAAACTTCAATTACTTGGGTAACTGCAAAAAATTTTACCAGAGCTCCTTTAAAATATTACTTGATAGGGTAATACCAGATATGATTCTTGTGAATAAAAATGAATTTATGAGGTCCCTGAATCCAGATAACCATTAATATGACAGTTCCAAATTCTTGAAAAGCCCTTGCCTGCAGCCCAATCTTATAAGCAGCATTTGAACAAGGAATTTGTAGATTACAAGGTTAGCCATTTCAATTTGCAAACTTTAATGTCAAATTCCACCACGTAGGGTCTACCTAGGGAAACCCAGGCAGTGCAGTGGGTCTCAGAAGCTAGTAAGGCTGCCACCTCCCAGCCTAGAAGGAGAGGAAAAGGGAGAGGCAATCGAGAGATCTGGGGTGCCAGGGTGCCAGGAAGAGCGAGAGAGGGAAAGATCCAAAGGTAGAGAGAGAACAGAGGGAGCCGCGGTTGGTGCAGAGCTAAGCAGCATGGCACCGTGGAGAACATTCCCTGGTCCATTAGTCCAACCACTCCTGCTGTGTGCTGAGCAGGGAGACAGACTTCCTTCTCTTAAGGTGTTAGACAAGAGAGCATAGTAGAGGGACAAAGGGATATCAGCATTATTTTCTACCCTAAACTGAACCTTTCGTCAGTTTAAAAAAAAAAAAGCATTTGGGAGACCCATTAAATTCCTTTGTCCCCAGTTTTGCACTGCACTCCTGGGGTGTCATCCCATCCGGGATGCTGTCAGAGTCCTCCAGTTCCTTACCCAAGTCTGTTCAAAGTTTCCAACAGTGTCAGAGCTAAGCAAAGTCGATCAGAAAGGCTCCTGCCAGAAAGACATGTTTACCTTCTCCAAAAACATCATCCTCTTCATCCATCAGCAGCTCCTCGGGGTCCAGGTACTGCATCTTGGAGATGGCAGTCAGCGTTGCAGCCGGAACGTAGCCCCTGCAGCCTCACTGGCCCCAGAGGCGTTTTCCCTTCCCCGGGTTGCCTAAGCGCCCCAAGAGGGCAGCTTCCGCCTCTGCCCTTGAGAAAGCAGCTTCATTCATATGAATAGGCTTCGAGAACCTTTTGAAGAGTGCATTCCAGGTGGGGTGATTTTCACCACTGACAAGAAAGAATTTGCTCTCTCTCTCTTTTTTTTTTTGGAAGGGGGCTGCAGATCCGGTTGAAGCTGAACACAGATAACACTTCAAGTCCGAGGGCAATGAATTCTATTTTCTAGCAACAACTTTCATATTTTCTTAAAGAGGAAGGTAGGCGCTTAAGTTTCCGACTTGTGAATTTGAACACAATGAGTAGTGTTGAAAGAGAGGGGGTTCACATTTCTCCTCTCTCAGTTTTGCTTCAGTGACAATTTATCTGGAAGGACAGCAAGCCTCTCTGTTAGACCCAGGCAGGCGTTTGGAGGGACAGAGCTTTTCTTTTACTCAGTAATAGTCGCATTTTTCTTTTTTTGTAACAAACGCTTTGCATTTGAAGATTAGAAACTTTCCAAAACTTACACCAAATTTAATGCACATGTAGACTCTTACTGACTCAGTTCATCTTTGGTAAATTGTTTGGATCAAAAAACTTCCATTTAATAATACTGACTCAGTCTGATACTTCAGACTTACCACTAAAGCAGAAAGTAGAAAATGTAACTCAGAAGGCAGTTCCTCCCAGAATGAGGAGTAACCACTGAGCTGTCACGTGAGTACCAGTGGTTGGCATCACCATATGGAAACACCCAAAGTGTGCTAAATTCTATACTGCTGTTCAAACACAAATCTGAGTGAACTGCAACTTCACTAGGTGTTTCTCAGCCCTCTCCCCTCAGGTGTCAGAAGCTCGGAAAATGCAAATAGAGACGAGGGTGGGCAGTTATTGGCCCAAGGTGTTTACTTCTAGCAATTCTGTTTACTGAGTAGGGTTTTAAAAATATGTACACATATATTAACAGACTTTGTTTTCTAGAGCAGTTTTAGGTTCATAGCAAAATTGAGAGGAAGTAATAGCAATTTCCCGTAATCCCCTGCTTCCCCCTATACATAGCCCCCCCCCCCCATTATCAAACCTCACCCTACCTCCACCACTCCCCATCTCCCCCTCCCTCCCAGAGTGGTATGTTTGTTACAACTGTTGAACCTACACTGATACATCATTATCATCCAGAGTCCAAGCTTTACAAGAGCCCAAGGTTCATTCTTTGGAGAAGGCACTGGCACCCCACTCCAGTACCCTTGCCTGGAAAATCCCATGGATGGAGCAACCTGGTAGGCTGCAGTCCATGGGGTCACAAAGAGTCGGACACGACTGAGCGACTTCACTTTCACTTTTCACTTTCATGCTTTGGAGAAGGAAATGGCAACCCACTCCAGTGTTCTTGCCTGGAGAATCCCAGGGACGGAGGAGCCTGGTGGGCTGCCACTGTCTATGGGGTCGCACAGAGTTGGACATGACTGAAGTGACTTAGCAGCAGCAGCAGGGTTCATTCTTGATGTTGTATATACACTATGCGGAGAAGGCAATGGCAACCCACTCCAGTAGTCTTGCCTGGAAAATCCCATGGATGGAGGAGCCTGGTAGGCCGCAGTCCATGGGATCTCACAGAATCGGACACGACTGAAGCGACTTAGCAGCGGTAGCAGCAGCATATACACTATGGGCTTGGACAAATAGATAATGATATGTATCCACCATTATAGTCTCATACAAAGTAGTTTTTCTGCCCTAAAAATCCTCTTGCTTTGCCTATTTCTCCCTCCCTACCACAACCCCTGGCAACCTTTTTACTGGCTCCATAGTTCTGCCTGTTCCAGAATGTCATAGCTGGAATCATACAAAATGCAGACTTTTCACATTGGCTTCTTTCATTTAGTTGTTGTTGTTCAGTCGCTAAGTCGTGTCTGACTCTTTGTGACCCCATGAACTGCAGCACAACAGGCTTCCCTGTCCTATGCTATATCCCTGAGTTTGCTCAAACTCATGTCCACTGAGTTGCTGATGCCATCCAATCATCTCATTTTCTGACCCCATCTTCTCATCTTGCTCTCAATCTTTCCCAGCATCAGGGTCTTTTCCAATGCGTCTGCTCTTCACATCAGGTGACCAAAGTATTGGAGCTCAGCATCAGTCCTTCCGATGAATATTCAGGGTTGATTTCCTTTAGGATTGACTGGTTTGATGTCCTTGCTGTCTAAGGGACTCTCAAGAGTCTTCTCTAGCACCACAATATGAAAGCATCAATTCTTTGGTGCTCAGCCTTCTTTATGGTCCAACTCTCACATCTGTACAGAATTACTGAAAAAACCATAGCTTTGACTATATGGACCTTTGTTGGCAAAGTGATGTCTCTGCTTTTTAATACACTGTCTATGTTTGTCATAGTAGTATGCATTTAAGTTTCCTCCTTGTCTTTTCATGGCTTGATAGCTCGTTTCTTCTTGAAAGTGAAAGTCACTCAGTCTTGTCCAACTCTTTTCAACCCCATGGACTATACAGTCCATGGAATTCTCCAGGCCAGAATACTGGAGTAGGTAGCTGTTCCCTTCTCCAAGGGATTTTCCTAACCCAGAGATCGAACCCAGGTCTCCAGCATTACAGGTGGATTCTTTATCAGTTGAGCCACCAGGGAAGCCCAAGAATACTAGAGTGGGTAGCCTATCCCTTCTCCAGTGGATCTTCTTGACCCAGGAGTTGAACTGGAGTCTTCTGCATTGCAGGCAGATTCTTTACCAGCTGAGCTACCAGGGAATCCCTCCTTTCTTAAGACTGAATAATATTCCACTGTTGATATAACACAGCTTATTTATCTATTCACCTACAGAAGGATACCTTGGTTGCTTCCAATTTTAGGCAATTATGAACAAAGCTGATATAAATATCTATGTGCAGGTTTTTGTGTGGACATAAATTTTCAACTCCTTTGAGTGCTTAAAAAGGAGTGGGATTACTTATTGTGTGGTAAAAGTGGCTTCCCGGGTGGCGCTAGTAGTAAAGAACCCGCCTGCCTATGCAGGAGACATGAGACGCGAGTTTGATACTTAGGTCAGGAAGATCCCTTGGAGAAGGAAATGGCAAGCCACTCCAGTACTCTTGCCTGGAGAATCCCATGGACTGAGGAGCCTGGCAGGCTCCGTAGGGGTGCAAAGAGTCAGACACAACTTAGCATAGCATAGCACTATGGTTAAAGTATGTTAAGTTTTGTATGAAACTGCCAAATTGTCTTCCAAAGTAGCTGTACCATTTTGGATCCCCATCACTAAAGAGTTGCTAAAGACAGTTCCCATTGCTCCATATCCTTTGAGCACCAGCAGTGGGCTTCCCCCTGTGCTGACTGCCATAGGGTTTTCAAAGAGAACATGTAGCTTGGGGCCTGTAGGAACCTCTAACTGAGCTCAACCAGGGCTGGGACCATCCTTGGGGTGAGTTTGGAAACAGTGAGTGTTTGGGGATGCACAACGACTAGGGGTATGGCTGATATTTAATGTCTTGGTAACCTTTCTGCAATGCATGGGATAGTGGCTTGAGAGGAAGGCCTGTCCAGCTCTAAAATGCCAACAGTGCCCCTCCCACCTTGAGAAATACCCTGAGAGGCAGATAGCTGGAGCTGAAGTCTTTCTCTAGATCACCTCTTCTCCCTTTCTTTCTAACTTTTTCACCACATTCTCCACCCTAATTCCCATTCAAATGACTTTTCTGGTCAAGGATTATGATTAATTACCTAAATTATATCAATGGGCTTGAACTGGAAGATGAAGTCACTATGGAATACAGTATGGGGGTTCCTCAAAAAATTAAAAAATAGAATTACCATATGATTCAGCAAGCCCAATCCTGGGCATACACTGTGCCCCCCCCCCCGCCCCCGCCCTGGCCTGCCACCGTTCCCCCCACTGCTGCCCCCTCCCCACCAAATTTGAAAGCAAGATCTTGAATTGATGCTTGTATTGCCGTGTTCATTGCAGCACTATTCACAATAGCCAAGATACGAAAGTAATCTAACTGTCCATTCATGGATGAATGGATTATGAAAATGTGGCATATACATACAATGGAATATTATTCAGCCTTAAAAAAGAAGGAAATCCTGTTATAGGCTATAAAATGGATGAACCTTGAGGACATTTTGCTGAATGAAATAAGCCAGTCACAAAAATACCAGTACTGTATGGTTCCCCTTATTCAATGCACCTAAAGGGGTCAAATTCATAGAACAGCAAGCAAAATGGTAATTGCCAGGGGCTGGGGGGAGAGGAAAATGGGAAGTTGTTCAATGGATATAGTTTCAGTCATGCAAGATGAAAAAGTTCTACAGATCTGTTGCACAACGGTGTGCATATTGTGGACTTAAAATGTGGACTTAAAAGCTGTTAAGAGGGTAAATTTATGTTATGTGTGTGTGTGTTTTTTTTAACTATATCCAAAAAAATGGTCCCAAAATGTAGGAAATCTGCATGTAAACCAGAGCTCCATTTATTGTGGCTGGGATGAGAGGACAGGTTTCAGTTTTGATGATCACTACATTTCTCACCCATTGTCCTATGTCCTTTAATCTGCACAACCTCACAAGGTGGATGCTATTTTCTCATTTTACAGATGAAGCAATCTGCTTCATCTGTAAGCTTAGGAAAGCTTAAATAACTTTCCTAAGAGCACATAGCTAAGTGAGTGGCAGACTGGACTAACTCTAAAGCTCATTCCATTGCTTCTCGTCTAAACAGCTTTATGGAGTGACTGACAATGATCTGGGTCCCCAAGGCATCCGTGTGGCTCTTGGGGATCTGCATCACCTCCATTTTCTCCCACCTCAGAGCCACCAGGTTACCATAGCAACCCTGGGGTCCCCAGCCATTCTACTTCAGCAAGTTGAGCATAATCTCTCTTAGCCTATCTCCTCATCTTCAGATGGAGAAAATAATATCTCCTTGTTATGCGTTTAACTGTGTCCTCACCTCCCACCCACAACCAAAATCCATATGTTGAAGTTCTTAACCCCAGTACCTCAGAATGTGACTTTATTTGAAAATAGGATAATTGCAGATGTAACTGGTGAAGATGAGGTAATACTTGAATTGGATGTCCCCACCAAATCCACCTGTTCTTATAAAAAGGGGGGATTTGGACACAGACAGGCACACAGAGAGAACACCATGTGAAGATGGAGATAGAGATCTAGACGTCAAGGAATGCCAAAGACTGCCAGCCAACCACCAGAAGCTATGGAACAGGCTCTCCCTGCCTCCCTCAGAAGGAACCAGCCCTGGTGAAACCTTGATCTCAGACTTCTAGCCTCCAAAACTATGAAACAATAAATTTCGGTTATGTAAGCCACCCAGCTTGGGGTGCTTTGTCATGGCAGCCCTAGCAAGCTAACACACTTCCTCATTTGGCTTGTTTTGAGGATTACAAAGGCTAATTCATGTAAAGGAACTGACATAGCACATGGCACACCACACATGCCCAGTTGTAATCTCTCACAGGGCGGCTTAGGGCCATTCCTCTGGCTGAGGCCTCAATGGGGATGGAAAGTGAGTAGCCACCATGTTTGCTACAAAGTCTCAATAGCCCTTTGGACAGTCTCCTCAATCTTTTCTTCTCCAGTCCAGACATTTGAAAAAGACAGATAACAATCTCAAAGAACAGGCCACAGATGCCACTGAGAATGCCTTCAGAGCACTGTATTAGAAAACATGCTCCTTGTTCCCAAAGTTCATGCTCACCTTAGAGAGAGAAGGTGTATATGCATGATGTGTTGGGTATGGAGGAAAATGAATGAATGGCCTACAGATGCGTGCAGCCATATGTATCCATTTCAAAAACATCATGTTGACCAAGAAAGCCTCATAAAAATATAAATATGAATCTACTTATATAAATGACAAAAATGGCAAAATAAAAAATATATATAATAGCTAAACTGACAAAAACATATTAACAGGAGAAGAGGCGTACAGATTTTATTAATATTTGTATAATGCCTGGGGAATTCATAAGAAAAATCTTAAAATCCCATAGAAGCGGTTAGATTTGGGGGCTGTATACTATTTTAACAAAGAGTGATAAGTTGTGGGGAAGCAACTAGAAGAAGGAAGACCAGACAAAGGAAGGCAAGAAGGCTGGAGCTCCTAGTGGAGGTGAACTGTGAGAAAGAGACTAGGAAATGTATGATAGATATGTGTGTGTGCATGCTTAGTCGCTCAGTTGTGTCCAACTCTTTACAACCCTTTGGACTATAGCCCACCAGGCTCCTCTGTCTGTAGGATTTCTCAGGCAAGAACACTAGAGTGGGTTGCTATTTCCTCCTCCAGGGGATCTTTCCTATCCAGAGATCGAACTGGCGTCTCCTGTGTCTCCTGCATTGCAGGCAGATTCTTTACCCATGGATTGCTTAATAAGATATGCTATGCAGGCTCATCTCATCTCTGGTGATAAAAGTGACCTTCAGTTAATGAAGAGTCATTTTCCTTTTCCTGCTATCCAAGAGGGGAACACCTTTACAAAGGGAAATTTATGCCCTGTTTTTAGGCAGAATGGGAGAAAGCTTTGCTTTCTGTGTCTGCTATTTCTGAATTGCCTTCAGCTAAAAATACTTTTCTTAGGGTTTCCCAGGTGGTGTTGGGGCTTCCTTGGTGGCTCAGATGGTAGAGAATCGGCCTACAATGCAGGAAACCTGTGTTTGATCTCTGAGTTGGGAAGATCCCCTGAAGGATGGCATGGCAACCCACTCCAGTATTCTTGCCTGGAGAATTCCATGGACAGAGGAGCCTGGCAGGCTACAGTCCATAGAGTCACAAAGAGTTGGACATGACTGAAGCAACCTAACTCACACATATGCAGAAATAATCCTCATGCTAATGGGGCATATTTTGGAGCAATATATTCTGATCCCCTTCAAATCCATCCTGGAAAAAAGGACTGAGGCTTGGGAAACTCGGTGTTCAGGGCTGGTCAGTTTACTGAGGTGTAGGTTATAGAGAGTGGCTTTGACTAAACAGTGAGAGGTGAGTCTGGAACAACAACCAAAGGAACTTGCATTTCAGTGACTGAGGCAAACAGCTCTGGTAATTGGATTTGAGGAAGAGAACGAAAGTGAGGATGAAGCTTACTTTCATAGTGTGAATCCTGTGAGCCAACTATTTTAATCAAGTCTGATTTGTGACAGTCTGGGATTCCCTGGTGGCTCAGACGGTAAAGCGTCTGCCCGCAATGCGAGAGACCTGGGTTCAATTCCCGGGTTGGGAAGATCCCCTGGAGAAGGAAATGGCAACCCATTCCAGTATTCTGGCCTAGAAAATCCCATGGATGGAGGAGCCTGGTGGGCTATAGTCCATGGGGTCGCAAAGAGTCAGACGCGACTGAGAAACTTCAATCGTGGGCTAAGTTTAACAACAGAACTTGGAATATGGCAAAGCTTTTGTACTCTGAGCAATTGGTATTTACAGAGAAGGCAATGGCACCCCACTCCAGTACTCTTGCCTGGAAAATCCCATGGACAGGGGAGCCTGGTAGGCTGCAGTCCATGGGGTCGCTGAGAGTCGGACACCACTGAGAGACTTCCCTTTCATTTTTCGCTTTCATGCATTGGAGAAGGAAATGGCAACCCACTCCAGTGTTCTTGCCTGGAGAATCCCAGGGACAGAAGAGCCTAGTGGGCTGCCGTCTATAGAGTCGCACAGAGTTGGACACGACTGAAGTGACTTAGCAGCAGCAGCAGCAGTACCAGGTATGCAAATATCAAGGTCTTGTCCTTGCTTTGAGACACTCTACTTGCCCATTTCTGTGTTCATTCATTTACTCCTTCATTCATTAATTCATTCATCCATTTATCTATTTGAAAAATTGATAATGAACATCTACTATATTTTAGGCACAGTGGGAAACATTTAAGTAAATGCATAAATGATTATGTGTGTGTTGTGTTGAACATGTGAAAATCAACATGTTATAAGATATTATTTTGTAGAATAAGAATTTAAGTTATAATGATTGGCTATTTACTAAACATTTCTGCATGATTTGCTGTTTTAGAAAAAAATGACCTTTTGTGAAGTGCTTAAAGGAGGAAGTCACACTGATGGGAAAATGTCATCATCCAATGTAAGCTTTCATTTCAATACAGGATGAGCTTCACAATCTTCTCTCTGTACCCATTTCTGGAGAATTTCCCACTCCTCCAGAAAGTATTTCAAAATATTTAATTTTCAGGTACAAAAACTTCAGAGCAGGGAGGAATCTGAAATAATTAGGCATCTTAGAAACAGAAAGGAGAACAAAGTATGAGAGAGGAATTGAAACTGTGAGGAGAGTTTGGAATCAAGAAAGAAAAAGAAGGTGAAAAAACCCACAGAGCCAGAAATAATCTTATCTTTGGATAACTTTGACTGTAAAAATGCACATAAAATGTGCCTAACTGCAGGATGGCATGGATAAGGAGCTGGGACTAAAGAAACATGATTTTAACAATATTCCTATTTTCACGTTGCAAGAGAGTATATCCACCTTGTTGGGTGACATTCCCCCCAGAGGCTTCAAAGTCTTCCTGTTCACCTTTCCCAGTTTTAGGGGTATCTCTCAACTGTAGGAGCCACACTCAAGGTTGCTTACTACAGGTGCTGGGAAAGTCTAAAGGACAGGCTGAATGAAATTCTGGGTGATTTGCCTTCCCCAGCTCTGTTGTAGCCTTGAAAACCAAGAGCCTACAGTACAGTGAAAACCAGTAGACTGGCAGTCATTGGAGTGGTTAGGGAATGGGCTTCGAGCTTCTTTAAAGCCCCTTTCCTCAGAAAATTGTCATGATTTGACTTGTCTGTTGGGTCCCTGGAAGACCCCATTTACCAGACTGTCTTTATTGAATTTGACTCAGATTTGCCCAGAGTGAACAGCTTCTTTCCTGGGTCTGTTTGTTGAAAATCAGAGACAACTGGGGAATAATTAAGCAGCCCAGGGTGGTGGAAAGAACTGTGGGAAAACAGTAGGTGAACCAAAATCTTAAGAAAAAAAAAGCTAAGGAAAGAAATAGCTATAGGGGACTTGAAAAGCTCTGATGTATTCCTGGGAATCCAGAAGACCAAACGTGTAAGGCTGAATACATGACCAGGCTGTGCACATGCTAAGAAAAGATCTTCAAAGGCCATAAACAGTCACCCCTGTCTTATCTTGAGGCTCTGAAGAAGCAGGAAGGAAATGTTAAGGCAAAGTTATAAGGTCAGAGTTTGAGAGTATGTCCCAGCTTACACACAAAGTGACCTGACAAAAGCTAAGACTAAATTGGTTTCAAGCATTTTTTTAAAAAAAATCTCTGTCCAACATTAGCTGACTGCTAAGTAAGTAAGCAGAGATTTCAGTGTTATTCTTTCAAATAACAAAGAATACAGACTTTACAGAACTAGTTCAGAAAAGTCATTAAACAACAACAAAACCCTTAGGGGACTTCTCTGGTGGCTAAGACTCTGCTCTCCTAATGAAGAAAGCCCAGGTCCAAGCCCTGGTCAGGGGACTAGAACCACATACTGCAACTAACACCTGGTGCAGCCAAATACATAGATTTTTTTTTTTTTAATCCTAGGGAAGGGGGAGAATCTGATTTCCAGAGTTCCCAAATAATATTAATTAAATTGTCCAGTTTTCAACACAAAATTGAGACATGCAAAGAAATAAGAAATTATGAGCCATCCACACAAAACAATATAAAACCTGTCAACAGAAACTGTCCCTGAAGAAGCTCAGTATTAGACTTACCAGGACAAAGACTTGAAATCATCTATTCAAAGTGCATTTAAAGAACTAAAGGAAATTAAACATGGGAAGAAAGTCTCACAATGGAAAATGTCAACAAGAAGATACAGATTATCTGAAGAAAACAAAAACATTAACTCAAAAAACATATATGTACCTGCATGTTCATTGCGGTGCTATTTATAATAGTCGAGATATGGGAACAACTTTAGTACCCATCAATGGACAAACGGGTAAAGAACATGTGGTTTATATACACAATGGAATACTGCTGCTGCTGCTGCCAAGTTGCTTCAGTCGTGTCTGACTCTGTGCGACCCCAGAGACGGCAGCCCACCAGGCTCCCCCGTCCCTGGGATTCTCCAGGCAAGAACACTGGAGTCGGTTGCCATTTCCTTCTCCAATGCATGGAAGTGAAAAGTGAAAGTGAAGTCGTTCAGTCACGTCCGACTCTTCACGACCCCATGGACTGCAGCCTACCAGGCTCCTCTGTCCATGGGGTTTTCCAGGCAAGAGTACTGGAGTGGGTTGCCATTGCCTTCTCCAAATAGAATACTACTCAGCCATAAAAAGAATGAAATCTTGTCATTTTCAAGAACATGAATGAGCCTAGAGGGTGTAGTATGTTAAGTGAAACAAGTCAAGCAGAGAAAGACAAATACTCTATGATTTCACTTAAATGAAATCTAAATTTCACTTCTATGGAATCTAAAAAACAAAACAAATGAACAAACAAAAATAAAACAGAAACGGACTCATAGACACAGGGAACAAACTAGTGATTGCCAGAGGCGGGCAGTTGGAGTGGGGGGAATGGGCAAAATAGGTGAAGGGGATTAAGAGGCACACACTTCCAGTTATAAAAATAAATAAGTCATGGGGATGTAATATACAGAATAGGAAATGCACTCAGTATTATCATAATAACTTATAATGGTGACAGATGATAACTAGATTTATCGTGATCATCTCACAATGTATATAAGTGTCGACTATGTTATATACCTGAAATTAACACATCATCATATATCAATTGTTCCTCAATAAAAAAGAAAATATGTGTGCACATAGTTTTTCTAACAGAGAAATGTGATAGAAGGATCAGAAAAGAATTTCAAGTATAAAAATAATTACATTTTTAAGAAGGGAAATTGTCCCAAACTTGGGCTGAAGTAGACCTTTGTTGTGTGGTAGGAACAGCAGCACCTTATGGATGTATCTAACATTTCTAATAAAATGTGCCATCGGTTTCCTGATAGATTTTCATGAGATAAGTATAATTCTGGGACTTCTGTGGTGGCGCAGTTGATAAGACACTTGTCAATGAAGGGGACATGGGTTTGATCTCTGGTCCAGGAAGATCCCTTATGCGGCGGAACAACTAAGCCCCTGCACATAACTACCCAGCCCGCGCTCTAAAGCCTGTGCTCCGCAACAAGAGAAGCCAGTGCCGTGAGAAGCCTGTGCATTGCAACTAGAGAAAAGCCCTGGGGCAGCAATGAAGACCCAGCACTGCCATAAACAAACAAATAATAATTTAAAAAGAGTCCTTCTAGAATATTGATTTATCCTACCTGCCTGACTTACATACTAAGCTAAGATACTAATGACCTTAAACTAGAAATTCTTTTTTAAAAAGTCTAATCGGCTATATACCAATACAAAACGTTTTTGGTGTTAAAAAAAATAAAAAGTCTATTATGTTAACGATCATCTAAATTACGTGGCTGTATATAAATGACATCATTTGTAACTTTTAAAACTAATAACATCTTTTAGATATATGAAGGTACACAGTTTTCTGAAATGTACTTTGGGTTTTCTAGACAGTTAAAGATGCTGGTGCAAGTTAAGTACAGCAGGCGTCGAGGACCCAGTAAAGCTATGGAATCTGGAGCGCATGGTGTCTGGGCATCTGCAGAGGGAGGGCCCGGGAGCTCCATTCATTTGCATGTACTGTTTTTGTGGGCTATGATCTATTCATCATCTCCTGACTGGTTTCTTTTTAGCTTCAGAATTTCTTCTCCTCCAGGATAGCAACAAAAGTAAGGAGCTGAAATTTGGGACTTTCTGTATTCTGATTTTGGCTAAATGTGTTTGAAAACTCTTCCCAGTTTTCAAACTGGGCTTCCCTTTAATAGATATGTCTCCATGACCCCTGATTATACAGAGGACAGAAAAACAATCTGGGGAAAGAGTTCTTTCAAAAACCACACTGAAGGAAGGAAGGAAGCGGAAAGAAAAGGAAGCATGACGCTAAGGGAAGAATATTTTTCTTTGGGGAGGAAAGTACCTCCAGAGTGTATCTTTTTTTTTTTTTTTTTTTTAAGGTTCTGTGGGAGGATACCCAAAACACTCCTTGATTTGAAATGTCAGCCCTCCTGAATTTCAGAAATCTGGCTCTGGGTGCTATATGAACACAGCAGGGCAGAAGCAGGCCCTGGATAAGCCCTCGGCACACTGAAACTGACTCCCAGGTTCCCGACTCACCTTAGATGAGCTTCAGACCTGCTGAAGCCACCCCGAAAGACCTAAATGAATTGAACCATTTGGATGGAGAAAATAGAGAATCACGGATGAAAAAATCACGACTCCTCCTTTGTTTCTTAGCAGGCTCCTTCCTCCGTTAGTGTTTTGTTTTGAAGTGTAAATCACAATTAAGAGGATCAGTGAAAACAAAGCCTGGTAAAAGGAAAGACGATCAATGCATCCTGTCTACTGAAAAAGAGTGCAGTCCTGTGCAGGAGGGACAAAGTTCCCATTTTCTAACTCTTTTTCATTGACTATTCTAAAGCCTTTGACTGTGTGGATCACAACAAACTGTGGAAGATTCTTAAAGAGATGGGAATACCAGACCACCTTATGTGCCTCCTGAGAAGCCTGTATGCAGGTCAAGAAGCAACAGAACTGGACGTGGAACAACGGACTGGTTCCAAATTGGGAAAGGAGTATGTCAAGGCTGTATATTGTCAGCCTGCTTATTTAACATATATGTAGAGTACGTCATGCGAAATGCCAGGCTGGATGAATCACAAGCTGGAATTAGGACTGCCAGGAGAAATATCAGTAACCTCAGATATGCAGATGACACCATCCTAATGGCAGAAATCAAAGAGGAACTAAAGAGCCTCTTGATGAAGGTGAAAGAGGAGAGTGAAAAAACTGGCTTAAAACTCAACATTCAAAAAACTAAGATCATGGCATCTGGTCCCATCACTTCATGGCAAATAGATGGGGAAAACAATGGAAATCATGACAGACTTTATTTTCTTGGGCTCCAAAATCACTACAGATGGCAACTACAGCCACAGAATTTAAAGACACTTGCTCCTTGGAAGAAAAGCAATGAAAAACCTAGACAGTGTATTGAAAGGCAGAGAAACACTTTGCTGACAAAGTCCGTATAATCAAAGCCATGGTTTTTCCAGTAGTCATGTATGGATATGAAAGTTGGACCATAAAGAAGACTGAGAGTTGAAGAATTGATGTTTTTGAACTGTGGTGTTGGAGAAGACTCTTGAGAGTCCCTTGGACAGCAAGGAGATCAAACCAGTCAATCCTAAAGGAAATCAATCCTGAATATACATTGGAAGGACCGATGCTGAAGCTGAAGCTCCAATAATTTGGCCATCTGATGCAAACGGCCGACTCATTGGAAAAGACTCTGATGCTGGGAAAGACTGAAGGCAGGAGGAGAAGGAGATGACAGAAGATAAGATGATTGGATGGCATCACTGACTCAATGGACATGAGTTTGAGCAAGCTCCGGGAGATGGTGAAGGACAGGGAAGCCTGGCGTGCTGCAGCCGTGGGGTCGCCAAGAGTTGGACACGACCAAGTGACTGAACAATAACAACAACAAACTCTTCTTCCAGGTCCCCAATCTAGCAACTTGACTGTGGTTTCAAAGCTTTTCCCTCTAAAGAAGTGGGGTATCGCCAGCCGCTTCCCTCCCTGAAAAGAGTGTGCCCAAAATATACCACTGAGCTGGTAGAGAAAGAGGGTGATCCAGTGCTGGTGCTTTATAGTTCACTGAGCTGCTCTGAACTTCAGTGGAAAAAACAGGGCTACCATTTAGTCTCTTGCCTCTAACTAAAAGAAAAAGCTAGCTGAAAGAGAAGGAGAAGAGGGAGAGAGAGAGGAAGAGGGAGGATGAGAGGGAGGAAGGGAAGATAGAGAGAGAAAAGATGAAAGAAAAGGAAGAGGAGAGGAGGGGGAGGAGGAGTGGGAGGAGGAGCAGAAGAAAAAGTCACTGTGACTCTAAATTCAGTACTTAACCATGGCCATAACCTGGAGCAGTGAGGGGATGAGCTGAGCTTCCTCGTCAGGGCAGCTCTCTCTGTCTCTCTCAAATTATTGCCCACGGGAATTTGTAGTTATTAATCAGCATGCACATTTCAAAAAAAATTTTCCTCTTTAATTGTGAGTTCAGGTTGCCCATGGAGAAATTTTGTTATGACTGAGGGACCTTTATTTTGAGGCATTGGGCTCCTCTTTCCTCTCCTCTCCATCCTACTCCCTCTGGTTCCTGCTCTCAGATTTCTCTTCAGCTGAGAGGTGTTAAAAAACAATCTATGGTTTGTTTCATCTCTTCACAATTGTGTCAATCCCTCTTACCTACCTCTTCAAAGTAAGACCATTTTTTTTTTCCCTAGTGCTATATTGGGTGTGACAACAGGTTGAAAATGCCACCCATCCTCTCTCAGACCACAAACAGAGCTGAATCAGTGAACCTAGCCTTATAAACAAGGGCGTAGACCAGAGGAGGAGACCAAGACGTGATGAGGCCAGAGGAGGAGAAAGAAAGCAAGAAGAAAAAAGCACTGCAGCTTCTAGCGCAAGGTGAGCAGAAAGCAGCCAGCCCTTCAAACACACAGGAATCAAAAGCGAAAACACAAGCCTCATGAAACTGTCCTGAGTGGGGAGGTTCTGAAAGTCATTTTCTACTGCAGGTTTGAGAGACTTCTTCCATTATCTTGAGCTGCCCAACAGCTATAAACCAAAATCCCCAAAAGTTCAGCCTCGGTATAGGGGAAGGGTCTCAGTGGAAAGGGTCTCCGTGCTCCTCAGATAACCTTCCAGTCAGGTTTTGTGAAGTAGTTCTGTTGGGCCAGGCTTCTAGTCATTCCGTCAGCAAAGAAGCAAGCAAATTTGGAGAAAATGGGTCAGGGGTAAATAAATGGATGTGAGTAGGTAGGCTTTGTCCTGTGTGGACATGGCAGAAACAGTATAAATGTCAACTTCCTGTCTGCTAATATCATGAAAACCTGGAGTGGTGGTGGGGTGACAGGCAGCTGCTTCCTGAACCACCTTGAGGTGGAAGAAAGGCCCCCAGAGGTTAGCGAGAGTTGAGGAGGACAGTCACCCTTGCCCTCGGTGGGGGCAGGGGGTGGCAGCCCCAGTCCACCCCATGGAAGGGTAGCCACTGGGAAAATGTTAAACTCTCAGCTGATAGGTGAGATCATTTCTCATAAAATTTCATCCAAAATTTCATCATTTTAACAAAGTACAAAAAAAAAAGAGGAGGTGTCAAGGACTGCATGTGGTGGGGTAGAGGGAGTGGAGGCGGAAGTTCTACTTCTTGACCTAGATGTGACCTGGTGGTAAAACCTGCACATGCAGCCAGCTGCCTGGTTCGTACACAGGGCTCGGGTGTTACGTTCAGAATCCTATACTCGTCCCTGATGTTCCCGCGGAGCAGGGTGCCGAGCCAAGCACCAGGTGTTCCTAGAATAGCACCTGGTGGTGTTTCTTTCACTGGACTGTCTCTAAGAAAAGCTTTTTGCAAAAGTATGAACTAATATTGATTACAGATATTATCTGATAATACTAATTCTGTTAAGCTCCTGTTTGGACCAGGTAACTCTGTGAGGGGAGAGGTAACGTGTGTTTAAAAGGAAGATTCTTTCTCTTTTCTTCCTCCCTCCCTCCTCACCCACAATCCTTTCCTCACCCTCGGGAAAATTTGGGCCCTGTTTCAGCTTTTGCACCTCCCTAGGGTCTCATGGTTTTCCTTATGAAGATAATTCTAATGCCAGTGAAGGCATGTTTCTCCTAAGGAATTGAGGAGTGTCTGTCACTTGTTCTTCCGAGTTTTTGATGAGGTAATTAAGAGAGTTCAGTATGACTGCCCTCAGGTTATCGATGGGAAGATTTAGGACAAAGGATCTAGGTCCTTAGGCAGCAGGCACACATGATGGGCAGAGTTGCTAGAGCAAGTCAAAACACTTTCAAAAAACAGGTGAGTCAAGACTGGGGAAGCCATGCCAGAGAAGTTTTCAAGGGATGAATGAACTCTTCCACAAACATGAAAACATATTCAACTAAAAAAAAAAAAAGCCCCACTGTGGAGATATCTCACAGGCAAGGGGGACAGAGTTGGGTGAATAGAGTTTGTTGCATTGGGGCTGATTTCTCAGAAATCTTTCATTTGCTATGCTAACCTCTGATATGTCATAGTACATAGCACAAGCAGACAACTCTACACAACAAGCACAGACGCTGCAGGATCTAGGTCATGTATTCATTTTTAATCCAGTCTGTTCTGCTAGACCGGGAGATTCCCAGAGGGCAAAGGTCAATAAGACCTTGGCGTCTTCATTTCAAGCCTAGTAGGAACCAGTGTTCCGCAGACATTTTCTAAATGAATGAGTAAAGGATTCCCTGAAGTTCTCTGATCTCACTGAGATCAGAGATTTTAGAAGGTTCCTATCAACGTGTGGGAGGACCCCGGGAGAGCAGCAGGTGGGCACTGGGTCATGTAGTGTTAGGATGGCTGGGAACAAAGCTCTGCCCATGAACGAACTTTAGCCCACTTCCCAATACAGGGTGGAAACACACGAGACCTGATCTGGTTTTGAACATTCGGAAGAACCTGTGTTGCAGACCCTGTGCCCTGGTGACAGAGGGACTGATTTTTCTCATGTAAATTAATTAGCTAATCCATGCATTTTACAGTTAAACAGATGTCTTACACAATGTTACCTGTCCACCACTAGAGGAGACATTGTCAGATTTTATTGACAAAGGTAAGACTTCCATAAAAGGATCCCCTTCGTGGTGTTTAATAAGGAATTCCAGAGCAAGTGTTTATAATAAATATTCCTCCACCACTTTGCCTCAGGCTTCTGCCCCTGAAGGTCTTTTTCTTGGTTCCTCTCTTCTTTTTAAACCATAAAATAAAACTATATAAAAGACTCTTAGTAGAAATATTAAAAACTGGTATAAGGGTAATTTCGTGGGAATGTTATGAAATTTTGGTGAGAAAAAGTTCAGACCTTCCTTCCTTCCTTCTTGTATTTTCTGGATAAGATTTTCGCTGGCCCCTACCTAACACACAGACTACTTTGCTTCAGTAGTAATATTTAGTTCCCTATTCTTTGCACTCACTGGGATAGATGGCACATGTGAACGGAACTTGTGGTAAAAATAACCTTGCCACAAAGGACTCCACCCCTGCTTACCTTCCGCTGGATCTAGTGGTAAATATGTAGTGAGTGGTAAATGGCAAGTTTCCTGTATTCTACAGTGTGCATTGCCACACCACTGTCTCCAGTGGAATGAGCTAGAATGAAAAATGTATGCCTCTTTTGAAATGTGATGAGGCAACATTGAATTCAGAAATAGGATGACTACATTTTCTGTGCTATATTGCACTCTTTTGCACAATATGAAAGAACATAACATGAGAAACCAACAAAGAAGGAAATAGAACAACTGAGGTTGTTGGCTGGGCAGGCTGCAAGGGAAAGAGCAGAAAATTAAATGCCCCACCTAGCTAACATCCTCTCGTGGGTGTTATTTCTGTCTCCAAGGCTCTGAAATGTGCCTCTTGTCCATTATTCTCTCCCATCATCCATCCATTCGTCTGTCCATCTATCCATCCATCCATCCACCCAAGATTCATTGGGCACCCTGCCATTCTAGCTGCTGGGAACACAGACTATCAGTGACATGCTGGTAAAGGTTAAAGAACTAGCTTCGGGGCGGGGTGAGGGGGAACTGATTGGCAGTATTTGTTGATTTTCATAGTGGAAATACCCCTACTGTGACTGATTTCAGGTTACCAACATGGATGGCATCACTGAACACAAAGCTGGGAAGTGACACACAGTAGCACACCATGATATTGTGTTTTAATCCTACAGGTATAATAGATGCAGAAACCTCAAGTGTACAGGTATTCATTAGTTATATGGGGGTAACTAGGAAGTGATAAGTTTTGGGTAATTGTTAAGTTTGTTGTCAATATATTCAATTGTACATTTATGTAACTTAACTTTATATAACAGCTGTTTGTAAGGATCAGCTCACAACATTTCTGAAAATTTAACAATTGACTTTTGCTAACAGGCCTGAGTTGGCTTTAGCATGACACTGGACAGAGAAATGTAATGTTGGCTGTCCGCTTTGTGAGAGCCTTTTTTGGTCTGGGAAAGAAGATGTACACATATGTAAATAATTAGTAACCCTATACTTGATGTGGTGTCACAGCAGGGGAAATGCTGGGTATTAGAATTAGTGGGGAAGCACAGTAAGACACCCCCCACCACCTGGAATAAAATTACCTTGAGGAGAGCGTGATGACCTGAATTCAACACAAGCACCAGAATACACAGAGTGGGGTTGGTTTGAACTCAGCATGTGGCTCTTTCTTTTTCAATAATATTTTCTATCTCTACTCAGTATCTTCAGACCTAAACACCCTGGCACAATTGTTATCCTTGGCAGGGTGTTGACTGGGCAATGGAAAACAAGCCGAGACACCCCAGCAGGGTGGGTGAGTACTGGGGCGATCAAGGACCCCTTACCCGGTGATCAGGTAAGAGGTGTCATCTGTTGAACTGTGCAGGCCCTGTCTTCAGCAGCGACACCGCATGGCAACAAAATGAACAGCATGAATTGGATTGATGACGTCTTCCAATTCCCACAATTCCTGGCATTGATAGCAAAATTTATGCCCTTTGGAAGGAGAAAGTCCCTGAGATTTTTAGACAGTTTGGTAGCTGGCCAGAACTTAAGAGGTTTCCTCCTAATGTGGCGTATGTGGACTTAATAGCCAGAAAAAAAAAAAAAAAAAAAAAACACAACTAGGCTCTGTGACTGTCTATATTCTGATTTAGAGAGCAGGTTATAAGTGACAATCTACCACGTGTGTGTACGTGCACTTAGAGAAAAAGATGGTGGCCAAAATGTTAACAAGTGATTCCCTCTGGATGACAAGTTCTGCAGAGGGTTTACTTTTGTTTGCACAATTTAATAATTTCATGTTGTTGTTTTTTTCAAAAATTAATCGGTAGCTCAGTGGGTAAAGAATCTGCTTGAAGTGCAGGAGACCTGGGTTTGATCCCTGGGTCAGGAAGATCCCATGGAGAAGGAAATGGCAACCCACTCCAGTATTCTTGCCTGGAAAATCCTATGGATAGAGGAGCCTGGTGGGCTACAGTCCATGGGGTCGTAAGAGTCAGACACAACTTAACAACTAAAGAGAGAGAGAGAAAGACAAGAGAAGTTAAAGATGGAAATTTAAAATACAACCATAATCCCAACAGCTGGAAATAACCACAGTTGGTATTTTGGTGCATGACCTTCTAGACCTTCTCCTATGCATGATATTTTCCTTTGTCACCTCTCACCAGCCTTAGGCTAGACTGTCTCTATTTCCTGACCTGCACTTCTGAGCACTAAGGGCCACAACAGTTCATACTATTATTGTAAACTTTTTAATACAGTAAGCCTTTCATCTCAGCTCACACATTGTTTAAAGATATATCTCTACTCAAGAGGGAGGAGATAAACTTATACACATATCTGATTCATGTGGTACAGCAGAAACTAACACAACATTGTAAAGCAATTATATGCCAATTTAAAAGATGACAAAATAATAAAAAGATACATCTCTAATCAGCCCCTTTTCATTCCCCACAGCTATTTCAAAGTTTAAGTCATTCTTTGTATCTTATTTCTTATTTCAGAGAAAATACAGACCATCTGTACATTAAATAAGTATTTTTCACACAATGTAAATTATTCTGTAAATACTATTTTATAAATCTTTTTCCTCTTACAATAGATGATGAATATTTCTTGCACGACTGCAAATAGTCTCCTACAATGAGATTTTATAATAATTTTTGAAACTTAAAAAATATTTTTATTATTTTAAAAGCAGTACATGCTCATTGTAGAAAAAATAGAAAGTACAGCTAAAAGGAAGAAAAATGAAATACCTATAACCCCATCTCAGATGTAACCATTGGACATAATTTTATATATGTCTATTTTATTAAAATACGTTCAGTCACTACAAAGATATGTTGTATAGCACAGGAAATATAGCCAATATTTTATAACTTTAAATGGAGTATAATCTATAAAAATATTGAATCACTATGTTGTACACCTGAAATTAATATAGTATTGTAAGTCAACTATACTTCAATTAAATATATATATATATATGTAAAACTACAAGAAAAAATAGGTTCTGTTAGGTATCACTCTATGTCATTTTTGATATGTGAATCTTATCTCATTGAATTCTCATAACACATTGTATAGTTGCTATTATGATGACAGTCTCCATTTGCTAGATGAGGTGACCCAGGTTCTAAGAACTAAGTATACTATCCAAATTTACATCACAGTAACCAACAGAATTAGGATTTGGATGGAGGCAGTCTGCCTCTGGAGGCTGAGTTCCTAACAACTCATCTACAGAGCTCTAAGCTTATAGAGAACATCTCCCCATGTTAAATATTTAATGAGAAATATTACTTTAATATTAGCATGGAAGCATATACACTACCATATGTAAAACAGATAGCCAATGGGAATTTGATGTGTGACACAGGGAGCTCAAACCTGGTGCTCTGTGACAACCTAGAGAGGTGTGGGGACAGGAGGGAGGTTCCAGAGGAAGAGGACATATATATACCTATGGCTGATTCATTTTGATGTGTGGCAGAAACCAACACAATATTGGGAAGCAACTATCCTTCAATTAAAAATAAATAAATTTTGAAAAAAGAAGTATTACTTTCTATGTCACGCTTATAGAGATCTATTATACCCGACAATCAGACAAATACTAAGTTTTGTTTACACATAGTTGTTTTAAGATTTTCATTTTCCATTCATAGTTATGTGCAAAATTACTTATATGCTGTGGATAAATTCTCAATTCAGCTTCTTCCAAATGGTAACCAGCCCTCCAAGTTTTATTCATTGAGTAACCTTTCTCCAGTGATTTAACTGCTACCTTTGTTCTTGCTTCTATCTTCTCTTGCTTTCCCTGAAACTTGTTTTATTTAGTATTTGCTATCTCTCCTGGATCTTGAAAATCTAAACTAGCTTTGAGTTTTCTGTATATTTACTTGGTGACTTGATTGCTATACTTGTTCATTCAACGATACTTATATGGAATACAACAGTAAATAAGATTTTAAACATCTCTAGAGGCTTAAAGTCTAGATTTATTATGTGCCAGGCAATGTTCTTAATGATTTAGAAATATCTCATCTAACCCTTATAACAAGGCAATAAGGTAGGTACTTTTTTTTTTAGTCTCCAGTTTTCATATGAAAACATGAAGAAGTTAAGTAGCTTGCCTAAAGTCTCTTAGCTGGTAAATAGGGGGTTGGGGTAAGTCAATAGTCAATTTCCATTTAATGCAATAAATGTTATTTATTATGGGGAAGTACAGGGTTCTGTGAGAGCTCTTAGCAAGGGCCGTGAGAGTCAGGAAAGACTTTCAGAGAAAGAGACATCCAAATGATTCCTAAAGAATGAAGAGTAGACTGAACAGAGACTCCTGATGGGAACTGCGAGTGGGGAGAGGGAGGTGGGGGTAGAAATTGTTAAGCTGGAGAGAGCCACAGTATAAAGTCCTAGAAAAGAGAGCAATAGAGAATGTTATGTAATAGAAACTGAAAGAAATGATGTGTGGTTGGGACAGAGGGTGGGGTAGGGTAGGAGGGACGTGAAAGGTCCTGGGGTTGGAAGGGTCAACAGAAATACATCATCTTGTGAGTCCCTTTACAGAAATCTAACTGCAGTTAAATATCAGAGGAGACAGAGAAGGGTTTTAAGCAGGAGAAAGGTTAGCTGCTAGGTAGAGGATGGATGTCAAGGAGGGCAAGAGTGTGGGCAGAGTCAACTGTTTAAGGGTTCTCAATGGCACCCCACTCCAGTCCTCTTGCCTGGAAAATACCCTGGGCAGAGGAGCCTGGTAGGCTGCAGTCCATGGGGTCGCTAAGAGTCAGACACGACTGAGCAACTTCACTTTCACTTTTCACTTTTCACTTTCACGCAATGGAGAAGGAAATGGCAACCCACTCCAGTGTTCTTGCCTGGAGAATCCCAGGGACGGGGGAGCCTGGTGGGCTGCCATCTATGGGGTCGCAGAGTCGGACACGACTGAAGCGACTTAGCAGCAGCAGCAACAATCTAGGTGAGAAATGATGTCGCTTGTAGAGCAGTAGAAATGAGATGAAGAGAAACAAACAGGTGGATTCAGATGTTTCCTCTAAAGGAGTTTGACTCCTTGAACTTGTTTCACTGTTTAGAGAAACAGTGAAAAGAAGGGGATTCAGTGATTACAGTCTGGCCCTTGACTTAACCTAGTAATTCTCCCATATTACCATCTACGGCTTTGGTTCAAATGCAGATAATAAACAGACTAGACTTCCCTGGTGGCTCAGTGGTAAAGAATCTGCCTGCCAATACAAGAGACACAGGTTCGATCCCTGGATTGAGAAGAACTCCTGGTGAAGGAAATGGCAACCCACTCCAGTATTCTTGCCTGGGAAATTTCATGGTCAGAGGAGCCTGGAGGGCTACAGTACATGGGGTTGCAAAAGAGTCAGACATGACTTAGCAACTAAACAACAAGTAACAATAAGACTTAATATGCAGAGGAGAAAAGATAACTTGTCTAGAGTTACACAACCTGACATCCTCCTTCACCACTCACTAAACCCTTATTGAGGGAGATCTGCAAAGTTTATAGATGTGGGAAATGTTAAGTACATTATCTCTAGTGGTGGGATTAGGCAAATTAAAAAAATTTTGCAGCTTTATTGAGATATGTTTTGTATACCATAAAATGTACCCATTTAGAGTATTTGGTTGAATGGTTTTGGGTATATTCAGAGTTGTGCAACCATTACCACAACCTAATTTTAGAACACATTCAATATCTCAAAAAGAAACCCTGTACCAGTAAGTAGTCACTCCCTATTCAAGTTTTTGCACTTCACCCAGCCTCAGGCAACCATTTAGCTACTTTCTGTAGAAATGGTGGGATTTTTCTATTCTGGACATCTCACATAAATGCCATCATATAATATGCAGTCTTTTGTGGTTTGCTTCTTTCACTTAGTGTAATGTCTTCAAGGTCCATTCTTGTTAAAACATGTAACAGTACTTCATTCCCTTTAATGGTTGAATGACATTCCATTGTATGAATGCACCACGTTTAATTTATACATTTATTAGTTAGTAGGCATTTGAGTTTATTCTACTTTTTGAGAAGATTGCAGCCGTGAACACTGACTGTATACCTTTTTGTGTGGAACTGTGTTTTCCAAAGCCACACCGTTTTATATTCCCACCTGCAATGTGTGACAGTTTCAGCATCTTTGCATCTTCTTTAATACTTGCTATTGTCTGTCTTCACATCCCAGTGGGTGTAAAGTGGTATCTCACTGTAGATTTGGTTTGCATTTCCCTAACAACTAATGATGTTGGGCAGTTTGTCATTGGCTATTTGTAGATATTCTTTAGGTAAATGTCTAGACAAATTCTTGGCCTATTTTAAAAACTGGGTTATTTATCTTTGTAAGCATTCTTTACATATTCTAGACACAAGCCCCTTATGGGATGTGTGATTTGCAAGTATTTTCTCCTATTCTGTGGGTTATATTTTATTGATGGTGTCCTTTGATACAGAAAATTTTATATTTTGATGTAATTAAAATTTTTCATTTGTTTGTTTACCTGTGCTTTATAAGAAACCATTGCCTAATCCTTTAGTCATTAAAGGATTTAAATCCTTTAATGTCATTAAAATTTGTTCCTACGATTTCTGCTGGGAAATCTGTAGCTTTAGCTTTTACATTTAGGCTAAGGTCCAAATTGAGTTAGTTTTTGCATATTGTGTAAGGAAAAAGTCCAACTTCTTTCTTTTGCATGTGGTTATTCAGCACCATTTGTTGAAAAATTCCCCCATCTGAACTGTCTTGGCATGCATAGTTTTATTCTTTATACTTTCCTTCCCCAAATTACCGAAAGACAGTAAGAAAGAACATCAAATCCACAATTCTCCTCCTTTTAATAGAAAAAGCAGTAGCTCATTAGAAACAGCATATGATCCAAACATTTCAGTTGAGTTGAATTTAGCTGGGGATCCTTTCTGACATAAGATCAAGTCATTCCTTTATCTTTTCCTCCCTGTGAAAACAGCCAGTCTCCTCTCAAGTCCTGCTGTTTTAGAGTTTATGAGAACAGAACTAAGTAATACTGAATTTCAGTGTAAAAGTAAAGTGAAGCTCCTTAAAAATAGCTAATAATTCCCTTAAGGATGTTATGTGTCAGATACGTGGGAGAAGTTACTCTTGTGTTGGTGTAGGAAATAAATGTAGTTTAGCTCCAGGAGTTATTTGATTATAATGCCAATTTTAAAATCTTGTCCAGGTTTCTGGAGAAGCACATACTGTTTGGTATTACACATGTGCCAAATGAAACTTTAAATGCTGAACTCCCTCCTCAGAGGACATTGCTGGTATCAGTCAACTGTATCAGTCTTTGGTGAGAGTATCTTGGTAACAGGTAACACTGTTAATGGTTTCACCCAGTGAGATCTTTTGGGAAAAAACTTAAGGAAATACTCTAGGAGTAGAAAAACTACATACAAAGATATGTTATTTACTATAGGCAAAAGTGGAAAAATATCTCAATGCCCACAAAGCAGGTGAGGGATAAATAAACTAGGTTCTACAGTGAAATAGAACCCTAAATAATAACTGTGGTCTGGTAGTCACATGAATGCACATACTAAATAATGTTGAAGTGAGCAAAACAGAATTTGCACATACACCTTAATTGAAAATGGTCTAAGGATGGATGGATGCTGACAAAGCTTAAAACTAATATAATATTAAAATCCATTTGATCTTTTTGCACAGAAAAAAAAGGCTACTTGAATGTAAAGTGGAAATAAAATTCTTTCTGAAAGCCAAAATAAGCAACTTTTATAAGCATAAGATAAGTAAAACAAAATAAATCTCTTTTTCTTAGTTATTTCCCAGTTTGTCGAATCCTTATTTTGATAGCTAGGAAGCAAGAATACAACTTTGGAAAGAAGAAAGTAAAGATTTCTCAGAATTTGGCTATTGAGAATTCTCATTCCCAAGAAATGCAATCCATGCCTTAATGGAGCATTATTTCTTTGATGTTGATGAATTACATTACGAATGTGTCTGCAGAGAGTTTGGGGTGAGAAAAAGTTTCAGTTGGGGATACAGGGAGGTATGCTAATTTACTGGGGCTGCTGTAGCAAAATACTAACACCACAGAAATGGATTCTCTGCTGGTTCTGGAGGCTAGAAGTCTGAAGTCAAGGTGTTGGCAGGACTCTGAGGGGAGCCTGTTCCATGCTTCCTCCCAGCTCCTGGGGACTCCCGTCAGTCCTTGGCGCTCCCTGGCTTGCAGACACATCATTTCAATCTTTGCCTCTGTCGTTACATGGCACTCTCTCCCTGTGTCTCTGTATCTTCTAAAAGTGTATGGATTACAGGCCCACCCAGTATAACCAATATAACCAATCCAGTATAACCTCATTTTAACTAATCATACTTATAATAACCCCATTTCCAAATATGGTTACCACCTGAGGTACTGTGTTAGGACTTCAATCTTTTGGGGAAGACAAAGTGAGTGATAGTTGTTCAGTCATGCCCAACTCTTTGCAACCCCATGGACTGTAGCCTGCCAGGCTCCTCTGTCCATGGAATTCTCCAGGCAAGATTACTGGAGTGGGTTGCCATTTCCTTCTCCAGGGGATCTTCCTGACCCAGGGATCCTGCATTGCAGGAGTCTTTACCATCTGAGCCACCAGGGAAGCCTACTACTATTAAGAGACATTTCTAAGTTTGAAGACAGGTCAACTTAAAAAGTATCAGCAGATACATGCTTGACTTTATCTTATAATCTATAGACAATACAGTCGAATATGTAATGAATCCATACACCTCTTCCAAAGGAATACCCAAGACAGAAGGGAGGACAAAATTCAACCCTTAACAGGTGGCCATGGAAATATTATTCTGATTCATTCCAGAATGTTCTCAGAACAAAATCTAGGCCCGTGACAGGTCCTAGGAGTATCCACTCAGGAAAAGTAGTTGGTAATGGGGGATTAACTCAACATTCAGAAAACTAAGATCATGGCATCCAGTCCCATCACTTCATGGCAAATAGATGTGAAACAATGGAAACAGTGACAGACTTTATTTCTGGGGCCTCCAAAATCACTGCAGATGGTGACTGCAGCCATGAAATTAAAAGACGCTTGCTCCTTGGAAGAAAAGCTATGACCAACTTAGACAGCTTATTAAAAAGCAGAGACATTACTTTACCAACAAAGGTCCGTCTAGTCAAAGCTATGGTTTTTCCAGTGGTCACGTATGGATGTGAGAATTGGACTATAAAGAAAGCAAAGCACCAAAGAATTGATGCTTTTGAACTGTGGTACTGGAGAAGACTCTTGAGAGTCCCTTGGACTGCAAGGAGATCTAACCAGTCCATCCTAAAGGAAATCAGTACTGAATATTCATTTGAAGGGCTGATGCTGAAGCTGAAACTCCAATACTTTGGCCACCTGATGCAAAGAACTGACTCATTTGAAAAGACCCTGATGCTGGGAAAGATTGAAGGTGGGAGGAGAAGGGGATGACAGAGGATGAGACGGTTGGATGGCCTCACTGATGCAATGGACATGAGTTTGAGTAAGCTCCAGGAGTTGGTGATGGACACGGAAGCCTGGCGTGCTGCAGTCCATGGGGTTGCAAACAGTCGGACACGACTGAGCAACTGAACTGAACTGAATGGGGGATTGGTCCTATGAGAGTAGGATCGATTGCTCTAATAGACTGCTGACTATTCTTCCTGAGAGGGTGGCCTCACTTCTGGCTGACCAAGGAAATAATGGTTAAGCCTGATGCGTGAAGACAGATGGAGGCTATCGCAGGGGAGCTTCTCTTTCCTGGATTCTGTATTTCCATGTAGAGGGACATACAGTAGAGAAATGCCCCTGTCCTCATCCCGCCCTCATTCAGCCTTCTCAGTGGAGGAGGAGTGACTGAGTTCATCGGTGAATTTGGAAGATGGCTCTGAGCATGCTCCAACCATCCTCTTTGTCTCCTCTTTAGAGCCAGCTGCCTCTATGTCCTCTGTTCTTCCACACACTAAACTGTCCTAGGGCAGTGTCCCATGGGGGGGGCTAGCAGTTGTCCAGTGCTGCTTATGACCGGGCGGGTAAGTCTGCCCAGTTCTGGGGAGGAGGGAGGATGGAGATTAACCCATCACTTGGCCAAGAGATCTAAGCCACACTGTCCAACCTGGTCTTTGTCTACATTGGAAATGTGTCTGCATTTCCTGTAGTACAGGTGTTATTTTGATTTTCTTCTGCCTATTTTCTCTAAGTTTCATATGGTTCTAAATTCAGAGGGGGAAAAAAAAGATGCCTCTCTAGGTTTCTTGCACCTCCAGAAAAGGATGCACTTAGCTCATCTGCAGATGCTCCCTCTGCACCAAGATACCAGATGTGACAGACATAAGGGAAGAATATGGAGGATGCCTGTTATTAACCTCCATCTCCCAAGCCCTTCCTCGTTTCACAGTCATGAGTGAGGGGCAGGATGTGCTAAAGCCCCGAAAGGGGCAGTGGTGAGAATAAGAGGATGCTTTGTCCATTTCTAGCTGCTTTTGTGCCCATTTATCAATCAGCAAACATTTAAGGAGAGTCTGCTCTGGGCAAGGCGCCATCCTAGTCCCCACTGGGAACACAAAGAACCGTAAGGCAAACAAAGTCCATCCTCAACAGATTTACAGTCTTGTTGGAGAAACAAGGCACATAAAAAAGACAAGTTACAAAACAAGACAGGATGTGGTCAGTGCCAGTGAGTTTTACAGGCAGTGAAAGAGCCATGAAAATTCAGAGGAAGAACACTACGGAACACTTTGAACTGATAAGAAACTAGGGAGACTTGTAGGAGAAGGGAGTATTCCAGGCCAGGCAAACTGTGTGTGAAAAGTTAGAATGTTCAAGATATTTTAGCAAGCAATTGGAGCAAGGTTTAAGGAGTCCCTGCTCTGTGAAGCCAGGGGATGAGGTGGATACAGGATAATGTGGTTGTCAAGAGAGTGGGCTCTGAAGTCAAATGTGTAGACTGGAACTCCAGCTTGGACTCATCGGGCAGCTCTAGGGCAAGTCATTAAGGTCTATAAGCTTCAGTTTCCCCATCTGTGTGCTAGGTGCTGAGGTTACAACACTAAGTAACAAAAGTCCTATTTAATATTTTGTGCTTACTGTATGGCAGGGGTGCTATTTTAAGAACTTTATGTATTAATTTATTTAATCTACACAGTAACCCAGGAAAGTGGGTGCTTTTATTAGCCTTGTTTTATAAATAAAGAGGGCTTCCTTGGTGGCTCATATGATAAAGAATCTGCCTGCAATGCAGGAGACCAGGTTCAATCCCTGGAGAAGGGAAAGGCTACCCACTCCAGATTTCTTGCCTGGAGAATTCCATGGACAGAGGAGTCTGGCAGGTTATAGTCCATAAGGTTGCAAAGAGTTGGACACAATTGAGCAACTAACACTACCACTATAAATGAAGAAAGTGTGGTCCAGAGAGGTGAATCTCCTTGCTCTAGGTCTTACAGCCCACAAGGAGCAGAGGCGGGATGCCCACCTGAGCAGTCTGGTGCCAGAACCCATGCTCTTAACTCATTGTGTGAACTGGCCTTTGAGGTGGAAGGTTCTCAAAGGGTGTGGCAGGGCAATATGCAATGGCATACATAGTGCGGTAATGACCTTGAGCACCAGATAAGGAAAATAAGAATATCGTGCAACTGGAATTCTTTTCCATCTACTGTTTTGCTGGTTAAATAAGTTGCTTTGGACTTATAATTATAGGTTCCATGTGGCCACTGAAGGCCTTGCAGGAGAGACAAATAAAAAAACTATTTTAGGATTGTTCTTTTTGTGACATAAATTGTGGTTTGGCAAAAAGAGAGTTTGGAGGTAGCGGGCACTAATTATAAGGGATGATAAGGCCTGTATCTAGGGCAGGGGCTGTGGGAATAAAAACTAAGGGAATAAAAACCTATTTGAAAGATGCTAAAAGGAAGAATATTAGCATCATTTAACAATACTTAATATACTAGTCTGTCATAATATTTATGACAGATACAGAGTTGTGGTTTTTAAAGGACTCTGCAATCTCTAATTAATTAATCTAGTCAACATGCCAAGAGACATCGTTAATTGTTAAAGGAGGCAGTTGATCTCAAGAAAGCATAGTTTTCTTTCATAGTCCATCTTTTTATTTGGTTTTCATGGTATTATACATTGCCTGAGAGAGGTGAGAGAAAAGAGACTTCATGTTTGCTTACTGTGCTAAGTTTTGAGACTACTTAAAGAATAGCATTTGAGAAAGGGTAACCTAGAGCTAAAACAGGAGATTGTCCATGGGTGGATGTAAAAACGTGGCAATTCTGGCCACATTAGTTCTATGAAAACCTCACAATTTAGAGAATGAAGTACATCCGTTAATCTTCAAGAGCAATATTAGAAAAGTCAATAGCTGCATTTGCTTAATGTTTTAGGATTCAGTGGTCTGGAAATGGAAGAATGGTTCATAATACCTCTGTTCTGTTTGAGGCCAGGTGGGAGAGAATTTGAGCTCCAAATTCCACTGGGGCAGGAATATCTAGTCCTCCAACATTTAACTCCTTCCTTGGTTGGCTCTGGAGACCTCAGTAGAGGAGGCCGGAAGGTTTTGTGGGTTCGGACATGAACATCTTTGGGGGAACCATCATTCTGCCTACCTTGGAAGGAGAAATCTTTAGGTCATTCAGTCCAGTTAAGACGGGGAATGCTTTTACAGATTATCTGCAGATCAGTGATTTTTCAAGACTGCTTTATTGTAAAATAAAACATAAAGAAAAATATGCAAAACAAATATATAGCTAATGAATTAGTATAAGGCAGATACCACTGTAACTTCTACCGAGGTCTAGAAGTTAAACTTTGATGGCCACTGCCCAAACCCCTTCCTCCATATGCCCCTTCCCTACTCTAATCAGTAACCTTCAAAATCACTCATCACAATTCTGGATAAATTAATTTTCCTTTGTCTTGCAAGAGTTTCAAACTCTAGAAATTTGTAGGATCTCTGATTGTCACAACTGAATAAACTGAGTACTTGGAAACTTTTACACGATCAACTGCAGCATGAAGAAAATGATTGCCTCATGTAGAGAAACAGAATGGGATTAGGTGAAAGGCACAATAAGCAGTATATAATCTTTCTTTTTCTCCCTTGGCTCTGGTACAATTTCTTCTCTCTAGCTATGGAGAAGAAATAGAGCCTGTGAAGTCATGCTTCCCATCTCAAGTTCTCTGTGCTTTAAAGAGATCTTGATGCTCAAGATCTTAGCCTGGGACCCCTGAGGCATCAATCAGCACATAAAAGTCAGATGGACAGATTGCCATCAAGCTTTCTGCACAACCCACGCTAAGGCATCTTACAAAGCTCCTTATATAATGGCAGCAATAATAATATAATTAAAGTATACATATGATTGACTGAATGATTCTTTCTGGGAATAAAGCACTCAGCGGGGCAATTTCTTGGGGGAGTGGGAATGTTTTTCACACTTGAGCTACAGAAGTAAGTCACCACTGGGGAAATCACAAACCAGATATTTAATTGTCATTATACAAAATCTGCATGGAGTTTTATTGTCTTATCACCCTTATTAATATGGCATTAAGTTTACCAAATTACCTAACTCTAGCCCCAAATGTTTTGTTTAATACTGTGTTTTTGATTCCTGTATCAGACAGCTGGGATGCCATGTGCTGGGGCCCTGTCGAGATGGGAAATTATACATTTGATGATTATGAAATTGGGCTTGATTGATTTAATCACCGTAATCACTGGCATTGTGCAAATATGCAACCGGGAGGTTTTCATTCTGACAATTATGTACGATGAAGTCATGTTACACGGGAGGCTCATCCCTGTGTTTATTTCTGTCTAAATGGGAAGGAGGATGGAGAACTAGGCATGATCCAGGGTACAGCACTGTTGGGTGAGTCCACAGCCCACAGCCCACAGCCCAGGAAAGATAAGTTCAAGTAACCAGCTTGATGAAGTCACTGCGCTGTACCTGGCTCCCTCTGGATTTGGGATGCAAAGATTTTGTATCTAATTCAGTATGTGATTATGCCATTACCTCTCAAGGAGGATTAAAGGGCAGAGTATCTGGCACATGGTGGGAGCTCCCTGAGGTCTGCCTCTTTTCCCATGATGAGTCCTTTGGGGGAGTCCAGGGGTGGAGCTACTCCAGACCATCACCCTCCTCTGTAACCACCTGTTACCCTGAACACCCTGGGGAGAAGCCGGCTGGAGGGGCGTGAGTGCTTTCCTCCCTCCTGGCACTAGAGATGGTTCAAGTTATTGACCAAAGGAGTCATTGGGAAGTGGTACAGAATCAGGCAGGGGAGCTAGTCAGTCTTTGAGAAAGGCTTTGAGGAAAGCTAGCAAAGCCTACGCCAGTCTCATCATTATCAATCTCAGAACTCTGGCTGGGAAAGAAGCGTGCTGCAGCTCGGGAAATTGGCTCATTTTCACTGCGTTCTGGGGAGTGATTTGGGAGGAGGCTGTGTATGGGAGGGTGGAAGTGGGCACTGCGAAGAGAGAAGGATGCAGGGGGAATCCTGGGACTAAGATATTGCCCAAAGGTAGTGTAACAGACAAAGACACCTGGTCTACTGCCACCACGCACGGAATCACAGTGGAAGGGAGGAGGACTCTGAAGACCACCTGCTCTAACCCCTTCATCTTGCTGCTGAGGGACTGAGACCTGGCAAGAGTGACGAGGATCACACAGCTGACAGGAAGGCAAGTGGTCTTTACAACACAGGTCTCCCAACATGTCTTGTACACGTTTCCCAGGTGACTTGCTACACTTACAAATTCGTTTACAACATCTAATTGGCCCCTCACTGCAACAAAAGATCCTGCATGCTGCACCAAAGACCTGAGGCAGCCAAATGAATGAATAACTAAATATTAAAAATACATATAATTGGCCCTTCTTTTAACTGGCATAAACCTTCCATTAGGGCGAAACTTTGCTGCATGAATTAAAGAATATACTAGTTATTTTCCTGTGAGCTAATATGAGATGTAATTTAATCCTCAAGGGAGCTCTGTAGGTAGGTATTTTCATTATTTTCTTTTATGGATGAAGATAATTGAAGATTCAGAGAAGGTACATGATTCAGAGATTAAATGTCAGGCCCTTGAATTGGAACCCAGGTCCTCAGAGTTCCCCAAGCCCCACGTCTCATCTGCAAGACCCCAGCCCTGTGACACGCAGTGAACTTTCGTACTTCACAGCTTGACCCCAGCCCTGTGACACGCAGTGAACTTTCATACTTCACAGCTTGACCCCGCGCATCCAAGGTTGACTTCAATTGCTATTCCTATATCAAGGATTTGTATTCAGTTATCAAGCAGTAGCTTAAGGATTCTGAGCTACCACTGGCGCCAAGACGGAAGGCGAGCCCTCTCTCGCTTGGGGGGAGCATCTCTGGGGTATTTTCAGTGTCTGCTCCTGATAAGGTCACTCCTTGCTGAGCAGAAGCACTTTTTATACCCAACCTCCAGCCAGACGACCTGTGGATTAGAACCTTAGTCTGTAACAAATCCTTGTGCTTGCGGCTATATCAGTGGTTCTCAGCTGGGGCGATGGTGCTCCCCCAGTGTCTGGAGACATTTTTCATGGTCAAAAATAGCAGGTGGGGAATGGAAGGTTGCTACCGGCCTTTAATGAGAAGAGGGTAAGGATGCTGCCAAAACAAGCAGGACTGAGGTGAGGCATGTGAAGCACCTAGGATGCACGATTTAAGGAGGCACTTACTCTCAGAGTCATGCAAATGATGGACCAGTACTTGCAGGTCCCTGAAAGCAAGTGCCTCCTTAAACTGTGTGCCCCAGATGTCCCATTTCCTGCACCCCAGTCCCTGGCCTGCCATAAACAGTAGGCTGTCTTGATGCACAAGACAGCCTCCAGCAACACAGAGCTAGCCAGCTAACCTGCCGTAGAGCCCAGGATAAGAAACCCGAACTACATCAAGGTATCAATTGCCTGAACAATACTGAATAGGGTTACACCTTTCAGAGACAGTGCCTTTGACTCCTGCCTGCTTCTACAGGTGGCCAGTTCCATCAGCTCATTGCTTTTCTTTCTCTTCAACCAGTTTCCCATCACTCAGTTCAGTTCAGTCGCTCAGTCATGTCCGACTGTTTGCAACCCCACAAATCGCAGCACACCAGGCCTCCCTGTCCATCACCAACTCCCAGAGTTCACCCAAACCCATGTCCATCGAGTCAGTGATGCCATCCAACCATCTCATCCTCTGTCGGCCCCTCCTCCTCCTGCCCTCAATCTTTCCCAGCATCAGGGTCTTTTCCAATGAGTCAACTCTTTGCACGAGGTGGCCAAAGTATTGGTGTTTCAGCTTCAACATCAGTCATTCCAGTGAACACCCAGGACTGACCTCCTTTAGGATGGACTGGTTGGATCTCCTTGCAGTCCAACCATAGCCTTGACTAAATGGACCTTTGTTGGCAAAGTAATGTCTCTGCTTTTCAATATTCTATCTAGGTTGGTCATAACTTTCCTTCCAAGGAGTAAGCGTCTTTCACTTTCATGGCTGCAATCACCATCTGCAGTGATTTTGGAGCCCAAAAAAATAAAGTCTGACACTATTTCCACTGTTTCCCCATCTATTTCCCATGAAGTGATGGGACTGGATGCCATCATCTTAGTTTTCTGAACGTTGAGCTTTAAGCTAACTTTTTCACTCTCCACTTTCACTTTCATCAAGAGGCTCTTTAGTTCTTCTTCACTTTCTGCCATAAGGGTGGTGTCATCTGCATATCTGAGGTTATTGATATTTCTCCCGGCAATCTTGATTCCAGCTTGTGCTTCCTCCAGCCCAGCGTTTCTCATGATGTACTCTGCATATAAGTTAAAGAAGCAGGGTGACAATATACAGCCTTGACGTATTCCTTTTCCTATTTGGAACCAGTCTGTTGTTCCATGTCCAGTTCTAACTGTTGCTTCCTGACCTGCATATGGGTTTCTCAAGAGACAGGTCAGGTGCTCTGGTATTCCCATCTCTTTCAGAATTTTCCACAGTTTATTGTGATCCACACAGTCAAAGGCTTTGGCATAGTCAATAAAGCAGAAATAGATGTTTTTCTGGAACTCTCTTGCTTTTTCCATGATCCAGCGAATGTTGGCAATTTGATCTCTGGTTCCTCTGCCTTTCTAAAACCAGCTTGAACATCTGGAAGTTCATGGTTCACGTATTGCTGAAGCCTGGCTTGGAGAATTTTAAGCATCACTTTACTAGCGTGTGAAATGAGTACAATTGTGCAGTAGTTTGAGCATTCTTTGGCATTGCCTTTCTTTGGGATTGGAATGAAAACCGACCTTTTCCAGTCCTGTGGCCACTGCTGAGTTTTCCAAATTTGCTGGCATATTGAGTGCAGCACTGTCACAGCGTCATCTTTCAGGATTTGAAATAGCTCAACTGGTATTCCATCACCTCTACTAGCTTTGTTTATAGTGATGCTTCCAAAGGCCCACTTGACTTCACATTCCAGGATGTCTGGCTTTAGGTGAATGATCACACCATCATGATTATCTCGGTCATGAAGCTCTTTTTTGTACAGTTCTTCTGTGTATTCTTGCCACCTCTTCTTAATATCTTCCCATCATTAGACAAGTTGTATACAGAGTTTTTGAGAGAACCTAGGTGTTCCAGGGCAACAGCTCTCAAATTTTAGCTTGCATCAGAATCATCTAGAGCTTGTTAAACCGCAGACCTCTGGGCCCCACCCCAGTGTCTCTGATTCAGTAAGTCTGGGGTAGGGCCACCTGGAAATGTCATTTTTGCACATGCTCCCAGGTGATACTGTTACTTCTGGTCCATTGACCACAGTTTGAGGACCATTATTCTAGGGCCTGGTTATGCAGAGTGGTCCAGGGACCTGGGAGTATCTGATCACCTGGGAGAAATTCAGATGCTCCAGCCCTCCCCTGTTGAGCTGCTATGGGTAAAAATCTGAATTTGCAAGTTAACAGATCGTGCACATTAAACTCTGAGGTGCTGGCCTCAGAAGCAGTGGTTCTCCCTTCTGGTTGTGCATTAGAACAACCAGAGGAAGCTCTTTGACTTACTGAGTGAAGAATCTTTATTCACTATTCTTTATGGGAGGGGCAGTTTTGAATCACTGGGTGTGGGGGTGGTGGGGGATGGGGGGATGGGGGAGGTGAGACCCAGTGTACACTTGAATTGTCAGGGCGCCCACTAAGCCACCAGGCTGCAGTCTAAGGTGGACGGATAGGTCCAGGACCAGTGCAAGGATGGGTTTCGCTGACAAGGTTCCCTGTAACCTGCCCTGCCCTACTCTCCAACTTCACCTCCTTTCACTCTCTCTCCTACTTGCTCTGGAGAAGGCAATGGCACCCCACTCCAGTACTCTTGCCTGGAAAATCCTATGGGTGGAGGAGCCTGGTAGGCTGCAGTCCACGGGGTCGCAAAGAGTTGGACATTACTGAGTGACTTCACTTTAACCTACTTGCTCAGCCAAGCATCCGGCCACTGCCCCTCCCCTATTTCTGTTCTTCCACCCTTCTGAGCTCACTCATCTCAGGACATTCCTACTTCAGGCTTCCCTTCCTGGACAGACTTCCCCAGAGTCCCCTCCCACCGATCCCAGACAGCTCCTGGCTCCACTCTTTCTCTCCCACTGCCCTATCTGATCTTCTTCAAGGACTTGTTACTCTTACTAGGTGAAATTATCTATTGATTACATGTTTATCATCTGCCTCCTCCACCAGAGCAAGACAGAACTGCTTCACAGAGTAGGTGCTCAGTAAGTATTTGTGGGATAAACAAAATGAATTAGTTTGGGCATAGTTTTAAGGCTCAGAGTTCAAATGCCTTTTATAAGAGAGATAATCTTTGAAGTTCCTGGGTAGGAAGTTTGGGAAAAGAAGAGAGCTGAGGCAGGCAAGGCATGGAAGCTTCAGGGGAAAGAGAGGGCATAACCAAAAGGCCCTGTTGTTGGTGAGAGCAGAAGGAACCATGAAAAACAGAAACACCTAATCTGGATGTTTACTTTGTGAGGGATGTGTTGGAAATCCCTTACTCCTTCTCTCCGACAAAGTCTTCAGTAGAGTCTACATCATCCAATAACAACTTTGGAGGGGAGAGCATTATTACGTTGTTGTTGTTTAGCTGTTAAGGACTATTTGGGGGAAACTGAAAGTGTTTCTGAATTCTGCATATGGATTGTCACAGCACTAAGAATGGAGGGACAGGTTTCAGGAAGCGAGAACAAAGACTGAGGAGAGCTAGTAACTGGGCCACTTCTCAAATACAAAGCCCTGCCCTTTCTCCCATGACAGGTAAATGTGACCCCCTTGAGGAGGAGCCCGAGAATGTGTTTAACTTAAAGTTAGAACAGTAATCTGTGGGGAACCACACATTTCTCAGGGTATAGCTTCCAGGCCCACATGAACACCATCCCTGGGTATGAAGAGCGAGCAGAGAGAGACTGGTGAGCCGGTGTGGCTATGTTTTTAAAGAATGGTGGGGTGGAGAGAAGGGTAGAAATTCTGAAGGTGGGAAATATTGGGCTGATTGTCAGGAGAGACAAAACGTAGATTTTAACTGAGTCTCTGGTGTTATTATATGGTGGTAAAGAGCCCACACTCTGCAGTCAGATGACCTGTGTTTGAATTCTGGCGTCATTATCAATGAGCTGTGTGATCTTGGGCAAATAGCATAAATTCTTGAAGTACCAGTTTCCCCATCAGGAAATGGAGATAATAATAGTACCCACCTCATGCTAGTGTGAAAACCAGATGAGAAATTCCAGTGTCTGGAACGTGCTCCAGTCTACCTATGACTGTATTATTGTTGTTTTGCAGTTGTTACTGTCGCCATTGCTGTGGTTGTGGTTGCTGAAGAAAATACTAAAATGAATTACTAAAGGAATGATTCGGACTTAGAAGAAGAAGCAAAGACCACCAGCAAGGGTAGCATTCACCATACTTAATCACAGTTTCAGCACAGACTCTTTCCATTCAGAGTAGACACTGGCCCGAAGCAATGACATGGGTTCACTAACAAGAAGCCAGCCTGACATCATTGCTTGATTTGCCAGGACGACTTAGATCAGTGGGATCAGGGTGACCTGTTGCATCTGGATTCAGCAAGTCACTGACAAACACTTTCAGCATATCCCCATGGACAAGATGGGGACGTCTACTGGATGTGGGGATGATGGAGCCGGTTATGACTGACTGGCTGATGCCTACCTGGCAGGATCCCTGGCAGCCTAATGTGACTCTCTCCTATCCCTTTCAAAATTTTAATCAATGGTTTAGCATGGGTATTTTGCAACTCTATTTTTGGCAGCATTATTTTTCATCTTATGTATCATTAAGAGAAAGTCCTGGATACAATACAGATGAAAGGAGAGTTGCTCTGATGAAAGGGTCAGATGACAATGGGGAGGATGCCCTTCATCTCCTGAAGGAGCTGTGGAAGCTTTAGAGCTCTGTGGTTTGAAAACTGAGCTAGAAGGAGCTATACAAGCCACACTTGACAGATTTGTAGGTAAGAACACTGAAAAGTTCTCACTGCCTGAGAGTGCTGGGTTCCCAAGGCATAGGAGACAATATGATGAATTGCCCAAGAGCTTGGCCTTTAAATACAGCAAAAATGGATGTGACTCTGAACAAGTTACCCAAGCCAAGTCACAAATTCTTCAACTATAAAATGAGAGTAATTGTGTCTACCTCATAGGGTTATTTGTGAGATTCAAGTGGAAAAATGGCCATAAGAGCTTTTGATGTATTATTCTTTTTAATATTATTATTATCATTAATTATCTTTACTTGATGAAACCAAATTCAGCAAAATGACATTTAACAGGGTAAAAATAAAATCTTTTTATTTTATTTTATTTTTAAACTTTACAATATTGTGTTAGTTTTGCCAAATATCAAAATGAATCCGCCACAGATATACATGTATTTGAATCCTACAAAGATATGCAGAAACACAGAGATGGAGTTCATTAGAGGTTCATGTAGGAAAAAAACACACAGGTATTTTTGTTGCCAATGAAACTCAACATAAAAGTCAACCAAAAGTCAGCCTGCTCAATATGACAGGAACAACAGGAAAAGAGCACATAAACTATAGAATTTAGAACATTTTCATCTTCCTTGCCCCTAGTCAGTTCACCCCTCCCATGCTGAGAGTCACACTCTTTCAGGGAAATAAAAGAATTGGACTTTTCAGAGAAGGTTGGTAAAGTCTCTATAAACAAATCACAATGTTTGAGGATAGTTGGAGGATTTAGGATATTTACCTTGAAGAAGAGAAACCTCAGAGGAGGGTTAACAGGGGAGAGGCTCTCAGGTATCTGAGTAGGGCTCAGGGATTTAATAATGACTCAAAGGGAGAACTAGATGGTGGAAGCTTCAGAGAGGTAGATTTCAGCTCCATATAATGAAACACTTACCAGGAACAAAGATGTTTGTCCAGCAAAACAATGAACTGCCTGGGAGGTACCAAATTCCCTGTCATGTGCTATGTGAGTGACTTGGCAGGGTATATTACAGAAGGAACTCATGGGTGGTTAGACTGGATACTTTTTTAAAGCCCTTTCACATTGAAAACTGTTTTACTAATGAATTTTTAAATGCCGAGTAACAACTTTATCTTAAGGGTGGAGACAAGAATAGGATCTCTTTACTGGAAACGTCTATTAATATGAAGCCTGGACCAGTACTCAGGCTGGAAGTGGGCTTGCCCAACTGTTGAGGTAAACAGGCATTTTTCAGCTCTTCTTAAAGTACAAATTTGAGAATAAGTAATAGAGAAGGAGCAAGAAAAGAAGGAAGGAAGGGAAGGAAGAGGGAGGGAAGAAAGGGAGATATTTGTCAAAATACATTCATTTGATCTGAATAGACATCTCCTCAAATAAGATATTTAAATAGCAATTAGCACATGGAAAGATGGTCAACATCATTATTCATCAGGAAATGAAAACCCAAACTACAGTAAGATACCACTTCACACCCACTAGGATGGCTATGTCAAAAAGATAAACAATATCAAGTGTTGAGTAGGATGCGGAGAAACTGGAATCCATACATTGCTGGTGGGAATGTAAAATGGTGCTGCAGCTTTAGAAAACCATTTGCCAGTTCCTCAAATGTTATGGTAAGAGCCAGCAATTCTATTTCTAGGTATATACTCAAGAGAAACAAAAACACATGTTCATGCAAAAGCTTGTACATGAATGTTCCTAGTAGCATTATTAATAATAGCCAAAAAATGAAAACAACTTAAATGTCCACCAACTGATGAATGGATAAACATAATGTGGTTATGAAAGCTGAGCACCGAAGAATTGATGCTTTTGAACTGTGGTGTTGGAGAAGACTCTTGAGAGTCCTTTGGACTGCAAGGAGATCCAACAAGTCCATTCTAAAGGAGATCAGTCCTGGGTGTTCTTTGGAAGGAATGATGCTAAAGCTGAAACTCCAATACTTTGGCCACCTCATGTGAAGAGTTGACTCATTGGAAAAGACTCTGATGCTGGGAGGGATTGGGGGCAGGAGGAGAAGGGGACGACAGAGGATGAGATGGCTGGATGGCATCACCAACTCGATGGAAGTGACTTTGAGTGAACTCCGGGAGTTGGTGATGGACAGGGAGGCCTGGTGTGCTGCGATTCATGGGGTTGCCAAGAGTTGGACACGACTGAGCGACTGAAGTGAAGTAAGTGAAGGGACTGGGGAAAAAGAAAAAATAGATAGTGACTGCTAACAGTATGGGGTTCCTTTTGGGGATGATAAAATACTCTAAAATTGATTGTAGTGATGGCTGTACAACTGAACATACTAAAAACATTAAATTGTACACTTTAATTAGGTGAATTGTATGGCATGTGAATTATATCTCAATAAAGCTGTTATATAGATATACATATTATATATGTAATGTGAGTGTACATGTATATATATACCCATTTTTAAATTCTACAGAACTATTAACTGTAATAGTCCAACTAAACCTTAAGCACTTAAACATATTTACACCAACTATAACAACGAATGGGAAATGTCCATTAATAAAAAACTCTTCTAAATAAAATAAATACATATAAAGAAAAAGATGAATTATCCTCTAATTAAAAACTAGAAAAGGAAAATATGAATAGCACAGTAAAAAAAAACTGGGTAAGGACAGTGTTTAAGAGAAGTATAAATGAACAGTAAACTCAGAAATGCATCAAACTCATTAACAGCTAAAGAAATGCCAATGGAAGCATTTATTGGTCTAGTATTTTTGGAGAGCAAATTGGAAACATGCTAAAAGAATCTCAAAAATACTAATCCCATTGATCATTTTACATTTAGAATATAATAAGGAAATAATCGAAGAATATATACAAACATACTATTATGGCATCATTTACAATGGAAAAAATTGTGAAACACCACATGTATGACAGTAAGAAAATAGTTACATACCTTATGGCACTTCCATATGTTGAAATACCATGCAACCATTTAAATTTTGTTTTTGAAGAAGAATATATTATATTAGAAAATGCTTACAATTGTAAGAAAAACACCCACTGCAAATAGAGTGGGATACCAATTTTGTGGGGGAAAATAGCCACACATACAGAAAAAATATACCAAGCATGGAATCGATTAACAATGTTTTCTATTTTTTGCTAGAAACTTCTCTGATCATTCTAAAAGGTCTACAGTGAACATGTATTCCTTTTTTGTATTTCTTTTCTTTTGGTGACATCACATGTGGGATCTTAGTTCTCCCACCAGAGATCAGACCCACACCTTCTGCACTGAAAGCTCAGTCTGGACCACAAGAGAAGTCCCTTTGTATTTTTTTAAATCATAATAAAGATAAGCATTTAATTTAAAAAATTTGGAACGTCAGGCAAACCATTTTAATTCTCACTTCAGAGCAAGGTCTGTCTCGAACATTAGAGGCAATTGATAGCAAATTTTTATCTCCAAAAGTTAAGCACTATAGATTCACATTTTATTGTTCAAATATAAGAAGAATCAGGGAAATCATATGTAATAAATATTTTCTAGTTTTGATTAAAATCTCAATGATGGAAAGAAACAGTGAGTGGTGGGAGGGTAACTACTGTTCCCGCTGAAAGGCTGCCCTAATTTTTTGGTGGTTTCTAGAAACATCTTCCTTTTTGAAAGCCTAATTATTCAGCATGTACATGTATTGAGAACTAAAGTCATCAGTGTCTCAAAAAAAGTTAGAAGTGTTTATTCAACTGCATACATACCTTCTGTCCCCATCCCTGTTTATAATCTAAAGCTGCATAATCAACAGTGGATTCTGGGTACCAGCTTGAATGTCAGTCAAAACTCCACTGACATATGGTCAGTCAGGGCTGCTTGTTTATTTTGAAATAAACTCATGAAGGAAAAGCAGCATTCACCCTATGAAGCTATGAGAGTTAAAGCTTCCCTACAACAGCCAGAGAGAGGTTTTGATGTATCATTAGGATAAATAAGAAAATCCTTTAAGGTGAAAAATGCTTTAAAACAACTGATTTCTCAAATATGAATCTAGTATGAATGAGTCTTTTCCCTTCTACATTCTATTTGTAGACTCTCCAGATGAATACCTAGATATATAAATAACACATATATAAACACACCAGGCCAACATATTGTGGTTCCAGAACTATTTTTGTTAAGCTGAAGGTCACCACCTGTATGTATGGTTTTAGGCACATCTCTTAACTTTTCTGAGCCTGAATTTCCATGTTTTCAATATGAGGATGCTTTTAAATTTTAAAATTATGTAATTCAGTGAAGCCACCACTTTTATTCATACACATACACACAAATACATGCACACCTCACATGAATATATAAATACATAACATTTTAAGTAATCAGAGTCAGTCTCATTTATAACAAAGATCTCCTTAGAAGACAAAAGCCAATTGGCTCAACCAATGACCACGAAAAATTGTCCCCTTCCCTCCCCAGCTTCCAAGCATCTTCTCATACCACATAACACAGTGTCTGAAAGTTTACCTTCAGAGATTTATTATATAGGAGTAAGTCTGATTCATTTGTTGTCAGTAATGTTGCATGGTGAATGAAGGCTAGGAGCATGTGCTCTGGGTTCAAATCCTAAATTCTACTTCTTTGTGTGACCTTGGGCAGGCTATTTAAACACTCATTCTTCAGTGTTCTCATTCATAAAATAGGGTGAATATCAGTACCTTTCTCAGGGGGTTATCATAAGAATTATGTCATAAGAAGTATGACATATGTAAATTCCCTATATATGGTCATTATTTCTTCTGGTGGGAGAATTTCAGAGCCACATGAGCATCTCAGGGCAAGATGTGAAAAGCCCCCAGGATGGAAATGGAGGTGGAACAAAGCTGCCATTATATCACATGCCGGAAACATTTGCTTGAGACTTAAGTGTACTCTTTTGAGATTGACATATTTTGGGATGAAGGTTTAATATGGTTTACTTTATTTCATGAACAGAAGATGCAGGAGACTCAGTTTTGATTCCTGGGTCAGGAATATCCTCTGGAGAAGGAAATGGCAACCTACTCCAGTATTCTTGCCAGGAAAATTCCAAGGATAGAGGAGTCTGGTGGGCTACAGTCCATGGAGGGGGTCACAGAGTTGGACAGCCATACACCTTTGACATGTCACCAAGAGTGAGCAAAATCAGGACACCTGGCCATCTTAAATGTGATCTAATAATATAAAGTTTTATAAATGTATGCATTTATAAAAAGGATTTTTAAAAAATATATGAATTGTGTACTTCTCTGATGTGAAAGTAAGATTATGGCTAAGCTATGGTTTTCCTCCCTTTCCCACTCTTGTTATAGCCACAAGTGCAACCATGGCTTGTGAATTAGGGAGGCGGTTGGTCTCCCCCACCTGTAGGGAAAGGGTAGATAAGGAGCAGTGTGCACTGGAGCTTGAAGGATACAGGCAAGGGTGTCATGGGATCATGGGGGCGTGGGGTAGGGCCACTGATGCTTCACTCTATTCCATTAGCCTGCCTCCCTGCCCCCAGCACCTCAGAAATTTGCCTTGGCATGCTGAGGCTGGGCTCGGGGGAGGTAAGGGAGGTGAGTCAGTATCAGATCAGAGAGGCAGGGCGACAGTGGCGGGCACTAGCAGAGTGGGGAATGGGCACACATCCTTTCTCTGGTTCTCTGAATGAGCACATTCATTCATTGTCCCAGGCTTCTATCTCAAATTCCTCTGCTTCGCTTCCCTGTGGGATAGTTTCTCCACCTCTGTATGAGATACAAAAACAGGGGTGGGTCTCAAATAGTTGAAATTCTTTTCTCTTTGCCACTGCTTTTGCTCTCCTCTATTTGAACAAAAGGGTGCAGAGTTTGGATGAAGACCAACAGGGTTATAAAGAATTTTATCTTTGGATAAAGCTTTCAATAGCTGCTTTCTGTGTCCTGAGAGCTCAGAGTTGCCTCGTGAATAAGTAAAAGGCACTTATCAACCCAAACAAATATTTTCCCAGGTTTCCCTTCCCCGTGAAGCCACACTGGATTCTAAAATAAAAACTGTCAGCATAAATTCTTGCTTATCCAGCATACTTCTGCCCCTCCAAGGCAGAAGGAATTCTGAAGTTAGGAAGGAAGGAGATAAGGTTGAATGACAAAGTATGAAACACAATGGAGGGGAGGACTCTCCCTTCATCTCTGTGGAACATTTCCTTGTCTTGGGCCCCATGCTGAGTCTGTACTGAGCCCGCTCTGGCTGCAGAACTGGTAGAAGGAATCCATACTGAGTAGGCCCAGGGTCTCCTGGCCCGTCCCCAAATCCCAATTTAGCCTTGCATCACGGGCAGCCTGGTCTGTCTGGCTTTAGCGGCAAATACCATAGCTGCCCATTGGCTCAGTGGTAAAGTGCCAATGCTGGAGACACGGGTTTGATCTTTGGTCTGAGAAGATCCCCTGGAGAAGGAAATGGCAACCCACTCTAGTATTCTTGCCTGGAGAACTCCATAGACAGAGGAACCAGGTATGCTACTGTCCATGAGGTCATAAAAGAGTTCGACACACATGACTGAGCCACTGAACCACAACAACCAGAGGCTGTGGAACCACATTGCTTGAGGTCTAATTCCTGTCTCTACCACTTTATAGCTGTGCAACCTTGAGCGAGTCACTTAACCTCTTTGTGCCACAGTTTTGTCATCTATAAAATAGAGTTTATAATAGTAACTACCTCAGAGGGCTGTTGCAAGGATTTGATGAGGTAATACTTGTGAAATGCTTAGGAGGTTTTCTGGTACCTAGTAACTGCTCTGTACATGGTACTTACTTTGGTTTAAGCCTACAGAAGCATGGAGAAGGGGCATTAGTGAAACAGAGAACTTGGCACATGGTCCCTGGGCTGGGCCTCACCTGTTAATTTACAAGGAATGAACTGATGAAAAATGACCCTAATCAGAGTATGTGCCTCGGTCTCAACCTTTCAGAGGTTAATAATGTTTTTACAATTGCTGACTTCTAAAAGATTTTTTTCTCCCTCTCTTTCTTTTTTTAGTAACAAAGGAAAAACATACTTGTGGTTAAAATTCACATAATTCTAAAACATAGAAAATGAAAACCAAAAGTTTTCTTCCACAAAACCAATTTTCCAAAGGACTGTTAATAATTATTGGCTTTGTTCAAAAATAAGTAAACAAAATACAAAGAGTAATAGTTTTGTTTGGTTGTTGCTACTTCAGGATCCAAATTCTTTTAGTTCTGCAGGATGAATTCACACAGAATGAATTATCCAGTAGTTAGTGTGACTAACATGGCCCATGTGAACAAATTTAGTCATTTAGTCAAGGGTGTGTTTTTTTTTTTTTAGTTCCCTTTCTAAGTGACTCAACTTGCCTTGTTACCATTGCCTTAGTAAGATTTATTCTTGCTTGGTGTTGCATTTTGCTAATTACACATTTCTGAGATCAAGTAAGCTTATAACATACACACTAAATATTTCAAAAAACTTTCTTAGTGTCTAAATCTCTTCATACATTAAAGAACATTTGATCTCAATGACTTGCTTATTGTGTGACTTCTGGAGAATCCAAAAACAGTAGTTGGTCGATGTCCTTGTCATTTTCTACATATAAAATGGATGCCATACATTAGTTTGTCAGATGGTCATAATAAGGACTTTATATGTGTGAAATACCTCCTTTTAAAATTAGTTAGGAGATTGTATTTCTGCAAATTGTTAAGCTGGATTTCATCAGAATTAAAAATGTCTGCCCTTTAAAAGACACTGTTAAGAGAATAAAAAGACACGCCACAGGCTGAGAGAAAAATCTTTGCAAAGCAGGTATCTGTTAAAGGACTTACATTGCTGTTCAGTCACTAAGTCATGTCCAACTCTTTGCGACCCCATTGACTGCAGCATGCCAGGCTTCCCTGTCCTTCACTGTCTCCCAGAGTTTGCTCAAACTCATGTCCATTAAGTTGGTGATATCATACAACCATCTTATCCTCTGTCACCCCCTTCTCCTCCTGCCCTTAATCTTTCCCAGCATCATGTTCTTTTCTAGTGAGTCGACACTTTGCATCAGGTGGCCAAAGTATTGGAGCATCAGGCCTTCCAATAATATTCATGATTGATTTCCTTTAGGATTGACTGGTTTGATCTCTTTGCTGTCAAAGGGACTCTCAAGAGTCTTCTTCAGCAACACAGTTTGAAAGCATCAATTCTTTGGTGCTCAGCCTTCTTTATGGTCCAACTCTCACATTTGTACATGACTACTGGAAAAACCATAGCTTTGACTATATGGAACTTTGTCAGCAAAGTGATGTCTCTGCTTTTTAATATGCTCTCTAGGTCTGTCATAACTTTTCTTCCAAGGAGCAAGCAACTTCTAATTTCATGGCTGCAGCCAACATCCTCAGTGATTTTAGAGCACCAAAAAATAAATAAATGTCTACCTTTTGTTCAAGTCTCCCTGTTTTCTTACATGTATAACTGGTCCAAACTGTGATATATTGGATAAATTACTCACAGCTTTCTAATCTATCAAATTTGGAAATAATTTTATAATACTTTATATAATATATAAGATATATATATATAATATATAAGATATAATATAATATCTTAAAGAGTTATTGGGAGGACTAAATGAGGCAAACATTTAAACATTTGGCACTTATCTGGCCTCATAATAAATGCTCAATAAAACATAGGCTTCACTTATTGCTATATTTACATGAACTCATCTCTGACTTAGGAAATAAAATCAGCCCCAAGATCTTAGCTCAGAGACTCCATGTAGTATCAGAGGAAGAAAGGGCATCCTGGCCCTCCTCTTGGCCCTGGTACCCTGTTGCCCCAAGGAGACGGCTTGATGGAAATTCTTCTTGATGTCCTGTACATCCCACCACAGCTGCTGAGACTAGTCTCGGAGACCTGGGGAAGCCTTGCCAACCACTCTGCCATCTAAGTTGATCAATAATTAAATGGACAGTAATCTGAATGAAATGAAAAAGCAGTGGTCTTGGCATCTCCTCCTCTGGAAATGCTTCTCATGCATGATACACATGACTGGCACCAGCTTTCTTTGTGGTGAGCAATTCCACACTAAAGGGACCTTAATTTTTTCCAGTTGGGAGTGGGGAGTTGACTTAAAACCATGAGGAAACACCACTATCTGAGCTGGTATCATCCTCTCAATATTTTCAACAGGGGCATCAATTCCATAGACAAGTTAATTTTCAGTAAACTTGGGTAGGCTGCTTTAAAAGGACAGAAGGCAACGTTGCTGGGAGTAAAGGGATCAGTTACCAACTGGAATTCAAGAGCTTCTTCTCTTCTAACACTGTCAGAAAATGGCCAAGAATGGCAACTGTAGGTAAACTGGATTCTGAAAAGAGGTGGGACCAGGGGTTCCACAGGCCAAGTAATTAAAAATAAAACACTGAAATGAAAGAGAAGGCTGTAAGTGAGCAAAATCTCTTGACAATAACAAGTTGTTGACTGGCCCTGAATAGCTCAGTGGGACCACATTGTCCTAGGAAATCCTAACCCAAGTGGATTATAAACCTGAGAAAGGAAGGCCGTTACTCAGGACATCCAGGCCTGACATGTTCTCCAGCTGGTGATGAAAGGGCCATTGATAAGAAGACTTCATGTCCCCACAGCCCCACCACTGCCACACACACACATTTCCCACTAGAGATGACCAGAGAAGGAGAAGTAGGGGATTCTGGGACCACAAGGTCCCTGCTTAACATAAATCGAATTACTGCTTCTGGGTCCTAGAAAGAGAAGGGTCTGGGCTGAGGCAGAGGGTAAGTCACTCTGGGAAACTTCTGTTTTATTTCCCATGATTTCAAGTACTAGTTAATATTGATAGAACTCATGATATAATCAACGTTCGAAGGCTGTAGAAAGACTGGAATAATGTTCTAAAAATCATGTAAAATATAAGAATCTGCCTGCCAATGGAGGAGATGTGGTTCAAGCCCTGTGTCAGAAAGAGCCTCTGAAGAAGGAAGTGGCAATCCACTCCAGTATTCTTGCCTGGGAAATCCCATGGACAGAGGAGCCTGGTGGGCTACAGTCCATGCGGTCACAAAAAGAGTCAGACATGATTTAGCAACTAAACAGATTATAAAGTCCTGTATTTAAGACCAGATTTCAATTGCGTGAACAAAGAATGGGGAAAATCTTGATTATATTTCAACATGATAAAAACAGAGGGAAGCACTGTCCAACCTTCTTCCACAGAATTTTCTATCAGAAGATTCATAGTGTACATTGCATGATATTAATTATACTTTTCTAACACTTGTTATGTGCTGGACATTGTTGTAGGGCTTCAGGTATATTCATTCATTTAATACTCCGTGGTAGGTACTATTTTTATTGTTCTGGTCTCTTTGTGGGGAAGCTGAAGGACAGAGTGAAGTAACTTGATCAAGGTCGCACAGCTAACAGAACTGGGATTTAAACCACTCTTAGCTCCTATGTCATAATGCCTCTCTGAGGATTTACAAGTAAAGAAATTGGCCTTACTTTGAATTAAAATTCCACATACTTCGAGCACTGAACACTTTTTTAATGCACCCTAATTGTATCTCATAGATTAGTATTTTTTTAAACAAGCTGGGAATTTGAGCTAAGATTAGTTGACCCCAGTGAAGACCAACAACATGGTATAGTTGCCCCCAAACTGAAATACATGCCCGGAAGGACAATTTTTTTCCCAGAGATATAGTTGTTTGACTGTGTGTCCTATGCTTATCCAGTCTCACCTAGAACATTCTGCTCAGAGTTGGGCATCAAGTTTTCTCATAAACCAAAGATGACCAAGAGTCACCTGAGCATCACTGTTAGATGAGAGACAGCAGATGTGGCTGGGGGACTGTAGTCTGGAGTGGGGTGAGAGGAAGATATTAACTTTAAGTATCTGAAGTGTTTCTGGGCATTCCTTTAAGGACAGAAATAGGATTAACAGGGAAAAGTAATAGAGAAGCAGTTTTCCACTCAGAGTGAAGAATTTTTTAGACTATAACAGGCTTCTTATGAAGTTTCTGGGATGGCCAAGCAGGAGTCAAGGCTGACTGACATGGCCACGGTGACCGCTGGGGTGTGGCGAAAAGAGTGTGGTCGGAGGACCATAGTTACAGGACTGATATTCCAGCCTGTCTCGGTTTCCCATCAGTCACATGGAGGTAAAAACACATATTTCATAGCATTCTGTAAATTGGGAGTGTAGAGAGAGGTTGAAAGATGGAGTGACTGATGGGTATCATATGGGAAATTGTTTTGATGATGCAATGGAAGTATAAAGTACATATTATCAGACAAACTATTCTAGAGGTCACAAAACAGAGAGGCTCCCAGAACAAATTAAAAGGTTCAGATCACATATTTGATCCACTCATTTAAAAACAAAGAGATGCAAAGGGGGTAAGGTTGAGTCTCATTAATATGCTAACAATAGGGTTACAAGTGGAGTGGAGGGACCACATGGTGTAAAGCCTGGGCTGTGCAATGTGCACAAAACAAAGACACACCAAATTGCCAACAAACTGACTTTGTCCCCAGGGACAAATGCCCTTGTCCTTTGGTGGCAAGTAGAGCATACACATGGCTTCCCTGGTGGCTCAGATGGTAAAGAATCCTCCAGCAGTGTGGGAGATCTAGGTTTGATCTGTGGGTCAGGAAGATCCCCTGGAGAAGGGAAAGACTGCTGCTGCTGCTGCTAAGTCACTTAAGTTGTATCCGACTCACCTACCCACTCCAATATTCTTGCCTGGAGAGGAACCTAGTAGGCTATTAGTTGCTCAGTCGTGTCTGAGTCTTTGTGACCCCAGGGACTGTAACCCACCAAGCTCCTCTGTCCATGGGAATTCTCCAGGTGAGAATACTGAAATGGGTTGCCATGCCCTCCTCCAGGGGATCTTCCCAACCCAGGGATCAAACCCAGGTCTTCTGCACTGCAGGTAGATTCTTTACCATCTGAGCCACCAGGGAAGCCCCATAGCACACATGTCATGGGATAAATCAGAAAGCCCTGGAGGTGAGTCAATGTCTTCACTACTCATAGCATCACACCTAAATAGAACATTCTATCCTTCTCCATATTGATAATGTTGATTAATGTACTAAAGTAACCAGGCCTAAACTGTCTTGTCATCAACAGATGGTTCCCTTTTTTCCTTTACACTCATCCAAAGGCCCTTGCTACAAACTCTGAAATAACATCAAAGAATCTCAAAAACAGATGGTATCTGACACCTACCAGATTCTACCCAAGGACGGAATTGGAATTTTCAGGATTCTTTTAGTTATGAAGTAGAGTTTAACCCAAGATCACAAAATAAGAACTAATTACCTAGGACTGAAATAATGAACTTGATTGTGCTTAATGTTTCATTGTGAATTACTTCTTAAGCTATCTTGATCTCTCAGCTGAACACTGAACACATTTTCACTTGGAGACTTGTCCTAACTGATCCCCCAGGTTTCAGAAAACTTTCTATAAAGGCTCTTCTGATAAGCTGTCAAGAAAACTCAAACAATAATGACTCTTCATAAAAGATGTCAGATATTGATTGATCCACTTAGAAGAGTAGTTTTTTAAACTAATTTTTGCGATATAGTTAACTGTATAGGTTCAATACTCAATATCTTTTTGTACGTATATAAATATTTATAAAATAAGACTTCTGCTGCTGCTGCTAAGTCGCTTCAGTCGTGTCTGACTCTGTGCGACCCCAGAAACAGCAGCCCACCAGGCTCCCCCATCCCTGAGATTCTCCAGGCAAGAACACTGGAGTGGGTTGCCATTTCCTTCTCCAATGCAGGAAAGTGAAAAGTGAAAGTGAAGTCATTCAGTCGAGTCCGACTCCTAGCGACCCCATGGACTGCAGCCTACCAGGCTCCTCTGTCCATGGGATTTTCTAGGCAAGAGTACTGGAGTGGGGTTCCATTGCCTTCTCCGATAAAATAAGACTAGTACCTCACAAAACATACTATATCAGAAATAAAATTTTCAGTGTTGTTTTTTCTGTATATTTTTTCATAATGAAAGGGTTGCCTTATCTAAAAATTAATGATATTTGTGGTCAGACTGTATTGTGCTCTTTTTTAGACTACGTCTCAATGCACTCAGAAGATAATGGTCTTCTGGACCTGTCAGAGGACGTGATGAAATCAACTTTAATAGGTGGTTAATTACACAAACATCACAAACAATGCTTCTGCTAAGGAAGCACAAAAGATAAATCACCAAATAAGAATGCAACACCAAAAGAGGAACCCTGACACTGCAAAGACAATAGAGCAGATGAAAAGATGGGACGTCTGGATGTACAGAGCTTCATGTAGCTTCATGGTCTGGAGAAGCCAATAGCGAGTCACAGCTCTGGAGCTTCTGAAAAGACTGGACTCAATGGACTCATGTTTATATGGGTGAATTGTTTAAAAGATGCTATTTCCATACTGTTTACTATAATAATGATGAACTATAATAACACATCTGTATGATATGTTAGAATGGAAGAACTGAATATTCTGAGAGTGACTTGTAATGTGCGTTTGTTGCTTTGCTGAGAAGACAAAGCTATGCTGTAGAAGAAAAAAACCAAATAGGATGGGTGAAACTTGTAAGATGTGCCAAGTAAACATAGGTGTAAGAAGAGCATGAGTTTGTTAAATGTAGATAGAGAAGAATGAATAAGCCAGGAAAATCCTAATATTCATGAAGTAATAAACATATATGAAGTACTAACAAAAAAATTCCAAACACTCAGGATACAAAATACACAAACTCAACGTTCATAAGGCCTTCATTTGGTCAACCACTGGTGTCAGCCATCATGGCCTCTGCATTCTCTTTCCATGAACTACAAATAAAACTTATGGATCTTCAGTAAGCTAGTTAAGGACCTAATTAACAAAAAGGGCACACTTGTCCCCATTCCTGTGTTTCTCTGACGGTATGTATCACTAGCTCTAGGTATTTTTTGCCTGTGGACCCCTTTGCTCTAACCTCAGTGGCAGTTTTCACAAACCAAAGCATCAGTGGTGAAGGCTAATGTGTGTAGGAGAGAGAAAGACTGTGAGAAAGAGAGAAAGAACAGATGAATTTTGCACACCCTAGGATTCAGGTGCCATTCAGGTCCTTCCACCCCATTTACATCATATATTGTGCTATGACCACTTGATTCCCCCTGTGTATTTTAAATTTACTTAATAACCTATATGATTTGAGCATTTTAATTTGATCTGTGAGCCATTCTGTTGTGTGACCTCTGGGATAGCTTGCCTGGTAGTGTACTAGGAGGTACACGCTGCATCAAGGCAATTTTCCACAAGACAGATGAAATCCAGGATTTTGGAACCTTAACAGCTGTTACAATCATGTCCCCCAGCTAGGTTCCCATGGGACAACTTTCTGCATCTGAGGGCTATCCATAGAATCCCACCTGGGGATTTAGGGCCATGGAATTCATAACAAAATCTTAATCCAAGTGTTTTGGGCCACTTGGAGTGATGAAAAGTTCTTCTGCTTAGATTAAGTGTTCACCAAAACTGAATAAATGGCATCCTCATCACTCAAGCTAGTAACAAAATTATAGCTCAAAAGATTAAGGGGAAAAAAAAAAATAGCATCCTGGAGACAACGGGTCAAGAGATGAGTCACATGAACTAGCCTGATCTCACTCTAGGCCTTCCTGTGTCCCTCTGCCTGTACCTGATTTCTGGGATAAGGAAGGATTCCACAGAGAAAGCTCACCATATGGACTCAGGGTTCCAATTCCTTTTTTTGTTCACCATCACACAAAAAAGCTTTCACCTTTGTGGTGAAAGCTCTGGTCCTTAGCACCAAAGCCTGGGTTGGGGAAGGGGGCAGGGGGAGGGGTGGCAAGACAGGGAGCCAAGCCCTCCACCTGGTGGTCAGAATGTTGTATTTAACAAGTTTTTGCCAAAAACTGGTTGCACTTTTTTGTGTGTTTAGTGGCTAAGTCCTGAACGACTTTGCGACCCCATGGACTGTAGCCCACTAATTACACCCCAATTGTAGGTGTAATCCACCTTGCTTGATTTCCCAAGCAAGGATACTGGTGTGGGTTGCCATTTCCTTCCTCAGGGGATCATCCTGACCCAAGGACTCTTTAGCTCTGAGCCACTGGGGAAGATGTAATAAGCGTTATTTAAGCAATTGATAATGATTTGTTCTCTCAAGGGCTCTGGAAATGGTCACAAGGTAGGATACTATAGAAGGAGACCCTTCCTTTGGAAGTCAGATGGCCTGGGTGACCTCTAAAGTCCAATCTAAATCTTAATTCTTATAAAGCTTTCCTAAGTTGTGTCACAAATGCAAAAGACATTTCAGACAGTCCTCACTTTGTATGATTCCAATATGCATGAATTTCCATCTCCATGATTTCATTAAGTAACACCAGTTTCTCAACTACACGGTTCCAATTTCAGCTCCTGCAGTATATTAACCATGAGTGATGGTACAGATACAAACTTCACTTAGAGCCTTCAGTCCACAAACCACTTACAGAAATGACAGATCTGCATCAGGGTCTGTGACTAGTCATGTCAGTTTGCACAGACAGCGGAGTGTGTCGTTTTGTTGCCTCCTTATCGCTCAGTGGTAAAACCATGTGATGTTTTTACTAAAATGGATACTGGAAAGAGGGAACTGGCCAACAAATAGAGAAATAAAAGTGATAATGTGGTAAATGAAATTCCAGCTGAACGTAAGGGTAGTTACAGAAATAATAACTGTGAGAATACGGACACTGAAACACCGGAGGGACTCTAGACCTGCAGTCAGGAGAATGTACCGAATAAATGAAGGAGAGGATGAGGATGCGCTGACAGAAGTGACACCGGCAAAAGCATCTCATTAAAAACCTCTCAGATATACTTTATGACATTGAAAGCACAAAGGACAAAATGTTGGAGGCTGACGCATATTTAGAAAGGAATATGACAATTTGCCAAGGTACAGAAGATGCTTGCTCCATATTGCACATTACACAGAAGTCTAGCACAGTTTAAACTACTTCTGATGTTTTTCACAAAGAAATAAAAACACTTTAATTCTCAATATTTCTAATGTTTAAATTATATTCTACTAAAGAAATATTAGTTTTACAATGTTTTCATTTTCCTCCTTATAACTGGCAGTAAGAGGGTTTTCAATGTTTTGACAAACATTTTTAGCGTATGGAACAATGTTCATCTTCCTATTGATGACTAACTTTGCATGATTTCAGTTTACTCAGTCATGTTTAGGGTCCTGCATAACCATTCAGAGTGAGCACTGTCTGCAGTCTTTAAAGCAGGGTTACAAACTCAAATGACTTCTAGAGCCAGGAAGGTCAGGAAAATGAGGGAAGCAGGAAGGTAATAGATAAATTCCCCAGCCTTTGTGGGAAATGGTGGAGACTGTGCCCTAGAGAGCTTTATCCTGTCTAAGAAAGGCAGCCTCTACTCAACTCGATGGAGAGCTGAGCCAGGAGAAATGCTGGCCAGGGTTGCCAGATCTGATTCCTCAACAGCTGCCTGAAATCTGGATGTGAAACCTCACAAATTTTCAACAAACACGGTGTTTCAAACGTTAAATGTTCTGTGAACCAAAGAAATGAAATGGATATAGGTGACAGCCTTTATTTTTAAAAGCCTGCAATAGAGCCAGGTTGGATGGCAGATAGCTGTCAGAGGTTCAGGACTAGGAAGGCTGGGAGGTCAGATGGTAAAGAATTGTTAATGCTTGCTCCCACCTCTTTGGTTTATCTGTGGGCAGAGTGAATCTGAGACCGTCACATCTCTGGAAGACAGTTCACTTGTGAACGCGTGTAGGGCACCTGAAGTGGAGAACTCATTGTTATCACGTCCACGAGGGGTCGTGAAGAAGAAAGATCCTGAAGGGATAGGAAATAGGAAGTTTTGCTGGGTATGGGAAATAGAAAGCACATAAAATAGATGGCTGGGATCCCCCCTAGTGGAGGGCTGCAGGGAGGGGGAGCCCAAGGGGACCACCACAGGAGAAGACGGAGCAATTGTCAGGAGTGAGGAGTCAGGCACAGAGGCAAGCTTCCTCAACGGCCTCACTGTGTGTTTCCCCCTAGTTCTGCTTCATATTTATTACGTCATATCCTGAGCCCCTGAACTGCTTCTGTTTGCCCATAGAATTGGCAAACTATGTCTCAAAATTTTTAATAAGACTAGAAATTGTCAAATTGATTTTTATAACCATCCTTAGATACTTGAGGGAGATTAACCATCTGGAATTTCTATTTAGACAAGTAACAGCAACTTCAGCTCCGACAAATGAGGACTCTGAGTTGGAAGAAATCCTAGAGACCACTTAGCCAAACCCTCAACCAAAGCAGGAATTTCCCTTTAAAACCCTTGGCCAGAGATCAGCATCAGGCTTCTGCCTGCAACACTCCCCCAAACTTGCTTCACCTTCAGTAAATCCAATCTGTAGCCTCACATACATACTTCTGACATGCAAGAACAAGACAGATGCTAAGAGTCTGATCACCAACTTGCTCAAAGAGAACAGGACATTTGCAAATGGAGGGTTTGAGGATAATAGAGTACAACTGCAAACAGAAGATCTGGAAGGCAAATGTGATTACTCATGTAATAGGTCATTTTCAGTTTGAAAAGAATATCCACCTGATGAGGAATCATCATTGGCTGAAGCCAATTTTTGGTGAAGGGTGAGCATATATAAACAAGGCCACTGCATTTTGGGAGTTATTTTCTTTGTGTTTTGACTACACCAAAGCACTGCTTCTTTTTTAGAAGAGCTTTATTGACAGAAAATTTAGGGATAACATGCATAATCCTATACACGAATATCCTTTTCCTTTTACATCTTTCTTCCCGACAACTCTTGCTCAAATACACACATAGTTTTACACAACTGTCATGAAAAGGTTCATATTATTTGATTTTGAGGAAGACACTGTCACTTTGTTCCTAAATACTCACTTCCCCCTTCTTTCTTGTTAATAAAACCCTGATCTTGCCTCTAAATGGCAATGTGCCTGGTCCCAGGTGATGAATCAAGTTTGGTAACCAACTGTGATCATCCTGTTCCTCATTTTCCTTTACAGTTGGGGGGTGACCTGTGAACCAAATTTGGCCAAAGAGACATAGGAAATTCCTGTTGGGAGTTCTGGGAACGTTCTTGCTTTCATCATAAAACGGAATTCCCTTACCCCTTCTTCTTACATTGGTCAAAGACACAATGGCTAGAGCTTTGACAGCCATTTTGTGACCAAGAAGAAAAGCTCAGGGGACTCAACAGAGATGTTGGCTTTGAAGCAACACTGAAACTGGATTTCTCAGTTTATGAGAAAAATAAACTGTATTTGAGTCACTGTGGTTTAGACCGTCTGTTACAGCTGAATATAATTCTAGTTGATGAAAACATTTTGCTTTTACTTAATTCTCAGTCTTTGCAAGAGGTCATAACATTCCATTTTGTCGATATGGTATAATTTAAAAGAATATGTTTTATTGTTGAGTAGTTTGTTTTTAGTTATTTGATGTGACAGACAATGCTTCAGTCAGCATCTTTGGGCATTTAGAGTTTTGTTTTTATCAATAATGCATTAAAGGTTATGAGTATCTTAATGGTTCTTAAATTGTTTTGCAAAATTGCTTTTCTGAAGGATTATATAAATGTACAATGCTTCTAAGTATATAAACAAATTAATTTCACCATAATTTCATCAGCAATGGGTCTTACCACTATTTTTTGGCTGAATTTTTTAGGTATAGGATGCTACTTCAAGTGTGCTTTAATTGATAGCTCAGTTTTAGTAGAAAGTTCATGATTTGTAATAAAAGAGCTAAGAATTAGGCCAAAGCTCTCTGTAAATATGCAGGCTTTTGGCCACCCTTTTTGGATCACCTCTTCTTTGTATTATGAGGGCTGTGCTGGAGAGCAGGATCCCAGCCTTATCTAGCCTCTCAGCTCCGCTGTCTTCCCTCTGAAGTGATGTTCAGCCTGGATATGCACAGAGACCTTCTCTGGCATTGATTATGGTCACTGAGAAGGCCAGGGCCCCAGCAGCAGAATCTGCTGAAGAGGCAAAGTGAAAGTCCAAGTGAGTCCATGAAGACGGAGGAGAACAGTTCCAGAGAAGAACTGTTTGGCAGGACCCCTCCATGTCTGCAGTGACAAAGGGGGTTGGGTAAAGGGGACGTAGCCCATGGACAGGCAGGCAACCCGGGGAGGGAGGGCTCTGGTCAGCCAGGCCTGGTCTGGACAACTGGCAATCCCTAAAGCCTAACCCATGCCTTTGTATGGTTTGTCATCCTCTAGACTCTGCCCATGGAGAAGGCAATGGCAACCCACTCCAGTACTCTTGCCTGGAAAATCCCATGGACGGAGGAGCCCGGTGGGCTGCAGTCCATGGGGTCGCTAAGAGTCGACTGAGCGTCTTCAGTTTCACTTTTCACTTTCATGCATTGGAGAAGGCAATGGCAACCCATTCCAGTGTTCTTGCCTGGAGAATCCCAGGGACGGGGGAGCCTGGTGGGCTGCCATCTATGGGGTCGCACAGAGTCGGACATGACTGAAGCGACTTAGCAGCAGCAGCAGCAGCAGCAGCAGCAGCAGCAGCAGACTGCCCAAGGAGGATGAGCTAAGCAAGCGTGGGAATGGTTGCAGGGCCAAAGCATCGCACAACCCCAGGGGCACTGCTCACACAGATGACAACACACCAGGCACCCTCTGCTCAGTCCAGTTACAGCTCCCAAGTATGACGAGGACGGGATGACTGCAGTGGGCTCATCTCTCAACATCACTTCTGTTTAAAATACCATCCTTGGCTCCCCTTGTCCCTACAGTTCAAATCCTGAGCATTACGTCCTTCATGACATGGCCCTACGGACCCCACAACTCTGTACATCTTTTCCTTCTTCCCCATCACTTTTCCTGCTTCCTTTAACATGGGCAATCCAACCATGCTGATACCTTGACGATTCCAGACAATGCCACTTACATTCAACACCCAGCCTGGAGGTTGCCTTGTCTGGGAAGTCTTTCTCTTGGTGCTCCAGGGAAGAGCAAGCCACTTCTTCCCTCGGGAAGCATCCCCATGTCACCCTGACATGTTGCAGGGGCACAATCTTCTGTTCTAGCACTTACTCTATTGTAGGTAGTTCACCTCGCTGTTGTACTGTGAGGTCCTTGTAAAGCAGAGCCCTCAAACTTGCCAACTTTGTGTCTCTAGCACACAGCACAATGCACAATTCCAGGCAGTACATAACAAATGCTTACTAAACTAGTGACATTTTTCAGGTCTAACTGGTTTTGGAATAAAAGGTATTCTTCAGCTGCAATCATATGTATGCTCAAGAGGCAACAAATGTCCCTTCTTACTCTTACTGTTCCAATTGTGGGGTCACTAGCAAGGTTGAATTCCCATGGTTTTCAAAGTTGGCTACTCTTTGGACTCCCCTGTGGAGCTTATAAAACTCCCCAAAAGCATAGAACAATTAATTTTTGTGGAGGGAGGTGGGCATTTGTGCTGTAAGGACCGCCCTCTCCCCCAGGTGATTCTAATAGACAGCCTCAAGCAGAGAACCACTAGTTTAAATAATCCTGAATAGTTAAAAAAAGCTTTTCCTGTGTGCCGCCATGTTGTATAAGCACTGTGTTAGGCATCTGGCAGTGGGGTGTGGCGGGAGCTGGTGTTTGCCCCTAAGGGTAGCCTCAGAATTTTTATATTAGTTACGGTATTTGCCCCGAAGAAACTGCATTCCTTACAGTTGCAAGAGACAATAGAAAATGGTCTAAGATGGTATCTAAATTGTATGGTTTAGATCAGGGTTTCACAATGGTGATGTTTTGGGTTAGATAATTCTCTGTTGTCGGGGTGGGGGTGGGGGCTGTCCTCTGCATCACTATATATTTAGAAACATCTCTGGGGCTGTATTCACTAGATCTACACCCCTGTCTCCATCACCATTCTTAAAAAACAATAATGTCTTCAAACATGGCCAAATGTTCTCTGGGACTAAACCCATGCCTTGTTGAGAACCACTGATGTTGATTTAGGTGTTCCGTTTGAACAAGACCCCAATGACTTATATGCACATTAAAGGGAAATAATCACTATCCTAGAGCATTGGTTCCCAAAGTGTGGCCTCCAGTCAGCAGCATCACTAGGGCATTTGTTGGAAATCTATATTCTTGGGCCCCACCCTAGATGTTTGGGTTTTCCTTGTGGTTCAGTTGGTAAAGAATCCGCCTACAATGCAGGAGACCTGGGTTGGAAAGATCCCTTGGAGAAGGGAAAAAGCTATCCACTCCAGTATTCTGGCCTGGAGAACTCCATGGACTGTACAGTCCATGGGGTCCCAAAGAGTTGGACACGACTGAGTGACTTTCACTTCACCCTAGAAGTACTGACTCTCAAACTCTGTTTTAATAAATCTGCTAGGTGATCTTCGCTGAAGAAGCTGAAGTTGAATGGTTCTATGAAGACCTACAAGACCTGTTAGAACTAACACCCAAAAAAGATGTCCTTTTCACTATAGGGGACTGGAATGCAAAAGTAGGAAGTCAAGAAATACCTGGAGTAACAGGCAAATTTGGCCTTGGAATATGGAATGAAGTAGGGCAAAGGCTAATAGAGTTTTGCCAAGAGAACGCACTGGTCATAGCAGACACCCTCTTCCAACAACACAAGAGAAGACTCTACACATGGACATCACCAGATGGTCAGCACCGAAATCAGATTGATTATATTCTTTGTAGCCAAAGATGGAGAAGCTCTATACAGTCAGCAAAAACAAGACCGGGAGCTGACTGTGGCTCAGATCATGAACTCCTTATTGCCAAATTCAGACTTAAATTGAAGAAAGTAGGGAAAACCACTAGACCATTTAGGTATGACCTAAATCAAATTCCTTATGATTATACAGTGGAAGTGAGAAATAGATTTAAGGGACTAGATCTGATAGAGTGCCTGATGAACTATGGACGGAGGTTTGTGACATTGTACAGGAGACAGGAATCAAGACCATCCCCATGGAAAAGAAATGCAAAAAAGCAAAATGGCTGGCTGGGAGGCCTTACAAATAGCTGTGAAAAGAAGAGAAGCAAAAAGCAAAGGAGAAAGGAAAGTTATAAGCATCTGAATGCAGAGTTCCAAAGAATAGCAAGGAGAGATAAGAAAGCCTTCCTCAGCGATCAATGCAAAGAAATAGAGGAAAACAACAGAATGGGAAAGACTAGAGATCTCTTCAAGAATATTAGAGATACCAAGGGAACATTTCATGCAAAGATGGGCTCGATAAAGGACAGAAATGGTATGGACCTAACAGAAGCAGAAGATATTAAGAAGAGGTGGCAAGAATACACAGGAGAACTGTACAAGAAAGAGCTTCAAGACCCAGGTAATCACGATGGTGTGATCACTCACCTGGAGCCAGACATCCTGGAATGTGAAGTCAAGTGGGCCTTAGAAAGCATCACTACAAACAAAGCTAGTGGAGGTGATGGAATTCCAGTTGAGCTCTTTCAAATCCTGAAAGATGATGCTGTAAAAGTGCTGCACTCAGTATGCCAGCAAATTTGGAAAACTCAGCAGTGGCCACAGGACTGGAAAAGGTCAGTTTTCATTCCAATCCCAAAGCAAGACAATGCCAAAGAATGCTCAAACTACCGCACAATTGCACTCATCTCACACGCTAGTAAAGTAATGCTCAAAATTCTCCAAGCCAGGCTTCAGCAATATGTGAACCATGAACTTCCAGATGTTCAAGCTGGTTTTAGAAAAGGCAGAGGAACCAGAGATCAAATTGCCAACATCCGCTGGATCATCGAAAAAGCAAGAGTTCCAGAAAAACATCTATTTCTGCTTTATTGACTATGCCAAAGCCTTTGACTGTGTGGATCACAATAAACTGTGGACAATTCTGAAAGAGATGGGAATACCAGACCACCTGACCTGCCTCTTGAGAAAACTATATGCAGGTGAGGAAGCAACAGTTAGAACTGGACATGGAACAAAAGACTGGTTCCAAATAGGAAAAGGAATACGTCAAGGCTGTATATTGTCACCCTGCTTATTTAACTTCTATGCAGAGTATGTCATGAGAAACGCTGGGCTGGAAGAAGCACAAGCTGGAATCAAGATTGCTGGGAGAAATATCAATAACCTCAGATATGCAGATGACACCACCCTTACGGCAGAAAGTGAAGAGGAACTAAAAAGCCTCTTGACGAAAGCGAAAAAGGAGAGTGAAAAAGTTGGCTTAAAGCTCAACATTCAGAAAACTAAGATCATGGCATGTGGTCCCATCACTTCATGGCAAATAGATGGGGAAACAGTGGAAATAGTGTCAGACTTTATTTGGGGGGCTCCAAAATCACTGCAGATGGTTATTGCAGCCATGAAAGTGAAAGACGCTCACTCCTTGGAAGGAAAGTTATGACCAACCTAGATAGCATATTGAGAAGCAGAGACATTACTTTGCCAACAAAGGTCCGTCTAGTCAAGGCTATGGTTTTTCCAGTGGTCATGTATGGATGTGAAAGTTGGACTGTGAAGAAAGTGGACTGCCGAAGAATTGATGCATTTTAACTGTGGTGTTGGAGAAGACTCTTGAGAGTCCCTTGGACTGCAAGGAGATCCAACCAGTCCATTCTAAAGGAGATCAGTCTTGGGTGTTCTTTGGAAGGGCTGATGCTAAAGCTGAAACTCCAATACTTTGGGCACCTCGTGGGAAGAGTTGACTCATTGGAAAGGACTCTGATGCTGGGAGGCATTGGGGGCAAGAGGAGAAGGGGATGACAGAGGATGAGATGGCTGGATGGCATCACTGACTCAATGGACATGGGTTTGGGTGAACTCTGGGAGTTGGTGATGGACAGGGAGGCCTGGCGTGCTGCGATTCATGGGGTCGCAAAGAGTCGGACATGACTGAGCGACTGAACTGAACTGAGGTGATGTTCATGCACATTCCATTTTTAGGTACACTACTAAATGATCCAAAGAGGGATGGAAGATTGAATGCTTTGGAGCAATCAGAAAATTCTCAGGAGCAGAGCTTGATTTGTAGGTAGCAGGAGGGTACTACAGGTGAAGGAAACAGCATTAGAGAAAGATTTTCAGATGCAAATCAGCCTTTACTCCGAAACTGCCAAATTCCTCATTATCTCCTTTGATTTTTTTCTTAACTTCCTCAATCTGTTTGCTTTCTTGAATTTTGGATTTTAAAGTATTTCTTGGGCAATTTATATACTATGATATCTTCATCAACTGAAGTAATTCTTTGAGAATCTCAGCGAAACAAATGATCACTTGTGAAAAAAACAGGAGTGTGTTTTTGAAAAGTTGTCCATAATCAAATATTTACCTTCAGACATCTATACAAATCACTGTGTATTTATATAGATAGTACTCAGTCACAGGGATTTTGTATTGTGGACTATTTTTATAAAGTTAATACCAATCTCCTTAATTGATATTTTTAGTGGATTTCTATGGTGGATGTAATATCCCAAATCTACCTTCAAACCTGCAGCTAGGCTGAGATTTCTAAATCAAAAAATCTCACCCCTTCATTCCTTTACTTAAAATCTTTCAGTGATTCTTTATGGCCTCAGGACAAAGTCCAAACTCTTTACTATTTTTTATAGGACCTTTCACCTATTGTTCTAGTTTCATGTATAGATTAAATTATGGGCAAAAAAAAAATCCAAATGAACAAATATCAAAAAGTAGATAGAGACAGGCTATCTGCTGATGCTTGTTTAGTGATCTGTATTATTGCACAATGGGAATGCTAATCAGCCCAAGTTTGGCCAGGCAAGGTGGTTTATGATGATTGACAGTGGCCTGTGACCAGACTGAGCATTGTGGAACTTTATATGTAGTCATGTTTTTTTTTTTTTTGACTGTAGAAGTTTTATTACTTCTTCCACTTGATTCAACCTATAGAGCATTTTGGGGTAAGAGTATATAAGGGTGCATACACACACAGACACACACACACACACATATATATATAATACACACACACACACACACACACACACACACATACAGGCTTGCCTGGTGGCGCAGCAGTAAAGAATCTGCCTGCAATGCAGGAATGAAAGCCCCTCAGTCATGTCTAACTCTTTGTGACCCCATGGACTGTAGTATGCCAGGCTCCTGTGTCCACGGAATTCTCCAGGCCAGAATACTGGAATGGGTAGCTGTTCCCTTCTCCAGGGGATCTTCCCAACCCAGGGATTGAACCCAGGTCTCCCGCACTGTGGGCGGATTTTTTACCAGTTAAGCCACTAGGGAAGCTGAAGAATACTGGAGTGGGTAGCCATCCCTTCTCCAGAGGATCTTTCCGACCCAGGAATTGAACTGAGGTCTCCTGCACTATAGGCGGATTCAGGAGACACGGGTTCAATCACTGGGTCGGAAAGATCCCCTGAAGGAGGGCTTAGCAACCCACTCCAGTATTCTTGCCTGGAGACTCCCATGGACAGAGGAGCCTGGAGGGCTACAGTCCATAGTGCAGCAAAGAGGAGGACAGGACTGAAGCGACTGAGTACACACACATACCTATACACACACACACACACACACATATACACACAACCATATATGTATGCACAATACACATGCTTGCTTCAGGTTCTAGTATGGCTGCACATGGCCCTGAATTAGACTATCCCACCCTCCTATTTGATCTAGGAGACCCGATGAAGGCTGATCAGGGATCCTTGGGGACAGTGACCTGCATGATAGGGAGAGAAGTTTGGCTGCCTGGCTCAGACTTCTAGCTCTAAGTGAACTTCGAAACCTCCCACCCCACTCCTCACCTCTACACCCCTCTGTCTTCAGGCCCAGCCTCCCAGCCATCTGTATAACCCAACACTATGGTTTCTCCCCGCTCTAGTCACCCCCACTCTAGTCACGCAGAGAAGGTTCTTCCCAGTGTCTTTTTGCTGAGCTATTACTTTCACTTTACTTTTGATTAGAGGTTGCTTCCTCTAGAAACCCTTTCCTGACTTCCAGAGGCTGCAAGGCTAGTTAGGTGTCCTTCCTGTGGGCTCCATAGCACGCCTGCACCACGGGCGCCTCACTCGCGGCTCCCCACTATAAACGCTCACACATCACTCTCCAGCATTGGACTGTCAGGTCCTCAAGGGAAGGGCTGCCTCCTCATACTCAATGTGCCTGACACAGAGCAAATGCTCCATGAGCCATTTATTAAATGAATAATTAAATGAATGAATACCTGGGTTGAGGGACTTTGACTCAACAATAAATACCACACTTTTTCCCCTCAAATTAAAATTACCTACCAAAAATGTTGGGCTACATTATTTGTTTTAAATACAGCCAACCTTTGGTTTCTTTCCGTGCTCTTTTCTTCTCTGTTCTTTGTAGTGCTCTGAGTCCCTCTGTGGGGGAACAGCAGGCATCACCCAGGAACCTGGCGCTGAGCCTGCTGCACTGAAGTCCTGGCACCACATGCCTCCTGTGCCAGCAGCAAAGAAACACTGGCCCTCAAACACCCTCGTAGCCGTGCTTACGCCAGAGACAGACCCATGAGTCAAAGAGACAAAGAACATGCTTTCTATATGGCAATGTTTAGATTTTTGTAGAGGAGAACCAGTACAACACATTCAGGAAAGCAGCTACTGACCTAGATTTTTTCAAATATAATTAAGGATATTCCCTGGTGATGGTTCACCTAGAATTCAATTCATTTGAGCATGTGCAGGTGGGGAGGGGTGGGGGAATTGGATGAAGGTGGTAAAGATGTAAAACCTTAATGGAGAAACAGACATAGAGAATAGAATTATGGACATGGGGAGAGGAGAGGGGAGGGTGAGATGTATGGAAAGAGTACCATGGAAACTCACATTACCAAATGTAAAATAGATAGCCAACGGGGAATTTGCTGTATGGCTCAGGAAACTCAAACAGGGGCTCTGCATTAACCTAGAGGGGTGGCATGGGGAGGAAGATGGAAGGGAGTTTCAAAAGGGAAGGGATATGTGTATACCTATGGCTGATTCATATTGAGGTTTGACAGAAAACAGCAAAATTCTGTAAAGCAATTATCCTTCAATAAAAAATAAATTAATTAAAAAAAGAGATACAAACTTCTAGATATAAGATACACCATGATAAATACAATTAACACTGCTGTACATTATATATGAAAGTTAAGGCAGGAAATCCCAAGTTCTTATCATGAGGAAAAAAAAAAATTTTTAATTTCTTTAATTTTGTATCTATATGAGATGATGAATGTTCACTAAACTTGTAATCATTTCATGATGTATGTAAGTCAAATCATTATGCTGTACATCATAAACTTATACAGTGCTAGATGTCAATTATATCTCAATAAAACCAGAAGGAAAAAATTATGAGCATATGTACATGTATACACATATATACATGTAAACCCAATATACATATGTGTATCTATATATGCTTATGTACATATTTATGCATCTATGTGTATATATGCATACATGTGTATATATGCATATATAACAACATAAAGTATGTATATGCATATATATATATATATATATATACACAAAGATCATGAACATATTTATAGTCTTGTAAAATTCTAATAATTTAGGTCAGAAGTCAGCAAACTTTTAATGTAAGGTCAGATTGGCTTTGTGGGCCACACCATCCTCTGATACAACTATTCAGCTCTGCCACTGTACTGTGAGAACAGTCATGGACAGTATGTAAACACATGAGCTTGGCTGTATTACAAAAAAAATTTTATTTAAAAACATGAGTGGGCTGGATTAGGCCAACCCTCTTCTTAGATTAGAGATGTGATTAGAAAACTTAGTAAACAGCATATAATACAAATTACCTAAGGTTTTGATAGCCGTATTATATAGTTTTATGAGATATATTCATATTGAATACTATGACAAAGCACAAATTCTATGGATAAGAACATAAAGTGTGTTCCCTGGTTAGTAGAATTTAAATCAATAAAAATTATGAGAAAAAACAACTCCCTGTTATAAAAGGATTTATCCAAAGCACATACATTCTCAATTTTCATCTTTAATCATTATAATCATGTTGCCCAGCATCACTACTTTAAAATGCTCTGTGAATCATCCATATTTCCTCATCCATTCAGAAAGCTCTCAGGAAATGGATGTTTTTAAATTTCATACGTTTTCCATAGAAAACAAAAATCACGTTTTGAAATTCTTGAAAGAACCTGCAATAGCAACAGTGTCCTTTAAAGACAACCTAATCTTTCTGACACATGACATTTTACTCCTTTCTGGACCACATTCCATTTTTGCCACCAAACTCTTGACCAGAATAAAAGCTAGGCCCTCAGCTTCACCCAGCACAGTACCAATCAGGAATACCACATGGAGTAGTGATGGTGGTCACAGGAACCATCTTTGTATGCCTGGGGTGAACGAACGTCCTGGCAAGAAATGACTGGGCATTGTCCAATACGAGAAAGACGAAACAGGTGTCCTGAAGTGAGGTGGGTGGTTAACTGAATTTATAGCTAGCATTGCCTTTTGCAATTTACTAAAGATTCAAGTACAAAAGGGATTGAAGACAAGTTCACATGGATTGCTGCTTCTGTGAATTTTTCTGGGGTCGAGACATGAACATTCAGAACTCTGCCATTTATTGTTTTCACTGAGCAGACTAGACCTTAGAGATGAAAGACTGGTGAATCACTTCTTGACCTTTGATGTAGACCTGAACCTTTAAAATGTTCTAAATAATTTTTCCCAGAGTATGAATTTCTAAAACACAATACTGATCATTTCACAATTGAGAAAGAAAATTCATGGAATATATCAATATTTTGACTTCAGACTTTGAGCGTATCACTGTGTAAGAGGTATCTCAATATTTATTTTTACAGAATTCTTCCTTCCACTCTTAGTCTACATAAACTGAGTCTTTCAGAATCAACATACCATAGTTACTATCTCTGCCTTTAAAGGCACTACTACCTTTTATTCCAAGTCTAACTTTTTTATACCTTCAGTAGAAGGCATTCTTTCTCCATTCTCAGAATTTGTTCAAATAGTATTTTTGATTTCATGTTTAATGTTAAAAATGTTCTAATACATCTGCTCTAAGAGCAATTATGGCCTCTTTCCACTCTTCTTTATATATATGTATATATATTTGGGTTTACCATTCTTAGTTGCAGCAACACAGGGTCTTTAGTTGTGGCACACAGGGTCTTTAGTTGCAGCATGTAGGATCTAGTTCCCTAACCAGGGATTGAACCTGAGCCCCTTGCATTGAGAGCACAGAGTCTTAGCCACTGAACCACCAGGGGTCTATCCCCTATTCTTTCATCTGCTAGGTCACTGTGATAATAGAGAACAAATAAAACCAGCAGCAGTTGTATTTTATAAATTCTAAGTAGATAGAAATGCATTTCTTGGGATTCTGAGCAACACACAGAGAACGTGAGCAACTGAGTAGAATCAAGACAAGGGAAATCAGGGTCGTGATGTGGCTACTGTCTCAGCCTCCCATGACTTTAGACAGTTTCTGAATATCTCAAAAAAGCAATATATCTGTCAAAGAGCTAAAACCACAGTGATATCCAGACCCCATGAAAAGAAAGATGGGTTTAAAGTGGCATGGCTGATAGGATCTGGTTGTTGAATGATGGAGATGAAAAAGAAAGAACGAAGTAGCTGGTGAGCACACACAGGCTTTAGACAACCAAAGTCATGTAACTGAACACCAATAATCTGTGACAACCAAAAAGTCTCTTTATATCTCACAATACCTGCCTCTTGCCCTAGCCCAGCATTTCCATAGCAGTTCTGTTTGGATGGAATAATAGCTTCTCCTTTCTTCTAACCACTCATCACTCATGCTGGGCTTTTCTCTACCTTCCCCTCACCACCTCACCCCAGGTTTTCTCCTGCCAAGAAGGGAGATGAGTGTCTGCAAATAGCATTAGTTTGACAGTCATCTGCATCAGGAAAATTGCCTGCATCTCTGCTTAGCCGACCAGTCAGAAAGCTCCCATTATGCAAGGGGCTATCCATAGCCTACTCTGCTCTGTGCCCTACCCTGCTGCTGCTACTGCTGCTAAGTCGCTTCAGTCGTGTCCGACTCTGTGCGACCCCATAGACGGCAGCCCACCAGGCTCCCCCGTCCCTGGGCTTCTCCAGGCAAGAACACTGGAGTGGGTTGCCATTGCCTTCTCCAATGCATGAAAGTCAAAAGTGAAAGTGAAGTTGCTCAGTTCGCGACCCCATGGACTACAGCCTACCAGGTTCCTCCATCCACGGGATTTTCCAGGCAAGAGTACTGGAGTGGGGTGCCATTGCCTTCTCCGGTGCCCTACCCAGTGGAGGCCAAAAATTAAGTGAAGGTTTTTTAAAGTTTGCATAGGCTGTTTCTGGAGAGAAGCTACACCCACTTTCTGTTTGGCATTGTGTGTGGGTGTGAATCTTCTGTCTTAAAAGAAGACAAATGTTTTCTGGTTCCTTTCATAAGGTGCTTTAGTATTCTCACATTTTAATTTCCTCCTCTGGATTGGTATAATTACCATTCAAATCTGTTATACTCCAGAAATAAGCTAATTCCCCAATACGTTCAAACAGCCTACACACACACACACACACACACACACAGTGCTGTCGTCCACTCCATTACAACCTACATCACGGTGTTTATTTGGGAACTCTTCCATCTTTAGCCCTTGCTGACAGCTTTGCACCAAGACAACGTCCCTGTTTATTTCCCAACTTGGTGGTGCTAATAGAACCTGGAGTGCCTACTCCTGCAGCTGCTCCTTCACATGGTTCTGTTCACCAGTTCCACCTCAATCAAAGCAGGTATTAGCTCACAGTGTTTGTGGACCAGATTATAAATCAACCCATTAGACAAAACTCCTCATTCATCTGTAAAGTGTCACAGGATCACCAAGCTGCATAGTTTGTCATAGAATTTATACAACAATCATATTTTGTGCTCTCATTTTCCTACCTGTGCATTTGAAAAATATGTGCAAATAACCAGCTTCTAATTTTCCATTTGAAAGAAGCATAAGAAATCTATGTCTCATCTTAATCAATGAAAAAAATCCTTAACCGTGAACAGAAAGTCAAAAAACACAGCTTCTGATAAGGGAGGATGAAGAAAGCATGCTGGACCAACTTAGCTTCTGGTGAATGTGATGCAGGACTTAAAAAATTCCAAGGGGGATTTTCCCCCATCTTAAAGTTTTTATTGAATTTGTTACAATATTGCTTCTGTTCTGTGTTTTGTTTTTTTGGCCATGAGGCATGTGGGATCTTAGCTCTCTGACCAGGGATCAAACCCACACCTCCTGCATGGGAAGATGAAGTCTTGACCACTACACCACGAGGGAAGGTCCTCCAAGGGGGATTTAAAAAAGAAAATCTCTATTAATGTTTTTTTTTTTTTTTTTTAACCAATTGAAAGATATACCATAATAGAGCTCAGTTCTTCACCTACTTCTCTTAAAGTTGATATTTTCTTCGTGGTTAGTGAACTCTGGGATCCCAGCCCTTACACCATGTGGTGCTCCTACCAGGATGATTTGCTAAGCCGGTACGTGAACTGAATGTCTGTATCCCCTGAAAATCCTACGCTGAAATCCTAACTCCTCAATGAGGTGGTTTTAGAAGGTGGGGCCTTTGGGAGGTGCTTAGGTCATGAACAGGATCAGTATCCTTATAAAAGAGACCCCAGGGAGACCCTCATCCCTTTTTCCATTTGAAAACACAAGAGGACACACTACCTATGAACCAGGAAGTGGCCTAAACCAGTGCTGAATCTGCCAGCATCCTAACTGTGAGAAATGAATTTCTGTCCAGGAAGATCCCCTGGAGAAGGAAATGGCAGCCCACTCCAGTATTCTTGCCTGGAGAATCCCATGGACAGAGGAGCCTGGTGGGCTACAGTCCATAGGCCGCACAGGGTTGGACACGACTCAAGTGACTTAGCACACACATAAACAACCCAGTCTACAGCATTTGTCATAGCAGCCTGAACTAAAACACTTATTCAACTATTTCAGATGATAAAAGCAACAGAACTTCAGAAAGTGAACAAAAGGAAACTTTATAATTCCATGCCCAACACAAAACTGCTTTACATTTTGTATCGCCCCTTCCAGACCTTTAAAATTTTGAATCTTTACTTTAAAACATTTCTATTAAACACAAGAGCCAATTATAGAAACCATCACAAAAAATTATTAAAGGAAAACAATGAGAATAATCTCTAATCCTTTTCCCCAGAGAGGAACTCTGTTAATATGTATAAAGGCAGTTCTCTCTTCTTACATTAATGTATATTTTTAAATGGCTTAATTTCAATGCTCTTATGACTCTGTTCTACCTTTATTCATTTGTTCATTCATTCAATAAACATTTATTAAGCACCTACTATGTATCTGTCAGTACTTTACGGGGTAAAAATGAACTACGACGGTGCCATAGCCCTTCGTGGTGCTCATGAGGTTTATAGCCTAAAGAAGATAGATCTGAAAAAAATTACTAGTTTCTCTTTGAGGGCAAAATTGTTATTATCTTTTGGCCTGAAAGCTTCAGCTCTCTTTCAAACCTCTCCCCCTGTCTTGCCCCCACAAATGCCAATCTCCTTCTACTGTTGTGCATTCATAAGCCTGCACCACAATTCAAGCGAGAGTGCCCTGGAACTCTCCATTCTTGCTTGTACATTTCACCCCCATGTCCTCCAAGGGCAGATGAGTCACTGAGTGTGGAGACAGTTCTATAGAGCACAGACTCTACCACCAGGTGGTCTTGCAAAAGCATCTGATAATACTTACAAAGCTGTGAGAGTTCTGAGAATTCTACTGACAGGAAGGAGAGGGTTTTGGAAGAGGAAGTCAGATACAACGGGTGGTCACAGCACAGCTATCTAAGAAGCTGGGCTAAGAAAGAGGAAGCATTCCCCTTTTCTGGCTTCCAGGCAGCACTCTCCTTTGGGGAAAAACAAACAAATTTTGTGGTGACTGAAAGCCTAGAGGAACCAGAAGCCATATGCTGTGTGGTGCTGCTGCCCAGGCCCCATGGCCCTGGAATGGGATGTCGCGTGAGTCTCCACGCCAGGTTCCAAGTGAGCCTCTTGCTCAACCAGACGCTGGGTGGGGTTCTCTGAGCCAAGGTCCAGGGGTAATTATTAGATTAGCTTCACACAAGTTGCTACTCTGATTTGCCTGTGGACTCTTTTTTTAAAAATGTCTTCCTAATACTGCTTGGGAAAATGGCCAGTATCCTGACCTTCTCAATAACATGAAGAAAAAACTATTAAATGCATGATGAGGGTGTTCTGTGTTTGCATGGTCAGCTGGACCTTATGTGGTCCACCTAGTCATGGTCTGTACCCCAGAGGACTTCATTTTTTTATAAGGTTTGACTTTCCCTTTCTATAGAGGACCTTCTGATCCATTTTTGCATCCTCAGCACTGACATGTGGTTTCTTTTTGATACAAACCATGACTTGTGCTTGTTCACTACCTGTCCCACCCTTGGATGCCCTTCTCTACTCTTGGCTGAGTCCTGCCACTCCTACCTACTGCCGTCCTTCCCCACCGCACTCTGGCCCTACCATCACCTGCTTTCAGATCCACCACTCTGTTATGTGCTACTGGGTCTCCCTGCCTTCATCTCCCTGCCTTCCAGTCCCCCTTCACCACTGTGGCCTCTGCCATTCTCCATGACTCTTGATGACACTGTCACAGTTGCTCAGAACTTCCAGGCCTGTCTGCTTCTCTGTGAAAGTCCTAACCATCCATTGAAGGCCCACTGGAAATGTCAGTCTCTCTATGAAGCCTTGGCCCATCTTACCAAGAAGTGACCCTCCCTCTCTTCCCCTTTCAGGTCCCACCAGGACTTTATTCATTCCCAGTGCAGGGCACCGTACCTGCCGTTGGGGTAGGTAAGACATGGCCTTTATCCTGAGACCTTCTGGATGCTCTGTCTACTTACGTGCAGATAAGCAGAGAGGTACAATGATAAAGGCCAGGCATAAGCCCTCAACCATGACCTGATTGTGTTACCCTTCATAATACACAATTACAAGATAACACACATCTCTACTATCTGGTGAGTTGCTAGTCTGGTAAACCCCCAATGGCAAAGATCAGGTTTTAGTTTCCTTCGTCTTCTCTAGAACAGGGTCCTCTAGGATACATAGCCCACATTCCATGAGGGTCAGTTTAATGAAAGTAAAAGATAAAAATTCTGATTTGTGTAGTGATTTATAGGCATTGAGGCACTTTTCACAAGCTTGTCTAATTGACTCCTCCAGGACAGTGGTCCCTATTGTGGCTGCTTCCAAAAAATATTCTTCCCCAGGCTCCACCCCCAGAGATATTGATGTAATTACTTGGTGTGGGCCCAGGCATTGACATTTGAAAACAACAATTTTCTGGTGACTCTACCAGGCAGCTAGGAGGGAGAAGCTCTGCTTTCCAAGTGGAGCAGGTACTACCTCCTCTTGGTTTGTGGGGAAGTAGAAGTGGAGGGAAGTTAAATAATTTGTTTGAGCTCATGTAGCTTGTTAAGGATGGGATCAGGACACTAATTCAGGATGGCCTCCCCTCAGGGAAAGCAGCATAAATAGTGAAAACAGATCTCTGATTAATGTGCTGGGGCTTAGTGTAGAAAGCTCAGTGTGTGCTGGCTTCCTGGGGGAAGACGGGTCAGCAGCAGCAGGGACCCCAAGGGCAAGTGCAGGTTACTAGGGTCAATGTCAAAGGCAAGAGAAGACCTGCTTTCCTGTAGCATGTCAGACAAAATGCCACATTCTTTACCATGTGCCTCTTTGCCTATCAATCTTTATCTTGATTAATGGTTTCCCTGAATTTACTTGCCCTCTTCCAATGACTCAGTCCCAGATACTACAGCCTGAGGTGTTAATTTGGTTGATTAAAAAAGAGGGAACTCTTAGAAGTCCTTTTATGACTCTGCAGGCCAAATTTCCCCAGAAACATTCACTTCTGCGATTCCAAGTTTCATGAAAATGCCCAGGAATTAATAGGAAGTCATTCCTCAGTTTTAACTTTCACTTATCTTTGTTCGAAACCATGAAACCAGAAGAAGACTAAGAAACCATAAAACTAGCCCCTCGGTTGTACATAAGTTGAATTCCAAAGTTTGTAAATCAATTGTTTGGAATGCATAATAGACTTTCTTGCAGAAATCATCTTTAAAAACAGTGGTAAAATTCCCAAGCTCTCCCATAAAGTTTATCTGAGGCAGAAGATAACAAAGATTATTAACAGAGAGGAGAATTCCAGAAATTCTCCATGATTATTTTCTGGGAGCGAAGCAGAATAAAGAAGAGCAATAATCCCTGAGGTGGGGGAGGCGCTCAGTGTCTCCAAGCAAGTGAGAAATTCAGAGGACACAGTCTTTCACTTTTCAAGGCTGGATGCAAATGCCAGCAGAAATGATTACACAATTTATTATTTTATGTTGGGAACTGAGGGCACGCATATATACATATACACACATGGATATGTGTATACATACAACCTTCCCACACTTACATATGTGCACATGTACACACATGTCTACACACATACATGTTTACACACAGATGCACTAACATGGATTTGGGAGTCAACAGAATCTCACACAGAGGAACAGTTTCCCAGTATCCAGCTTTGAGTCTTTGGGTGATTCTGAGAATGAGGCAGGTTGGCGAGGGCCCTGTGGACCACTGCCCCATGACTTAGGATCTTTTATCTGAACTCTTGAAGAAAATACCACATAATCATCGAGCCACATTTTTACCCTGCTCTTCTGCAAAGTAAAATGTTATCAGGAAACTTTGGTTGATCTCTGTTATACTATAAAGCATGAGGTTAATTGCAGAGTATTATTCTGTATCACACTGACAATCTGAGCAGAGCTTTTTTCCTTAGGATAGGATGTACAAGCACCTTGCATTTTCATATTTTGCCTTCCTTAACAAAGCACAGGTCAAAGCATAAGTCACATGAGAAAAATTCTTAACTATAAAAACAAATTGCATGTCCCGATCTCATATCACATAGAAAAAACTAACTGAAAATAGACCATAGACCTAAACATTAACCGAAAAACATAAAACTCTTAGAAGAAAACTTAGGAGTAATTCTTTGTGACCTGGGACTAGGTAATGCTGTCTTAGGTATGACACTGAAAGCAAAAGTGACAAGGGAAAAAGTGGTTAAATTGGATTTCACCAAAGTAAAAAACTTTTGTGCTTCAAAGGACATTTTTATGAAAATGAGAAGATGATCCTACAGAATGGGAGAAAATATTTGCAAATCACATATTTGACAAGCAAGTTGTTTCTAGAATAAATAGAAAACTCTTGCAGCTAACAGTAAGATAAACAACCTAATTTTTAAAGTGGAATAAAAATTTGATTACATATTTCTCCAAAGAAGATATACAAAAATGGCCAATGAAAAGATGACATGAAAATATGCTTAAAGCCACATGTCACTAGAGAAATGCAAATCAAACCCACAATGAGATACTAGTTCACGCCCACTAGAATAGTTAAACTAAAAAAGACAGACAATAGCAAGTGTATGTGAAGATGTGGAGAAGTTGGAACCCTCATACATACTTGGCTGACTGGAGTGTAAAATGCTGAACCACTGTGGAAAACAATTTAGTAGTTCATTAAAAAGTTAAATATAGAATTACCATATGATTCAGCAGTTCTGCTTCAAGAGAAATGAAAACATATGTACACACAAAGACTTATACAAAAATACTCATTAGCAGAATTTTTTCAAAATAGCCAAAGTGAAAACAACTAAAGTGTCCATCAATTTCAAAATGGATAAACATGAGGTAGCATATTTATGCAATAGAATATTATTTGGTCATAAAAAGGAAGTCTGGACACATGCTAAAACACAGGTGAACTTGACAACATCATGCTAAGTGAAATAAGTCAGACACATTTTGTATGATTCCATTTATATGAAACGTCCAGAATACGCAAATGCATACAGACAGATAGCAGATCAGTGGCTTCCTCGGGCTAAGGGAGGGGAAGATGGAGGGAGAAATGGGTAATGGCTTTCTTTTTGGGGTGATGAAAATAGTATGCGATTAGTGGTGATGGCTCTACAACTTTGTGAATATATTAAAGAATAGCTGGACTGTACATTTTAAAAGGGCAAATTTTGTGATATGTGAGTAATATCTCAGTTAAGCCATTAAAAGAAACCCAGAATGCACGATCCCTATATCCATTGAAGGGGAGATCCAGAACCACTAGTTACTCTCTTATCAAGGGAGGATGATGAAGCACTGCCTTGTCACTGGAAACCTCTGATTGATTTCTCTGCTTTTGTTCACAGAGGTGAGCATGGGCAGACAGCTGTCTGCACAGAGTAAGATGTTCATCAGGATATGCAAAAATAGCATCCCACATACCAAATATCTGTCATCTATGTTCAGATTGCTTTTTCATTTTCTCTCTCTCATTTTCTGAAAAAAAAAAAAAATCATTAAGTAAGTACATTTCCCCATTAGGAAGCTCTAACTTTGGATTGGATATGAGTCAGGTCATATACTCTGAAAACTCCATGATTTTTCTCCTGGAAGAGTATTTCTTCAATGGTGGTCTGAAGACAGTAGGTGGTCCTTGACCAACCAGTAAATCAAGCATCTATGGGTCCCTTGTTGACAGGGTGGGGCAGGAAGAATGAATGAGGACACAGTGGAGTGGGAATGGTGGTGAACAGGGTGGGGAGCGTCTGCCTTGACCAGAAAGGGCAGCCGCTTTCCACTGGAAATAGAAGCTGAAAACTGGATTGTTTTAAAATGTAAAATCTTCATTTTTTAAAATGCTGGTAACCAAACTTTAGAAAAATTAAATCACTTGTGCAGGCCAAACAAAGCATTTGTGGGCTGAATTCCAGCCACAGACTACAAGTGTGTGATCTATAGGTGGTCTCTGCCCTGGTTCTTTTGTACAATTAGCACCAATATTTCAAATCAGAAAGTGAGTGTTGATAGGGTACTTGGAGTTCATCTAGTTTAACCTCTCACTTCATGTTAAAATCCCTTCTCTGAAACAGATGGTCACCCTGAATTTAAGTAAGTTAATAATTGAAACCAGAAATGTTCAGTTTCTTCGTTAGCTTCTTATTTAAAACACTGAGGGGTAAGATTAGGTAAGGACGGAGGTAGAGGTGGGTTGAGGGGAGCAGGCCTAAGATAGAGGGCTGGAAGGGGTCTCAATGTTGATTTTTAAAATGCTTCTCTTATTGCTAATTGTAAGACAGACACACTTAATTTTATTGGACTTTGTAGATACTAGCTTTTTATTTATTTTTAACAAATTGAAGGCTTATAGCAACTCTGTATCAAGCAAGTCTATCACTGACATTTTTCCAATGGGATTTGCTCAGTTCGTGTCTCTGTCACATTATGGTAATTCTTGCAATATTTCAAACTTTTTCATTGTTATTTTTACATTTGTTATGGTAATGTGTGATCAGTGATCTTTGATATGACTATTGCAAAAGGATTATGACTCAATAAGGCTCAGATGATGATTAGCATTTTTTTTAGCAATAAAGTATTTGTAAAGTATGCATATCTTTTTAGACAAAACATTATTGCACACTTACTAGACTACGGTATAGTGTAAACATTACTTTTCTATGCACCAGGAAATGAAAACATTTGTATGACTCTTTACTGAGATATTTGCTGTATTGTAGTGGTCTGGAACTGAACCCACAATATCTCTGAGGTGTATAGATAGATAGATGGATGTTTATATACATATATCTATATCTGTATATAGATAGTTTCTTCCCTAGTGGCTCAGATGGTGAAGAGTCTGCCTGCAATGCAAGAGACCTGGGTTTGATCCCTGGGTCGGGAAGATCCCCTGGAGAAGGGAATGGCAAACTACTCCAGTAGTCTTGCCTGGAGAATCTCAAAGACAGAGGAGCCTGGCAGGCTACTATCCATAGGGTCTCAAAGAGTTGTACACGACTGAGTGACTTAACACTTTAACTTTCATGCCTATATATTTTTAAACTCTAATTTATTAAAATGAATCAGTACATTTTGGGACTTAGGTTTCCCAGAATTCCCAAAAGGAAACAGAACATTGGACATGAAGTGGACCTGAGAACAATTGCTTGCCTACTCCCCCATTTTATTATCAACGGAACTAAGATCCATTAGGTTTAAACTGTTTCCTTAAAGACATGTCAGACGTGACTGAATCCTAGTGTAATTAATATTTCTTTCAATGAATCAAGTTGTAACTAGGATCCAAACAAAACTATGATCACTTTGAAATTTCCTGTAAACTTTGGTACCTGACTTTCTCAATAGCACTCACTTTTTAAGATATATGAAGATTTTTTTAAAGCCAGTATTTATTTGACTTTCTGAGGTACCTTTAATGGAATAATGAGGTAACTAACAAAAGATATCTGTTAAGTAGAGCCAACTAGAGATAACTCATGATTGCAAAGACTGGGTGAGCATGAAGCACAGATAATCCCCACATCCCTTTTGACTAGATCTCATCTTCCTAACAAAACCCTCTTAAAAGCTGCTGAGAAATGTTGAATTAATTTGTATTTCACTTCCTTTATGTGTCCTCTGAAAGAGATTTGGCAGACAGTGGGGAGGGCAAGGAGTAAAAATGAAGGACTCAAAGAACCCCAAAGATCAGTCAATCCATCCCTAAATAATTGAAAATTGTGTGTACCTTGGCACAAAATGCTGTGTTGAATTCTTTTGGTCACTTAAAGGGACAAAGAAAAATGGGGCAAAGCAAGTGTATGGAGAGGGGCCTGTGGGATCATGCACTTGGCTTGCGTTGTTGGTTGGGGTTTTTTTTTTGTTTTTGTTTGTTCTCTCTTGGTACAGCACCTACACACAAATTTGACAAACCAAAATAGGAATAAGAACATAGGCAGTCACACTGACCTCTGATTAAATGTAGAGATAGTTATGAGTCACATTAAAAGTCAACAAAAGCCCCAGTTCCGGTATTCATCAAGATTTTTTGCTGCATTGATACTTGGTCCTTCTCTTTAATTATATAGAGTTGCCCTCAATGTACTGAAATGATAGACTGGAACACGATTACTTCAGCAGGGGATCAGAGCTTTTGAAAGTCATTAGTCATGTGAATCAAATGCTAAATTTCAGCCTGTCTCTCTTCTAAATGCAGTTAGGAACCTTCTAAACCTTTTGTGTGAAGCCAGGAGGGAAAACAGTCTGGCAGATTCTGACAAGCATCTCTTCCAGAGCACATTTGTACTCTGTTAAGAAGCTTGAGCCAACTACTGCTGGGTTGTCATGGCAACAGACATACACACCACTTACACATCAGCTTCTGAAATGAGCACAAAATAACAAAACCTTCCCGATAAGATGGGATGGGAAGTGAAGGGCAACATCATTGCTGCAGCCTAACTAGACATGTTCTGTCTTCTAAAGAGCTCTAGCGGGCATGCTGCCCTCTTAGATTGTGTCATATTTAAAAGCCACTGGAAAATTCATAGGATCTTCCCTACTCTGTGTTAACTTCAGGACAATTCAATCAGTTGCTTTCACCAAATTCCCATTTCCTTTTCAAGCCCTGCTTACTAATTGATGTCAAACATTATTACAGTAATTGTAGGGGGGAAAAGAAGTGCCTGTTTTGCTTATTCCTTCAGGAAATAAATTTCCCTAATTTTCCATGGAGATTTTGTAGGGCACTCTTATATATAGGTGATGGAACTAGATGAGGAAGTGGTCTGTCATAGACCTACAGAAAATGAAGTTAATCATAGTTTGAAAGCCTTCTCTTTAAAATGCAGTTTAAAAATAAACAATAAATAGCTATTCACTCCAGTACTTCCTAAGGTATATGGCATCAACAATGGAAAGGAACCATATGAAATAAATTCACAATGATGAAAAATTTAGACTGAGTGGAAGCTGGATCCCTGAAGGTAAATCTTAGTGATTTAAAGTTGAGAATAAGGAGGGAATGTATCCCCTCCATTAGCCTTGAAGGGAAACCACAGGAGCTCTATTCATGAAAAGTAAAATTAGCTGTATGTTCAATTTTCATGATATTTGCTATTGCAATAAGCATTCCACAGCATGATTAATTGCTGCTGAAACACCTAAGAGGAAAGTGAAGGAAGGAAAATGAAGCGTTTGATCATTGAATGACTAAACAGTCATGAATCCAGGAACATTCAGTGACTAGAGATGGAGTGAGCTTCGGATGCAATACCTGACTAAAAGTTCCATTTCTAGTGGTAATAAAGTCCCTTCAACTGATGCATCACTCTTTTCCTTTCTGTAATTGTGAACATGCATCAAATGAGCTCTGACCTTAAATTGTCAAACTACCTCCTTTCAGTTGTGCTTTTCTATCTTGTAATATAAAAAGCACTTACTGACTCCAATTTTTAAACTCTGATTCTTTAAAATTCACATGAAACAGACATTCTACTACTATATCTGAATGGATCAAATGTATTTAATCTCCAGTCTAGGGTAGAGGTATAGTCAAAGCTACGGTTTTCCAGCAGTCATGTATGGATGTGAGAATTGGACCGTAAAGAAGGCTGAGGGCCAAAGAATTGATGCTTTTGAACTGTGGTGCTGGAGAAGACTCTTGAGGGTCCCTTGGACTACAAGGAGATTAAACGAGTCACTCCTAAAAGAAATCAATCCTGAATATTCATTGGAAGGACTGATGCCAAAGCTCCAATAGTTTGGCCACCTGATGAGAAGTCCCAACATTGGAAAAGACCCTGATGCTGGGAAAGATTGAGGGCAGGAGGAGAAGGGGGTGACAGAAGATGAGATGGTTGGATGGCATCATGGACTCAATGGACATGAATTTGAGCAAACTCCAGGAGATAGTGAACGACAGGGAAACCTGGTGTGCTGCAGTTTATGGGGTTGCAAAGAGTTGAATATGACTTAGCAACTGAATAACAAGGATTGTCAGGGCTTTTGGCATAGAAAGTGGGGATTGGGAAACCGAGAAAAAGATGAATATATATATATGTCACTCATGAACTTTTACATGGGTGCCAGAAACTTATGTCATAGTGGCCACAAAATAGGAGTCAAATGAACATAAAACCATGTTTACTACTAGAAACAAAAATTTTTGAATTTATGGTGAGAGAGGGATGGAGAAAAGATGGAAAAGCATGTCTGGTTATTCCCTTCCCCTTCCCTTCATTACTGAGCTTGAGCTTTGGTGACTCCGTTACTGGAGGGTATTTATTTAATAGCTGGTTTCACCCTACTGGGTACTTTCTCCCCCTTCTGTCATTTTGTAATACATGCCAACTATCTCTCTTTCCTTTCTTTTTGCCCTGAAAAAAAATACAATGAATGCATACAGAATTATTGGTACTGAAAAAAAATCAAGTGTGTGGTGGTGTTTAGTTATTGCTTTTTCTCTGCAGACCACTGTGTGGTAGAGGGCAATTATAATTGATTTAGCCAGGAAAGCTATTACTTGGAGAAGTGGAAAGAATAACCCATATTGGTAACAAAGACAGTAACAATGGGTAGAACTCAAATTTACAACATGCATTTCATTCTCTTCCTGACTCTATCATTTCTCTCTGTGGACATATGCTGAGCACCTGCTGCTGCTGCTGCTGCTAAGTCACTTCAGTTGTGTCCGACTCTGTGTGACCCCATAGATGGCAGCCCACCAGGCTCCCCGTCCCTGGGATTCTCCAGGTAAGAACACTGGAGTGGGTTGCCATTTCCTTCTCCAATGCATGAAAGTGAAAAGTGAAAGTGAAGTCGCTCAGTCATGTCAGACTCTTCTCGACCCCCTGGACTGCAGCCTACCAGGCTCCTCCATCCATGGGATTTTCCAGGCAAGAGTACTGGAGTGGGTTGCCATTGCCTTCTCTGTGCTGAGCACCTACCAGGAACCAAAAGTTGCCAAGCACAAAGTTACAAAGAGAAATAAAATCTTATTTGCCCTCAATGAGCTCAAAATCTAATAGGAAAGAAAGAAATGTAATTCTATTGCTGGAAAATAGGAAACAAAGCTGTAAAATATACATAAATCCTGAGAAAATTCCAAAGGTGACAGAAACATAAATGTTCTTAAAAAAAAAATTGAGTTGAACAATCCTTGAATAACAATTGTGTTTAGTGACAAGGACCCATAACAGAAATTTAGATTTGCCGATAAGTTAAAAGTTGATCATTACACAAAATTGCTTAATACGGAGCTATGCTTTTCTAGAAAAAATTATATGAGTGGATAATGTATTAGATCCATTTTGTTATTGCTGAGTTGCTAAGTCGTGTCCAGCTGTTTGCGACCCCATGGACTGTAGCCTGCCACACATCTCTGTAGATGGAACTTCCCAGGCAAGAATACTAGAGTGGGTTGCCATTTCCTTCTCCATGCTTCTTTCTATTAATTTCTGAATATTTTATATTGGATTTAGAAAAACTATAAAGTGGCGCCACCTGGTGGTCACTACCCAAAGTGTTTGAATTAGCCTTGCTAATCAGTCACTGATGATCATTATTTCATGAGAATTTCAAAATTTTATAAATTCTGTTATTTCTTCTACATTCATTAGCTGTGATTCCTTCATCATTTACTTACTGAAGTATAGTTCATACAGAGGAGAAAGTACAGATGTGTAGCTTACTTCCTTCAAACTTATTTTTAGGATAATAAATTAGTGTTTTAGAAACCTTCAGAGGTTGTAAATGCTTGTGTATATTTCATTAAGAACTTAAGATTGTTGTATATTTAATGTATTTCAACTAATAGGAGACATTCTTTTTTTTTTTTTTTGAGACATTCTTTTTGATGCCCAAACCGTACCACCTTTGACCAATGTGTTTATTTTTAACACAAATACTCTAATAGGTAGCAAAGTTGTTAAGTTGTTACACTCTCAGGATAAATTCTTACTACTTTCAAGGAGGTCAATTTGACAATATGTATCAGGAGCATTGGGCTTCCCAGGTGGCTTGGTGGTAAAGAATCCAACTGCCAATACGAGACACAAGAGGCTTGGGTTCCATCCCTGGGTTAGGAAGATCTCCTGGAGTAGGAATGGCAACCCACTCTAGTATTCTTGCCTGGGAAATCCCATGGACAGAGGAACCTGGCTGGCTACTGTCCATGGGGTCAAAAAACAGTCTGACACAACTTAGCAACTAAATGACAACAACATCAAGAGCCTTAAAGATATTTATAGTCTTTGATGTATACCCTAATATCACACTTAAAGAAATCTTTTCTATGAAAATAGTCGGGTGTTGATAATATTTGTACAAAGACAGTAATTCTAGCGAACAATTAGAAAGCAATGTCAATAGGTTTTGATATATTTGTATGATGAAATATTATAGCTACTATGTGAAAAATCTAGTTTTTGAGGAATTTTTATTATCATAGTAACATTTTATGATCCTATATTAATTCAAAGAAGCAGACTACCAAAATCTTATATACATAATATTATCCCAATTATTTTATACAAATATGTACATAAACAAAAGTCTAGTAGGAAGATATACTTCAAAATGTTAATGACAGTTATATCTAGATGGTGGATTACAGAATTTTTAATGCCTCCTTTGCACTTTTTTATTTTACAAACGATCTTCAATACTATGTATCACAGCGTGTATGTGCACACTAAGCCGCTTCAGTCGTGTCCAATTCTTTTTGACCCTGGATGTGTAGCCCACCAGGTTCCTCTGTCCATGGGATTCTCCAGGCAAGAAAACTGGAGTGGGTTGCCGTGCCCTTCTCCAGGGAATCTTCCCAACCTGGAGATGAAACTTGAGTCTTCTGCACTGGCAGGGGCTTCTTTACCACCAGCGCGCCTGGGAAGCCCATGTATCACAGTAGAAGCTAGTATTGAAATTTGCTTGTGGGTAGTGCTGACTTGTTATTTTTTGAGTAATAAACCACCAAAGTAAATGTCTTTTTCTGTGTTAGTAGAAATTGTGCAAAAAAGAAGGAATATTTTTTTTCTGAACCAAAAGTTCATTCTGACTTAAAGAATGAAAATTGAATTGAGTTGAATTTGAAATGAAACACAGAGGCGATGTGTTTTAAGCCTGGTGTACTGCAGTCCATGGGGTCACAAAGAGCTGGACATGACTGAGAAACTGAACTGAACTGACTGAAGATCTGATCGTTGGAATTAATTATGCTTCTCCAAAAGTCAATTTCTCCTGTGCTATCCAATGAATCAATCTGATATTCTGGCTTGATTCTTAATGTGAATGAGAGCATCAGCATAGATTAAGATGGATGTGTCTGCCATTTGTAACAGGTTTCCACAGGACATCTCCTCCCATCAGTTCCCTTCTTGATACTGACAGTTTCTAATTTTTGACATCCTGATGTCAAGTTGTCTCACCACCTCTGGTCCAAACCACTTATTAAGCCCTTAATTTCTGCTTTTCCTTATTACCAAAAATTATTTGTGAAAGTATTCAATGTCAAAAAGTTAGATAACCCTGAAGAGCTAAAAAAAAATAAAATTCACAAATCATTCTGTCAAAACATTTTAACCACATTGCATAAATCCTATTTCCTGGACCTGCGAGCTCTTTGGGGATAAGATTCTTATCAAGTGTATCCTTTGTTTCCCTTGTCCCTAGAATAGTACTCATTTCCTGGGTGTTCACTCATGGTGAAGGAAGGGGAAGAGGAGGAAGAAGAGAGGGGAAAAGGAAAGCATTCCTGGTCAGGCAACTACATGGAAAAAGGCCTGGTTGGAGGGATAAGCTCTGGTGTTAGAGAGGCTGAGGGGACACAGCCCTGCCTAATATGAGGGATTAGGTGTAAAGTTATGGGAGAAGGTTTCTAGCAAATATGGCAAGACTGTGAAGGGTCCCAGCAGTTGGCTGGAGAGTTTGTCTATAGCATGAGTTGGTAAGGGACCAGAAGGAAATCTATCTTACTATATGAAACAGCCCTGCATTTCTTAATTCTTTGAATCAAATAATTGATTTATAATGAAAGTTGGTGGCAAGAGGACCTACACATTAGACTTTTTAAAATGCTCTATAACTATACAGAAATAAATCCATAAATTTAATGAGATTAAATACTTTTTACCTAGAGGAGGGCATGGCAACCTTCTCTTGCCTAGAGAATCCCCCTGGACAGAGAAGCCTGGCGGGCTACAGTCCACGGGGTCACAAAGAGTTGGACATGACTGAGCAACTAAGCACAGCAAAGCACAGATACTTTTTAAGGTACAAGTTACATGGAATAAAATTCATCCTTTTTAGTGTACAGTTCTATGAGTTTTGATAAATGCCTAGATAGTATAACCCACATCACAATCAAGATTTAGAAGAGTTCCATCATAAGAAAAAGTTTTCCCTCAGACCTCTTTGCAGTCAACCTCTCTATCCAGCCCTTGGCAACCAAAGATTTGTTTTCTGTCCCTATCATTTTGCTTTTCCCAGAATGTCATGTGAGCTGAATCATCCAGTGTGTAGCCTTTGGAGCCTGACTTCTTTCATGTAATCCATTTGAGAATAATCCATGTGGTTGCACGTATCTGTCCTTTTTTCTATTGCTGATTAGTATCTCCATGTATAGAGGTACCACAGTTTGTTTAATCATCCATAATTTAAGGGCAATAGATTCCTTTTTAATATAACACGAATACTGTACCTTTGATCAGCCCAAATAAGATTTCTAAGTTTTAGAGATCTATTCACTAATTGTCAAAGACACCTGAAGACAGGAAAAAGAGAAAATCCAACCACAGTATAATTTTGGAAATATGAGTGTCGCTGTCCAGTAGACTCATTTTCAGAGCAGTCAGAGAGACGAAGAATGACTGACGGTCTCCAGTACTGTGCCCTGGAGTGGCCTGACCCACCACAGTGTCCCTCTAGGACATGGAAAGCTATTTTCTGAGCTTCTAGCTGCATATTTGAAAAATGAAGTTTCTATCCTTTTTAGGTTTACAACATCCTTGGAGACCAAGTCTGTGACTCTGGGTTACATATCATTCGGTGAGTGATGAGACATGTGATCATAATGGAGGGAAGAAGAACCAAGAAAAAGAGAAGACAGGCCGGGGAGGAAGGGAGTGGACAGGGAGGGTGGAGGTGTGTGTCTGGCTCTCCACTGAGCTGGCATGGGAGGCCCTCTCTGCTTCATGCCCCCACCCACAGGTTCTGGTGCTCACATGGGTGGTGGGAGTTCTAAGAATCTGATTGAAGATATAGTCAGAGGTGAAATGGATCATTTAAAAGCTTCTACTTATTTAGTGGTTTGGTTCTTCTAGACAAAGAATTCAAAAAAAATGGCATGTGTGGTAAGTCGCTTCAGTCGTGTCTGACTCTTTGCGACCCCATGGACCATAGCCCACCAGGCTCCTCTGTCCATGGGATTCTCCAGGCAAGAACACTGGAGTGGATTGCTGTGCCCTCCTCCAGGGGATCTTTCTGACCCAGGGTCAAACTCACCTCTCTTACATCTCCTGCATTGGCAGGCAGGTTCTTTACCACTAGTGCAATGGTGTTTAAATTTTCTGCTATTTGGGGATAATACCTTGGGTTTATATAGAAACTTCCTATTGAACAACAGTGGTCTGGGAGGCCAGAGCTGGGGGAGGACACTGGCTTCCCTGGTAGCTCAGATAGTAAAACGTCTGCCTACAACCCAGGTTTGATCCCTGGGTCAGGAAGATCCCATGGAGAAGAAATGGCAACCCACTCCAGTATTCAGGCCTGGAAAATGCCATGGACCAAGGACCTGGTAGGCTACAGTCCACAGAGTCATAAAGGGTCAGACACAACTGAGCACCTTCACTTTCACTTTCTAAAAAATTACAGAAAACAAAAAGAAAGCTCATTGTATTCCCTTCATTTCCACCCTAGAAATACTTGTGCCTTAAAAAGAGGGAAATGTAAAAGGTCTTTGGAATTTAAACTGAATTTATGAAGACAAAGAAATTATCCTTTTACTCTTTTCAGAATATAATTGATTGAAATAAAACTTAGTTGCTGGAATTAAGAAGACCACACGTTTGTCTAAAGGAAATGCACACAGGGTTTAAAAAGATATACTCCCTATGATATGATGAATACGAATATTTCAACATGGCTTTGGAAACTCAGATTTTGGACTTTAAGGAGCCATCACTCCCCCGACACAGGCCCTCCAGTGGTCACTTTTGTTCAAGAAGAGTAAGAAGCAGATTTTACTAGAAGTCAAGAATCAGAGCCATGGGAGACTGAAACTTGGGCTTGAATGGGAAGACTGGGATGTACTGATGAGCTTCTTTCTGACTCTAAGTGATGTTTTCTTTGTCCTTTATCTCAAGGTATTTTGAAGCCAAATTCTAAGCATATTCATGAACGAAAGAAACTGAAGAAATTGCCTGGGATTAAGAGTTACAAAGACTTGGTTTTTCTGAGTCACGGGTGAGCCATTTTTGAAAGGACTGTGTTCAGAAAGACAGTTTTATAAATGAATGCTATGTATAGGTAAAATTAAAGGTAAACAAAAGTATAAAATGCTACATAAGAGGTTTTTAAAATTTCCTAGTGCTGTATGGTTAATCAAGGGCTATTGTGTGTGGAAGAGAGGGAAGTTGCTTCCATTGCTTGTATTTGGCTGTTAGTGCATTTTTATTAGATATTTATATGGGTGTGCATTAAACCACAAGTTGAATGGAGAGCTGAGTTCTGTTATTTCAAGTCTCACAGGTTCATATTTATGAAATTCACATAAAGATAAGCTAAAGTCGACATTTGCTTAGCAGATAAAAATAAAGGACTGAAGGGTAGATTGAAGAGATTGATCTTTTAGAGCATTTTGGAAGATCAATATGCAAACAATGACAACACTAATTATAAATCCTTCTTGTTTCTCCTGAAAAACAAGAAGCCTCAGAATTTCTGGAGACATGAATTTTGTTACTCTATTTTGAATTGCTGTAAATTTCTCTTTTTACCGTCCATTTTTAAAACGGAAAAAAATCAATGTATACTTTTAAAGAAAACATTTGTATGAATTTAGAAGATGAATTCCCCAGCAGTTTCTTCACTGTGGCACGTAGGATGTTTCAGTTGTGGCAGGTGAACTCTTAATTGAGACTTACGGGATGAAGTCCCCTGACCAAGGATTGAACTTTGAACCTGGGCCCCCAGGAATGGGATCTCGAAGTCCTACCCATTGGACAAGCAGGAAGTCCCCTCCCCAGCAATTTCTTTGACTTGGTGACCCTTGGTATAGTCTAGATTATAGCTGTCTTAAGTGAAAGACCTTGACAATTTTAGAGAGAGTAAACAGAGGAATATAAAGAAATATAAAGAATATAAAGAAAGACTACAAATAAAGCTGAGCACCGAAGAATTAATGCTTTTGAACTGTGGTGTTGAGAAGTTCAACACCATGAACTTGAGAGTCCTTTGGACTGCAAGGAGATCCAACCAGTCCATCCTAAAGGAAATCAGTCCTGAATATTCATTGGGAGGCCTGATGCTGAAGCTGAAACTCCAATCCTTTGGCCACCTGATGTGAAGAGCTGACTCATTGGAAAAGACCCTGATGCTGGAAAAGATTGAAGGCAGGAGGAGAAGCGGATGACAGAGGATGAGATGGTTGGATGGCATCACTGACTCGATGGACATGAGTCTGAGCAAGCTCCGGGAGTTGGACAGGGAAGCCTGGCGTGCTGCAGTCCATGGGGTCGCAAAGAGTTGGACATGACTGAGTGACTGAACTGAACTGACTGAGGCTCGCAGTGGCCATGTCACAAATGGCAGACTGGGAGCGGAGCCCCTTCTGAGTACAGAAAAGGTCATTTTCCCATGAGCGTGGGAACGGCCTTGAACCGAGTTTCTGCTAGGGAGGAAAGGGGCCCTTGAGTGTTGGTCACCACAACCTGGAGCAGTTTTAGGTCTCGCTCTGCTCTGTTCTATGCTTCAAAGTGCCACCTGGGAAGGCGCAGTGGTCAGAAGCCACCACCAGGATGGGAAGCTCACTAAACAGGTGGGAAGAGGCAAGTTCCCTGGGTCAAGGGGGTCTCTAAACAGGGCTGGGGCCCTGGAGGCAGCAGAGCTTCCGGTTGTGGAGGGGAGGCTGGGGGATTGGTTTTACTTGCTTTTGGACAAGACAGGGGACACTGTCTGGTCAAGACAAGCACTAGCTCTGAGCCCAAGGTGTTCAGGTTTCTTTCTAAGTGGTCCTCACCACCCCTGTCTGGCCTAGAAAAGAATCCAGGGACTCAGGGTAGATATTTCATAGATTTTAACATTTGGTCGGCATTTCCCCTCCATATATTTCTCAATCACCTCTACATTTAGCACAGCACAGGAAGATAGTGTTCCCAGCAGACAACAGATACCTCTCTGACTGCAATCAGACATCAGGAGCCCTGCAATTCACCTTCAGGAGACTCCCAGAGCTGTGTGCATTAAAACTGGGCCCACATTTTGAGATGTGGGGAAGCATGGTAAGATGGATTTTTCTGAATAGACAGTGCAGGAAGCTGGAAAATTGACTAGATTGAGAGCTGATTTGGGATTGAGTCCTGGAGGTAAAGATTCTTGCCATGAAAACCGCTTTGGACTTGTACAGAAATGACTTTGAATCTTGGCTCTGTTCTGCCACACAGTAGTCCTTTAACTTCTCTGAGCCTCAAAGTCCTCACCTGCTAAGTGGATACAAGGACCCACCTCAAAGGGCTGGGATGAGGATCAAATGAAAGAATGACTCATAGAGTGCCTGGCACAGTGCCGGGAAGTGCTGGTAAGTGAGGAGTGACGGGGAGAAGAGAGTTTGGTTTGATGTGGGAAGAGGAAAGGTGAGACTTGGGCTGTGTCTAGGGACCGAGGGGCCATCATTTCCTAATACAACCTGAGGCAGGAGAATCCTGGAAGCAGTTACCCTGGAAGAGGTGTTGTAAGAAGGGGTGCACAAAAACCCAAGTGCAAACTTCTGGCTAGGTGAAAAAAGAAAGAATATTGACTGCACAGAGAGGGTGAGTAGTCTGACTGATGTGTCCCAGATGACGAGAGGCGAGACCCGAAAACAAATCCCATGCCCTTGGTGGGGACACTCACATCCGCCCTCCACATCACCTTCTTAAGATGATACAGAAATGGAGACCGCATTAGGGGTAAGGGTGAAAAAAAAATGTAGTCTCTCCCTGAAGATTATGCTGCTCATCTTAAAACCAGGCAACTTCATTTTAGCTGTGGAGGAGATAGCAGGAAGTTGATGTCTAGTCCTTTGAGAGAGTGATAACGATGTGTGGGCTGCTCAGTTAAAAGTCAGACTAAAAGCCTAAAGCTAAACTGCATGATTTCCTGAAGAAATCAACGGGTTCTTTCACTCTTTTCCTTCTGTGTGTGGGATGTTATTATTTTAGATGTGAAACACAGAATTTTAACTTGCATTAGGGAAAGAAAATGGAGGGAGAAAGAATGGGCCAGTCAGAGCTCTTCAGCCCCAGCAAGACTCCTGGCTCCTCTGCAACTGTGTGAGCTTGTCAAGGCCAGTAGGGCCTCCATAGAGAACGGGCTTCCCTCTCTCTCGTTCTGGTTCTCTCCGCGCCCCCCCTCCCCGCCCCCCCGCCCCACACCCACCACCTTGCCTCTGCTCCTCTATGTCAGCCTGGATTTAGGTCTCATATTGGGAAAAACAATCCCTGAGTTGTCTCTGCAATCACATACAGTGTCACAGGAAAAAAGGTAGGGTTGATACCTTCTGAACCAGAATCATTTACTGATGATAATTTAAAAGGTAAATAAAGTATCCCTGAGTAGTTCCCACTAATACTCCCAGGGCACAGACAAAGCACATCAGGACTCCAGAGAGGTTCCTTGTCCCTAATTTGTCTAGAGCTTCTGGAGATGGGAACAGAGCCAGGAGGACCATGGAGACCCGAGGGGTTGTCCACTATGGTAATCACTGTTTGCCCAGGCTTGTTGGGGATCAGGGATTTTACCACCTGCACATGATTATACCTTATAAAAATACACCCAATAATAGATCCCACTCTGCAGTGAAGATGCACAAATGTGCATGCAACAGCACGGATGAATCTTGAATGTATTATGCTAAACGAAAGAAGCCAGACTCAGAAGGCTACAGCTATAGATTCCATGTAGAAAACATTCTGAAAAAGATAAAACTATAAGAACAGAAAGCAGACCACTGGTTGATGAAGGCTTGAGTTGACTACAAAGGAGCATGAGGGAATGTTTGAGGTGGTGGAACTTTTCATACCTTGATTGTTGTGGTAGTTACACAACTATAGATGTTTATCAAGACTCACACATGCGTGCGTGCTAAGTTGCTTTAGTCGTGTCTGATTCTGTGCTATCTCATGGACTGCAGCCCACCAGGCTCCTCTGCCCATGGGATTCTCCAAGCAAGAATACTGGAGTGGGTGGCTGTGCCCTCCTATAGGGGATCTTCCTGACCCAGAAATCAAACTGGCATCTCTTACATCTAACCTGCATTAGCAGGTGGGTTCCTAACCACTAGTGTCACCTAAGAAGCCCAAGACTATACACTAAAAAATGGATGTAAATTAAACCTCAAAAAACTTGATTAATTTTTTTTAAAAAGAACCATTAACAAAGATTAAATGACACACACACACATATATATATGTATATATATATATATATAAGTATTTAGAGTGAAGTGTGTGGATGTCTATAACTAACTTTGAAAGCATTTTTGCTTTGTTTTGTTTTTAATTTTTGGCTGTGCTACAGGGCTTGTGCGATCTTAGTTCCCCAATCACGGGTTGAACACAGGTCCGAACCAGTGAAAGCATGGAAACCTAACCACTGGACAGCCAGGAAATTCCCTGAAAGCACTGAAAATAAGATTTATTCATGGATTGATAGAGGGATGGATATATGGATAGGTATAAGATAAAGCAAGTATAGTAAAATATTAGTGGTAGAATCTAAGTGGTGGTTATTTGGATAGTCCCACTATAATTCTTTCAACCTTTCTGTATGTAAAAATTGTGCTTATGAAATCTTGGAAATCATTTAAAAATATATCTAACACATTCCTTCATCATCTGCACCACTTAGAGGGTGCTTTCAGGCCCACAAAATTGCTTTCATAGTTTCTGACAGCTCAAAGAAGCATCTTTTCTCTCCCTTTGAAACCATCCTGACAGAAGTAAAGCTTCCTCTTGGTCCACAGCGGGGAATCTCTTGAGATTATTTGCAGGCTCATTTGCATGTATTTGTTATCCTCCTATTAACACAATACAAGCAAGTAAGTTCTTTATGGCTTTTTGTCACTTGCTTGAACACTGAAGAATTGGATTAATTTGACTCTATTCGTACGAAAACTTCAGGGAACAAAGCTCTGGGCAGCAGCAATTCGGATGGTTAGCAAATATCCCAGACTCTGTTTTTCTTGATCTCACCTAGCTCTTTTTTGGGGGGAGGCTCTGGTTTAAGATGCCTCTTTCCATTACATTCTATGATGAAGATCCATGCTAATCTACCCAGCCGTAAGCACAAGGGCATCCTAGTATCTTGCAAACCAGGTACCAACCTGTGATGGGATAAAGAATGGTTGGACTTGTGTTCAAATCACCCTTCGTGTGGTGGGGGATGAAAAGATTTACCCTTCATAGAGTGTGTAGGGATAGTTTTCTGAAAGTAGATACACAAACCCACTCCTGATTACCCTGATCTTTTAAACACGCCACATTATTATCTGAGTACAGACAGGGCAGCACAGCATGGCTGGAAAGTCAGAGACTACCAGGTTATGTGAAAATTAAGTGGACTGTTCAGTCCCCACCCAATTCAATCCACTTTTATAATTATAATAATTTTTAAGGTATATTTCAGTGAATCAGATTAGATATATTCAAAATGCCCAAACTCTGCAGGCCTCCATTTGAATTTGACTGTATCGATCCAGTCTAAAGATTATTTATGGATACTGACTGTCAGAAAAGTACTCAAGTTATGTTGTTAAATGAAACAAGCAAGTTGCAGAACAGAGCCCATGAAAATAACATATTGATCACATTTTAGAAAAAGAAATGGGAGCACTGTGCTGTACAATGAGGGGGCTGGGAATTCTAGATGACTTTCCCCTGCTCTCTTATGTGTTTTTTTTTCCCTTTTTTTAAAAGATTTACTTAATTATGGCTGTGCTGGGTCTTCGGTGCTGCACCCAGGCTTTCTCTCGTTGCAGTGAGTGGGGGCTACTCTTCGTTGCAGCGCGTGGGCTTCTCGGTGCAGTGGTTTCTGTTGTTGCACAGCACAAGCTCTAGGCACTTGGGCTTCAGTAGTTATGTCCCGTGGTATGTGGAATCTTCCTGGACCAGGGATCAAATCCATGCCCCCTGCACTGGCAGGCAGATTCTTTACCACTGAGCCACCAGGGAAGCCCTCATATGTTTTTTTTGTATTGTGTGGTTATTATACAACAAAGACGTAATAGTTTTGTGTCAGATCAAAACAAACTAAAGACGTTTAGTTTGTGTTTAGGCTAAGATGGTTTCTATCCCCTAAGACTCTTCCCCCACCTCCCCTACCCCATCCTAATACACTGGCTTAATCCTATGGAGAAAGTATGCAATTTTGGTAATTTTCTGCTTCCAACCGGAGTCCAAGATGTTATTCCAGTGATTAACTTTGGGGCTCTTTAGATCTCTCTACCAACAACCAATCTGAGGATTAAAGGCTTTAAGACCCGCCACCAAGCTCTGAGTCCTCTAATCCCACTGCTGTTTTCATTTTTTAAATTTTAGTTAGTTGTATTCAAATTTGTTTCTTCTTCCTCTCCTTCCTCTTTTCCTCCACACTCTCTCTTTTTCCATCCTTGGCTGGAGACAGCTGAAATATCTGTCCAGGTCAATGTACATACAAAGAGAGCACTTTCTCAATCAACAGAACCCCCTTGAATTATTCAAAGTATCTCCTGTTCTCAGGTTTCCAGTCCTTTTTTTCCTTGACAGTATAAGCTGGAATGGGGCATTTGGCAGTGGCACTCCAGACTCAATTGTTCAGGCAGGAAGGACTGAAGGTAAGACTCCCATAGAAATAACTAATATTCTGCATGATGAGAAAATAGGTAAAGTCATGTTTGAAGTGATATAACCAATTCTTACACCAGTATGAATACTAGGCTCCCTACGACAAAATACAGCCAAATTCTCAGTAACTGGCAGAACAGCTGGAAAACAGGATGTGGAACTGGGGAGAAACTCAGGCCCTAGGGAGCTGGCCTACCTGCTGTCTGGGCTGAGGCTGTTCATGGGCAACTTTAAGAGATGGCTAGACTGAAACCTGGGCTTCCCGGTAAAGAATCTGCCTGCCAATACAGGAGACTTTGGTTCAATCCCTGGATTGGGAAGATCCCCTGGAGGAGGAAATGGCAACTCACTCTAGTATTCTTGCCTGGGAAATCCCATGGACAGAGGAGCCTGGCTGGGAACTACAGTCAATGGGGTCACAAAGAGTCAGACACAACTGAGCGACTGAATACGTAGCACACACGCAGACTGAAACCTAGGATAATACGTGGTCTGTGGATTACAGAAACGTTCTTGAAGGCTTCTTTATTTGCTTTTTTATACTTGAGGTAACCCCTTGCTCACTTCCTCCCAAGTCTTTATGTTTATGGCTTTCAAGGAAACAGAAATCAAGAAAGGAACTCATGGGGTGTAAGACAGGACAGAACCACCATGGAAAACACTATGACGGTTCCTTTAAAAACTTAAAACAGAGCTACCATATGATTCAGTGATCCCCCTCCTGGACATGTATCCAAAGGAAACTCTAATTCCAAAAGATACATGCACCCCAATGTTCATAGCAGCACTATCTACAATAGCCAAGACATGGGAGAAACCTAAATGTATATTGACAGACGAATGGATAAAGGAGATGCGGTACGTATATACAATGGGATATTAGCCACAAGAAAGAACTAAATAATGCCATTTGCAGCAACATGGATGGACCTTGAGATTAACATACTAAGTGAAGTAAGTCAAACGGAGAAAGACAAATATTGTATGAAATCACTATATATGGAATCTAAAAAAATGATGCAAGTGAAGGTACAAAACAGAAACAGACTCAGACAGAAAACAAACTTATGGTTACTAAAGGGGAAAAGCAGGGGGTGCACAGGGGGATAAGCTAGGAGTTTGAGATCAACAGATACAAACTATGTATAAAATAAGTTCCTACTGTATAACACAGAGAACTATATTCAACATCTCATAATAAGCTATAATGGAAAAGAATATGAACTATATATATATATATATATATATATACACATTCAGTTCAGTTCAGTCACTCTGTCATGTCCAACTCTTTGTGATCCCATGGACTGCAGGGGGTCGAGGACAGCAGGCCTCCCTGTCCATCACCAATTCTTGGAGCTTGCTCAAACTCATCTCCATCGAGTTGGTGACGCCATCCAACCATCTCATCCTCTGTTGTCCCCTTCTTTCCCTGCCTTCAATCTTTCCCAGCATCAGGGTCTTATCCAAGGAGTCAGTTTTTTGCATCAGGTAGCCAAAGTATTGGAGTTTCAGCTTCAGAATCAGTCCTTCCAATGAGTATTCAGGACTGATTTCCTTTAGGATGGACTGATTGGATCTCCTTTCAGTGCAAGGGACTCTTAAGAGTCTTCTCCAACACCACAGTTCAAAAGCATCAATTCTTCAGTGCTCAGCTTTCTTTTTAGTCCAACTCTCATATCCATACACACATATATATATACACACACACACACATACATCTGTAACTGAATCACTCTGCTGGACACCAGAAACTAACCCAATTTTGTAAATCAACTATACTTCAATCTTAAAAAAAAGAATCGAGAAGACCACTTTGTATCAGCAACAGCACCACAAGGAATTTGACATTTGGGAGCAAGTCTAATGGTGTCAGAACAAGGGCAAGCAAATCAGGAAAGGCAACAATATGGCTTCTTCTCTGGTCTAGGATGTTTGGGTGTCTGTACCCAGGCTGAAAAGCTCAATCTGCAGCCATATGGCTTCCCCAAGCTGGTGAAAAATCCTGAGGGTGAGGAGCCCTGGGGAGAAATGTGAGAATCGTTCCAGCCCGACAGCACGTCTGCCGACCCTCCCCAGATAACAGGTGAGCCAGGAAAGGCGATAGTCAGCCAGACTGCTCTGTAAGCTGATGCTGGGTCTTTGGCAAGTACTAGTCATCTGCCAAGTGGGCAGCCCTGCATGGAGGCAGGCACCTTTCCTGCACGGGAAAGGTGCCCTGCATACTGCTCCATCCACTGGCCCCCTCTGTGGTCTGCCCAGCACCAACCGTGGCCTCCATTTCATCTAGTGACACAGGTATTTAGAAGACTCCAAGACTTTCCTTTGAACCAGACTGCCTTCCAAAGCCACACTGCGTAAGGAACAACCGGCTGGGTTCTTCTTACCTCCAGGCGTAGGAGAGCCGCCAATCTAGGAGAGCCCTCCTTCAAAGTCACACCTGCACTCCCAACCACTGTCCAGAGACAGGTCTGTGGAACTCAGACTGCTGCCTACCGGTCCCCTTCATGCCCCATGATGATCAAGAAAACCACCACACTGAGTCAGGGAAAGGGCCAAACCAGACAACCAGAGACAGCCACGTCACATTAACACTGGGAAGGAAGTGACCAGTGGTATCTTGGGGACAGCAGCATTCCTGACTCCCAGACGTCTATCAGCTGTGTCACTGTTGTCCTTTCAGGGACAAGAGAACTGCCTCCATTGTTTCCCCTGGGCCCGCAGAGGGTGTCGCCTGTAGTCTCCATCAATGCTCTCCCCAGATGCGGGGCAAAGCAGTAAGTTCCCCTTGGCCTGTGCCACCTGGATGCATTCACTTGTACTGCAAACTGCTGGGGATGCACCGTGGGTGGAAAACACCCTGGCTTCCCAGATCAGGAGTTAGTTGCACCCCCAGGAGCCAGAGTGGTTTTCCCCTGGCAGGACTGAGTTGCCTCCTGCCTCGCATGGTGCAAGCTGGCCAGATGAGGGGGTAAAGTGGTATGATGTTAGGAGCTAAGGAAGAGGGGGGCTGCCTTCTCCAGCATGGCATTTCCCTCCAGACCAGAGTGTGGTGGTAGCCATGGCAGCCCCTTCTCCCTGTCCCAAATGTCACCCCTACCAGTCTCTCGGACCCCAAAGAGCTGCTGCTGCCATGTGTCAAGCACTGTGGTAGGCGCTTGACGTATTTTATCTTTTAATTTCCCCAATAACATTGCAAGGTTGGTGTCATTACACCAACCATTTTGGGCTTAAGGAAGTGGACATTCAAAGAAGTAGAGGGACTTGCCCACAATAGCTACGATGTAGAAGAGGGATGTGACCTCCCTGTTATCAATGTTTATACACTTTCCAGGTTTTCTCTCCTTTCACCATCCCTCAACCTTAGCAGACTCAAGGAAAGTCAGGGTCATTCTTATCTGTGCCCACCCCTCACGGCCAGACCCTGAGCGGACACTGCCATCATTCAGAAAGCCGGGCGCCCGCTTTGCTCTATCTGGACCCCTTTGTACCTGGGGAGGGCTCAGGTAGGCAGCGTGATAAGGTTTTCAGGATGTCAGATAAGCACCTCCTCAAGATAACTGCCCACCATCACATATTTGGGGCTTTCTCTGCTGGTATCTTTTATTTTTATTATTTTCTTTAGACAATTGATTTAATTGATGGCTTCTTACAGCTCATACATTGGTTTCATTATTTTCCACCCCACACAATTATAGACTGTAAATCATGTAAATATCTCATTACAGACTCTGGCAGTGAAAAGAAGAAGTGAGAGGGACTAGGGGAAGACTGGTCTTCGGAGGTCACTGCTTTAAATATATGTTTGATTGAATTCAAACATTTTCAAGTACGCTAGGTGCCAGAAGTTTTGCTAAGGGTTACAGGCTTTAGGGGAGCACATTAAGAATTGTATTCTACCTGGGAGATGTGAATGCAAACTATGTATTAAATCATATTAGGGAATCATCATTCATTTTATTATGCAGTTAAATAGAAAAAGGCCCTTAGTTTTTAGAGATGCTCTTACTAAAATATTTAGAGTTAAGATGTCATAATGCTTGTAATTTATTTTAAACTCTTTCAGCAGGAAAACAGATGAAGCAAATGTGGCAAAATTAATAACTGTTAAATTAGATGATGGATATATGAGATTCATTATATTCTCTACTTTCCTGAACATCTGAAAAATTTTCACGGTAAGAAGTAAAAAAGAAAAACAAAGCTTTCCTGAAGCTCAAAATCAAAGTTCTATTGCAAGGATGACAAATGGTTTTGTAGTAAGCAGAATTCTAATATGTTCCCATGATTCCTGCCCCTGGTGTACATTCTTTGTATAATTTCCTTATGTAGGGTGTAGGCAAGGCTTGTGAATATGATTAGGTTTTACTTCCATGATTAGGTTTCAGTATATGGCAAAGATTTAAAAATTTACACATGCAATTAAGGTCCCAGATGAATTGATTTTGAACTAAACAAAAAGGAAGTTGCCCTGGGTGGGCCTGGCCTAATCAGATGATCCCTTTGATGGCAAGATTACAGACAGCAACAGACACTCTCTAGTTGGCCTTGAGGAAACAGAACTGCCAAGTTGTGGAGAGGGCCCTGTGGTAGGGAATAGTGGGTAGCCTTTAGGGAGCAATGGATGAGGCTTTGCTCATCCCTCAGTCCTAAAACGACAGGGAACTGAATTCTGCAAACAACCACTGAACTCGAGGAAGACCTTGAGTCTCAGAAGAGACTGTGAGCTTGGCTAACACCCTGACTGCAGCATTGGGAGACCCTGAGGAAAAGACCCAGCTGATTCATAACCAATCTCCTGACTCATGGAAACGGTGAGATAATAAATGTATGTTGTTTTCAGACAATCAACTTGTGATAATTTGTTGTGAAGCAATAGAAAAAACAAATTCACATTTCAACTGTCGTGGCAAGTCTAACTGATTACAAATAGCAGCATTATATTGGAAAGGATTCTAAGACTGGGCATAGCCTCCTTGGGAAAAAAAGAAAGACAGAGAAAGTTGTGGTTGATTAGCAATGTCTGCACGAGCATGAAAGGGGTGAGCTGTACCATGTGTACCTCTTACTGCCATTCAAGGTTGCTTGCTGTATTTAAGGAAAAAAGAGTTATTTTCTGTTTTTTTTTTTTTCCTCAATGACAGAATAACCCCAAGGGGCAACAATGCTAGGGTCTCCTAGGGTCACCAAGTTAGAGGGGATGCTAACTTGTAAGAAAGGACTCAGAAAAAGAGGACTGAAAAATTATCCCACACAGATCCTAGCAACTGATAAACAATGTCTAGGATGAGCCTTGCAGGCTGGTGTTTGCAGTGAAGGCTTCTCCATTGTTCCTTCCTTCTTCACTGTCTCCACTCTTTCTCCCTTTCCATGGCCTCTAATCCTCTGCCTTCAGACATGTTCAAGGGTTCCATGAGCTGGATCCTGCTGCTATTTCTAATTCATTCTGACCCTAATACAGCAGGTCAGAATCCCTCCTTCCTCAGACACATAGGCCAAAGAAGTCAGAACTGGCTTACTGAATGTCAAGCGTGGATTAAACATTTATTAACAAATCATTGTTTCATATTAAATCCATGCAGACATCGTATCACAGTACCCAGATGTTAGTTTCATAATTTAAGTGTAATCAGTACAATGAAGCAGGCCCTTCTCCCAAGTTCTTGTTTTTAGAGGGAAGGCTGACCCCTGGGTCAGTATGTAACAAGGCAGATCACACTCCATCCTTTTTCGGTGGCACATCCCACAGCAAAGATGTCCTATTCTAAGGAACCACAAAACTGGAATTTAAAATCAAGCAGATGCAGATATAGTGGGGGAAGGAGAGAGTGGGATGAATAGAGAAAGTAGCATCGACATATATACACGACCGTGTGTAAAGCAGATAGCTGGTGAGAAGTTGCTGTATAACATAGGGAGCCCTGTTTCGTGCTCTGTGATGACCTAGGAGGGTGATATGGCGAGAGGGAGGGAGGCTGAGGAGGGAGGTGATGTATGTATAATTATGGCTGAATTGCGTTGTTGTATGGCAGAAACCAACACAAAACTGTAAAGTGTTCCCCCCAATTAAGGAATAAATTTAAATAAATAAATAAAATCAAGGTAGGTGCAACCAAAAGAAGCACACGAATAAGGTAAGACTCTGAAAAAATTAGCTTCTTCAGTTACATTAAAGAAAGATTTTGCGGGTGCAATTCCTTGTATCCAGGTGCCATTTGGAATCCAACCAGCCCAGCTTGCCCTCCTAAGCTAGTAGGTGGTCTTTATGTTCCTAAACCACTCAGTCATCATAATTTAACTGTCTTTTCCAGGGGCTTTTAACATGTAAGAAAGGATCGCCAATGTATAACTAGGCTTAAATACACTATGTGATGGGCCTTTAATGAGAACAACACCCAGAGCTTAAACCAGGGCTTGGTGGCCCACAGCTGTCACATTTTGCATTACAGCATACTATTGGCTATATTTGCAATTTACAGAATTAACTTCCAATATTTATACTTGAGAGCTTTTACTTAGAAAATAGTACTTTTCTTTTGCTTTTCTTGAAAAAAAATGGGAAATCTGACAACGTGTCAGACTCCGCATTCCTCATGCAAGTAATCTGATGGCACTGAATGGCGGGTGCCCTCCTAGATGAGTGCTTTCCCATGTACCACAGTCTCCACCATGCCCTATTGCCTCCTCAAACTGAGGCAAAGTGGCAATTATAATTTATCATCGTGGTTTCACTACTGTTTTTCTCACAGCAGAAATAAGAAGAGAATGAGCTATTCCTCATCACCATGACAATAGCCCTTTCATTCATTTACCTTAGCAGCCAGGCCCCTCTAACCTTTTGAATTTGCTGACATCTGAGTTAAATACACCTTTCCAGCAACAGACATATACCAATTTGTTACTTACTGATGCATAGTGGTTTTGACACATACATCCTTAGAATGCTTTCTCTTTCTCCGATTACTTCAATACTACACTCTCCCTTTTGATTACCTCACACCAGTCAGAATGGGCACCATCAAAAAGTCTACAAACATTAAATGCTGGAGAGGAGAAAAGGGAACCCTCCCACACTATTGGTGGGAATGTAAACTGATACAGTCGCTACAGAAAACAGTACAGACGCTTCTTGAAAAAACTAAAATAGAGCTACCATATGATCCAGCAATTCCACTCTTGAGCATATATCCAGAAAGATGAAAACTTTAATTTGAAAAGACACATGTACCCCAATGTTCATAGCAGCGTTATTTACAACAGCCAAGACATGGAAGCAACCTAAATGCCCATCAACATATGAATGGAAAAGAAGATCTGTTACACACATAATTTTATTCAGTCATAAAAAAAGAATGAAACATTGTCCATGGATGGACATAAGAGATTGTCACACTAAGTGAAGTAAGTCAGACAAAGACAAATATTATATGATATTACTTATATGGCAATCTAAGAAAATAATACAAATCAACTTATTTACAAAAGAGAAATACACTCAGAGATACTGAAAACAAATTTAGGATTACTAGAGGGGAGAAGACTCTTGAGAGTCCCTTGGACAGCAAGGAGATCCAACCAGTCCATTCTAAAGGGGATCAGTCCTGGGTGTTCTTTGGAAGGAATGATGCTGAAGCTGAAACTCCAATACTTTGGCCACCTCATGCGAACAGTTGACTCATTGGAAAAGACTCTGATGCTGGGAGGGATTGGGGGCAGGAGAAGGGGATGACAGAGGATGAGATGGCTGGATGGCATCACCGACTCAATGGACATGAATTTGGGTGAACTCCAGGAGTTGGTGATGGACAGGGAGGCCTGGCGTGCCTCCCTGGCAATTCATGGGGTCGCAAAGAGTTGGACACAACTGAGTGACTGAACTGAACTGAACTGAAAGGGGAGAAGGGAAGGAGAGGGATAAATTAGGAGTATGTGATTAATAGATACATACCACTATATATAAAATAAACAACAAGGACCTACTGTATAGCACAGGGAATTACATTCAATATCTTGTAATATCCTATGATGGAAAAGAATCTGAAGCTGTACCACTGAAACTAACACAATACTTTAAGTCAACTATAGTTTAATAAATAACAAATCAATGAATTAAATTAAAGCTTGCTTTTGGTTAGAGTTCCTCTAACTCAAAGGAGATCTTAGGATGAGTTTGATCATTTAAGAAACATATGATTGGGTCCTTAAAGGAAATGTGTCTCGCTGATCCCTGAGTTCATACATTTTAATTACACCACTGATGCCTGTTTGATTCAGACATTGCATTTTCCCCCTACTGTAAAAAACAAAAATTCCGACCCACACAACCCCTTGATTGGTATTAATATTTGCACTTTCTATCAAGGTGAAGAAATATAGAAAAGAGGCCCTTGCTTGTTACTAAATGAGAGGTAACTAAAAAGCATGTTTAGTTACCTCTCATTAGGACAGAGCTGTTGGAAGGACACAGGAACAGAGAGGAGTGGGTGAAAATTAAGAAAAGACCATTGGGAGAGGAGGCACAGGACACGAAGGAGTAGGTGTAGGGGGATGCTAGGAGCCTATTAGCAGAAGGGGCCCAAATGCCTGTGTTGAGGAAGGTGTGGGGGGGGATGGTAGGGAGGAGAGGGGAGCGGGCAGCATCCGGACACTCACGGTTGAGCTGCCGCCTCCGGATCCGGTCCCTCCATGGTCTGTTTCTGATCCAGTGCAGTCGTGATGGTAACACCATGGTTCCAAAGCGAGGGTCTAACACCTCCTCATGGCTGGAGAACAAAAGTGCTCACAGCGATACAGGAAGTCAAGGCCAGACGTACAAAAAAAAAAAAATTTTTTTTTGAGCCCTCTTCTTCTTTTTTTTATATCCGAGGCTTCCGTTGACTTCTTTTATCTTGTAACTTGCCTTTTTTTTTTTTTACCTTCCCTTAACTCCGGACTGGCCCGAAGGCAGCTGCTGTGCTGGGCTGCCCGGCTCCGGCCTCCTGTGCCATGTTTTATGCATGAAGATGATGGGCTGGTAATTTATTCGTGCTGAGATCGCAGGGCTCCTGTGTCTGCCCCACGTCAGAGGCTGGGGGAGGGCAGGTGTATCTATCTGCAGGAAGAATGGCCTGAAATGGGGATCCCTCTCTGCAGGCGGGATTGAAGATCTGAGCTTGGCTGCCAGGACACGGGGCAGGGTGACTGGAGCCCCAATCAGGCAGTGGTGCTCTCCTTTTAGGGCACGTGATCTATTTGCTTCTGGGTCTGTAGTGCCTAGTCTAGTGCCTGGCACAGTTTGCGAACAATAAATACTTGTTGACTAAATGAAGGTTCAGTGGTAACCAACATCAGGACTTCACTGTGCCCACATGAATCCTTTATACTCCCTGACCTGCTACATTCACTATCCTCAAAATGCTCATTTGAACTTTCTCATCCATCCCATTGCACACACTTTTGTCTCCACCTGAGACCACACTCCCTCCTCACCCACCCATTCATGCTTCAAAATCTCATTTTCCCAGGAGGTGTTCCTGCACCCACATTGATGGGGCTAGCCCCTACACAGCTGTGCCTCTCCGCTCATCATGCCTGGAAGGGCATGTGTTAGGACTTTTGTTTGTTTGCTGGTTTGTCTTAAGGTGCATGTCCAAACAGCACATCAGCTTCTTGGTGGCAGAGACTGTGTGTTCCTCTCCTAAGCTTGCAGTGTGGTCTGCCTGGGAAACCGGTGGCACCGAGGCATGGCTGGGGCAGCTTGAGCCTGCCTCCCCAAACCTCCACCAGCCCATCCTCAAGCCACACCAAATAAACACACAGTCTAACGAAATGCATTGTATTGGCTATAATAACAGCCTCAATTTGTGACCCCTGGGTCCTGCGCCTGGCAGGGGAAGCGCTGTCTGTGATTGATCACTTACTCTGTTCAAGCTCTTCAGTGTGTGATGTCAGATTGCTCCAGAGAGCAGTTATTGATCAAAGCCTCAGGAATAGTCTTGCTAGAAGGTCAGGGCTGGAAAAAGTGATATTCAAGTTACCAAATTTAGCCCAAGATGCTCCACAAGCCTGCTGAATCAGAAACTCTGCCCTCTGTCCTTTGCGTCCCTCCTGGTGCCACTGAGGCAAAACTGCTGGGGGGATGGAGGGGCTGGGTCACGATTGCTACAAACCAGAGGTGTGCTTTGGTCCCTGGGCCTTGTTTCCTTCATCTTAAAATAGAAATAACCTGCATACCCCATGGGGTTTTCAAGATGAAACGAGATGAAGGTAAGCTAACTCTAGGGGTGGGTAGACTACGGGACTGCTCCTTGTCCAACCAGCATTACGCCTGGTGGTGAAGGGAATACGTTCCAGAGCCACACTGCCTGGGCGCAGACTCTTAGTAGCCTGCTTAGTAGCATCATGGCTTTAACCTCACTGTACCTCAGTTTCTTCATCTGTAAAATGGGGCTAAAAAGAACTGCAGCCTTAGGGTCATGCTGACGATTTAGTGAATTAATATAAGCAAAAAGCTTTAGGTTTAGCTTCGAGGAATTGCTCCATGTCATGACAGGCTGTTGGTCACTAGCCATACAAGTTTCTGAAAGTTAGCAAATTCCCTGGGTCTCCCTTGTCTTACCTGCAAAAGGAGGTGGTCTCGGATACATTCTATCAGGAGTCCTGGGTTTAATTTCCTATTGCTGCTATAACTAATTGTTGTTATTTAGTTCCTAAGTCACGTTCGACTTTTTTGTGACCCCATAGACTGTAGCCCACCAGGCTCCTCTGTCCATGGAATTCTCCAGGCAAGAATATTGGAGTGGGTTGCCATTTCCTTCTCCAGGGGATCTTCCCAACACAGGAATCGAACCCACATATCCTGCAATGGCAAATGGATTCTTTACCACTGAGCCACCTGGGAAGCCTCACTAAAACTACCACATGTTTCTTGGCATAAAACAACACAAATTTGTTTTCTTATAGTTCTCAAGGTTGAAGTCTGAAAGGAGTCCAACAGGACTAAGATTGAGATGTCCACAAGATTGCATATCTTCTTGGGGCTCTAGGAGAGGACAGTTTCTTTGCCTTGTCCAGCTTCTAGAAGATTCCTTGAGTCCATTTCCAGGTTATCTTTCTTAGTGTGAGGGACCACTACCTAAACCTTTCTACCAAGTGTAGTGACTTGGCAATTGTGGGTCATGCTGGGCTTTGCTGATCCAGACAAATCGCCACTGGACCTGAGTCCTCACTGATTTGTCTACATCCTAAGCTTCATTTTCTGAAGCAGGGGAAAGGTAGACACCAAGATGAGGACCAAGCCTGTGGAAGTTTTATTGGCTCTTGCCAACTGGACATAATTCCCTAGAGTGACACACCCAGCACAAGAGAGCCGCTTGTCTGAGAGACCTAGGATGGCTGTTCTAACAGTTCTGTTTGTTGACTCGTACAACTGCTAATTGCAACATAATTTTCTGCTCTTCACGTCACTTACCATAAATCAAATCAGGTAGCTGCCAGCTAGGCAAATTAGAGATGAGGGGAAACTTGGGGAGGCTGTTAGAGTGCTGTGGTCACACTCCCTTCTGTGACTCTCTTTCACCATTTGGCTCCTGCACGTCTGTATCCACAATGAACTTGAATATAGAGAATGTAATACAAAATGAAGCACCGCTCCTACCCCCAACCCTTTCTTTTTGCAATCAAGATCAGATCTTCTTTCCTCCTCATTAGTCCACACATTTCCCAAACTTCTGCTGCATGAGTCAATGCTTTTCCAATGTACATAATTTACAACAGCAGATGAGAGGAACAATGGACCAGAGTGGGTGGGAAGTACAATCAGGTCTAAGATGAGAGGCAGCTGAAAACTTTGCATTTCCTCATCTCTAGTGAACTGAAATACAAATTTTGCCAGTTTACTCTTTACCATCACAGTGAGACTTGGAGGTGGGAGTGAAACTAGAAACGGAAGCCTCACCTCCATCTCTTGTCATCATTCTTTCTGGTCAGATTGGCAATGCTGTAGACCCCTAGCTCTTACCATATGGTTCCCTTCCCTAACTCTTCGAGCTTTATCTGTTCTTTCATCAAGTACACACTCATAAACGCCCCGGAGTAAATGGTCTGTGAGTGTTATTCTCCCAAGCGACATTTGCATTTGTGTGAAGTATAGAATATCAATTTTTACTCTTCTCTGGGCTTTTGGTGCTATTAAATTTTCATAAGTTGCAGAATTTCATGGCAGAATCAGAGTCTGCTAGGAGCAATATGTTAAAAAGAATATGGAGAAAAGCATAATTATGTGATCCTTGCTGCTACCTTTTTCCTTTAACTTATTTTCAATAAATGCAAGCTAAGTGTTATGTTCAGGAGAAAGAGCACCAGCATTTCTAGTTCTACATTAAAACTGTCCTGGGGAGAAGCAGACCTTCAATTACTCAGTGGAGAATGGAAATTGCTAAGCCAAGGCACATTGTGCTCCTTTTAAAGAAAGCCATTAAGGAGAATTTGGTATTATTTTAAAATAAAAGCTTATTAAACACCAGGAGGAAATGACAGCACTGCACCTGATTTACTTCTCTCCTGTCACAAACATACCCAAAAGGGACATATGGTTTTGTTTATTTTTTGGAAACTGGAAAGCAATTGAGAGCCAAGTTCTAGTTATGGCTATCGGGCTGTCTATCTACCTGCACTGACTGAGTACTTACCAAGAAACAGGCGTTGGGTTGCATGCTTTAAGTGGCTATGTTATTATATTTAATTCCCCCTATATTCTTATTAATGAGTAGTTTTACTAATCCCATGTTATAGATAAATGAATGAAAGCTAAAGAGTAGTTACTCCAAATAGCAATTATCCGATACAGTATTTTACAGATATTAATTTCAGATCACTGTCACCATAATCCTGTACCCATTTCACAGATGGTGAAACTGGGGGCAGAGAGAAGTTTAATAATTTGCAGGGCTCACACAGCAGCAGGTGACTGAGATGAGATTTGAATTCAGGTAGCCTGGCTCTGTGCCTAACCACAAGCTATATTAACTCAAATTAAGCAATTAAAAAAAAAACAGTGTAACTATGCACAGTTGCTGCTGCTGCTCAGTCACTTCAGTCGTGTCCAACTCTGTACGACCCCATAGACGGCAGCCCACCAGGCTCCCCCGTCCCTGGGATTCTCCAAGCAAGAACACTGGAGTAGGTTGCCATTTCCTTCTCCAATGCATGGAAGGAAAAGTGAAAATGAAGTCGCTCAGTTGTGTCCGACCCTTAGCGACCCCATGGACTGCAGCCTACCAGGCTCCTCCATCCATGGGATTTTCCAGGCGAGAGTACTGGAGTGGGGTGCCATTGCCTTCTCCAACTATGCACTATGCTCTACATATTTTAAATTTGGCAATACTATTCTGTGTTTGAAAGATGTCCCATGCAGCCTTGGCAAAGGCAATTCCTGAATGATAATGAATTAGAACATCTGACAGCTATTAGAGAATTGTCCTAGACAACCTCACATTCAAAAGCCTCACTTTAGAGACAATGAAACCGAGGCTCAGAGAGGTCTGGGGACACATCCAAGTTTGCACAGCAGGTTGATGGATTTGGGCCAAGTCTTAACGCACCTCACCCCCAGTCTCAGTTCAGTATTCTTGCCACTGCTGCTGAGGTCAGATTTCACAGGAGTTTTTAGAGCTAGGACATTTTTTGAGGCTGGTTTTTGTGGAGGAGAGACAGACAATTGTGAGTTGGATGATGAAAGAGCACGCAGTGCCTGCATTCTATCTGCTCTCTTGCTGGCAGACACAGCCCATCCCTGCCCTCTCCCCACCCACCTTCCTCGCTCTCAAACTACTTCTCTGCATCATTTCCTGTCTCAGTGAACAGCCCGCCTCCCAGCCATTGCCCCATCAGAGGCGTAGGTGATCCTCCTAGTGCCCTAAGCTTCCTGCCCACATTCAAACCAACGGCTGATCCGAGGGAATCCACCTCCTTGTCCCCTCCCAGATCTTCCCTCTAGCTGTGCTCACAGCCACCATCCTGGCCCAGACCATCATCCTGTCACATGAGCTGCCTTGACACCCCCTCATCAGTGTCTTCCTGTTCCACTTTTGCCACCCACCCCAATCCACATGCTCATTAAAGCCAGAGTCAACTTCTGAAAATGCAGGTCTGACCATATACTGCCACCACATAAGCCCCTTTAGTAATGTACTTTCTCTCAGGATAAAATCCACTTTCCTTACTTACTTCCACACTAACTACTCCCACAGCAGTGGAGAAGAAGGGATGCCTAATGAAGATGTTAAACCAACAGAGTTGATGACTGATTTACTGGAAGAGAGAAAGAAAGAAGCCATTCAGGAGATAGCATCCAGGGTCCAAATTGAAGCACTCACCACTTGGGCACACAAGAGAGAAAGTACCCATTCACTGAGTTTAAGCTTCAGAAGGCAGAGACTCAGACATCACCCAAAGAAACAGATACAAGAAAAACTGTGAGGGATGCGGGGTGTGAGCTTGCTAATTGAGCTATGCAGTGTCTGTCCCAAGAGCCCTTGACATTTACAAACACTGTGAGGTCTCGCGGAAGAGACTTGTTTTCTTCTGTGATCAAGGGCCCAGATATTTTAAGTTGGAAAATAATTTATTATGCAGGTGGTGCCTGAGTGACGTCAGCGGAGCTGAGTTGCCTTCACGTGGACAAGAACAAGGTCCATTTTCCCCTCTGACTCCATCAGCCCAAGCAGCCTCGATTTAGGCAGAAGAAAAATGTGAGAGCAATGATCTGTGTGACCTTTGTGGTGGCTTCCTCTGGGGAGACTCAAGATGCAGATACTTCCTCATTATATTTAGTCTTAGAAAATTCAACTCTTCTTTGATCTTAATGTCATTGGATTTGGACCCTTTCCAGCCTTGTCACATGACGGGGTAGGGGGTCCGTGAAAAGTCCATGATTCAAGAGCAGCTTCTCTGCTTTTACTTTAAGAAACCATAGAGTCAGATCTAGAATCCTAGAGCTGGAGCGATCTCAGTAATCGCTGCCCCACTCTTTCAATTCACGGAAGAAACAGAGACTCAAAGGGGATATATGTCTTGTCAGTGGCAAAAAACCACTTGGTTCTTGAGGCTATATTCATACTCAGCTGTTCTGCTTCATGGGTCAGGTCTCTTTCCACATTCACAAGCCATTACAAAGACATCTTGGGATATCTGGGGTTTTCAGCAATGTTTTAAACATTGTATTTTATGTGTGATCAAGGACGATAACAAGGACTATATTTTTAAATTATGCTACAATTTTGGATTTGAAAAGTTTCATACATGTTGTTCCCAAAGGGATATTTATCTAACTGGAGTAATCTGTATTTTTATGTGCCTTTAGGCTGGAGTGGGGAGAGATTAAAGGGAGATAAAGAAAAAAAAGGGTCAGGGAATCTTCTCTCTCTAAAGTTTCTGGGTCCTAAACTTGTGGGAATCTATCTAGCCTGCTTGAGGGAGGTCTGCCAAGGAGTCTGGGGGTCTCTTCCTTACCAGGTTCATCTAATTCAGATTTTCCAATATTGCTTTTGTTTTATGTTTTGTTTTTCTGACTGTGAGGCACATGGGATCTTTGCTCCTCTACCATGGCTCAAACTTGAACCCCCTGCATTGGGAGGTGAAGTCTTATCCACTGGAGACCACCAGGGAAGCCCCTAATTTGGATTTTAAATCTGTATTAGGCACCAGGCACACAAAGATGCATAATACATGGCTTTGCCCTGGAGACTTTAAAATTCAGCCTGGACTGTAGACGGATGACAAAGAACTCTATTACCAAATCCAATGTGACTGGTTTTAGAGCAGCAGCATCAAGTCAGCTGGGGACCGGGATGCCTGAGAACTGGATCTGAAGAGGAAGCGGAAGAGGAAATTCAAGGCAGTTGAATTTCAAGCGATGCCTTGAAAGACGGGCCATATCAAGGGGCGGGGAGAGGACTGAGAATAAAGGCAACACAGGCCAAAGACTCACAGGAGCAAACTCTGTGGGAGGAGATGACAGAGATCTTGTGAATGAAGTGAAAGGAGGAGGGGAGGAGGGAGCGGAGAGCGTGGCCTGAAAAGGCAGGGCTGAGGGGAGATGCCGCAGCCAGGGAAGGACAAGCCTTCTAGTCGTGGGCAAGAAGGTGAATTTGTTCTGGCCTCCGAGGGCCTCCCTCACCAACTGGCGGATCAGCGCTGTTACCCTCAGGAGCCCTCAGTTCTCAGGCTTCCTCCCTCCGCGGGCGGCGGAAGTAGCTCACTTAGACCACAGGGCGTTGCCATGTGAGGGAGTCTGAGGAAGGCGATGCTCCAGACACCAGCAGCCGCCCCCTTGGAGCCTCAGAGAGTGTGGACCACCTCTGGTGGACTCGTCTTGTTCCTGCATGTGATGCTGAGGTTGGGAGCCGGAGAGGCCCAGGAGAAGATGTCTCCAGAAACTACTCACACTACCTAAGCAAAATCTCAACAGAAAGATGCATGCAAATCAGAGAGAAGCATGTTCAAGTACAGAGGAAGAAAAATTGCCAAGGAAATGAAACATGTAGATTATCCAGTCAGGACATACTCAAAAGTGAAATACACTTAAACTACAGAAAGATAAGCATCTACTGAGCGCTTGCTATGTACCAGACACGGTGCTAAATGTTTAGGGGGCATTATCCCCCACACTGGGGGTAAGCCAAAATCTAACCAAAATGTTGCTAGGTGAGAGTAAAATCTGAACCAAGTCCTTGAGTTAGTTGACTGATACTGATGGTTAGTGTCACCGAGTTAAGACAACCAATGCATTCTGGCTTGCCAGAGACTTTTCCAGGTGAAGCACTGAAAACTGTACATTCATCCTCCAGTCCTGAGGAAGCAAGACAGTTGACCATGCTTTGGCAGGTGACAATGGCCCAGAGCTTCTCTCTCCTCTCTTTAGAGGTTCACCTCTACAAAGGACTGGACATCTATCTCACTGGGGCACCTTCTCTCCTAGATAGTGCTGGATGAACATTAGCCAATCCCAACTGTTATATCTTAGAGTTCTTCTTGATTCTTCCATGCTTCCTTCCTGTATCTAACGCCACAGGTTCATTGTGAGATGCTGAAGCAGAACTGTAGACTGCCATCCCTCCTGCAAGGCACCTTCCTGCTGTGTAGGGTGGAAAGCTACAAGTATCCCACATCTAGAGATCCTCACATGACTTAAGAGTCGACAAGGCTGGTGCCCTGATATGAGTCTTGAAGGAGCAAGTGGGCAGAGCAAGCTGTTGGCCTTGTGGAGGGAGTGTAGACCTTTGGGCCAGTGCAGTGGCTTTAATTCTGCTAAAATCAGAAGGGGCAGGGCAGGATGAAACTCAGAAGCTTCCTGATCATGGCAGAGGCATGATGCTTCTAGGAGCCTGCTGCCTACAGCTCCCAGTTCTTGAGAAGTTCAGGCTAGACTGTGTACCTTCAGCCCCCTTAGTGATTTTATGAGCTATTATAACTCTCCTTTAGCATAAATTAGCCAGAAGATCCTGCAATTTTCAAAGGAACACAGACTGATACCGACAGTAAGATGCCATCACCAACAGCTTAATATTTGTTTCCTGGATGCTGCTCTGGAAAGAATTCTGAGGTCTTGGCCAGTCTCAGTAAGCAAGGCTGGGCTGATGGACTGGGGATCCCTGTCATGTTACCAGAGGGGGAACAACTGCCATTTTGTCGCCTGTGGTTAAGACTATTGACAAAACCAGGTCTTTTTTTCTTTTGTTTTACAACCTTACGGTCATTTTAAAGGTATCTTCTGCTAAGGTGTTGATTTTGTGAGTTTAACTCTGGAGATTAGAATTTTTAGATTTCTTTAACCTTAATTTTAGAAGTATAAGCTACAATTGTCTTTGATATCAAGGGTTGAATATTTGTTGACATAAGTTCTTTTTTTTTTTGTGAAGTGGTCAGGTTCTGGATATATATATATATTTTTTTTAATTTTATTTTATTTTTAAACTTTACATAATTGTATTAGTTTTGCCAAATATCAAAATGAATCCACCACAGGTAATGAACATAAATGCTCTGTTGAAAATCTCTTGCTCATCAAAGATAAAGAAGATGAAAAACCATTTATATTCTAGAGGATATTATGTATTCACCATATAGATCTCTATATATTATACTATGTATATATTACATTGAGGAGAATCAGAATGGCTAAAGAGAAGGAATGAAGATCTTACTCAAATTTAAATCTCTATTTCTTATAACCATTTACAATTTTCTTTATAATTCAGTAGTTTAGAATAAAATTTTCCTTAATCCTGCATAGAGGTTGTATACAGGATTCAAATTGCTTCAGAGAGGAAATTGTTCCCTTGGCCATAATGTGAAAGTGTTTTGTTGCTCAGTCATGTTCAACTCTTTTTGCGACCGCATGGACTGTAGTCCACCAGGCTCCTCTGTCCATGGGATTCTCCAGACAAGAATACTGGAATGGGGCAGCTGTGAGTGCAGCCAGGGGTGGAGGCTTCAGCTGTGGGAAGTGGTGACACAGAACTGATGCCATGACCGCCGAGTTGAGCAGAGTGGTAACACCATCAACAGTGGGGTTCTGCCCTTGGTTTACTGCCGGGTGCTGCTGGCCCCCTTTCTAAAGTACAATGCAAAAGGGACATTGTGTATATGCAGTGCTTGTCTGGCTGTTTTTATTTTTTTAATTTTTTTGCATCTGTTTTTCTTTGCAGTTATTAAATCTGTACGCATGGAATTTAAACCTCTGATATGTATATCCACCAATGGGCATTATTACCGTTTCGTGTAGAGGGTTGGTGGTGTCATGCAACACTCAGAATGCTGTGGTTAGCCTTGTTTTTCCAGAGTTATGTTTTTTTCAGTCATTTCTTCAGGGGAAACTAAATGATTTAGTTGGAGCGAGAAAAAAAAAGAATACTGGAGTGGGTAGCTATTCCCTTCTCCAAGAGATCAAACCCAAGTCTCCCACACTGCAGGCAGATTCTTTGCCATCTGAGCCACCAGGGAAGCCCATATGACTGCTAAAGGAAACTGGATCTTCTCACTTCAACTATAAATGAAGTTATCAGCCTTGCATTATATTCTCTTCTACTATAGACATTGTTCTCCTGTTAGTGAGCACTCTGGCTGACTCTACTTGTGTCTGTTCAGTTCAGTTCAGTTGCTCAGTCATGTCCGACTCTTTGTGACCCCATGGACTGCAGCACATCAGGTTTCCCTGTCCATCACCAAATCCCAGAGCCTGCCCAAACTCATGTTCATCAAGTTGGTGATACCATCCAACCATCTCATCCTGTCATCCCCTTCTCCTCCTACCTTCAGTATTTACCAGCATCAAGGTCTTTCCCAATGAGTCAGTTCTTCACATCAGGTGGCCAAAGTATTAGAGTTTCAGCCTCAGCATCAGTCCTTCCAATGAATATTCAGTGTTGATTTCCTTTAGGATGGACTGGTTTGATCTCTTTGAAGTTCAAGGGACTCTCAAGAGTCTTCTCCATCACCACAGTTCAAAAGCATCAATTCTTTGGCACTCAGCTTTCTTTATGGTCCAACTCTCACATCCATACATGACTACTGGAAAAACCATAGCTTTGACTCGAAGGACCTTTATTGGCAAAGTAATGTCTCTGCTTTTTAATATGCTGTCTAGGTTGGTCATTGGAGAAGGAAATGGCAACCCACTCCAGTATTCTTGCCTAGAGAATCCTGTGAACAGAGGAGCCTGGTGGGCTGCCGTCTGTAGGGTAGCACAGAGTTGGACACGACTGAAGCAACTTACTATGCATGCATGCATTGGAGAAGGAAATGGCAACCCACTCCAGTATTCTTGTCTGGAGAATCCCAGGGATGGAGGAGCCTGGTGGGCTGCTGTCTATGGGATCACATGCATGCATTGGAAAAGGAAATGGTAACCCACTCCAGTATTCTTGTCTGGAGAATCCCAGGGATGGAGGAGCCTGAAGGGCTGTCATCTATGGAGTCACACAGAGTCGGACACGACTGAAGCAACTTAGCAGCAGCAGCAGCAGCAGCAGGTTGGTCATAGCTTTTCTTCCAAGAAGCAAGCATCTTTTAATTTCATGGCTGCAGTCACTATCTGCAGTGATTTTGGAGCCCAAGAAAAGAAAGTCTGTCACTGTTTCCATTCTTTCCCTATCTTGTGTCTGTGGAGAGCAGTAATAAAGCCACTTGGATGTAATCTAATCACAACACATAGCATGATTTCTCTGACAGTTCTTAAGAGTTTGGGGTTCCTCCTTGGTTCTCACTTGTATCCCCTCCACCTGAAAAGGCTTGTCTCTCGTGGGGGAACTGTCCTTCCCAGGGAGATTTGTACTCTGACTCAGAGGACCCAGAGATGAGGCTGGAATAAGGATGTTACAGGCTGTGCAGCTGCTAGCATCACATCACCTGGCCTTTGCCTGTTCTGACCCTGGACTCTGACCCAGGTGAAACACCTGTACAACCAACCTGGGGCACAGAACCAGAAAAAGAATTTTTGGAGTTGAAAAGGCCTGGAGACAAATTTCAGTCTTTTTCTCATTTCCGCAAGAGCAGGTGTCCTCCTTCAGAGTCTCAGTTAGTTGCAAGCAATAGAAATCCACTATAAACACAATATGAGTTTGTTTTGTTTTGGTTTGAAGTGAGGGGAGAAGATTTATAAAAAGATGATACAGCAAATGCTTCGAGCAGGTATCTGAAGAGAGAACCGCCACCAGGAACCTGGACAGCCGTCAGTCAGACACTGCCTGGCCTTCGCTTGCTCTCAGGAGTCATGAACTCTCCCTGGGCTTCTGAGTGCTCAACTACCCTCCTGGGCCCATGGGCAGCGAGTGAGCCAGGAGTCAAACCAGAGGAGTGAATCCCGACTGCACCCTTTCAAGCCGTGTGACCCTGGATAAGCTACTAAACCACTTGAGACTGGAGTGTCTTGACACTGGCTGAGAACAACGACAGCTCCGATCCCACAAGGTTGCGGTGAGGATCAGATGGGCTCAGCTGTGTGAAAACAGTGCCAGCGTCTCATATTTATTAGCTATTAATCTGGTACATCCTCTGTTTTCTTTCTGTGGATTGCTTTTCTCCACTTCACTGGGCCCATGTCCAAGCTCAGTCAGCCCACATGGGGAACTCACCTCTAAGTCCACTCCATCCCTGGCCAGGCCAACAGCCAGACGTCACAGAAGCCTGTCAGTCCCCAGACCAAAGTCTCAGGAGAAAGAATCTCCCTGGCTGGACTGTGATCATGGAAACAGTGGAACTCAGATGTGGAATTGTGTGTGTGTGTGTGCGCACGCGTGCACGCCCAGGGGTGGATGGATGGGGATTGGAGGGGTGTAGTTCTCAAAGAAAGAAAGGGTCTCTTAATGGGCCAGTTAATCCTCCCCAAGAGATGAGCCCAGAAAACCTGCATTTTGTAAGCTTCTGTGATGACTCTGATACACACTGCTAGAGCCCATGTCAGATACGTGGCATCCTTTTACCATATCTGTGTGTTATCCACACCACCCAAGGCTTCTGTGTGCTTTTGCTCTTAAATGGTCATAAGTGTAAAGAGCCAGAAGGGCCTGGGAGTTCTCCCTTCCTCCACGGTGTTCCATAAACAGGAAGTGTCAACTGCTGGTGAGGGAGTCTGAAAGCCCAGCCACCTTGCCTTGGAGTGGCGACACACCCTGAGGCGTAATTCACCCCCAGAGCTCCCCTGGGGGGTCAGGCTGAGAAGGGGACTTGGCCAGAGATGGTCCTTTTCTTGGGTTCTTCCTCTCTCTGTCTGTCATCCCCAGCTTCCTGGCTTCCCTGGGAACATCTCCTTAATAAATCACTTACACATGAATCCGGCTCTCAGGGCCTGTTTCTGGAGCTCAATTTAAAACAATCCCATGGATCAAAAAATGAATCTGAACTCACTTGTGAGCCATTAATGGATGTAACTGGTGTCCATGGGAAATGCATTCTTTCCAGCCTCTGAGGTTTGGTTTTGTTTCTCACTCCTGCATTCTTCAGTGGGTCCCACCCACTGAGAGAGGCTGCTGGGGAGCCCAGTCTCTCTGCCTTCATAAAATTATCTTCTTTCAAAGCAAACAAGGAGGACAGCCACACCACTCCTTAAAAAAAAAGAAAGAAAGAAAAGGAGGTTGGTCTGGTATGTGACCTGATCTTCTTTGCTGGCCCCCTTCCCTCGCCAGCTGGGAGAGCAGTTTTAACTTTCAGAAAAATAGACTCTTCCTGCCAAGTCCAGCTGCCTGTCTGGAAGCTAAACATGGGGAGGCCAGCAACTGGAGGCAGGATAAGAGGTGACATTTCTAGGACAAGCTGCCACCTTAGCTGATTCTCACAAAGTAATACTCCTGATGCCTGTTGTGGGGGTGGCTACTGCTGGTTAGGAGGACAGGCACTGTGAGTGGATTTCAATGAGAAGTGATCTTAGGCTAAGAGATCACACAGGGCTGGCTGTGTCCTTGAAGCCAACCAAGGTACTCCTTTGGGCCAGTCTCAATGCTGGGCAGATGAGACAGTCCCTGGTGTGGCAGAACTGGGCTGTCTCTTCTTACTAACCTCACTTCAAAATATTCTGGCCCCCTCAGCTTGGCACTGAAGACTAAAATCCCTATTGCACAAATTCACCTCTTTGGGTGAAAGCCTGTCTGTGATTGAAATGTAAACCTTTTGAGAGAGAGAACACATTTCCCTGTTGCGTTTACCAGGACTTTTGGGGTTGCAAGTGACAGAAATCTGACTTGAAATGACATAAACATAAAGTAGGGTTTAATTGACTCAGGAATCTATCCTGATTACAGAGCCAATTAAACCAAGCTTTGAAGGGCTTTCCTAGTGGCTCAGGGACAAAGAATCCACTTGCCAATGCAGGGGATGTGGGTTTGATCCCTGGGTCGAGAAGATCCCCTGGAGAAGGAAATGACAACCCACTCTGGTATTCTTGCCTGAGAAAACCCATGGACAGAGGAGCCTGGAAGGTCTCAAAAGAGCCAGACACGATTCAGGGACTAAACAACAACAATCAGGGTAGACTGTAAGCACAGATGAGCCAGATGCCAAAATAATGTCCTTAGAACTCTTTTTTTCTATTTGTCAGCTTTGCTTTCCTCTGTGTTGGCTTCATTCTCAGATGGCCTCAGTAGCTCCCTCCTACTCTCTTAGCAACCCCTGTCACCCCAGCCCAAATTTCAGGACTGCTCCTTATTGTCTTAAAGTGAGTCACGTAATCCCTGAAAACCAATTGCTGTAACTCTGATGGATAAGCCTTAGCCATGTGCCGATGGCTGGGGTAGGGAAGAGGGTTCAGCCCCACTCAGAGTAGGAAAGGGTGGTTCAGTAAACTTCAGTAAACTTGATCTTACCAAGAGAACAAGAAATGGGTAATACAAAGACAAAAGCAACACCATCTACCACACTTACGATCAGTTTTCATACTTCGAGCATAACAGCAAGCAGAGAGCAGCTCCCTCCAGGATGAGACATGGCAGGGGATGTAAAGACAAGTCTAGAGTAAAGGGCACCAAGTTGGAAAACCAGACAGGCATGGGGGGCACACACTAGGGCTCCTGGAGGACACATGGGACAAACAGGGGCTCTGAGATTTTAACGGTACCCTCATAGAGGCTGAGAAAATGTCAAGACCACACGGAAAGTAGCAGTGGAAATGCAGGTAGCTTGACAGGTACATGGGCAGGCGGCCAGCACTGTAGCTCACATTTCAGACCAATAGCCTTCCCCTGAGGAACATGCTCCCCTTTATTTGCTAAAGATGATATGACTGTGGATGAAGTGAACACATGATTGATTGTCTAAACACGGACCTTTTAGAAGGAAGAGGGCACTCTTAATAATTACACCAGGAAGACTGTAATAAATTAAGACTGGCTTGGGAGAACTAGGGCACAGGGTCACCCTAACTGGAGCTACTAACAGTAGAGCTTGGCTTTATTCTAATAGTGATGATGGATATGCATGGATTCATCCACAGCCCCTCAGCCCCCTCATCGTTCTATTATGGGTTGCAGGATTACCGTGGGGGATGTATCCACTGACCTTCATCTTTGTAGCCCTGTTCTCTACCCAACCAGACACAGTACAGTGAAAGGACAAAAGACACAGTTTAAATAATTAAAATTAAAATTAAACCAGCAATTAACTAAGCAAGGCAGTATGTCAGACTGGTTAATGGATTTCACTTTGAGGTTTAGATCTCAGTTATGTGGCTTAGGCAAGATTCTGCAGGGGCTCGATTCCTGATCTGTAAAATGGAGACGAGCACACACTGAGCTTTTCTTTGTTTTTTTTTTTTTTTTTTTTTTTGTGGTGGCACTAATCTTTATGTGGATTATTTAATTTGGTTATCATTACAAACTTACAAGGCAGGTACTATTGTTATCTCCATTTGGCAGACCAAGGCACTGAAGCTCAGGGAGCTTAAGAACTTACTCCAGGTCACACAATTAATAAATATGTATCTGGTGGTGGTTTTGGTGATTAAATGAGACAAAGCTTATTAAAAACTTAGCATATTGATTGAATGCCAAGAGAAAGCCCTGGATAAATGTTAGCCCTTCATGATGATAATTTAATATTTCAGTGTTATTGTTATCTTACATTTGTAATTTGGAAGGCACTAATCTGGATCATATTTCTAACCAGCCATATCCTAAGAGGACATTATTGTTGACGCGAACCATCTCTGAGAGACCCAAGAATCTGAAACATCCAGGCACTTCGTGCTGCAGCTGGGAAAAGAAAATATTCGCATGTATCCTTAAATCCAGACAGTTATTTAAAAAAATAAAGCAAGTGTCCTCGGTGGACAGAAGGCAGCAGATTGGGGTGGGGAGGGAGAGAGAAGAGTTGTTTAATCATCTGTCCCATACCTCCTAAAAGGAGGCTTGTGTGCTAGGAATACATAATCAGGCATCACGGGCCATTCTGCCCCCAAGAGCTGCTCACTGTCTCCAGAAAATCCATTAGCATTGCAAAGGACCTGTTTAACAGGCACCCAGGGAGAACCTTACGTATTTGTCTCCAATCCTTGCAAAGGTCCTGCGGCCAGGTGAGATCATCTGAGCCACCTCCCTTAACCCCTGAGGCATGCCCAGGCAGAGGGCACAGGAGAAACACTCAGCCACTGAGCGATGCCACCGGCCTGTCATCCATCTACCAGAGAAGCAACACCTGGGGGGTTAGGACCAGGGCTTCATACACGGGAACATTCCTGTTCAAGTTTCTGGATCAAACGGATGGTGTGACCTTAGGCAAGTTAGTTCTCTAGCTCTTTGAGCCTTGGTTTCCAAGTTGGTAAAATAGGGATAATAGAACCTTCCTCATATCTTGAAAGAAACAATGTATTTAAATTGCTATGTTGTACATCTGAACCTAATATAATATTGTAAGTTATTGATCAGAGATCAGATCAGTCGCTCAGTCATGTCCGACTCTTTGCAACCCCATGAATCGCAGCACGCCAGGCCTCCCTGTCCATCACCAACTCCCGGAGTTCACCCAGACTCATGTCCATTGAGTCAGTGATGCCATCCAGCCATCTCATCCTCTGTCGTCCCCTTCTCCTCCTGCCCCCAATCCCTCCCAGCATCAGAGTCTTTTCCAATGAGTCAACTGTTCACATGTTGTACTGCCAAAGTACTGGAGTTTCAGCTTTAGCATCAGCCCTTCCAAAGAAATCCCAGGGCTGATCTCCTTCAGAATGGACTGGTTGGATCTCCTTGCAGTCCAAGGGACTCTCAAGAGTCTTCTCCAACACCACAGTTCAAAAGCATCAATTCTTCGGCGCTCAGCTTTCTTCACAGTCCAACTCTCACATCCATACATGACCACAGGAAAAACCATAGCCTTGACTAGATGAACCTTTGTTGGCAAAGCAATGTCTCTGCTTTTGAATATGCTATCTAGGTTGGTCATAACTTTCCTTCCAAGGAGTAAGCGTCTTTTAATTTCATGGCTGCAGTCACCATCTGTAGTGATTTTGGAGCCCCGAAAAATAAAGTCTGACACTGTTTCCACTGTTTCCCCATCTATTTCCCATGAAGTGATGGGACTGGATGCCATGATCTTCATTTTCTGAATGCTGAACTAACAGTAAGTTATTGATAGTATACCTCAAAGAAAAAGCAATGTATATTGTATGCTTAGCAGAGTGCCTGACATCTAGTAGAGTTTCATAAATGTTAACTATTGTTAATATTAAGTATTCATAGAAAACATTACTGTGTTAGGAAGTGTGAACACAGAAATATAAAGACTGTGACCTCTACAGCTTATGGACACAAACAGGGAGACAAGACTAACCACATAGGGACTTCCTTGGTGGTCCAGTGGTTAAGAATTCACCTTACAATGCAGGGGATGTGGGTTTGATACTTTGTCAGGGAACTGAGATCCCATATGCTGCAGAGCAATGAAGACAGAGCACTGCAACTACTGAAGCCTGCGTGCCCCAGAGCCCCTGTGACAACTACAGAGCCCATGGGCAGCAACGAGAAATCCCACATGATTCAATAAGGCTCCTGCATGCTGCAGCTAAGACCTGAGAAAGCTAAATAAATTTAAAACAAAAAAAACAGACTAGCCACATAAAACGATTGGCCATCCAGTGGGTGCTCAATTGTGTGGTGTGATGGGGGTTCAGAGCAGAGAGAGGTGGGTGCAGAGAGGTGTAGGCTGGACATACCTAATAGGTAAGCGATGAGGATGGTTGGAGTCTTGGCACATGTAGAGAAAGAAAAAGCTCAACGGAAGCTAGAACGGGCCTGGAAGAGAGGCATCCTGAGTAAACAGGCAGGAGGCACCCCAGAAGGAAACAGGATCTGCTGTCCCCTCATCTGACCCACCCAAGCTGAGACCCAGAACCTAGTCTCGATGGTGAGGCTGATCCCTCACAGGAGTCACACGTTCTTCAGATCATGCACTTCTAAGAACCAGCATACTCTGGGATGCCAGCCGAGTATAGGTTTCTCTACAGCAACATTGCATACAACAAACTGCAAATGACATTGCAAATTTCTGATATGAATCGCTCCTTCATTTCCAATTGATGAAATTGATGAAAACTCTTAAGTGTGATGATAAGATTGAACTGTTTGGGCTTTCACTGTTTTCTGGCTTTCCAGTTCCTACCTCCTCTGTGTCTGAAGTTATTCTACTGGGGGCTAGATTCAGCTAATTTTTAAAACTATCTAGTCACTCGTCAAAGAAAATTCTTTGTTTTAGCATTGCATTGTAAGGTCAGAGTATTTTGCAATGATATTCCTAAAGAGTTTTTGCTTTCTCTAATCAACTTTGCAAACTATCAGCCTAGGCTGAATTTTATCTGAGAAGGATTTCTTCCCTTTTTTGCCCAATTTTGCAGCACTTCTTAATCAGAGCACTCTGTCTCCCATTCGTCTCTTTCTCTCCTAGTCAGTGATGGGAGATGAGAATGAGTTGTGGTATTTTGTCCTCTGGATGAGAAAAGTAAATTCCAGATGGGATTCAAGCTCCAAATGGTCCTCTTTTGGGGCAGGAACCCAAGTGCCATGTTTCCTCGGTGATGATATTGAATAATAAACTCTCTGGCTTCACAAATAGTTTATAAAAAGCATACAGTAATACCCTAATATTAATGATAATTATTATTGGACATGTGTCATTTTCAGAATTCACTGTAAGTTCCACAGAGTTGCAGCTGAGTTCCTGGGCACTTCAGCTGGGTAGGGTCAGGGTAGGTGGGACCCAGTGTTGCAATAAATGCTGTGGTCACCGTGTCCCAAATGTCTAGTCGAACTTTGTACTTAATAATATTTGTCTACCCAGAGCGTAGACAATCCCCTCCAGTATTCTTGCCTGGAGAATACCTTTGGACAGAGGAGCCTGGCAGGCTACAGTCCATAGTGTTGCAAAGAGTCAGACACGACTGAGCATGAATGTATGCACCCAGAGGGCAACAAAATGTTTGCTCCTGGCCCGTGAAGCCATTGATATTTTAATTTTTTTCTCAGGGAAATATTAGCCTGAGGATCTGGAACCATTGCTTCATTTCCTGGCTTTATAAGAATTTTGCTTGACCTATTTTTTCATGAAGGCAAATTAACCCTGGTCCTAGAATTTTTTCATGCAAAAGTGATAAATGAAAGTTTTTAACTGCTGCATAGTTTCCATTCGCCTCAGTCAATTATAGCTACTCAAATGACCAGCTCCGGAAATGCTAATTTGGTCCCCCTTTTTTTTTTAACCCCTGCACAGGGCTCTTAGCTCCCTGACCAGGGATCAAACCCCCTGCAGTGGAAGCACAGAGTCCTAACCACTGGACCTCCAGAGAATTCCCTGTAAATGATGTTTTAATGGATACAAGGGCTTCACAGGTCCAGCTTGTTTAGGTCCATGCCTCTGAAGGGAAAGGTTCCCTTCCTTCTTCTTTTAGCTGGATTATTGGGCAGATCCATCATTCTTTATCAGATTATCAGTAACACAGGAGGCCCTTTCAGCAGGACAGTGTTTCAGTTGTGTGATAGTTGTGATGACACAAAGCAGTACAATCCTCCCATCTTGGTGTTTAATTTTGTAAACAGAAGATTAAAACATCCTCCCAAATACTGAGGCTGAGGAGGACACTAAGAATCTAATACTTACAAGATGAGATTGCAAAGTTAAAAGAATCTACTGTTGGGTGTGCCCATTAAGGAGGAAATGGCTCAGACACAAAGTTCTTTCTTGTGCCGCTTGGCCCAAAGATGGGCAATTTGAAAAGCAGGGCTGGACAGGAATGGGCGGATGACGATATCAAAGGACAAGAAGAAACTCTGTATTAACCAATAAAGCAAAGTCTGAACTCTGCGGTTGGCAAGTTAGGACACTATGCCTTCCTTCTTATAACTTGAGACCACTTTTCCAAAACTAAACATTTGTCCCTTGATGAACAGGGCTTCCCTGGCGGCTCAGTGGTAAAGAATCCACCTGCAAGGCAGGAAACACAGGTTTGATCTCTGGGTTGGGAAGATCCCAGGGAGAAGGAATGGGCAACCCACTCCAGCAGTCTTGCCTGGGAAATCCCATGAACAGAGGAGCCAGGCGGGCTACAGTCCAAGGGGTGGCAAAACAGTCAGACAGACTTAGCAATTAAACAACAACCCTTAATAAACTGTGGGTTTGATTCAACTGTTATCCACACGTTTACCCAGAGCAGAATCTATCTCTAAGAGCAGCGGTCCCCAACCTTTTGGCACCAGGGACTGGTTTCATGGAAAATGATTCTTCCACAGACTAGGGCTGGGGCGGGGTGGGGGTGGGGTTGATGGTTCCGGGGATGATTTAAGCTCATTACACTTATCGTGCACATTATTTCTATTATTATTATATTGTGATATATAATGAAATAATTACATAACTCACCATAACGCAGAATAAGTGGGCGCCCGGAGCTTGTTTTCTTGAAACTAGAGGGTCCCACCTGGAGGCGATGGGGAGCAGTTATAAATACAAATGAAGCTTCCCTCCCTGGCCCACCGCTAACCTTCTGCTGTGCAGCCCCGTTCCTGACAGGACAGGGACCTGTATGGGTCCATGGCCCAGGGGTTGGGGACCATGGTCTAAGAGGACCAGCTAAGTCCCTGCCCTGGACACCGGGGGCCTTGAGGGCTGAGCCGCAGGGCCCCTCGGCTCAGCCAGCAGTCTGCAGGTCCCGCAGCGGTGAAAGCCGACTACACCTCGGATGCCCTTGAGGAATAACTGAGAGAAAATTTCAGACCAGAGGAAACGCACTACCTGGGAACAGGAGACCTGAGCCCCGGTCAGTTTCTGCGGGTGGAAAAGAGTCCCCTCACTGGTGGGTGAAGTATGCCTGGAGAAGCAGGCGGTTTAACCCGTCTCCTCCCTAAACAGAAGCCTGGAATTGTGTTGTTCCGCCCCTCTCCATGTCCAAGGAGCAGTGGCTGCGCGGGCGCAGGAGGGCCAAGAGGAGCTACCCCACAACCGAGGTCAGGGGCGGCGGCTGAGAGGAGCTACTCCATGTTCAAGGTCAGGAGGGGCGGCCATGAGGAGATACCCCTCGTCCAAGGTAAGGAGCAGCGGTTGTGCTTTGCTGGAGCAGCCGTGAAGAGATACCCCACGTCCAAGGTAAGAGAAACCCAAGTAAGATGGTAGGTGTTGCGAGAGGGCATCAGAGGGCAGACACACTGAAACCATAATCACAGAAAACTAGTCAGTCTAATCACACAGGACCACAGCCTTGTCTAACTCAAGGAAACTAAGCCATGCCATGTGGGGCCACCCAAGATGGGCAGGTCATGGTGGAGAGGTCTGACTGAATGTGGTCCACTGGAGAAGGGAATGGCAAACCACTTCAGTGTTCTTGCCTTGAGAACCCCATGAACAGTATGAAAAGGCAAAATGATAGGATACTGAAAGAGGAACTCCCCAGGTTGGTAGGTGCCCAATATGCTACTGGAGATCAGTGGAGAAATAACTCCAGAAAGAATGAAAGGATAGAGCCAAAGCAAAAACAATACCCAGTTGTGGATGTGACTGGTGATAGAAGCAAGGTCTGATGCTGTAAGGAGCAATGTTGCATAGGAACCTGGAATGTTAGGTCCATGAATCAAGGCAAATTGGAAGTGGTCAAACAGGAGGCGGCAAGCGTGAACGTCAACATTCTAGGAATCAGCGAACTAAAATGGACTGGAATGGGTGAATTTAACTCAGATGACGATTATATCTACTACTGTGGGCAGGAATCCCTTAGAAGAAATGGAGTAGCCATCATGGGCAACAAAAGAGTCTGAAATGCAGTACTTGGATGCAATCTCAAAAACAAGAGAATGATCTCTGTACGTTTCCAAGGCAAACCATTCAATATCACAGTAATCCAAGTCTATGCCCCAACCAGTAACGTGGAAGAAGCTGACGTTGAATGGTTCTATGAAGACCTACAAGACCTTTTAGAACTAACACCCAAAAAAGATGTCCTTTTCATTATAGGGGACTGGAATGCAAAAGTAGGAAGTCAGGAAACATCCGGAGTAACAGGCAAATTTGGCCTTGGAATACGGAATGAAGAAGGGCAAAGGCTAACAGAGTTTTGCCAAGAGAACGCACTGGTCATGGCAAACACCCTCTTCCAACAACACAAGAGAAGACTCTATACATGGACATCACCAGATGGTCAACACCAAAATCAGATTGATTATATTCTTTGCAGCCAAAGATGGAGAAGCTCTATACAGTCAGCAAAAACAAGACCAGGAGCTGACTGTGGCTCAGATCATGAACTCCTTATTGCCAAATTCAGACTTAAATTGAAGAAAGTAGGGAAAACCACAAGACCATTCAGGTATGACCCAAATCAAATTCCTTATGGTTATATGTGGAAGTGAGAAATAGATTTAAGGGACTAGATCTGATAGACAGAGTTCCTGATGAACTATGGACGGAGGTTCATGACATTGTACAGGAGACAGGGATCAAGACCATCCCCATGGAAAAGAAATGCAAAAAAGCAAAATGGCTGTCTGGGGAGGCCTTACAAATAGCTGTGAAAAGAACAGAAGCAAAAAGCAAAGGAGAAAAGGAAAGATATAAGCATCTGAATGCAGAGTTCCAAAGAATAGCAAGGAGAGATAAGAAAGCCTTCCTCAGCGATCAATGCAAAGAAAGAGGAAAACGACAGAATGGGAAAGACTAGAGATCTCTTCAAGAAAATTAAAGACACCAAGGGAACATTTCATGCAAAGATGGGCTTGATAAAGGACAGAAATGGTATGGATCTAACACAAGCAGAAGATATTAAGAAGAGGTGGCAAGAATACACAGAAGAACTATACAAAAAAGATCTTCACGACTAAGATAATCACAATGGTGCGATCACTGACCTAGAGCCAGACATCCTGGAATGTGAAGTCAAGTGGGCCTTAGAAAGCATCGCTACAAACAAATCTAGTGGAGGTGATGGAATTCCAGTTGAGCTATTTCAAATCCTGAAAGATGATGCTGTGAAAGTGCTGCATTCAATATGCCAGCAAATTTGGAAAACTCAGCAGTGGCCACAGGACTGGAAAAGGTCAGTTTTCATTCCAATCCCAAAGAAAGGTAATGCCAAAGAATGCTCAAACTACCACACAATTACACTCATCTCACATGCTATTAAGTTCAGTTCAGTTCAGTAGCTCAGTTGTGTCCAACTCTTTGCGACTCCATGAATCGCAGCACGCCAGGCCTCCCTGTCCATCACCAACTCCCGGAGTTCACTCAGATTCACGTCCATCGAGTCAGTGATGCCATCCAGCCATCTCATCCTCTGTCGTCCTCTTCTCCTTCTGCCCCCAATCCCTCCCAGCATCAGAGTCTTTTCCAATGAGTCAACCCTTCGCATGAGGTGGCCAAAGTACTGGAGTTTCAGCTTCAGCATCATTCCCTCCAAAGAAATCCCAGGGCTAATCTCCTTCAGAATGGACTGGTTGGATCTCCTTGCAGTCCAAGGGACTCTCAAGAGTCTTCTCCATCACCACAGTTCAAAAGCATCAATTCTTCGGCGCTCAGCTTTCTTCACAGTCCAACTCTCACATCCATACATGACCACTGGAAAAACCATAGCCTTGACTAGACAGACCTTTGTTGGCAAAGTAATGTCTCTGCTTTTGAATATGCTATCTAGGTTGGTCATAACTTTCCTTCCAAGGAGTGAGCGTCTTTTACTTTCATGGCTGTAGTAACCATCTGCAGTGATTTTGGAGCCCCCCAAATAAAGTCTGACACTGTTTCCACTGTTTCCCCATCTATTTGCCATGAAGTGATGGGACCACATGCCATGATCTTAGTTTTCTGAACATTGAGCTTTAAGCCAACTTTTTCACTCTCCTTTTTCACTTTCATCAAGAGGCTTTTTAGTTCTTCTTCACTTTCTGCCATAAGGGTGGTGTCATCTGCATGTCTGAGGTTATTGATATTTCTCCTGGCAATCTTGATTCCAGCTTGTTCTTCTTCCAGCGTTTCTCATGATGTACCCTGAATATAAGTTAAATAAGCAGGGTGACAATATACAGTTTTGACGTACTCCTTTCCCAATTTGGAACCAGTCTGTTGTTCCATGTTCAGTTCTAACTGTTCCTTCCTGACCTGCATACAGGTTTCTCAAGAGGCAGGTCAGGTGGTCTGGTATTCCTATCTGTTTCAGAATTTTCCACAGTTTATTGTGATCCACACAGTCAAAGGCTTTGGCATAGTCAATAAAGCAGAAATAGATGTTTTTCTGGAACTCTCTTGCTTTTTCCATGATCCAGCGGATGTTGGCAATTTGGTCTCTGGTGCCTCTGCCTTTTCTAAAACCAGCTTGAACATCAGGAATTTCACGGTTCACATATTGCTGAAGCCTGGCTTGGAGAATTTTGAGCATTACTTTACTAGCATGTGAGATGAGTGCAATTGTGCGGTAGTTTGAGCATTCTTTGGCATTGCCTTGCTTTGGGATTTGAATGAAAACTGACCTTTTCCAGTCCTGTGGCCACTGCTGAGCTTTCCAAATTTGGTGGCATACTGAATGCAGCACTTTCACAGCATCATCTTTCAGGATTTGAAAGAGCTCAACTGGAATTCCATCACCTCCACTAGCTTTGTTTGTAGTGATGCTTTCTAAGGCCCACTTGACTTCACATTCCAGGATGTCTGGCTCTAGGTCAGTGATCACACCATCGTGAAGTAATGCTCAAAATTCTCCAAGCCAGGCTTCAGCCTGTGTGACTGTGACTGTGTGGATCACAATAAACTGTGGAAAATTCTGAAACAGATAGGAATACCAGACCACCTGATCTGCCTCTTGAGAAACCTGTATGCAGGTCAGGAAGGAACAGTTAGAACTGGACATGGAACAACAGACTGGTTCCAAATTGGGAAAGGAATACGTCAAAGCTGTATATTGTCACCCTGCTTATTTAACTTATATTCAGGGTACATCATGAGAAACGCTGGAAGAAGAACAAGCTGGAATCAAGATTGCCAGGAGAAATATCAATAACCTCAGACATGCAGATGACACCACCCTTATGGCAGAAAGTGAAGAAGAACTAAAAAGCCTCTTGATGAAAGTGAAAAAGGAGAGTGAAAAAGTTGGCTTAAAGCTCAATGTTCAGAAACTAAGATCATGGCATGTGGTCCCATCACTTCATGGCAAACAGATGGGGAATCAGTGGAAACAGTGTCAGACTTTATTTGGGGGGGCTCCAAAATCACTGCAGATGGTTACTACAGCCATGAAAGTAAAAGACGCTTACTCCTTGGAGGGAAAGTTATGACCAACCTAGATAGCATATTCAAAAGCAGAGACATTACTTTGCCAACAAAGGTCCGTCTAATCAAGGTTTTCCCAGTGGTCATGTATGGATGTGAGAGTTGGACTGTGAAGAAAGCTGAGCGCCGAAGAATTGATGCTTTTGAACTGTGGTGTTGGAGAAGACTGTTGAGAGTCCCTTGGACTGCAAGGAGATCCAACCAGTCCATTCTGAAGGAGATCAGCCCTGGGATTTCTTTGGAGGGAATGATGCTAAAGCTGAAACTCCAATACTTGGGCCCCTTCATGCGAAGAGTTGACTCATTGGAAGGACTCTGATGCTGGGAGGGATTGGGGGCAGGAGGAGAAGGGGACGACAGAGGATGAGATGGCTGGATGGCATCACTGACTCGATGGACGTGAGTCTGAGTGAACTCCGGGAGTTGGTGATGGACAGGGAGGCCTGGTGTGCTGGGATTCACGGGGTCTCAAAGAGTCGGACACAACTGAGCGACTGAACTGAACTGAACTGAACCCCACCTCCCTCACCGCCCAGGGGCCTTCCTGTAAGGATTTGATGCCTCAGGTGTGTTCCCACGATACAGGGCGACGCCATGTTTCGCGCACAACTTTGCCTCCTGCTCCGCCGTTCCCTGACTTCAGTCAGCGCTGGGCTGAAGAGGCCGTACCTTCAGTCCGCCAGCCGGTGGCGTGGAGGCCGGGCGACAGGTGCCCGGTGCCCAGCGGAGGAGCCGGGGACGACGAGGGCGAGCTGCCGAGGGACGGCTGAACCCCCTCTCTTCCCACAAACACCAGAGGAAGAGGATTCTGGCAAGAGTGACAGCTTGAGGTACTCTGAAGCCGCCTCGGAGCCCGCGACGTGCAGGACTCAGGCAGCATCCAGAAACCGGCCGGAGAGAGCGGTCTCGCGCGCCGCGGGGCTTGGACGCGCTCCTCTTCCGCCACCTATCGGTGACTGCGGCTCATTGCAGTTTCCAAAGCTAACCTCGACTCCCCTGTGAAGAGGACCAATGCAGGATGAGGACCAAGCCAGGAAAACTTGAACCATTCAAGGCACATTTTTCTGCCTTCTGATTAACATCGATTTATTGAGTCCGCGGGGGAAAAAATATTCTTAAAATCTATATGGTTTATAGTGAAGTCTGTCAGTCGTGTCCGACTCTTTGTGACCCCGTGGACTGTAGCCCACCAGGCTCCTCCGTCCATGGGATTCTCCAGGCAAGAATATTGGAGTGGGTTACCATTTCCTTCTCCAGGGGATCTTCCCAACCTAGGGATCGAACCCAGGTTTCCCTCATTGCAGACAGACGCTTTAACCTCTGAGCCACCAGGGTAGCCCAATATGGTCTATGCTGCTGCTGCTGCTAAGTCGCTTCAGTCATGTCCAACTCTGTGCGACCCCAGAGACGGCAGCCCACCAGGCTCCCCCGTCCCTGGGATTCTCCAGGCAAGAACACTGGAATGGGTTGCCATTTCCTTCTCCAATGCATGAAAGTGAAAAGTGAAAGTGAAGTCGCTCAGTCGTGTCCGACTCCTAGCGACCCCATGGACTGCAGCCTACCAGGCTCCTCCGCCCATGGGATTTTCCAGGCAAGAGTATTGGAGTGGGGTGCCATTGCCTTCTCCAATATGGTCTATGATACTGGGTAAATTAACTCTGAGTTTCAGCTACCAAAATAATTATATATGGGGGTAAGAGATAGGCAGAGTTTTATCTTCTTTCTTACAATTAGGTTAATGCTTTAGAATGCTGCTGCTGCTGCCGCTGCTGGTGCTGCTGAGTCGCTTCAGTCGTGTCCAACTCTCTGCGACCCCACAGACGGCAGCCCACCAGGCTCCGCCATCCCTGGGATTCCCCAGGCAAGAATGCTGGAGAGGGTTGCCTTCTCCATGCTTTAGGGTTGTCATTTCCTTCTCCAATGCCTGAAAGTGAAGTTGCTCAGTCATGTCCGACTCTTAGCGACCCCGTGGACTGCAGCCTACCAGGCTCCTCCATCCATGGGATTTTCCAGGTAAGAATACTGGAGTGGGGTGCCTTCTCCATGCTTTAGAATACATATGTGTATTAAGTGTTATTTGTTGTTGCTCTTTTTCAGAAAAATGAAGGGATGTTAAAAAGAGAAATAGTATAATAAGACTTGCAAGCAAGAAAGTGTGTAATGTGTGCAGAATTAACGTTAGAGAGCTCCGTGGGGAACAAACTAGTGCAAACATAACATGAGAGATTGTCCATATGTTGTAGGGGTCTGTTCCTTAGCTGGAAGATTGATGAGGTGCTACCAAAAGCCAAACTGTTCATATCCTTCAAGTCAGTAATCCAACTTCAAGAATTCTATCCCAAGAAAAGAATCCAAAAATATGAAAAAAGTAAAATGGATGAGAGTCTTCATAAGATTAGATAATGTTCAGCAAGAGAAGAGTTAGTTCTTGTTCATTCAGAATATGGAGTATTGCAGACATTAAAATTATTTTAACACATAGCAAAATAAAAAATGTATACCCAAGAAAATAGAAATATTGAATAAAACCGGAAAAATATTTAAAATAGTAGAACTGAGTTAGAGGGTGGATTTAGAGTCTACAATACTATGTATACTAATGTTTGTTTTCTTAATTACATAATAAATACAGGAATGCTTTCTTGTTAATACATTTAAACTACACAAAAGTATATTAATCAAGAAATGAAGGATCCTGTTACCTGCCTTCTCCTAGCTTGTCTGCTCCCTGTTAATAGACTGATGTAAAGCTCTCTAAATCTTCGTTAGGGTCACACACACACACACACATTCATGTACACATTACACTATGTAGTGGTTTATTTTTAAGAAATTTTTTTTGGCCATGTGACTTGTGGGATCTTTGATCCCCAACCAGGGGTCAAACCCGTACCCCCTATAGTGAAGCATGGAGTTCTAACCCCTGGACAACCAGGGAATTCCCTGTAGTGCTATTTTAACATAAAACTCATAATATTGTATTCTTTGAAAGTTGATTCTTTTTAAAATCTGTATCATAAGTCTTTCTGAATCAATAATATATCTTTACCTCATTGTTTTTAATCACTCTTAGTATGATTTACTCTGATACATTTAATTATGTCACAATTGATACTTGTTTCTTCTCATTTTTAAAATGTTAAATAATTTTGCAAATGAGCCTTCTTGTAAACTTATCCTGGTACACCTTATTAATGAATTTAAGCTTCTTCTAATTCATTCATTGGCTGCTTGTATATCCTTAGAAAATTTCCTATTCATATTTCTTACAAGTTTTTCTATTTCATTGTTTACATTTTAATAATTTATTTGTTGGGGTTCTTTATGAATTTTAGATTTTTATTGGAATTTAACTGTATTTAGAGATTTGTACAACATAAAATATTTCCATCTGGAGAATAATATACTTTCCCATTTGTTCTAGTTTTCTTTTATATCCCTTGACAAAATATTACTGTTTTCTTTAGATCTTATTCACTTCTTGTTGGAATGTATATTACACAAGGAAGACATTTTCAATGGCTATAGAACTGAAATCATTTTTAGTTACTAGCTCTAGTTGAAATCACAGCAGTTTCTTAAAGCTATAATGATCTGTCAAATAACTCAAAGAAGTATAATTATTAGCCTACAATTTACTTGTAAACAAGGGACATCAATTAACAGGTTTTTTTCATGTCTTAACACACATCCTTTCTTTGGCAAGTTACTTATTACCTGGCAGTAAACAAGGAGGCCAGGTGGGTATCCAGCCTCGGGCATCAAGGAAAATAATTCTAGTTACTTAATGGTCCTTCAAAATCTTTATGTGTTTAAACTGTGACGTCTTCAGGACAGGATGTCTCTGCCACGTCTATATGTATCCTTTCTTCTGCACCTCCACCTGCAGCAGGCCAGGTCTCAGCATTCCCTCACTAGAATGTCTCAGATCCTTAACAGATGTTGAAATTAAGTTGTCGATAGTAAATTTTTTCAAAAGCAAGTTGGAGCATGATAAACTGATCTTAAAATTCTGAAGAGATGTACAAGAATAGGCTTGAATGTGTTTTTTTGGCTTATTGTTTACTTACTGAGAAGGGTGTTTTCAATTATCTTTGAGTTGAATTTATGTATTTCTTCTTTTAGTTATGTCATTCTTTTATACATTTGGAGGCTTTTATTATGTGCATATACAAATTTTTATAGCTTCCTGATTCACTAAAACTTGTAACATGATGAGGTATTCATCCTTGTCTGATGTTAAGAAACCTACGCCATCTTTTTTATGAGAATTTTCATAGTATGTATTTCCTCTGTTTTTTTCTTTCAAGCTTTTAGTATACTTATCTTTTAAGTATATGTCTTGTTAGCAGTGTTTTTTTTTTTTAATCCAGTCTGTCAATCTTTCTTTTAATGACAGCATTTAATTCATTTACATTTAATGCAATTATTGATATAATCTACTGTCTTGATTTTTGCTTTTGATTGCCCCATTTAAGCTATTTTTTCTTTAATTGATTTCTTTCACAGGTAATTTTTTAAATGATTTCATTTTTCCTTTATGACCTTTGTGGTTATGCATTCTTTTATAGTTCCTTAAGTGATTACACTAATTACCCCAGAGATAACAAAATATCTTCTTATCAGGTGCATGTCAGTTATCAATTTATTGGCTCTCAACTTCAAGTCCACTCTTTATTGCCAGCTATGCAAAAAAGAATTATTTCTCCTTTGCTAGGCTTCCCTCGTGGCTCAATGGTAAAGAATCCACCTGCCAATGCAGGATATGCAGGTTCTATCCCTGGGTCGGGAAGATACTCTAGAGAAGGAAATGGCAACCCACTCCAATAATCTTGTCTGGAAATCCCCATGGACAGAGGAACCTGGCAGGCTACAGTCCATTGGGTCACAAAAGTCTGGACGCAACTTGGCAAGGAAACAACAGCTAGTGTGAAGTTAAGCTTTGTCTGTAGAGGGCACTAGAGGAGCACTAGAGAAGGAAGTGGGTTTCAGTTCCTTCGTTTCTTCAGAGTTGGGCTCCTGAAATATGAGATGAGCAACAGCTCCCAGCTGCTAGCTTTTACCCTGGTACCCTCTAAAGTGGCTTTAGGATTGTGTAGTCTGCAAGTCACCTCCCTAAAGATGGCTTTCCCAGCATTCCCTTGAATGGCTCTGAGCTTGTTTCAAGGCATTCAGCTTGTTAGCCTTTCTTGGCAGGAACAGATGCCTATCCATTCAGTTCAGTTCAGTTCAGTCCCTCAGTCATGTCCGACTCTTTGCGACCCCATGAACCACAGCACGCCAGGCCTCCCTGTCCATCACCAACTCCCGGAGTCCACTCAAACCCATGTCCATTGAGTTGGTGATGCCATCCAACCATTTCATCTTCTGTCGTCCCTTTCTCCTCCTGCCCTCTCCATGTCATAAAGAAAACCAGCCCCTAATGCCAAGATTATCTCTGTGGGTTTCTGTTTTCTCCTGAGGTTGATAGCAGTGGAGATGGGGGAAAGTGGTTATACTCTGGGTGTATTTTGAAAGTAAAGGTGATGGGATCTGCTGATGCAGTGGATGTTAGGGCAAAGTATAAAGAATGATTTCATAGTTTGGAAGTCATGGAAATGAGATCTGAGATATGAGAGAGGGAAAGAGGGCAGGTAGGGTAGAAAAATGACAGAAGAGGGTGATGTGGACACAACTAGAAAAGAATCAAAGATGACTAAGAAGAAAAGTGAGGACATGCAGGGTCAATGGACTAAAGGTCTTATAATATCAAAGAATTGCTGGAGTCAGGGTATCAGAAGATGATAGCTAGGAAGACAGCATGAAAATAAAGATAGGCTTGGTGGAAAGAAAACATCCATATTTTAAAATAATCTTTTATTTGCTCATCATACACATTTTATCATATATTCATATACTGATATACATTACATTTATTTTCCAGTAATAATTGAATAATTTACTATATAGCGTACATCACAAAACATAGGTAGAATGTATGAAGTGAATCAGAGACATCAAATATCATATTATTATCTTTGTAAGAAGTAGATAATCATGAGATTTAAGGAGAATCTTAAATCTTAATCCTCAGAATTAAAGAGGTAGTAAACACAATTAGGAAATCAGTTTTGATGTTCAGATCAATGAGAGGTTTTTGTGTGCTGGAAACATCAATATTAAAATAGAAACGTAGTCAACAATCACATATTCCTAGAGATAGTGTGATAATCACAGGAAAATCATCAAAAACTATAGACGTTAACAGAAACAGATAAATTAGTTGTGGGTTTTAACCATTGCAACAGTGTTTTCAAGTGTTCAGAAGAGGACTTCTTAATTTTTTCAAGATATAGGTCTTGACTGTTGATTATTCTATTGACCTTGAAAGATTTTTGTCTATAGGACTCACTTTATCATTAGCTAGTGTTCATGTATTTTATTCAAAGATACCACTATTTGTTAGAATTTATAATATACATTAAGTAATAAATTTTGTCACTGAACCAAAATTATTTCAGTCCCAATGAAATTTTACATCTTGGGTAGCCTCTGCAACCTTGTTTTGGTAAATATATGATTTCAATGAAACTTTTTCAAAAACTGAAAACAGCTCATGAACGCTTCTTACTCAGTTATATTCATGGACTCTATCTGGGGAGTCAATCTATTAAGGAACAAAATGTCTATGTTTACATTCTTTTAAAGTTCCATTTTAACTTTTTATCTTTCTTATTTTCTTCTTATAGCCTTTCATTTATCTATTTCTCTCCTTTCTTCTCTTCTTCCAACCCAACATCTGCTCCCCCACCCTTTCTTTTCCTTGTCTTCTAGGAAACCTTTTCTCCTGTTCTACTTCTTCTATACTTGGATTTACATCTCCTGTTGTCTTTGTTTTCCCTAGAGAATTTGTTCCTATTGCATTCATGGGTTCTTTTACATAAAATTATGGACAGAATAATTAAAATATTAATAATCTGGTTATGTAGTGATCCAAAAACATAAGATATGTGAACATTTCACAAACACAATATTTGATTATCCATTGCTGATGTCAGTAAGGCATAGTCTCTTTGGTATAAGCTTCATGTTCAAGATACAGCATCAATGAATACTTGAATTTTTCATGTAGCTTAGTATCCCTGTGAATTAAAGATATTACTAATGAACAGCAGTATGAAACTCTTATTTTTTAAGTTTTTATTGCACTGAGGTGAATTTTTATTTTTAGTCTTTAGTTCAGGTTATATAGTCTATGATTCTTTAAGGTAAGCGAGACTCTAAAGCTGGGCAGTAAACTGAAATGACTCTCCTCCCAACTTTTTATAGATTCACCCTATGAATGGTTATAGGTCCCATAATTCTCCTGTTTCTTTCATAAGGCTGTTATGGTCAACGTTTATTGTACACTTACCGTGCGTCACTCACTCTTCTAGAAGGACCTGAGGAATATGACATAACCCCATGAGATAGGTGCTATTATTATGTTCACTTCATAGATGAAAATCTGAGACACAGATTCCCCAAAGGTCACAAAGTAGGTGACAGAATGAAGATTTTAATTCAAGTGGTCAGTTTCCAAGTCTCATGTGTTGACCACCATAGGCCTGCTTCCTTGATAAGGCAACTTGGAAATGCACGCATCAACCTCCCGACAGCTGAGATCTTCATCTCTGCTCCCTTTCATTATACAGATGTCCTTTCACCTATCTTTATTCAGATCTGCTCCATCAGCAAGACCTTGGACTTGGCAATCCCTCATTCAGCTGCCTCCTTACCTTGGACACCTCCCACTTTTTCACAACTACAGAACCTCCTCAGCATCCTCATTGAACCTCCTGACTCTTTGTTCTCCAGGGCCATTCATGCCTCATTCCTGCTTTCCCTTCCTTCTTTACCACATCAGGAGGACCTGCCATGGTTCTAATTCATCTTATATTTTACAACCTTTTAACTTTACTCACTCCTTCTGTCTGGATTATTCTATCATCTCTCCCTCCATTTCAGCATATTGAAAATATTCCCCAACCTTCAAATGCCAAAAACAAATGTGATGGGATGGAAATGTATGTGTCTCCCAGATCCACAAGCTGCTTTACCTGGGAGATCTCAGGTCCTCTCTACCCACAGTACATCAGGAAGGACTTCCAGTCAGGCGGTGTTAGGGGGAGTTTTATTTGAAAATGGTTCCAAAACCTGTGAAAGGGATAAAGCAGAAAAATATGTTTTGGAAACGTCCATGCCCATTGTTTTGCCAAGATCTGTCTGGTACCTGGTACTCTGCTCTCCCTGAGACAGCATTTGTTGTACTGTTTCAGATATTCGTGTAGTTTCACATTTCCAGTACGTTGAATGCAGTCCCTTAAAACGTGACAACTGTGTCTTATTTTTATTTGTCTGTGATAGGCCTTGCTTTAAGGAATTAGCATATGTAAAATATAGATTTGTATTCTATACACAAAAGCATTAGGACCCAGTATTGGTGAGGGTGCAGGTAAGCGGGCTGGTACACTATTTCTGGGAAGGTGAGCTGGCTTCCTCAGAACAATCTGGCAGATGCATCAAAAGTCTTCACGCTGCGTGTGTGTTGGATACTAGCAGCTCCACTTCTAGGAATTTATCCTAAGAAACCACTATGAAAGTATGCATGCCACATCAACAAGTTTATTTGCCAAAACGTCATTTCAAATAATGAAAAGTTAGAAACTTACAGGGTGCATCAAAGATTGTTCAGTAAACACGTAGGTACAAAAGTACATATAGTACTGTCCCATTTTTATTTTTTAAAAAAGTGCCTGTGACAAAAGATTATCTAGACGTGTGTGTATTAGTCATTCAGTCGTGTCTGACTGTTTGTGACCCCACGGACCATAGCCCGCCAGGCTCCTCTGTCCATGGAATTTTCCAGGCAAGAATACTGGAGCGGTTTGCCATTTCCTTTTCCAAAAGGAACTAGATACCAAAATACAAATTGCCTCTCTGGATGGTGGGGTCATTTGTTGTTTTAACTGTTTTTTGTTAAGGAGGGTTTTTATTTTTAAACATTAAAAAAAAAATTTCCTGCAGTAGATATGTATTGGTTTTATGACCAGAAAAATATTTAATAAACTCATAAATCCCATTTTGAGAACAACAAAGATAAATTGGGCTGTGACTGCTTTCCAAGATTTATTATGGAATTCTCTTACACTTACACTTCTCTTACATTTATGACCTGTGTTATCAAAACAATATAACAAAATAGTCTTCAGCATCAGTATCCTAGAAACTTCCAAGTGAAAGTGAAAGACTCTCATTCGTGTTCAACTCTTTGCAACCCCATGGACTGTATAGTCCATGGAATTCTCCAGGCCAGAATACTGGAGTGGGTAGCCTTTCCCTTCTCTAGGGGATCTTCCCAACCCAAGATGGCATTATTTTTTTAAAGAGAAGTAACCTTCAAATCTCCACCAAAGTTGCTACATTTCCTTTTTTTCCAGAACAAGAAGTATAAGTGCTGCTGAAAATGAGCAAAACTTGGAATGTTTTTTAGCAGGTAAAATGTTTGAGGTTGATCTATGTGTCCCAACACTAGGGACCCCAAAGATAAATTAATGAGTAACAATGCAAATTATATATGTACTAGGATGACATTAAAGAACAGCAGCAACAATAACCTCCCCTCCCCAACTATGTGGGACGTTTTATTGAGAACAAATGAAATTACTGAAGTGCTGATGCACTCAGAAATAGGCCTGGGATGATACACGTTGTAGTCTGATCAAGTGTTACCTGGGAGAGTGGGTGGAGGGAACAGCAGAAAACAGATACAGTTTTCGGGGAGGTGTGGGCAGGATAGGTTTATTTCTTTTTATTAAAAATCACTTCAAAACATTCAAAAAGAAATAAAAAAGAAAATTCAAGACATGCCTGTGCTTTTGAGCTCAAGGCAGAAACTAGATAGTAGGCTTTGCTTGTTTAAAATTAAATTCCTGAACTTTTCACAAGGTCAGTGGTAATGATAAGAAAGTATTCTCCCTCTTGCTGTTTATTTTTGTAAATATGAAGATAGCAAGTGGGCCTTCCTGACCCTTAGCTCAGCTAGTCCAACGACAGTCTCAAAGACATATACAGTTTTGCAGTGAGAAACTTGCACGGTTTTAAAGTGTAAGCAGGTAGAGATTCAGAGGGCCATTCCCTTAACCAACTAGCTCACCAAAGTCATGCTCAGAGCTGGGCACTGACAAAATTGTGACATGGAAAATGATTGTCTTCAATGATCAAGTCTGCACATAAACAGCCCCTCCTTGTTCCTGTCTCGGCCAGGCACACCCTTTCTCTCTTATAAAGCCCTTCCCTTTCCTGTACCAAGAACCACTTTTAAAAGAGACTGAAACATATTTGCATGAATGTAGAAACAGTGACTCTTTAAAATGTTATTTTCCTAACCAGATTAGCTTTTCAACAGATTAACAAAGAAATAAAGCGCTGATGGTGGAATCGCCCACATCCATCAAAATTTGGGGGCAGAGTCAGCCACTGACTCTGCTTATACACCCACAGCATCCTCTGCAGTGGCCTAGGGCACGGCAGGCATTTTCAGACTTACAGATGATGGTATATGTCAGGATCCCGCTGGAGCCGGGTTTGGAATCCTATATACAGGTCGTCCCAGAGCAGACCATTCTTCACCACGTGTCTGATGACGTCAACCCGGCTCCGAATCTGAAACAGATACGGAACAACTAGCAGGGGCGCCCCAGCCAGCACAGAGCATTGGTATCAACCCCTTGTGTCCCTGAAAGAGGCAGCTGTCTATAAGGCAGGGCTCTGAGAAGTCAAGGAGAAGAGCCTACTGAAGTTGACATCTCAGGCTGAGGTAGGTGGGGAGAGGACATCTGAGTGCAGCAGAAATTGAAGGAAGGAAAACAGGAAGTATATCCGGAGCTGGGGGAGCAGAGTAGGGCGGAGCAGAGTGACAGAGAGCACAGACAGAATCAGATTGCTGATTTGACCATGGCTCAAATCCATGGTCTAGCTGTGTGATCCTGGCCACCATTCTGTGCCTCAGTTTCCTCTTCTATAAAATGGAGATAATAGACCATCCCTCTCAAGGGACCGTGGTGAAGATTCACTGAGTCAATGTACATAAAATGTGTAAAACAAGGCCTGCCACTGAGCAAGAGTACCTTAATTCAGTGGCCAAGGCCCTTACCTTTCAAGAATCCCAACTCCTGACACAGGATCTGTTGACTAGTCAAAAGTGCCCAGGGTTAGGAGACAAGCAGAGATGGTTTTGAGTCTCAGCTCAGCACTTACTAATCATGTGACCTTAACCTTGCTAAGCCTTGGTCTCCTGTGTTACTGTTGTGAGAAAAAAAGAGATATTTATGAAATTAAAAAAAAAAAAAGCATGAAGTAGTGTGATGGGAAGTTACTAAGGTTGGACATGGTTTTAACACTTCATTAGCATACTTTTTCAGTATCCAGCATCACATTTTTTCTTCTGATAAATATGCTAATGCCAGTAGAGGCAACTTTATCATAAATGACAGAATGATCAGAAGACTGGTGTTTGGGTTTATTTCTCTTTCCCACACCATTTGACAAAACAGTGACATCCACTGTGAACTGAGAAGGCAAACACAGGTCAAAGGATCTCTTATTTTGCCAACAGAGACTCCGAAACATGACTGTGCAGCTTGTCAAGTTGAGGACTGCCCAGCTAAGGTGCAGTATCAAAATCGAATTCCTTGCAGTGGAGGAGAGAAGGTCTTTCATGATCTTTCAAACTAGAGACAAGCACGTGGAAGAATCAGGCAGGCTTTGAGAAATGTTTGAACTATAAAATGGAAAGGTCTTGGTGGTTTGATTAGATCTGGGGATGAGGAGAAAGGGAAAAGGTGAAAAGCTTGGCTTCTAGCTGGAGTCACTGGTGGGTTGGGGAGAGGGGGTGGAGGCACTAACATTGCCAATGATCAGACAGAAAACAAGAAAGAGCAGTTTTAAGAGAACAACGACGAGTTGAATTTTGAACAATGAGGTACAAGGATTTGGAAAACCAGGTGATATTATCCAGTAGGCAATTAACTCTAATGAATTCAAAGCTAGACAGTGTTGGTGGGAGCTGGGCAAAGTCTGGGCAGGACATACAGGTTTTTGGAGCCATTAGCAGAGAAGTGGTGGTAGCAAATGTGTTCACTCAGATACAGGCTTGAGAAGATGAGTGGGTTGAGCACAGAACCCTGATGGAAAACAGGAGATGTAAGTGGTGGCTGGAGAAAGAGACCCCCAAAGAATACAGAAGAAGAGAAGTTAGGAGGCCTAGTGTCACTGGTGCTGAGAAAGGACTTCTACTTCAAAATGATGGACAGATCCCATGCATAACCTGCCTTCCACCCACTTCTGGATGCAACTGAAGTTGGTGACAAAGCAACTGCACAGGTATGAGCCGCCACAATGAAGAAAAAGTGAAGTGAATCATTGGCAGGAGATTTCAACTAATGAATGTGAACGTGGAAAGCAGCTAGGTGAGTGGCATTAAAGAACAGGCCAGAGGCTGCAGAATCCAGGAGAGTATGAGAAAGGACATTCGGATTTGGAATGAGAAGAGGTAGGTACTGTGGATAACAGCAGGGGCACAGAGCACAAAATTAGGTACATGAAACAGTGAGCACCCACTTCCCTAGGCTTACACATGGTTCCAGGGCCAAATGCCTTCAGACAGTTCTCTGACGAAATGGAATCAACTTTACAGGAAGAATGAAGGCAGGGAGTGTATTTGTGATGCCTTATCACAAATACAAGGACCTCCACATTTTGATATTTAAGAGCCCCTCAGCCTAATAGCTGGCTCCTCACCTTCATAAACTTAAATGAGTGCTCCCTTATCCACATACAATCTGGGTTATAGTTCATAGCCTACTCCCTTTTAAAAAACCGAATTGGCCTTCCACATTTATAAATCTAGATATTTCACATGAAAATCCAGATATCCAAGTTTTCTGGAAAATGCAGAGGATCAGCTGGAGCTCAGTAGGGGCTCCTCCCTTCCCATGCTTTCCACTTGACCCAGTCCCCACTCAACTCCACCTAGTTAAAGATCTGCCTGGGGTCCATCTGTGAGCATTTAAGCATGTAACCCCCACCTTCAAGTAAAGCCTGCTGGATAATAGGTCTTACCCATATACAGAGAGCCCTGAGTCAGCTTGAAAAGGTCTTTTTTTTTTTTTTTTGGTAAATATAGACTAATCCCTTGATTCTTAAAAGTCACCACAGTGGAAGGAAGGTCAGCCTGCGATAAGCAGCAGTGCATGCAGCTAGAAGCCAAAGGAGCAATGCCTTCAGGCGTCCGTGGAAAGTGACTGCCACCCAGCATGATGTGTTCAGCAAGCTGTTGTGCAAGATCAGACAGGAAAATACTTAAAGGGTAGCTCCTGTGCAAACTTTCTTCAGCAGATACCTAAGCAGAAAATACCACAAAGGAGGAAAGCAAAGAAGTGAAGACATGGGTGGGGTCTAGAAGAGGCTGAGGGAGGTCACAGGGTGACAGATTGGCAGCAGACCTAGAGAGGAGCCCATCCAGCCGAGAGCGGGAGCTCCTGAGAGTGCTAGGAGCCGGGCATCTAGGAAAGATGGAGAGTTGGCATGATAGAAAATACATTCATGTGTTTGAAAGGCAGTGAATGCCTCCCCTCCAAAAAAGGCAATATGAGAAGGCTCCAAGTGGCAAGAGATGGAGCTCTTCCAAGGATAACCTCCTTAAACAAACCTCAACATACAGAAATATCACTAATATCCTGAGATATAAAAGCACTTGAGTCAAAATAGGGACCACCATGTATGCGGCAGGCATGACGATTTGCCCCATGGTGTGGCAAGTCTGCTCATTTGTATTACAGAGAGCTGTTGCTAGCTGTATTCAACAGAAGCAATGTGAAAAGCTGTAAAAACAAGCCTTTTTTTTTTCAATGACGTATTTTAAGTGAACTTGTGATTTTAAAAATTCCAAGGAAAAATCTTCCTGATGGTTAACAGATACCTTAATTTATAAGTTTCGTAAGTTCAGATTTAAGAAGCAATGCAGTGGCTAAATACACAGACTCTGCAGTTAGACCCCTTGCTGCTAAAGCCTTCAGCAGGATTTACAAGCTGTATGACCTTGGGCAGATTATTGAACCTCTTGGCATGGCATTTTTCTCATCTGTAGGGGAGTATAGTAATATCGATTCATATCATGGTTGTTATATTAAATGACTTAATATTTATGAAGCTGTGTTATGTATGAGTTTGGTAAAAAAAAAAAAAGGCAATAAAATATCAGGTTCATTTTGCTTAAAATCGGTGTTTCATGTAGTGTTTTCCTATGTGTGAAAACTCAGTTTTTTAAAACCCCCAAAGCAGGCAGTAGATTATCGGTTTTACCAAAGTTTCAGCATAGGATTCTCTTCAACAGCAAGTACTAAACATAAAAATACAAATCCAATTATTAAAATGTAGTTTAAGAACAGGCCTATTATACAAAGGTACATCTGCTGCTGCTGCTAAGTCACTTCAGTCATGTCCAACTCTGTGCAACCCCATAGACGGCAGCCCACCAGGCTCCCCCGTCCCTGGGATTCTCCAGGCAAGAACACTGGAGTGGGTTGCCATTTCCTTCTCCAATGAATGAAAGTAAAAAGTGAAAGTGAAGGTAACTCTATAATTAAGGCATTACACATTTATATGGCACACGTTTAATATGCTTAAGGGCAGACTATACACCCTCCTAATTTATTTAGTGATTCTTACATGTACATAGAATTTAAAATTACAATCCATGCTCATATATATTATGTCATTTGACTATCATAAAAACATTATAAAGTACGAAGAAGCCCCACAGAAGGGGGAGAAAATAAAAAAAAAAGACTTGAATGGGGATTCAAAGGCTCATAGTCAGTAATCCTAATCAGCAGGGGTAGGGAACCCATACCAGTCTTGACATTGTGTCCAAAGCCCCAGCTTTTAACATCATGCCTGACTTGGGCTAGGGATCTGCTAAAAGTTGGAACTCAAAATATGCGTTGGTTTATGTTGACAGTTTTCTGTAGAAAGCCACCAACAGGGTTTGTTTGCGGAAGGAGACATTGCTGGAGAAAAGGTAAAGGGGCAGACAAAGATCAATGCTTGCAGGTCTGCTAACAGCACAGGCGGGCCAGCTGTTTGGAAGGAAGCAGGTAGAAAAGCCAGTCTTTGCAAATGACTCAAAAAGAAGCAAGTATGGAGTTTAGTTAAAAATATTCTTTCAATACCGGCATATTAGTTGTGACAAATGTAGCATGTTAAAGTAGTATGTTAACATTCTCTGTGGTGTCCCTGCGACTTTACTGTAAATCTAAAGTTACTCCAAATTTTTTTTGGAGTAAATTAAAAAATTTATTTAGGAAGGAAGGAAAGAAGGAAGGAAGGAGCATTTCCACTGGTGTTGCTGCTTACTTCCTCAAATGGATGTTCCCGGCTTGGTCTTTCTTTTGGAAAGGATAAATCTAGAAAGTCAACCAAATAGTCATATCCTCCAGGAAAAGGGCTGAAGTCCTCATCTGTCTCAATCATCTGTGCAAATGACAACATGGTAAAGGGAAGAAGCATATCAATCTGGTTGTCAAGATCCTCAAAAAATTCTAGAATGTGCAAGCAAATGATAGCAATGAAGTGGAGTAAATATAAAAAGAGGCTTGCCTCTCTCTCTCCTGCTCTCCCTATCACTCTATGTGGCTCTCTAACTCTCTCTTCTCTTTCCTGAATTGAATTCTAATCCTACTCTTCTACACTAGCAAAACTGCTTCATGTCACTAACTTCATTCAAATTTACAGAGAAGGTTATCACTGTCTTAGATATATGTATAATTAGTATACTTAGTAATTAGTAAGTATAATTAGTAACGAGCTATCAAATACCACTGTAGTTTGCAGGCTAAAAGATAAATAAAACGTGGACTGTTTCTCACCATCACCTAGCATCCAAACATAAAGAGTGTCACTGAAAATTCCAAATATTTTCTCTTTTTCACGTTAATAACTCAACTGAAAATCTCATTTAGACCAAAGTTTGTCAGGTCTTCAGGTTTCAATTTTCTAAAAAAATATTTGGGAGCTAATAGAGGCATCAATATTTCATTTTGCTAAGTGAGGACTTAAAACAAATTTTTACATCTACTATCCTTTTATTTCATTAAAGGAAGAATGCTTTCATGCCTCAAAAATAGAAAGGACTAATCTTGGAAGCCTGGCATGCTGCAGTCTATGGGGTCGCAAAGAGTTGGACACAATTTGGCAACTGAACAACAATCTTGGAATAATGACAATTCATCCCAAGAAAAGAGAGTTGACATCTTTGTAACCATACTCACGTGCATACTCATACTTGTTTCATTACTGACCAGCAAAAAGTTTGCACAGCCTGGCACTGACCCCTGGGTAGGTTTTTAGGACTTACTGATTTTGAGAATGCTAAGTATTGTGTGCTACCAAGTATTAATGTTCAGGGGTTGAAAGGTAAACCTGAAAATAGTCCTCACCCCGAGGGTAACCAATCTTTGTTGCCAAGGGTATAATGTCGTCCATTTCCTGATGCGTTCCCTAAACTTTGCTCCCCATGCACAAATTCAGGCACTAAACATAAGTGGGATAAAATATACAGATAAGTGCTGCAGGGATTTCCAGCCCATTTCAGACCTCCTCTTTCTCTTTCACCCCCTGCTTTTTAGGACATATTTTGTTTTTGGATACATCCTCAGTTTTCTGGTGACCAGCTTACAGCATGAACCACTTGAGCCTATAAGCTCTGTGTGTACGTGTCACGGCTAATTTAAGTTCCAGGCTGACCCTGTGGTTGGTGCACCTCACTCCTTACCACCGCTGCAGATAAGAATTACCACTTCCTGCTGCTACAAGATGTCACCTCTCTGGTGACCACCTGCCAATTTCACAGTTGAAGTAGCTTTTTCCACCATACAACCAAAACACCGCAAAATATCGACAAAACAAAAGCAACTAACGCATGGTGATGGGAAGAAAAAGAATCCTCCCAAAGAGAAACTGAGCTGGACCTCAGAATGCTTCCTATGAAAACGTTTTCAAACAGGGATTGTTTAAGCACATTGTCCCATCGATTCTCTGTGAGGCAAATGGTAGGACTTAAAAAATGCTTATTGAGAAACAAATTGGAATACGAAGGGGTTTTCATATACTTCCATAATACAGGAAAGCAAAGACAAATGGCACTTCATAAGCATACCCTGACCACCAGGTTATAATCCTTAAATCCAGCCCAAGTGAAGTACTCTTTTATCCAGGATGAGTGACGAAATATTTCATCTCCTACAGCAGCATTCAAGATTTTCAAATATGGTCCAAAGTCCCAGGAATCCTTGTAAATTTTAGTCCCCTCCGGAGGCTCAATGATGCCTTTGCTTAAAGACAAAAAGATGAGAGAAGGAAAGAAGACAGCAATAAATAAGGAAGGAAGGCAAAAGTTAGCACTTCAATTTCAGCAGTCAATCAGAGGAGCAGCTTTTCGATCATTCAGGTGGTACACAGGGGTCCCACAGAAGTGCCTTGGGGGACACCTCCCCAGCCTTAACTAGAATAGCTCTTGTTAATTGTTTAGTGTGATGGCTCTCGAAGTCAATACATTTAAAGATAAAAGTCCTTGTCTTGAAAAAAAAAAGTTGGAAAGCCACTGATGTGGACCCTTTCAGCTCAAATCACTAAATTATGGGAATGTTAAATATAATATGGTCATGTTGATTTTGCAGAAGCCTGCTCACACCTGCCCTGCCCCCCCAGCTCCACTAGAATATAAGTTTGATGAGAGCAGCATCCGCGATTGGCACACAGAAAGTGTTAGTTGTGTCCACCTCTTTGCTACTCCATGGACTATAGCCTGCCAGGCTCCTCTGGCCATGGGATTTCCCAGGTAAGAATACTGGAGTGGATTGCCATTCCCTTCTCCAGGGGATCTTCCTGACCCAGGGATCGAACCCTGGTCTCCTGCTTTGCATGTAGATTCTTTATTGTCTGAGCCACCAAGGAAGCCCAGCCGTAGAAGAGGTCCCACAAACATTTGTTAAACATAGGAATGTCTTTAGCCTGTCCTAGGGATATACCCAGAATTTTGTGTCTCTAATATACGGTCATCTTTCTGTACTAATCAAAGCTGACAGGGCAACTGTACCTGGAAACCCAGTCAGCAATATGGATGACAGTTCTCTGACATTCCTAAAGCTGTCCATCCAGTGTGAGGATGGATCATTGCATGGGACATGGAAACTCGAATCCTGGCAATAGAATAGAATGTGATCGGGATGAGGGAATGGTGATAAGGAAATGGGCACCTGGATGGTAGAGATTAGGCAACTCTGTGGCATTTCTCAAAACAACACTTTTAGTCCATTGTTTGACCACAGCTAGAGATGCACTGGTTTTGGTAATAAATTACTTGTCAAATCCTAAAGTTTCTAACTTTTAAATGAATCTCAAATTTGCTTCCTCAACTCCTCGCCTCATCTCAGTTTATAGCCTCACTAATCTCTTGCTAGCTAGAGCCTCAGCCTCCCAGTTGGCCTTCCTGATTCCAGTTCTTCCCACTGTGGCCTCCTCCCCCAGGAAATGCTCCTTTGCAAAGTGAAATGGGTTTTTTAAAAAAACAATGCAGTAATGTTCCTTCCTCACTTTATAACTTTCTCAAGCTCTCCTTACTCACAGGCAAGTTCCTTGGGCTGTTTTGCAAATTCTTTCTAGCCCTGGCCAGACACGGAATTCCTGTCTCACCCTTTCCTTCCCTTTTCACTTACCGCCCCTACACTGGGGTGGATTTGACTTCATGAGGGAAGGACCTCTTCACAGCCGTTTGTCTGTACCTACTATGATGCCATGTTTACAGAAGGAGCTCAGTAAGTCCTTTCTGAATGAATGGCATACTATTCACTTACTCAAAGAAAATATATTTACTAACACAACATTGTAAATCTACTATATTTCAATAGAAACATTTTTTTAGAAAACAAACAAAAAAACAAACTATCTGTATTCACCAAACTCATGACATTATTTGCACCTCCCTTCTCCAGCACGTGCCAGAATCTCGATCTCTCTCGCTCTCTTAACTACTTTCTGAAACCTCCTCCTGATTTCTAAGGCACAAATGCCTTCCTGGACACATTTACTGTTCTCTCCTGCCCCCTCCTCCCCTCACAAGAAGGCAGAGTTAAGCACTTAGTCTCCCTATATCCCTTACTCTGTGTCTTACAATTGAGAATCCAACAATAATCAACCCTCTTGTTACCCAGGATGCTTTGGTGTAACTTGATGATACAAATGCAGATTCCTGGGCTCTGCCTCCTATCTACCCAATCAGAACCTTAGAGGGTGGAACCCAAGGAGCTGCAGTTATCCAAGTGACTGGAGTTATTCTGATGTGCTTTCAAGTTTGAGAATTATTACCATAGAATACATCTGGGGAACTGGAGAGAGAGGATGGAGAATTCTGCAAATGCCAAAAGCCAGACTCTTGAATGCCCTGCTAAAACCTGAAATAATTGAAAACTTCTCTCACCCCTGATCTAGAGAATACAAACTGCTTTTACCCTTGAGATTCTGGGGAGATTCTAAGGAATTTTAAGCAGGGAAGGGGACAGAGTTTTACATTTAAAAAAAGTATCTTTGGCAGCAAGGCAGAGTAGGGGCTTTCAAATTCCTTGCCTGTGATCCCAGTAAGAATTCTATTTTACATCAGGACTCCCACATACCATGGGCCCCTGTGAGACAAAGTTTCCTGAAATAATACTATCCCTTGTTATGTGTATTTGGGCAATGTACTCAGGTCTATTTGATTTTACTCTATTACATTTTTAAAAAATCCTGGTTGTGGTCAATGCCATTGATTTTTCAACCCACCAGTGGACTGTGACCAGCATAGGATCAGGATGTGCTGAAGAATGGATCAGAGGAGAGGTTCAGGGGCCACTGCAGGAATCTAGGTGAAAAATTGTGAGAGGCTAAAGTCACAACGGAAGAACAAGAGTGATGGATTTGTAAGAGCTTTATGCAGCGGAATTGACTAGATGTGGCAACCAGTTGGGTATGGGAGGTTACAAAAGGTCATAATCAGCTGCCGTCACCACTCGTGCCAACTTTGCAAAGGTAAGGCCCAAGAGAGGGGTGTGTTTTTGGTGTGTCCAGATTTCCAACACATTTAGTCCATTTCTACATAAAGGTGAGGAACTAACAGTTTCATTTGGCTCAAAACAAGTATTTGTAAGGGGCTTCCTAGTGGCACAGTGGTAAAGCATTCCCTGGGTTGGGAAGATCCCCTGGAGAAGGAACTAGCAACCCACTTCAGTATTCTTGCCTGGAAAATTCCATAGACAGAGGAATCTGACGGGCTACAGTCCACGGTGCTGCAAAGAGTTAGATGTGACGGAGCTACTGAGCACACATGCAAGTATTTGAAAAATCTAGGCCTGAGACATCAAGGTTCCTGAATGGCACTCCCAGTGCGCTGTTTCCTGTTCAAATGTACAGTCTATGGAATTGGCAGTTGGGTAGACTGGTTCCAAATAGGAAAAGGAACATGTCAAGGCTGCATATTGTCACCCTGCTTATTTAACTTACATGCAGAGTACATCATGAGAAACGCTGGGCTGGAAGAAGCACAAGCTGGAATCCAGATTGCCGGGAGAAATATCAATAACCTCAGATATGCAGATGACACCACCCTTATGGCAGAAAGTGAAGAAGAACTAAAGAGCCTCTTGATGAAAGTCAAAGTGGAGAGTGAAAATGTTGGCTTAAAGCTCAACATTCAGAAAACTAAGATCATGGCATCTGGTCCCATCACTTCATGGCAAATAGATGGGGAAACAGTGGAAACAGTGTCAGACTTTATTTTGGGGGGCTCCAAAATCACTGCAGATGGTGACTGCAGCCATGAAATTAAAAGACGCTTACTCCTTGGAAGGAAAGTTATGACCAACCTAGATAGCATATTGAAAAGCAGAGACATTACTTTGCCAACAAAGGTCTGTCTAGTCAAGGCTATGGTTTTTCCAGTGGTCATGTATGGATGTGAGAGTTGGACTGTGAAGAAAGCTGAGCGCCGAAGAATTGATGCTTTTGAACTGTGGTGTTGGAGAAGTCTCTTGAGAGTCCCTTGGACAGCAAGGAGATCCAACCAGTCCATTCTAAAGGAGATTAGCCCTGGGATTTCTTTGGAGGGAATGATGCTAAAGCTGAAACTCCAGTACTTTGGCCACCTCATGCGAAGGGTTGACTCATTGGAAAAGACTCTGATTCTGGGAGGGATTGGGGGCAGGAGGAGAAGGGGACGACAGAGGACGAGATGGCTGGATGGCATCACTGACTCGATGGACGTGAGTCTGAGTGAACTCCGGGAGTTGGTGATGGACAGGGAGGCCTGGCGTGCTGCGATTCATTGGGTCGCAAAGAGTCGGACACGACTGAGCGACTGAACTGAACTGAACTGAATTAATGCTCATATGAAAACTAACTCTCAGGCTCATTGTTTTTCACTTTGAGCTGTATCAATTATCTTTCAAAGAAAAAACTTCCTTACTCTTTATCTTCAAGGCAGGTTCTGAGATGAGGAAAACACTTGGGTTAACTATTATATAGGATGAGAAAATTATTTATAGTACTGAGAAAAAAATTCAATCTTTTATCCCTTAGATTTGAAAGATACTTATTTAATAGTTTTTTATTTGAATGGTAAGACTTCTATTTTAAAAAGTGATGTGTGGATATTAATTCATGACAAGTTCAGGATGCTACTCAAAAAAAAAAAACAACCTTAATATTCCTACGAATTGGGACCTACCAAGAGGCCATAAGTATGTCCTTTATTTTCTTGTAAAATTGAAAAAAAAAAATCCCTGAATCATTTTTATTCTCTATTAAGTATTTAAGCCAAACCTGTCTGTTGGATCCTTTAGCATCCTACCCAGATCAAGAGTGGCTCCAGGTCGCGGTGTCCATGTTAACACATCAGAATTTTTCTTGATAAGATTGTTGAGTTCATCTGGGTCATTTTTGATGTTTGTTTCCTTAATGTACCTGAGAAATAAGGACATTCCCATGTCAGAAAGTTTATTCTCAGTTGAAATTCTGATTAGAACAATGACAGAATTTTTATTTGTTTCTTCTTCTTTCATACTTCCCAATCCTCCTCTACTTAGCTCAAGAAAAATAAAGACTATATTTGGGCTAATGTTCCTAATTAGGAAAGAGCTGTTAGTCAAAGAAGGTTGCACTTATAGCTTGTTTTTAAGTAATAATCACATAGTGATTGGAATTGAAGTTAGATAGAGTGAGATTATTATAAAGAGGTGGGAATAGCACACTTATATTTAATTTTTCCCAGTTTTTTTTAAATTGAGGTATAGTTATTTACTGTGGTGTTGGATAAGACTCTTGAGAGTCCCTTGGACTGCAAGGAGGTCCAATCAGTCCATTCTGAAGGAGATCAGCCCTGGGATTTCTTTGGAAGGAATGATGCTAAAGCTGAAACTCCAGTACTTTGGCCACCTCATGCGAAGAGTTGACTCATTGGAAAAGACTCTGATGCTGGGAGGGATTGGGGGCAGGAGGAGAAGGGGACGACAGAGGATGAGATGGCTGGATGGCATCACTGACTCGATGGACTGAGTCTGAGTGAACTCCGGGAGTTGGTGATGGACAGGGAGGCCTGGCGTGCTGCGATTCACTGGGTCGCAAAGAGTTGGACACGACTGAGCGACTGATCTGATCTGATAGTTGTTTATAATAGTGTGTTAGTTTCAGGTGTATAGAATATTGGCTTGTTTTATTGTATTTAATATTAATTAAATATGGTGGTGGTGGCAATTTAGTCGCTAAGTTGTGTCTGACTCTTGCAACCTCATGGACTGTAGCCTGCCAGTCTCCTCTATCTGTGGGATTCTCCAGGCAAGAATACTGGAGTGGGTTGCCATTTCCTTCTCCAGGGGATCTTCCCATCCCAGGAACTGAACCCAGGTCTCCTGCACTGCAGGCAGATTCTTTACCAGCTAAGCTATAAGGAAAGCCCTTTAATTAAATATATGGATGATTAAATATTAACTGGTATGTAAATGCTAAGCAAATAACACGAACTAACTGTTTTTATCTTTACAACCCACTAATGAGATACCTGCCTTTATTACTCTCATTTTATACGGAAAGAGACTAAGGGTCAGAGGGGCCAGGTGACTTGGCCCAGGTCAGCAGAGTCCATCCAGAGCTCTATCGCCAGAGCGGGGCTTGACCTTCCCAGGAGGCCACAAGGAGGAGCCTCTCCCCAGCTTTAGGAGAAAGTCTGACAAATCTTTCCAACCCCTTCCACCATGTCAGTTTATATTAAAAAAGATAGGCATCTATGAACCACATAGCAGGCCCTCAGTAGACACTAAGTCTGCCAGCACGTTGATCTTAGACTTTCCAGGCTTCAGATGTGTGAGAAATAAATTTCTGTGTTTTATAAACCACCCTCCCCCCAAAAAAAAGTCTTTCCAATTAAAACCATTAAAATCCACTGGTTAGAAAAGAACACACACACATCCGCGGTCATAGCCCCTCCTGAGATCTAGTTTCTCATTGTGTTATTGATCAGAGCTGAGTATCTCCCAAGTTTAATTACAAACCACAGTCTTTCTGGAAAAGTTCTAAGTCATCAATTTCAACGTTATTTGGGAAGGTAATTGTGGTGGTGCTGGAGTCAAAAAAGAGAGATTCAGAGAAACAGGCTTTGTCACTGTACTTCATCAGACATGGGTGACCCAAGCATTTTTGTTAAAGGGAATTTTACTTTCTTGTGCTACAGCTTGGCGACCTAGACTGGATAGATATTTTCAGCCAGATATACAGACATATGTAAGCACTGCAATTTCATAGCTCCAAGGTGACTTACATTATTTATGATCTTGGGATCAGTTTTGCAGACATGAGTAAAGATGTCTGTCCACCCAAAGATGTCTAACTACTTCCTTCCTGCACATGTGAATGTCCTTCCACTGGCACAGCCCTCAGTTTGAAGCAGTGTCACCTCTTTGTGTCATCTTCTTCCTACCTCTCATCTCAAAATGATTCATTACCTGGTTTCCTTGCCTCCTGAGAAACATGACACTATCAGATTACTCTTCCTAAAACACAATGTGTGGTGTTCACAAAATTCTTTAACTTCTTTGTCTCCACCTCTAAAATAATAATAAAATTAATACATACTCAGATGCCACCCTCTGAGGGGTATTTTGAGTACCAAGGGTAACATTTGCCAACCACTAATACCAGAACAATGGCTTGTAATCACTTTAAATGCCAGCATCATGTTAAGTGGTCAAGTGTCCCCAGTGGTAAGAAACCATCATATCCAGTTCTTCAAGTTCTCACAATGCAACTTCCTTGATATTTCTAGAATCTGAATTCTCTTCTCAGTCTCCCATGTTTTTCATCAATCCTTCGAGATTGTTGTATGATTTTCAGACTGGTCTCCAGGATCGACATTCCTATCTCCCTTCCCGCCATACATACAGCCTAACCTCCCTGGTGCACATCTGATCATGTCTCTGCTCATCAGACCCCTTTCCCGGGTTCCTCATTCTTAAGGATCAATCCAAGTCATGTCTGAGTGGCACATAGTGGTGTTCACTGTCTGGTTCTCTCGGTTCCCTCCTCCCCGCTTCCTCAAACACCTGCCTCCGTCCCCTACCCTGAACTGCAGTCACTCATCTCAGCATCTTTCTATCTTTCTTGGTCAGGGTTTACTCATACTTCAAAACTTTGTTTCAATCATCCCATCCATAGTTTCCAACAGTCATTTTCGGACTCCCGCCTCTATCCCACTGCCTTCAGAACATGCATGTACCACAGCATTTATCATTCTACATTATCATTGTTTTTCTCTTCCAACTCTGAAGACAATCATTTCATCCCTGGTTCTCCAGCACCAAGAACATGCTGCTCAATAGATGAATGAATGAATGATCAATAGTATTGATCAAAAGAAATTATTATTTAGCCTTAGACCAGTCTATCTGAAAACATTTGGAAGATGTGAGACAGCTACAGAATATCAACAAGAAGTAATAAAGGGAACACATCAGCAATAGGACATATTAATTGATAAGACACATGTAGATATGTCACCAGACAACATAGAACTTCAAAATGAAAGCAGTCAGGTTTTAGTGATGAGACACATGAAGCCCAGAAAAGTTAAAAAAAAAAAAATTGTCCTAATAAGTGGTAGTAGGGAAGAGCCTAAATTCCATGTACACTATTTCTCCTATTGTACTCTGAAGCCTCAGTTGATGAGAAATTATGGTCAGTACTTACAGGATTTTGCCATAAAAATGAATCTCAAGGACTATTTCTTTACTACCCGACAAATTTACAGATAAATGTACTCTGAGTAGAAATGACACATGCATTCCCTGTCTGCTTATGGGAAGTCCCTGCCCTTTGTACACAAAATGCTCTAGTTACTGATCATAATGGGGATCTTATGGCACTGGAGTTTGCTCATAAAGACACTATCATCGTTAACACCTGAGTAACTGTGTAATGAAATAAATGCTCTATATAACTGACAGAATCTTGTAAAAAAATTAAAATATAACATTTGAACATAATAATAAAGCTATGCTTCAAGATTTACTAAATGAATAAACTTTATATTTTGTTTCTTTTGAAGGGTTGTGACTCATATAAAATGTGCATATATTAAGATATGCGTTGTCTTACAAATATGATCTAAATAAACATATAGCTTTAATTAACATGGCTGAGGTGTTAAGAATAACTGTTTAGGTTTTTTAATTTTTAAGATTACTTAGATCCAATTTTTGGACTGTTTGGGGTGATCAACTCTACGAATTTTAACATATGTGTAGATTTGTGCAACTACCACTGCAGTCAGGATACAGAGCAGTTCTCTCCGCTCTATACTCTGTTCTCTTAAAATTCCCTCGTGTTGGCCCGTCAAACTCTCCCCTCAGCCCAGCCCTTGGCAACCACCAATCTGCTCTCCATCCAGTAGTTTTGCCTTTTCTGGAATGTCATGTAAGTGGAATCACACCATTCGTAATCTTTTGAGGCTGACTTCTTTCTCTTAGCATGATGCCTTTGAGATTCGTCTATGTTGTTGTATATATCAACAGCTATCTATTTTGTATTGCATTTATAGTGTGGATATACTATGGCTTGTTTATCCGTTCACCTGTTGAAGGATATTTGAGTTGATCTGGTAATTATGAATAGAACTACTATTAATATTTGTGTGTAGTTTTTGTGTTCAATAAAAGTTTAGTTTCTCTAGGGTAATTACCCATGAATGGAACTTCTGGATTGTATGATAAATGTGTATTTAAAGAAACAGTCAAACTGATTTTCAGATAGCTGTATCATTTTGAATTCTCAACAGCAGTGTCTGAGAAGTCTTATTGTTCTGTATCTTTGTCATAATTGGATAGTGGTAATCTTTCATTAAATTTTATTAATTTTCATTCTTATTTATTAATTTTAATTTTATTAATTTTAATTATATTAAAATTTTATTAATAACTTTTATTACTTTTAATTCTTATTTCACTGCAGTTTTAATCTGTATTCTCTAATGGCTGATGATATAGGCATATCATTTCTTATGCCTATTTGCATCAATATATCTTCTTTGGTGAAGAATTTATTTAAATATTTTGCCCATTTATTTTTTAGTTCTTTGCTTCCTTACACTGAATTTTGAAAGTTAATTATATATTTTAAACACAAATTGTTAATCAGATATATGACTTGCAAACATTTTCTCACAGTCTGCAGCTTGTCATTTTACTCCCTTAGTAGTGTCTTTCACAGAGTAAACATTTTAGTTTTGATAAAGCCCAATGTATTAAAATTTTCACTGAACTTATTGTGCTTTGGTGTCATATCTAAGAAGCCTTTGCTTAACCCAAGCTCATGCAGATTTTCTCCTATATCTTCCTCTGAAAGTTTCATAGTTTTATATTTACATTTTTATTTATGATCCATTTAGACTTATTTTGGGGGATACAGTGTGGGGTTTACACTGAGGTTCATTTTTTGCACATGAATGTCCAATTGTTCAAATAACATTCATTGAAAAAACTATCCTTTCCCCGTTGAATGGTTTTTGTACCTTTGTCAAAAATCAAATGGCTATATGTAGGTGGGTCTATTTTCAGGTTCTATTTCACTTACCTATGTGTTTATCCCCTCATCAATATCATGCTATCTTGATTTCTGTAGTTTTATAGTGAGTCTTACAATTGGGTAGTGTGGTTCCTCCACAAGTGTCCCTCTAGAGTCATTTTCCTTTTATCTGTATAACTTTCTTTGGCATTTCTCTTAAAGGAGCTCTTCTTGTAATGAATTGTCTTAGTTTTCCTTTCATCTGGGAATGTTTTTATCTTACCTTCATTCTTGAAGGATATTTTCACTGGATATAGAATCTGTGTTGACCGTTCTTTTTTTCCTTGCTGCTGCTGCTGCTAAGTTGCTTCAGTCGTGTCCAACTCTGTGCGACCCCAGAGACGGCAGCCCACCAGGCTCCCCCGTCCCTGGGATTCTCCAGGCAAGAACACTGGAGTGGGTTGCCATTTCCTTCTCCAATGCACGAAAGTGAAAAGTGAAAGTGAAGTTGCTCAGTCGAGTCTGACTCCTAGAGACCCCATGGACTGCAGCCTACCAGGCTCCTCTGTCCACGGGATTTTCCAGGCAAGAGTACTGGAGTGGGGTGCCATTGCCTTCTCCAGTTAGTACTTCAAAAATACTATTTTACTACCTGCTAGTCTTCATAGTTGATGACTAGAAATCCAGTTACTTGAATTCTTCCATGAATACAATGCATTCTTTTTCTCTGCCCGTATTTCTGTTTTTCCACAGATACAGACTGTCTCTCTACCTCTCTAAGCCACCTGGTCCATTCTTAACCTTTCAGGCAGAGATCCCTTTTGTGGGTCCCCTGCAAAACAATTATTTCCTTCTCACATTTTCCATAATAGATTAAAACACTTCAAATGTCTGTTATTTTATCTAATTCCAAGGTCATCCCTAAGGATGCTTAACTTATCTGCCTTCAGACTATAAGGTTTGACATGAAACGCATAACATGAAGCCAAATAAGGAAATCCTCTGGGTCTTTTTTTTTTTTTTTTTTTTTAATTCAAGCTCAGAAATACTTCCTCACTGTCCTGACTTTAATATTCTCCGGTGTCATGTGGTAAATATTTCTATCAATTTTTACTTTTCCCTTGAGTGACCCATAGCTTAGAACATGAAAGTAATAGAATGACACCCTGTTTCACCTTCTCCAGCAGACTCTCTCAGATTGATCTTGGACATACTTTCTCTTTACATCTTTTAACAGATGCTCATCACCGTTCAAGACAGTATGGAGTGCAAAATATCACCACAGTCCAGTTCCTCAGTTCTTGGGTATTTCCATATAGTGTGATGTGTGAGAGCTGTAAATGGCAGCAAAATCTTTGTGTCTGCTCCTTTTCCCATTGTTTAAAGGACAGAACTGATGCTCAGCTAGGAGGCATAATAGTTGCTAAAATATTGAAATGGTTCCATGCCATTTGGCTCAGAGCTGCCTCTCTGACTGTCCTTCTTGCTGTTCCAGTCATCTGACCCTCCCCTGGGATCTCCTGGCCCTTTCTCCTGACACCAAGCAATCAGAACAGATACCAGGTAATGCTGGATCAGGTCTAGAGACTCTGCTCCTCCAAACTTCATGTGACCATTAAAATGAATACCTTCAAACATTCTCAAAGAAAACTCACTGGCCTCCAAAAAATACACTTGAAAAACAAGATCTAGAAGTTATGCTGCTGCAAGAGAAATCCTTTCAGACACTCAAAAATGAGACTATAACTTGATAATGATACAGTCTCTATTCTGAGATATAGTGTGGTGTAGAGAAAAGAGCTCCAGAGCTAAGCATACCAGGATTCATTTCTTAACTCCAGTGTTTCCAACAGAGTGATTTGGGCAAATCTCTTAGCCCCTGAGTTTCAACCAACTTGAATAGGCATAATGATACCTACCTTACAGTGTCATTGAGAAAACTAAATGACTTGATTAAATGCCCCAGTTCAATTTCTAGTGTATACTGAATACATATAACTTGCCTTTATCCTTTCCAGGATCCTTCTGGACAAAAATCTATCTGGATTAACTCTAGCTGCCAAGCATTGCTTTCATTCATGCTCTCCGTTCTCAGGCAGCTTGTTAAATAAACTCCAGATTTCTACCAATTATTCTCTCTCATTCTGTGTTGCATTTACAACTAAATCATTCATCCCAGAATACATTAACTCGTGTGTAAATACGTTATACAAAATGTCCAGCCATACTTGTCTGAGGGGTGGGATTCCACAAAATACCCAGCAAAGGGGCAATAAATTCGGGGTTGTAGGTCCTTCACCAGCCGAGCCTTGTAGTTCAGGAGTTTCTTCCTTTCTGTTTTAATGAACTGGGCTTTCCATTCCTCTGGAATGACAGGGTTTGGATTAGTCTCCTCTGTTCAGAAATCAGAGAAAAACAAAAGCTCTAGTAGAGAAATCTTTCAGGAGATAAAAATTGACAGCTGACACTCAGATGTAGACCAAAACTCTTTGTCATTAGTGGCTTTATTATGCAAATTTCATTTGGTTACTAGGAAAACGTTCCTGAATTAGCCAAGGACACTGAACCCTCTCCTTGTTTATGGCAATTCATGTGGACCTAGCTGAATACACAGGGTGGCACGTATAGTTGTACCTTGCACGTATGTATGTTTTAAGAGCGCTGTAATTCTCATATTGCTTAATGCTCTTCTAACATGGAAATGGCTTTGCTATCTGGGTGGATTATAAATGCAAAGCACGTTTGTTACACCCTGAGGGTGTGCAGTGGTCAAGGGTCTGGATGTTGGAGTCAGTTAAGACTTAGGGTCAAAATGCAGCTCCACTACTTAAATTCTTTACGTTTGTTTTCTCCTCTGTGAAGTGGAATTGTGATGCCTACCTCACAGCTTGTTCATTTGCTCATTCATTCATTTGCTCAATATTTATTGAGCACCTACTATGAGCCCACATGGTTCAAGGCATGGAGAATACAATGATGAACAAGAAAAAGCAGTTCCTTGCTCTCATGGAGCAGTCATTCTAGTGAAAGATGCAAATAATAAATAAGTAAATAAGTTTATTTCAAATAGTGATGATCTAGGAAGGAGGTAAAATAGGATCATGGGATAGAGAGTGGCTGGGGTGAGGAGGTGGGTATTAGACAGGGCAGTTAGTGGAGATGACATTGGAGTCATAGAATACAGACAAACATAGAAGAGGCATTGGCCACTGTGCGGAGGTCAGGGGTAATAGCACTTCAGGCAGTGGAAACAGCACATGCAAAGACCAGGGCATGGATGTGCCTGGTGTATCGAGTCTAAGGAACAAAAAGCAGGCCAATATGGGCTGACATTGGTCAAGCAATGGGGATACAGACAGTAAAGGAAGTTGAGAATTTAGGCAGGGCCCAGAGCATGTGGGATACTGTGTCAGGGAACTGCTCCTCCTCCTACTGCTACGAACATCTGTTGAACACAGACAAGGAGACAGAAAAAAAAAAAAAAATTATCCATAAGCTAGACCTGATCACTATTAACATTTAATTATTAATGTTCTGGTATATTCTGGACCTTCTTAAATATATGTGCACATGCAAACACACACATACACATACTCACATAAGAATGACATTCTGGGACTTCCCTGGTGGCTCAGTGGTAAAGAATCCTGCTAACGCAGGGGACACGGGTTTGATCCCTGGTCCAGGAAGATCCCACATGCTGTGGAGCAACTAAGTCTGTGCACCATAACTACTGAGCCAGCACTCTAGAGCCCAAGAGCTACAACTACTGAGCCAAAGCACCGCAACTACTGAGGTCCCCATGCCTAGAGCCCATGCTCTGCAATAAGACAGGCCACCACAATGAGAAGCCCATGCACCGCAACTAGAGAGTAGCCCCAACTTACCGCAACTAGAGAAAGCCCATGCACAGCAATGAAGACAGTACAGCCAAAAATCAAATAAATAAATCTTTTAAAAAAGGATGGAATTCTGCTTTAGTAGGTATATGTTGCCTCCCCAGTCACATTGTTAACCCACTAAGGACAGCACCTCCCCTCTATGTCTCACGTGGTGACACATTCTGGGAAGCAATGAATACAGACTTAAGAGAAGAAAGGAAGGAACTGTACAAGGCTTTCTTCATATTGCAAGTAGGGCATTTCTGCCACATCATTAAACAGAGATCGCTTACAAAACATATGCATTTATTAAGTGAACATATATTAAGCACTTTCAATGCTAGTATTGAGCAAAAGTGTGAACAAAATGTACCACTTACACACCCTCCCCCATCCCAAACCTAGCACTACACTTAGACCCAGAGCAGAAGTGCTTCTTCCTTGGATTGCACATTTTTTCTAGCTTTGAGATAAAACTGATGTGTAATTTTAAATAAGTTTAAAGTACACACCATGGGGATTTCATTGCATGCATGCATGCCTAATGATTACACAATAAGGTTAGCTTATTACCTCCATCACCTCGTTACCATTTTCCATGTGTTAGAACACATAAGATCTGCTCTTTTAGCAACTTTCAAGTACAGAGCACAATGGTGTTAACTGTAGTCACTATGCTGTACATCACACCCCCAGAACATATTCACCTTATAACTGGAAGTTTATACTCTTTGACCACTATTTACCTATTTTCCCTGCTCCCCAGACCCCCATAACCCCATACTTTAGAGGGGCTTCCTTTGCTCCATCCCTCCCAGTATGAGCATTCCACCAAACCAAGGGCATATGCCTACCTCAAGGTGCCCACACTCTATTCTGAACCTCATACCAAGAGCATTTAAGCCTGGATTACCAATGTCAGACTCTTCCTGTTCTGCTCTATGGTCTACATCAGGAATCCAACTGATCCAAATGATTCTTTTTCTTGACTTATCCTGAGATGCTCCCTAATCCCCTTAGTGTTTCTTTCATGCCCCATTAGCACGCTTTGAGCTGGGAACCTTAGTCTGCAATCTGTGATTTGCAAGTCTGGTTTCCCAGTAAGATTGTAAGCTTCTTGCTGGGAAGAACCATGTTTTAGTTATCTTTGTATTGATTTGCAAAGCATTTAGCAAAATGCCATGCCTGCTCCCTGGCATCACTTCGAAATAAAGTATTACCAGTAAACTTTCCACCACTGAAAGTCATCGGAAAGCCTGATGCTCCTCCAGCAAAATCACTCATCATTAAATCAACCTTCATAGGCAGCCTTCCTCCATTGGGTCTGGTGCAATCCACTGTATTGAGTATCTTATGACCTGTGGAAAAATTATGTGGCATAAATACTCAAGGTGAAATCTTGAACACCATAGTTTGAAATCCTAGGCCAACAAAATCAAACTCCTCCTGACTGATTTGGTTGGTTCTGGATGAGGATAATAACCTTGATTTCCTTCAAGATCATAGACAGACTACTTTCCTTAGCCAACTATCTTCAGATGTTGAGCTCAAATGATGCAGGGAGGAAAAATAACCAAATCAACACAAATCTCTCAACCTTTTGGGAATTCTATTTAATAACTGTTGGGGTAAAGCCATCTCTTCTCACATGAAAAGCAGAAGTGTATGATTACATTGCATTATAATATGTCAATATGAAAGTAAAACACTTAATAAAGGCAGTTTTGAAGATGTTCAGTTCAGTTCAGTTCAGTTGCTCAGTTGTGTCCGACTCTTTGCGACCCCATGAATCGCAGCACACCAGGCCTCCCTGTCCATCACTTATAGGGGTAATATAGAGTATCTCTTCCCTTATGAAAAAAATCCTTGCACCTGTCACCACACAGAGTATGTTACTGCTAATTTTTTCTCTGAGTGACAGATTTTCTGAGATTATCTCAGTGACAGTCCATTTTCCTAAGACAGGGATAGAACATACTATATCTTATGGAAAATGAAGATGGAAGAAGAAGATGAAGATAGGATGGAACTTTGGATAGCTATCATTATCCTTCCTACCAAGAGTATGTTTCATTTTTCATTGCTGATGAAAATAAGAAAATACCTTTGTATTCCACGATAATGCAAGTGTCCATTTCAGGATGAATGCCATCCATCAAGATCATGAATCGGAGATTTTTGTCTACCTGGAATTTAACAATAAAACCAACCACTGTTTATGTCAGTTTGGCTTTTTGTTCAATATTTGAGTAAATGATCATCTCTTCTGGAAAGAAATCCCTTTTATTCAGAATTAGATTTATTATCCAGTAAAGTCATGCCATTGATTTATGGAGAGAAAAGCCACCTTTTATTTTAGCCCAAATAGAGATTTATACAGTAATACATACTTACATAGTACTACATATGGAAAAAGTAAGTCATTGTTTCTTCAGTATTAAAGCAACTACCTCACTTAAAATTTACCCCCAGAAAATATAACTGAAAAGTGTGGAAAAAACACTGATATCTGACCTGCTGCCATATTCCAAATGGCACTACATTGATATTAGTCAACTGGACACCACTCTGATTCAGATTCCAAAATACAGGTCTTTCTGTTTTTCCAACATAAATGGGGATATCTGGTCTTCTCCCAGCAAGCTTCTTCAGTGTGGGGTAACTAGGATCAGAAAGATGGGAAGTTTGAAAGGTGAAAAAACTGGATCATCTAGTATAAGAGACAGCTTGCCCCTCACACCAGCATGTTGACCAAGAAGCAAGGAACGGAAAAACCAGACCCTCCCGAGTCCAAAAAACAGGGTTTTCCCTCAAGGTTGACTGTAACAATGAGGGGAATTTCCTAGCAGATTCCTCTTTATTGGGAAAACATATCATATACCACAGAATATACATCAAACCAGGAGTGCAAATTCCATTTTCCATACTGATGCTGCTTTGAAAAAGGGTAGTTCTAACAGAAGGTACAAAGTGGAAAACTCCTGCTTGAAGAGGTTTCTGGTAGGTGAAGGTCTCCAGAATCTTCATTTTTTCTCACCTCTCAACCAGCAGCTCCCAATAAAAGAAAGGTCTTGGTCAGAAAACGAGGAGAACCTGTGAATTGCCTGTCATTAGGGGTGCTTTTTCAACTGTCAACAGATTGATAGCCACATGGTGGCATGTAGAATGAATGATTTGTCCTTAAGGAGAGTCAGTTACCAGCTAGGCAAGACAGTAAAATTTAGTGTAGAAGAAAATAACATTCACCATTTGGAGTAATTCCAACTCAGTATACAATTAACCATCCGAGCACTTTTGAACATCTTCACAGATTGTCAACTCTCATTTCTGAGTATTCATTATATCAAAGGATTATATGCTACTGTGGGGTGTGGCAAAACATGAATAATAAACAAAAGGCTGTTTAGGTAACTCTTATATATCAATCATGGTCTTAGGCATTTTCACTAGTATTTTATTTATGGTATTTTATTTCTTCTCACCAAAAAAAAGAGAAAAGCTCTATGTTTTTGTTTTTAATAAATGAGAACACATATTCAGAAATATATGGTTAACAAATAGTAAATTGGTATTAAAATTCAGGTTTTATGATCCTAAACTTAGTGCTTCTTCTACTAGAAGGCAATTACAACTTAAATGAATATGCTGTCTGGCTTAAGAATCAGACTTGTGCATAGAGTATAATATCAGGTGAAATAAGACATTTAATAATAAGAAAAGCATAAACAAAATCAGCATATCAGCACTTATTAACTATACTTAATAACTACTCATTAACTAATATTCAAGTTCCAGACCTATATTAAATAAGTAGAATCTGGAGGGGAAAAAACCGGTATGTTTTCTTCTTTAAAAACAAAGGCTTCAAAAAATCAAGGATTCTTTGAATAAGTCTTCAATCTCTGGGTTAACCACTTAAATCTACTTTAAGGGACTTTGGGAGTTAGGATAGGTTATTCTAAAATCAATGTTTATTGCTTTGTGATTTTTAAATTGTTGATAATTCTCACTGGCATCTATAAGTATTATTCATTATGATACTCATGTGTGCTGCTGCTAAGTGATTTCAGTTGTATCCTTCTTTTTGTGACCCTATGGACTGTGCCTGCCAGGCTCTTCTGTCCATGGGATTCTCCAAGCAAGAATACTGGAGTTGGTTGCCATGCCCTCCTCCAGGGGGTTTTCCAGACCCAGAGATCGAAACTGCATCTCTTACATCACCTACATTGGGAGGCAGGTACTGTATCACTAGCACCATCTGGGAAGCCCAATATAATACTCATGTATTTACATAACAAATCACATTTGTTTGACTAAAGACTGTTTTCTACAGCCCAGTACACTGGGCTTTCCCCCTTGCTTCTCCCTTGGTAGCTCAGACCGTAAAAAGTGCAGGGGACCGGGGTTTGATCCCTGGGAAGATCCCCTGGAGTAGGAAATAGCAAACTACTCCAGGATTCTTGCCTGGAAAATTCCATGAACAGAGGAGCCTGCTGGGCTACAGTCCATGGGGTCACAGAGTCTGACACAACTGAGCAACTGACACACAGGACCATGGACATCTTTTAACAGGTACTATAAAGCAAGCACTTAGTTTATGTGATACTGTTTTCTCTATACCACCTGCATAAAATTAGCTCCACATGCTGTTATTACACAATGCGTGAACCCAGAACTTTCATAATTCTGCAGTTGTACATCTTTGGTTCCAGAAGCTTGCATGGATCAAAGGTATCACGCAGTCCATAGCAGATTTTTAATCTTAGCACAATATCCCTGTGGGTGATGTTCAGTTTTTGTGTATTGCAGGTAATTTGTTACTAAAGCAGCTAACTACTTAAGCTTTTAGTTTCCTTAAAGAGGAGAGAGAGAACATATTCATGCCTTAGAGATCTCATATGCTTTCAATATACTTTCAATAGAAAAATCAAGGGGCCGGTCAACCAGCAAACATACTTCCCCTCATCATGGACATTTCTATCAAAGAGTCTCCTTCATGTGAACTTTGTCACCAAAAGTCACAGCAAAGAAAAGTAAGGTGAAATTGCTTCATGTTAGAACAAGTGGGCAGGGCTATATGTTTATATCAGCACCCTAGAAGCTGTGACACAAACTTCTAAATAAGGATGAAGAAGGAGGACCCTGAAATGAAACCAGGGGTTGGAAATCTGACCCCATCTCTTTTGGTAACCGTTCATTTGCAAATGGCTGTGGTTTTATAAATTCAAGCTTCTCTTTTCCCTTCCTGTTGATGATTATAAATTCAAGCTCCTCTTTCTACTTCCTGTTAATGACCTGGGTTAAGGAAGTTTCAGTTCCTATCCTTAGCATCACACAGCTGTGGTTTCAGTAAAGGATGAAGTGGACTCAGAGTTCAAAAGGTGGGAGCTCACTGTTGAAAAGCTATGAATCAAGAGTTGGCAAACCACAGCAACCTGCTGCTATAGTCTATGAATGCCTTTTACCTTTTTAAATGGTTGAGAAGGAAATCAAAAGGACAATCCTATCTGGTGATCCATGAAAACTTTATGATATTCACATGTCATTGTCCATAAATCAGATTTATTAGAAGACAATCAGGCTGACTGAGGACCATTTATGGCTGCTCTTGTACTACCACAGCTGAACTAAGTCACTGTAACACCAACCATATGGCTTGTAAAACTGAGAAGAGTTACACCTGTGTACTGGTCCCTGCCATAAAGGTTGAACTGAAAAAGGGAGTCAACATTGATGATCCTTAAACCTAGACTTTTACCAAGTAGCCTGAGGGTGGGAAGTGAGAGCGTGGAGAGTTATTAACTCCTGTCTTACTCCCACAATGGCCCCTTTTGCATTTGTAATGGTATAAAGCATGAAAATATCTTCCCTCATAGTTCAGTCGGTAAAGAATCTGCCTGCAAGGCAGGAGACCTGGGTTGGATTCCTGGGTCGGGAAGATCCCCTGGAGAAAGAAATGGCAACCCATTCCAGATTCTTGCCTGGAGAATCCCACTAACAGAGGAGCTTGACAGGGTTGCAAGAGTCGGACACGACTTAGCGAGTAAACCACCAAAGCGTGAAAACACTTTAAACATTATGCTACACAAACATACGCATTTATCCAAGTTAGTTCTCTTCTCATCAGCCCCACTGAATCGGCCTCAAATTGATCAGGGATCACAAAAGAACCTGAAAACCAGTGATGCCGTTACTGCAGCATTTCCTTCAGAGTTCAGTGCTCAGACTTCATTACCTCAGGTGGTCTGAGTGCATGTGACTGATGTAAATTAGGTCCGCTTGGCACAGCCTCTCCAGCCAATCAGATGGAGGCTCATGTAGTAACCACCATCCTCGGGCAAAAGCAGGACCCGTTAACCAAGGGTCAAACACCATCCTCTTGTCCCCCAGCTTGAGGTCCATGCAGGCATGAGTAAGGTATGTTATCTGTCAGAAGACAGTGAGAATCAGATTATTGAGTCATCGTCAGTCAGCAACAATGAACTGGGCTGGTTAGTGGACAAGTCACATTGGAGAACTTTGCTCCTGAGCATGTTCAGTGAGGTGGGGACCTTTATATAGAAAACAACTCCTGGTACACGTCACTGCTTTGTTAGGAAAGAAATACTCGTAGTGGATTTCAGGTGTCAAACCGATTCATCCAGCTCTACTCTATCTAAATTAGCTCCTAAATGCTTATTTACAGTCTGCACTGCAGAATATCTTTTGCCATCAGTCCTTCAAAGCACAATTTACAAGGAAAGGCCATTAGAGATGTGATGGTAGATACTTAGGGATTTAAATGCCAGACTGGCTGGAAATAGTCACTGAATGAATGATGAATGATTCTTGGTGGGTTTGAGGCAGGAGACAGGTGGGCCCTGGCTGGGCAGCTGGAGTCTGTCCCCTGTGGACAGATACTCCAAGACAAAGATAATAGGAGGAAGGAGAAGAAACTGTACCCTGTCCAGATAAGAGGTAAAAAGACCACATGTTCTTCATTCTTAAGGTCAAGGAGACCTTCCAACTACATGCGCAGAGAGGCTACTCAGAGGTCAAATAGGGAGGGGACACCACCACGTGGTAAGTGATGTGAACCTTCCCGTAGGCCTCCTCACTAGATCCACCTTGGCCAAGAGATGCAGGTGCACATGTGGGAGGACCCTGAGATGAACCAAACACGACTCAGAACCCAGCAAAGCAAGACGACTGGCTGAAGGAAACCCCAAAGAAATGCCCCATACAAGTGATTTAAACTACCACAAAGGCATGACTCTTTCTCTCTGAGCCCTCTATCTATTCACATGTACACCTTTCCTCCTAATAAATACTTTATCTGTTTCACTATTTTCCATCCCTTTGTTGAAATTTATTTCTACAAAGCAGACAAACCAGGGCCACTGGCCCTCGTGGTCCAGTGGCTAGGATTCGGCATTCTCACTGCTGCAGCCTGACCTCAATCTCTGGTCGGGGAACTGAGATCCTTCTTCGAGCTGCTACAGGTGGAGGCCACACGACGTGGGGCTGGCATAGCCACACAGCCTGGAGAAACAGGCTTGTGAGACTTTTCTCTTCTAACTTACCTGCTGACTCGCTCAGGGAGTCAGGGTCCTCTGAAAATGGCTATAAACAATGACTTAGAAACTGGCACAGACTCGAGGATTCTAAATTAGTGCTTCACTCCCTTCCTCTGATCTGGCACACTCATCGGATAAAGGAAAACACCCAGCAGCAGAGGGGTGGGGTAGAAACTCCAGGGTGAGAGGCCAAAAGCGAGGGTAAGGAGAAGTCAACAAATCAAATTCAGATGATTATGCCTATTCTGGATAGGGTCCCTTTTGCTTCCTCAGAAAAGTAACAGCCCATTTCCACAAGCTTCCCAGATACATCAGAAAAAATCATTTTGGATTGTTTAATTCTCTCAAACTACCAAAGCATTTTCTCTGGAGGAAACTCTTTTAAATGTAGGAAGTGCACAAGGTTTGTAAAGATCTCAGGGCAACATGCAGAGATAAGACAACTGGTCGTTTAATCTGACAGTGATTTGGAATCAAGGGAAATTTCTGAATTTCTTCCATAGTTTTGCATGACTCTCCTTTGGGACCTCTGCTAAAAGTTTTTCTGCCTTTTTTTTTTTTTTTTCTGGATATATTACCTTGTGCTGCTGCTGCTGCTGCTAAGTCGCTCCAGTTGTGTCCGACTTTGTGCGACCCCATAGACAGCAGCCCACTAGGCTCCTCTGTCCCTGGGATTCTCCAGGCAAGAGTACTGGAGTGGGTTGCCATTTCCTTCTCCAATGCATGAAAGTGAAAAATGAAAGTGAAATTGCTCAGTCGTGCCCAACTCTTAGCAACCCCATGGACTGTAGCCTACCAGGCTCCTCGGTCCATGGGATTTTCCAGGCAAGAGTACTGGAGTGGGTTGCCATTGCCTTCTCTGATATTACCTTGTAATCCCTGCCAAATTCTGGGTGTTTCTAAAAAATTTGCTCAAGAGTTCAGGATAACTATACTATTAGTCCTAAGTAGCCACATCCAAGAATATTCAAGGTAATATAAAATATATATGTGTGTGTGTGTGTGTGTATCTTAGTTTTATTTTTAAGATAATTATAATTTAATGTTTCCTTACCTGAACTTCCCCAAAAGCCAAATCTTCAGGAGATCTGGGCTCTGAATCCCAGGGGTTAGGAGGATTCAGTTCTAGAAGCAAAAGTTCATTTTCTTTACTCTCTTCCACAACTAGAACCAAAGGGGAACAAATTTGAATTAATAACAACAACAAAATTATGTTTAAAAAGCATCACTGAAATAGAAATGTATGGCTCAGATACTCAGAGTACAAAAATCAAAGGAAATCAGAAAGAAAAAGCAATGCTAATTTAGGTCAAGCAATACCTACTGAGATGAGGGCTGAAGACTGACACCCATTTATTTCTTTTATTCATACTACACTTAAGGAGCTCATGGAATCTCAGGCATGTCTTAAGCTGAGTGCTGGGCACATGGTGGTTTATTATTTTTATATCTTTTAAATACTGTTTAAGAATTTAATAGAAGCACATTAATTAGCATTTTCCTAATAAGAGTTATCAACTTATTTAATAGCAAAACACAACTGGCTTTCTTAATAAAATCAGAAATACACAAAGGACATTTAATATCACCACTATTATTAAACTGTGCCCTTGAAAATGCAAGCAATACAATAAAGATACATTTTATTATTATTTTCAGGCTATATCATTGCTGGAAAACAGTGTCACGAAATAGAAAGAGTGCTGGATTTGGAAACATTAGGGTGGGGATTGTGACTGAGATGCTTATTATCAACATCCTGGGCTGCAGTTGCCTGATCATAAAATAGAGTTATGACACATACTTCATAGAGTTGTTGTAGACAGTAAACAATATAAGAGATCCAACAGTGTCTAGCACTATGCCTGGCACAAAGAAAGCATTTAATCAATAATAATATTATTATGGCAATTACTTTATCTTTCAAGAATGAAGAGTTAAAGAGAAAGCTCAGTATTGATAAGACTATATACTATTAATAACAAATATCAACTCAAAAGTACAAAGTATTATGGTAGATTCTCAGAAAACTGCATTGATAACCACTCGTAAAGATTTTCCTTCTTTAGAATTGTTCTCTCTTAAGAAAAGCAGGAAAAGAAATATGTGTGCTCAGTTGCTCAGTTGTGTCTAACTCTTTGTGACCCCATGAACTGTAGCCCACCACACTCCTGTGTCAATGGGATTTTCTAGGCAAGAATACTGGAGTGGATTGCTACTTCCTACTCCAGGGGACCTTCCCAACCCAGGAATTGAACCCATGTTTCCTGCATCTCCTGCATTGGGAGGTGGATTCTTTACCACTATTGCAACCTGGGAAACCCTAGTTATTAAGTAACAGTTATTAAACAGCTTTAATATTCTAAGAGAGGGTGGAAAAGGAAGGGCTATCTAACAATGGTGCTGTGCAACTGGTTATTTAAGTATTCTAGTTTATTATCTAGTTTATTAAAGACACAATGAGAAGCTTCCGAGTGGCTATAAATAGAATATCAAAGGGAGGACTTCTAAATTTAATAGCAATGGAAACAATTCCAGTGGAAAATCTGAATATATACAAATGTAAGATGAAAAAGTTCTACCACCAATGAAAACTGGCAAACATGTTTGGAAAATATATTAGCATCATACTTGAGAAACAAGCTTAATTTAAAACAACAGTGATGCTATTTTTTTGATTCAAATGAGAAAAGTCTGAAAAACTAAGAATGCCTCAAGCTGGTAAAGTATGAGGAGAAAGGAAAGCTTATTAACTAGTTAGTGGGAACAAAAACTGGGTCATTCTAAAAAATGGACTGTAATGCAATACATACTAAAGAATGGATGAATGAATAATGGACTCATTTATTCATTTAGGACCTCAAGTAAAGAGGACCAGGTTAACCATATTTTTTAGTTCATGACACATTATACTCAGTCCAGGCAAAGCTACTTACTTACTTATTTATTTACTTATTCCCTTTATCTGTTTCTCATTGTTATTTCTCTCTCCTCTCCTACAGGATTATCATTTAAATGCTCAGGCAAAGTATGCATTATATTTTATGTGTGCATTTTAATTCATATAAATGGTACTGGGTCTCCAGTCTGTTTCTTACTCTTTTTCACTCAATACTCTGTTTTTAAGATTCTTTCATGTTGCCACGTGTACATCTAGTCCACTTCCTCTAACTGTAAGTTAGTATTCTGTGGTTCACCACATTTTACTGATTTACCCTCCTTGACTCCATCACCACAAGATTTCTCCGGTGCATACACAGAAGTGAGACTGATGGATCACGGTGTATGGTCCATAAACCTCCTCTGACTAGTCACTGTTGGATTATTCTCTAGCATAGCTGCACCGGCCACATCTCTGCCACATGCATGAAGATTTTTATATCTTTATATCTCTGACAACATTTGGCAGTTCCTTGGTTTATTTTTACCAATAAAAAAACCCTACAGTAACATCTCATTGCTTTGGTTAGCAGTTTTCTGATAATTAACGAATTTAAGCATATTTTCATATGCTTATTGACCTTTGGGGATTCATTGGTAAAATGCTAGTTGATACCTGTTCTTCATTTTTGTATTGAGCTTCCTATCCTTTCTTGTCAATTTGCTTTACTTAAGAGAATGGCAACCCACTCCAGTATTCTTGCCTGGGAAATCCTCTGGACAGAGGAGCCTGGCGGGTTACAGTCCATGGGGTCACAAAGAATCGGACAGGACTGAGTGACTAACCCCTTTCACTTTCTTCTTATATGCTAGAACATATTCTCCTGTTGGTTGTAAATATTGAAAAATAATCACCCAAACTATTATATGTCTTTGTCTGTGTCCTCCATTTAGCAGAAATCTTTAGTACTGATGAATTCATATTTACCAGGGTTTTGTGTGTGTGTGTAGGCGGGGGGTTGCCTTTTGAGCTGTACTTTTGAAATGCTGTTTGTCAGGAAGTCACCAATCTCTAGGTCACAAAGATATTCTATACTTCTTCCATTACTTTTACGGTCTTACCTTTCTCATTTAGGTTATTAGTCCCTGTGGAGCCCATCTTTACGTTAAGGTGTACAAAATGTTAAATATGGGTAAATACATTAATTGGGTGTATGTGTGAACGGTGCTCAGTCATGTCCGACTCTTTGCAACCCCATGGACTGTAGCCCATTAGGCTCCTCTGTCCATGGAATTCTTCAGGCAATATGCTAGAGTGGGTTGCCATTTCCTTCTCCAGGGGATCTCCCTGATCCAGGAATCAAACCCAGGTCTCCCACATTGCAGGCAGACTCTTTACTGTCTGAGCCACCAGGGAAGCTCCCCCCAAAATAATTACTCATACCCTTTTGCCAGTAATGCAACTATCTTACAAAAATAACTCCAAAAACAGAGAAGTTCTTAAGCATAAAGATCACAGTTTTGGTTTTGAAGGCAAAAAAAAAAGAAAAAATCTGTGAACAGCATAAATGTCAACAGCAGAGAACTGGCTAAATAAAGTTTTAATGTAAGCATACTTAAAAGTATGTATATATAGAATCTGACATATTAACAAGACAAAAACAGGATACAAAAATAATATAGAGAGTAATTATAATTAGTTATAAAAATATGCCTAAAAAGATGACTGAAGATGGAGCTAGACTGAAAATCAACAAAGAAACAGAAGACTTGAACAACACTATAAACCAACCAGACCCAACAGATAACACTCCCCCCAAATACAGAATACACATTCTTCTCAGGTACATGTGAAATATCTCCACAAACCAGTACAAACCATATGTTAGGCCAAAAAACAAATGTCAATAAATTTAAAAGTTTCAAGTCATATAAAGTATGTTCCCTGACCACAATGAAATGAAATTAGATACCAATAAGAGAAGAAAGTTGGAAAATTCAGAAATATGTAGAAACAAACAATATACTCCTAAATACAAATAGTTTAAAGAAGAAAATCACAAGAGAAGTTAGAAAATACTTTGAGACAAATAAAAATGAAACTATAACATGCTGAAACTTATGGAATGCAGCTAAAACAGTATAGTGCATATAATGAAATTTATACCAGTACACATCTGTAATTAAAAAGATCTCAAGTAAAAAACCTAACCTTCCATCTCATGAAATTAGAAAAAGAGGCATAAACTAAACCCAAAACAAACAAAAGAAAGGAAATATTTAAAAGAGCTAAAATAAACAGAATTGATACTATAAGAAAAAATGAAAACAGGAATATGCTCTTTGAAAAGATTAACAAAATTTTCAAACCTTCAGCTAGACTAATAAAAGAGAGAAAGGGCTCAAATTACTAAAATCAAGAATGAAAAAGGGGATGTTACTATCAACTTTACAGAATAAAAAAGAATACAAGGAAATATTATGATTATTATACATCAACAAATTGATAACCCAGATGAAATGAGAAATTCTTAGGAAGAAACAAATTAACAAAACTGATGAGAAGAAATAGAATACCTGAGAAGACCCATAACAAATAACAGATTTAATTAGTAAACAAAAACCTTCACAAACATTAGTCTAAGCCTAGATAGCTTCACTGGTGAATCTGACCTAATGACTAAAGAAGAACCAACACCAATACTTCACAAGCTCTTCCAATAAATAGAAGAGGAGGGAACACTTCCCAACTTACTTTATGAGGGCAATTTTATTACCCTGATCCCAGGACCAGACAAAGACATCTCAAAATAGGAAAACTACAGACCAATGTTCCTGACAAATTTTGTTGTTGTTGTTTAGCTGCTCAGCCGTGTCTGACTCTTTGTGACCCCACGGACTGCAGCCCGCCGGGCTCCTCTTTCCTGCCTAGGAAAGAATACGGGAATAGGTTGCCATTTCCTACTCCAGGTGGTCTTCCTCACCCAGGGATCAAACACGTGTCTCCTGCATCGGCAGGCAGATTATTTACCATTGAGTCATCTGGGTGGGAGTCCTTACAAACATAGACATAAAAATCCTTAACCAAATATTAGCAAATACAGTTTAGCAATATAAAAAAGAATTGTAGCCATGGCTAAGTGGGGTTTATGCCAGCTTGGTTCAATACAGAAAAAAACCACAGAGGCATAAAATAGATTATTGATTGCCAGGGGCTGAAGGAAGAGGGGAATGGGAGTGACTGCTAATAGTTATAAGGTTTCTTTTGGGGATGATGAGAATGTTCTGGAATTAGAGAGTGGTGGTAATGGCTCAATATATGAAAATACTAAAAACCATTGAGCTGCATACTCTAAAAGGGTGAATTTTATAGTACATGAATTATATCTCTATTAAAAGAAGGAGGAGAAGGCTGGGGAGAGAGAGGAAGGGGAACTTGGTGACAACTGGAAGAAAAGATACCTAAACAGAGGTTGTCTTGAGGTGATGGGAGTTTAGGTGAGCATCTTCTTCCTTCTACTTTCCTGACTTCTACCTTTTTAATGATGATCATATCCCGTGAAAGAGAAGGACGGCTTGGTCTCATGTGAACTGAGATTATTCAGTTTTATGATTATTATAAATAACAATTTTTTGTGGTAGGGAATCACTACAGCATTGGTAGCACTGGATGAAAAGTGGACTCAGTTAAAATTTTCCACTCTCTCTGCATTTCCTCACTGGGGCAAAAGCTGAAAACTTCAGTGCATCTTGTTACCACCTGCCCTCCACTGGCCTGCTGTCACCTCTGGCCAGAAACCCTCTACATCAGTTTCCACCTTCGATCTACCTTCCATTTGATCAACTTTCTGCTGAGTGGGAAATCCCTTCCTCTTGCTCCAAAGGTCCAAGTCACAGGGGAGATATGTGGATTATTTAAGACGTACATAAAAAAAAAAAGTCTTTTTTTTTAATTGGAGTATAATTGCTTTACAATGTCATTCTAGTTTCTGCTGTACAATGAAGTAAATCAGCTAGAGGGATATATATATACACATATACATATCTGTTGCTATATATATACATCTCCCCTCCCTCTTGGACCTCCTTCCCACCCCACCTCCAATCCACCTTTCTAGGTCATCGCAGAGCACCAAGCTGAGCTCCCTGTGCTAAAGAGTAGCTTCCCACTAGCTGTCTATTCCAAAAGACTTAGAGGTGTTGTAAAAGCCCTTAAGCAGCTATAAATTTCTGGGTTATATACTCATTAAGTTGATAGTCTATTGTCCTCTAACTTACACAGTTTAATAGTTTCAACCTTTGCTTCTAACCTGTTTTCTGCCAAATGAATTTAAGAGTATTTGTATAGTGCCTGTTACTAGCTTCTGTTAACAAGCAGTCTGCAGGTTTCCTAAGCTAGCTCAACAGACATGGAATGGAGCTTACTGGCAAAAGAAGCTAGAGGTCCAGACATCCTTTCGAGGGATGGGGAAGGATGCACTTGCCATCAAAGGAATTAGCAACTTACCCCAGAATAACCTGCTGTCACATCTCTTTGGGGTTGATTGGGAAAGGACATGCACCTCAGTGACACCTCTGCTCTGGGAACTGGGAGAATGCCTTGGCAGGCCACACCCTTCTTTAAAAAATGATTAGGAGTTGGTCTCACCAAGACATCTGGACAACAGTGGCCCTAGTATCCTATCCCATGTACAATAATTTGAGCCTGAAAAAGATGTTGAGCTGGTGTAAACACAGTTTCCAGTCTGGAGGTCCAGGCAGGAAGCCCTCCATTTAGCTCCCTTCACAGATAACCAGTGTTAAGACTGCCCTCATCCACACTGCTTATGCATATACATTTCTCATAATTGTGTCTTACTATATGTAACATTTATAATCTGCTTTTTTGCTTTATCTATCAAAAATCTCTAATTATTTAATTCCTTCAATAGTATCACTTTTAAGACACAGTGGAATTATTTTTAATGTTTTGATTGTTTTAAATCTTTCTCTTTAGACAGTATTGCTATGAATGAACATTTTCATACCTATATCTTTTGACATATCAAGGATTATCAAGACCTTAGGAAACAGCCTTGGATGTGGAATTGCCAGGTCAAAGGGATGCATATTTTTCAGTGTGTTAGGAAACCCAGTGGAGAGTTTTAAGCAGGGGAATGACATGAATTAATTTTGATTTTTAAAATATCAGCCTTGTATACCTGAAGGGCTTCCCTGGTGGCTCAGACAGTAAAGAATCCACCTGCAGTGAAGAAGACCTGGGTTTGATCTCTGAGCTGGGAAGATCCCCTGGAGGAGGGCATGCAAACCACTCCAGTATTCTCGTATAAAGAATTCCATGGACAGAGAAGCCTGGCAGGCTACAGTCCATGGCATCACAAAGAGTTGGACACGTTTGAGCAACTAAGCACAACACAGCACAGCATACCTGAAACTAACACAACATTGTAAATCAACTCTACTCCAATATAAGATAAACATTAAATTAGAAATATATACCAATCTGGGTGCTATAAGCAGAATGAACTGCAGGAAGCAAGCACAGAAGCAGGGAGTCCAGTCATGCAGACAAAAGATGACTCTTTCTTATCCATCTTTGATTCTCTTAATACCCAGGACAACGGTTTACACCTGGCATGATCTCATCAAATGCTTACTGAACAAATGAATGAATGAACGAAGGGACCTTCTGAAGAAATTCTGTTTAGAATTTTCAGTGTTAGCTATTTTTAAAAGACTTAATGTCCACAGGTTAAAATCAGAATGTAACCAAAGCTTCAAGTGAAATTGGAAACAAGTTGACAAGAAGGTCCCCAATAACAGTGACAGCAGAAAACATTGATCAATATGGAAGGTATTTACCTAGTTCATCTTGGCAGAAGCTGCCTGGAGGGTTGATATACTTCATGGTGCTCACATCCAACTTCCAGTTGTGTTTTGTGCATCTAACAGACCTGGATGAAAAATTGTCCTTAGGTTTATGAAATGGTGTAAATAAAAATTAACCTTATTGGGCTTACATGCATTATAAACAACTACAGTTGGTTGAACACAAAATTCATGAGAGGAAAACTATTAATAGCTAAAGCTCAAATATCCAAGGAAATATAGACTGATCATCAGTAGGTAATTTTAAAAGTGAAGATAACGGCTTCCCTGGTGGCTCAGTGTTAAAGAATCCGTCTGCCAATGCAGGAGACACAAGTTCGATCCCAGATCTGGGAAGATTCCACATGCTGAGGAGCAGCTAAGCCTGTGTACCGCAACTGTTGAACCTGTGCTCTAGAGCCCAGGAGCCGCAAATACTGAGCCCATGTGCAGCAACTACTGAAGTCCAAACGCTCGAGAGCCTGTGTTCCACGACAAGAGAAGCCATCACAATGAGAAGCCTGCGCAACAAGAGAGTAGCCCTACTCCCCGCAACGAGAGAAAGCTGCTCAGCAACCGAGACCCAGCATTAAAAAATGATAACGAATCAATTATTTTAAAAATTGTTTAAAAAACAGTGAAGATAAATGGCACATCACAATATAATACATGTTAGAGATCAACAGAGCCATCAGAATAAAGTCACCTTTAGGGATAGCTCTCACAAAAAAGCTAAGTTGGTTTAAAGCCAACTGAGGCCAATATGAGGATAGAATGTAGTGATAAAGACAAATCTATGATTTATGATCACTCTACAAACCTTGGTCCCTATTATAGTGTACCGAACCTAAGTTCAACTCGAATTAGTTTAAGATTTCAGAGCATGGTTGCCAAAATACAGGATGCCCAGTTAAATATGAATTTCAGATAAATAACAATTTAAAAATATGTCTCACACAATATTTGACATACACTGGAAATTCCTCATTTATCTGCAATGTAATTGAGTGTTCTGCATTTTTATTTGCTAATTCTGGCAACCCTGTTTCAGAATGACAGCTAGATTGCAGCAAAGTAGGAGGCTTAGTGATTTCTTTTCCATTTCTTATCAAACTGTGAAGGGGTTATGGTGATAGAAAATGAGGTATAAACGTTCCATTTCCTCTCTACCTTGGTGGTGTTTTTGTAGCAGTTAAAGATTTAAAAAGAAAAAACCCACAAATGTCTCAAATCAGAAACATCAGATTTCTTAAACTAACAGTGTCTATTTTAACTTCTATATCGGTAAATTACACGAATTTTCCCAAGCTTCATTATATCAAGAATTTTTCATGCCCTTTTCTAGTAACAAGGCAAAAAAATGTATTCCACGCTTCAATTTAAGGAGGATTATTCTGTAACATCTACTCTTTCATCAGTGAGTAGCCAACAACCTTTCAAAATTTGAGGACATTCCAAATCCAACTATTCAGCATGCAGGTCAATAAATGGGAAGCATGGCAGGGTCTTAATTGTCATGGGCAGCAGGCAGACAGCAGGAAGGTGACAGCTCCAGGCACTAAGAGGTTGTGAAAAGCTATTAAATTTGAAAAATGAGAACCACAACTTATGAGAGTTGCTGATCTTGGTTATGTGTGAAGAAGAAAAATGGCTGAGGTAGGGAGGGTAGAGGAGGTAGCTCATTACTCTTAAGTGTCTCCTTGTAGAGAGATTCCTCAGGCAGATTGCTGCACAGAGCACCCGGGGAGAAGCAATCAAATTTGGAGCAATGGATGCGGGACTACAGGGTGTGAGTTACTCTGAGGATGGAGTTGACAGTGCCAGCTCCAGGTTAGCCTGACAACAGTAGGGTGAAACGAGGATCAACCACCCTAAAGGCTTTGCATGGAGGAGAGAAAGGCCAGTCTGGGGCAAAGTGATCACTCTGTTAGGATAATCAAGCCAGATTCAAGAACAAGCTGAATTCCTATAAATAATCTCATTCCTAAGCTATACCAGAAGCTCAAGACAGAGTAATAATCGTAAAGGTAATTGACGTGTATTGAGTGCCTATCATATGACAGATATTGTTTTAAGTGTTTTTTGTGTTGGAAATCACTTAATCCTCTGAGCAGCCAGACAGAACAGGTAACACTCATTTTCACTCTATAAAGGAGAAGACCAAGGTCCAGAAAGGCTAAAAAACTTGTCCATGTTCACGGGGCTGATAAGTGGTAAGGCCAGGTTTCTGAAGAGGGCAGATTGTGATGAAAGATCAAGCTGCTAATTACAAAGCTACACTCCCTCCAATGGCTGGCTACGTGAGCTCCATGGTGAAAGCCCATTGAGGACAGAGGAAAAGCAAAGTCCCCAACCGCAACAGTCAGAAGACCTCAAGGTCCCAGAGTGCCCACAGAAGCTCACTAGTGACAGAAAAAGCCATGGCTGAGGTTTCCCTGGGTTAAATCCACTGAGAAGATGGAAGGGACTCAAAGCAGGGCTGTCAGCAAATAACCATGAGGGTCTCCGAGAGTAGAGTTGCTGCTCAAAGTATATCCCATACAATACTTGGAACCTATCTATGCTGAAAATATATTCATTGTTTACCTGAAATGTAGATTTCTGTTTGCCTTCTGTTTGCCTAATCTAGCAATCCCATCAGAGGAGCCAAACAGGAGACAGGTGTCAACACTGTTTCTGTCCTGAAACTAAGAATGTAGTGAAGCAAATCTGTATGCAGGTGTAAGAATATTCTAGACTTGGGTAATGGTCATCTTTACAATTCTAGCAGGGAGCTCTTAGACAACTACCCAGCTCCTCTGAATCCACCTGCATGAAACCGCCCACAGATGACCTGAGAAATCAAATCAACAACAGTAGAAGACAAGTCTGATGTGAGAGTGGCTAAAAAGCACCCAGGTCAAGTAAGGCTGAAAAGAAGCTTGGAAAAGTGGGGTCAGCCACTCATTCATTGCCAGTGTTGAGCATCAAGCTGACAGAGCATCCCCTCTCCACTACCTTCCCTGTCTCTGCCAGAGTGTGCTGCTATCTCTTCGGCTGTCACTGAAAACAAGACAAAGCAAAACAAAAATCCACAGCAATCCTGCCCTGGTATTGTCCCAGAACTGGGGAGGGAGGTCATCTACATGTAGTCTTAATCAACGGATAGGGGAGGAGGGGTAGCAGCACCAGTTTTCCAAGAAATGATCAGAAGCGCCTCTGTTCAGAGCAGGTACAGTTGGGGCTCTGCCATGTGGGGTTTTTAATTACTGCAAGGTGGTCAGGGAAAGTCTATCTGCTCCCCAGCAGAGTTTGGACTAGGGCCTGCTCCACTCATACTTCTGGGAGAGCAGGAAAGGAAACTCCAAAGAGGCTTGAGTCTTGGAACATAAAAGCTATCACGCACACCCAACCCTTCACGCACATACACAGACCCACGTACCTTAGAAATGTCACTGTTTATCAAGCTAGGAATCCATTTGCAATTAGAGTTCTTGAGAGAGAATGGGAAATTAAGTCAAGGTCAGAATGTCTTGAGATCAGAGAAATACCCTAAATGTGCACAAGCAAGTTACAAATTTGCTAGAAGAAATAATTTGTTAGTTGTTTCACTTGATTTCCACACTTCTGGCCAAATCTAATTATAAGAAGGGTCAGTGGGGGAGGGGGATGATTTGGGAGAATGGCATTAAAACATGTATAATATCATATAAGAAATGAATCACCAGTCCAGGTTCGATGCAGGATACAGGAAGCTTGGGGATGGTGCACTGGGATGGACCCAGAGGGATGGTCTGGGGAGGGAGGTGGGAGGGGGCTTCAGGATGGGGAACACGTGTACCCCTGTGGCCATTTTGATGTATGGCAAAACCAATACAATATTGTAAAGTAAAAAAATAAAATAAAATAAATAAATAAAAAAGAAGGGTCACCAGAGAAAAAGCAGAATGACTCACGGTACCTTCCATCTAAATCCTCGATATCTTTTATGAACAGGCCTCCTTGGTGCTTGCACATATTCTTGCATGCTCGCAGGAGGCTCTTACTCTTATACAAGATGTAATCTTTGCCAGTGCTCTTATTTCGAACAAAATTGATTCCTTCCTTGAGATTGGCGACTTCAGCAGGGGAGAGACACAAGAGGAGCTCAGCTGTTTGTTCGATGCTGTGAAAAGGCAAACATTTTGAGAGGAAACAGAGACATTGTTAGGTTTTAAGAGAGAACAATTTGGCAATGGCAGTCAAAACCTCTTTTTTTTCTTAAGATACTATGTAAGGCCAGCCTTCCAAGTACCTGGGCTGAGCGGCAGCTGATGGTGAACTTTCTTCCCTCCTTTAAATGCCCATCCTACTTGTCGAGGGTTGACCCCACCTTCCCAGCAAAGTAATGCCTCCCTCACTTGCCTGCCCATAGTCTGTCGTTGCCTCTCCCTGGGTATTTCAGAAGAATGGCAGCTGTCACTTCAGCTTCTGTGGCTCATTCACTCCCCCCAAGGCAGAAGTCTGCGTGGAGAAAGAGGATGTACACTCAGCTCAGTATTTCCGTTGGTGATGTCTCCTCCTGAAATAAGTTTCTTTCAGAAGCCCTCTATGTTTAGCTTCAATAACTGCTCCTCACCTTCAAGCTTTCACATCAGGACCTCCTCTCTTTGCCCACCGAGAGTCACTCTTTAGGTTCAAAAGTAACTCAATCACTGCTCCTTGGTTCACCCTTCCAAGCCCCCCACCCACCCCCAGGTCAAATCTAACGTTTCTTTCTTTTTTTACTTTCTAGAAAACATGAAATTTATTCTTTCTTTTAGGGCATAGCCATCATCTTGTATAGATACAAAATTAAAGATGTGATGAGAACTCTTAGGACTTACTCAACAACTTTCATATATAATATACAGTAGTGTTAGTTATGGGGCTTCCCAGGTGGCGCTAGTGGTAAAGAACCCACCTGCCAATGCAGGAGACATAAGAGACACAGGTTCTATTCCTGGGTCGGGAAGATCCCCCGAGGAGGGCATGGCAACCTACCCCAGTATTCTTGCCTGGAGAATCCCCGTGGATGGAAGAGCCTGACGGGCTATAGTCCATAGGGTCACAAAGAGTCAGACATGACTGAAGTGACTTAGCATGCACACACACAGTATTAGTTATGTTTATCCGATTGTACATTACATTCCCAGAACTTATCTTACAGTTGGAAGTTTGTACCTTCTGCTAACTTTCGTTCAGTTCCCCTTCCCTCCACACCCTGCCTCTGATAACCACCAATCTGATCTCTTTTTCTATGAGTTTATCTTTAAAGTATAATTGACCTCCAACAGTTATGTTAGTTCCTGGTACACAATATACTGATTGATATTTCCATACGTTTTAAATGATCACTATGATAAGCCTAGCACTGTAAGTCTAGCACTTCTTAATGTGTATTTACTGTAGAACATTATATCCTGGTACCTGTGTACCATCCTACTTACTTGTACATAGATGCTTTTAAAATCACTCTCTCTACTTTTCTCTCCCCACCACTTAGCAGACTGCCTATCTTTAACAGCTAGCTGAAGACTGAACCAACTGCACCTAATCTGAGTCATTTATAAAAAGCTCCAGCAGAAAATGAAGCATTTAATCTTTCATATTTATTCAGGGAAACTACAAATGTTACATTTCTCAAACTCCAGTCTTTAAACAAACTCTCTTTATGATGCAACTCTGAATCATAGTGGAATATAATTTTTGTGAAGAGGGACTTCAAAATAACTTAGCATATCCATGGTATGAAATCTGGATGCATGTTTAATTCTATATTCCACCCCAAACCAAAAGTGGTCAAAATTCTTTTCATATCTTAAATTAAAATTGATTTGATTTTCATGTACATTTTTGGCACTTTCATTTCTGGAAGCAAAATCTGCAGATTTCTTAAAGAGGAAATTAAATAATATTATAAAAATACCATAACAAGAAATAACAGAGAAGTTACTTCTAATTTTCAGCTAATAAGGCAGAATTCTAACTGAGAATTACCCGTTTCTTCAAAATGGATTCTCATTGTCACTTCTGTCCCAAATTCCTGGTAATTCTGTTCATAGTAGACTTGAAATGTTTCCAAATATATGTTTTAAATGTATTTGATAGAAAGGAATCCATGATAAGCCCCATGAAGCTCTTTTATCTTTATTCTTCTGAGTGCAAATATCCGACACAAGTCAAAGCAAATCCTGAGGCAATTTCTGGAATAATCAATCCACACATGTAAAAAGAAACTCTTTCTAAATATTTTGTTTTACTTGATTGAATGAACCAATTAGCCAAAGTTCTCTGCTAGATTCTAAGGGTTTCATCAACTGTGTAAGACAAGTTGAACTAACTACACCTTTATTAATTCCTTGAGAATATCTACTGGAATCTAAAGCAAAATTTTAACATGTGCACTCCTACATACATGGTTTTATATTTCTTCCTTTTTTTTTTTTTAAAGACTCTACCTCCCTTTGGTTCCTTTTTAAAAAATATTTATTTATTTTGTATTTGGCTGCATCTGGTCTAAGTTGCAGCAGGCAGGATCTTCATTGCATCATGCAGGACCCTTTGCTGTGGTGCACTGACACTCTAGTTGCAGTGAGCAGGCTCAGTAGTTGCAGCGAGCAAGCTAAGTAGTTGTGGCACTCAGGCTTAGTTGCTCTGCAGCATGGGGGACCTTAGTTCCCTGAGCAGGGATCAAACCTGTGCTCCCTGCATTGCAAGGCAGATTCTTAACCACTGGACCACCAGGGAAGTTCCCTTTTATGTATTTTTTTTAATGGTTGCTGCTGCTGCTGCTGCTGCTAAGTCGCTTCAGTCGTGTCCGACTCTGTGCGACCCCATAGACGGCAGCCCACCAGGGTCGCACGTCCCTGGGATTCTCCAGGCAAGAATACTGGAGTGGGTTGCCATTTCCTTCTCCAATGCATGAAAGTGAAAAGTGAAAGTGAAGTCACTCAGTCGTGTCTGACTCTTAGCAACCCCATGCACTGCAGCCCACCAGGCTCCTCCATCCATGGGATTTTCCAGGCAAGAGTGCTGGAATGGGGTGCCATTGCCTTCTCCTTTAATGGTTAGTTTTCCCCAAAAGTTGATTTTTAAAGCTATTATTAATGAGTTGGATTCCATTAAAGTCAGGAAAGTAAAATTATAGTAAATTCTGCTTTGGGTATAAATAAAATATTTAAATTAAGAAGATGATGGGCATTGTAGTACACCTACTTTTCAACATTTCAATATTTTTTTCAAACACTTCAACGTGTGTGAAAAATAATCACTAAACACACATAAAAACATTTATATAGGGACACACATTTTTTTCCTTTTGCTTCAAACTTGGTGGTGTGGCATCCTGCTTTTAAAATTTTGATATTTTCTTTCTCATGAAATTTTAGCTTTGGTGTTGACTTCTTAAATATTATTTTAATGATATTCATCTTGATTATATTCATCTATAAAGCCAAGAATCTTCCAGAAGGTTAAGCTCTGAGAAAAAGAGCTAGAGGAAGAAAAGGCAACTCATTCAGAACTGTCAATCTATAAATGACTTTGTTACCATAATTTTTAAATTAGATTCATATTTTTTATAATTTTATTTATTTATTTTTGGCTGTGCTGAGTTTTCATTGCTGCGTGGGATTCTTCTGTAGTTGTGGCAAGCACAGGCTGCTCTCTTGTAGCGGAAGGGCTTCTCATTGTGGGGGCTTCTCTTTTCGGACCACGGACTCTAGAGAGAGAGCTTCAGTAGCTGCAGTATCAGGGCACAGTAGCTGCAGCTCCTAGGCTCCAGAGAACAGGCTCAATAGTTGAGAAAAACCAGCTTAGCTGCTCCATGGCATGTGGAATCTTCCTGGATGGGGGATCAAACCCATGTCTCCTGTACTGGCAGGCAGATTCTCCACTGCTGAGTCACCAGGAAAGCCCTGAGCTTTGTTTTCTGTGGGAAGATGTTCAATATTCTGTTCACAGGGATGTAAACTGCATGAATGCTGAGCTATAAAATGTCTGTCACATGGTAGTAAATACCTCATGAATGAAGGAATACACTCCCAAGAAGGCACTATGTCCTCCATTTGGACAAAGAGTGTGAGATGCTTCCAAAAGTCACAGATTAAAGAAAAGATCAAATTACTGCTCACATAAGTTTTAAAAAGTAACTTGGAGTAATTCCCTGGTGGTCCAGTAGTTAGAATTCAGCATTCTCACTGCCAGGGTCCCAGGTTTGATCCCTAGTCAGGGAACTAAGATCCCACATGCTGCATGGCATGATCTAAAAAAAAGGAAGTCTCATACTCAAAATGCTTTGGGAACCAAGGACCTAGCAGAAGAATGTCAGACTGCAAGCTTCATACAGAAATCTTTTACCATTGCATTTTCTGCTAGGTACTTCATAAATATTTGTTGAACCAATAACATGAAATAGTCAAGATTGCAAATGGCCTTCAAGCTGTTCCAGAAGTCAAAATGAGAAATTGAGAGACAGTAAATTCTCATGAGGCTGTATGAGTAGACAAAATCAGACCAAATAGGAAGAAATATTAGAGAAAAATTATTCCAGTTATTTTAGAATAATGGATTCTAATCTAAGCTGTTCAATAAAGAGTCATCAGCTTACACCGTTCCCTTAAGACCCCGCATTGCATGTTTCATTACAAAAGGCCATAGAAACAGTGGGTGTTAACCAGAAAGCACACTGAAAATAAGATAAAATTTACGATCTTGCCTTTATTCAAAACCACTCAGGGTCCACAACTAGATATGCTGTGCAGTTTGGGTTCCCCACTCCATAGGGAAGACATATCAGGGTTGGGAGAGGTCCTGAGAAATGAGATCATAGTTATGAACTAGATGGAAGGGAATCAGCAATTCTGACACTTCTATACACATACACTAGAATTGCACCATTAAATACATGGATAACAATGGTGAGAGCCAGCTTTCTCATGGTTGGAGTGGGACTTACAGATAAGCAAGGGGAGGAAGCTAGAATAACCCATGTGGTAATGGAATACTTAGAGATAAACATATAGCCTTGGATGTGAACATTAAAAAAGAAAAGCTAAAAAGCATCCATCTCAAAAAACATTAAAGAACAATAAAATAATGGAAAGAAAGTACGAGAATTATAAAACAGAAGCTCTACAGAGACAGGATCAACAAAGGCAAAAGATAATGGAACCACCAAGAAAGTGAAGGGACAACACACAAACCAGGAGAAGATGTTTGCAAATTATGTATGTAATAAGGATCAGATATCACGAGTTTATTTTTTAAAAACTCTTAAAAGTCAATAACAAAACAAAGGAATTAGGAATGGTAAAGGAGTCCATATACCCAACTGATGCAGAGTTCCAGAGAATAGCAAGGAGAGATAAGAAAGCCTTCTTAAGTGAACAATGCCAAGTAACAGAGGAAAACAATAGAATGGGACAGACTATCCAATTAAAATAAATTAATTAACTTTAAAAAAAGAATGGGACAGACTAGCGATCTCTTCAAGAAAACTGGAGATATCAAGGGAACATTTCATGCAAAGATAGACACAATAAAGGACAGACATGGTAAGGACCTAATAGAAGCAGAGGAGATTAAGGAAAGGTGGCAAGAATACACAGAACTATACAAAAAAAGGTCTTAATGACCCAGATAACCATGACAGTATGGTCACTCACCTAGAGCCAGACTTCCTGGAATGTGAAGTCAAGTGGGTCTTAGAAAGCATTACTACCAACAAAGCTAATGGAGGTGATAGAATTCCAGCTAACCTATTTAAAATCCTAAAAGATGATGCTGTTAAAGTGCTGCACTCAATATGTCAGCAAATTTGGAAAACTCAGCAGTGGTCACAGGACTGGAAACAATCAGTTTTCATTTCAATCCCAAAGAAAGGCAATGCCCAAGGATGTTCAAGTGAAAGTGAAAGTCACTCAGTCAGGAATATACAGTCCACGTAATTCTCCAGGCCAGAATACTAGAGTGGGTAGCCTTTGGGATCAAACCCAGGTCTCCTGCATTGGAGGCAGATTCTTTACCAGCTGAGCCACAAGGGAAGCCCAAGAATGTTCAAACTACTATACAGTTGTGCTCATTTCACATGCTACCAAGGTAATGCTTAAAATCCTTCAAGCTAGGCTTCACCAGTACGTGAACTAAGAACTTCCAGATGAACAAGCTAGGTTTTGAAGAGGCAGAGGAACCAGAGATCAGATTGCCAACATTCGTTGAAGCATAGAGAAAGCAAGGGAATTCCAGAAAAACATCTCCTTCCGCTTCATTGACTATGCTAAAGCCTTTGACTATGTGGATCACAACAAACTGGAAAATTCTCAAAGAGATGGGAATACCAGACCACCTTACTGTCTCCTGAAAAACCTGTATGCAGGTCAAGATGCAACAGTTAGAACTAGACATGGAACAGCTGACTGGTTCAAAATGGGGAAAGCAGTATGACAAGGCTGTATATTGTCAACATGATTTTTTAACTTATATGCAGAGTACATCATGCAAAATGCTGGGCTGGATGAATCACAAGTTGGAATCAAGTTTGCCAGGAGAAATATGAACTAACATCATATACGCAGATGATGGCAGAAAGCATAGGGACTCTAATGACAGAAAGCAAAGAGGAACTAAAGAGCCTCTTGATAAAGGTGAAAAAGGAGAGTGAAAAGGCTGGCTTAAAACTCAATATTAAAAAACTAAGACCATGGCATCCAGTCCCATCATTTCATGGCAAATAGATGGAGAAAAATTGGAAGCAGTGACAGATTTTATTTTCTTGGGTTTCAAAATCGCTGTGGATGGTGATTGTCGCCATGAAATTAAAAAACACTTGCTCCTTGGAAGGAAAACTATGACAAAGCTAGACAGCATATTAAAAAGCAGACATATCACTTTGCAAACAAAGGTCCATATAGTCAAAGCTATGATTTTTCCAGTAGTCATGTATGGATGTGAGAACTCAACCATAAAGAAGGCTGAGTCTCAAAGAATTGGTGTCCTGAAATTGTGGAGATGGAGAAGACGCTTGAGAGTCTCTTGGACTGCAAGGGGATCAAACCAGTCAATCCTAAAGGAAATCAACCCTAAATATTCATTGGAAAGACTGATTCTGAAGCTGAAGTTCCAATGCTTTGGCCACCTGATACAAAGAGACAACTCACTAGAAAAGATCCTGATGCTGGGAAAGACTGAAGGCAAAAGGAGAAGATGGTGGCAGAGGATGATATAGTTAAATAGCATCACTGACTCAATGGATCTGAATTTGAACAAACCCCAGGAGATAGTAGAAGGATGGGGAAGCCTGGCAAGCTGCAGTCCATAGTGTTGCAAAGAGTCAGACATGACTTAGCAACTCAGCAACAACAAAGGATTTGAACAGACATTTCTGCAAAGAAGATATATGAATGGTCAGTAGCATTCATGAACAGAAGCTCCACACCATTAGTCAAGTCGCGCTTAGTCACTCAGTCCTGTCTGACTTGGCGACACCATGGATTGTAGCCTACTAGGCTCCTCTATCCATGGGAATTCTCCAAGCAAGAATACTGCAGTGGGTTGCCATGCCCTACTCCAGGGGATCTTCCCAACTCAGAGATTCAACCCAGGTCTCCTGCATTGCAGGCAAATTCTTTACTTGCTGAGCCAATAGGGAAGGCCATTAGTCAAGAGGCACATGCAAATCAAAACTATGATGACTTAACATTTCACATCCATTAGGATGCCTATTATAAATATAGGCAGTAATAGGTCTTCCCTGGTAGCTCAGACGGTAAAGCGTCTGCCTGCAGTGTGGGAGACCCGGGTTAGATCCCTGGGTTGGGAAGATCCCCTGGAGAAGGAAATGGCAACCCACTCCAGTACTCTTGCCTGGAAAATTCTGTGGACTGAGGAGCCTGGTAGGCTATAATCCATGGGGTCGCAAAGAGTTGGACACAACTGAGCAACTTCACTTCACTTCACTTCAGGCAGTGATAAGTGTTGGTGAAGATACAGAAAAACAGGAGGCAACATCTTTTGCTGGGTGAAACTTCTGAAAACAGTTTTGCAGATTGTCAACATGTTAAACATGTAGTGTCTGTAGGATCCAACAGTTCAACTTCCATAGGTCTCTACCCCAAAGAATTGAAAACAAGTCCACATAAAAACTTGTACATGAAAGTTCAGTTCAGAAATAACTGAATAATGAATAATAAAGTTAAATAATAATAACTGAATAATAAAGTTCAGTTCAGAAAGTTCAGAAATAACCAAAATATGAAACAACTCAAATTCCATCAACTGATTAGTGAATAAATAAAATATGCATGTCTACACAATGGAATACAGTTGACCCTTGAACAATGTGAGGGTTAGAGGTGCTGACACTCTGAGCAGTTCAAAGTCTGCACATAACTACAGACCACCTTCCATACCCACAGGTCCACAGTCAAAGATTCACCCAACCATGGAGCATTAGTACTGTTTGTACTATTTTAAAAATCTGCCTATAAATAGACTAGAGCAGTTCAAACCTATGTTGTTCAAGGATCAACTGTACCACTAGGTAATAAAAAAGGAGTGAAGGAGTGATACTTGCTACACCAGAAATAAACCTTAAAAAATCTTGCTAAGTGAAAAAAGCCAGATACAAAAACCACATATCATATAATTCCATTTACATTAAATGTCCAGAATGTGCATATCTGTAGAGATATGATGTAGACTGATGGTTAGCAAGGATGGGTACATATGTGAATGGGAAATGGGAAGAGGCTGATAACTGGGCATTCTTTTGGGGGAGTGATGGAGAGTCAAAAATTAGATTGTGGAAAATAGCTGCACAACCCAACCAGTATACTGAAGATCACTGACAGTATAATTATATCAGGCCAATTTCATGGTACTGAAGTGAAGTGCTAGTTGCCCAGTAATGTCTGACTCTTTGCAACCCCATGGATTATAGCCCAGCAGGCTCCTCTGTCCATGGAATTCTCTAGTCAAGAATACTGAGGGTATTTCCCTCAGTGGAAATGGCTAGAGGGTAGCCATTTCCCTCTCCAGGGTATCTTCCAGAGCCAGGGATTGAACCTGGGTCTCCTGCATTGCAGGCAGATTCTTTACTGTCTGAGCCACCAGGGAAGGCCCATGTACCTAAATCATGTATCAATAAAGCTATTGATATAGCTTTAGACATGAGTGTGCACATGTCTACTGTGCATAGACAGTTTCATAAAATTTTATTCCATACATACATTTGCATTCAGTTCAGTTCAGTTGCTCAGTCATATCCGACTCTTTGCGACCCCAGGAATCACAGCACGCCAGGCCTCCCTGTCCATCACCAACTCCCGGAGTTCACTCAAACTCACGTCCATTGAGTCGGTGATGCCATCCAGCCATCTCATCTCTGTTGTCCCCTTTTCCTCCTGCCCCCAATCCTTCCCAGCATCAGAGTCTTTTCCAATGAGTCAACTCTTCACATGAGGTGGCCAAAGTACTAGAGTTTCAGCTTTAGCATCATTCCTTCCAAAGAAATCCCAGGGCTGATCTCCTTTATAATGGACTGGTTTGATCTCCTTGGAGTCCAAGGGACTCTCAAGAGTCTTCTCCAACACCACAGTTCAAAAGCATCAATTCTTCGGCGCTCAGCTGTCTTCACAGTCCAACTCTCACATCCATACATGACCACTGGAGAAACCATAGCCTTGACTAGATGGACCTTTGTTGGCAAAGTAATGTCTCTGCTTTTCAATATGCTATCTAGGTTGGTCATAACTTTTCTTCCAAGGAGTAAGCATCTTTTAATTTCATGGCTGCAGTCACCATCTGCAGTGATTTTGGAGCCCCAAAAAATAAAGTCTGACACTGTTTCCCCATCTATTCCAATGAAGTGATGGAACCAGACGCCATGATCTTCATTTTCTGAATGCTGAGCTTTAAGCCAACTTTTTCACTCTTCTCTTTCACTGCATAGCTACCACTAAAATCAAGACATCTGACTCTTCCATCAAGACCAAGGAACTTGCTGAATATAACTCCCAAGGACTGGCCTTTACAGTCATACCCCACTATCGCCTCTGCTCTGGCAATCTCTGATTTGTCCTCTACCCTTATAATGTGATCATTTCACAAATGATATATAAATGGAACCCTACAGCATTAAATTGACTTTTAAACTCTCCAACTCCCTCCCATAAAAAATTACAGCTCAGCCTTGAATGCTGTCCAGCTAGTTCTCTCTCACCTCCTGTTTACAGCTGGACATACTTTCTGCGGTGCTAGTTTCTACACACCTCACAGCTTATTAGTTTTCATCCGACATTTCTGACCATTCTTATATTTCCATTGTAGACTCATCTTTCCTTTGTGTACCTGGTCATGAAACATTGTAGCTCCTAAAAGCTCAGTCCTTTTCTGTTTTAAATTTATTGTTGGCTGTGCTGGGCCTTCACTGCAGCGAGCGGGGGCTGCTCTCTAGTTGCGGTGTGTGGGCTTCTCACTGCGGTGACTTCTCCTGTTGCAGAGCGCAAGCTCTAGGCTCAGGGGCTTCAGTAGTCATGGCACTCAGGCTTAGTAGCTCCAAGGCATGTGGAGTCTTCCTGGACCAGGAATCAAACCACTGGACTTTATCCACTGGACCACCAGTGAAATCCAAGGCTCAGTTCTGCACCTTCCTCATTTAACATTTTCCCCCTAAGGGATCATCCACACCCATGACTCCAGAACACAATGACTCTCATATGAGCAGACCTGATCCAGGAAGCCATATCTGTAGAACTAACTGCCTTTTACACATATACATTAGGATGTCCTAAAGACACCTGAAACTGAGTGTGTCCAAAATCCAATTCAACACATCTCATTCATCCCCAAACCTTCAAAGGTCCACCATGACACCCCCATTACCTTTGATGCCACCCTTTCTCTCACTATCCCATGTTCAATTCAAGTCTCTCACTTTCACCTCTTAAGTCTATCTCACAGCCATCCCATTCTAACCCTGATCCAGCTACCATCGTCTCCCTCTGGACTACTGTCAGGGCCCCTTAAAGGGTCACCCTACATTCACTCTCTGTTCTTTCCACTATGGTCAGAATGACATATTTAAAATGAAAATTTCAAAAGAGCCTCATCCTGCAAGTCCTTCTCCCACCTCTTGAAAATGCATCATATCCTCCCATTGCTCCTAGGAGAAAGAACAAAATTCCTAAAACGGCCTCAGAGGTGATGCACAGGGACCCCAATCACTTCCTCCAGCTCCGTTTGAATTACGTTTTTTCTTCTAATATCGTTTCTTCAAGGTACTGGCCGATACCTAGACTATACTTCCTGAGGCCTTCTTCACGGATTTAACTCTCCTTACCCTTTTGATCGCAGTTCAGTCATCTGCACTGGGAAGTCTTCCCCAAAGAAGGTCAAATCCTACTGTTATACACAAAGCACTATAATGTATCTTTCTTTCATGTGACTTATCAAACTTATAATTTCATGTTTAATTATGAGATTAACTAATATCTGTATGCCCCCAAGATAGGTGACAGTCACCGGAAGGAAGGAACCCAGCCTGTGTGAGTTTGCCTTGCACCCCTAGAGTCTACCACACATGAGGATTCCAATGAATATTATTTGTCAAAAGAATAAATGAATATTCCAATTACTGACTCACAGTGATTCCTAGAAAACCTTATTTTTTTTAATAACCTGGAACTTACACATGCCATTATGCCTAGAATATCTTTAGAATAGGTTCATATTTTCTTAGGAACTAGCATGTACCCAAATATAACATTGGCATTCTAAAAGTTAACTATTCTACAGACAGTATGCCCATTGTGACTAGGTGGCAATAAAGTTTATGTGGATTACAGTTGATATTTCCCTATAAAATCAAGTTGTAAAAGGCAATTAAGTTCTTCTCCAGCTCACGAAATCCTAACCATGCCCTGAATATTCAGCTTTCTATTCTTAGGAGCTATAAAACAGAGTGTCCTTTTGAGCCATGATATCAGGGTACATTTTATTCCAGAGCACCCTACAACTCCAAATCTTGAGTCCTCCATACTCTTTCACCTCTGAATCCTTAGTATTTCTTTTGGTGCTAAAGCTTTCTGAGGACCGGACAAAGCAGTCCAGTAAGATAGCTAGGTAAGATACTAGTAGAAGGAAAATTTCAAAGACAAGATCGATTGGCAGCCAGAGGGAAAAATAAGGGCAATCTACAGAAAAGGAGATGTCACCAGAGACGGGGTTGAGTGAAGTGGACAGGGCTTGGAGAGAGGGCACCCTGGCAGATAACCATCCAGGGCAAGCAGGGTGTGGGCAAGGCAAGCTCGATATCTAAATAACTGGGCAATCTGTGAATTAGATGTTCCTGGGATGGCACAGACTATATCCACAAAAATGGTCTTAACATCATGAACTCCACCCCACCCTCACCCCCAACCACGAGCTCTCAGTTCTTGTACCTTTTCATCAGACAAAGGCAAACTATCAAAATTACCAATCCTAAATTCAGTAGGAAAACAATTTTAAATTGTACCTTTGTTCCAGTCCAGGTAGAAAGGGGCCAAACAGCTCCTCAGAGAAAGAAGAAACAGTGAGATTGAAATCTTCTTCTGAATGATGTTTAGAATTTCTAGAGTGGCTGCAGTTTGGAAATCTCAATTTGCTTAGGAACAGACTTGATTTGATTTCTTCAGAGCCAGAAAACCTTTTCAAAAGCAATTATGAGAGCACAGCTGGCCAGTCAAACTTCTGGAAGTATGAGCACTCAGCAGATGTGAAATTCACCCGTCATGTTAATATATCTGCCATTATCTCTGTTACTGTTTTGGTCCCACCCATACAGCTCAGTTTCGGTAAACTCCTCATTCCTTGCCAACACCAAGATGTGAAATGTGGAGTACGTGTCAATAGAGGGTGAGGGCGGGCAGGTATGCTTTATAGACCTATTAGTGGGGTGAAGAAGGAAACACATTGAAGAATTAATATCCCTACCCAAACTTCCTTAACTCTTTTGAAAGTGAGTCAGCCCATCTCATATGCACAATGTTTTCTTTTGTTTTAATATTTATTCGGCTGCACCACACCCTCCTAGCAGCATGCAGGATCTTCACTTGTGGCATGTGAATTCTTAGTTGCAACATGTGCGATCTAGTTTCCTCACCAGGGATTGAACCTGGGCCCCCTGCATTGGGAGTGTGGAGTTTTAGCCACTGGACCACCAGGGAAGTCCCCATGATGTATTTTTAATGCAATAAGAATAACTGCTTCATTAGAAATGGAAAGGTTCTGTGTAGAATGTTTCCCATTAGGATGCAGACAGCAGAAGGTTGGTACAGAGTGCAGAGGGTGTAGAGTATAGAGTGAAGTTCCTATACTCCTCTGTATAGAGTGCTTACAATGATGTATAATGATATCATCCCTTCTCCTAGCAGCCAAGAGTGTCATGAGCAGGAGCCTGCTTTTGTAGATAACCCTGTGATTTCAGGGGCTTCCCTGGTGGCTCAGACAACAAAGAATCCACCTACAATGTGAGAGACCTGGGTTTGATCCCTGTTTGGGAAGATCCCCTGGAGAAGCGAATGGCTACCCACTTCAGTATTCTTGCCTGGAGAATTCCATGGACAGAGGAGCCTGGCAGGCTACAGTCCATGAGATCTCAGAGTTGGAGACTACTGAATGATTTTCATTTTCTCTTTTTGTGGTTTCAGAGGGCTTCCCAGGGGGCGCTAGTGGTAAAGAGCCCACCTGCCAATGCAGGAGACATAGAGATGTGGGTTTGATCCCTGGGTCAGGAAGATCCCCTGGAGAAGGGAATGGCAACCCACTCCAGTATTCTTGTTTGGAGAATCTCATGGACAGAGAAGCCTGGCAAGCTATAGTTCATAGGGTCGCAAAGTCAGACACAACTAAAGCCACTTAACATAACAACCCTTCCCTTAGAGCCCCAACCAGTGTCAATTCGGGGTCCAATCCTGGATCTCCTGAGAAATTTGTGGTTCTCTTCTTGGTTCATTGCCCTTTATTTGACAAATATCCTGTCCTTTGGCTGATCACTATTCCATCTCTAGTCAACAGGCTTTATGTGGTTCTTTGAGTGAGTGAGTGGTTCTTTAAACAAGTACAAAAAAGTGAAGGACACTCTGACATTTTGTCTGCCCATCAAGTTTTTTGTTGTTGTTTGAAAGTTTTAATTTTATATTGTAGTATAGCTGTTTACAAATGTTGTGATAATTTCAGGTGGAAAGCAAAGTGACTCAGCCATACAGATGCACGTATTCATTCTCCTCCATCTTCTCTCCCATCCGGGCTGCCACGTAACATTAAGCAGAGTTCCCTGTCCTATACAGTAGGACCCTGTTGGTTATCCATTTTAAACATGGCAGAGTATACATGTCAATCCCAACTCCCCATCTCTTCCTCCCATGCTTCCCTGCCCTCCCTCTTCGCCTGGCAGCCGTTAATTCATTCTCTAAGTCTGTGAGTCTGTTTCTGTTTTGTAAATAAGTTCATTTGTATCATTTAAGTTCTACATGTAAGGCATGTCATACAATATTTCTCCTTCTCTTTCTGACTTACTTCACTCAGCATGACAATCTCTAGGTTCATCCATGTCACTGTAGGCATGCATGCTAAGTCTCTTCAGTCACATCTGACTCTCTGTGACCCTATGGACTTCACCCTGCCAGGCTTCTCTCCGTGGGATTCTCCAGGCAAGCATACTGGAGTGGGTTGCCATGCTCTCCTCCAGGGGATCTTCCCAACCCAGAGATCAAACCTGCATTTCTTATGTCTCCTGCTTTGGCAGAGGGTTCTTTATCACTAGGGCCATCTAGGAAGCCCACATGTTGCTGCAAATGGCATTATTTAATCCTTCTTAATGACTAATATTCCATTGTGTGTATATATATATGTGAAAGTGAAAAGTGAAAGTGAAAGTGGCTCAGTCGTGTCCGACTCCATGGACTATACAGTCACGGAATTCTCTGGGACAGAATACTGGAGTGGGTAGCCTTTCCCTTCTCCAGGAGATCTTCCCAACCCAGGGAATCGAACCCAGGTCTCCCGCATTGCAGATGGATTCTTTACCAGTTGAGCCACTAGGGAAGCCCAGGAATACTAGAGTAGGTAGCCTATCCCACTGCATATATACCTCTTCTTTATCCATTCCTCTGTCAATGCTTCTCATCTTGTTTTAAAAACTCATATCATGTCCTTCTCCTTCACAAAAATCACCTATGCCACTTCTCACAGATTTATACTTTCTTCTGAATTCCTAAGGAATTCTGTACCTCACAATTTGCACTTTTGAAAAAAGTAATACAAGTTCTCTAAATATTTCCTCTGTGTTGGTCTTGTCTATTAGATTGTAAGCTAATGGAGCACAGAGAATGTGACTTAGGACTTGTATTCAAAACAGTGCTTACAATAATGTATAAGCAAACTCAGTAGCAAATTCCCTGTAAAGTAGCAAGAGGCTAGTTTTAACCACACCTCTTCTAGTTGGAGAAATGTCTCTTAATAGGATAAAAGAAGAAAGGGCTTCTATATAAGCCAATTCTTTTAGTTAACACCTCATCCTGAAAGTAGTATTTTCTTTCCCAAATCTAGAAGGTCTCTCAAATTCTTTCTTCTCTTGTTCTAGAAGACATCACATGATATTTTTTTGAACTGAGATATAACTTATAGTAAGATGCACTAATCTTGAATGTACATAGCTATATACCCATGTAACAACCTCCACATCAAGGTATAGAACATTTCTAGTACTCCAGCAAACTCTACTCAATTCTAGTACTCTAGTACTCCAGTCAATACCCATTCAAACAGTAACCACTCTTCTAACCTCTACCACCATAGGTTAGTTGTGCCTACTATTACCTTTTATACAAATGGAATCAATAGTCATATATCTGACCTTTTCTCCCACCATTATGACTATAAGTTTTATCCAGATTGTTATACACACAAGTGGAGCGTTCCTTTTCCTTGCTGTATAGTATTCCATTGTGTAAATACACTACATTTTATTTATCCTACTATTGTTAGATATTTGGATTGCTTCTTGTCTTGGCTATTTGGGTAAATATGCTATAAACATTCTTGTGCATACCTTTGGTGTACATAAGCACTCATCTCTGGAGTGTAATTTCTGGATCAAATGGTACATATACATTAAATTTTGGTAGACACTATCAACCAAAATTTCCCAATGAAGCTGTAGCAATTTACACTCCCCGTAGCAAATGCAAAAGAATTCCTGTTGCACTGTCACAACTTTTTGCATCAGACATTTTTGCAGTGTTTTTTAGTGTGTGATTAGACAATCGGACATTGCCGGTTGCACATTAAGCAAGTATGAACCCTTGTGATCGGTTTATAAGCCCTAACCTAACCATATGGACAACTCAAGTCAGCTGGCACCCAGAGGTATAATCTAAGGAATAGATACATCACATAGACAAAAGAGGACAGATGGTAATGAGTCTGTTATGTACTCCTGGCCAATAGTGATTCAGATATCTGAGAGAGGAGCAATAGCTAGTTCATGTTATAACAGCACCCTCTAGGGTTCATGTTTTATTGCTGGAGGTTGTATGGTTGTATATTAATTACATGCTTAATAAATTCTATATAAGCCTCACTTACGGAAAGGAAGTGGGAAACCACCAGAAAAAACTGAAACATGACATGCACAGTTGCTGAGGGAAACCACACCAACTGCCAAGAGGAAGTCAGACTCCTGCTTAGAAATAAGAGAAATCAAGAACGGTGGGGAAAAGTCAGCAATTTGCTCAACAAATTGAGCAATTAGAGCAAAGACACCTCTCCCCAAGATGGATTTTGTAGAAGAAACAAGAAAGGACTTAGACCTTTTTCATTAGTATGTTGAGGCACAAAATTGTCAGTTTAATAGCAGTGTCAGCTTAAAAAATATTCACAACCTCAAAGTTGAGAGTTAGACTTTCTTCAGTGAGAATTTTTAGGATTCCAAGTGCAGGAGGCAGCATCTCAAGTAAACCCTAAGAGAACTGCTCTGAGGAAGTGATGGGGGAATCAGATTATACAGAAGCTTTGAAACAAAGGTGTGGTAGTCTGAACATCGAAAGATATTGGTTTTTTTTAATTTATTTTTTAAATATAAATTTATTTATTTTAATTGGAGGTTAATTACTTTACAATATTGTATTGGTTTTGCCATACATCAACATGAATCCACCACAGGTATACACGTGTTTCCCATCCTGAACCCCACTCCCATCTCCCTCCCATACCATCCCTCTGGGTCATCCCAGTGCACCAGCCCCAAGCATCCTGTATCCTGTATCAAACCTGGACTGGCAACTCGTTTCATATATGATATTATACAGGTTTCAATGCCATTCTCCCAAATCATCCCACCCTCACCCTCTCCCACAGAGTCCAAAAAACTGTTCTATACGTCAGTGTCTCTTTTGCTGTCTCGCATACAGGGTTATCGTTATCATCTTTCTAAATTCCATATATACACGTTAGTATACTGTATTGGTGTTTTTCTTTCTGGCTTACTTCATTCACTTTCACTGCTGGGCATACACACCGAGGAAACCAAAATTGAAAGAGATACGTGTACCCCAATGTTCATCACAGCACTGTTTATAATAGCCAGGACATGGAAGCAACCTAGATGTCCATCAGCAGATGAATGGATAAGAAAGCTGTGGTACATATACACAATGGAGTATTACTCAGCCATTAAAAAAAATACATTTGAATCAGTTCTAATGAGGTGGATGAAAATTGGAGCCTATTATACAGAGTGAAAGATATTGTTAACTAAAGGAAAACCAAATATCTCAAGTTGAGGAATTTAGCACTTTTCTATGTATGGGAAGGTGCAAGAGTCTGGGCTTACTGAAATCATTCCTCTGATACGTACCTCACCCATCTGGAGCCAGTATCCTGTGTTTTCATATCCTGAGTTTCCTCAGGGCTCACTGTAGAGTATGGTTGCAGTCTGATGGCTGCTAGATGGCAGATATTCTTTCCTTCCTGAGTTTCCACAGGGCTCACCAGCTCACCATCAGTGGTGGCTGCTATGGCTAATGACTGTAACATCCTATGTTTACTGACATGGCAGGAAATATTCCATATATCATCAGGAACCTGAATTCAATCCACTGAATATTCTTAAGGAGAGAACAGATTTGTTGTATTGTATTGTATTGTATTATTCAGTCACTAAGTCATGACTGAGTGACTGAATGACTGAACAACAACAAAAATTCAGTCAGTAAGTCATATCTGACTCTCTGCAACCCCACGGATTGCAGCACAAAAGGCTCCTCTGTCCTCCACTATCTCCTGGAGTTTGCTCAAATTCTGAGCCATTGAGTTAGTTATGCTATCTAACCATCACATTCTCTGTCACGGACTGCAGCACAACAGGCTCCTCTGTCCTCCACTATCTCCTGGAGTTTGCTCAAATTCCAATCCATTGAGTCAGTTATGCTATCTAACCATCACATCCTCTGTCACCACCTTCCTCTTTTGCCTTCAACCTTTGCCAGCATCAATGTCTTTTCCAGTGAGCCAGCTCTTCCCATCAGGTGACCAAAGTACTGGAGCTTCAGTTTCAGCATCGGACCTTCCAGTGAATATTCAGGGTTGATCTCCTTTAGGATTGACTGGTTTGAGCTCCTTGCAGTCCAAAGAAGTCTCAAGAGTCTTCTCTAGCACCACAATTCAAAGGCATCACTTTTTCAGTGCTCAGCCTTCGTTTTGGTCCAACCCTCACATCCATACACCACTACTGGAAAAACCATAGCTTTGACTATATGGACCTTTGTCAGTAAAGTGGTGTCTCTGTTTTTAAATACACTGTCTAGGTTTGTCATAGCTTTCCTTCCAAGGAGCAAGCGTCTTTGAATTTCATAGCTGCAGTCACCATCCACCGTGATTTTGAAGCCTAAGAAAATAAAGTCTGTCACTGCTTCCACTTTTCCCCCATCTATTTGCCATGAGGTGATGGGACTGGATGCCATGATCTTAGTTTTTTAATATTGAGTTTTAAGTCCTCTTTTTCACTCTCCTCTTTCACCCTCATTAAGAGGCTCTTTAGTTCCTCTTCGCTTTCTGCCATTCAGTTCAGTTCAGTTCAGTTGCTCAGTCGTGTCCAACTCTTTGTGACCCCATGAACTGCAGCACGCCAGGCCTCACTGTCCATCACCAACTCCTGGAGTCTAAACTCACGTCCATTGAGTCGGTGATGCCATCCAATCATCTCATTCTCTGTCGTCCCCTTCTCCTCCCGCCTTCAATCTTTCCCAGCATCAGGGTCTCTTCCAATGAGTCAGTTCTTCGCATCAGGTGGCCAAAGTATTGGAGCTTCAGCTTCAGCATCAGTCCTCCCAATGAATATTCAGGACTGATTTCCTTTAGGACAGACTGGTTGGATCTCCTTGCAGTCCAAGGGACACTCAAGAGTCTTTTCCAACACCACAGTTCAAAAGCATCAATCTGCATATCTGATGTGATAGTTCTCCTGGCAATCTGGATCCCAGCTTGTGATTCATCCAGTCCTGCATTTCACATGATATACTCTGCATAGAAGTTAAATAATCAGAGTGATAATATACAGCTTTCTCACATTCCTTTCCCAATTTTAAGCCAATCAGCTGTTCCATGTCCTGTTCTAACTGTTGCTTCTTGACCCACATACAGGTTTCTCAAGAGACAGGTAAGGTGGTCTTGTACTCCCATCTTTTTAAGAATTTTCCAGTTTGTTGTGATCCACACAGTCAAAGGCTTTAGCATTGTCAATGAAGCAGAAGTAGAGGTTTTCTGGGAACTCCCTTGCTCTTTCTACAATCCAACAAATGTTGGAAATTTGATCTTTGGCTCCTCTGCCTTTTCTAAATCCAGCTTGTATATTTGGAAGTTCTCAGTTCACGTACTGTGGAAGCCTAGCTTGAAGGATTTTGAGCATTACCTTGGTAGCATGTGAAATGAGTACAATTGTATGGTAGTTTGAACATTCTTTGGCATTGCCTTTCTTTGGAATTGAAATGAAAACTGATCTTTTCCAGTCCTGTGGCCACTGCTGGGTTTTCCAAATTTGCTGACACAGTGAGTGCAACATTTTAACAGGATCATCTTTTAGGATTTTAAATAGCTCAGCTGGAATTCCATCACCTCCACTAGCTTTGTTGGTAGTAATGCTGTAATGCTTCCTAAGGGCCACTTGGCTTCACACTTCCAGGATGTCTGGTTCTAGATAAGTGACCACACCATAGTGGTTATCAAGTTCATTGAGACCTTTTTTGTATAGTTCTTCAGTATATTCTTGCCACTTCTTCTTAATTTCTGGTTCTGTTAACGTCCTTACTGGTTCTGTCCTTTACCGTGCCCATCCCTGCAAGAAATGTTCCCTTGATAGCTCCAGTTTTCGTGAAGAGATCTCGTCTTTCCCATTCTATTGTTTTCCCCTATTTCTTTGCACTGTTCACTTATGAAGGATTTCTTACCTCTCCTTGCTATTCTCTGGAACTCTGCATTCAGTTGGATATAGTCTTTCCCTTTCTTTCTTGCTTTTCACTTCTCTCCTTTCCTCAGCTATTTGTAAAGCCTCCTCAGACAACCACCTTGCCTTCTTGCATTTCCTTTCCTTTGGGATGCTTTTGGTCACTGCCTCCTGTATAATATTACAAACCTTTGTCCAGAGTTTTTCAGGCACTCTGTGTGGCAGATCTAATCCCTTGAATCTATTCTTCACGTCCACTGTATAATCATAAGGGGTTTGATTTAGGTTTGGCCCAGGTGGTAACAGGTTTGGCAGCACTTTTTTCACTTATGTATTGACAAAGAAACAAAGGAAACTGGATACAAAAGAAGGAAATTCTTTGGCTGTGTTATTTTGGAGAATGCTCAGATTCCTTAAAAGAAAAGTAATTCTATTTTTTTTTTCTCAATGAAAAAATAATACGCTTATTGGAGAAAATTCAGAAATTACAGATAAACAAAAAGAAAATTAAAGCCACCGATAATTTCACCACCCAGAGTTAAATAACATTGACATTCTGATATATATTCTTTCTCTTTCTATGTGTTGATATACATCTATATATGTATATAAGTATATGAATATATGTGTATATATATGTATTTATACATACAATAAGAAAGATCATATCACTTACACTATTTGTAACCTGATTTTTCTCTATCCTGAACATTGTGCTATATCATTAAATGATTTTCCCCAATTAAAAAAGGAAGAAGTTCTTAAACTAGCACAAACAGATGAAAGTGGGTGGTAATAAGAGAGACAGGAATGACCCCCCATTCAGGAGGACATGACCACCCGTTGGTCCTTGAGCTGGATGGGCAACAGGAAGTTCATCGCCCCTTCCCCTCCTTAAATACATGTTTGCCCACTGTTCCTGAAGTGGGAGCTGTTCAAGTCTGTAGCCTCAAGAGAGTAGGGTGTTGAGACCATCTGGACTGAATACATGACTGAACCCAGTCATATTGGTTCGATGAAAACCCCCTGTAACAGAACACTCTATTCCCCCAAAGAAGCCCTCCAGCGTTCTGTAGTGGAAGATTCGTAATCTCCCGGCACTCACTCACACAATACCCTTTGTCTCTATACATACTTTAAATTTCTGGTGGGCAGGTTTGGAGACCTACTCATCAGGTATGGAATTGGGAATTAGACATTTTATTTAATCTCCAAGGACAGGGTGACATTCAGGAAGATGAGTAAATGAAACAGGAGGTATGAAAAAGGGGGGCAATAAGAGAACAAAAAGTTCAAAAATAAATAAAACCATGAGTGTTCAGACAAAACAAAATAAGGAGTGGCTTTAAGTAGCAGCATAATATGTCAAAAACCAAATCTAAAATCTGTGACAGAGGAAATCAATTTAAGGAATCTAAAATAACAATAGAGAAAAGAGTGAAAGAGAAAGAGAAAGTGAGAGAAAAAAAATAGGAAAAAATATCAGGAAGAAAAACCAGTGATAACTAATTTCTGTATAACAGAAAGTCCAGAAGGAGAAAAGACAATAAATGAAGAAGAAATAATCAAGGAAAGAATGGAACTTCTCTGAACTGAAGAAAAAGTTGATTTCATATTTAAAGAATCTAACGATTTCAGGAATACTGAAAAAAAGGCATCCTATAGATAATCCGATGAAATTTACAAATGATAAAAAAAAATACTTAAATCCCACAAGCTTCCACACCATGCCCCTACCCTACCCTACTCCCTCCACCAAAAGTCACCCCCAAATTGAGAACCAGACAGGGAAAAGAAACCTGCTGACATCCGTCCTCTAATTTGTAAACTGATGCCAGGGAACCACCTGGAAGCATATTTACACAATTTTGAGGGAGAATTCTACAGCCTATCTGTAATCCAAGCAAGGTGATAAAACAAAGATTTTTCAGACTTACAAGGACTTAGAATATTCACTTTTCAACTATGCCTTCAAAAAATCAGTTCCACAGTACCCTAGTTCTCACAGCCTCAAACTCTTTGGTGAAAATCTCCTTTAACAGAACACTCCATTCCCTAAAGAGACCTCCAGCCTTCGCTAGTGGAAGATTCGTTATCTCCCGGAGCTCACCCACTGCTGCTGCTGCTGCTCACCCACACAACACCGTTTGTCTCTACACCTCTAGTCACTGTCCTAATAAAAAAAAACCTCCCTGGGATGTCCCTGGTGGTTCAGTAGCTAAGACTCCGTGCTCCCAGTGCAGGAAGCCCAGGTTCTATCCCTGGCCCGGGAACAAGATCACACGTGCCAAAACAGAGAGTTTGCATGCTGCAACTACAGACCCCGTGTGCCACAAATAAGACCCAGTGCAGCCAAATAAATAAATGAATGTTCAAAACAAAACAAAAAACCTCCCTGAGATGATAACATCTTTCACCAACTATCCTCTCTTTCTTTTTCCCCATCTGCGAAGTTTCTTGCTACCCTTCTTTCTCCTCTCAGTTCGCTAACTTTATTCCTCCCCTACGGCATCTGGCTTTTCCCACCAATCCACTAGGACAAAGGCCATCAGTAGCTTCCACACTGTGAAGGGTACTGAGCAGTTGTCAGTCCTTATTTCATTATTACCTTGACCTCATTATTACACCCAGTACTGCTGCCTACCTCCTTCTTGAAACTACTATTCTCTAGAAATCTGAGAATGAAATACATTCTCTCCTGGGTCTCCATTACGCTTTGCTTTTGTTTTGTTCTAGCTCTCTTTGGTTTGGTTTGTTTTTCTCCTTCTTTTCTACCTGACCTTAAACGCTCCTGTTTTCCAGGCTCCCTTACCTTACTGACCTCATTACAGAGACTGTCTGTCTCACTCATTTGTTTCCAGACAGCAAAACCTCAAGTAGAAGGAGGGATTTGCTGTGAGGATCCAGCAAATCTCAAAGAACCCTTCTTCTCATGTCAGGATAGGGGAAAACACATGTCCCACTTCTTGTGTTTCCATGGCACACAAGAGAAAGGAAAAAGACTAATCTGAACAACCAGACACTGGCATTTGCAAGATCAAGTTCATGAGTGGGCAAGACCACCGAGGAATGGGCCAGTGACGAGGGGAGGCCTGGGGTCCTTTTCTAGCCTACTGGCTGGACTCAGAATCCCCTCCGCAAGACCAGTAATATCTCCACAGACACACTGGGATGTGCGAGTCCTTTAGCAGAAACCCAGGATAAAGACTAAGGACCCTGCATAAGCCTCTGTCCTCAGACATGTTCTGCAATCTGGCTTTTATCAAAAAAGTCTATACTGGGATTTATAGAGTACTTGTACTGAGTAATAAAATCATTCTTTCTCCCCATTTGCAAGGAGGTCTTTATGTGTATGCTCCATTTACTAGAACCTAAAGGACTCTCTCCCCGAATAGTATCAGTGAAACTTGAATTCATTCTAAGACTGTGAGCATTCTAGATTATGAGGTCCAAAAGTCAAGCAGTATCTTCTTTTTATTTCCAATATATGGAAAGAAGAACCTAGGCCAGGGGCACCCTGTAAATTTTAATAATACTGGTTCAACAAACAGATCCTCAGCATATTCCCTTCTTAGAAGTATTAACTAGTTCTGCACCCAAATCCATATGTCTTTTTCATCCTGCTTCCATTTTCCCTTCCTACAGAACACTAAAGCGCCACTTTCATTTCCTTTTCTCATTCCTAGGAGAAAGTCACATAAATATCAAACATTTTGAAATTTCAGGAAAACAAATAAATAGGGGATAACATTTGCTCATCAATGTTCATGTCATCCCTGCCAATACAGAAGAATCATTCTAATGTAATTGCTTCACTTGAATTAGTTTAATGTCTCAATTTGTACAAGATGTAAAAGAAAATGGATGGAGGAACATTAGAGGTCAGCTATTTGTTGTTCCGTTCATAGTCTGAGCAAACAGTTATACCCCAGTGGTGAAAACAGGACTCCAGAGGAGCAAGCGTTGTTGCTTTTCCTAAAGGTTCCTGTGCAATCCTGCTGTTGGATTGTTCTTCTTTTCTGGACCAAGGAGAAAACCAAGATGGAGGGAGTTCATTTTTTTAGCTATTCCTGATTTGTGTGTTATAGGTTGCTCTTGATCTCCCCTTGATTAATTTCAGCTGAGGCCTTCCCATCAGCTGTAAACCCAAAGTATTAGCCTCACAACTGCCAGACAACTCTGCCATTCCACAGCTCTTGGTCATTTAAACAATTCTATTTCAGAAGCCTACTCTCAACTTGATCCCAATCCTTTAAAGGCGTTTAGTCTGTACCCTTAAAGGAAAACATCTGTGGTCTTCCTACCACAAAGGACTCACAGTTCAGCTAAACACGCACAGAGAAACTTTGGGTGGTGAATCTTAGACTGAGTGCTAGAGATAGAAAATCAAGGAAAGGGAATTCCCTGGCAGTCCAGTGGTTAAGACTCCTCGCTTTCACTGCTGAGGGCACAGTTCAATCCCTGGTCAGGAAACTAAGATCCCACTAAATGCAGCCAAAAAAAGAAACAAACAAACAAAGAAGGTACATTCCCTGATTTTCAGGAGTTCACAGCCTAGTGAAAGAGACAGACATCTAATCGGAAAATGTCAGCAAAATTTGACAAGTGACCAACTCCTCCACCTTGGCTCCAGAATTGCTCCTGCAATCCATAATCCCAGGAACCTTTGGCTTTGTCCTTTTCTCTCCTAACGCTTCCACTCTCCCCTCTACCTGCTACTCCATTTTAGCATTTATGTATATTTATGTATATACAGGGCTTCTCTGATGGCTCAAGTGGTAAGGAATCCACATGCAATGCAGGAGACTGGGGTTTGATCCCTGGGTCAGGAAGATCCCCTGGAGGAGGAAATGGCAACCCACCCCAGTGCTCTTGTCTGAAAAATCCCATGGACAGAGGAGCCTGGTGGGCTATGGTCCATAGGGCTGCAAAGAGTCAGACACAACTGAGCACAAGCACATACATACATGTGTATAAGCAAGCCTCTCCTAGTTTGAAAAGTATTCATTCTTAACTCACCAAGTATCTCCCAGCAATGATTCTCTTCACTTTCACAGCCAAAACAGTGGAAAATAGTACTCACTCACTGTTTCTGATCCTCCTTTCTCTTTACTTTCCATTGACCCCTCGAGCTACCCCATATGAATTTTACCCCCTTCACTCCGTCTTAAGGCAGCAATATCTTCCACATCATGAAATCCAAACAATGCTTTTCAGTCATCCCTTTACTGGATAGCTCAGCTCCAACTGACAATGTTCTCCTGTTTGAAACACGCTGCTCTCCTTTTAGTCTTCACAGAATCACTCTTGCCTTTTTGTCCCCCCTCCTCCCTTGATTTCTAAGAAACATCAAGGCCTGTCACCTCCAAATGAACAGAGGTCCAAGCCCATATCGTTCTCATCCAACTGCAGCAGGAACATCCTAACTAAGCTTTCTGTCACTTCTCTTGCCAACCTGCCTTCAACTTACTTGCTACATTACAACCAAAAGACCTTTGTAAATGTCAGATTTAATTCTGTCTCGTTTCTGTCTTAAACTCTGAATGATTTCCAACTTCCTTGAGGATAAAGTCCAAAATACTTAGTATGACTAATAACTTGCATCCTGGTCAGACTTGTGCCTGCCTCTCCAGTCTTTTCTCCTACCACTCTCTTCCCTCTCTCCACTCTGGCCAGTTTAACCTTACTGTTCTTCTAAAGTTCAGTGGACATTTTCCCTTTCAACTGTTCCTTCTGCTTGAATGTCCTCCTTCATCATCTTTGCCTAACTCCAATTCAGGTTTCACTTTAAATGTTACTTCATCTAGAAATTTCTGATACCCACAGATTCAGTTAAAACCCCATATTATATCCTACAGTGGGACTTCCCTGGTGTTCTAGGGATTAAGAATCCACCTGCCTGCAGAGGACATGGGTTTCATCCCTGGTTGGGGAGGATCCCACATGACTTAGGGCAACCAAGCCAGTGCACTACATCAACTGAGCCCACATGCTGCAACCACTGAAGCCTAGAGGCGTGCTCTGCAACAAGAGAAGCCACCGCAATGAGAAGCCCATGAATGGCAACTGGAGAGTAGCCCCTGCTCCCCACAATTGGAGAACGTCTGCACACAGCAAGGAAGACTCAGTGTAGCACTCCCCAAATTAAATAAATAAATATTTTAAAAAATATATCCTATAGCATGCAGAACTTTGCATTTCTCCTTAATATCCAGCATACCTATTATTATTTATTCAAAAATCTGTCTTCATCCCTTGACATTAAGCTAAGTAAAAGCAGGGGTCATGCTTGTCAGCCCATTGCTATATCCCTAACACCTAGAATGGTGCATATTTTTGAATGCTGTAAAAATAACAAAGAGGGACACTAAGCCTGTCCTCAGAGGGAAAAGACGGCCAGTTCAGTTGCTCAGTCGTGATTCTTTCCGACCCCACGGACTGCAGCACACCAGGTTTCCTTGTCCATCACCAACTCCCAGGGCTTGCTCATACTCATGTCCATTGAGTCAGTGATACGATCCAACCATTTCATCCTCTGTTGTCCCCTTCTCCTCCTGCCTTCAATCTTTCCCAGCATCAGGGTCTTTTTTAATGAGTCAGTTCTTCGCATCAGGTGGCCAAACTATTGGAGCTTCAGCTTCAACATCAGTCCTTTCAATGAATATTCAGGACTGCTTTCCTTTAGGATTGACAGGTTTGATCTCCTTGCAGTCCAAGGGAGTATCAAGAGTCTTCTCTAACACCACAGTTTAAACCATCAATTCTTCAGCACTCAGCTTTCTTTATGATCCAACTCTCACATCCATACATGACTACTGGAAAAACCATAGCTTTGACTAGACAGAGCTTTGTCAGCAAAGTAATGTCTCTGCTTTTTAATATGCTGTTTAGGTTTGTCCTCAGAGGGAAATGAGGGCCAGGATACTTCTAAATCTATATTACTATAATTTCTAGGGGAAATTCAGTCAAAACCAGAAGAAGGGTTTATAGAAAGAGCTGGATGCTTGTGAAGGGTGAGAATATTTGTGGAAAACAGCTAAGGAGAGCAAATGGTTTTAAGAAAACCATTGTTATTCTGACGTTTTATAATATAAAATACATCTCCAGTGTGGCAATACCCAATAACTCTGGCCAGTAGTATGGGTATATTTGTTATATTAGATAAACTCAGGGCACATATTTTGAGCTAAACAGATGTATGACAGGACAGACATAAACAAGAGTTTCCAGGATGAAAAACAAAAAAGAATTCCTGGGATGAGACATTTGGTGTTAGTTCATTCCACAAATCTACCAAGCCTGGACCTATTAATAGAATCAAGGCATTATATAAAAATTTGATCTAGAGAAAAAGAGATCTACAAAAGTTAAAAAACACAGATGCTCAGAGCTGAAAGAGACCTTACAGTATCCAGTTCAACCCTCCTGCTCTTCTCCCTCCCATATTGGATGGGGTTAAGTCACTTTCCTACAGTTTGGTGCACAGTTAGTGGCAAATATGGTAATGGAAATCCAGTTTCTATATCCATGAAACTGAGTTCTTTCTGATTCTTGACTCAAAAACCTCTAATATTATGGAATTTATAAGCCTTCTCCAAACTATGTCCTGAAAAAGGTTTTCTGGAAACCCTTGCCTTCCTCTAACCTGATCCTGGTTCACCAAGTAGCATCCCCTGCATAGAGAGACCTGTTAGGTCACCTCACCACCCATACTGCTGAAAGACTCAAGAGATGGTAAGAGGAGTGACTGAAGAACTCTGAGGAACTCCTCAACATCACGTCATAAAGGAGAACTCAAGGAGTGTTTGTTCTATGACATTGTTCTCATCTTTCTTTTCTGAGTTCTGGGACAATCAGTTTCCTTGCTGTCACAGAATATTTGGAGAACATCTCGTGTTTTAAAAACGTATTCTTTATGATCCAGCAACTCAGTTCATAGGTATACATCCAAAAAGCAGGGACTCATACAGATATTTGCATACTAATGTTCTTAGCAGCATTATTCACAACAGCCACAAGGTGGAAACTGCCCGAGTTCATCCACAGATGAGCTAAGTAGAAGGTGGTATATATACAATGCAATATTATTCAGTCATTAGAAAGAAATGAAACTCTGATACATGCTACCACATGGGTGCAACTTGAAAACATTATGCTAAGTGAAATAAGCCAGACACAAAAGGACACATATTGTACAATTTCAATTAGATGAAACACTGTAAAACAGAGGTACCAAAGACTGGAGGGTAGGAAGTTATTGTTTAATGGGTACATAGCTTCTGTTTGAGTTGATAAAAAAGATATTGCTTACTGAATACATAGCTTCTGTTTGGGTTGATGAAAATGTTCCCGAATAGTAGTGATTGTTACACAACCCTGAAAATGTACTTAAGGCCACTGAGTGTACACTCAAAAACAGATAAGATTGTGAATTTTATGTTTTACATGTATTTTGCCACAATAAAAAAATTATTCAATGAAGCTCTCAGTTCCAGTCAAGATGAAATCAAAACATGTTCAAGCAACCAAAGGAAGGTACACAAAGAGAAACCAAGGAGCAAAAATCAGAGGAAACAAACAAAACAAAAACTAGAATGCAATATAGAAGCCCTAACAAGTTAATAATTACTTTTGGGACTTCCTGGCAGTCCACAGGTTGGGACTCCGCGCTTATACTGCAGGGTGCACAGGTTCAAGGGGCAAGGTTCTATCCCTGCTTGGGGAACTAAGATCCCACAAGCCATGTGGGTGGCACAGCCAAACAAACAAGCAAAAAACAAACAAGAAACAAAAACAAACAGAAAACAATTACCTTAAATATAAGTAGTTCAAATACAGTAATTACAAGACAGAAATTGGCAAAGGGAATGAAAAGCCATGAATCGACAATATGCTGTCTGTAAGAAATTCATTTCAGATACAATACAGGAGAGGTTTCCCTGGTGGCTTGTGGTACGAGAATCTGCTTGCCAAAGCAGGAGATACAGGTTCAATCCCTCACCTGGAAAGATCTCCTGGAGAAGGAAATGGTAACCCACTCCAGTATTACTGCTTGGGAAATGCCACGGACGGAGGAGCCTAGCAGGCCATATTCCATGGGGTCGCAAGAGCCAGACACAACTTAGGGACTAAACAACTACAATACAGGAAGTAGAAAATAAAAGGACAAGAAAAGATACACTACCACCCGTTAAACAAAAAGAGCAAGACTTGATTATGTTAATGTTGATGTAACCAGTAATCATAAATTTTGAGCCACACCTCAAATATTCAACCTGTGGATTAAAAAGTTAAAACTTAAGGCTAAATGGATTCCTATTCCTATTTTCCAAACAAGCCAACATCAATAAAGCACATTACCTTATTCAGTTTCCCTCTTAATAAAGCACCAGGCGTGCCCTCTTCCGGCGATGCATCAAGATTGAAACATACCCGGAGGAGGACACACGTTCTCTTCCTCTGTTGTGACACCTGGCTTCTGTGCAGTTGAATGCTGCCATATTGAGCCCTACTACCTACACGCATGCTGTGCTGGTAGCTGCAGGCTCACCAAAATTGACTGGATCATCATCACTGTGTGTGCTGGGGAATGGAGCTGGACAGTACCTTAAAGGAGAGTGATGACACAGACCTGCCCTGCTGTCGATGGAGAGAAGAGCAAGTTGAAGGAAATCATCTTTTTTTTCAAGTTGCAGAACTGTAGCCCTAGAAGCAGAAGTTTGCATTTAGTTCTTTGAGTTCTTCTTCTCCTTCAAGTTCAAGACCAGAGTTTCTTGAACTGACCCCCTGATCTGATGCACAGGGCCAGGGGCATCTAGCACATGAAGATAAGAGCACTGTTTCTCAGGTCTGAGAACTTAGGCTCCTCCCCCTTGATGCTGTGAAGACTGTAGCTCTGGGTTTTATCTCTATTCCTTCTGAGGCCTGTTTCATTTCTAGTTTCCAAACCGCCTAGAACTGTATGTCTTATGTAAACATGGAGAAGCAGGATTTTCCGTTTGGAAAGGGTAGATGTTGTATACTGTAACTATAATTTCCAGGATCAGAAATTCAAGTCAAGTTATAAGGGGAAAAAAAAACAAACACCAAAAATCTGATGCATACATTCTTTCAGAACTAAATTGAATGAAGAATATGTGACACTGACCACTACTTAAAGAATACCATTTGCAAGAAATGTGGCTATCCTGTTCAAACAGTTGGGTCTTGCATCAGATTTGACCTCATTTGTAGCCACTTAGCTTCCTGGTGACCACCCTAAGTATTGAGAAAGCACCAAGAGGAACATACTAACTTTATGTAGAGTTAGATTTAGGTCAGTAAAGGTCATAATAAATATAAGCGAAATCATTTTTCTTAAGATATTTACTTCCAGGGCAGCTACAATAAATGAAAGATATATGATTTAAAAGCTACTATAACTAGACTCTAGGGAGATAAATGTGTGATCCCCTCATCGTTTCAGCAGGTCCAATCTTATATTACATTTTTGGGGGGTGTATGTGGCCGAGTCTTTGCTGCCCCATGGACTTAGCCCGCCAGGCTCCTCTGTCCATGGGACTTCCTAGGCAAGAGTCCTGGAGCGGATTGCTATGCTCTCCTCCAACAGATCTTCCCAACCCAGGGATCAAACCTGTGTCTTGTCTCTTACGTCTCCAGCATTGGCAGATAGGTTCTTCACCACTAGCATCACCTGGGAAGCCCATATTACATTTTTCTGTGTGTGGGGGAAATATCTGACCAAGTATCTTCCAGTTTGGAAACTGAAAGAACGCGTTCCCAGGAATTAGGGAAAGTGGTACGTTTGTATTTCCGAAGATGTCAGCACCTTCCCACGTGGCTGTTCTCACAAGGTGATTGACATTCCTCTCACGGAGATTTGTGTTCCCTCCACTGGCATATGGGTGGGAGCTTGGGACTGCTCCAAACAATGGAGCATATGACATATTGGTGCTTCGTGGCTTCTGAAGCTGGATCTAAAATCATACAGCTTCTACCTGGCCCACTCTTTGGAGCCTGTCCTTGGAAGCCAGTCACCATGTTAGGAAGAAGCCTGGGCCACATGAAGGAATGACATGCAGGCGTCTGGCCACTCCAGCTGAGGACTCAGGCTCCATCCACCCCGGACATGTGAGGGAGTAAGCTTTCCAAGGGCTCCATCCCTTCATCCCACCCCTGCTCAAGTCTTCCATCTGAGGCTCCAGAGAGCACGTTGCAGAAACAAGCTGCCCCTGCCGCTATGCATTAATTGAGAATGCCTGACCACAGAGCCTGACCTATAGGCTCTGTGAGCATAATAAATGACTGTTTTCATTACTGGGGGAAAAAGTACTCAAGTGATGCTTAAATTAAGTTTCTGTTAGTATAAAAGGAAAACCTTACAGATCTTGTCAGGCTAGGAGGCTACAGACACACAGCAGTAGCCCCACAGAGTCCAATTAGAGAAAATTTACACAGAAGAAATAAAGCACATGGAATCCCCCAACTCTCACTGCGGGGACTACCAGGGCCAGGTAGAAATGGTCTGCACCCACCACGGCAAACATGTAGCCAAGAAGGGCCAGCCTCTGAGAGAAGTCTGGATTCACAAAAGAAAGGACTTGACCTCACACCAAAGATATATCCACGTGACACATTTAGGTTGTTGCAAATATAGGTTAACCTATGGAGTACTTGGGTTCTTTCGACAATGGGAAATGAATGACAGGATTTCTAGGTCCAAGAAGCAGAAGAGGGAGAATGCATGCTGAGGGCCTGGGTCCACACCGAAGGTCAAAGTCTGCACGTGGAAGGCCCTGGAACAGTCTTGAAGTGCTTCTGTACACCCAGAATGCTGCACCAGCCAAAAGCCGTGCTGCCCCTTTGCAGATGGCTCTGGTCAGCTCAGCCTGGCAGAAGGAGATGGGTACCCAGGCCATCCAGATTTGTCTCCCAACAGATTTAAAGAGAAGAAAGGGAAAATCTCCCCTAACCTTCTCCTCTGCCCTCCTCCCATCAATTAAAACAAGATTGAGTTATTTCTCACTCTTCAGTTTGACAGAATTTTAAAGATGAATATTATTCACTGTTGATGAGCACCTTGGGAAAGGTGTATGCACATAATAGTCACAGGGGTATAAACTGGTAGCTTTGGGGGGAAATTTGACAGTATCTAGCAAATTTTAAATGTGAGTATCCTTTGATTCAGCAATTCTGCTTCAAGTATGATTTTTTTTTAAAGAAGTGCTTTAGCATTTGTACAAAAAAAAGTCTGTTGAAAACAAAGTATTAAAATAACCAGTAGAGGAATGAGCAAATAAATTAGGGCACATCCTTCTGTGAATACGGCAATTAGACATAAAGTACATTTATGGGTGGGGCTTCCCAGGTGGCCCTAGTGATAAAGAACTCACCCGCCAATGCAGGAGATGTAAGAGATGCAGGTTTGATCCCTGGGTCAGGAAGATCCCCTACAGGGGAGCATGGTAACCCACTCCACTATTCTTGCCTGGAGAATCTTAGGGACAGAGGAGCCTGATAGGCTACAGTTCTGCTGCTGCTGCTAAGTCGCTTCAGCTGTGTCCAACTCCGTGTGACGCCATAGACGGCAGCCCACCAGGCTCCCCCTTCCCTGGGATTCTCCAGGCAAGAACACTGGAGTGGGTTGCCATTTCCTTCTCCAATGCATGAAAAGGAAAAGTGAAAGTGAAGTCACTCAGTCATGTCCAACTCTTCGTGACCCCATGGACTGCAGCCTACCAGGATCCTCCATCCATGGGATTTTCCAGGCAAGAGTACTGGAGTGGGGTGCCATTGCCTTTTCCAAGGCTACAGTTCATAGGGTCGCAAAGAGTCAGACACAACTGAAGCAACAGAGCCCGCACACATGCCGACTTATGGGTACCAACATAAATAGGGCTGTACAACACATTGTTCATTTACTTCTTTTGACTTGGAGTGTGCAAAAAAAAGTCCTACTTATAATTCAGTTCAGTTCAGTTCAGTAGCTCAGTCGTGTCTGACTCTTTGCACCCCATGGACTACAATATGCCAGGCCTCCCTGTTCATCACAAACTCTTGGAGCTTACTCAAACTCATGTCCATTGAGTCAGTGATGCCATCCAACCATCTCATCCTCTGTCGTCCCCTTCTTCTCCCACCTTCAATCTTTCCCAGCATTAGGGTCTTTTCCAATGAGTCAGTTCTTCACATCAGGTGGCCAAAGTATTGGAGCTTCAGCTTCAGCATCAGTCCTTCCAATGAATATTCAGGACTGATTTCCTTTAGGATGGACTGGTTGGATCTCCTTGCAGTCCAAGGGACTCTCAAGAGTCTTTTCTAACACCACAGTTCAAAAGCATCAATTCTTCGGCACTCAGCTTTCTTTATATATATATATTCCAACTCTTATAATTACTTTGCTTTAAAATTAGTATCCACTTTATTAATGCTACAAAATTGCTACACTATTGCTGGGAGTGAAATATGCTTGCTCACCACCAGATTAAGCCTGGAACATATTGATTACAATTGAATTTCCAGAAACTCTTTCAATCTAGTACATTATAGTTACTCAAGAACTGTTTAATCAGTGAATGAAACAGTCAGGCCAGCAGCACCAAGGTTCCTACCAGATCCAGTTACTTCTTGGATTCTACCTAGAGAAAAAACTGTTCTTATAAAGCGGTCATGATAATACCGCTGCTGCTGCTGCTGCTAAGTCGCTTCAGTCATGTCTGACTGTGCGATCCCATAGATGGCAACCCAGCAGGCTCCCCCATCCCTGGGATTCTCCAGGCAAGAACATTGGAGTGGGTTGCCATTTCCCTCTCCAATGGATAAAAGTGAAAAGTGAAAATGAAGTCCCTCAGTCGTGTCCGACTCTTAGCGACCCCATGGACTGCAGCCCACCAGGCTCCTCCATCCAAGGGATTTTCCAGGCAAGAATGCTACCATGCTGATAAACAAAATGTGCAAAATTGAGTCCTAAGTTATAATTTGCTGTACAAATTCCAGGAGCTATTTTGTGGTTGGTCTTCACTGGATAAAAATTACTTCTCTGTCAAGTTCAGAGTCACTCTGGGAAGTTGCAGAGAGCCTTATTTCAATTGTTTATGTAAGAAGAGAGAAGGGGAATGAAGGAGTAGGAGGAAGGATCAAACAATAAAAACACTGGACAGTTGAGGATGAAGAGGAAGCTGATGACAAATGCAAAGTCTGAATGCTAGTTACGTAAAAAAAAAAAAGAAAAGAATAATGGTAATAGTCAGGAAAGGCTTTATATATGTATAAAGTATTAACCAAACACTGCATTTAATCCTCATAACCAGGAAACTCTTGAAGTTGAGAGAGGCTCCCAGAGATCTTCTATGCCAGTTCTCTCACCTGACTGGTTGATTTAGTTGCTAAGGCGTGTCCAACTCTTGTGATTCCATGGACTCTAGCCTGCCAGGCTCCTGTGTCCATGGGATTTCCCAGCAAGAATACTGAAGTGAGTTGTTATTTCCTTCTCCAGTCTCACCTGATTATTATTCCTTACTTATGCTTGAAGGGAAACAATTGCAGGCTTTTCAAAACTATTGGAGCAGAAAGAGCCTCCAAACTTGGTTACAAGCTTCTTAGAGATGCCATAACTAAGCATGACAAACTGGGTAGCTTAGGATAACAGAAATGTAAGCTTTCACAGGTCTAGAAGCCAGAAGTCTTAAATCAAGGTATCAATAGGTTGGTTCCTTCTGAAGGCTGTAAGAAGAATCTGTTCCTGCCTCTTAGCTTCAGTGCTGGCAATCCTTGGCAGCTCCTGGCTCATAGATTGTCACTTCAGTCTCTGCCTCCATCTTTAAATTACCTTCTTCTGTTTCTCCTCTTCTCGTCTGTGTGCTTTTCTGTTCTTATAAAGACATCTGCCATTGGATTCAGAGTCAGGTCTACCCAGATACCCAGATAACCCAGGATAATCTCACCTTAAAATTCGTCACTTAATTGTATCAACAAAAACCCTTTTCCCAAATAAAGTCACATTCAGAGGTTCTGACTAGACATATCTTTGGATGGTGGGGCAACCAACCAACCAACTCAACACAGCATGTTTGTGTGATTTTACTTTTGGAAGAAGGCTTCTAGAAGGGAAATATATTCTAAAGGGAAGTAAAAGATAAAGCTTTTTTAAAAATTCACTTTTCCTAGGCAGTTCCTAGTAAATGGTTTGTAGTGTTCTCTTCAAAATGTTCTAATGTTCTCTTTCAAAACTGGTCCAAGCTAAAAAGTTACTAAAACAGTTACCACATACTAAAAGCCTTTCACCCTCCCAACTTTTCTTTATGAAAATCAGTTAAAGAAAACAAAATTTCTCAATTGTAGTGTCCTGAGAAATATAATTACTTGAGAGGGAAGAATGCATAAACAAGCAGCCTAAGAGAGTTTGATGTGCTACCCACTAAATTTAGATTCTCTTTCCAGTGAGGTGGTGGGTTAAATACTGAAAGGACCCTCGTGCTGAAAACAACTAAAAACAGATAAAAACCTTAGAAGAGTCAATGAGCTGTCACAGAAGAAGTAAGCGCTTCTCAAACCAAGGACTGAGCAATATCGAGGGAGCACTATCTCCAGGCATTTACCAGACAAGAGGGGAAGGGGAAACGAAGATTCAGCTTTGAAGTCATAGCCTCAAAAAGGCTCCAGAGACACAGCCCAGAGCCTGCCCAACCTGAGGGATCTAATACATCTTCCCCCCAAAAGTTGGTATCCCAGTGGGTTAAACCATCAATTTAGAAAGGAGAGAGAAAAAAAAAAAAAAGAACTCAACTTTCATCAATATTTTCAGCCTAAATTCACACTACCTGGGAGAACTGGAGAAGAATTTAATTTTCAGTGATCCTAGACTAGAAGTTCTCATAAACTTGGAAGAAGCAGATGAAGACCCTCTAGAGAGGACTCCACTTCTAATGCAACTGAAGACGATTCCTTCAGGTAAAATTCCAAAGCATCGAACAGCCCATAGTACAAAAGAACTCAACTTTCAAAGCACGATAAGCCAACGCAACACCATAAAAAGGTCCATAGTAGTATTATTAATTCAATTCTATGAACTGAAACATGTCTCTCCCCATATGTCACCTACGCCTAAAAGAGGTTTCAGGCAAATTCTAACCAAGAGAACACTGACAGAGCCACACTGACAATAGAAAAAGAATAAGCAATAAACATTGCCAGAGATATAAACGGTTCAGTTCATCAGAAACCATCTGAGCCTCCAGGGAAGCCCCTTCTGAAATCTTAGTAAGTTAAATTTGCATGCACTCCTAACAGCCTCAAGAATACTGACAAATTCTAAGGAGTAAAAAGCAAGTTCAAAACCAAAATAGACGTGTAAATACTTCCTCAGTAACTGAGAGCATAAGCAGATAAATGTATTTTAGCAATTGTCGCGAGTGCGCAGGCGCAGCCGGCGGCGCGCTGAAGGCTCTGACGCGCCGGCAGCGAGCGAGCGAGCGAGACCTTCTCACCTGCGGCACCTGACGAAGAGTGTGCGGGAGGCGGGCGGGGGGCCTGAGCGGAGGCGCCCCCGGAGACGCAGGCACAGCAGGAGTCTGGCTGCACTCGGAAGGGCGGGAGGGAGAGGCACCAGAGTTGAGGGAAGAGAAAATAGGCTCCACCAGAGAGAGGTGCCTGGCTGGGAACCGCGTGGGGACAAGGGGTACCTCCTGGGCGCGGCCCAGGCCTCAGGACTGGTACTCGGGAACGGTTCCTGCTGTCCAGTTATCTCGGGAAAGGCTCCTCCCCGCCGCGTCACTGACTACTGACGGCTCGAGGACATCTGGGAACCCGCCCCGCACCCCCCCGCCAGGCGGAAGGTCCCCGGGGCCTCCCGCGCGCACGGGGCGCTCCCTGCCCCCACTCTCTCTCCACCTGGGGCTTCTTTTCCCTGAGGAGAAGCAGGAACTTAGCTCCGATCATGGCTGGTCTTCAGAAAGAATTTTTTTTTTTTTTTTCAATTTTCTTTCTTTCTTTCTTTCTTTTTTTTTAATTTTTTTTTAAATTTTATTCTAATGATGGTACCTGTGCAGCTTCCAGACTTGCTAGAGCCATGGTCAGAAAACTGGTAGCCTCCAAAGGTACATGTTCGGGTATGTCAGGGGGGAAAGTTAGTAAGGATGAGGAGGGTTTGAATAGTGCAATTTAGAAACCTGACCTAATGAATGTATATACCTACATATGGCCAGTGAGCACATGGAAAAGTGCCCAGCACCATTCGTTATCAGAGAAATGTGAATTAAAACCCCAAACGAGTAGGAGATGAAAGTATCAAGAATGATTCATGTAATTCCACTTCTGGTCAAGATGGAATAGTAGGGACCGGGTTTACCCTCTTGTTTGAAACAATCAAAAAATAGAAAATAATTAATATATATATATGTACACATATATACAGATGTATATCCTCTATAGCATACCTAACATGTGATATTTTAGATATTATATATAATATTGTATGCAATGTCTCTATTCATATATAATGCTATATCATGTATAACATATACAAAATTCTACATATTATTTATGATATATAATACATACTTTTATATATTGACTCTATATGGTATGTATAACATGTATCATTTATAACACACCACTCAACAACTAAAGAATACACATTATTTTCCTGCACATTTGTAACAGTTACCTAGATGATTATACAAAGGTTGAATCTCAGCTAATTTCAAAGGGATAATGTTACACAGAAAAATAATATTGCATATGTTATAATGCAACCTAGCTCAGAATCAAAACCAAAACATTTACTTTTGGAAATTAAGAAACAAATATGTGTGGGCTATATTGAAGTGAAAAGTGAAAGTGTTAGTTGCTCAGTCGTGTCCGAGTCTTTGCCACCCCATGTCTTGTAGCCTGCCAGGCTCCTCCGTCCACAGAATTCTCCAGGCAAAAATGCTAGAGTGGGTTGCCATTTCCTTCTCCAGAGGATTTTCCTGACCCAGGAATGGAACCCAGGTTTTCTGCATTGCGGACAGATTCTTTACCATCTGAGCCACAGGGAAGCCCCCGTAGTGCTACGCTGGTCAAAAGTAAATCACAATAGATGAGAAAATATTTAGAAGTAGGTTTGAATGAAAATGTACACAACAAACATGCAGGATTCATTGAAGCAACATTTAAAGGTAAATGTTGACAGTGGAAAAGAAGAAAGTCTGAAATATAATGAGCTAAATACGAATTCCAGAAAGTTAGAAAAAGAACTGCAAAATAAACAGGAAAAAAAAGAGAAAATAAAGAGCAAAATTTAATACAATAGAAAATTAACTTACAATTGAGATAACCTATTTAAAACAATCTATTCAGAAATTAATTCTTTGAAAAGATCAAAACAAAATTCAAAAATATCTAGTAATATTATTGATCAAGAAAAAAAAGAAGACATAAGTCACCATTACAGGTAAGAAAGAGGATATACTATAGATACTGCAGACATTAAAAAGATAGCATAATATACAAATCTTTGGGGCTCCCCTGATGACTCAATATTAAAGAATCTGCTGCCAATGCAGGGGACATGGGTTCAATCCCTGGTCCAGGAAGAGCCCACATGCCACGGAGCAACTAAGCCCATGTGCCATAACTATTGAGCCTGCACTCCAGAGGCCAGGAACCACAACTGTTGAGTCCACATACTTCAGTTACTGAAGCCTGCCGGCCCTAGAGCTTGTGCTCTGCAACAAGGGAAGCCACCTCAATGAGTAGACTGCGCACCACTACTAGAGAGTAGCTCCCACTTGCCACAAGGAAAGAAAAGCCTGCACAGCAACAAAGACCCAGCACAGCAAAAAATAAATAAAACTATTAAAATCTTTGTACCAATAAATATAAATGTATAGATTCAATGGATAAAGTCCTAGAATGATATTACATCTAGTATATTCCATCAAAAGTTAATTATGAACACTAAAATAGCAAGGATACAAAGACTTAGTTATTAAGGTATCAGTTCTCCCAACTGATCTGTTGGTGCAATAGATTCAATGCATTTCCAATGATGATCTCACTAAGGTTTTGTGTAGGAATTGACAAGTTTATTCTAAGATGTATATGGAAATACCAACAACCTAAATAGCCAAAGCAATCTTGAAAAAGAAGAATAAAGTTGGAGGACTTACACCATTTGACTTCAAAGCTTTTAATAAAGCTCCAGAGTCAAGACTGGTGCTAGTAAAGGATTGAAAGATTAGGTTGATGGAACACAATGGAAGCCATTTGTTATTTTTCAACAAATGGTACTGAAGGAGCTGAGTGCTCATGCATGCTCAATCACTTCAGTCATGTCCAACTCTTTGTGACCCCTGTGGACAAAAGCCCTCTATGCTCCTCTGTCTATGGGGTTCTTCAGGCAAGAATACTGGAGTGGGTTGCCATGCCCTCCTCCAGGGGATCTTCCTGACCTAGGGATTGAACTCATGTCTCTTAACGTCCCATGCAATGGGTTCTTTACCACTAGCACCAACTGGGAAGCCCAGAGTGCTCATATGAGGGAAAGAATTAACCTTTATCCATACCTCACATCATACACAAAAATTAATTTGAGATGAAACATAGTCCTTATAAACTATGAAAGCACAGAAAATAACTTTAGGACTTGGAAGTACACAAAGATTTTTTAGAAATGGCACAGAAAGCATACCATGTGAACAAGAAATTAACAAAGTAGACTTTATCAAAAAATTTTTAAACTTCTGCTTAGCGAGATATAGCAAACTCTAGCTGTGAGAGAATATTTGCAAAACACATATCTGATGAAAAACTCATGTCCATGATATACAACTCAAGAATTCCTACAACTCAAGAATAAAAAGATAAGGAACCCATTAAAAAAAAAAACAGGCAAAAGATTTGAATGGACATTTCATCAGAAAAGATAAATCAAGGGCCAATGAGCACATGAAACAGTGCCCGACATCACAAGTCTTCAGAGACAGGCAAATCAAAACCAAAAATGAGTAAGAAACAAAAGCATCAAGAATGTCTCATATATTTCCACTTCTGGAAGATGAAGTAATAGGACCCAGATTTACCCTCTTGTTTGAAATAATCAAAAGTAAAGGATAAAATATATGAAAGAACAATCAGATAACAAAGAATGGTGATCTCCAAGAAAGAGTAAACAGACAACGTAAGTCAAATGACTTCTCCAGCATATTGTTCAGAGAATTTCCTGGTCACAGAGAAGGAAAGGGATACCTTTTCAAAAGTCTCCCAGTGTTTGGGAAATAGCTGTGGGTCTGGAGAGTTTGGGGCAGCATCCCAAACCTTAGCACTTAGAAAGTTTCCAAAAATGTCTGTGGAATTGAACTGCTAACTCTCAGTAATACATTTCAACAGGTCAGAGTCAACTGTGTACCAAGCACTTGGAGCCATTAATGTCCCCTGACTCCCCTCCCCCCACCACCTCACCCCATAGACAAAGTGTTACTTAGGAAAAGTTTAAGTGGGAACCTCTCTGTAGTCTTCAAATGCTCACCACCATTTCCAACACTGCCTACCCCAGCCCCAACAATGCTTCCCAACCCCCATCCCCACCAGCTTCAATGTGCTCCTCCTAGCCTGCCATCCCCAAGCCCGGAGGTTTTTTCTTACCGCTGTGTGTGTCAGTCGCTCAGTCGTGTCTCACTCTGTGCGACCCCATGGGCTGTAGCCCACCAGGCTCCTCTGTCCAGTGGGATTTTCCAGGCAAGAATACTGGAGTGGGTTGCCATTCCCTTCTCCAGGGGATCTTCCCAACCAAAGGATCAAACCTGAGTCTCCCATATTGCAGGCAGATTCTTTACCGTCTGAATCATCAGGGGAGCCCAATATGTGATAAGCTATGAATAAAATGCTTTTACCCCTGGAGCTCTCTCCAACATCTTTCCTCTCTTGTATAATGTATTTTGTCTGGTAATTGAAATTTCCTGAAGACACATCTTAACCCAAGAAGAGCTGCAGTGGTAGAAATTTCTACTGTTCACGGATACAAGAGGGGAAGAGTTTGGAGCAAGCAAATCCTGACCATGCTCCTTAAATCTCACCTTCTTTTTCCTCTATGCCCACCCCTGAGAAGACTCTTAAATTGAATATTCAGAGCATCTCAGAGAGTATTTCACCAAGGTAAAATGCCCAGTGTGTTTGGGGAAGGAATGATAGGAAGCAGGTAAGAATATAGAGATTTCATTCAGCAAATATTAATTGGTTCCTACATACTGGGTACTGTTCTAGGTTTTGGGGATAAAGCAATGAACAAATGCTTTTGTTCCCTTTACATTAGTGGCCCTCAAAATTTCCCCACCATAGAAATAATTTACCCTGGAACTTTGAGTTTATGCTCTCAACAAGATCCCCAGATTATTTTGATTATCAGCTAGTTTGAGGAAACACTATTGAAGCAGCAAGTTGAGATGGTCCTTATTAATTAAAAGAAAGCAACCTGTACTATCGCCTGCTGTTGACTTTTAGAAAACAGTTTTGTTAACTATCTAGGTGCTACTCTTACTTCACATGTTATACATGCATCCAGGACCTGTCTGAGGCAAATGTGAAGTGGATGATGTTGGCCTTTAGTGTCCTCCCAATTTCCCCCCAAACACCCAGAAGTCTCCTGATATGCCCATGACTTGTGTAATCAAGTGCCACCTGCAAATTCCCAGTATTTATTAATCCCCTCATGACCTGACCCTCAATTATATTTGAGACTATAACATATATCGAGGACTTTTGATAAACCAATGTGTTCTTACTGATTTACAATTATTTTACCATGTAATCATAAGAACTACTGTATACAGTAGGTGTGATTATCTGTTTTGTAGATGAAGAACATGAGACTCAGGGATAGCATCTGTTTCCACTTTATTCACTGAAGGACCTTCATCTCTTTTTTTTATTTTTAAAATTTATTAATTTTTAATTGAAGGATAATTGCTTTACAGTACTGTGTTAGTTGCTGCCAAACAGCAACATAAATCAGCCATAGGTGTACCTATGTCCTGGACCTTCACCGCTTTAAGCCTCAGTTTCCACATCTGTGGGCTTCTCTGATAGCTCAGTTGGTAAAGAAGCCACCTGCAATATAGGAGACCCCAGTTCGATTCCTGAGTCAGGAAGATCCACTGGAGAAGAAAAGGCTACCCACTCCAGTATTCTTGGGCTTCCCTTGTAGCTCAGCTGGTAAAGAATCTGCCTGCAATATGGGAGACCTGGGTTTAATCCCTGAGTTGCGAAGATCCCCTGGAGAAGGGAAAGGCTACCTACTCCAGTATTCTGGCCTGGAGAATTCTGTACAGTCCACGGGATTGCAAAGAGTTGGACACGACTGAGCGACTTTCACTTTCCCACATCTGTAGCAGTGAAATACTCTACCATGCTTGCTTCACATAGGTTGTGGAGTTACTGAGCTTATGGATACAAAGCTCCTACTATTGCATTTGCCACAGAGCAGCCTTTTAATATATGATCATCAGTAGCAGTCCCATAGCTATCTACATACCCTGCTTTGTTTTTCTTCAAAATTTGTATCAGTATTTGACATTATATGTTTGTATATCATTATCTCTCTATCCCACTAGATCATAAACTCCTTAATAGAAGGAATTTTGCTTTGTTCACCTCTCTTCACAGGACTTATAATAACACATGGCTCCTAGGAAGCACCACAAATATTTATTGAAAGAATGGTTGTTATGGCCATAATTACCTCTGTCACACCTCACTGCACACACAGTAGCTGCCCTTTAAATGCTTGCTATGGGGTTTGCAGCAAACAGAAACAAAAGCATTTACCATCATACTATACTGCCTCTCACCACGGGTAAATTGAATGAATAAATGACCTCCTGACTGAGATAACATATTTGAAGACACAGATCACAAAAACAAAGGGAGGCTCTTATATAAATTTGTCACAAATTATATTGTGTCCTTTCTACCCTGGCTTCTATGAACAAAAGTTAAATGCCACAGACATGCAAGAAAGAGTAAGTAACATAAGCACATTCCGCCCCCTCCCCCACTTAATTTGTTATATGGTGTCCCCAATCCCTGTTAGATCTGGCCATTTGGATAAGTAAATTATAGAGCCTCCGAGTGGGTGGGGAGTCTCTGGCTCTAGTCCTTGGTTTGGTTTCCCTTGGCTCTACACTCATTTTCCAAAGTCAATTTATGCCTCATTAATATGATCTATTTGATTTTGTATATGGCTCAGAACTATATCATCACAAGGCTTCAAAAAATGCATCAGAATTTTACATGTCAAAACATATGATACTCTTTCATTTCAGTAACTATTATAAAAATGCTTTTGCTACTTTAAGGAACTAGGTATTTGTGATCATCTGAGCTAAGTTAATAGACACAAAAAGAATTTTTTTTTCTTAAATTTTATATAATATACAAGTACACACATATTTATTGTTAGAAGAAAAGACTATAAGAGTATTTAAGAAGAAATCAAATCTCCTCTGCTCCATCCTTGTCATTCTATCCCTAGAGGCAGCCACCAATGACCATTTGGTAGTTATCTTTCTAAACATTGTGAAAAACAGACTTGCGTTGATCTACTGTCTTCCTTTGTGAGATATGGCACTAAAAAGCCACTTAAAAATTATAACCATTCTTTTTAAAAATGTTCTACTATTGAGAATATCAAATACACACAACAGTAGACAAAATAATATGACCTCTCATGTACCCATTACCTAGCACAACAACCATCAACCCACAGCCAACCTATGGTCCCAGCCAAACTCCCGTTCATTTCTCTCTATCCAGGATTTTTAAAAATAAATCCCTTATATCCATGTATTTATATATTAATCTCTAAAAGCAATGACCCTTTTTAAACAAAACTGTATGCTGATATTACATCTGAAATATTCCTCAATAGTATTAAATAGTCAGTGTTCAAATTTCCAATTGTCTCGTAACTGTCATAAATGGAGTTTTTTTTAGCATTAAAAAATTTCGGGATCTAAACAAGCTTCCTGTATTATGATTGGCTGATATATATCTTTTTTTTTTGGCTGGTATATCTTTTTAAGTCTCTTTTCATTAGTAGACTCCCTTCAATTTCCTTTGCCCTAAAAATTTGTTTGTAGAAGAAACTATGTTTTTTGATCCTCAGAGTTTTATACTATCTGACTCTTGCAGATTGCATCCCCATGGAATAATTTAACATGTCCTTCTGCCTTCTTATGTATTTCCCTTAGTTGACTCTAGAGGCTTGATTAGGTTCAAGTTCAGTGTTTCTCTTGAGTGTTGCATAAGGCAAAGCTTTGTTTCTTCTATTAGGACTCTCATGATGTCAGACTTGTTTTTTTTTTATTATTTATTGAAGGAATTTAATATACTAATGTGCACTATGAATCATCCAGAAAGAAAGGATACTGTGTTCCACATTCCCCAAACTTATTTAAGATGAAAATAATTTTTGGCATCACAGCTAATAGAGACAGAATTTAACACAACAACTTTGAGAAATGTTGCCCTGTATTAACTGATGAAAGCTTTTTCCCTCCGGAGAAGTCAGACTCTGTCTTTTTGTAATGTCTCCAACCTTTGATGTTCAGTTTGGAGAAGGAAAAGGCAACCTACTCCAGTATTCTTGCCTGGGAAATCCCATGGACAGAGGAGCCTGGAAGGTTACAGTCCATGGGGTCACAAGAGTTGGACACAACTTAGCGACTAAACCACCACCACTGTGATTCATTATTTTATTAGAATGTGCAAGATGGAGACCTGCCATTCCTTTTTAAAAATAAGTTAACTATAATCCTTTTGTAAGATGTTTCCCTTTATTGACTAGTTACCTAACTGTATAGTCTGTAAATGAAAGAGAGGATAAATGCTTCTTTCCCCAATCCTCCAATTTCTTTTTAGTACCATTTGAATTCATTGAGTTAGCATATTTGATGAATTTAAATCCACAGCGTTAATCTTAATGCTCAAATCAGTTCATTTTGGCCAGTGGGGCTCTCTTCAGATTGACTTCTGTGAGTCATTTTGAGATGATCCCAATGGTATTTGACAGCTCCTTACTTCTTGTATGATAAGATATTCCACATTTATCTGGTAGATTTCCTGCTCCAGATTTCAAATCAGCTATTTCTCCTAAAAGCTTTGGCTTCTTTTGTTGGAAATAAGTGTCTGGAAACCACAATTCAGGTTCTAGAGCTATGACCACTTTTAAAAGATGTCAGTTTGCTCACATATTTTGGATGTTACAAAGAACTTTCTGCAAGCTGTATATAGTCCTAAAAACACTTGCTTGTTTAAGAATGAATTATCTGATATAAAGAAAACAGAAGTTTTTAATTAAATAAAAAAGGAAGAAAAATGAATTATCTGAATCTCCTGCTTCTTTTTTTAAGATATAGATCTTTTATTTTTAACTTTTTATTTTATATTGGAATATAGCTGATTTACAATGTTGTGATAGTTTCAGGTGCACAGCACAGTGAATCAGTTATATATATACATGTATCTATTCCTTTTCAAATTCTTTTCCTATTTAGGTTGTTACATAATATTGAACAGCCTTCCTTGTGCTATACAGTAGATCCTTGTTGGTTATCCACTTTGTTTATTTTTGAAATAATTTTATTTGTTTATTTAACTTTTACTATGCTGGGTCTTTTGCTCCTTGGGCTTTTCTATAGTTGCAGGCAGCGGGGCCTACTCTCTAGTTGTGGTGCAGGGGCTCCTCATTGCGATGGCTTTTCTTGCTGTGGAGCATGGGCTCTAGAGCACAGGCTCAATAGTTGAGGCACACAGGTTTAGTTGCTCCACGGCACGTGGGATTTTTCCGAATCAGGGATCAAACCCATGTCTACTGCATTTGCAGGCAGGTTCTTTACCAGTGGGTCACCAGGGAAGCCCTATCCGTTTTAAATATAGCAGTGTGTACATGTTCATCACAAACTCCCTAACTATCCCTTCCCCCATTGCTGCTTATAATTGCTCAATGTATCTGTGTCCTTTCTGAAGCTAAGAGTTTTAGAACCATAACTGGTCCCAGACCCAGTTTGTAGCATCCTAGTCACTCAGAATATATACTTTGGATGAGAAAAATCTGGCTTTAAGTGCTGAAAGAAACTACCAAAAATGAGTTTCAGAAATCTGAGGAGAAATAGGTGCATTATTAGATAACTCAGTAGTCTCTGAGGTCATGATTTTAATAGGTTTAACAGGTTTTAATAGGTTTAATTTTCTTGGATGTTTGAGTTCATATCAGTTCAGTCACTCAGTTGTGTCCGACTCTGCAACCCCATGGACTGCAGCACACAAGGCTTCCCTGTCCATCACCAACTCCCAGATCTTACTCAAATTCATGTCCATCAAGTCAGTGATGCCATCCATCTCATCCTCTGTCATCCCCTTCTCCTCCTGCCTTCAGTCTTTCCCAACATCAGGGTCTTTTCCAGTGAGTCAGTTCTTTGCATCAGGTGGCCAAAGTATTGGAGCTTCAGCTTCAGCATCAGTCCTTCCAATGAATATTCAAGACTGATTTCCTTTGAGATTGACTGGTTGGATCTCCCTGCAGTCCAAGGGACTCTCAAGAGTCTTCTCCAACACCACAGCTCAAAAGCATCAGCTCTCAGCTTTGTTTATAGTCCAACTTTCACATCCATACATGACTACTGGAAAAACCATAGCTTTGACTAGACAGAACTTTGTCAGTAATGTCTCTGCTTTTTTTAAAATTAATTTATTTTTTATTGAAGGATAATTGCTTTACAGAATTTTGCTGTTTTCTGTCAAACCTCAACATGAATCAGCCATAGGTATACATATATCCCCTCCCTTTTGAAACTCCTTCCCATCTCCCTCTACATCCCACCCCTCTAGGTTAATACTGTTTGTTTCCTGAGCCATACAGCAAATTCCATTGGCTATCTATTTTACATATGGTAATGTGAGTTTCTATGTTACTCTTTCCATACATCTCACCCTCTCCTTCCCTCTCCCCATGTCCATAAGTCTATTCTCTATATCTGTTTCTCCATTGTTGCCCTGTAAATAAATTCTTCATTACCATTTTTCTAAATTCCATATATATGCATTAGAATACGGTACTTAACTTTCTCTTTCAGACTCACTTCACTCTGTATAATAGGTTCTAGGTTCATCAACCTCAGGAGAACTGACTCAAATGCATTCCTTTCTATGACTGTTACTCAGCCAAAAAAATATCTCTGCTTTTTAATACACTGTCTAGGTTTGTCATAGTATGTTTGTTTAAAAAGCAACCACTTCACAGGCCTAGACTCTATTTTTAAAGGAGCACTTCTGCGAAAAGATACAAGTCTTAATTTCCTACTTCAGATCATCTTCACCTGAACATTTCAACCTAAAATAATTGTCTAATAGGGATAAACAAGGGTGAGGCAGGTCTGAGGGCTTGGCAGGGGTAGGACAGGGATGGAATGACTGGCTGGTTGAGAGATATGAAGCCTTTGGTTGGTGGGTGGGGAAACACATGCAACGGATGTGCCTGTTAAGTTGCAGATAGGCCCTGGGCAGTTTGGAGGGGTAGGATCTGAAGTACAGGCCACAGTAAAAAGCTCAGTTGAGAGGCTGAGTTGAGAGGTTCAGTTGAGAGGTGGATCTGGCTGTTGCTGGGACAGGGAAGGGATGTAAAAAAATTAGCCTTTCTTCCTCTGTTTCCCCTCCTTCCTCTTATAACTTTCTGCTGAATTTTGCTCCCTCAAGCCCCATCTTTCTCTGTTTCTTACGATAGCTTCTTTCTCCAAGAATATTTAAGCAACCATCATTTGGAATAAAAGGATGAGAATTTTTGCTTGCTAATGGGAAAACCCAACACTGGCTACCTCCACCAAATGAGCTATTGTGAAGAGATGGATAGCTCTGCAAATCAATAAGAAGCTAAGAGAACTTGCCTTGGAAACTGGCAGGACCCTAGGTAGCTCTGGGAGCCAAAAAGAACTAAAGGATCTGTTTCCTGGCAGGAATGCTCTTCCGGGATGTCTGGGATAAACCAGTTGTCAGAATCTCAAAAGAGAGTTTGCTTTGCCAAGGTCATGAGAGAAAGTGAGAGAGAGCCCACTGGAATTACTCTCCCATCAAGGCTACACATGATAGGGGAGAAGTGCTTGAAACTGGCTGTCCTGTTAGGAAGAGGGAATGAATGCTAGTCAGTCAAAAAAAAAAAAGATGACTTTTTAAACTCAAAGATATTGACTTATTATCATTTCTTTGAAAAATGAATATGAAAAGTGTTAATATTATATCTACACTATCATGCTGCACCTTTTTTTGTTAGTTTCTTTTTTTTTTAATTGGAGGATAATTGAGTTACAAGGTTGTGTTGATATCTGCCATGCAACAACTCGGATCAGTCATAACTATTACTTTTAACCTATGTGCTAAGAATTATGTCATTCATAGTCAATGTTTCTGTTTTTTACAGCAAAGCTGTAAGTTTGGCAAGATGTTCTGCCTGTAACTGATACTCAGAGAGGTTAAATGTGACATTACAGCTAGTAACTGGCAGAGATGAGATTTGGATCCAAATCTACTGACCAAACAAATCACTGTTCCATGCTGTTTGACACTCCCACTGACCCATGCCTCCACCTGACCTGCCTCTTGAGATATCTGTATGCAGGTCAGGAAGCAACAGTCAGAACTAGACATGGAACAACGGACTGATTCCAAATCGGGAAAGGAGTATGTCAAGTCTGTATATTGTCACCCTGCTTATTTAACTTCTATGAAGAGTACATCATGAGAAATTCTGGGCTGGATGAAGCACAAGCTGGAATCAAGATTGCCAGGAGAAATATCAATAATGTCAGATAGCAGGTGACACCACCCTTATAGCAGAAACTGAAGAAGAACTAAAAAGCCTCTTGATGAAAGTGAAAGAGGAGAGTGAAAAAGTTGGCTTAAAACTCAACATTCAGAAAACTAAGACCATGCATGGCATCTGGTCCCATCACTTCATGGGAAATAGATGGGGAAACAGTGGAAACAGTGACAGACTTTATTATTTTGGGCTCCAAAATCACTGCACGTGATGACTGCAGCCATGATTGCTCCTTGGAAGCAAAAACGCTTGCTCCTTAGAAGAAAAGCTATGACCAACCTAGACAGCATATTAAAAAGCAGAGACATTACTTTGCTAACAAAGGTCCATCTAGTCAAAGCTACAGTTTTTCCAGTAGTCATTATGGATGTGAAAGTTGGACTATAAAGAAAGCTGAGCACTGAAGAATTGATGCTGTTGAACTATGGTGTTGGAGAAGACTCTTGAGAGTCCCTTGGACAGCAAGGAGATCCAACCAGTCCATCCTAAAGAAAATCTGTCCTGAATATTCATTGGAAGGACTGAGGCTGAAGCTGAAACTCCAATACTTTGGCCACGTGATGCGAAGAACTGACTCATTTGAAAAGACCCTGATGTTGGGAAGGATAGAAGGCGGGAGGAGAAAATGATGAGATGGTTGGATGGCATCACCAACTCAATGGACATGAGCTTGAGTAAACTCCGGGAGTTGGTGATGGACAGGGAGGCCTGGCATGCTGCAGTCCGTGAGGTCTCAAAGAGTTGGACATGACTGAGTGACTGAACTGACTAACTGCAACATTAATTTGGACATGTTTGTTTCTCATTCATTGTTATTACTGCAGATTCTTAGTTATTCAAATTTTGTGGCCTCTTTCTTGAATTTTTAAAGGCAATGCTTTCTCTTTATTTAAAATAAATCTTTTAAAATTAAAAGCTAATGTCCTGGTTTGCTTTCATTTCCTCCCATGAGTCAGTGACCTTAAGAATAAAAGGTTCCATACCCCTGGACTAAGGCCAGGGAAATAAAATTCCATTATTAGTACCAGTCAACTCTGATAAAGTGCCCTTTCCTCACCCTCACATCCTTTCACAACTTTTTTCTGCTCCCACAGACATAATTAGTCATCAAGGCCTAATTGTTTTTTTAACTTCTTACAGAAAATTCACAATATACAAAAGTAGAAAGAATGATACCATCAACTCCCTTGACCCAACTTATATAATTTACTCATACACCCTCACACATGCACATTTGTAGGCAATTATTTAAAAAAATTTTTTTAATTGAAGGATAATTGCTTTACAGAATTTTGTGGTTTTCTGTCATACATCAACAAGAATAAACCTTAAGTACACCCTGTCCCCTCCCTTTTGAACCTCCTTCCCATCCCCCTCCCCATCCCAACGTTCATCCTGTCACAGAGTCCCTGTTTGAGTTCCCTGAGTCATACAGCAAATTCCCATTGGCTATCTATTTTATATATGGTATTGTAAATTTCCATGTCACTCTCTCCATACATCTTACCTTCTCCCTCCTTCCCTCCCCCATGTCCATAGGTTTGTCCTCTATGTCTGTTTCTCCATTCCTGCCCTGAAAATAAATTTATTGGTACCATCTTTCTAGATTCCATATATATGCATTAGTGTATGATATTTATCTTTCTCTTTCTGACTTACTTCACTCTGTATAATAGGGTCTAGGTTTGTCCACCTCATTAGAACTGACTCAGATATGTTCCTTTTTATGGCTGAATAGTATTCCATTGTATATATGTACCACAACTTTTTTATCCATTCATCTGTTGGTGGACATCTAGGTTGCTTCCATGTTCTAGATATTGTAAAGAGTGCTGCAATGAACATTGTGGTACATGTGTTTTTTCCATTTTGGTTTCCTCACTGTATATGCCTGAAGTGAAGTGAAGTGAAGTTGCTCAGTCATGTCTGACCCTTTGCGACCCCATGGACTGTAGCCTTTCAGGCTCCTCTGTCCATGGGATTTTCCTAGGAGTGGCATTACTGGGTCATATGGTGGTTTTATTCCTAGATTTTTAAGGAATCTCCATACTGTCTTCTATAGCAGTTGTACCAATTTGCAATCCCACCAACAGTGTAAAAAGGTTCCCTTTTCTCCACACCCTTTTCAGGATTTATTGTTGGTAGACTTTTTGATGAAGGCCATTCTGACTAGTATAAGGTAGTATCTCATTGCAGTTTTGATTTGCATTTCTCTAATAATGAGTGGTGTTGAGTATCTTTTCATGTGCTTGTCAGCCATCTATATGTCTTCTTTGGCAAAATGTCTGTTTAGGTCTTTTTCCCATTTTTTTGATTGGGTTGTTTGTTTTTCTTGTATTGAGCTGTAGTAGCTGCTTGTATATTTTGGAAATTAATTCTTTGTCAGTTGTTTCCTTTGCTATTATTTTCTCCCATCCTGAGGATTGTCTTTTCACTTGTTTGTAGTTTCCTTTGCTGTGCAAAAGCTTTTAAGTTTAATTAGGTCCCACTTGTTTATTTTTGT